>NC_090438.1:253097262-254347262 GCF_031143425.1 Pleurodeles waltl | reverse complement strand
AGTTAGACATCAAGTCAGGTTTAATGTAATGATTATTTGATACCTTGAAGTACCAACTTTAGTAGTCCCATTCAGGAGTTAGTACAGCTGAGTTGTCAGCATGTAGCCATCTACTTGCCAACAGGGTTACTAGACTTTCCATGGAAAAAACAACAATTTCCAGTTTTTAGTGTTAGGATGTATGAAAATATGTCTTACTTTTTTAAAGTAGAGCACCATGGCTTAGTTCTCAATAGGCCTGCTGCGGGGGTGATATATTATATATATATATATATATATATACACACACATTGTTAAAAATGAAGGTCTGTACTTTGTCATAGGTTTAAATGGTAGAGTTAGTAGTTTAAAACTGTTCTACCAGTCTGCAATGGTGGGATGGGAGATAGGTTTTACTTTGCCATGCTCATGGTGGCACAATAAGTGCTTCAGCCCCCTGAAGGCCAATTTAGCTTACACGCCTTGATGCACCTGCTACCATTTAGTAGGGACTACTAGGTAAGTTAACTTCTGCCATTTAGGAATAAACCAGACAAAGATACACTTATAGGGCGAGAGTACTGCCACTGATGTGTGGATTACAGGCACTGACAACCGAAAGCATTCATCTACGTGTTTGGGGAAGACCATGCAAAAAAGAATTTCTTAAGCAACCCATTTGTGTATGCCCACCCAGTAAGGGTATTTCATAAAAACGTTCTCTTTGCATTGTTAAGAAGTCCTCACCAACACAATGCATTGAAATTTGTAATTTACACAGTAGAAGAGCCAGGAATCTTGGCTCATTAAGCTTCCGACAGCAGACCTCCGAACGGCTGTACTCATATAAGTACCGTATACCGACAACGCATATTATCTTGACATTGCATTAAAGCAACCTGAGTACACTCAGCCCCTGGTGAATGTTACTGCTCTTCTTTCCATGTTCCTATTAATGTTCACACTAGGCAGTATCACAGGTTCTTCCCTACTTCAAGAGCTCCTACAGAATTAAAACATCAAAAAGACATTGGTGAACAAGCCTTAACGGATTTATAGAAGTAACCTTTTAAACCAAACATTGAGGGGCATATTTATACTCCGTTTCTGCCGAATTTGCGTCGTTTTTTTCGACGCAAATTCGGCGCAAAACTAACGCCATATTTAAACTTTGGCGTTAGACGCGTCTAGCGCCAAAGTATGAGGAAAGAGCGTCATTTTTTTGCGTGAACGCCTTCCTTGCGTTAATGAGATGCAAGGTAGGCGTTCCCGTCTAAAAAAATGACTGCGACGCAAATGCGTCGTATTTATACTCCCGGGCAAAAATCACGCCCGGGAGTGGGCGGGGCAAAAAACCCCGCATTTGCGCCGGATTTTAGCGCCTGGGTCAGGGCAGGCGTTAAGGGACCTGTGGGCTCAAAATGAGCCCACAGCTGCCCTCCCATGCCCCCAGGGACCCCCCCTGCCACCCTTGCCCACCCCAGGAGGACACCCAAGGATGGAGGGACCCATCCCAGGGACATTCAGGTAAGTTCAGGTAAGTATAATTTTTTATTTTTTTTATATTATTTTTTGGCATAGGGGGGCCTGATTTGTGCCCCCCTACATGCCTCAATGCCCAATGACCATGCCCAGGGGACATAAGTCCCCTGGGCATGGCCATTGGGCAAGGGGGCATGACTCCTGTCTTTACTAAGACAGGAGTCATGTAAATGGCGTCTGGGCGTTGTTAAAAATGGCGCAAATCGGGTGGAGGCGATTTTTTGGCGTCAACCTGACTTGCACCATTTTAAGACGCCCTAACGCCATTTTCCCCAACGCCGGCGCTGCCTGGTGTACGTGGTTTTTTTCCACGCACACCAGGCAGCGCCGGTCTGCTAGCGCCGGCTAACGCCATTCAATAAATACGGCGCCCGCATGGCGCTTCAGAATGGCGTTAGCCGGCGCAAAACTTTTTGACGCTAAACTGCGTTAGCGCAGTTTAGCGTCAAAAAGTATAAATACGGGCCTGAATGTTTTAAAATGTTTCAAAACTCAAAACTTTTATTTGAATGGTCAATAGCAACAAAAATGCAGAAAGAGCAGAGGGAACAGATGTATCTTAATGCAATTTCTTGAATATCCAGCATTGTCAGATGGCAGGCCGGCTTCTTACTGACCTTCTTAGAAAACTTATTATGGTTATCACAGAACACAGCTACACACAAGTCGTTATCATATAAACTAACACAGCTACCCCAAGAACGAAACATGCTGTCAATCATAACACACTTTTTTCTTTAATGCAATCGGATAAAAATTGTATCGTCAGGCACAACTGGCATTGGCCACTTTTTAAATGCGTACATTTACACAGCAGGGTCATTTGCTACAGAAAAGGCACATTCTTCTAGTTTTGGTTGCTCATATGAAGAAAGGCAGTTTATTGAGAACATTTTGTTTCAGCATTGTACTGGTGTCAACGGAGTCTTAACGCAATTACAATGAGCTTGTAGCTGTGTTTTTTTTAACTTTTTCATTTTTAATTCCTGTTGGTAAATTATTCATTCTGTTGGCTGCCCAAGGAAACAAAAGTTAATTATTGTACAAGCGCGTACTTGATGGAAATAGCAAAGGGTAAATCTTTATCTCGCAATCGACGGCTTTATTTAGGCGCACTAGAGGTGATTCTTTACAACTGTGAGTCAGGTTTCTGTTCAATCATATAAGCCCTACACTTGACAATGGCGTGATTATCTGGAACATGCATTTGTGTTTTTTCACACGCAGAGATAATGAATTACAATAACATGCTTTAAAACGCTTAGTGACTGCTTACTGGAAACCTACATTTATTTTCCTTTTAAATTAAACAACAGAGATACAAAAAAATCCAGGTGCAGATTTGTTGGTTTATTCTCAAAAGAGAAGTCCTATTATTTCAATACCTTTACTTCATCACCGGGAAGACAGATATGTTTGGTTTAAAATGATCTTGAAGGTTTGTATTAAGCTCTTCAAATTGTGCTGAATAATATAAGCGAGGCGGATCAAACAAAAATAAAAAGCGTTTGCCCAATTACTTTCTCATATTGTACAGTTCCAGTGTACATCGAGATATGGTTGATTCATTTTATGAGGTCACTTAGTAACAACAAAACATAACTTTTCATGACCTCATTAGGACTTCAAACAATCCTGCTTGGGAATTACACACCCGGTAAATATCGATACCTCCAGAAGTAGTGTATACTGCAGGTCTTGGAAATGGGTGGCGTCTTGGTAACGTAGTGTGTTGTCTGCTGTCCAAGGGTTGCAAACTCTGAATGTGAGGGTTTTGTTCATATGATTTGCTCCGAGTTATAATCCCCGAATAGGTAAAAACTCCTGTTTATAAACTAAATCAGAATTTGCACAGCGAGTGGAATGAGGGCTCAGAACGTTTATGAAACATGAACTGACAAATCATAGCATCACGAAATGTAAATTTTGCGATGTTGCAATAGTATACCATCTAATTATTTTTCTTTTAGCAAAGATATAATTTGTATATGCAATTTAGCACGTATTATTGATTTATAAATAATGTATGGAAACTTTTGAACATCTACCCAAGCTAGTGAAACATGCAAGTTATTTTAAAAGTACATCAATTAATTATTGTTTTATGCACACCAATGGATGTATTTAACATTTGTCAGGTACATCTACACCTACTCCCCTAACATGACTTTTAAAATGTAACTGGAAATGTGTATGAAATTGACTGTTAACCCCACTCTCACTGACACACTGAGGCCCATATTTATACTTTTTTAGTGCTGCATTTGTGTCATTTTTTGACGCAAAAGTGGCGCAAACTTACAAAATACAATTGGGGCATCTTTATACTCTGTTTGCGCTGAATGTGCGTCAATGAATTTTGCCGCACATTCGGCACAAACTGTGCCCCATATTTAAACTATTTCAAAATTCCTCCGTGTGCGCTATTTTTGGGAGGCGGAAACTGCCTTGCGTAAATGACATGCAAGGTAGGCGTTCCCGCCCAAAAAATGGCTTCAAGGCCTGTGTGCCATATTTATATTCCTGCATCATATTGAGGCACAGGAGGGGGCGGGCCTTAAAAAATGGCACACAGCCTGATGTGCACCGTTTTTAACTCCTGGGTGAGGGCAGGCGTTAAGGGACCTGTGGGCTCATTTCCATGGTCTCTGAGTCCAGAGGTGCCCTTCCCTGCCCCCAGGGACACCCCCTGTCACCCTCACCCACCCCTGGAGGACACCCATGGATGGGGGGGACCCATCCCAGGTAAGTACAGGTAAGATGAGTTAAGTATTTAAAAAAAAAAAAAATTAAAGTGGCATAAGCGGGCCTAATTTGGGCCCCCCTACATGCCACGGTACCCAGTGACCATGTCCAGGGGACAGGAGTCCCCTGGGCATGGCCGTTGGGCAAGGGGGCATGACTCCTGTCTTTGCTAAAACATGAGTCATTTCAATGGGGATTGTGCGTCAAAAAATGGTGCAAGTCCGGTTTGAGGCATGATTTTTGCCTCAAACCTGACTTGCACCATTTTTTGACGCACAATCCCCCATTTTCTCATATGCCGGCTAACGTCATTCCTTAAATAAGGCACCTGCATGGTGCATAGGAATGGCGTTAGCCAGCGGTAACATTTTTGACGTAAACCAGCACCGGTGCTGGTTTGTGTAAAAAAGTATAGGTATGGGCCAATTGTATTTTGAAAGTTGCGGTGCTAAAAAAAGTATAAATATGGGCCCAAGTGTGCCTGTCTTCGTACCTCACACTCACAAGTACCATTTCTAATTCTTAAATTGCAATAACTTACCGATCCTCATAGCCATTTGATTATGTGGGAAACAAAGCCAATGGATGACCTTGTTTGATCATCGCAGCTCAAGGGAGAATTTGCAAGTGGCAGTGGACATTAAGGTCTAGAAAGTTTTTGATGTTTTGATTAAGATATAGCCGGAACTTTGAAGACCATTCGCGACAGGAAAACTTTGTCTTGTGGAGCATCATTGAGATCTCTTGTCTTACTCATTTTGACATCTTGCAAGATTTACTGTGGATATCTTCATTTCACCACTAATTCATGGGTCACCAACGCTTCTTACGCCTGTCCTCCATAAATTACAAATTTCAAAGTCTCAATATAAAAGTATCAGGAAGTCTGTTTTCCTAGTACAAAAGGTAACCAAAACTTCAGTAGACACCAGCCGATCAGTTAAAGCTACAGAAATGCTGACAACAACCACAGCTCATATTCACAACAAATTGTCCAATACCCACGTTTTATCTGAAGAAGAAAGTTTCTCTTGCCCACTGGCCTTTCTGCACTCCCCACACAACGGGCTAAAGATCCACAGTTGCAGGGAGGATAAATATCCACTTTTAGCTGTTCCTCTCATTTTCTTCCACACAATCAAGAACACTTTCTGTTCTAGGATCTTCTGCACTCTCTGGTGAGTACATTTCTACAAGGGAAAGTGGCATTTTTCTCAGCATCCAGTCAATTGTAGCCATGGGCATCAGTGAAGTCTGCAATATTTCAATGTAGGAAGGAGGCAAGTCTTTGTTTATTCGCCTGTTTCAGGTAGGTCTTTTGTGACAGTAGGTCAACTAGGGAATTGAAAGAAAAAAACAAAATCAAATTAGGAGACTTGAACAAACACAAATAAAATTCCCAATCGTTCCCCTCTTTTTGATGTTCAGTTGTATAGCTATAGCATGGTTCATTTAAGTACAGAAAATATATTGATATTGTTGTTCCTTGTACGGAGTATTTAAGTATTCCTCATTGAACCTAGTTATTTCTGCCAAACACTAAATAAAATTGAAGTCCTCGTCTGCTTAGCTTCAAAATTGTGTTTGCCACTGCTACCCAGTCCCTAGTCCCCAGAAAAGTAGAAGGTATATATACAGCAGGTGTGACTAAGAAGGCCTAGAGGCAAATTTGAAATTATCTTTATGTCCTAATCTGCGGGTTTTATTTGAAATACTAACTGTTGACTCTCCTAACCAACTTTGCAAAAGGGGTGTGAATTCTAGGAGGTTAGCAAGCAATGTAAATGTTCTCCGTAAAGGACAGACGTTAGGATAAGTGAAATTGTAATTAATGATTGAAAAACGGATGAAATATGTCCCATCCACTTTTTTTAATACTAGATAATGCATATGCTACAAATCCAGGGCCCTATTTATCACAATGTCTTTCAATGCCATGCAACGCAGCAAGGCGACGTGAGATTTGAGCTACCTTGCATTACTCTAGATTTACTAAGCCGTGCAGAACCGCACAAGACGGCTTTGGTTGGCTTAGAAAACCTTGCAAGGCGCAAGGGCAGATCAAAGGATTAGTAAATCAGGCCCTTATTTTGATAGTACCATACTATAAAAATTTACCAAATTCAAGTTTTAATGTCTGGTATATATTGAAAATATGCTATGCAACCTAGCTTAAGAAAACCAGTACACCCTAAAAGCACGTTACATTTTAAGGTGCCTGGGGAACGATGTTCATAAAATGAAGCTCTTCAATCAAAAAAACGAAGAAAAAAAAATCTTTGACAGAGATACTGAAAAGGGTAAAAGGAATTGTAAATCGGCCACAAGATTTGAAAGCGGAGCCTTGATATAGGTCACCAGTCTGTACAGTCAGCAATTGTAATAGTAAATGTTTCCCAAGAAAAAGACAAGACACTCTCAGAAACGTTTGCTGACTTCTAATCGCTGATACAGATGTTAGAAATAGAAAAGAATGCTCACAGCAACAGAGAACAATCTTCATTTTCCAGCAGCATTACTTTAACCCAATGGAGCAAAAATGAAGTTGGGAAGTTTCCAAAGTTTACTTTTAGTTCCACCATTATAGTAAATAAACCAAAATAATGCCACAATATCGAGCACTTGATGGAAATGGTGCAATTTCACCCTTTATACACCAAACATTGCATTTCATGTCACAACTCTGTAATGCCCTACTCGATCAGGATGAAAAAAAAAACTCCAGATGCCATTTCCGAGAGGCAGACAGAAAGAGCTGTAATTAATGAAGACAAGCAAATGTTTTCGCTAGTGATGCTAACTACTCGAACCACTTCAAATGTACAATATCAACACACATAAAGGCTAGGGAGACTCTTTGCCACCCCCCCACTCCCCCACCCCCGACCACCGCCATTAAAAAAATAGCACAATTGGTAGCAAAAAGTAACCAGCATGCCCAAGATCCAAGATACGGACAAGCAGGAGCTGATTATCCCCATATGTTTGCAAAATGTATTATCCTATCTACTCTGTAGTGTCTGATCTTGGTAAACACCTGCTACATCACCTATACTACATTACCCTGCCACTACATGTCCTCCTGTATGTCATCTGACATCTATTTCATTTTACCCTTATATCCCATGGCAACTACACCAACCCAGGTAAGTAAAATAATTTATTTTGGGATCTGAGCTGTACATAAAAATATACATATAAATTACGCTACGTTTAGATGGTATTATTAATTTGAAAAGAAATTATCTGAAATTGTATTAATAATTACAATAAAAATCAAAGAAGGTGTTCAGGATTATTTTGGGATTTACATTATTGCCAATTAATAATAAAAAAATATAAATAAATATTAGGCTGTGGGGGAAGCATCCACCCAGAGGTACACCTGGTGGACATACACAAAGTTATAAAACACATTAGCAAATTACAAACATTTCAGATAACTACAATAAATAACTGATAAAGAAACAGAAAGATTAAGTTTTAAATGTAAATTAATACAACATTTTAAAAAACAGCATTTATTTAAATGCTAGAATGATACATTTAGTTAAAACGAATAAGTCAACCCTACTGAAATGGATATTTCCAACAATTAGAGTAAGGTTATGCTCAATAATTAAACAAATAAAAGGAAGAAGTTACGCTTATAGAACATAGTTAGGAAAAAAGTTGTTGTAAATAATTGGTTATGGGTAGGGTTGGTTTATTCGGGGTTAATCTAGTGGTAAAGTACAAGGAAAGCTGGATGGAGTATCTGGAGGGACAGGTTTCTTTCTTTTTTTATAGTACTGTAAGGGCCAAGATGCCTTTTGAAATGGTTGTTGCACTTTACAAATGCTAAGTTCATTCATTCATTCAATCATTCATTCATTCATTCATTCATGTTGTAAAAGCTGTGCAATTGAGGTGTTGTAATATTAGAAGGGTGATTTAGTGGTGGAAAATATTGCAATATAACACCCTCGTAATTGACTATTATAAAAATGATAACATGATTAGGTATTGAGGTTGTCTTTTTTCTACAGACAACCAAGCTGTTTACTTCAATATTTCACTTACTCTTTTTAATAAGCATTTCCATATTTTAACATTGCTCAAGCTAACTCCCCAAAATAAACATATATAAAAAAACAAAAAGTGTGCAGTGTAAGATCCCCGATACTGTCATCTCCAGGTCTGTTAAAAATGAGCATCTTTTACGTGACATTCCACCTGATTTAAAAAAAATATTCTGAACCCATTTTTGTTAGCTGTAGAACTCTGCACACTTTACTCGTGCTAAACAGTGGTAAAGCTCTTCTTCTCTACTCTCTAAGCATGTTAGAATGGGCATTCACCTTCTTTGCTGCTGAATGGCTGTCACTCTACTAGACGGCTGCCCTGAAGGACTGCTGCCTGCTGTGCTGACCTGCTGCTTCCTGCCTGGCTAACCGGACTTGTAACCTGAACCCAGGAGCACCAGAGTGATATAATGGGCCAGTTTTTTAACCAGCACCCGGACTCTGCATCTTTGAGCCTTACCCTGCCAAGTGGTGCCACCCCAGTCCTGGACCCTTGTAAGTGGGCCTGAAAGTACTATGGCAGCCCATCTGTGGATCCAGCACTATGGACGGATCTCCTCTGCTGCATGGCTCAAACCTGAGAAAAACTGACGCATCACCTCTGCTGTGGTGACTTTTCTAGGTGCCAGGACCCTGCATCACAGCATTTCAGCTCCTTGGAAAAGATGCATACCCTCTTCTGTTTAACACATCTTTGATGCCAGACATGTCACGAATTACCCTGGGCTTACCGTCGAGGTTGGAGAGAGGTGGTGAGCGGCCCCGGTTCCTGCAAGTCCTGCTCTGGCCGAGGTAGGGGCAACCCCTTCCGGTAGCCACGGTGCTGTTTGACAATAGTAAGCCACTACAGTCCGTGCCCTCCTGAAGGAGTCCCAGAGGAAAAACCCCAAAAAGGTAAAAAACCTCCAACAGGAACTCCCTGAAACAGAAGGAGGACACAAGGACATTAGGACTTAAGATTCTGGAATTCAGGAATTCTGGAGATGGAAGACAGATCAAGAACAACTGGCGCCACAAGAGGAAAACAGCCGGTGCGTGACTACCACCGCAGGAGTGTTGCAACGCAATGAGCAGGAAGATAGATTCCCCTTATATACCCCTAGACAGGAAGTGGAAAACAGGAAGTAGTAAAACCACCATCTTGGTTTGGGGAAAAGGTCATAACTTAGAATAGAGAACATGCTCCTAAGAAAGGAGAAACAATGCATGCAGGGAAGAGAGGAAGTGAACAGCATGCTGGGAAGGGGAAAAGCATGCATAAAAACGAGTCATGTGCAGGCATACGGCTTTTGGCTGTGTGAAAAGGTAAGTGGTGGAAAGGAGGGGGTCCCGGGAATCCCAGGTGTGTTTATATAATTTTACGCGCTGAGCGCGGCAAGGATCGAGACCCGATTCGGGGTCTCCTATCCTGCCGCGCCTGCCCTGGAACTTGCGGCCAGAGAAAAGGGCCGCGGCATGACAGACCTTGTATTGCAGCCCCAGACACCCTAGGAACCAACGCATCACCTCTGGCTGGGTGACACATCCTCAACCCCAGTCTTTGGATCACAAGCCCTCGTTGGTGCCATCTTCGATGATGACCCAGGACCTCATATCTCAGCCTAGGGCTCCTAGGGAACTGATGCATCACCTCAGCAGCGCAACGCATCCTAAATGTGGGACCACACAAGGCTCAGCAAACAGGATTCCATAGTTGTCACATTGTGCTTTTTGCCACTATTTTCATTAAAACCTTAAATATTGCATATCTTCAGTTCTACTGATTGGATTTTTGCCATTTTGGTCTTGTTTATTTAATTATAATATACTATATTTGTCTAATCTGATGTGGGATCATTCTGTGGTGTGTTTCCACAGTGTTACTGTTTTAAGTGTTGCACAAATACTTTACCTGTTTCCTCTGAGTTCAGCTTGACTGCTCTGGGCCAAGCTATCCGAGGGTGGAGCACTGGTTAATTTAGAGTTTGCTTGTGACTTCACCCTGACAAAGACTGTGTCAGGGTGACACATCTCTCAATGAGCAACCCTATTTCTTACACTTTCCTTGTTTGTTTCATTGGAATCAAGACACAAATTCCATACAGTTGCTCAAGTAGGCCATATAACTGCATGTGTTTATGTTATGTGTTATTTGTCCTTTCACTTGCAGGGACATTGACAATTTTCTTCAACATAAAAAAAATAATGGGGCACCTTGAGAGTCCTTATGAAATTCCTGAATCCAAGAGGCCTTGAAGAGTAAGGCAGACACATGTCAACACATTTTGAGGGTAAAGGGTCATTATATCCTTAAATTAATTCCCCAAATCTGTTTTTAAACAAACCTGAACAACCAACATTAAAGGGATACCTTGGTTGCTCAAGTATTTTTTTCTTGTTCTTAAGACCCCAGCTATGTTCCTTGAAATATGGGTGAACCCATCCTGGTTTTTAGGGAACAGGATGAAACCCGATGATGAAGCATGCCACTGATAGAGTGGGTGAGGGTCCAACTAACAAAACCTTAAGATACTTTTAGCAGATTTTGCTTCTTCATCTATTCAATTTTTAGTATTCATCTAGGTGTGGGATGCCCTATCGTATCAGAGTATTTGTAAAAGGGTCACCACATTAAAAGCCCAATAGCCACACATTAAAAATCACCATTACATCATTAACTATGTTCAAATGCAGTCATTATTTTCAGTAAAGCATTGCAATGTTTATCAAAAAACAGCTTCACTAATGCTTTTAAATTAACATGTTTTTCTGTGCCTCACATTTACCGTACTGTGAGGCACTCCCAGCCTGGGAGCTGTGAATATTATATGAGTGGCTCTCTCGCTGTGTTCAGGGGAGTTGCACAGCTCCGGTCAGTGGCATTTCTTTCTTTTACTGTTTTGAAAAATGGGGTGCCTGGTTCCTGCCTTTGCCTTAAAGAGCAAATCCCTCCTTTCAAGGTTGCAATGGCCAAGGGGATAGGGGATAGGGTATCCAAGAAGAATTAAAATGTGTGGAGGGAGGCCCATGCACACCCTTGCCATGGAAAAAATAAATATTCTTGCACCACCCCTTGTCCATTGGCCCTCTCAGGGGTAACATTATTGCACTGTTCCTCCTGGTCCTCTGAACAAAGATTTCCCAAACCACTGTGCTGCCGGCACCCAAGCTTGTTGGTGGTCAGCCAAAAACTACCTGTTTTATTCAATAATCCTGGCACAAGGAACTATTGTCACCATGCAAAAACCCACCTCAGTGGCTCCACTGTCCAGTCTTTGTGTCACCTTTGAGCCTGTGTTAGCACGCCTAGTAAAACCAGCACCTACAGACCTCGTTGAGCACTCTGGACAGGCAGCAGCACCTCAGCACCCTAGCCAGATGATTGTCGCTAAGCTGCTCTGCCTGTTGATTCCTGATCTGAGGCCAACTCCCAACCCAAGAACCAACCAACCTGTAAGGTACTTTTTGCTAAGGTGCCCAACACAAGACCACATGTCCTGTTCAGCACCAAGGACAGCCAGTACCACTCTGCATCCCGGTCTCTCAAGCCAGGTAAAATTGTACTGATTGTTATTGTTTGGTCTGTGGGCCCACAAGACCTTCGCACCGGGTGGATACCATGGCACCAGGGTATCCAAAAAGTATCTGGGAGTGACCCTAAAAAGGGTGGTTCTGGTACCCCCCCAAGAGTGAGGGGGGAGTTCAAAAAATCTCCAGTTATCATGGTAAGGGGGAAGGAAAGGGTATCCACGTCCCTTCTGAAAAGTAGGGAGGTTCTAGTGGGTGGTAGCACAGGGCACCCTACTTCCAATCCCACTGCTTTGAGTGTTCCCAACTAGGACATAAGGATGGGGTCTCTGTCTGTCAGAAGATACCACCCGCTGGTGGATACTCTACAGGGTTGGCCAAGGTATCCTTAGGTGAAAGTAATCCCCAGGGGTAGGTCATGGAACATGCTATGAGTTGGCATGCCCTGAGGTTGGAAGTAATCAATTCTAACATGGGAGTGAATGGGGTCCCAACCACCCCTCTTAGGGATACTCAGGCTAGCATGGCCATGATTCTGCAAGAGATAGTTTACCCAGAGCAGTACACTGGTGAGGTGTGTACAATGAGCAGGACTTTTTTCTGTCCTGTGACCCTGGTGCCCCTAAAGTCTAGTGGGGAGGTATTAGAAATGGGGTTTTTGGTTGGCAGTCAGGTTACCCCTGTCCAAACAAGGACCCCCACTCTAGTCAGGGTAAAGGAGAATCACCTTTGAATAACCCTGCTTACCCCCTTAATAGCTTGGCAAGAGCAGGGAGGCATAACTTCAGGAACAATGTGTAAAGTATTTGCACCAACACACACAGTAACTCAGTGAAAACACTACAAAATGTCACAACACAGGTTTAGAAAAATAGGTAATATTTATCTAAACAAAACGAGACCAAAACGACAACAATCCAACATACACAAGTAAAGGTATGTATTTTCAAAAGAATAAGGCCCTGATTTATACTTTTTGGTGCAAAACAGCACCAATTCAGTTTTGCATCAAAATGTTTTGCACCGGCTTGCCCCATTTCTGTGCACCAGCTGGGCACCATATTTCTGGAATAATGCAAGCCGGTGCAAAGGGTAGGCTAGCGGCAAAAAAATTACTTTAGTCAGGTGGGGCTAGCGGTATAGAAGAAGGGGTTTTTGCACCAAAGAATTACGTTAAGCATGTTAGAGTACAAAAAAAAAATGACTAACCTGCGTAGAATCATTTTCTGATGAAAAACCATCCATACCACATGACTCTTGTCTCAAAAAAGAGAGGAGTCATGCCCACCACCCCAATGGCCAGCACAAGGGACCAGGGTCCCCTGGTTATGGCCATTGCATCCAGTGCCATGTAGGGGGGCCCATTTCAGGGCCCCAATGGCAATTAAAAAAAAAAAAATACTTACCTGGGATGGGGGTCCCCATCCTCTGCTGTCCCTCTGGTGGGTGTGGGGTTTTCCCTGGGGCCTGGTGAGGGCACCTGTGGGCTTATTCCATGGTGTTCCACCATGGAAATAGGCCCACATGTCCCCTAACACCTGCCCTGACCCAGGCATTAAACAACTGGGGCAAAGCAAGCTTAGCACCATTTTTTGACCCCTCCTCCCTTCCGTGCACCATTTTTGCACAGCAGTAAACATATGGCATTAAGGTCATACAGTCATTTTTTGCACGGGAACGCCTAGCTTGCATCTCATTAAGGCAAGGTAGGTTTCCACTTCCAAAGAATGACTTTAACTCCATTAATTTGGTGCTAGATGGGACTAGCACCAAAGTGTAAATATGGAGTTAGTTTTTCACCGAATTAGAGTATGGACCACTGCCTGCTCGGAAAAAATTAAACAAAAACGTTTCATTTTTCGTTTTTGTAATGCATCTCATTTTCCTTTAAGGAAAACAGGCTGCATTACAAAAAAGAAAAAAACTGCTTTATTAAAAAGCAGTCACAGACATGGTAATCTGCTGTCCGCAGCAGGCCACCATCCCTGTGAGGGCCGCCATTCACAAAGGGGTCGCAAATTGCGACCCCACCTCATGAATATTCATGAGGTGGGCCTTTGCGCCCCCCCCTTGCGAGTCGCAGATGGTGTCAGGGACACCATCCAACATTCTGAATTGCGACTCGCAAATTGCGAGTCGGTCTGTCTCGTAATTTGTGGTTCGCAATTCAGAATGTACCTACATCTGGCCCTTAGAAACAGTGATAATGCTGTTCTTATACAATGTACCTGGGAAGTGTAAGAAATAAAGCCACACGGGTGAGCGTGCATTGGAAAAGTTAGCGATGCGTCGATTCTTAACTCACAAGTTAGGCCGTGAGCCATTTCCTTCTCCGGTCGGGTTGGCAATGCAATTTTTTTCTCCAGCAAAAGAGCGATGCATTAATTTCTGGATAGGGCACCTCAGATCCGCACAGAGTCGGGTTGACTTTGACACCCAGTGACAATCAGTGGAAAATCCAGGTGAACGGTATCACAAAACTGTGCTGCATGGGGTTTTCGTTGTTATCAGCCTCTGTTGTCAGGTGTTGTGCGTAGTTTCTCCAGCCGCGTTGCATTAATCTTCCAGCCGTGATGAAGGTAGAGTGTTGATTTCACCCGTGAAGCCGGCGGCGAGTCATGGAAGGTGCGTAGAAAATGCCAATGCCAGGCCCCAGACACACACCAGGGGGTTGGAGACTGCACTGTGCGAGGACAGGCACAGCTCTTTCAGGTGTAAGTGACCACACCTCCCCTCCCTCCCAGCACAGATGGCTGATCAGGATATGCAGGTTACACCTCAGCTCCTTTTGTGTCACTGTCTAGACAAAGGTGCAAACAGCCTAACTGTCAAACTGACCCAGACTGGGAATCCACAAACAAGCAGAGTCACAGAATGGTTTAAGCAAGAAAATGCCTACTTTCTAAAAGTGGCATTTTCAAACACACAATCTAAAAAACAACTTCACTAAAAAATGTATTTTTAAATTGTGAGCTCAGATGCCCTAAACTCCATATTTATATCTGCTCTCAAAGGGAATCTGCACTTTGATAATATTTAAAGGCAGCCCTGATGTTAACCTTTGAGAGCGAGAGGCCTGGCAACAGTGAAAAACATATTTGGCAGTATTTCACTGTAAGGACATGTAAAACACATCAGTACATGTCCCACCTTTAACAGACACTGCACCCTGCCCATGGGGCTACCTAGGGCCTACCTTAGGGATGCATTACATGTATAAAAAGGGAAGGTTTAGGCCTGGTGAGTGGGTACACTTGTCAAGTTGAATTGGCACTTTAAAGTGCACACACAGACACTGAAGTGGCAGGTCTGAGCCATGTTTACAGAGCTACTCATGTGGGTGGCACAGTCAGTGCTGCAGGACCACTACTAGCATTTGAGTTACAGGCTCTAGGTACCTGTAGTACACTTTACTAGGGACTTACTAGTAAATCAAATATGGCAATCAAGGAAAAACTATTCAACAATACAATTCACACAGACAGCATATGCACTTTAACACTGGTTAGCAGTGGTAAATTGCCCAGAGTCCTAAAGCCAACAAAAACAGGTGAGAAAAATTGGGAGGAAGGAGGCAAAAAGATTGGGGCTGTCCCTGCAAAAAGGGCCAAGTCCAACAGGAGGTGACCCAGAGAAGGGGCACAGTTAGTCCTCAGATGCCCTTTGACTGCATTCTGGGGGATGAATTGCCCCCACTGTCAGGAGAACTGGGAAGGGTGTCTGCCACAGATGCCTTGACTGTTCAGTTTTCTTGAGGTACCACTCCCCAACCGATGGTACAGAACCTACGATGAAAGGGCAAGGGGAGGAAGGACTCCCCCTGTCTCCTATCTAGCACAAAGGTACAGACCCTCGAATGGAGGACCAGTTGCAGGATACTACCCCTGAACTGGTCAGAGGTAGAGTGGAAAAAAGATTCAAGATACTTGAGGCTACTGCCTCCCCTCTGAGAAACCATAGAGGACGAAGAGTGCTGATGGCCTGGGGCCTGGCTCCTGACACTGACTTCTGTCAGTGGCATCTGTTGGTTGTTTTGCTTCTGGGCATAACTTTCCCTGGATTGGGAAAAGAAGTCTAATCCCAAGGGTGGAATGGTCCACACTACTTTGTCTGTCTGCTGGGATGCGTCTGTTAGCAAATTAAGGATGGGTGCTGCACAGATGAGGTCCACGGCTGAGGAGAAGGGTTCCCCATGGGTAAGCTTAGTGGCCTCAGAGAGCATAGACAGAGGGATGTAGCTGGGTTCAGTTCAAGCAGGCATAGAACTTGAAGGTACCCCTGCAGTAGTGGACCATTTCCCAGATTCAATTGCCCTGTGTAGGAAAGTCCATAGAGATTTTGATTAGACTGCCCTAGATTAATGCTGGAAAGTGTTTGAGTTGGAAATGGCAGTATCTGCAGGGTCACTGCCAAACCTTTTGTCTTTTACCCTCCACCTTTTGATGTATCTTTATGTTGTCCTTAGGTTATTGAGCACTTTACTACTGCTGACCAGTGATAAAGTTCATGCTCTCTTCTCTAAACATGGTAACATTGGTTTACACCTGTTTGCCATATTTAGTTTACTAGGAAGCCATTTTTAATGTGGTATACCATATACCCAGGGCCTGTAAATTAAATGCTACTAGTGGGCCTGCAGCACTGATTGCGTCACCCACTTCAGAAGCCCACAAACATGTCTCAGGCTCTAAATTGCAAAGCCTGTGTGTGCAGTTTCACTGCTACTTCGACTCAGCATTTAAAACTCCTTACTAAGACTTAAACACCCTTTTTATTACATATATTACATATAATTCACCCCTCAGGTAGGCCCCAGGTAGCCCATAGGGCAGGGTGCAATGTAAGTAAAAGGAAGGACATGTAAATTTTAGCTTTACATGTCCTAGTAGTAGAAAACTTCCAAAGTCATTTTTCCATACTGTGAGGCCTAATTCTCTCATAGGTCAGCATTCTTTAATATACGTTTACAATGTAATTACTTATCAGAAAGGAGAAGGTACATCATGTTTCATATCAATGGATTGATAATGAAAAATCATCTTTACTGGTAAAGTTACATTTAACCTCACTATTTTTGAAATGACACTTTTAGTGGGCATTTCTCTGCTCTTACTGCTCTGTGTGCCTTGCAGCCTGTTCCTAATACATGATGGGGTAGGTGACAGCTACGCTTTGTACATTCCCTCTAGATGGCCACAAACACAGGAAGGGTGGGGTGACAAAAGTCTCATCTGCATTTATCTGCAATTTGATGGTACTTCATGGGCAGGAAGGGTGAATGAGAGCTGAAACTTACACTTTAATAGGGAAGTGCCTGTTCCCACAAAAAGGGCTAAATACTCCCAAACAATAGTCTAGAGCAAAAACTAGGAAG
This sequence comes from Pleurodeles waltl, assembly GCF_031143425.1. NCBI lineage: Eukaryota > Metazoa > Chordata > Amphibia > Caudata > Salamandridae > Pleurodeles > Pleurodeles waltl. The sequence goes on along the minus strand of NC_090438.1, from coordinate 254,330,051 downwards.
AAAGGATCTCTGTGTACTTCAAAGACACTTCTTTGAAGTCACCCTCACTTCAAAGGCACATTTGGGTATAAGTACTGGGGCTCCAACCTTACCAAATCAGTAGACTATTGGACTTGGGAAGAACTCTGCTGGAGGAAAGACTGTTGTGCTGTAAGGACGGCCAATTTGCCTGGAGTGACTGCTGCCTTCTGATCTCTGCCCTGCTGAGGACAAGGACTGGATCCATCTCGCTGAGCACAGAGCGACTCCAAGGGCTTGCTGGCTTGCCCCCAGTTCTTCTGCAGCCTCAGCGACATCAAAACCTGCCTTCAACCCTCCTTTTGCTGCTGGACTCTGCCATCTGTGAGTCCTCCCCTTGCCTGAGGTGCCCCCTCTAGTCCTGGGCCTCAGTAGTGGGTTCAGCAGCTGATTTCTGAACAAAAACGATGATTCATCACGATTGCACCATTTGGAACCAATACATTGCCCTTTTGATGCTGAGGCAAAGGTTGTTCGACGACAGCAGATCCAAAGCCTGCACGGCCCATTGATGATGCTCTAAATGGTTTGAAGTCAACACGTTGCATTCACTTCAAGGAGTTTGACAACGACGTGTTTACCCAACTGCGCAGACAGAACCAACGCCTCAACATTGATGCTTTGCTGCATCTAAGGTATTTTTCAATGGGCACTGCATGGGTTCTGCAGCAAGCCTAACCTCCATCATGGTTGGCCTGAACTTTGGATTTACACTGGTCCCTAGCGACCTCAGGTCATTTTGTGGCCGCTAGTGACTTTTAATCACTATTTTTAGCTTAATCTTCAAAAATGTATATCTCAACTTGTACTGGTTGGATCTTTGTTGTTTTGGTCTTGTTTTACTCAGATAAATATGCTCTATGTTTCTGTGTAGAGTCATTTTGTGGTGTTTTCATTGTGTTAATGTGTGTGTATGTGTGGCCCAAATACTTTACATATTGCTTCTTTAGATAAGCTTGCCCTCTCTGTGCCACACTACTAGAGTTTGACCACAGGTTATCGGTAACTGGGTATGTAGATTACCCTGACTGGAAGTGGTGGATCCTGCTGTACAGGATGCATACTCTGACAACCAGCAGCCCGGTTTCTAACATCAACCTTGCTGACAAAGAGGATTTCAAATTAAATTACAATATACTTGAGTGAAACAATTCTTTTTCTAGCTGTTATCTGTCTGAATCTAGCATTAGAGAATTTCTCTGTAAGGACATGTTTAACATTCATTTCAACATGTCCACCTTTCCGTTTGTGAACCTGCACCCTGCCAATACAGTCTACATAGGTGTGATATAATACTATTTAAAAGGAAGGTCTAGGTTTTTCAAAAGGGTTTTTTGACAGGTCAAATATGCAGTTTAAAACTGCCACAGGCAAGTTACCCATCTGCATCTACCAGACTTCACATGACTGTAGTCTCTCACATGCAGTCACTGTCCATGTGCACATGCTTCTGTACATATGTAACTAGCCCAGTGCACCTTAGCCATGTGTAGTTTAATTTATCATTACATTTCTGTGAGCGAGACTCAGGGAGGGAGACTCACCTACAATAAACCCACAGTGAAGGTCCAAATGCTAGATGATCCAAAGCAAAAGAAACCCTGGTGTATGAAATGGGTGGAGCTCCTTGGCAACAGAGCTGTTGACAATCATAAAATACTTTTACTATCAATCAATCAGGAATTCTAAAGCATGACTAATAACCCGGTAGGCTAGACTATCAATCTATCTATCTTTCTTGCATGAAATTGCTGATATCTCAATAGACACCATTGATAACATTCCCAGTAACATAATTGATGACAACTGATTAGATCACATACAATATCATCAGTGATATAATCAGAGAAATCGCTGTGGTGGCACTTATACTTTCATGAATGGTTCCAAAAAGACCTCAACACATACATGAGAAACAACTCTGAAAAGCAGATTCAGAGCTGTTTTTGTCTTACATTTTCTACTAGTGTTACCACAAGTAGAAAGTATGCTTTGGCATGCATACAATATAATCATTTATCCAAAAATGGGGGGTGGGCCAAGATAGCGACCGGAGTGGACACATAGTTGTGAGTTCAGTGTAGGTACCACGATTTATTCTGGACATATCCTCCAGGATCGGAGCCTGAAACTCACATATTGCATTATCCTATGCTGGGGGTAAAAGCCCTGTGGAGGGAGGGGGCCTGATCACCCCTCAACTTTGCTGACATCGTGGGGAGCTGGCTGTGCGGCTGGGGGACGGCCGGAGCAGAGGAGGCGAGTGAGGGGAGAGCCTGACCTCCATCCTGCCTGAGGTTTTGTGACTGCATTAGAGGGAGCTGGTTCAGTACCACTGCTGGATCCATCGACTGCCTAGGTAGGACGGCTGCTGCCTGGGGGGCTGTGGGGCTCCAGGCCTCCACAAGCTGCTCAACGGCCATCGCATGCCTGGAGGCACCAGCTGCAGACGTGCCCCGGTGTGTGTAAGCGCAGTCTCCCTGAACTTCCTGTGTGGGTCTTTCTTGCGCTTTGGCCTGATGGCGGGGGTCTGGCTTGTGATTGGTGTCGGGTCTCCTGGGGAGCCCATATGGAGACATCGGGGCGGCGGGTGACAGCCATCCACTCTCTGCACCAGGATACCTTCTACCCCACTGCCTTCTTTGCCACCAAGGACTGCACCACCGAGCTGCTGCACCTGGCGGCAATGGTTGCGCTGGGCCACTGTTGAGGGTGATACTCCAATATGTGACCGTGGCCCTACCAGGACTTGGCTGGGTCTGGCCGCCCACTGCCTTCTCCTTCTCACTAACTTACTGGAAACTGGGTGTATGGGTGCTTGGTGAGGAGTTGACTTACCTTTGGCTACACTGAGGCACTGGTTTTGGAGGTCTATTCACCCTGCAATGCCACCTCCTTCTGCCGATGATGATCACTGTTCCTTCCCAGTTCACAAACTGAGCCTTTGAGGAATAGTATGCTCCCATTGACACCTCTCTGTACCTCAAAGACATTACCTGGAAGTGACAGGCCACTGCCTCCACAATTTTGTCACAGCGGGCACCTCTAAGGGTAATACCTCACTCACCTGGAGAACTCAGCACCTCACACTACATTACTATGATGGGAATGCCTAAAGTCAATAAACCCATATTGCAGACTCTGGTATCCTTGGACTCATTGGGTCGCCCTGCTGAGGCACTCACTCACCTGAATTCAATGCTCTGTGTGCACTCTGCTCAGTTTGATAAGGTCCTTCAAGCCATCCTAGAAACCAAGACTTCCTTGGAGACTACGACTGATGCAATATCTATTAATGTGAATCTGCTCCGGGCAGACCACCTCAACCTGACAGAGCGGGTCGATACAATATAATCCTCACTCACCTCCCTCAGCCCTACAGTTCAGGAACTTCAAACACAGGTGGCACATCTCCAAGCAGATATGACCCTTCTGTACAGACGAGCAGAAGATTTCGAAGGGAGATCCAGTTGCAACAATGTTTGATTTTTGGGATTCCTGAACATGCAGAGGACCCCAGTGTGGAACTTTTTATTGAAAACTGGCTGATAGAAACAGTGTTATTGAGCAAGCCAACTAACTTCTTCACCATGGAGCGTGCACACCGAGTCCCATTGTTGCCTGATTTCTCAACTTAATTTCTGAGACCGCGACTTACTACTTCAATTATTCTGCATGAAAGGTCCATGGCGGTACGAGGACACTAATCACAGCCTACCTGGATTTCAATGCTGATATGTAGAAGCAGTGCAGCTGCTACAGCAGGGTTAAGCAGCATCTTAGAGATCTGAACAATAAATATGAGCTTTTATTCCCAGCAAAACCTTGGGTTGTGGATAGTGAGGTGACCTGGGTGTTTGATACTCCAGGAGATGTATGGACTTAGTTGCACGTGAAAGGTTTACAACAATCCTCACAGGAAAATCCAACTGATGACACCTAATGGTGCCCCGCGTACAGCAGCATGCATGTAGGCCACCCAAGGCTGGACCCTCCCCGGCTCAAGTGGCTATTGAACAGGCCAAGGCAGTGCTCAAGACATCACAATTGATGCTAAGCCCCCCTCCACTCTACTGGAGATTCGGCAATCAGACCCAGACTCAGACGCGGAGAACTCAACCTCTTCCCAGGTCCCATAGTCAATGGGTCTGCCTCTCACTCTGTGCCTGGCTGATGACCTGTGATCACGTCAGTGACAGGCCTGGGTTTGTTTGCCCATGCAGCCATCCCTGCGCATCCGGCATTCACACAAATGGATGTTCGGCCCAGACACTCATATAAGTTCACTATATGCTTTGGATCACTTCTTCAATTCCTCTAGTTGGGCCTATATAATGAAACTCCTACTACACAACATTGCTTACTGCCCCAGAGAGATTTATATATATGTCCACTGCATAGACCTGGTTAAACACTAAGCGGCTTTTGAGAACTTGTTGAATTGTTCGGGGAGTTGTGGCATTACACATGTAGGTGCTCATGCCTGGGATAGAGGAGTTGCTACACATGTTTATACTGCTGTTTTGTACTGTTTGGCTGGTGCCATTGATGCCTCACACCCAGAGGGGGGGAGGCTTGTGCCAGCGGTAGACATTGGGGACACCTTGTGCACTACATGGCATTATCATGGCCCTTACATGCATCTCCTTAACATGGGTATGAGGCATGGCTACTCCTGCCAAATGTCATAAGATAAATACATACCTTAGGTGCAGACAGGTACACTTGCATGTCTAGAGGAAACACACCTTACAACCGGGGAACTGTGCTAACTAAATAGACGGTGAAGTAGGGAGATATATGGGACTGGAGACACGCTATGCCAGAGGCATCCTTATCTGGGTCGTCCCGAAGGTTCCCTTTGTTAAACATAAATTCCAAGTGGATAAGGAAGATCGATATGTCCTCGTAGGTTCCCCCATTCCAGAATACACCTGGCATACAAGCTACTAAGCGCTTCCAGCTTTAGACCAAATTATCAGACCTACATGACGTTTGGCACCTGGGCCATCCACGGGACAGAGAATATTCCTATTATGCACAGGGGCACATTAGGAATTAGATTACTTCTTTTGCACTACTGAATGCTGGCCCCTTATTCAGGGTTCAAAATACCTCAGCAGAATCCTATCTGACCATAATCCACTTAAGCTCATGTTCCAATGGGGAGGGGAAAGAGCACCCATCCTGATGTGGAGGCTCAAAGCGGAAAGCCTACGGGACACGGTTTTCTGAGAAATGATAGGAACACATATCTCTGCATACTTCACAAACAACACAAGATCTGTGGGTAGTCACAGATTTGAGTGGGACACCATGAAAGTGGTCATGAGAGGACACTATATTACTATGTGCTGGGGAGTTAAATCCTCTCTTACATGCAGTGTCTTCAATATTGAGGATCACATCTGTAACATTGAGAAGGAAGCGATTACATCCTCTACATCACGCCTTCTCCTGGTTGACTTATGACACCAATACTGCTAGGCATTACAAAGCTTCTGTGATGGAGTTTTTAAGACGTATCTAACCCAGCAACATATGGACAGTGACAAACCAAGTTGCATGTTAGCATGGCTATTATGTACTGAAACTCCCAAAAACATCATAGGGGCCATACGTGACGACAGGGCCCAGATGATTAACACTTAGGCAGCAATCAGTGATGTCTTTACTCATTACTACGGGCAGCTATACTCCTCCCCTCCCAAGCCCCCTATGTCATGTACACAGGTGTTTCTGAAGGACATAATTCTTCCTCGATTGACTCCGCTCCAACTGCGGGACCAAAAGCAACCTATACAAATAGATTACATCCCTATGGCGATCCATCAGATGGCCCATGGTAAAACACCAGGCACAGAGAGATTCCCAGTTGAATACCATGCCGCCTTCCAGGCTACCCTTTCTCCTCACCTGCTAGAAATGTACAATGAGGCGTACCAGTGGGGTGAGTTGCCGAGCTCTTTGTGAGAAGCACTCATAGTGGTATTACCTAAATCTGGTAGGGACCACCTTGAGGTCAGCTCTCATCACCCGTTATCAATGTTGAACATTCATTTCAAGCTGCTAAGCAAGATCCTGGCTAAGAGACTGCTTCCATTGCTCGGCACATTGGTCAATGCAGCTTCGTGCCACAAAGGGCGACACACTATAATATTAGATGCCTGTGCCACATCATTGAGGCAGTTGCTGGGAATGCCGGCTTACCAGCGGCAGTCTCCCTGGACTTCGAAAAAGCATTTGACACTTTAAATTGGTCATATTTGATGCAAGTCCAAGAGCAAATTGGTATGGGCCCCAATTTCTTACGCTAGGTAAAACTCCTGTACACTGCCGCACAGATACGAGTTCATTCTGGCACTCACATCTCCCACCCATTTATCATCAAACGGGGGACACATCAAGGATGCTCCCTCTCACCGGTACGTTTTGTCTTCGTGATAGAACCCCTGGTGGCCCAGCTCTGTAACGGGGGACTCACATGGGGTATCAAGGTAGGACCGGTCTGACACATAATATCACTATATGCAGATTATGTGCTGAATTATCTCTGAGACATGGCGAATACTCTTCCAGCTATATATGACCTACTTGACCACTTCAGAGAAATAGCCAGCCTGAAAGTGAACTGGGGCAAGACTTGTATCTTTCACCTTCATGCACAGGGCTCAACACATCAAGTGGATACCAATGGAGGGCATCTCCCTTGGTTCTTTCAGACCTTCCGCTACCTTATCATCAATGTCTCCCACACAGATACTGACTTATGAGATGGTAATCCTGGCAGAGCCTTAACCTCCTTCTGCAGTCATTATCTTTCTGGACATGCCGCTTGCATTCAGCCATGGGAAGGGCGTCAATAGCAAGATGCTAATCCTTCCACAACTTCTGTACTGTTTTTGTGGCGCTACCTGTAATAACTACTAAGTCTTTCTTCAGGGCTATATGAAGCCAAGAAATCGAACTCATATATCGTATGGGGCAGAAGAGGGACTCTTTCTCCACACTCCAGTGGCCCCTGATTGAGGGAGTAATAGTGGTCCCAGATATGGAGCGACATTTTGCAGCAACACTGCTCCAAAGGATCGATGAGTTGGATAGCTTTGGACACCACAGCTGAGGGGGCCATGGTACGAGTGGACCTGGGTGACAGAGACATACTGGAATGTCTCCTTTTGTCAGATCCTGCCCCCAGTGCTGTCTGCAAGCTTATACATATTGCAAAACTTGTGTGTAATCAATTCATCTAATTCAAAGAAGACATTCATCCCATATTCTTCAATACTCCCCCTGTGGAGCACCCCCCATTGGGACACCTTCAGAACACACATACCTACCCCCCATGGAAGGAGGTGGGGCTCACCCTGGTGGGAAAACTATGCAGGGCTGGTACTATATTGTTCTTTCATGAACTCACAGAATCCCACAACCTGGGAATGGGGCATTTCCTTGCATACAGCACTGTCAAAAAGGGCATTGGGGAGATATGGAGATCTGGCCTGACTGAACCACTGGCCCACAGAGTTCTACATTGTATACCCACACATGGCTTAGGCAAGAGAGCAGTTTCATTGCTCTACACGGCCTTGCTGGAGTCCCCCTTCTAAGGGTCACGATGAGAACTAAACAAACTAAACACTACCTAAAATGCATAAACCTTGCATGAATAATTATTTAAATGTTTAACAGCCATGGACTGGAAGATCCCCCAGCCACATTCGATTGATTGTTGGTTCTGAGAAGCCACCCGTTTGAACTTGACAGAGGCTAACGGTATTGTGCATGACCGTCGGCATCGAGGGGGAGGAGGGGTGGTCACATTATGGGACACATACATGTTGAACTTATCAGACAAACTGAACCACCCTCCCCCAAATGGAACAGCCATGGGCACGCCTCCTCCAGTCCCTGCAGTAATGGCTCCGGCCCAGACACCGCACTCTCCCGGATGAATACGCCAGAATACCCCCTCTCTACTGTGCTGTGTCTTAGAGAGACCTGCTCACTTCCTTTTACGCCACTCTCCCTCTGCATGGCCACCCCCACCACCTAATGCCACCAATTGTACATTGACTATCCCAGCAGCATTATGGGACTCACTAGTGTACTGTGATTATTGATGAATATATTGCCAGTCGAGACAGTTCAGTGACAGTTTAAAGTCTCAGATTCCTTTGGTTTTACCCCCTTGCATGTTTGGCGGGACCATCCTTAGGCATAGCGAGATATTTGTAAAGGTTTTGATTGCAAGTCTGCCCTTCATGATATTCTTGATCAAGAATTTCTTACCCTGGTCTTCCTTTCTTATCACTTATGGTACTGGTGCTATCATTAACAAAAGTGGACATGTATGTGTACGTATGTGACACCTGCCTGTATTGCTTCAAGTATACTGTCATGCCGCCTATAGTTAGTTCTTTATCATAAAGGAAAATAAAAATATCTCTAAGAAAAAAAAACATTCATCCAAAAATAAACGACATTCACAAAATCCAACCAGAGATCAGTACGCTCACAAAAGGCCAAACATTGAAATTGAAGAATACCCCAGAAACAGAAGCTAAACTTCCTGCTAGGTCCATAGACTTCCATCTAGGCCCATTGATTTCCTGAGAAATTTAAAAGGAAAGTAATGTCCTTATGTCCTTAATTCAATGAAAGGACACTCTACCTTTATACGTCTTCTTCATTTACTAGGATCCTTGAGTCACCTGCCCTCATATTGCTCCAGCTGCTGTTGAATTACATCCCACACCTACTCTTGGGGCTTCAAGTGATCCAGTTCATACTCCCAACACCTGCACTATCTGTGCTGTTTTTTTGGTGTACACATGCTAATCTACATAGGCAATATAAAATGAGAATCATGCAGGAGTAACACTTGATAATTTCACTAAGAAAAGCCTTAATTCATCTCTAGTGTCAAAATAACTCTAGTGTTTACTATAAAAGAAAAAACAACTGTTGTTTGAGCACAAACAAATAAGGAGGAGACTGCTCTATGAGTTTTCCAGAGAACACAAACTAGGAAATAAAAGGCTTGGTGTCCATACCTTGCTCACTTACCTGTGAGAGCGGATGCTGAGTAGGATGTATTAATGATGTTATAAATAACTCTCTTCTAATGAAACTACCTTCCATAGTGGCTGGACATGTCAAGCTTGCAGCTATGATTTGTTAGATAACGTTACCTGTAATGTTACACATAATTAGGCACTGACACATTCAAATATGTCGCTTTTCCACAGTACACGCCTATTGGGCATGTTATCTGTTGGTTTTGAGCTGCTGCCATTATAAAAAAAAAAAAAAAAAAAAACACACAGCACTTGCATGTGTAAAGCCAAGGTTTTGAGCACCACCATCCTGCGTTATTGCATGGCATTCACCAGTAGTCCTGAGTACTCATTCCCTGGCTAACATCCCTAGGACATGTAGATATTTGGTGGTGACCATAGGGGGCCTGCTAGTGGAACCTGCCACTGTGACACGTGTGTCTAAGGTACCTTTCAACGCCACATAGCACTGTAACTTGCTCTAAGCATGAGACTATAATGTTCCTGTCTGCCTTTGTATGTTATGTGTGTAAATCTGTTCCTCTCATGGCAATCTGTAAGCAAATGATGACAAATTGTAACTTGAAACTTCAATTTTATGCATGTATAATATCATTGTAGCCATGTTAGATGTTGCTAATCACACAAACATCGTATAGTACAAATTGCGCCCACCCCAGAGCAACTCAATGAATAAATAGGGGCCAGATGTACGAAGCAGTTTTCAGGTTGCAAATAGTCCATTGGCCTGTTTGCGACTGAAAAAATGCTTTTTCCTATGAAGCAAAGAAAAGTGTTTACTGAATTGCGGGCCAGATATAGGTAGATTTTTTTCTTGTCACAAATGGCCCCATTTGCAGAATCAGGCCACTTGGGACAACAAAAAAAGCATTTTGCTACGTACAAACCCTATTTTGTGATTCAGTAATTAATTTACCGAATTGCAAAATAGATTTCCGAGTCGCTATTTGAGAGGGGCGTGCCGAGGGTGTCCCTTTCAAATAGCAAGTTGCATGGGAATGTATGATTGTTTTGTGACCGCAATTGCAATCGCAAAACAATTTCAGTTACCACTAATTTCAAATTGGTGGTAACCCATTTGCAAACGAGAAGGGGTCCTTTGTAAATTGATACGGATATATTTTTTCGGAGTAGGCAGTGGTCTGAAAAAATGAAACGTTTCATTTTTCTTTTTGAAATGTATCCCATTTTCCTTTGAGGAAAACGGGTTGCCTTAAAAAAAAACATCTTAAACTGCTTTTTTAAAAATGAGTCCACCATCCCTGTGAGTGCAGCCATTCCCAATGGGATTGCAAATTGCGACCTATGTCATGAATATTGCTAAAACTTGACCGACACCAACGCTGGGAATCGTAAACAATGTGAGTTACACTGTTGCACATTTGGTTTTGCGACTCACAAATGAGTCGCAAATTGTGAGTCACAAAACTTGCGGTCATACAACTGGCCCCACATTTTGCTTTGGTGATTTGGTTTTAGGAAGGGCATGTTTAGGGCATACCTTCCTAATACCAATTCGCACTGGCATCTAGGAATGTTTTGCGATCTTTAATATGGTCGCAAAACTTTCACAGTTACCACTGAGTGGTAACTCATTCACAAATGGAAAGGGGTCCACAGGGACCCCTTCCCCTTTGTGAATTAAAGCGTAAATATTTTTGCAGAGCAGGTAGTGGTCCAATGGAAAAAATGAAAAGAAAACTACATTTTTTTGTATGCAATTCATCATCCTGATTTCCTTTATGGAAAATGCGCTGCATTTAAAAAAAGAAAACTGCTTTATTTAAAAGCAATCACAGACATGGTGTTCTGCTGTTCCCAGCAGGCCACCATCCCTGTGAGTGTGGCCATTCCCAATGGGGTCGCAAATTAAGTCCTACCTCATGAGTATTAATGAGGTAAGACATTTGTGACCCCATTTGGAATCGACTGAGATACATTTGTACATTTCATTTTGTGAGACTCTAATTGAGACGTGCAAAAACTCGTAATTATAGACTCAAAAAATGAAATGGGCATACATCTGGCCCTAGACAACTTTCAGAGAGTAATTAACTGGCAAGGCATGAAAACCAAGGTGTTCTGGTCTCTGACAGTTGTGTTCTGTTGTCTGCACTCTCCTTTATTGAGTGGTATCTGCCCATGTAAGTGCCACCCATGCTTTATTCCCAGAGGACAATACAGGTATAATTTATCAGGATAGGTTGCTGTTGAATGCCACATCAAAGAGAATAGGTAGGTCAGTGGTAGATAAGTAAAGGCAAAATATAACCCTCTGGAGCTATGGTTCCCAAAAGCAAATATGAACTCAACCACAAGCTGCAGGAGCAGACACACTGGCACAATCACAGTAAGAGTGGTGCAGCCCTCGAAGGAATTGTAATGCCATTCCAGAAATCGCTACCTGCAGGAGCCTGCTGCTTGCCTGTGATATGCATCAGGATGCGACAAGTGGTGGGAATCTACTGGCCTATTTACATAGGTTATTTACTGGAGTCAGGCTACCCCTTCTTTGCACGAGGCATGTGCAGGACCATATTGAGATGGGCACCTTTGTCATGCTGTGCTCTCTCTCCATATGAGGCCTTTTACACTTGCCTCACAAAAACACTGGTCTGTAAATGACCACAAAGCCATGCATCATTAACTGGCACTTCATGAATCAAATGACTTTAGAGTGAGCTGTTTCGAAACATGAATGATCTTCCCACAATCAATGATTAAGGTAGGCTGACCCAAAGCTCCTAAGTGTTTGTTATTTTTTATTAGCCCCTCTGGTGCCTGGGGCGAGCTGATCTCGTCCTCACATTCGGTTCCCTCCCACACACCCCAGTCGGGGATGGAAGGGGAATCGCTTCCCCTTCCATCCCGACCCCACCCCCTGGCAATCTGATGACATCAGCACTCTCACAGCATGTCAACGTCATCAAATGCTGTCCAGGATGCGCTGGAAGCCATTTGTTTCCAGCACGAGTGGAGAGAGGACACATGTAAGGCGAGTCCTTCTCCTTGGGGGCGGTTTGGGGTGGAAAACATACAGAGGGGGAAACAAAAGAGTTTTTTCTTTCCCCTGTGCCTGTTTTCAATGGATGCCTGCTCCATTATCGTGGGCCTCAACAGGAATCCACCACTAGGCACCAGGGATGTTCTTTTCAGTTTGATTTGGAGGGGGACCACTTGGGCAAGAGTCGCTCCCCAGGTGGCATATATTTATCTGTGTTTCGGGACCACCTGGGGCAGATCTGCAATTTTTTGGCCCAATCTGCCCCGAGGGGGGATCAAAACTCATTAGACACAAGGGATTCCTATTTCAATAATGTTTTTGGACAGTGACCCCTTAGGCAATGGTCGCTGCCCTGGGGTCAATATTTTTTTTATATGTTTCAGCCCCCCGTGGCAAGATCGGCCATGTTTTTGGCAGATCTCGCCCCCTGGGGGGTCAAAACCCACTAGGCACCAGGGATTGTGTTGTGTGTGCGTGTGTACGTGTGTTTGTTGTGTCTTGGGGGCACCCCTTGGGCAAGGGTCACCCCCCCCAAAGGAGGGACATCAATGTTAGCCATTTCTTCCCCCCTTGGGGGCAGATTGGCCTATTTGTTTTAGGCCCATCTGACACCAAGGAATTTATGTTTATTTCCCTTTGTTTTATTTGTGCTGGGGGTGCCCCCTTTAGCAAGGGTCGCACCCCAAAGGGGGAACAGAACTGTTGGCCATTTCTGTTCCCCTTGGGGGAAGATCAGCCTATTTTTTTGGCCTACCTGCCCCCAAAGGGGATCGAATCCACTTAGGCACCAGGGATCTTGTGTGTGTGTTTTGTGTGGCTGGGCGGCCCCTTTGGCAAGGGTCGCCCCCCCAAAGGAACCACATTACTGATGGCCATTTCTGCCCGAATGAGGCCTATTTCTTTTGGGCCCATCTGCCCCCAAGGTGGGCAGAAGCCACCAAGACGCCAGGGATTTTTCTTTTGTTCCCCTTTGTTTTTTTTGTACTTGGGGCTTGCCAAAGGGGGCACAGAACTGTTGGCCATTTCTGCCACCCTTGGGGGCAGATCAGCCTATTCTTTTAGGCCCATCTGCCCCAAGGGGGTTCAGAATCCACTTAGAAACCAGGGATATTGTGTATGGGTGTGTTTTGTGTGTGGGGGTGGCCCCTTTGGCAAGGGTCTCCCCCCAAAGAGGGCACATTACTGATGGCCATTTCTGCCCCCCTTGGCGGCAGATCAGCCTATTTGTTTTTTAGGCCCATCTAAGCCATGGGGGTGCAGAAGCCACTTAGGCACCAGGGAAAATTTGTAAATTCTTGCTGGAGGGGTGTTTATCAACAGGGGAAGCATTTGTATTTGTTATTATAACAATTTATTTCTTCCTTTTTGTTCTAGTTCAAAGCTTTTTCTTCCTTTTCTGTGGATCCTTGCAGTTTTGGCAGTAGTTGACCTGCAGTTGTTTGCGTAGTTGCATGTTTTAGGTAAGTAAAAGCAATTTACTCCAAAGCATTGTTGACATGCATGAATGACATGTTTGTAGGTGGTATACTAAATGCAGGATTGTGTGTGAAATTGTCCTTAGATTTGGGCACAATGATATTTGTGTTGTCTTATGTCTAATTTGCTTTTTTTCATTTTTAGTGGGATATCATTAGTGATTGCTGTGTCTGTGCAGATTAGTTGCTCGTGAGTCTGGCTTTTTCAGGCAAGTGACTGGTATAGTTATTTAGTGCATAACTCTTTGTGATAAAGCCACACTTTGTTTATTAATTGTTTTACAAAGTGCTGGTTGTTGTTGGCAATCCATTTGTTGTAAGAAAGGATCATGGCTAGTTACAGAATGACTGTTCAGCAGGTTGTTGGCATGCTTTTTCAGTTGTCTTCTGACCATGATTATGAGATTGACTCTGCATCTGAGGCAGAGGAGGAAGTGAGAGATTCTGGCAGTGAGTTTTCTGTCCAGGAGGGATCTTCTGATGAGGAGGCCACTCTGAGTGCAGATGAAGGGCCTGTTTTAGAGGAGGACACTGATGTGCCAATAATGCAGCAGGCTGGAGATGAAAGGTTTCCATTTGGCAGACCTGCACCTGGGCTGTCCCAAACATGGAGCAGCCACAGTTGCCTACATTTAATAGTCTCCAAGGGTGTAGAGTAACTGTGGAAAACATTTTGCCTGTTAGGTACTTTGAGTTGTTTATGGACAATGTATTTTTGGAAGAGATTGTTGAGCAGTATGCGGAGCAGTATTTGAGGAACAACGCTGCAAGACTTTGGCCTCAGTCTAGAGCTACCCAGTGGGTTCCCACAAATCTGGAAGAGGTGAAAAAGTTCTTAGGTTTGACTTTTTTAATGGGGTTGATAAGGAAGCAGTCACTGGCTTCTTATTGGTCTATTAGTCCCTTGATGGCAACAGCTATATTTCCTGCAACCATGTCTTGTAATTTCTATTTGCTTCTTCTTTGGATGCTGCATTTTGTTGACAATGCTTTAGCCTTGCCACAAGATCACCCTGATTGTGACCGTCTTTTTAAGGTTAGGCCTATCCTTGATCATTTTGTAGATCGGTTTTCAGAGCTGTATGTTCCAGGCAAAGAAATAAGTGTGGGCGAGTCTTTGGTCCTGTTCAAGGGGCGTTGGTTTTTTAAGCAGTACATTCCTAGCAAGAGGGCATGGTATGGAATTAAATTGTATATGCTGTCAGAAAGTAGTACAGGATACGTGTATAATTTCCGGGTCTACACTTGTAGGGATTCCAATATTGACCCCTCTGGTTGTCCGCCCACTTTTGGAGTTAGCAAGAAAATTGCGTGGGAACTTGGTAGACGACTGTTTAACAAAGGTCACCATTTGTACGTAGACAAATTCTACATTGCAGTGCAGTTGTTGAAGGAGTTGTTCAGAGTGGACACTGTTGCTTGTGGCACAATCTGTTCTGGAAACTGGAAAGGCTATACAAGGGAGCTCGTCTGTAAAAAACTTGAGAGGGGACAGTGCAGTGTCTTGCAAAATGATGAGCTGCTAGCTCTGAAATTTGCAGACAGGAGGGATGTGAACATGCTAACTACCATCCATGATGAGAGTACTTCCCCTGTGACTGTTTGGGGTCAGGTTGCCGAAGTGTGCAAACCTGCGTGCATTTTGGACTACGATAAGCACACAAGTGGTGTTGCTAGAGTAGATCAGAGGTTGGAACCTTACACTGCTCTTCGTAAGTCTTATGTGTGGTATGAAAAGTTGGCCATACATGTATTTCATTTGGCAACTTTTAATGCTTTTATTTTGTTCAAGGATTGTTCACCTGAGTCAAGGATGAAATTTGTTAAATTTCAGGAGTCAGTGATAGAAAGGCTTATTGTGGTGGAACAAGCAAGAGTTCCTAATGTAGCAGTGGTGGAGGATGTGGCTAGATTGAAGATCACCACTTTCCTGATCACATTCCTCCCACTCCCAAAAAAGACTTGCCCACTAAGAAATGTAGAGTCTGTGCCCGAAGAAGTATCAGGAGTGAGAGCCAGATGTACTGCCCCGTTTGCCCTTCAAAGCCTGGGCTGTGTGTGGCCAGCTCTTTTAGGAGTTACCACACCATAAAAAACATTCTGGAAAATACTGTGAGCGTAAACTGCCCGTTTTAGATTTTCATATGTTCAGTTTCACATTTCTTTCAAGTTTTCAGTTAGAGCTTTTGTGTTTGTCATTTTGTACTTACTTATAATTAGTTATATAGTTTCTTTGTTGTTTAAAAACAAACAAAGTGATGGTGGTGTGCGTGGAGTGGCTCTTTGCTGGAGGTGTGTGTGGAGTGGCGCTTGGCTGGTGGTGTGTGTGGAGTGGCGCTTGGCTGGCGGTGTGCGTGGAGTGGCAATTGGCTGGTGGTGTGCGTGGAGTGGCAATTGGCTGGCGGTGTGCATGGAGTGGCACTTGGGTGGCAGTGCCAGCCAAACATCAGTCCACACACTCCCATCAGTTAGCGTGATTGTTGTATCAGGCATGTGGTCATATGAAAGTGATGGGCCCTAGAGTGGCGCATCTGTCGATGCAAGTGTTGTAATGTGCTGGGCCCATG
Organism: Pleurodeles waltl; assembly: GCF_031143425.1. Taxonomy (NCBI): domain Eukaryota; kingdom Metazoa; phylum Chordata; class Amphibia; order Caudata; family Salamandridae; genus Pleurodeles; species Pleurodeles waltl. The sequence continues at coordinate 254,313,907 of NC_090438.1, read as the reverse complement.
GCTGGCAGCATAAATGGTATTGTTCATGTCATGTATGAAAGGTGTGTGAATGGACTGTAAAGCGGTTGGTGCCTTGTCGTGGCTTTACAGCTCAAGAGTTGTGAGTCATTGGTTCCGTTTTTTGGCTTTTCAGTTATTAACAGTGCATTTCATTTTTGTGGAATCTCTTGTTAATAAAATTTGATCTAATGAACCATCACTCAACCTTGTGCCAAATCCAACCAGAATGTGCGATAAAAATAAAAAAACCTGCTCCTCTATAATCAGGTGTCGCAGCACACCCGTGACACACTAGGTGGCTCAGGTGGGACCCTAATGATGAAACATGTCACCAACTTGGTTGGTGGGTGAGGGGACTTTTTAACATAGCCTAAGTGTATTTCTTTTTCACAATTTTAGGGTTTGGAATATCACAGAAGTACATGGACACATCAAAATGATCTATTACAAAACTATCTGTGTTTGGGGGGAGGGGCCACCTATGTTTTTGGTCCTGGGTGCAGTCTTCATCTAGGGAATCCATCCAAACCCAGACATTTTTTAAAACTAGACACCCTAAGGAATCCAAGGAGGTGTGACTTGTGTGGATCCCACAACATTTTCCTACCCAGACCCCTCCTCAAACCTCAAAATTTGCTTTAAAAAGCATAGTTTCCACACTTTGCTTCATAGGATCACCGCTTTGGCACAAATTTCCTACCCCGAGCATTCCCCTCAATCTCCCAAGTAAAATGATACCTTACTTTTGTGGGTCCCCAAAGCAGAGTCAGCCTAAAGATGTATAAAATAAAAATATGTGCCTATCAACTCGCTGTGCTATTCCCCTCAATCTCTACAGGTTTTTGGCCTTTTTCTGTTGCAGGCACCTGGGCCACCCACACAAGTGAGGTATCCTTTTTATTGGAAGACTTGGGGGAATGCTGGGTGGAAGGCAATTTGTGGCTCCTCTCTGATTCCAGAACTTTCCGTCACCGAAATGTGAGGAAAAAGTGTTTTTTGGCCAAATATTGAGGTTTGCAAAGGATTCAGGGTAACAGAACCGGGTGAGAGCACCACAAGTCACCCCATCTTGGATTCCCCTAGGTGTCTAGTTTTAAAAAATGCACAGGTTTGCTAGGTTTCCCCAGGTGCCGCCTGAGCTAGAGACCAAAATCCACAGCTAGGCACTTTGCAAAAAACAGCTGTTTTCTTTGGGAAAATGTGATATGTCCACGTTGTATTTTGGGGCATTTCCTGTCGCTAGCACTAGGCCTACCCACACAAGTGAGGAACCATTTTTATCAGGAGACTTTGGGGAGCGCTGAGTGGAAGGAAATTTGTAACTCCTCTCGGATTCCAGAACTTTCTGTCACCGAAATGAGAGGAAAACGTGTTTTTTTAGCCAAATTTTGAGATTTGCAAATGATTCTGGTAACATAACCTTGAGAGAGCCCCACAAGTCACCCCATCTTGGATTTCCCAAGATGTCTAGTTTTGAAAAAATGCATGGGTTTGGTAGGTTTCCCTAGGTGCTGGCTGAGCTAATCCACAGCTAGGCAATCTGCACAAAACAGCTCCATTTTCTTTGGGAAAATGTGATGTGTCCGTGTTGTGTTTGGGGGCATTTCCAGTCGCGGGCACTAGGCTTACCCACACAAGTGAGATACTATTTTTATCGGGAGACTTTAGGAAACGCTGGGTGGAAGAAAATTTGTGGGTCCTCTCAGATTCCAGAACTTTCTATCACCGAAATGTGAGGAAAAAGTGTTTGTTTGCCAATTTTTGATGTTTGCAAAGGATTCTGGGTACCAGAACCTGGTGAAAGCCCCACAAGTCACCCCATCTTTGATTCCCTTCAGTGTCTAGTTTTAAAAAATGCACAGGTTTGGTAGGTTTTCCTAGGTGTCGGCTGAGGCACAGGCCAAAATTCACAACTAGGGTCCTTTAAAAAAACAGCTCTGTTTTCTTTGGCACTACCCACACAAGTGAGATACCATTTTTATCAGGAGACTTGGGGGAACACTGGGTGGAAGAACATTTGTGGCTCCTCTCAGATTCCTGAACTTTCTGTCACTGAAATGTAAGGAAAAAGTGTTTTTTAGCCAAAGTTTGAGATTTGCACATGATGGATTCCCCTAAGTATCTAGTTTTAAAAACTGCACAGGTTTGGTAGGTGTCCCTAGGTGCTGGCTGAGCTAGAGGCCAAAATCCACAGCTAGGCACTTTCCAAAAAACAAGTCATATTTCAATGTAAAAATATGATGTGACCATGTTGCGTTTCCTGTTGCAGGCATTAGGCCTACCCACGCAAGTGAGGTGCCATTTTGTATTGGGAGATTTGGGGGAACACAGAATAGCAGACTAAGGCCCGTATTTATACTTTGTTAGCGCAGCGTTTGCGGCATTTTGTGACGCAAAAGCGGCGCAGACTTACAAAATACAATGGTATTTTGTAAGTTTGCACCGCTTTTGCGTGAAAAAGCGGCGCAAATGCGGCGCTAAAAAAGTATAAATATGGACCTAAGTGTTATTGCCCCTTGTCTTTCTCTGCATTTTTCCTTCCAAATGTAAGACAGTGTGTAAAAAATGTTTCTTTGAGAAATGCCCTGTAATTCACATGCTAGCATGGGGACCCTATAATTCAGAGAAGTGCAAATAACCACTGCTTCTCAACACCTTATCTTGTGCCCATTTTGGAAATACAAAGGTTTCCTTGATACCTATTTTTCAGTCTTTTTATTTCACCAAATGAATTGCTGTATACCCGGTATAGAATGAAAACCCATTGCTAGGTACAGCTCATTTATTGGCTCTGGGTACCTAGGGATCTTGATGAACCAACAAGCCCTATATATCCCCGCAACCAGAAGAGTCCAGCAAATGTAACGGTATATTGCTTTAAAAAATCTGACATTGCAGGAAAAAGTTACAGAGTAAAATATTGAGAAAAATGGCTGTTCACCTTATAAGCAATATTTATTTAATTCAGCTGTTACTTTCTGTAGGAAAACCTTGAAGGATCTACACAAATGACCCCTTGCTGGATTAAGCATTTTGTCTACTTGTAGGAAATGATTAGCCTTCTGGGATCCAGCATTGGTTTCATACCCATTTCTGTCACTAACTGGAAGGACCTTGAAAACACAAAAAATAGTAAAAATGGGGTATGTCCCAGTAAAATGTCAAAATTGTGTTGAAACATTAGATTTTCTGATTCAAGTCTGCCTGTTCCTGAAAGCTGTGAAGCTGGTAATTTTAGCACCGCAAACCCTTTGTTGATGCCATTTTCAGGCAAAAAACCACAAGCCTTCTTCCACAGCCCTTTTTTCCAATTTATTTGAAAAAAACAAACTTTTTGTTGTATTTTGGCTAATTTCTTGGTCTTCTTCAGGGGGACCCACAAAGTCTGGGTACCTTTAGAATCCCTAGGATGTTGGAAAAAAATGACGCAAATTTGGCATGGGTAGGTTATGTTGACAAAAAGTTATGAGGGCCTAAGCGCAAACTGCTCAAAATAGCCCAAAAAAAGGCCTGGCAGCGAAGAGGGTAATACATATATAACTTCAGGTATGAAAGCAAGAGTTGCTGTTATGCCAGATAAAAAGCAGGGGCTTAGCTTGGTTAGTATGATTGGGGTGGGAGGGGCTTGTTAGCTTCAAATTTCCTGACAATCACGATGGCACATGATGTTAAAATACATTATACAACAAGCAAAGTGCCTGAAAAGGGCTTAAGAGGCAGTGGAAAGGGGGAGGAATACGAATTGGCAGGAGTGCTAAGTGAGAGAAAGCACATTATTTTGTGAAATAACCAACATTTGTTAAGTCTTTCCAAACAGAGAGACGGAGGAAGTGTGCGTTTTTGTCTGTGCATGTATCATTTCCTGGTGAAATCCGACAGACACCTTGCCATACCAGACTGAAAGCCCCTGCACCCAACTATTTATCACAAAATACATTTATCAGTGGGGTGTAGCCCACCTCCCACCCCCGAAGCTACTCCTTTCAAGTAAAGAAATATAAGACGGAAAACAGCAATACTCAAACATAACTTATTACACACAAGCTAGATCGCATAATAATAAACCCTCTCATGGTTTCCCAGATCAATATGACTGTCATACCTGGACAACAGTGATAACTACATTACCCAATCCTAAATTGTCAGCAAGGAACACTCCAATCAATTTCATCTCTCACAATTAAGACGTGCTTAGCTATCATAACAAAATGCACAATGTCAAAGTCCGCGCCACATAAAAGGAGCACATGAACCAATGCCACCATTGGAGAATGTCAAATCTAATTGTTACATTTTAATGAGCTTATACTCTGCTTTCTATAATTTGGCAGTGTATTTGATTTACCATAATGTGGTCGTTTTTAAGGTATTCTAAATATAATCCTCACTTCCATGTTCTAAATGTTGGAGGAGCATGGTTGTTAGTTACTATTAACGTGCAAGTATGCACACTTTGTTGGAATTAAATTGTTTGCCACCACAGTCCATTCAAGAAGTACAAATTATTTGCCTATCAGGATCAGGGCAGCAGGGTAGTGGTCCTTCTTGTTAAGCAGCACTGCAGTTTGTCACAGGTTCAGAGGTTTAAGCTAGGTCTGAGGGTCAATATTTATTCCTGGCATCCACTTTAAAGCAGCAGAAGGTTTTAGAAGTTTCTACCCCAGCGATGTTATGGAACTTTCTGCCTCCCTGCCCTGGCCACAGCTTACCCGGGACACAAAGAATCTGAGTCAAACATCTGCTCAGGCAGAGTCTTTGTGATATACAAGTATGGTAGGTGAGAGCTCTACCCCCCTATCAGGACAGAGATGGCCCATCAAGGTGTAAGAAGACGGTTCTGATTATATGCAGGCCCTGATTTTTCACTTTTCGATCACCTAGGTTTTGACCTGTTACTGTGAGGGATCCTCAGAGTTTGGGGCTCATCCACAGTACACTTATGGTAAAATGGGCTGTGCATGTTTACTGCCAGTGTCGCCTTGTTAAGCAAAGACTGCTGTGACACAGCAAGAGTAGAAAGGCCTGGGCTAGTTACACATGATCACGTGTGCACAAGTGTGTGCACCCATGTAAGGACTGCGTAGGGAGGCTTCCTGGTGTGCATAGCCCAAGAACTGAGCTCAGATGCCTGGTGCAGAAGGGACCATGTGTAGAGGGTCGTGATCTGGAGTATGCCTTATGAGATGGATGTACACATGTGAGAGATAATCAGTGTGCTTTAATGTTTTCACTGTAGTGACACCACAATATATGCCAATAGGCAAGGCTGGCCTAGGGCACGACTCCAGTTCCCTAGAGTCCACAGACTTCGGAGTCACACCAATGTACCCTGTAACCTGTATGAGAAGAATATTGCAGTAGGTTACAAAAGCATATTTGTACAGCTTATGGGTCATCCAGGAGTGTCCTCTTTCTCTGACTCAGCTCAGGTTCAGGGCCAATTACTGCTCTGCCCAGTTGCAAGAGCAGGGCCTTGCATCAGTCAGCCTGCTGTCATTCCATGCAAGGAACCCTGCCTGAGGGGCCATGGAAGAAATGTCAGGGAGGAGGGGCTGAGTCTCTCAGAGCACATGTGGTAACTAACTCCTGGACAATGCCATTTTGAGCTTTCCCAGAAGACTGTGCAGGAAGGTTGGGACAGGGGCGGTGAATTGATGTAGCACATCCTCATAGGTCAGAAACGCAGCCCTGCTAGTTACTTCCGTTATCGCTCTCCCCATGAAAGATGAAAGAGGGGCCCCAGACCCCATCCGTGGGGCCCACACAGAAGTAAAGGTGGAGAGCACCGTCGCACCGGTCCATGGAGATGGCTGCAGGGCCCCAGAGTCCATTGCAGGGCCCAGTGCAGAAGACAAAGTCAGGGAGCACCGTCACACTGCTTGTGAAGGTTCAGGATATGTCCTAGGACCTCATCCCTAGGCTCCAAGTGTGCAGGGTGGAGTGCCACCGCACTTTCCCCTGTGGCCCACCCAGTTGTAACATCCAATGGGTCACCCGCAGGAGAGGTCAGACTTACAATCAGTAGCCAGCTCCCACAGCAGCACAGGAAGGTGCTGGCCATGCGGGGAAACAGCAGGAGTGGCCAGGGGTACGCTCCCTGTGTTGCTCCCCAATGAGGGACTCACCTTGTGTGAGTGGTGTTTGGGTGGGACCAGACAACCCAAAGGCGGTGAGCAGATCTTAAGCAGAAACATGGCTTTCGACAGCAGCAGGAGAGCCGCTCATCAATATACACGCTCCAGTGAGGAGCACCCCATAATGCTCTGAGGTGCATGGACCATGTTTGAGCACCAAAGCTGCTTGTTTTGGGCTTGTGGTGGCCCCAGGATGATGGGATCACAACCAACATGTCACAAATAGATGGGGTGCTGCAGGAGGAGCGCAGCCTCTCGCAAGGAAGCTAAACAATGTCCCCACCGTCATATTCAGTGGACTGGTATCTGATAATCCCTCAAGGGTTTCAACATGTTTCAAAGCTTAGTCCCTGCTAGAACTTTTGTTTCAGGGTGGTGGAACTGTGCCATTGAGGGGCAAAGATCATGGTTGCAGTCCTTGTAGTCTGAATAGTGATAACAACCGGATTGTTATAATGCTGAACGTCCTCTAGGAGTGAAAGACTGTAATTGCAGGTGTTTTTACAGTAACAAAGTCCTGTAGGAACTATAGCTAAAATGGCATGATATGCTAAATGTGTTTTAAAATGTAAAGATACCTTTGTGAGGTGAAAGATGATATTACATTCCAATTAGCAACCAAGTGATGTCCGTTAGGGACTGTGTCAGCTGTGCATCATCTTTATGTTGAATATTTCAATGTAGATTAGGATGAACCTTGGCCCACTCCCTTTAGGGGTGAGGGTAGACTGATTAGATCATGCTGAGAGTCATCCTAGCAATGCAAACCACTCCAGCCTGCTTAGAAATGTTCCTTGTTGATGTTTATTTGAGTAATGAGTCTGACATGGTTGTTGGTTTATATCTCATCTTGGGAGAGACATGAATGGTTATGCAATGCCATCCAAAAGTAATTCCATCAATTTGTGTATATTTGTAAATTGTTGCATAGTATGTATGTAATAGTGGTGCATGTGTAATAAATGTAGTTTTACTTTATCAAAAGAAAAAACACAGACTGGACAATCTTTTATTGAGTGTTATTCTTGTGTGCTCATGAATGGTGAATGCTAGTCCACACTACCTCCCTTGGGTAAGCCTTGGACTGCTCTGCAACACTATCCTATAAGAGTCAAGCCTACAATGGGGTGTTTGTTCCCAGTGGTGATTGAGTGCGGGCCTATTACTTGTGTAAGCCACACAACTAATGACCCACCCTCCAACATCTACCAACACCTACTCCCCCTTTGTCTCACTGTCAGGGAGCAATACATAAAGGCTACCTGTCAGTTTCACCAAGCCATGTGACCCAGGATAGAGGCTGCAGGTACCAAATGGTTAGGGCAATGATTAGGACAAGAAAAAGCCAACTTTCTAGAAGTAACATTTCAAGGACTGTAACTAAAAATCCAACTTTACCATTAATTAAGATTTTAAATTGCAATTCTTTAGAACTTGACCATCCTATCTGCTCCCAATTGAATGTAATAAGAGAACACAATGTTACCTATGGGATAGGTAGTCCTCACAGTAGTGAAATGAATTAGGCATTTTTCACTGCCGGACATGTAAAACTTAAAAGCACATATCTGCCTTTTTAAATAGACTACACCCTGCCCTATGGCCTGTGTAAGGGTCTACTCTAGGGGTGTCTTTTATGTATTAAGAGAAAAGGTTTGGGCCGGCAAGAGGTTAATTCTGCCAGGTCAAAATGTCAATTAAAACTGCATACACAGTTTTAAATGGCAGGACTGAAACATTCTTAAATACCTATTTAGGTGGGTGACACCAGTAGCATTTGAATTGTATGCCCTTGGTACACGTAGTTCCATTCTACTAGGGACCTATTAGCAGTTTCAATGTGCCAATTTGGTGTAAGCAATGTCACCTTGTTTAAAGGAGAGGCCGCAAGCACATTAGCACTGGTTAGCAGTGGTAAAGTGTGCCAAGTCCTGAAACTTATTTCTAGGGTGCTGCTGTACTCCCTGAAGCCCTCACAAAACTTACAAATATGTTGGAGGGGTCCCCTGCCCGGATTTGGACCCCACCAAGAAACCAAATACATCTAAATAGCCAATGAAGGGCATTATGGGACTCTCCTTCCTGGAGCAGTGAATACAATATGACTGACTCTAGTCGCTAGCTTATTTAATATTCTTTTATTTTTGTTTCTGTTTTTTTCTTATATGTATGGTTGTTCCTGTCCCACATGGGACACCAACACCTATTTTTTTTGTGGGCCGCTAGGGGAGCCCTCTAGGGTCCCCACATGCTGTGCTTACTCCCTAGTTGACACCCATTTGTGGGTAGTGGTGGGAGCTGGCCACTTATTTCTGGTTCCCCCAGTGCCCATCGGGGCTCACACATATCTTCAATTTGTTGGGGGCTATCAGGAGAGCCCTAGGGCTTCCACTTCCCCTGCTGAGCTAACTACCCTGGTGGGAACCAGATCGGCTTTGTTTTTGTGTGTGCCTTGGTGCCAACCCAGTGCACCCACATCTCTTTAGTTCATTGGGACAGAAAGGGTAACCCCAGGCCCTAGCCGACTCTTCTCCCTTTTCTCCCTCTTCAGCTCCCAAGCTAGCACTTACTGTAGGTGCTGACAACAGATGGCAACAAGTATGGTCAACCCTGTGAGAGCAGATTTTTATTCTGCTCCTGCAGCTGGAGCAAACATTTTTCCCAGCCTGTGCTACCAGGACTAGGGTGGCAGTGTAGCCTTACCCTGCCATTCTATATATGTTTTTAACCTTTGCTAGGAGAGGGGACTGAGTCCCTGAGCTCCAAGATGGCTGCTGCTACATCTTCGTTGATGTGGTGGCAGCCAATCAGATTTTAAGTTTTGTTCTGTGGGATCTGCAGATCTTCTGTAGCCTGATATGTATAAAATGTACTGATTTACACCAAATCACAAAAAGCATTCTTTCTGGACCAACATTTGGCTTTGTGACGATTTTGTTGTAGTTCTGTTCATACATTTTTACAATATCACTGTTCAATTTTCCCATGGAAAATTGCATGAGGGGAATGTGTTTTTTTGGGACCACCACTTCTCTTTTTCTCTGCCCCTGCTTGAAATTCGATGCTACAAAAACTGCTGAACAAGATTTGGCAGGCAGAAAGCTAGAGCTTCATCCAGAAAGCATGTTTTTTGAGAATTGGTGTAAATCTGTTCATAGTTTGAGAAATTAAGGTTAAAAAATTACAAATATTAAATATTAAATTACACCACAGAGGACCTTAGAGCCAAAATACCTTGAGATAAGATGTGATTGGCTGCTACCACATGAACAATTGGCTGCAAAATATAGAAAAAATAAACCTGAGGTTGGTCAGGCCCTGTGGGATGTCATCATTTGATTGTGTGAGAATGACAAAACAACTTTTAACAGATGAAGTATTTATAGTCAAGGAATAGAGAGACACAGCTATCAAATTATTCACAATAAATTAATATAAGATGTGAGAACCTATCCCAGTGAGTGGCAGAGAGGTCACTATAAAGTCTAATTATGTCTCCTAATTTATTGAGACTACAATTTGCCTCTTTCATGTAATTTAGCAGGATTCTGCTTTTATGTCTGCTACCATTTGTATAACGTTATTAGTATTTCTGGGCTTTTCAAAGGTTCTTCTAGGGGCAGCACTCATTAGGAACTCAATTATATAGTAGCTTTGAGAGGAAGTACATTTTAATTGTATTGTTTCTGGCCACTAGAGAAATTTATATCAAGACCACCTAAATATCAGGAGTTAAAAATCTTCTATATAAAATCACAATGTAGAATAAATATCTACACAGATATTCCATTGTATTAACCACATATTTTGTAATAAAGTTAATGATTCTCCAAGGGTCTAGTACAAGAACAGTATACACATTTTGGTTCGCATTCTTCCTGCCCAGACAATTCACCAAATATGTCCATCATTTAGGTAATGCATAATAGGATATGTGGAAAATATGAAGCAAGGATCCAAAATGAGTAATCTCTCATTTTAGAACCCCTCTATTAGAACATTCTGCCTAATAGCAAATCTTAAATGATACAAGATACACTCATCCTTAGTGCTTCTTTTCGGGATTATAAATGATCAAGCAAGGTCACTGTTGGACTTTTTTGCTTATGCAGGGTCATCCCCAATCTTTTTGCCTCCTGCCTCCTATTTTTTCTGACCTGTTGCTGTTGGCTTTTGAACTCTGAGCACTTTACCACTGCTAACCAGTGCTAAAGTGCATATGCTCTCTGTGTAAAATTGTATGTAATTGGTTTATCCATGATTGACATATTTGATTTACTAGTAAGTCCCTAGTAAAGTGCACTAGAGGTGCCAGGGCCTGAGAATCAAATGCTACTAGTGGGCCTTCAGCACTGGTTGTGCCACCCACATAAGTAGCTCTGTAATCATGTCTCAGACCTGCCATTGCAGTGTCTGTGTGTGCAGTTTTATCTGTAAATTCGACTTGGCAAGTGTACCCACTTGCCAGGCCTAAACCTTCCCTTTTCATACTTGTAAGGCACCCCTAAGGTAGGCCCTAGGTAGCCCCAAGGGTAGGGTGCAGTGTATGGTTAAGGAAGGACATATAGGGGGTCATTCCGACCCCGGCGGGCGGCGGAAGCCGCCTGCCTGGCGGGAACCGCCAAATGACCGTACCGCGGTCAAATGACCGCGGCGGTCATTCTGACTTTCCCGCTGGGCCGGCGGGCGACCGCCAGAAGGCCGCCCGCCGGCCCAGCGGGAAAGCCCCTTCAAAAATGAAGCCGGCTCCGCATGGAGCCGGCGGAGTTGAAGGGGTGCGACGGGTGCAGTGGCACCCGTCGCGATTTTCAGTGTCTGCACAGCAGACACTGAAAATCTTTATGGGGCCCTGTTAGGGGGCCCCACGACACCCGTTCCCGCCATCCTGTTCCTGGCGGTATTTACCGCCAGGACCAGGATGGCGGGAAGTGGGTCGGAATCCCCATGGCGGTGCTGCAAGCAGCGCCGCCATGGCGGATTCCTTGGGCCAGGGGTAAACCGGCGGGAAACCGCCGGTTGCCCTTTTCTGACCGCGGCTTTACTGCCGCGGTCAGAATGGCCCAGGAAGCACCGCCAGCCTGTTGCCGGTGCTTCCGCTGTCCCCGGCCCTGGCGGTCATGGACCGCCAAGGCCGGAATGACCCCCATAGTAATGTGTTTTATATGTCCTGACAATGAAATATTGCTAAATTCGTTTTTCACTGTTGCAAGGCCTGTCCCTCTCATAGGTTAACATGGGGGCTACCTTTAAATCTGATTAAAGTGGAGATTCCCTTTGGGAGTGGATGGACATGTGGAGTTTGGGGTCTCTGAGCTCACAATTTAAAAATACATCTTTTAGTAAAGTTGATTTTAAGATTGTGTGTTTGAAAATGCCACTTTTAGAAAGTGGGCATTTTCTTGCTTATACCATTTCTGTGACTCTGCCTGTTTGTGGATTCCCTGTCTGGGTCAGTTTGACAGTTGGGCTGGATGCACCTCACACTAGACAGTGACACAAAGGGAGATGGGGTGTAGCCTGCATATCCTGATGAGCCATCTGTGCTAGGAGGGAGGGGAGGAGTGGTCACTCACACCTGAAAGGGCTGTGTCTGCCCTCACACAAAGCAGTCTCCAACCCCCTGCTGAGTGTCTGGGGCCTGGCCTGGGCAAGGCAGGATTTCACATTCCAAAGAGAGTTTACTTTGAAGTAGGCCTACTTCAAAGGAGATATTGGGTATAAAAAGGGCACCCAAAACCACAGACTTTAGAAACACTCCTGGAAACAAGAGGAGCCTTTGCCTGGAGAAGAACTGAATAGCTGAGGAAGAAGAGCTGTCCTGCCTGTGACTGTGCTTTGTGCAGCTATCCTGCAGTTGCTGCTTCTGCCAGAGTAAGAGGGCAAAGACTGGACTTTGTGTGCCTTCCATCTTGAGAAGAAATCTCCAAGGGCTTGATCTAGAGCTTGCCTCCTGTTGTTTGAATTCTCAGGAACAGCAAAGACTTCTCTCTGCCAGCACCTGGAGTCTCTGGAGAGACTCCTACTCTGCCCTGTGGTGCCCATCCAGTTCCTGGGATCCTGAAAGGAGAAGCTGGCAGCCTAAAGACAAGAAAATCCACGCACAGAGCGGCGTGCGGGGAAAAGATTGACGCAAATCCGATCTGCAGCTGAAAAAACATCGCGCCGCCGGCTCTGCAGCTGAGAAACGATGCTCGCAGGAAACGCGACCGCAAAATCGATGCACAGAGCAGGAGAAACGACGCGCAGCATCGCTGACGGAGGCTGGGAGATCACAACCTGCGCTGCGGGATTTTCGGATCATCATGCGGCTGGATTTTTGACTCAAGTACTGCCGTGCGGAGTAATTTTTGACACACACGCACCCGTGCGGGGTTATTTTTGACGCACACCAGGTACATCTTCATTCTAGCAGTGCTAGTGTGTTTTTAAAACTACTTAAAGACTCTTTTTGATTTTTAATTGATAACTTGACTTGTGTATGGTAGATTTTTGTCGTTGTGGTCTTGTTTTGTTTAGATAAATATTTCCTATTTTTCTAAACTGGTGTTGTGTCATTTTGTAGTGTTTTCATTAAGTTACTGTGTGTGTTGGTACAAATACTTTACACCTAGCACTCTGAAGTGAAGCCTACTGCTCTGCCAAGCTACCAAGGGGGTAAGCAGGGGTTAGCAGAGGGTGATTCTCTTTTACCCTGACTATAGTGAGGGTCCTTGCTTGCTTGGCCTGTCTAGTGAGAGGTGTAACCAGCCCAACTGTCAAACTGACCCAGACAGGCAATCCACAGGCAGAGTCACAGAAATGATTTAAGCAAGAAAACGCTCACTTTCTAAAAGTGGCATTTTCAAACACACAATCTTAAAATGAACTTTACTAAAAGATGTATTTTTAAATTGTGAGCTCAAGGAGCCCACACGTCTATCCACTCCCAAAGGGAATCTACACTTTTATCATATTTAAAGGTAGCCACTATGTTAACCTATGAGAGGGACAGGCCTTGCAAAAGTGACAAACGAATTTGGCAGTACTTCACTGTCAGGACATCTAAAACACATCGCTAAATATCCTACCTTAACCATACACTGCACCCTTCCGTTGGGGCTACCTAGGGCCTACCTTAGGGGTGCCTTACATGTAAGAAAAAGGAAGGTATAGGCCTGGCAAGTGGGTACACTTGCCAAATTGAATTTACAGTTAACAACTGCACACACAGACACTGCAGTGGCAGGTCTGAGCCATGTATACAGAGCTACTAATATGGGTAGCACAACCAGTGCTGAAGGACCACTAGTAGCATTTGATTTACAATCCCTGGGCACCTCTAGTGCACTGTAGTAGGGGCTTACTAGCAAATCAAATATGCCAATCTTGGATGACCCAATTACATACACATTTTGTATAGGTGAACTTGCACTTTAGTACTGGTTAGCAGTGGTAACGTGCCCAGAGTAACAAAGACAGCAAAAAGAGAGTCCAGCACACATCCTGGGAACAGGCAAAAATAGCAATTCCTTATAATTGTGTCTGGATTTTTCGAATCGCAGACTGTGATTCACAATTAACGAATTGCAATACAATGTATGAAGCATTCGCAAATTGCAATTAGTCGCAAAATAGGTTATTGCATGTGCAATTTACCAATAATTGAAATCAGGTGGTAAACAGGTGCCACCTATATAAAGAGGCCCAGAATGCAATAGCTCTTTTCAACAATAGGTGCAATCTACATCATGGCGAGGAAGGTGAGGATCTTGGCACGTTGGAGGAGAGGGAGGAGGAGACAGGAGTGCATTTTTAGTGTGTGCATTACTCTATTTAATCAGACAGAGGAGGAGATTTTTGACAAATACAGGTTGAACTCTGCCATTATACTTGACCTTATAGCTGATTTACAACTCCTACTGCAGCGACACACACACACACAGAACCAATGCAATACCCGCTCATGTGCAGGTATTATGCTCCCTGCACTTCTTAGCCTTATGAAGCTATTAAGGTGTCATTGCAGCAGCTGGAGGTGTATCACAAAGTTCACTTGCATGCTTCTTTAATGCATTCCTAAATGCTATGTTGACAAAACTACATAAGCACATAAAATTCCCCAACAGCCCACTGGAGTGACAAAAAACTAAATTAGATTTCTATCAGGAAGCCTAATTTTCACACGTCATTGGCTGCATTGATGGGACACATGTAGCAATCTGTCCCCAATCTGCAACAAAGTACGTATATAGGAATAGGAAAAGTATACATTCAATGAACATCCAGGTCATATTCAATGCCTCCAACATTATAACTGATCTTGTGGCCAGATACCCTGGTAACACACACAATTCATACATCTTCAGGCACAGTGGAATACACACAAGACTACTTGCTGGGGAATTTGGCAAAGGATACCTACTTGGTAATGTAACAGGGAACAATGATGTATAACAGTTATGTGAAGTCACAGATATCAAAAATCTCATATTGCACTCCTGTCATTCTAGCAGACAGTGTATACGCATAAAAGTGAGGGTGCACTGCAATACAGTCCGGAGACCACCTGCAAGATTGTGGCCACATGTGCAATGTTGACTCCAATGAGGTTGATGACCCCTTGCCACCCGTTCACCCAGCAGACAGAACCAGGGCAGCTGAGGGCAGGCAAAGACATTTTTAGATTTTCGCGCAACTATTTCTGATGTAAGTAATGACAACACCACGCCTACTGTATTTTTTGCTGTAGGTATCACATTTATTACCTTGACTTCAGGACACCTATGTGTGAATAGGATATAGGTATTCAAAATACCCAATCAGGTCCTAATTACAGCTTGATACTATTGACATCATAGTATCAATGCATTGCTACATAATATGCAAGGCCCTGAACTTTTCAACATTACTTTTTACATCCACGCACTCCACTTGAACGCTCAGTGGGCACAGTGGCACCCATTGTTGTGGGTCCATAGACAGAACTGTGTCTGGAACTGTGATGCCAAGGATTCATCACAGCGTCTGTGACACTGCTGAGGCTAGAGAGCTCCTCACTATCCCCACCACCCGGATCGTTGTTTGCAACACTCTGGACTGTCTGCATTGTCTCCAATACATTGGTGGATTGTACCGATCCTCGTGCAACATTCTGACTGCAATGTGCCATTTCCACTTGCATGCCCACAGCACGTCGTGACAGCAAAGCAGTTGTGTTACTGGGCTGATTGACAGATCTGCTGAACTCATCCAACCTACCCATCAGTTTGTGATGGTGCCTATGGCGGGTGACATGCTCCTGCTGCATTACAGTGCAGTGTCCATAATGGCATTTGTTATCTCACTTAGTTATTCCGCTGTAGCTTGCTGTCCCTCATGCAGCTTGCACATGTTGTGATTGAGAGACACCAACTGCCTGTGCATTGATTGCATGTGTTTACACTGCAGGTGCTGCACTTTCAGTATGGATGCCTCAAGACCGAACAGTGATGGGCCCTCACATTCCTCTGTGCTCTGTCTGCCGTCTTCACAGCACCTCCTGACGGGAGTAGACGCTGACGCTGGAATAGGGACAGCTGTCTGTTGGTGCCTCTACCCTCTAATGGTTTTGTGGGTACATCTTCCTGCAATTCATTGGAGTCCAGTGTAAACTCAGGGAGTGGTAGCACTCTTGCCCTGCATCTGGTTGGTGCTGGTATGATGGACTTACTTGTGTTTGAGGGCCCAGAACATCTGCAACAACAATGCACAGCATGTCATTCTTGATGTTTACCTTGCATTTGTATTCCTCAGTTTCTTTCATTATAAACATTTTCCCTGGCATGTTGTCTCTGATTGTCTTTTGTGTTGTTTCACTGTTTGGTTTTGCACCTTACTGCTGTACATGTAGTAGATGCACTTCGGGGTATGGACTATTTCTCCCATAAGGCATTGTGTTGAATTGAATATGTGGCATGGACTATTTCTCACAGTGTATAGTACCATTGCAATTTTCTAGGGGACATTTGTACATGCACATATGGTAATACAAATCATTACTGCCCTCACCTTTGCTGGTGCCCAGTGTGCCGGATGTGTGAATGTCAGTGACACCACCTACTATTTCATGCAGCAGTGTTGACTCTACCATGTCTTCCAAAGGGGTGCACAGTGTCTGGGTGGATGGTCCTCCGCCAAGGCTCCTTGCTTCCTTCAGCCTGCTTGCTACCCTCTCCCTGGCACGTGATCACAAAACATACCAGCGCTTGCGTATCTCTTCAATTGAAAGCTGCGCAACACCCACCTCACAAATTTTGGTCTGGATGTCAGTCCACATTTTCCTCTTCCCACTTTCTGGGACCTGTAGTGTGTGTTTGTCAAATAACTGGTCATGGTTCTTTACCCCCTCTTCTGTGAGCACGTCCAATTCCTTTTCTTTTTCTCCCTCCTGTGTCCATGAATTTGCAGCAGTGGTCATTGTGTTCTCCTGGTCCTGTCTGACTCTCCTGGGTGCCTCCCTGGTGCTGTGCTGGGTCTCTGGACCTGTTCCTGTGGCTCAGGCTTCTGGAAACAGCATACACTGACACACTTCCTGGGTGTGATTTCATTATGCTGCTCCAGAATACAAAAATTGCAATTTTACTGAATTGCTATTTGGCACTCGCTATTTGTGATAGCGAATTTTAGGAAATCGCAAAAATGTCTGCGTTCGTGTTGTTACATCGCATTTTGTGAACCCCAGTTGGCGATTCAGTAAAAATCGCTATTTGGTATTCGCAAATGCGAACCTTCATACATCTGGCCCCACATTTTGAGATTCTCTAAAGGCCTTTGTACATAGGAAAATACAGTTTTGCATTTCTTAACGGGCAGAAATTGCGATTAGGCCTGTTAAGAAATGCAAGAGGCCTTTGTACATCTGGCACTGAAATCCTTTAAAACTTGTTCGAGATGATCCTGTCGTTTAAATGGGTTTTTCATAATAATGGATTGCAAAGCGATTAACAAGACACACTATATTGCTGTCACCAAACAGTCACCCCAGACACATGAATCTGCACGTTCAGCATGACTTCATCACTTAATAACTTTCTGCTTTGTTTCCACAATTATTTATAGCTGATCTTTGTCTTACCCACCGTTTCTTCCTTTGTAAAATCAAATCATTCATGGTAAAGTTGACAACGGTATCAAATACAGTTTGCCTACAGTTCCTTTGTGTTATTTCACACACCATTATAATCGCACTGCTCCTTAATTCCAGCCCCTCCGAAGAAGTTTATTTCAGGCAAGACTTCATTCTTCAAGGACATGTGTTGGACTGCAAGGTTACGGCGAAGAGCAAGTCTAGGTGGCCCTGTCTCTCCCACTATTAAATCTGGAGTAAAATATACCCTGTCAGTTGCGAAGATTAATAGTTCTGTTTTCCTGTTTTCACTATGTGTGCAGAGTTCCCATTACTAAAACAATTTGTGAAGAACTAGGGCTCTCCGTGGATTTGATTTTTTATAACCCTTTGCTCTGCTGAACAATCCCCTTTAGCATATGCTGTGCAAACTATTGTTAAAGATTGTCTTTTAAATTTGGCTAGGGGTAAGAAAAGGTGGAACAAAATGCTAAGTATCATTACACAATTGTAGGCGTTCTATTTCAGGCTATAGATTGTTAAATTTGAAAATCCGTAATTCATGTATTTTACAATGAGCCAAAATACATCAATAGTTGCATTAGGTAAAGTTATTATTATTATTATTAGGAGCAGTTGTAGTAGTAGTAGTAGTATTGTTATTATTATTATCATCATCATCAGGCTGCTGCACGTTCAACTTGAACTAATTGTTTCAAGAATTGATTAGGCTAATGCTTGAAACATGAGGTTAGCAGAGGCGGCTTCTCCGTTAGGGCAGAGGAGCGTCATGCCCTGCCAGCAGCAGAAACTGCTAAACTTTCACAACGAGGGGATAATAAACTTAGGGGCAGATTTATACTTTTTGCCGCAAACCTGCGTTAGTGCAGATTTGCGGCAAAAAGTATAGCGCAGGCTAGCACCATTCTTAGATGCCAGCTGAAAGTCATATTTTTAAGGAATGGTGCTAGCTGGCACTAATGCCCTGTTAGCATCCTTTGAAAGGAAGCTAAAAGGGTCTGGGGGGAGTAGAAGGAACCGAGGCTTGTGCGACAAATTATGGCCCTACACTATATAGAGGCTAAAAATTGCCTCTAAGCAGTATAGCAACATTTTCTGGCGCACAAGCCTCAT
The DNA here is from genome assembly GCF_031143425.1 of Pleurodeles waltl. Taxonomy (NCBI): domain Eukaryota; kingdom Metazoa; phylum Chordata; class Amphibia; order Caudata; family Salamandridae; genus Pleurodeles; species Pleurodeles waltl. The sequence goes on along the minus strand of NC_090438.1, from coordinate 254,295,556 downwards.
GGACATGGCTTCTGTCTTAGTAAAGACAGGAGCCATGCCCACCACCCCAATGGCCATGCCCAGGGGACGAATATCCCCTTGGGCATGGCCATTGGGGCCAGGGCCGTGCAGGGGGCTTCCAAGTCAGGGCCCCCGAGCGACATTGGACAGAAAAAACAAATACCTACCCGGACTTACCTTGGGATGTGTCCGTGGGTGACCTCCTGGTGTGGGTGGGGGTGGGTGGGGTGTCCCTTGGGACAGCGAAGGACACCTGTGGGCAATTTCCATGGTCTACGACCATGGAAATCTGCCTACAGGTCCATTTATGCCTGCCCATACCCTCCTCCTGTGTGTGATTTTTGCACAGGCGGATAAATAAGGAGCTAGGGCCTTTGAGGCATTTTTTTGCACGGGAACGCCTACCTTGCATCTCCTTGATGCAAGGTAGTTTTCCGCAGGCAAAAAATGACGTTCACTTCAATATTTTGGCGCTAGACATGTCTTGCACCAAAATATAAATATGGAGTTAAGTTTGTGCCGGATTTGCATAAAATAAATTATGCAAATCTGTTGCAACAGAGTATAAATATGGGCCCATTTTTTTTCCCTTCGTTGTGAAAAGGGCAGAGCATCTGTGATGAGGAGCAGTGAGGGGGAGTTCTCCCCCTCACTGCGCATGTATGTCTGGCCGGCTGTCTCGGGCCAGCCAAACACACATGCGTGGTAGGCTCTCTTCAGTCCAGCAACACAGTCTGCCTGTGAGCACCCAACCAGGGTGCTCCCAGCCAATTGTAATGCTGCTTTGAACAGCGTCAGGATTGGACACAGTGCGTGCCACACCCACCCTGCTCCTTTTGAGCGAAGCGAGCCGTGACTGAAGGTTAGCTTGTCAGCTCTTGGCTCGAATAAAACTTATTCAGAAGATTGCAGTGAGGTTAGCCTGCAATATTCATATGTTGGATCATTTTTCAAGGACCAGACAAAAATGACACTGGCAGTTGATAAAGCTGAGATTATAATTTATTGAACACTTGATTTGTATAAACAAATATATGCTGAATAGGCCTCTTCACTGTGCCTCAAAAGTTTTGGCATTGGTTCCCAAGAGAAGAACAGCCACCTTTAGAGGGGGACCTACATACTTATATATATTGTGGTATAAACTTGGATCTTTCTCCCGGCACCATTGAGGTTTAGATCTAATGATAACACCTTTATAAAAAGGTTAAAAAACCATTAATTTGTTTATATGGTTTCCGTATGTTTCCTTATTTCTTGATGTAATCGTATTTTGCATCTATTAATTGCCTCTATGCTGTGTCCTTGTTCCTTCCTTTCTTGGTTCTATTTTTGCTTCCTTCTTTCCTTCCATCTTGCCTCTGAAAAGTCTGGATATCATATAAAATGATGAAAACTCACCCTCTAGTGACATCCTCAACATAAGTCTGAATTCCAGCTATAAATCAAGGAATTGTGAACCTGGGTAAAATATTTTATGAAATAGTTATTGAGGAAAATTGGGAGGGACGAAAACCTACTCAAGGAGTAAACACAGTAAGCAACAAACACAGTGTATGACAGGAATCATGTTTGTTACTGTCCTACTGCACTTTAGGAGCGCATAACACACAGTACAAGCATGAGAAGGGCAAGCGAGGGGCAAAGCAGCGCCAGCAAATTTCTAGCATACTTTGCCTCTCTCGTGTGGGCCGAAGCCAGGGGTCATAGCTTCGGGGGAGGTGATGTGGTGCTACCCCCCCAAGTAAATTAATTTTTTGATGAATCGTTGGGTACGGATGCTTTTAGTCAGGTTTGGTGACATAAATGCCGGATTTCACCAGGAATTTTGACACACATTGAGACAAAACTGCACACACCCTATCTCCCTCTTAGTTTTTAAAGTCATCAACAATATTGGTAATTTTACAAAATATTGTGTTTTCCCTTAATTAGTGCCCTGACCAAACTGCTTTCCTCTCCCTTTATACTGCCCCTCAGGCCCCTCCCATGCCCCCTGCTTGCTGTATAATGTATTTAAACATCATATGCCAGCATTATTGTCAGAAAATCTAAAACTAACGACCCCCGTCAATCATACTGACCAAGCTACACCTCTGGCCGAAGCATTGGCTGGAGCGTACCTTGCACGTTTGATGTGCATCCAGCAGCAGCAGACCTGCTTAGCCCTGTGGGGTTTGAGAGGATGGTCCGGAGAGGGAGAAGCCTGGGTCGAGGGGGACTAGAGTGTTTAAAGTGCAGCCCACAACAGCTGATTAACCTGGCCCAAAGCCCCTAAGGACTTGAGAGGAGGCCCCCCGAGAGAGCTTAGGGGGCATCAGGTTGAGTGATGCGGGCCTTGGCAGAGATGTGTGGGGGGGGAGTAAGGCACATAGAGTGGACACAGCAGGTTAGTCGCACAGCCCTGCTGTAGATGGGTGTTGGCGCTGCTGGCTCTTAAACAGCTCCTAAATGTAGAGTGGTGGAGTCTGCTTGCTTCTAGGGCCATTTATTCTGCAGGTCCCATAAGTGGTGCGGAGGTGGCAGGCTTTAGGTCAGTGCAGCTTGTGCCTCTGGTGGGCCTGCAATTGGCACACACGTTTTTCTCCCACTCCCAGCTATATCTTTGTACTTCCTCACCAGTCTTCTGCCCAGGCAGGATCATCTGTGGCACGATCCAACTTCACCCTCAAAGCTTACTTGAATACCAGCTGAACATACACCTTCAGACCTTACCTCATTGCTAGAACTGTTAGAACCACCTGTGGGCTGCCCATGTATGCTACATAGGCCTGCAAGCTGATCACTTCTCAAGCCTCTGGATCCTATATCAATCAACATTTTTAGGACTCTTAATATCGATTGTGCAGTGTTTGCTATTATGTCCCAAAGTTGGATTGTTGCCACCTTTCCCGGCAACTCCTTGCTCAGTAAGAAGTCGATTTAAGAGGAGACAGCAGTAGCTATAGTTACCACTATATGTGCCCCTTCATATGCTGTGGCTTATGGCACCCGGTGAGCTTTCTGCTCTCTACCTCGACCATCATCGTTTTCAGCTTCCTTCATGTGGGGATTGTCACTGGAAATTAAAACATCATTGTGCACAATTTAGCAAAGAGTTCTAAGATGTTTGACCTCTGACCATCTTAATCACAACTGATTATTGACAGAACCCAAGCCTATTGTCTCCAAGCATTAGCAACCTTAATGATCCCGGTGTTGGGATCTTGAGAGGAGCCATCGGATCAAACCCCCTAAATGCATCAGCATGCAACCTTGGAAGTTATCAGTGTGCACCCTGAGGGTCATCATCACAAAGTAAGCTCTCAAATACATCAGGTCTACAGAGAAGGATCACAAATGAGAATTATGCAACAGACTGTTTGTGCATGAACTCCCTGTGATAAATAGAAAGTAGACATTCATGAACATGACTCCACCTCTTGCTATATACTTAGAAAAAGGACAAATGTGTCATCTGGACTTTTTCCAAATCTGTGCAAAACTTTGGATTTGAAACAAGGAACCAAGAGTAGCACGTTTGTGTTACATCCACTACAGAAAGTCGAGGACATCCCTCATAGTCAGTGGAACCAGGAATCTGATATGAGGCCGGTCCAACTAAAGGACAGTAACCTATCAAAACAATCACAACAATGTGTTGATCTATCATCTAACTGTGCCTATAAACCAAACAATAGAGGTACACTGTTCCTAAAAAGAAAGAAAAAAGTCAGGGCACAAACACCCAGGACACTTCAAAATTTTAGAAGCAAGAGCCCTCACTCATCCACTGGATGTCATGCTTCATCAAAGGGCTAGCTCCTCGTCAGACTGGCGCTGCAGTGTCTGACAGGCCCCTCAAGGGGGCTCTTTGCTGGAGATCTTTAAAAATCTGTGAATTGATGGAGCCCAGTAGGGAAAAGAGTAAGTCTGCTGAAAAAAGAGCAGGATATGAAAAGAGAGAATAAAATTGACTCAAGAACCTTAAAAATAAGGGGTCTTGGTCAAGACTGAAAACACAATAAAGTGGGAAGGAAACAATGTACTGCCACTCTCACCAATAAAAATAGCTAAACAGGGGAACTCACCCTCTAGCTGAAAAATTGGGTCAACATGTTTTGCGCATCAAAGAAGTCCGTCCTGATCACATGGCGCTTCATCAGGACCAAAAAACAGTCAAATCCTAAGCTAAAGTGTTCCTCCTAAATGAAATCTAAAGGACACAAAGCAACTTACATCACATGCTACGAGACTGAGAAACCTGAGCGGATGAAAACCTGTAAACACAAAAATATATTTCATAAAACCAGTATCATTCAGAACATATAAGTGCATGACAGCCCTGCCAGACTAGTGACAATCAGTGAAAGGGTGCTGCCATGCTTAATATACACGTGCTCCCAATCAAAAATAACCTTACCCTCTTAACTGGGAGCCCAGGTCCCTTGGGAATGCTTAAGCCACTTGCTTGAAGTCACTAACTGAAAGTCATAAATAAGTTTGAAATGTATATTTAAATAACTCAAAGGACATATATCGACAGGACAACAGAGCAACACTGTTTACATATCTTTTTCTGAATTACGACTAATGCTGTCATAGTGTTATGGTGAGAAACAAAGTTAGGACAGAAATCAGGTACGATGTACAAAAAGAACACCAGTGAAAATAAATAGAACAGGCTCAACTGGAACCTGCATTTCAACAGCGGTCAAGAAACCAGGAAGCCAACTGAAACTGAAAGAAACAAGCTCCGAGAGGGGGCTTCATGTTTCATAAATCCTTTGCTTTCAATATCACAGGGCCAAAATAAAGCCACCCTTTTTTTTTTGTTAATGCATGTCTTGTATGTTCTTAAAACATTTAGAGGGTCATTACAATCCTGGTGGACGGTGTCAAAGCGGCGGTAAGACCGCCAACAGGCCGGCAGTAAAACAATTGGAATTACGACTGTGGCGGAAACCGCCAACAAAGACAGCCACTTTAACACTCCGACCGCCACGGCGGTACAAACAAACAAACTGGCGGTCACTGCCAACAGACAGGTGGAGGACAAAGTACCGCCCACAGTATCACAACCAACCAATCTGCCACCTTTTCTGGGGCGGATTCACCGCGGACAAAAACACGGCGGAAACAGGACTTCACCTGTACACACCCCACGAGGAATCCAGTTGCCATGGAACCAGAGCTGCAGATCCTGCCAGCCCTTATCTTCTTGCTCCTCTACCAGAAGCACGAACGCCGGCGGCGAAGATCACGGTCAGTACTGCACCTACGACACAGGGGAGGGGGAGGGAAAAAACAGGGACACACACACGCAAAACGCAACACCCCCACCCTCACCCACTACAACACACACACCAATACAGCATGATACATTACAGTTACACCCCCAATCCCCCAGAAGAATGCAAAGACAAAAGAAAATGAGTGTAACCATTGTAATATATTAAACTCCAGTATGCTAAAATATACATATATACACTATAAACAAAATATACACCAAGAATAGTAGTCCAGGTAGTGCTCCATTGAAGTCTGTCGACCCACACGGTATGGGTGAGGCCCACACAAGATCCCCGACCATGACGGATAGAACACTGCAGGGGCATCAGATAGTAATAAAACAGGCACCTCAGGGGGAGGGAAAATGGGGGCACCTCAGCCAGTTGAGTGCACGACGCCAAATCCACGAGGGGTCCACATGCCCACTGTTCAATCCTGGGGAGTGCAAAGCCACAGTCTCTCAAGTCTCTACAGTGGGTGGTTGCCCACTGTTCAATCCTGGGGAGTGCAAAGCCACAGTCTCTCAAGTTTCTACAGTGGGTGGTTTGCCCACTGTTCCATCCTGGGGAGTGCAAAGCCACAGTCTCCCAAGTCTCTACAGTGGGTGGGTTGCCCACTGCCATATCCTGGGGAGTGCAAAGCCACAGTCTCTCAAGTCCCTACAGTGGGTGGTTTGCCCACTGTTCAATCCTGGGGAGTGCAAAGCCACAGTCTCTCAAGTCTCTACAGTGGGTGATTTGCCCACTGCTTTATCCTGGGGACTGAAAAGCCACAGTCTCTCAAGAGGATGCCTTTCTCCACTTGTTCTGGAGGGGGCTTGGTGCCCAGAGTGCTTCATCCTGCCAAGGCCTGAGGTAGTGGATGTCTTTCTCCACTGGTTCTGGAGGGGGCCTTGTGCCCAGAGTGCTTCATCCTGCCAAGGACAGATGTAGTGGATGTCTTTCTCCACTGGTTCTGGAGGGGGCCTTGTGCCCAGAGTGCTTCATCCTGCCAAGGACTGAGGTAGTGGATGTAAATCTCCAATGGTTCTGGAGGGGGCTTTGTGCCCACAGTGCTTCATCCTGCCAAGGACAGAGGTAGTGGATGTCTTTCTCCACTGGTTCTGGAGGAGGCTTTGTGCTCAGTGTGCTTCATCCTGCCAAGGACAGAGGTAGTGGATGTCTTTCTCCACTGGTTCTGGAGGGGGCCTTGTGCCCAGAGTGCTTCATTCTGCCAAGGACTGAGGTATTGGATGTAAATCTCCACTGGTTCTGGAGGGGGCTTTGTGCCCAGAGTGCTTCATCCTGCCAAGGACAGAGGTAGTGGATGTCTTTCTCCACTGGTTCTGGAGGAGGCTTTGTGCCCAGAGTGCTTCATCCTGCCAAGGACAGATGTAGTGGATGTCTTTCTCCACTGGTTCTGGAGGGGGCCTTGTGCCCAGAGTGCTTCATCCTGCCAAGGACTGAGGTAGTGGATGTAAATCTCCAATGGTTCTGGAGGGGGCTTTGTGCCCAGAGTGCTTCATCCTGCCAAAGACAGAGGTAGTGGATGTCTTTCTCCACTGGTTCTGGAGGAGGCTTTGTGCCCAGTGTGCTTCATCCTGCCAAGGACAGAGGTAGTGGATGTCTTTCTCCACTGGTTCTGGAGGGGGCCTTGTGCCCAGAGTGCTTCATAATGCCAAGGACTGAGGTAGTGGATGTAAATCTCCACTGGCGGCGGAGCCCTGTTCAGTGGTGCTTGTGGCGGCGGTGCCCTATTCAGCGGTGCTTGTGGCGGCGGTGCCCTGTTCAGCAGTGCTTGTGGCGGCAGTGCCCTGTTCAGAGGTGCTTGTGGCGGTGGTGCCCTGTTCAGCAGTGCTTGTGGCGGCAGTGCCCTGTTCAGAGGTGCTTGTGGCGGCGGGGTCCTTTACAGTGACTCAGCTGCTGGCGGTCCTCTCTGGCCCAGCGGGGCTGGTGCTGGCGGTCCTCTCTGGCCCACCTGGCGGTCCTCTCTGGCCCATCGGGGCTGGTGCTGGCGGTCCTCTCTGGCCCAGCGGGGCTGGTGCTGGCGGTCCTTTCTGGCCCAGCGGGGCTGGTGCTGGCAGTCCTCTCTGGCCCAGCGGGGCTGGTGCTGGCAGTCCTCTCTGCCCCAGCGGGGCTGGTGGCGGTGGCTTCCTGGGCAGCGGGGATGATGGCGGTGGCCTATTGGGCAGCAGGGCAGGTGCTGGCGGTGGCTTCCTGGGCAGTGGGGATGATGGCAGTGGCCTCCTGGGTAGCGGGGATGATGGCGGAGGCCTCTTGGGTAGCAGGGCAGGTGCTGGCAGTGGCCTCCGGGGCAGCGGGGATGATGGCGGTCTTCTCTGCCGTGCTGCTCTTCCCAGACCTGCTTACTTTCTTTTGGCCCTTCCCCACCTTGAAAGGTGTTGCAGCTGACTCCACTCTCCCACCTGGACACTTGGGAGTGGCTTTGGTGGCTGGAGTCTTCCCCCTCTCCTGCCGGGCACTGGCCAACTTTTGATGCTTCACAGGTGGGGGACTGTCCGTGCTGTGGCTCCGTGCCACTCTGGCTGCCCTGGTGGCCGGTGCACTCCAGATTCCGGTGACTACAGGCACCACTGGTCCCGGAGATGCTGTGGCTGAGATGCTGGGTTGGGACCTGGAGAGTCGGGCCCTAGGAGACGGACGGGGTGGGGGAGGTGTGGGAAAGAGGTCACGGTTGGACAGGAAAAGTTTTTGGGAGACACTGGGACGAGTAGCTGGAGGGGGTTTTGGAGTGGAGGAAGAGGTTGTGGTTGTAGGAGGTGTTCGTTTGGTGATTTTGGGTGAAGGTGCATGCGCTGGAGGCTGTCGTGAGGTGGATGGCTGTTGGGTGGGTGTGTGCCTGCGTTTGTGTATCTTGGGAGGTGGTGTCACAGACACACTGGGAGAGGACACAGGGGACGTGTGAATGACAGTGGGGGTGGTGACTACATGTGAGCTGGGTGTGGTGGTGTGTGTGCTGGTGATGGCAGTAGTGGCTGTAGATGTAGTGCATGCAGGTGTGAGTGTAGACGAGACTGGGAGGAAGGAGGGAGACGAGGAGGAGGGGGACACAGTGGAGGCAGTGGATGTTGGTGTATCTGCATGTGTGTGATGCTTGCGTGAGTGCCTGTGGGATGTGTGGTGCTTATGTTTGCCTGAGCTTCCCTTGTGTGTTGACGTGTGTGCATGCTGGTCTGAAGGTGTGCTTGGGATAGGCTGAGGTAGAGGGGATTGGGTGTGGGTGGAGGAAGTTTGAGGGGGGAGGCTAGAGACAGGGACAATGGCTGCCATCATTGCTGAGGCCAGAGTCTGAAAAGCTCGCTGAAGGGCCGCCTGACCAGAATGAATGCCCACCAGGAATGCATTTGTTTGTTACAACTGCCTTTCTACACCCTGGATGGAATTCAAAATGGTAGACTGCCCAACAGTGAGGGACCTGAGGAGGTCAATGGCCTCCTCACTGAGGGCAGCAGGGGTGACTGGGGCAGGGCCTGAGGTGCCTGAGGCGAAGGTGATGCCTACCCTCCTGGGTGAGCGGGCACGGGGCAAAGGCTGAGGGGCTGCTGGGAGGGCGGTGCTGGTAGGGGGGGTGGCGGCTGTACCTGTAGATGCGGGTGCACAGATGTTTCCGCCACCACAAGGGAGCTCCCATAAGAGGACGAGTCTGTGTCACTGGTGTCATCTCCTGTCCCTGCCGTGGAGCTCCCCTCGCCGTCCGTCCCACTGGTGAACTCTGAGTCCATTGTCTCGCCCTCCAGGGCCATGTGGGATGCAGCTCCCTCCTGCTCCGGTGCCACTGCTCCTCTGCCTGATGATGCTAATGCACACAAGAACAAGGAGACCACAAAAAGGCGGATGACGACAGAACAAAAACGTGTTGAATGCATGCATTACCAATACCGTTGGCGGACATGACAGACACAGGAGCCCCCTGCACTACGCTGTGCACTTGGGGTCGACTCTTCAATCCCTGGGACATGGCCTACAAGGCTTTGGACGACATCTGCACACATGGATGACACAGGAGCATGACTAGGTGTACTTGGCACTGTACACAGGTGGGGTGGGGTGCCACATGGCCTGCCTTACGGAGGGACCTTGCCTACTAAACTCGCCCTGGCCTAGCGAAAGCCACAGCCCACCTCCCCCACCCAGACACCTCCAGTGTGCCCAAAATCAGCAGGATGAGAGTGTACTCACCCCCTTGTGGCTGCTGTGATGCCCCAAAGTGCCCATCCAACTCCGGGTACGCCACCGCCAGGATCCTGAACATCAGGGGCTCATGGTGCGACGGGCACCCCTCCCACGTTGGGAGGCCTTCCCCAGCTGGGCCTCCGCCATCTTCTTGCTCCAGTGGTGAATGTCCTCCCATCTCTTACGGCAGTGGGTGCTCCGTCTGTGGTAGACCCCCAGGGTCCGGACGTCCTTGGCAATGGCACGCCAAATATCTTTTTTCTGGTGGGCGCTGACCTACATGAATTGTACAGGGGGAAAGTTATTACCAACTGCACAATCGCAGTCATTGGCCCCCATCCCTACCCTTGCCATGTGGCACATGCACTCATTGTCGTTTCATGCACACCTCAATCTCCCCCCCCAACCTACATCCACCCCACGCCACACAGGCATAGCCCATATAGCATTCTCCCAGTGTACTTACCTATTTGTCTGGAGGACCGTAGAGTAGCGTGTACTGGGGGAGGACCCCATCCATGAGTTTCTCCAACTCCACCGATCTGAAGGCAGGGGCCCTTTCCCCAGACACTCAAGCCATTGTCTCTTCCAGACCGAGGTCACAGCAGCACTTGCAGTGTAGGTCCTCTCCTGTCAAAGATCAGGTATCGAGTGATTGAACAGATAGAAAATAGCGGTCACGTCCGCGGCGGTGCGTACCGTCACCGCCGGCATACATCGTCATAGGCTCCTGGGACCCATAGGGTCCAATGTCAACCAATGCAGCATTGCACCGCGGTCTTTGACCGCCTACCGCAACGGTGTACAACGCCAGCGCAGTTATCTCACATCCCATTGTCCCACTTTACAGGTCAGGCAGCAGCCATTTCAGGGGCCCACATGGCTTAATTTTTAACTGCGTCACACAAACCTAGCCTCAACACACATACAGGCCACTTTTCAGTTTATGATTAGTGTTCTGTGTAAGCTGTGGGTACGTACCTCTGAGTTGGTTGACTCTGTGCTCGCTGTTGTCCTTCATAGGCACCGTCCACTGGGACATGTGAGGAGATGGCGGCATCCTCCGGTGTACAGACCGCTGGTGGACCTTTCGACAATGGAGGAAAGATGTGTGATCATCACCTACAGGCTTGATCGTGCCACAGTCCAGGAACTGTGTGGCCAGCTGGAGCCAGACCTGATGTCAGCTATCCGCCATCCCGCTGGAATCCCCCCTCAAGTGCAGGTGCTGTCAGTACTCCATTTCCTTGCAAGTGGGTCATTTCAAACAACAGTGGCCATAGCATCAGGGATGTCCCAGCCTATGTTTTCCAACGTGTTGTCCAGAGTGTTGTCTGCCCTGCTGAAACACATGCAGAGCTACATCGTTTTCCCTCAGGTGGAGGATTTGCCTACAGTGAAAGGTGATTTCTATGCCCTGGGACATATCTCCAACATCATAGGTGCCATTGATGGGACACATGTGGCCTTGGTACCCCCTGCAGGAGTGAACAGGTGTACAGAAACCGGAAGAGTTATCATTCCATGAATGTGCAGATGGTGTGTTTGGCAGACCAGTACATCTCCCATGTTAATGCCAAGTTCCCTGGCTCAGTGCATGAGGCCTACATCCTGCAGAATAGCACCATCCCTTATGTGATGGGTCAACTCCAGAGGCACCGTGTTTGGCTATTAGGTGAGCACCTTGAAGCAAGTCAGTGGGAATGGTTGTCTGGGTCTGGGAATATCCCTATAGGTTAGTGTGTGTCTAACAGTTGTCCCTCACCATTTGCAGGTGACTCTGGTTACCCCAACCTGTCATGACTACGGACCCCAGTGAGGAATCCCAGGACAAGGGCAGAGGAACGCTACAATGAGGCCCATGGGCGAACTCAGCGGATAATTGAGCGGACCTTCGGCCTACTGAAGGCCAAGTTCAGGTGCCTCCATATGACAGGTGGATCCCTATTCTACTCACCAAAGAAGGTGTGCCAGATCATTGTGGCCTGCTGTATGCTTCACAACTTAGCTTTGCGACGACAGGTGCCTTTTCTGCAGGAGGACATCTGCTGTGTTTCCTCATGGACTAGAGCTGTGTGACATAGGTATGTTGACATTACAATTGTAATAGCATTTTGTCACTGTAATTGCTAATACACTATTTCAAAATCACAGACTGACTCCAGATTGTTTTGTGCTTCAAGGGTGTTTATTTAAGTGCTCAATATTGGAGGTTGTTGTAAAATGGTGAAGGGTGATGGTGGAGGAATGTCCATGGCTGAGTCCAGTCTATTAGTTTTACAGGTGCATTGCCCAAATGAGCATAGGAAGTGGAGCTGGGGCAGTTTGAGGATGGACAGGGTGACAAAGTGGGAAAGAAGGATGACATTCAGGGTGGTCTCACTTCTTGGCGGGGGTCTTGGCATCATTCTCTGTCTTTGTCCTGGATCTCAGGGACCGTTTGCAGGGTGGTTCTCCCTCTGCAGGGGATGGGGTGATGGTGTGGTGGTCTTGTGGTGGGGCGTCCTGTCCACTAGCGCCGGCGGAGGTGGTGGGCATTTCATCATCCAGGCTAGTGTCAGGGGCCCCTTGTGGTGCCACAGTGTCCCTCCTGGTGGTGAATACTTCCTTCAGCACCCCTACGATAGTGCCCAGGGTGGAATTGATGGTTCTGAGTTCCTCCCTGAAGCCCAAATACTGTTCCTCCTGCAGGCGCTGGGTCTCCTGAAACTTGGCCAGTACCGTTGCCATCGTCTCCTGGGAGTGATGGTAGGCTCCCATGATGGAGGAGGGGGCCTCGTGGAGAGCGGGTTCCCTTGTCCTGTTCTCCCCCTGTCGCACAGCAGCCCTCCCAGTTCCCCTGTGTTCCTGGGCCTCCGTCCCCTGGACTGTGTGCCCACTACCACTGCCCCCAGGTCCCTGTTGTTGTTGGGGTGGTGGGTTAGCCTGGGTTCCCTGTAGTGGTGGACACACTGCTGGTTGACGTGTCCTGGGGACAGAGGTATGGGCCCACTGGGTGGGTGTTGTGTTGGTGTTTCCAGGGGGGGAAGGTCTGTAGTGGCCTGTGACTGTGTGAAGGGAACCGACTGGCCGGTCTGGTCATCTAGATCCAGTTGGACAGAGCTGCTGTCATAACTGTGGGCCTCTTCGGTTGGTGGTGTGGACATGTGTGGACCCTCCTGTCCCTTGATGTTGGGTAGGGGTCCTGCAGGGGTATAAAAGGATGTTTATTACATCTGTGAGTGCCATGGTGTGAAAAAGGTGGGTGACTGTGTACCCCAGAGCTTGCATTCCTGTGTGGGACCTTGTGTGATGGTGGTTTAAGGGGTGTATGGGTATGTGCAGTGGCCATGCTTTGGTGATGGGTGTCCATGTTTTGTTGTTGCATGCAGGGCTTGGTGTTAGGATGTGTGGGTTGTGATAGTGGGACATGTGTGAGGAGTTGGAGTGATGGGGGTGAGGGTGAGGGTGGGGGTATGTGATGGCATGAAAGTAGGGTGGGGGATATAATAGTAAAGATTTGCCTTACCAGAGTCCATTCCTCCATCTACTCGTGCAAGGCCCTCAGGATGCAGAATCGTCAAGACCTGCTCCTCCCATGGTGTTAGTTGTGGGGGAGGAGGTGGGGGTCTGTCTGCCGCCAGTCCGCTGAACTGCAAGGTGGTGTCTTGAGACCATGGAACGCACCTTCCCCCGTAGGTCGTTCCACCTCTTCCTGATGTCATCCCGATTTCTTAGGTGCTGTCCCACTGCGTTAACCCTGTCCACTATTCTTTGCCATAGCTCCATCTTCCTAGCTATGGAGGTGCGCTGCACCTGTAATCCGAATAGCTGTGGCTCTACCTGGATGATTTCCTCCACCATGACCCTGAGCTCCTCCTCCGAGAACCTGGGGTGTCTTTGCCATCCCATGGGGTGGTGTGGGTGATGTGTGGGTTGGTGTGTATAGTGATAAGTGGGGTGATATTTAGTGGCGTGTTGTGTGAGGTGTGTGGAAGTTAAGTGGGTGATGGTATTGTGTGCCTGTGGATGCTTGGTAGTTGTTTATGGTGTCTCTCTCTGGCCATCTGTCGGTAATTGTGGTCGTAGGGGTTTGTGGGTGATGTGGGTGTGTGTTTTTTATTGTATTGGGTGTATGGGATTGGTGTGTGTATGTGTATCAGGTGTGTGTGTTTCGAATTGTCCAATGTGGTAGTGTTTTGTAAATGTGTGTGTATTTTGAGCGCGGCGGTGTGTCCCACCAATGGAATACCGCGGTTGAAAGACCGCCGCGTGGATTAGTGTGTCGTGATAGTGTGGGCGTATTTCTGTTGGCGTGACGGTGGAGGTTTTGTTTTCGCCAGTTTATCACTGACCTTTGGTGTGGCGGACTTGTGTGGGTGTCTGCATTTTGGCGGATTCCTTGCTGTGGGTTATAATAGCTGTGGCTGAATTCCGCAGCCGCGGCGGTGTTTTGGCGGTCTTCTGCACGGCGGTAAGCAGCTTTTACCGCCAATGTTGTAATGAGGGCCTTAATGTCGTAGGGCCAAATACATCACACCTTTTTGTTTTGTTTGGAAAGTATCATTATGGAACTTTAACACACATACAACAGAGACCGAGGTCTGTGCATAAAAGTTCAATCATGTAGTAAAAATGGGAAAGGGATGGAAAGAAGTAAAAAACAGTTGTACTACGCGTGTCTACGTTGCAGTAGCAAGCCAAACTTTTGCCGTATAAAAATAACTAAGAGGCACGGAACAATAAGTCAAGGAATAAGTGGAATATAGATAAAACCTGTAAAACTGCGGTTATCAAGGTCTACTCACATTTTGATGCAACGTCCCCCACCTGGAACCTACCCGGTGGCTGCAAACCCGGAAGTCACAGGATGGAAACGGCCACCGGGTAAAAAAAAAAAAGTGGGGCACGCCCATGACATGGACCAATCCAGTCAAAGGAGCAAATGCTCATAAGTCCTTATACCTGAATGAATACCCGGCCTGGGCAGCCTTCAGTGTTAACAAAATCGATACACAAAACAAAGCAGCCATTCCTCACAATAGGGGAACGGAAACAGAAGGCTTTCAATTCCACAAACTCTTCAGGAAAGAGCTATAATAGAGAGAGCCAAAAAGATAACATAAATCAACCGGCTCGATGGCGCTCCTCAACCGGGCACCCTGCAATCATAAACACCTGAAGTGTGTGCAGCAAGGTAGACGTTCTACAGTAAAACAAATAAGAAATAGTAGGCTCTAATTTCCATAAACGGAGTAGAAAATGGTCCTAATACTGTGTACAAAAATCAGAATCCCGATTCCTACCTACTAGGAAGTCAGTAACACAAGGACAAAAATGTAAAATCATGGGTGGCCAGTTAACAAAAGTCACAAGACCATATGTTTGTTACTAATAGTAGCTATAACACAAGAGAACATTCCCACTGGACATGTCTTGGAAAAATCTGACCAAACCATCAAAAATCTGGCAAGTGCACAATCAAGCATTGAAAAACCTCATCCACGGATTCTCATCATTGAGCCCCTTGACATGGGTCCCTAGTTTTAACACGCATCGTTGTTCTTTGTCAAAAAAACTCTTGTGCCCATTAGGTCCAAAGGGGCTTCCAGAACCACCCACCAAAAGTCATTGGGACTATGTCTAGTTTCTAGAAAGTGTGTGCTCAATTTTGTTGCAGTGCAGCCACATTTAATATTGCTCCAATGTTCATAAATTCGGATTTTACCGGTTGTGTGGTCATACCAACGTAACACAACTGACAAGGGCATGTAATCAAATAGATACAGTTGTGCGTGTTGCAATTGGTGTGTTTACGGAGGTACCATTTCCCTAAAAGCTGTGCTTATAACATCAGCAGTATTTCCAAATTTTCACTACTGGTATGGAATGTGACAAATAAAAGGGGGAAATTGGGAAGCATATATGGTCTGACTTTGTGAGCTCTTTTGAGGTACTCCGTATGCAGGAGACATGACCAGTATCACCTGAACACATTAATGGTTTTAAAACATTCCATCGGTCAGCTGCTCCATTTCTCTGTGGTCACCGTAGGGCAGGTTTGACAATATACATCTCAGATATGGTTAATGCTAAACCCTTCCTTTACAAAGCTGACACTTCATTTTACCTAGTATTTGGCCTTGAATTTGTGGATGGCCTAAAGTTGCGTATTGTGAATATTTTCAACATTCCAAAAGTCAATAGAGGCTACATTTTGTCAAAGCTGGATTTTGATCTGGACTCTTGTAAACTAAAAGGAGACAATGAGCTGGGATTGTTGTTGGGAGTGGATGGGGGGTGATCTCAATGTCCATCTTTTCCCCATAATGTATTGGATGCCTGAGGTTTTATGGAGGGAGATGGAAGTCCCATGTCCCATTTCTTTTATGATACACTTGGCAATAATAATAATCTTTGGATGGTGAAATTCAATATGAGCTACGCCAATGAGTATAGCAATATAAACACTTTTTACACAATACCTTTGTGAGTAGGAGTGAGGGCTCAAGAATAGACTTTATATTACTCTCTGTCAACTTAGCCAATATGGTAGGGGATCTTCTGCTATTTAACCCCTCTATGAGGGACTATCTCCCCCAAAGCTTAATTTTAGTTATTTACTTTTTGTGTTCATGTTCGAAAAGGTGCCTCTATTTGGCAGTCAGTTTTTACCCTGTGCAAGTAGAGACCCTCACTCTAGTCAGGGTAATGGAGATACACAGCTCAGATATCCCCTGCTCTCTCCCTTGGTAGCTTGGCAAAAGCAGTAAGGCTTATCTCAGAGGCAATGTGTAAAGTATTTGTACCAACACACACAGTAACACAGTGAGACACCACAAAAGGACTTCATACCAGTTTAGAAAAATAGCCAATATTTATCTAAATCAAACAAGACCAAAACAACAAAAATCCAACATACACAGGCACATTTTATGAATTGTTAAAGTAAAAAGAGTCTTATTCCATAAAAATCAATGGATGCATTGTTTTAGCACAAAGTATCTGGTACGCATCAAAAATAATGCTGCACGGGCGAGCGTGCATTGGAAAAGCAAGCAATTTGCTATTCCTCACTT
Source organism: Pleurodeles waltl (assembly GCF_031143425.1). Lineage (NCBI taxonomy): Eukaryota > Metazoa > Chordata > Amphibia > Caudata > Salamandridae > Pleurodeles > Pleurodeles waltl. Next base: position 254,279,055 of record NC_090438.1, on the reverse strand, counting down.
GCAAGTGAGGCAGTGGGTCTATTCTTTCTCTGCCGGGTAAGAGATGCGTTGATTCTTTCCTCACAGGGAAGGGATGCATTGATTTCCAGGCAAGCATCCTCAGGTCTGTTCGGAAATGTTGAAGATTTTTGATTCCCAGGGTAGATGAGTGGAATATTTTGACACGCTGTGTGAAGGGTCTGCATTGAAAGCAGGCACTGTGTCGATTCGCCAGCCGCAAGGCAGGCGCTGTGCTGAATTTTCAGCCACTGGACAGGTGCTGCGTTGATTTTTCTGACGTGCACACAACGGTGTGTGGATTTTCCCTCACAGATTACCAGCTTCTACTTCTAGGGGGCCCAGGGACAGGTTTTTGGCACCTCTTAGCAAGTCAGGACTCTCAGCAGAAGAGTCGATGCACTTGCAGATAAAGTCTTTGATGTCCCTGAGACTTCAGAACAGGGGGCAAGCTCAGTCCAAGCCCTTAGAGAAACTTCACAAGCAGGAATTCAGAAAGCAAAGTACAGTCCTTTCCCTCTTCAGGCAGAAGCAACAGTCAGCAGCAGCAGGCCAGCACAGCAAAGCAACATGCAGAGTGGCATTTCCTCATCAAGCATCAAGCTCTTCTCCTTGGTTCCTCTTGATCCAGAAGTAATTTAAAGTTATGGGTTCATTTCTGCCTTTGAAGTAGGAAAACTTCAAAAGAAAGTCTTTGTAGTGCGTAAGACCCTGCCTTTTTCTTTCCCTGCCACAGACACACACCAGGGCGTCAGAGCCTGTATTGTGTGAGGGCAGGCCCAGCCCTTTCAAGTGCAGGTGTCAGCACCTCCCTCCCACTCTAGCCCAGGAACACTCATCAGGAAATGCAGGACACACCTCAGCTCCCTTTATGTCACTGCCTAGAGTGAATTTGCAAACAGCCCAACCGTCAGTATGACCCAGACATGATTTCAGCAGCCAAACAGAGGCACAGAATGGTTACGCAAAAAAAAAAACACTTTCTAAAAGTGCCATTTTCAAACTGACAATCTAAAAACAACTTCACCAAAAGATGCATTTTTAAATTCTGAGTTCAGAGACCCCAAATTCCACATGTCTATCTGCTCCCAATTTGAAATTGCACTTAAAACATATTTAAAGGCAATCCCTATGTTAACCTATGGGAGAGATATGCCTTGAAATAGTGAAAACTGAGTTTAGCAGTATTTCACTATCAGGCCATGTAAAACACACCAGTACATGTCCTACCTTTTAAATACACTGCACTCTGCCCAGGGGGCTCCCTATCTTAGGGGTGCCTTACATGTACTAAAGAGGAAGGTTCTGGCCTGGCAAGCGGGTGCACCTGCCAGGTCGATATGGCAGTTTAAAACTGCACACGCAGACAATGCAATGGCAGATCTGAGACATGTTTACATGGCTACTCATGTGGGGGCACAATTAGTGCTGTAGGCCCACTAGTATCATTTGATCACAATTGTTAGAAGGAGATTAAATAGTGCCATGTCATTATGGTTAAGATTGAATGACTTTGGTTCGCTTTATGGCCCCAGTACTACCTGCGGGAAACTCAGAATAAAGGGTTTACCAAACAGGGAGATAAGTTGATTGTGAAAAGAGGTCAGGTAGTACTTGTGATTAGTTATGCAGGGACTTGAGGGCATATGCACTATCAGCCAGAATCCGATGGGAGTAGAAGGGTTTGAATTTCGACATGCTGAGGTGCTTGGTTGCACTGAGAGGAAAACATAGGGTGTTTTCAATATCAAGCCAGCGGGGAGGGTCAGTTTGATCTGCTAAAAGCCAACAGGCACCCTGTGCCACAAGAAAAGTGGATTGGTTAAGAGGCCAATTTGGGAGGTTGCAGCCTCCTTCCGCAGTATTTCTTCCTAGAGTTTTGTAGGATATTCTGGCCCTCTTCCCACTCCACAGGAAATTTGATGTCAGTTTGTCTATTGTATGGAAGAAGGAGTGAGATAATCTCAATGGTAGCATGAAGGAGGTGAAGTTCATATTCAGGGTTTGGAGTCAGCCCAACCAGGATATATGCTTGGGTGACCAAGAAGAAAGCAGATTTTTGACCTTATTAATGGTTTTGGATTTGTTTATTTGGCGATTCTTCAGCAAGTCATTAGCAAACCAAGTTAATAACAAGTAGCAAGAGAAAGAGGGAAAGAGGGCACCCTTGACTGATGCCTTGTTGAAAGTCAAAGGGAGATGAGAGCTTCCACTCATTCTAGTATTCACTCTGGGATTGTCAAAGAGAGGCATAGTCATGTTGATAAATTATTCCCTAAGGTCACGCACTTAGAAAAGCATGAAGAAAAGGCCAGTGGACCTTATTGAATGTTGTTTCTGTATCAAGAGCAATCGCTTCAGTAGGCAGAGAGGATATTCTCACCCTCTCTATAATATGGCAGAAGGTACGAATGTTATCTCTAGCCAATCTGCCTTTAACAAAGCCCGTTTGGGAGTTGTGGATGAGTTTCGGAATAAAAGTTTCTATCCTCCTTGCCAAGATTTTAGCAACTATATTTGCCTCGATATTGAGCAAAGAGATGGGGCTATAGTTTTAGGGATCTGAGTGATCTTTATCTTCTTTGGGGATTGCCACAATGGTAGCTTCTGCCACGGTACCCGATGCTCTACATTGAAGATTGAAATAATCTAAGGTGTTTTCAATCAGGAAATGCTGAAATGTTTTATAGGAAATTATTCAGGAAACAAGACTTTACAGTCAAGCTTCTGGCAAGGAGAACTGGGGGTGAATAGTTTAGCATAACAACCCTTAAAGATATCCAGAATCACTTTAGTTTTGTATTAGAGAGGTCCATTTGGAACTTTAATATGGATAATGTTGTTAGGGTCATTCCTGAATTTGAGAGCGGCCACTAAAGTTTTACAGACCCCATTAAAAAATAAGTGTTATTTGGACATTTGAACACTGACCCATAATTAGGCTCTTTTACTAACAATGGAATTGTATTTATATTTCAATTGCTTGATCTTGTTAAGTATATCTTTAGTCCTAAAGTGTCTTACAGTGAATTCTTTGTTTTTAATTTAGACAGCTAACTTTTTAAGGGTCTCTTTAATCCCATGATTCATAGTGGACATGTTTTTAATAATATGGCATCTCATCAAGCATGTAAACACATCCCAGAGAACTAAGGCTGAGGAGACAGAGTTTGTGTTTTCTTTAAAAAAAAGAAAACTTGATTGCATTTTTTAAGTCTATTATATCTTCCGGTTTGTCCAGGATTTCCTCATTCACATGCCAGATTCTAGTTTTACCTTTATTGAACATATTTGAAATAGATATGGAGATTGCAGCATGATCAGATATCAAAATGGAGTGGATTTTGGCCATCAAGTTGGACTGAAGAAGGGATAGTCGAAAAGGGAGAAGCAAGAATGTGGAGGAGAAAACAAAAGTAAAGTAATTACTAGTGGTATTGTGGAGTCTTCAAACATCTCTAAGGCAATGTTCAGAGCAAGGGTTAATCATTTGTTTATGAGATTTGGGGTTCCTGAAGTTAAATGCTGAATGGCGATATAGGATGGGGTCCGTTGGGAGATTAATGTCTCCACCTAAAAAAACTTTGGAATTTGGTGATAAGTCTGTCAGCTTCCTATTGATACACGTCCAGAACACAGGACATTGTGGCATAAATGTTCATAACATATAGATCTTGTACACCAGCATTCAGCCTAGTTAGCAACCAGATATCCCTGAAGCCTTCGAAATAAGGGTGAACGCACCATTCTTCTTTCTGAAAGCATCAGTACATACCACATCAGCTACCCAAACCTTTCTCTTTGAGAGTGCATCTCTACAGTCAATTTTTGTTTCCTCAAGAAGCACAAAGTCACCTGTCAGACATTTACAGTAATCTAGTATTTATGTTCTTTTCACAGAGTGGTTTAACACTTTAGGGGCAGATTTAAGAGCCCCTAGAACCTCCTTGCACCACATGAGTGTCATTTTCTTATGCTAATGTGGCCCAAGTCACTATGCCAAATTTACGAAGTGGTGCAATGCATGCATCATGCCAATTTGTAACCCTGTGTGCTACATTATGTCTGCGCCAGGCATAATGTATGCAAAGGGGGCGTTCCCCTGTTAGGCGGCTGAAAAAATGGCGCAAAGAAATCTAACAGATTTCTTTGCGTAATTTTTATCAGCACTTTTACTGCTTGCTCAGAGCAGATTTTGAAAGGAGGCACACTATTAAGTACAATGGTCTTTGCAGGATTGGCGTCAACATTTTTTACGCTAATGCTTGAAAGCTCCAACCTAGAGTAATTTTTTTTGATGCTACTGCCAGGGTGCGACGTATCTTAGGTATGGGGCACACATGGTGGCATTAGGGGGGTGCTAATGGGCGCAAGAAAAGTGCTGCTGCACTGGGTGCAGCGCCATTTTTCTTAAATCGGGCCCTTAGTGTTTAATGACATCACATCACATCACATTAAGGGAATCATGGGTTTGTGATAAAGTGGTTGGACACTGGCCTGGTCCGGAGCTTTGGATTTGGGCCGAAGTCAGCCCTGAGCATGTGTAAAGGATACATGGTACCTAATTCCCCACTGCTGGAGAATGAACTGTAGGGGTAAGGGGGAGGGGATTGAGAACTTGGGGTCAAACAACAGTTAAGACAACAAACGGTCTGGTTGTCTGGTGGGCCACCGTTGAGCACCTTCCCACCAGGGGGGGTCTGTAAGAGACGAGATGTTGTGGGAGAAAACTTGGAGGAACACAGCACAATGCCCTGTTCAAATGAGGCTGGTCACAGGATCGGTATTAAAGAAAGGAAAAATGTTCCTGCAGATTTCTAATAGGGTAAAGTGCAGATATATTAATTTATAATCTTTGTCATTGAAACGAGGTACATACAAATAAGGGATCTGAGTTCATGCTAGGCTTTGAGTGTTGTAGAGGTATTTGAGACTTCTAAGGTTGATGTAGAAAAGCTTGAACACTAAATAGAATTGTGAGAAAAAGGGGTACAATCGCAGAAACTGATGCAAAATAGAGGAAACTCTTTGCTAACAATAAGCAGTAGAGACATCAATAACAATCTTATGTGAATACAGTATATCAAAGAGTTTTATCAAACATGTAAATAGAACGTCAACATCATCCTCTATGGAGGGCAAAACTCTCATAAGTGAGGTTGGAACAAACTGTGTCCCTCATTATGACATTGGCGGTAAATCCCACTTACCGCCACGCTGATGGCCACCAACTTACCGCTGCGGCGGATATCCGTTCACCATATTAAGACACTCACATACAAATCTGACAGAATTCAACCACAGACACAAATCCGCCAGACCAAAGGTCAGTGATAAACTGGTGGTATCAAAACCCACACCGTTACGCCAACAGAACAACGCCCACCACATTATGACCCACGAATCACCACAGCGGTCATTCAGCAGCAGTAAACCATTGGCAGTACATACCGGCGCTCTCACAATGGACACCCACAGACAAAACAACACCACATTGGAAAATTCAAACAACATACACCTGACACTCATAAACACACCACACTCACACACCCACATCATTATAAAACACACACCCATAGGAACCACAACCCTTTACGATTATAACTCATTGGCACAAGACCAACACCAAGACCTCTTTGACAGCTAGAGCAACACACCACTTACACCCATACATAATTCAGGCACTCCACATCACACACCCCACTACATCACCCAACACACCCTCACCAACACACCGCACACAACACCCATGGCACCACAAAGACACCCCCGTTTTACAGAGGAGGGGTTAAGGGTCATGGTGGAGGAAATTGTCATGGTAGAGCGACAGCTCTTTGGAGCACAGGTGCAGCAAATCTCTATAGCTAGGAAGATGAAGCTATGGCGGAGAATAGTGGACAGGGTCAATGCCGTGGGTCAACACCCCAGAACAAGGGAAACATCAGAAAGATGTGGAATGACCTACAGGCGAAGGCACGTTCCATAGCAGCAAGACACCAACTCGCTATCCAGAGGACTGGGGGTGAACCCCCACAACTCACAGCATGGGAGGAGCAATTCTTGGCAATACTGCATCCTGAGGGCCTGGCCGGAGTCAGAGGAGGACTGGACTCTGGTAAGTCTACTACTATCACCCCACTACCTGCATGCCATCACATACCCTCTCCCTCACTCCCATCACTCCATTACATCCCACACACTCCACCATCACATCTCACTAATCCTAATGCCAAGCCCTGCATGCTATACCAATGCATGGATGCCCCTCAAAGCCCTGCATGGGCGCCCTTCACCAATGCATGTGCAGCATAGGGAACTAACAATCCCACCATACACCAACATACACAAGTCAAAGCTGGCAGGGCAACACCAACCATAGAGGGGAAGCCAGGGATGTACAATATGTCATACAGAGAAATGACAACACATCATTTACATCCCCACAGGTACAGCAACCAATGTCACTGGAGAGGAGGTGCCAGCACTATCCAGTCCCCCAACTGAAGAGGCCCACAGTGATGACAGTAACTCTGGTCTTCAGGATCTGGACGTCCTACCTGGCCCACCCAGGACCACTAGACAGTGGGTTACCCAAGCCCAGTCATTCACCACCACAGAGCCTCCCCCATCAGGAAACACCACCACAACACCCACCCAGCGTACCCACACTTCTGTCCACAGGACAAGTCAATCAACAGTGTGTCCACCTGTACACAAGACAATCAGGACCAGGGGTCAGTGGCAGTGGGCAGATGGTTCAGGGTACAGAGGCAGAGGCCAAAAGGGAAACTGGGAGGAGTGCTGTGCGCCAGGGGGAGTACAGGCCCAGGGAACCGACTATCCAGGAGGCACTCTGCGAGATCCTGGGAGCCTACCAACATTCTCAGGACACGATGGGCCAGATACTGGACAACGTGCAAGAGAACAGGCGGCTGCAGGAGGGAAAGTACCAGGGGATCAGGGAGGACTTGCAGGCCTTCAACAACACCCTGATCTCCATAGCTGGGGTGCTGGCAGACATGGCCAACATTATGAGGGAGGCAGTCTCACACCAGCGGGCACCTGCCACTAGCCAGACATCTGAACAGCCTTCCACTTCCGCTGCCACTGGTGGCCAGGAGGCCCCACCACAGGACTCACAGGTCACCAGCACCCCCGCAGAAGGTGAACCACCCCGCAAAACATTCCCTCTGATCCAGACAGAAGCCAAAGACACATGTGAAGACCCTAGCCAGGAAATTAGACTCTCCTGATTGCACCCCTTATGTCCCACTCAGTCACCTTGTCATTGTCAATTTTTATTGATCAGTTAATTAAAACCATTACAAAATAAAAACACTGTGAACCATAAAAATTTAAAATGAAGTGGATGAGACAGAAACAATTAAAATAGGCTAATTATTAACATTTACAGCGGGCATGCTTTCACACATTTAAATTCTTGTGCGCTGCTATGAGCCCCAACTGACTGGGCTAACAGCTGCCTGAGAGCTGTCACATATTATGCACATCTTGCCAAGGCCCAGGGCACCATCTTTGAAAAGCAAATATTGGATACCTCCATGCAAAACCGCGCCCCCTGAGCCAAACCTACTGGAATTACTAGCTGTCTTTATTTGGCTACTAGTTTTAGACAGAAGCACAGAAGGTGTAGCCAGATTTTTTGATGGTAAGAGCAGAGCCTCCGGGCACTTTTTTGCCTGTGTGCTGGCCATGAAGGATTAAAATCCTTAATTGTTATGACCAGCCTTCGCATGTATAGGATCTGATACAGTTTTCTTGCATTTATAGCTTCTAGGAGGTATGGTGGGGGGGCTCCAAACAAATAGGAATCATTTAGCACTGGCACTGTTGTTGGTGATTTAATTGTCTGGATGTCAACCTCTCTTTAGAGTTCCTTCTTTTAATTGATGTTTTCCAAGCACTGTAGGTCACTGTGTCTGCCAGCTGAATGGAACTGCTTGCCTCAAATGTCTTCTGTGCTTTTCTTAACTGCGTGCGCCATGGGTTGCCAGGGTTTCAAAAATCGTTCTCAAGTGGTGTTTTAAAGTGAGTGCATTAGCCTTCCTGAGACTGATGTAATATTTCAGGAAGGTGTCTTGACAGTCTATCTGCTGTGACATTAGGCCCATTTCCAATCTGAGCCTGGTGTGACGGGTATATTTTGGTTGTTGCAAACTTTTTAAGTATACTCTGCAATGAGCTTGTTCTATGGTGGATTCAAAGTGTTGTAATTTAGTAGTGATTAGATTAAGCATTAGCAGAAGACATCTTGTATTTAGCAACTATTGTGAACATTTCGCGAAATCCACTTTGAATTCATGGCAGCCATTATCTCTGCCACATGCTGCCATGTGCTCGCCATGTGCTCTGTCCTAACTTCCTGTTAACTGCTCTTGAAAATCTGTCTAGTGACAAGTTATATTTAGCATCTCCCACTTTCGCACATGCCCAGTAAGATCTGCAGCTGTTAGTAATTAGAAACAGACAGTAATGTGTCAACTAGTCCTTGAAAACTGTTAGCCCCTCCTACCTGTTGACTGTGCATTTCTATATGACCTTATATGTATATAAGTCTTGCTTCTATAATTGTACCACCTTCTTTTTAGCCCCTGCGTGGGTATAAAAGGACCATGATCTCTTAGTTCATTGTGCTACTTCAAACATTACCGGAGGGTGCTGTTTGAACTGCAGTACCACCTCATGAGGTTTAATAAACTTTGTCTTTTATATCAGTTTCTGTGCCAACTTCTTCCTATATGGTCTGAGGACTTTGTGCAGAGAAGGGTGAACCCCTTGCACTAGTAGGCCTTGCTGAGGCTTACTTCGACAAATTGGCACCCGAACATGGACTCATCGGCGACTCGGACGCCCGACGGATTGGTTGCGGCGAAGGATTGGGATCTCGCTGCGGACGATCAATGCCTGAGGAGACCCGAGTCTTGGCAACCACAGCGTTTTTCCCTTCTTTATGATTTGCCATCCAGGTGGCGCCGGTCCTCGACTGAGATCCTTTTTGTTCATTCGTCATGCAGTGACCATTTGGTCAATTTTAGAACTTGGCAGTTGGAACCTGGACGCCCTGTGATTGGTAAGAGCCGTTTTACAGCACTTGCTGTGGGTTTTGATGCCTTTGTTTCACCACTTACTGTGGCTCTCGTGTTTTGGGTGACTAGTCAATTTGTGTCCTTTGAATTGATATATAAATTGCAATTTATATAGGCAGGTAATAAGGAGAATTTTCTCCAATTAAATTTTGATTTGAACGGCACCTTAAGTGCTACTTTGATTATAATACTGCATGTTCTGCACTATTTCTGGCATGCCTGTTTTCAGCGCACTTCTTAGGATGTGTTGCTTTTGTAATGGTACCAATTTGAGACTGGAAGAATCGCAACAGGCACCCCCAGAGGGGACACCCAATAGAGATATGTATGTTAAACATGGTCTTTCTTCTATAATGTACAGCACAATCTGGAATAAATACACTCATGCGGATCCTGAGTTACGTTGGCCTATGCATGGGTCATTTGATTTGCGAAAGACAGATTATGTGGAACAATGTATGTGTCAGCGAAGGTCTAAGCAAGATAGGTTTGACTGTGTACGAATGTGGGAGAAAAAAGTGCGTGGATGAGTGAAGCGTGAGCAAGCCTTGCTTGAGAAAGAGCAGTGGAAGAATGTATATGTGAAAGCATTTGAAATGAGAAAGAAAGAAATAAATGACTTAAAGGAGATAGAAGAGAAAGAACTTAAATTACAGGTAACTGGCCAATACACTGTTTGGCAACCTCTCTATCCTATCCTTAATAAACCGCACAATGATTTTTTGTTACTAGATCGCCCTCCACCTCCGTATGTCGTTCCTTCTGCCCCTCATGAGTTAGCTGAGGTATCTGGTACGGAGCAACAGAAGATACGAGACAGTCGCTTTATGTTGCCTGCTGACCGTGCGTCTGAGCTTAGATCTATTGCTCGTAAAGCAATTCGTAGCGTTGTCTCTGCTTCTGAACTTTTAGACAACATGAAAGGGTGGACGGAAAAGGAGCAGCTATATTTTACTGAGGAATTTGGCACAGAAGTTATTGAATTATTTTGGAAACATTCTGATGAGTTAGATCCGATGATGTAGCAGCTGATGGTACGCAAATGCGTGATGGTTTGTTTGTTTTCTCCCAGGCGCCTGATGCAATCAGGCGTTTGGTGAAATTATGTGTTGCGGCAAACCGTTTGCGAGAGGAGAAAAGGGCCGTGGACGTAGTTGCACGAACATCTCAGACCGTCGGGGTGCAAGCTTCCATCTTCGTAACAGATAAGACTATGATAGTTCACGCGAAACCAATGCCGTAGGCCGCGCCTTTGTATGTTCCTCCTAAAGGATCGGGTACAAGTGATGATAAAACTTCTGTTGATGCTAAGGGTTATTTTATTTATAATTGGTTGTATACTCCTTGGAATGGGGCAGATGTAATGGCACTTAAAACAGCATTACCTGACCCGCGGAAAAATCCATCCGCCTTTTATGAGGAAGTTGAGAGAGCAATTAGTTCTTGTACTATGACTTTGGCTGACATTGATTTATTTTTTGGATTGATATTACCACCAGATATATGGAGAACTGTTTGTAAAGTTGATGATCGTGTAGTTTTTGGGGCGTCATGGAAAGAATTAGAGCAGATGGACGGGGATAGGGAACCTGCGAAAAAGCTGTATCAGTTGATTCTAGATCTTCCCGCAGCCATATTTGTTAAGTTAAAAATGATTATTCCCCCTAAAAAGATAAAAGATAGATTGGACTGTTTTAGCATCTTGTAAGCAAAAGGTAGATGAATCGGTCTCTGATTTATTTACACGCTTTGAAGAAGCATTTCATGATTTTAGCAGGCAGTTATTGTCAAATGATAGGGGCAGACATTTGTTTGTCGGTAAATATGTTGCAAATCTGTTACCAGAAATAGCTAGTCGTCTAAAAGCTAGTGAAAGTTCATGGACTACCTCTACTCCGGTTTCTCTTTTGACTATGGCTCAGTATTATGAAGCAAAAGGTAGCAAGGATAAAAAGATTAAAGAATTAAAGACGAAGGTTATGTTGGCTCAAGCATATGATCCGCCTTATAGAGGTAGTGATAGAGGTGGACGTGGATCTTATGGTTCTTCTTACACTCGTTCGAATTTGTCTGTTGATCAATGTGCATATTGTAAGAAATTTGGGCATTGGGCTGCTGACTGTCCAGCACTACGTGTTCAGCAGTGTTTACGTGGTCGGGGAGAAATGAGAAATTGCTCAGGATATTCAGGGCCTAGAAGAAGCACAAATGATCATGCTAGGTTTGATGCTAATGTACGAAGGCAGGATGGGTTTAACACTTTTGATAGACGGAACCAATACCAGATGTCTAACTATGTGCAGCCTGATTTCCAAGATTCTGCTTATGCATAGGATTTCCTAGGATGAGGTAAGGAATCAGTTGAAGTTCCAGTAGCTCAGAGGGGTCCCTATGTTACAGCACATGTTTTGGGTTCTACTGATCACTTTCTGGTTGATACAGGAGCTACTCATAGCGCCTTGTCTAAACAATTGGTTCCAAGGGCTCCCATGTCTGGCTTAACCATTACATCGATAGGTTTCAATGGAGCACCTTCCACTAGCCTATTCTCACAATCACTTACATTCCATGTTGATAAATTTACTGCTCCATGTCCGTTTTTCCTTTCTCCAAATACACCAGACAATATTGTGGGTCTTGATATGATCAAGTTTTTCAGGGCTACAATACGATGCTCTCCTGAAGGTGTGCATGTTATTTTGAGTGATAATCATCCTGTGATGGAAAGAGTTTGTCTTGTTAAAGAGGATATTGCATTAGCTTCACTCCCTAGTACTTTGTGGGCTACTTCAGATACTGATGTGGGACAAATGATTATTCCACCAGTACATATTAGTGTCAAGAAGGGAGCTGTATTGCCATGTTTGCCTCAATACAAAATTTCACAGGAGGGCGAAGAAGCACTCATACGAATTGTGCATGATCTTATTGCAGTTGGAGTTGTTGAGGAAGTTCCGTATAATGTTTGTAACAGTCCGATTTTTCCTATTCTGAAAAAGGATACTGATTCTAGGATTTACCGATTCATTACTGATTTACGAGAAGTGAATAAGATTGTGGTACCGCAATATCCTGTGGTATCTGACATCACGACACTCACTACTTTGGTTCCCCCAACAGCAACTACGTTCTCTGTGATAGACTTGAAGAATGCTTTCTTTTCGATCCCTATTCATCCTGACAGCCGATATTTGTTTCGTTTTACTTTGAATAAACGATCAAATAGATTTTGCAGAGTTCCTCAAGACTATACTGAGAGTCCTAGTGTTTATAGTCAAGTGTTAAAATGACAACTTGATTTTTTTGTTTTGCTTGAAGGTGTGGCTCTCATACAATATGTCGATGATATTTTGTTGGCAGCTGGTACCCCTGAGCAATGTGAAAAGTGCACTTTGTCCTTACTTTCTTTTCTTGCTTCACACCATCCTAAAGTGTCACGAAAGAAATTGCAATATTGTAGACCAAAGGGAACCTATTAAGGTCACCTTTTGTCTAAGGAGGGCCGTGCACTTACATCAGATCGTATTCAAGCAATGTTAGACACACCAGTACCCTCTACTCAGAAAGATGTTCGTGCATTCCTTGGTCTTACATCTTTTTGTAGGCAATGAATATTAGGGTTTCACACATTGTCAAACCTTTGATAGCACTTTTGACTAAAGATACTCCAATGTCCCTCCGATGGACAGATGAATGTGAGACTGCTTTCCGGCAGCTACGACAAGCCCTTTGTTCAGCACCAGTGTTAGGTACTCCAGATTACACAAAGCCTTTTGCACTTTACGTACATGAGAAAGATGGATGTGCATTGTCAGTTTTAGTACAGACACATGGCGATAAGCAGCATCCCTGTGCATATTTTTCAGCTGTACTTGATCCTGTCGCTCGAGTGTTGCCTGGGTATTTTCGTTCAGTTGCGGCAACAGCTGTATCAATACGTCAGAGTGAAGGGATAGTTTTGTCACATAAGCTGTTGGTGTTAGTACCCCATGCGGTTGATGCTCTTTTAAATCAAACAAAGACGCAACATTTAACTAGCGCTCGCCTGACAGGATATGAATTGACATTGCTGGCTCCTCACATTACACTGAAGAGATGTGCAACACTAAATCAAGCCACTTTGTTGCCATATCCGGTGACTCAGCCTCAGTCACAAGAAACACATGGCTGTATATTCCTTACCGAAGAACAGACAAAGGGTCGTATTGATTTGCAAGATATGCCCCTTCCAGATGTAGACGGGGAATTGTGGGTTGATGGGTCTTGTTTGAAGTTGCCAGATGGTACGACCTCAGCTGCATATGCAATCACCACAATACACACGGTAGTGGAGACAGCTCATGTACCAAAGACGCAACATTTAACTAGCGCTCACCTGACAGGATATGAATTGACATTGCTGGCTCCTCACATTACACTGAAGAGATGTGCAACACTAAATCCAGCCACTTTGTTGCCATATCCGGTGACTCAGCCTCAGTCACAAGAAACACATGGTTGTATATTCCTTACCGAAGAACAGACAAAGGGTCGTATTAATTTGCAAGATATGCCCCTTCCAGATGTAGACGGGGAATTGTGGTTTGATGGGTCTTGTTTGAAGTTGCCAGATGGTACGACCTCAGCTGCATATGCAATCACCACAACACACATGGTAGTGGAGACAGCTCATGTACCAAAGAAGTCAGCTCAAGCAGCTGAACTAATAGCTTTGACACGAGCATGTGAGCTTAGTACTGACTATGTGTGAACATTTATACAGACAGCTGCTATGCTTTTGGAGTGGCTCATGATTTTGGTTTGCTTTGGAAGGAGAGAGGCTTTCTCACATCCCACGGGATGCAGATAATGCACGGAGAATTAGTGCATAACCTCTTGACTGCATTGCTATAGCCAAAGAAAATAGCTATTGTGAAATGTAGTGCACACAAGAGAGTGACCGATAAGATAAGGCAAGGTAATGCCCTTGCGGACTGCGTAGCACGTGAGACTGCGATGCAGCGAAGTACTACTTCTATGTATGTGGTTAAGTCACAAGCTGAACGTTGGCATAATGCTAGACAAGATGTATTAGATATACAGAAATCTGCTTCTGTGAAAGAACGTGAGCAATGGTCTGAAGAAGGAGAATTGGATAATGAGGGCTGTTCGCGGAATAAGCAGATGGATAAATGGAAATTTCCTATAGCTTTTGTACAACCTATGGTTCAGATAGCACACGGGCTGGCACATGTTGGAGCTTTAACAATAACGAAGTTGCTTACACAAGTTTGGGAGCATCCAGAAATTTCCAGTACAGCTAAGAGAGTAGTACAGCCTTGTTTGATCTGTTTACAATACAATCCTGGAAAAGGGACACAAATTCCTGCGGGAGAGTTTGCTACACCAACTGCACCTTTCAAAGTTCTACAAATGGATTATATTCAGCTTGAACGCTGCAACAATTTAAAGTATGTCTTGATGGTGGTATGTGCCTTCAGTAAATGGATAGAGGCGTACCCCACAAAAGATAATACTGCCATTACCAGCGAAGGTGCTTTTGAAATAATTTTTCCCTAGGTTTGGTGTTTGCAGACTTTTATGGTATGACAACTGACCTAATTTTGTTGGGGAAGTTATTAAGTATGTCCTGAAAGGATTAGGGATCAAACAGAAGTTCCATGCGGTTTTCCACCCACAATCAGCAGGGTTGGTGGAAAGGTATAATGCTAATTTGAAGCTGAAGTTAGCGAAGATACAGGCTTCCACATCTTTAACTTGGCCGGATGCATTACCGTTGGCATTATTGTCTATTAGGTCAGTGCAACACTCTCGAACAGGCCTTACCCCCTTTGAAATAGTATTTGGAAGGCCAATGAACATTTGGGGAGTTCCTAAGCCAAATTCTGTATATGATGTACCTTGTGTCCTGATGAATGATTATTTGGCACAATTAACTATTAATTACAATTAATTAACCAACAATTTGGTTTCTATTCATCAACAGGTTCGAGAAGCACTTCCTGACAGATCTACCGGTGAAGGCCATGAACTCCGACCTGGTGACCAGGTGATGATTAAGTACTTTGAAAGATCAAGCAGCCTGGAACCAAGGTGGCGAGTCCCAGAGCAGGTGCTCCTTGCGACAAGGACAGCAGTACGAGTGACGAACCGAAAGAATTGGGTCCATAGTACTCACTGCAAGAGAGTGCTACCTACCTTGGTGGAACCTGCTGTGCTGACCAATCATCGATCTTGACTATGGAGAAAGGCCGTGCTATATCACCTGACAAATCTGCGGAGTTCTTCCCGGTCCATATAATTTTTGGAGTTTCGCGATATAATTTGAGACCGAGGAAAGAATCTGAAAAAATGCTGAAAAAAACTGGTTGAGCTACCACCCTGGGTTAGTGAAACGGAGAGCCAATGTGGCAAGGAGGGGGGATCAGCCATGCATTAGAGTAGTGACACCCGTCTTGGCCCGTGGTGAAGAAATCAGCGGCTGCCCAGGGATAAGAGCTCCAACGATTGTTTTTAATTAATTTCTGGAAGGGTCGATTATCACTGTTGCTAAAATGAATAACAAAGTGATCCTTAGTACTATGGGGATTGTTGTTTTTTTGGTGGTTATATCAATAATCACCTGGTTTGTTGAAAAGATGGCTCCTGCTCGTGAGTTTTTTGTTGCCACTAATCCAGTACCAGAGGATCACTATTACTTTACGCTTCCCTATCAGGAGCAGAAGCACCGTCAATAGTACTTCAATAATACTTTCTTTCAGATGTTGCATCATACTCATAATGCTACAAATACTACTAACTGATGGATATGTGGAATGATACCTGCGCATCAAAAGAAAGGAGGAACACCTTTCATTCCTCTTCCTTTTTCACACAACGGTTCTTGTCAAGCTTGGTATACGCTTTTGTTTGCATCTGGAAAACGTACAGAGGGCGGACTTCTTTTTCGCCTTAATAAAGTATGCTACCAAAACACAGATGGGTATCCCCAAGTCAAAGGAACTAAATGGGAATGGGAAGAGTATCAACCAGACACTGTTTCAATGCCATATGTCTTCACAAATATAAGAGACTCTGACAAGAAAGAACAATTTGTGATTTCTGTTACAAAAACGAAAGCAGATTTATGTATACGTATGTATATACAGATTTATGTATACGTAGCATTGGGCGAATTCCAGTGGGGATTGTACCTTGGTTTTAACCATTGAGGGTATAAATAATAGTAGTTTTACAGCTTCACATAATGCATATTTTGTTTGTGGTAACTATGGATATTACCAACTACCTGTTGGGTGGTCAGGTGTGTTATGTATCTTTTCTATTACTCCCTGTGTTTTTGGCACCTGCATCATATCACAGTGATTTTAAACTGTTCAATTACATCATTAAAAATAAATATAAAAGGACAAAAAGTACAAACGAGGTAGACGCAAACGGACACTAGCCTGCAACAATATGTTGATTTTAATTTAGGGTTGTTCTCCTTTATGGGTGCTGCGTTAAACAGTAGGAAAGTGAGACGATTGACTAGGGTTGTGGAAGCTGTTACCAATCAGGCAGCTCTGGCACTTGGGAATATTACAGAGGAGCTCCAAATTGCGCTGATTATAGCGCTCCAAAATCGTATGGTACTAGATGTGATATTAGCTGATCGAGGTGGTGCATGTCGTATCATTGGTAGTAGTTGCTGCGTTTTCATTCCAGATCACTCACCTTCAGTATATGATGCAATATCTAAATTGCATGAAATTGCTGCAGAAATTCACACAGAGACTGGTACTTGGACTTTTTCTGGATGGTTTTTGGCTCCTGTTTCCGCCTGGGGCTGGAAACTACTGACTATCCTGTGTGTAATGATTGCAATATTTTTCACATGCTGTGTATCTGTATTCAGTGTGGTCCAATGTTCTGCTCCATGTGTTTTACTGCTTACCAAAAGAAATATTACAGAAATGAAAGAAACACATTCCTGCTTTAGGCATCTGTTAGTTTCTATTTTCTGTGATTGTGACCCTGGCCCTGTTAGAACCTGGACCCAAACATGGGAATACAATGAAATGATGGCTTTTAAGAGCTGTGTGGGAATGCCCCATGATGACAGCTTCTTCCACAGCTTTTTGCGATCTACCCTGTCAAAGGCCATACTGTAATCAACAAAGCAGCAAAATAGCGGCGATGGGCGATGTTGGCTGCTTGGTGATGTAAGTATGCTAGTGCCACGAGGTTGACTACTGTTGAGGCTCCTGTTCTAAAGCTGGTTTGGAAAAATGGCTGGATTTGGCACTCCTGTACCCAGGCTTCCAGTTGGTCCAACAGCAGTCATGCAAACATTTTTGCCTCCACGTCCAGTAGAGCGACTAATCAATAGTTTGCGGCTACTGAGCGGTCCCCGTTTTTATAGATTGGGCACAGTATAGACTCCCTCCAAGATTCAGTGACAGTGGCCAGGATGTATGTGATTATAAATGTGTGACAGCCTCTCTACCCAATCTGATGGAGAGCATTTGAACAGAGAAGCAGGTAAGCTGTTAGGTCCTGGGGCGCCATCCTTCCTGGTCCTTTTTATGAAGTTCTCTGTCATACTAATGTAGAAAGGCGTCAAAACCGTAGCTTGTGCATCCTGCAGTGCAGCTAACGGTTCTGCTTCTCTCTCTTGAATTATCACTGTGGGGAGTGCATGGACACTGAATATTGTCCTGGCTATTGCTGACGAAGTCTAAGGCTAGTTCGGTGGTTGTGTACAAATGTGTAATGTGCAAGACCCATGCTGACTCTGATATACCATTTTCTCTTATCTTATGGTCGTTTTCAATCACCCTGTCCACCTTAAACTGCCATTGCTCCCCTTCCTATGTCCCCTTGGACAATGCACCTGTGCTAAAAAGAGACTGGAACAATACCCTGGACTTTCCTCCATAATCACCCCATCCCATTGCACTTCCCCCTATATGTTAGCACTTTAACAAACACCCTTTGAAAAAAACTCTATTTGGAGTATGTCATGTATTTCAAATATGTCGTTTTTGAAACAGGTACAAACATTGCAAATGAACTGTACATAGAATGAGCATAGATTAATGACCTGTAGCTGGCTGTAGTGATCACACCAGGTGTAGTTGTCAAATCACCAACATCTGCAAAATGAATTGCCAGAAGGAACAGTAAGGGGGCATAGAAGTGGGAAATATCAGCATGCTGTTGCCACACAGATTACAACCAAAGTCATTGAAATGTAAAGTTCCACTGTCTTACCTGTGTGTCATTGGAAGTATTTACAGATCACGGATGTTCTGTTTTCCTTATCCTCAAGCTCTGCCTCCTCATCCTCATTGTCCACAGGGTCTACCACTGCCACAGGGGCATCTCCAGGCTCCTCCTCCTGCAGAAAAGGTACATGTCGTCTGAGGGCCAGGTTGTCCAACATGCAGCATGCCACTACTATCTGGCAGACTTTCTTGGGTGAGTAGAACAGTGATCCACCTGTTAGATGGAGGCACCAGAACCTGGCCTTTAGGAGGCCAAAGGTCCTCTCAATTATCCTTCTGGTTCGCCCATGTGCCTCATTGTAACGTTCTTCTGCCCTTGTCCTGGAATTCCTCACAGGGCTCAGTAGCCATGATAGGTTTGAGTCACCAGAAAATATTGAGGGACAACATTTAGCTATACCTACTGGGTGGGAACCAGGGCTCACCTATTAGCCACACCCTGTGCCTCTGTAGTTGGCCCATCACATTTGGGATGCTGCTATTCCTTAGGACAAAGGCATCATGCACCGACCCAGGATACTTAGCATTGACGTGGGAGATGTACTGGTCCACCAAGCACACCATTTGCACATTCATGGAGTGGAAACTCTTATGATTCCGAACACCTGTTCGTTCTGGCAGGGGGGACAAATGCAATATGTTTTCCATCAATCGCCCCAATTATTTTTCCTCAATTATTAATCCTCAACCTGTGGGAAAGCAATTCATCTGCCCATGTGTTTTATCAGGGAAGACAAAACTCTTTGTCAGCACTGTTGAGAATACTGTCTGTGACATTCCTGCTGCCAAGCCCACTGTCACTTGGAAAGAACCAGTTTCCAGGAAATGGAGTACAGAAAGCACCTGAACAAGATGGGGGATACCAGTGGGCTGACGGATAGCAGATATCAGGTCAGGTTCCAATTGAGCACACAGGTCTGTGATTGTGGCCCTGTCCAGTCTATACGTGAGCATCATGTGCCTGTCCTCCATTGTAGCCAAGTCCACCATGGGTCTGTACACGGGGGTATATCTTCAGCTCCTATTCATCTGCAGCTGTAGGAATCTATGGGACAAGAGAGTGAGGAGGCTGTCACAAACTGAACAATGGAGCCACAAATGTAGTTTGCATTCTGTAAACATGTAATGGGTCAGTGTGATTTGTCCAGTATGTGCCTATTTCTCCAGTGATGCAGCATTATTCCATAGGGCTGCCCGCCCCCCGAAATGGCGTCCGTCTGTCCTGTGTGGAGGGAAAGGTGGAAGTGAGGTCATTCTGCTGATGTTGTGCGCCGTGGCAGGAGGTGGTCGGGAACCGCTGTGCAATTCCTCATTGGTTAAAATTGGGCCCTATGGGGTACAGTGGCCAATGGTGATCTACGCAGGTGATGACAGTATGCATTTTCTGATTCCTCATTTGTTACCTGACCTTCCATAGGAGAGGACCTACACTGCATTTGCTGCTGTGACCTGTGTCTGGAACACACCTTGGCCGGTGTGACCCAGGGAAAGTGCCCTAGCCTTCACTTCGGATGAGTTGGAGAGACTGGTGGATGGAGTCCTACCCCAGTACAGACTGCTGTATGGGCCTTCATACTAACAGGTAAGTACACTGTGGGCATGATGCATGTGGCATGCATGTATGGAGGTATGTGTTATGGCTCCGTGTAAGGGGGAGGGGTGTCCTCCTAGCTGCATGTACATTGAATGCTGGGCTATGTGTGTTACAATAGTGCTATAAACGGGTATGGTGGGCCATATGTGTAACAGGCTGGACTGTTTGTCTAATGATGTTTTCCTATGTGTATTGCCTGTGCAGGTCACCGAATGATGGGTGTATGGCGTGCCATCGCCAAGGAGGTGCAGACCTTGGGGTTCTATGGAAGCCGAAGTACGCACTGTCATAAACGGTGGGAGGACCTGAGATGCTGCACACGAAAGACAGTGGAGGCCCAGCTGGGGATGGCCTCCCAATGAGGAAGGGGTGCCCGTCGCACCCTGACCCCCCTGATGGCCCACATACTGGTGGTGGCCTATCCAGAGCTTGATGGGATCTTGGGGGCATCACAGCAGCCACAAGGGGGTGAGTACTGTGGCTATAATTACAACTGACGTCTGGTGGGGCGGTATCCGGGTGGTGGTTGCATGTCCTTGGGTGCCTTTAGACCAGGCCAGACATAGCAGCGTATGTCCTCTGGTGGCTAAGGATCTGAAGGGATAATACTGCCTACCTAGTTTGTTAGGATCCACAACTGGCCAGAGCTGCATGGATCCCAGGTGTGCTGCAGTTGGCGGTGTGTGCCCCTCCTCATGCCTTGGTGGCTAGCAATATCAGTGGTGGTGCAATGCATAGTGTGTAAGCCTGTTCTCTGTGTGTGAGGGTGCTGTGTACACCAAAGGTGGTGTTGGTGCAGTCTTTGACCCAGTGTATCCTTTGTCTCCCCCCCTTTCTTGTTTTGTCATACTGTACTTATGTGCATTAGCATAATCTGGCAGAGGAGCAGACGCACCGGTGACAGAGGGAGTTGCATCCCACCGGACCGTGGAGGCAGAGTCCACCAACGGCGAGGGAACCAATGGGATGGAGGGTGAAGGGAGTACCACGGCGGAGACTGGAGGGGGCAATACAGACTCAGATATCTTCTCCAATGGAAGGTACCTGGTGGCGGGCACTTCTGTCACCAACCCAGCTACAGGTACAGCCACCACCTCCGTACCAGCACCAACCCCCAGCAGCCCTACACCAAGTTTCCTGTGCCCGCTCACCGACGATGGTAGGCATCTCCTTTGCCCCATACAACACAGGCCCTGCCCCAGTGAACCCTGCTGCCCTGAGTGGGGAGGCTATTGACCTCCTGAGATCCATCTCTGTTGGGCAGTCAACCATTGTAAATGCCATCCAGGGGCTGGCAGCCCAGATGCAACAATCTAATGCATTCCTGAGGGCATTCACACTTGATTGGTTGCCCAACAGAGATCGATCCAGGCTCTGGCTTCCTCTCTTTTATTTATCATAGGAATTTGGGCTACCATACCTTGAGCACACCCAATAATGTTCTGGAACAGGGCTCAATGAGGTTGTGTCACTAAAAAGAAAGCAAATTGAAAATGGTTTGTCTTTGACCCGAGGATTAGAGTTTAGCTGGTTGAGGGGAACTAGCCATATGGCTGAAGTCTTGGGCAGGCAGGATTTGTTTGAAGATCCATCTACATCATTAATTTGGGAAGGTAAAAAGATGCTTAGGGACATATGTTACACCTATTGTGAAGACAAGAGGTTGTTAAAGGCAACAGAGTTTACTTTTGATACTTCATATATGCAGGTTAACCCACATAGGAGCAGTCAACTATTTTTGTTTCTTGATGCACAACTCTATCAGAACTTTATCCTACTTAGGCTTTGACTTTACCTATTTTATAGGTTGGCCACTTTTCCTCGGTGTGAGGACACATGATCTTTTACTCTATCCATATGATCAGAAATCAACAGCAACTACTTTATACATAACTTTTTTTGCAATAACTGCAGTTCCTGCACCATGAAGCCCCACTTGATAAAACATTTCCTGTATTATTGCTCTGAAACACTGCACTTTTTGCATTTACTGCACTGCATTTGTTGCAATAAATCATACAGTAACACAGTGAAAAGACCACAAAAATACACCATACAGGTTTACAGAAATAGATAATATTTATCTGAATAAAACGAGGTAAAAAGATACAATAAGCAAAAGTTGAAATATCACTTTTAGAAGGTTTAAAAAAAGTCTTCATTCTTTGAAATAAACAGTTGCCTCTTTGTCACACACAGTACCTGGTATGCATCAAAAATAACAATGCACAGAAACCGCAGAATAGGAACTGTGTGAAAAATAAGTTGGTGCGTCAAATTATCTGATGCAGCACCGACAATGTGTCATTTCTTTCCACACTGCAAGGAGTTTGCATCTTTTTTCGGCACGCAGTCTTGGTTCCTCACTGTGATGCGGGGTATTTTGATGCTCAGGGATTATGCAGGGATGTGCTGGAAGAAGGCACGGGTGCTGCATTGATCCGGTAGGTGATGCGTTGAATTTTCCATCGCAAGGCAGGCACTGCGTTGAATTTCCACTTGGGAAGCTGGGCTGCGTCATTCCGGTCGGCTGTGTGGTGATTTATTTCTTGCAATGCAGGCTTGCATTGATTCCGGCAGGCCGGATCATCAATTTTTGATGCACAAGGAGTTTCCTGAAGAGATGAAGTATTTCTGGCCCTGAGGCTTCAGAAAACAGGAGGCGAACTCAATCCAAGCCCTTGGAGAGCACTTCAGGGGAAGGCAGAGTCTTTTTCAGCAAAGTCAGAGGCCAACATGCAGCAGGACAACAGCAGGGCACCAGTCCTTCTCAGCAAATCAGTCCAGGTAGAAATTGTGGGCAGCCAGACAGTTCCTCTTGACAGAGTATAGGTGTAGGTCCAGAAGTGTAAGAGTTGGAGGGGTCAAAGACCCAGTTTATATACCCAAAATGCCTTTGAAGTGGGGTCCTGTCTGCCAGGGTCCCAGTAGGGGGTTGGCAGTTGATTGTGGGAGGGGACCCCACTGGCCTTTGAAATGTAAATGTCAGGCTCTCCACCCCTCCAGCCCAGGAAGACCCATTTAACATGAAGATGAGTGCAGGTGTGACTGAGTGTCCTGTGTTTGTGGTTGTCAGGGTGAAATGCACCAGGGAGCTGTCAACCAGCCCAGCCCAGATGTTGATTGGAGATAGGCTGTAGATGGTTTTTAAGTGCAGAAAAATGCTCACTTTCTAAAATTGACATTTCTAAAATAAAAATATAAAATCCAACCTCACCAGCAAGCAGGATTTTCTATTACCGTTCTGGCCATACTAGAAATTAACTGGTTACCCCTTTCAGATCAGAATCTACCACTCAAAAAGTATATGAGGGCAATGTAGTGGAAAATGAATTTAGGAGTTTTTCACTACCAGGACATATAAAACACATAGGTACATGCGCCTCTTCCCCAGTGGTTTGGGGCCATCACAACTATGTATTTCTCTCTGTCGATTTTGCAATCTTGCTTTTTCTTTCTTTTTTCACTTGTTTTTTCCTCCTCATTTTCACTTGTTTTTCCTTTTCTTTTCCTTTCTCCTCCGTAGGAAAGTCCTCCTTTTTGCCCTGGTCACCCCCACACTTTTTGGACAGGTACTGGTGGTTACTGACTCTTGGCTGTGCCCTGGGTACTGCTTACCAGTCCCAGGGCCAGTGCTCTGTGTAAAATGGATATGCAAATTAGGCTAATTGTAATTGGCTAAGTTAACCTACCTATAAGTCCCTAGTATATGGTAAAGCATGTAGGATTAGGGACCACAGCATAGGTAGGTGCACTGCAGAGGTGTCCAGTGTCATTTTAAAGGCAGGCCTACCTTGCTGGCTGCTTTGAAATTAAAGTTATATGCAAATTCGACTTTGGAATTAAAAGTAGTTACAAAGTCTTAAACTAACTTATTTTTACATATAAGTCACCCCTAAGGTGTGCCCTATGTGCCCCTAGGGCTGGGTGCCATGTAACCATAAGCAGGAACCTTATAAAAATAGTTTTATAAGCCCTAGTGAGGTAAAAACAGCCAAATTCATTTTTCCCTCATTGTAGTAAATGGCCTTCATAGGCTAGAATAGGGAGACTTTATTTTAATTTTTAAAGTCCCCTTAAATGATGGATACCAAGAGTTTGGTATCAACTTAATTGTTATAATAAATCCCACAACTTCCAGTTGTTGGATTTAACATAACTTGTTCAGGTAAAGAGTTTTAAACTTTACCTGAAAAGTTGCCAATTTCAGCCCTGCATTCTTTTTGCTGCTGTGCTCTGATTGGTCAGCCTCTGGCAGCCTGGCCAGGCTGTTTGATGAGGTGTGAAGGGGCCTGGCTTCACACAAAGGAATGTGCCTGTGGGGGGGAATCTCCCCTCAGCAGATGGTGAGTCAGGAAGGGGGAGGGCTGCCAAACTGGTCTTCAAAGGCAGAGAAGGACATTTGGAGCAACCAGCAACACCCCGACATCCTGCAACCCCAGACAACTAGGTGCCCCCTTGATTAGATTAGGAGAGGGCAGGAGAGGGGTGTGTTAATTATTTTTAGTCACACCAGTGGGTGGGCTCAGCCAGATGTAACCTCCAAAAATCAGATTCAGCTCTGATGGATTTTTGGAGAATGTTGCCTTCTGGGATTGATTTTTGCCACACTTCCCAGGAAGTGGTCATCACAGGGGGAAGGACCCTGCACCTGAATGGACCCCCCTGCTTTTCACCCAGGAGCAAGGATAAAACTGGCAGACCTGCAACCACACCGTCAGATTCCAACAAGGAAGAACCAAAGGAGAAGAAGGACTGCCCTGCTGGACCCCTGGCCTGCACCTGGAACCTGCACTCAGAAGGACTGCACCAGCTGCACAATTGGGCTTCACCACAAGAAGGACTTTGCCTGGCTTCAACTGGTTCAAGGAGGGACTCCCTGTTTGCTACAGGTGAAAAATTGCTAACCAGAGTCCCCTGCACCAACTCCTGAAGAAATCAACCAGCTGGCCACTGCCCAGTGGCCAAAAAGGAGTTTGCTGCAGGTGCATTCTGGGAGTTGTAGTCCGCACCCCCAAGGACCATCTCAGAACTTCTGGACTCTTGGGTTGAGCTGTGGACCTCAAAAGAACCTTAAAAGGACATCTGGGAGAAGCCCCAGAAGTTTGGAGAACTTTGGAAAAAAAGCTCCATAGAGGGACCGACCTGCCGCGGCAACTCTAGCCGGCCTGCCTCAACCGCGGCCCGGCCTGATTTGCTGGTTCGTCCCGGTAAAGAAAATCTCTGAAAAAGAGACATAGGGCCAGATGTAGGTAAGTCACAAATTGTGAGTTGCAATTTGCGAGTCAAAGCGACACGCAAATTGTAACTCGCAATTCGCGATGCAGAAAGGTGTCTCAGACACCTTCTGCCACTCGCTATGGGGTCGTAAAGACCCACCTCATAAATATTTATGAGGTGAGTCGCAGTTTGCGACCCCATAGCGAGTCTAGGCACTCACGGGGATGGTGGCCTGCTGGAGGACAGCAGACCACCATGTCCGTGACTGCTTTTCAATAAAGCAGTTTTTTTTTTCTCTTTGCAGCCCGTTTTCCTTAAAGGAAAACGAGCTGCAAATAGAAAAAATACCAAAACCTTTTTGTTTCGTTTTTTTTCAGAGAAGGCAGTGGTCCATAGGACCACTGCCTGCTCTGGAAAAATTAGTTTTTGAGCATTCACAAAGGGGAAGGGGTCTAATGGGGACCCCTTCCCGTTTGCGAATGAGTTATCATCCACTTCAAGTGGATGGTAACTGCGAGTTGAGCTTTCGCGGTCACAAATCAACTCTACATCGCGGTGCGAATTGCAAATATGAAGGGAACACCCCTTCCTATTTGCGAGTCGGAAACTCATTTTGCGAGTCGGTACCAACTTGCAAAATGTGTTTCTGCATCGCGTGAGGCCTTTTGCGTTTTTCGCCGTTTGCGATGCGCAAAAGGCTACCTACATCTGGCCCTAAGTCCGACGGTAAAAAGTTGACCGGGACCTCCCCGCCAGTGTATCCGAGGAGGGTTCCAGGGACGTCGGATCAAGATCCAGGTTTACCCCGGTCGAAGGATTTTCACCTAAAAAAAACGACTAAGTCCGAAGGTAAAAATCTCCACCGAGGATTCCCGGAACACGTATCCGGAGAAGGGCTCCTGGAGGTCGGATTGGACTGGCAGGTTCGTCCCGCTGAAGAAAATCTTCAGAAAAACGACTAACTGTGAAGGTAAACTTTTGACCGAGGCCTCCCGTGGCTGAAGCTGAGCCGGGCTCCATCGCGGTCGGCCTGAAACTTTGACTTTGCCCCTGTCAAGGTGCAACCAGATGACCCGAATGGCGTTTTTTGTTTCTTGGCGCTAAAAAACAATAATTCTTTAAAAATTCATATCTCCCGTTCTCCTTATCCGATTTTATTTGTTTTTGTGTCATTTTAAAGATGAAAATATAATCTATTTTTATAAAATGGTTTGGGATTTTCAAACTGTTTCCTGTGTTTTATTTAATTACTGTTTTGTGATATTTGAATGCTTTACACTCTGTCTCCTAAGTTAAGCCAAAAGTATTCCTGGCCCATCTCACTGCTACCCTACCCCGCCAAAGTACTGGAGATAGCAATCAATGTACAACTATGGAATTTCATTGAGGCCAACAACTCTCGGCTTCCACAGCAACCACAGCACGGAGACAGCCCTCCTGGCAGCCTCCGATGACATACGATTACTCCTGGACCACAGCCACACTGCAACGCTCATACTCCTCAACCTCTCAGCAGCTTTCAACATCGTCTCCCACAGCACCCTGGGCACCAGACTCCACGACATAGGAATCCACGGAAGAACACTGGAATGGATCCACTCCTTCCTCTCCCGGAGAATGCAGATGGTTTGACTCCCACCCTACACATCAAGACCCACAGGAGTCAAATACAGAGCCCCCCCAAGGATCCTCACTGAGCCCCACACTGTTAAATACATACATGGCCCCTTTCGCAGACATCATCAGAAGCCTCGGTATGAACAGCGTGTCATATGCCATTGACATTCAACTCATCACTCCCCTCAATGAAAACATGGACACAGCCAGAAGGAACTTACAATCAGGAAAGGAAGTCGTCACCACCTGGATGAGAGAAAACTGCCACAAGCTCAACTCAGACAAGACTGAGCTCATCATCTTTGGAAATGTCACCTTAGCTTTAGACGAATACTGGTGGCCCACATCCCTAAGGGCCCCCGTACTGACTGAGCAAGCACGCAACCTAGGCATCATCATCGACTCCTCCCTTTCCATGACCGCCAGGTAAACTCAGTCGCCTCCTCCTACTGGCTCACACTCTGTAAACTTCGGAAGATCTTCGGATGGATCCAAGCAGACTATCGCAGGACTGTCACCCATGCCTTTGTCACAAGCAAGCTTGACTAAGGAAACGCCCTCTACGCCGGCACCTCAACTAGAAACATTAAAAAACGACAACCCATCCAGAACGCTGCTACCAAACTCATTCTGGACCTCCCACACCGATAACACATTTCCCAACACCTGAGGACACTCCACTGGCTGCCAGTTGAGTAGCGAATCACCTTCAAGCTACTCACCCACAAGTACAAGGCAATACACAATGCAGGACCAGCCTACCTGAACCACCGAGTCTCCTTCCACACCCCCACCAGATCCCTCCACTCCACCCAGATGGCCCTGGCCACTATCCCTCACATCCATAAAACCACCACCGGAGGACGATCCCTCACATACATTGCAGGAAAGAGCTGGAATAACATCCCCCTGCACCTCAGACAAAGGTTGTCACTCATCATCTTCAGGAAAAATCTCAAGACATGGCTCTTTGATGAGGCCCCTCCCCACAGCACCTTGAGACCCTCAAGGGTGAGTAGCCGCTCTTTACAAAATGGGTTGATTGATACATGTCCTGCCTTTTACCTACATTGCACCCTGCCCTATGGGTTACCTAGGGCCCACCATAGGGATGTCCTATGAAAGGAGCAGTCCTCACAGCAGTGTATAAATGAATTTAAGAGTTTTACAGTACCAGGACATGTAAACTACACAGGTACATATCCTGCATTTTATCTACACAGCACCCGCCATATGGGTTAACTAGGGCCAACCTTAGGGGTGACTTATATGTACAAAAAGGAGAGTTTTAGGCTTGGCAAGTACTTTTAAATGCCAAGTTGAAGTGGCATTGAAACTGCACACCCATACCTTGCAATGGCAGGCCTGAGACACTTATGTGGGTGGCACAATCAGTGCTACAGGCCCACTAGTAGCGTTTAATATACAGGCACTGGGCACCTGTAGTGCAGTTTGCTAGGGACTAGTAAATCAAAAATGCCAATTGGGGATGAACCACTATTACCATGTATAAGGGAGAGAGCATATGCACTTTAGCACTGGTTAGCAGTGGTAAAGTGCACAGAGTCCTACAAATATCAAAAACAGTGTCAGAAAAGTGTTGGGAGGCAGGCAAAAACTTGGGGGATGACCTCCCTAAGGATGTGAGGTCTAACACTATTTTTCTTTCAGCACTTTTCATTTTAATCACAGCTCCTGCACTATCAGCCTGTCCAGATAAACATCCTTTGTAGCATTGCACAGAAGTAATGCACCAATTGTAATAATTGATCTTAGATGAAATTGTGTTGACTGTGTATATTTCTTCGAGGCTTGTGCTTAACGCTGGAAAATTGCATAGGTAGGCTTCCAAGTTACATTCCATTCTATGTTGAGCACTTTGTGATCTTAGGCCCATATTTATACTTTTTCAGCGCCACATTTGCATCACTTTTTGATGCAAAAGCGGCACAAACTTATAAAATACGATTGTATTCTATAAGTTTGCACCGCTTTTGCGTCAAAAAATGATGTAAATGTGGTGCTAAAAAGGTATAAGTATGGGCCTCTGTTCTCAAGAACTTTTAAAAGTATTGAGGGGTATTAATGTTTTTTGTATTTTTAAGGATGCCAATATGAAATCAGCTTGTGCTTTACAGTATGTGTGTATTTTAGTTTTATGGTTCATATTTTTATGATTTAATAAAGTTTATTGATTTGACTTGATGACTATTGACAGGGTTAAACACAAGCAAACCCCAAATTAACCTGTATTTAACCCTCTGGTAGCTTGGCACAAAATCAGTTAAGCAATGCGTAATGTAAAGTGGTTATGCAGCACGTGAAAAGTAGCAAAGTGGAAACACAACACAAAGAAAATCCCACATAAATTTTGAAAAACTGAGTAAAATAAAATATATTTTGTGACACCAAAACAACAAAAAATCCAGTTAGCTGAACTGGAGGTATGCAATTTTAAAGATCTGAGGGGCCATCATTTACCCTTGGTGGCAGCTCTGAAGTAGGAGGCATTTCTAGATGGTTCTACCCCCAGAGGTGCTTAGAATTTCCTTCCTCCATGCTCTGACCCCAGCATGCCTGGAGGCACAAAATACTCATGTCAAACCCTTTATGAGTATGCTGAGGCAGAATCTTTGTGATGTGCAAGTGTGGGAGGTGACTGTTCTGCCTTTTTCTTACTATCTATGGGTAACACACAAAGACAAACTGACAAATACACCTAGTCAAGTGTTCCAGGGTACAGGATGCAGGCACCAAATGGTCAGGACAAAAAAAGCCAACTTTCTAAAATGATGACTTAAGATTCAACTTTACTATTAAATACAATTTTCAAATACTATTCTTTATGGACCAAATTTGATGCTCCTACTGACTCCCAATTAGAAGTTATCCCTTATTAAATGTAATAAGGCAACCCATGTTCATCCATTGGCTTTGTACTGATGAAAATCTAATTGAGGAGTTTTTCACTAACAGGGCATGTAAAAGTTAAAAGTACAGGTCCAACTTTTTAAATACATTGCACCCAGCCCTCTGGGCTAAGTAGAGCCTACACTAGGGGTGACAGGCAATATAAGGAAAGTTTAATGCTTGGCAAGGGGGTTATATTACCAGGTTGAATTGTCAGTTTAAAACAGCCTTCGGTCTGCAATCGCAGACACAAGACATGTTTAAAGGGGCTACTTAAGTTGGTATCACTGGTACAGGCCCATTGGAAGCATTTAGTTTACAGATCCTTGGTACAAGAAATACCACTTTACTACAAACTTACATGTAAATTAAATGTACCAATTGGGTGTAAGCCTATTTCATCATGTTTAAATGAGAGTGTGCAATCACTTTAACACTGGCTAGCAGTGGTAAAGTGTCTATAATTCTAAATGCAACAAATGTGTGTTGAGAAAACAGAAGGGTGAAGGCAAACAATTGTGGATGAAGCTGCAGAGAGGGCGAGGTCCAACAATTATTATTTAACATTTTTGTAGTGGACCACATTGTATTAATGCACTTAACGTTACAAGAAACATAACATAGGCACACTTCACTTTGTGTAACATTCAAACATAGATGGAACTTGAGTTAGAAAATAGACAACATACTGGAAAGGGGGAGGGAGTAGACAGTTTTTGATACTTCATGGAGTTATGAAGCATATGTAAATTAGTAATACCGTATGTGGATCATATTGAAGTCAGGGGGCTAAAAGTTTGGCTCTGAGCCTCTGAAAAGGGTGTTTCTTCCAGAGTTTTCTAAAGGAGGAGTGAGAAGGCCGGGTTCTGAGATGGAATGGAAGAGTGCTATGTCAGCTGTTGGTGATACTTGAGAAAGAGTATTTCATGGCTTTAGATGTTCTGAACTTCAGTGCTTCTAGTAGACTATTTGTGACTCTATAAAAGTTAGCAAGTCCAGTAGATCAAGTTATGTCAATTGGGCTAGTAAACTAAGAACTTCTTAGAAATAACCATATATGGTTCTTCTCTAATATTTACTGCTCTCTTCCCTAAACCTGTGTCCAATTCTCGTAATTTTGGCCCTTAGATTTTATCATTGGGATTGTCAGTGCATGTGTGGGAGGCCAAACGGATGACAGAAGCTGATGGACCCCAACTGTGGTTGTTGAGGTCATTTCTCACTGATGCCCCAGGGTCCTGACACTCATTATTATAATGCCTAACCCCGCAGGCATCCAATCCTATGCAGTGCACGGCCTTTATGTATAAAACATGTTGGTTTGCTAATAGCTTTAGTATGACAAATCTTCAAAAATATTATATATATATATATATATATATATATATATATATATATATATATATATGTATATATATATATATATATATATATATATATTCAGGGGCGTTACAGTTAGGTTCTGAATTTACTCGCAAAAAAAATAGAGAAATTCAGCTGTTATATTTAGAGTTTATTTCAAGTAACTAATTTTCCTGCCCTAAGGTCTGTGAATGGACAGAGGTGAGGCGGCAAAGCTGCTGAAGAGGGAGCCATTGACCCGGCCCTTTGGGATGCAATCTAGGCCCCGCGCGGAGGCTTTGCCCATACAGAGGAGCGCAACGGACAGTGGAGATCCCCCACCTGTACGTCTGTGGAGCTGATGGGATCCTGTGAGGGCCCCAATGCCGAGCCTGCCTAACCCGCTTTTTGCAGGCTGCAGTGTGGTCCCAAAGGGGGTCTGTGTGCGGACGGGGGAAGTGCGACGGCGTGGCGAAGCTGTTGAGTAGGGAACCGGTGGCCCGGCTCTACAGGACGCATCCTCAGCCCAGAGTATAGAATAGGCCCACGCAGAAGAGAGTGGGGCAGCAGCGAAGACCCCCCTCTGGTACTCCTGTGGAACCAATGAGATCCCGAGAGGGTCCCAATGCCAGCGATCAGAGATCAATGTAGAGTTGATGCCTGCGGGACAGCAGGTGAGGTGGAGCTGCACATCGGGAGTGGCATTGAGCGTGGGGAAGATGGAGGGGCGCAGACCCTTGCAGGTGTGGACAACATTACAAAGGGTCCTGTTTGGGGACTGTGCACCAAGCCCATGGTGTGAAGTACAATGGCACGTTGCCTAGCACTAAAAGACAGGTACCCATGCTCACACCAGGTTACAGTATTACCGCTCCTCTGTGTCATATGTGAAAATTCTGTACCTTTACTACGTTTGATAGATACTTTTATTAGGCTATACTTTTGGGGGTCAAACGGCTGACATTTTAGGGCGCATATGACACCGTATTGCCCTCCAGATCATGTGTCTGGCAGAATTCTAGATCCTTGTACCTTGACCTGCTGCTAGTGATACAGAAATGGATGTCTCTCCGCAAGGCTTGCATGCGTGCAACACACTTTGGGGCTCAGATGGGGAAGCCTAAAACAGCAAAGCCGGTGGCTATGGTGATAGACAATCCAACAACTCAGTCATCAACATCAAATGGTACTGCTTACGCCTTGCAACAATTGGACGCCTCCCTCCATAGTCACTCCTCCCAATTTGAGAAAGTATTGCAGGCCATACTGGATGCTAAAACATCTCTGGAATCCAAGATCGACACAGTAATACAGGATGTTAATTTACTCCGGGCGGAACATTTTAAATTATCAGAAAGAGTTGGGGAAACAGAATCTGACATAGTGGCAATGCGTCCATCTGTCCAAGACCTCCAGTATCTGGTGGAACAACTGACCACGGAAGTACCTGCATCGCAATGGAGAGCGGAAGAGGCAGAAGGGTGCTTGCGGCAAAGCAATGTTCGCTTTATGGGGTTTCCAGAGAGAGCAGAAGGCCCCAGTGCAGAGCTGTTTCTGGAACACTGTCTCACGAATACAGTACTCCAAGATAAAATTCCGAAATTCTTTTTGATGGAGCATGCCCACAGGATCCAAGGCAACCCGGCACCGCTGGGTACCCCCCCCATAGCCCACCTTGTCAATTATCGTGATAGAGACTTGGAGCTTCAACACTTTCACACTGATGGTCCATGGAAATTCTAGGATGTGAATCTGACTGCTTATCCAGACTTTACAGCTGAGGTTCAGAAGAAACAAAAATCCTTTTTTGTGGTCAAACTACTGCTCATGGATCACAATATAAAATATGCACTGCTCTTCCCAGTGAGGCTTCTGATGATGCAAAAGCCCATTTCTTCTCTACTCCTGAAGACGCTGATGACTTATAGGTTTGACCACAACCAACAGAAACAGGTGATCAACTCTGGCTGGGATATTGAAATCCAGTGATACGTTCGACACTTATAACGCGCCTCACATTGTCCGTCATGCTCAGACATGATAGCGGAACGTGGACCGCGACATTGCTTTATCGTGGTGCGAACTACATACTCAGTGTTATTATGCTTCAATAATGAGCGAGCTGCCCGACAACTCGGCCGCCCGCTCGGAGCCCATGTCAGTAACCGAGGGCAGGATTGTACATATAACCCTCTATAACATTGGTAAGACTGCCAGAACTATGCTATATCCTGCAGGCAGGATTTGAGAGTTGCACCGGATCTTGGAGCCAACGAAACTCACCCTATGGACCTGTCCCACCTCACACATGACAATTGTTTACATAGCAGCAACGTGCCAGTGACTGTAGGCTGTCTTATTGTTTTCTGTTTAGGCATGTTGCAGTCTTGTTTGTCTTTGTTACTGCTGTTGTATATCCAAGTCCGCACACTGATGAGTGGCTGGGAGGAGGGATGAATATAGGGTCGGGGATCATGTTACACCCAATCCATACATGTACCACAGAAAGAGTCAATAGGGCAGGGAATTCAGTTATTTCTCTACTTCAGCGGCACAAACTTACATGAGTACACAAACTGCACCATCCTTCACTAGCTATAACATCATCACATGGAATGTATGAGGTGTGGCATCCTCATCTAAGAGACATCGCATCCAGGCATATCTGAAGCGTCAGAGGGCACATATAGTCACGCTCCAGGAAACACATCTCGCAGAGGCTGAACTAAAAAAGCTTCATAACAGCTGGAGAGAGCAGGTCTACGGCACTTCAATCTCAACATCTGCCAGGAGAGTATTAATATGGGTGGCACTGGGCATCCAGTACGTGGTGGAATGTACTCAGAGGGACTCTGATGGTAGATATGTGATCATGAATGTTCTATTTGATGAAATACCACTTGCCTTAATGGGAATATATGCTCCTAATACCAACCATGGAGATTTCCTGAACAAGCCAACACCTGGTTTGTTTCAGGATCCATTGGTGGAGGCTCTCTGGAGGGGGACTTTATTTGTGTTCCTGATATAGGTGTGGACAGATCTCACCCACAATTGCAGGGGACACTGGGTAGGAAAACCTCCCAAGGGTTCAAATCTTGGAGATCGGACAGGGAGCTCCATGACCTATGGTGGGTGGGTCACTCATCGAACCGTGAGTACTCCTTTTATTCCCCGGTCCACGACTTACATACCAGAATAGATCTATTCCTTGGACCCATGGCTCATAGACGACTGTTCAACAAAGGTCACCATTTGTATGTAGATAACTTCTACACTGGAGTGCAGTTGTTCAAGGAATTGTTTAAAGTGGACACTGTTGCTTGTGGCACAATTCGTTGTAATCGGAAAGGCTATCCAAGGGAGCTTGTTTGAAAAAAACTTAAGAGGGGACAGTGCTGTGCCTTGCGGAATGATGAGCTGCTAGCTTTGTAATTTTCAGACAAGAGGGATGTCTACATGCTAAGTACCATCCATGATGAGAGTACTTCCCCCGTGACTGTTTGGGGCCAGGTTGCTGAAGTGCGCAAACCTGTGTGCATTTTAGATTATAATAAGCACATGGGAGGTGTAGATAGAGTTGATCAGAGTTTGGAACCTTATACTGCTATTCGTAAGTCTTACGTTTGGTATAAGAAGTTAGCAATTCACCTCTTCCACTTAGCAACCTTTAATGCTTTTATTGTGTTTAGGGATAAGTCTCCAGAGTCAAAGATGACATTTGTGAAATTTCAGGAGTCAGTGATAGGGAGCCTTATTGTGGTGGAACAGGCCAGAGTTCCTAGAAAAGCAGTGGTGGAGGATGTGGCTAGATTGAAAGATCGCCACTTTGCTGAGCACATTCCTCCCACACCCAAAAAAGACTTTCCAGCTAAGAAATGTAGAGTGTGTTTTCGAAGAGGTATCCGGAGGGAGACTCGAATGTACTGCCCAGATTGTCCTTCAAAGCCTGGGCTGTGTGTGGGTGGTTATTTTAAGAATGACCACACCCAGAAGAATTACTGGGAACAACCATGAGTGTAAACTCATGTCTGTTTTGTATTTTCATGTGTTCAGTTTCATGGTTAGCATTTCTGTCATGTACTTAGTTACAGCTTTTGTGTTTGTAGTTTTGTAATTATTTCTACTTAGTTAGGGGTTCCTCTGTTTAAAAAAAAAAAAAAATGATGCCATTGTGTGTGGAGTGGGGTTTGGCTGAGGGTGTACATAGTGTACATATTGACTTGCTGTTGGTTACTGCAATACACTGCCAGCCAAACACCAGTCCACACACTCCCATCAGCTGGTATGATTGTTGTATCAGGCATGTGGGCGTATGTAAGTGATGGGCCCTTGAGTGGCGCTGTCTGTCGATGTGAGTGTTGTAATGTGCTGGGCCCGTGGCTGGCGGTGTGAATGGTCTTGTGCGTGCCATGTATGAAAGGTGTGTGAATGGACTGTAAAGTGGTTGGTGCCTTGTCGCGGCTTTACAGCTCACGAGCTGTGAGTCATTGGTTCAGTTTTTTGCCTTTCAGTTATTAACAGTGCATTTCATTTTTGTGAAATCTCTTGTTAATAAAATTTGATCCACTGAACCATCACTCACCCTCGTGCCAAATCCAACCAGTATGTGTGGTAAAAATGACAAAACCTGCTCCGCTGTAATCAGGCGTCGCAGCACACCTGTGACACGCTAGGTGCCTCAGGTGGGACCCCGATGATGAAGCATGCCACCAACTTGGTTGGTGGGTGAGGAGTCTTTTTCACATAACCTAAGTGTGTTTTCTTTTCACAATTTTAGTGTTTGCCACATCACAGACGTATGTGGACACATCAAAATGATATATTACAAAACTACCTGTGTTTTGGGGGGAGAGGGGACCTATGTTTTTGTTCCTGGGTGCGGCCTTCATCTAGGGAAACCTACCAAACCCAGACAAGGAGTCCAGGGAGGTGTGACTTGCGTGGTTCCTCCAACATTTTCTTACCCAGACTCCTCACCTCAGGATCACCGCTCCAGCACAACATTCCTACTCCCCAGTGTTCCCCTCAGTCTCCCAAGTAAAATGACACCTCACTTATGTGGGTCCCCAAAGCAGAGTCAGCCTTTAGATGTATAAAAGAAGAATATGTCCTTATAAACTCACTGTGCTATCCCCTCTATCTCTACAAGTTTTGGGCCTTATTCTGTTGCAGGCACCTGGCCCACCCACACAAGTGAGGTATCATTTTTACCGGGAGACTTGGGGAAACGCTGGGTGGAAGGAAATTTGTGGCTCCTCTCAGATTCCAGAACTTTCTGTCACCAAAATGTGAGGAAAATGTGTTTTTTTAGCCAAATTTTGAGGTTTGCAAAGGATTCTGGGTAACAGAACCTGGTCAGAGCCCCACAAGTCACCCCATCTTGGATTCCCATAGGTCTCTAGTTTTTAAAAATGCACAGGTTTGGTAGGTTTCCCTAGGTGCCGGCTGAGCTAGAGGCCAAATCTACAGGTAGGCACTTTGCAAAAAACAGCTCTGTTTTCTGTGAAAAAATGGGATGTGTCCATGTTGTGTTTTGGGGCATATCCTGTCGCTGGCGCTAGGCCTACCCACACAAGTGAGGTATCAGTTTTATCAGGAGACTTGGGGGAAGGCTGGGTGGAAGGAAATTTGTGGCTCCTCTCAGATTCCAGAACTTCCTGTCACCGAAATGACAGGAAAAAGTGTTTTTTTGCCAACTTTTGAGGTTTGCAAAGGATTCTGGGTAACAGAACCTGGTCAGAGCCCCACAAGTCACCCCATCTTGGATTCCCCTAGGTCTGTAGTTTTCAAAAATGCACAAGTTTGGTAGGTTTCCCTAGGTGCCGGCTGAGCTAGAGGCCAAAACCTACAGGTAGGCACTTTGCAAAAAACAGCTCTGTTTTCTGTGAAAAAAATGGGATGTGTCCACGTTGTGTTTTGGGGCATATCCTGGCGCCGGCGCTAGGCCTACCCACAAAAGTGAGGTACCATTTTTATCGGGAGACTTGGGGGAATGCTGGGTGAAAGGAAATTTGTGGCTCCTCTCAGATTCCAGAACTTTCTGTCACCGAAATGACAGGAAAAAGTGTTTTTTAGCCAAATTTTGAGGTTTGCAAAGGATTCTGGGTAACAGAACCTGGTCAGAGCCCCACAAGTCACCCCATCTTGGACTCCCCTAGGTATCTAGTTTTAAAAAATGCACAGGATTGCTAAGTTTCCCCAGGTGCCGGCTGAGCTAGAGGCCAAGATCCACAGCTAGGCACTTAGTAAAATACAGCTCTGTTTTCTTTCTGAAAATGTGATGTGTCCACGTCGTGTTTTGGGGCATATCCTGTCGCAGGCTCTAGGCCTACCCACACAAGTGAGGTACCATTTTTATTGGGAGACTTGGGGGAACGCTGGGTATAAGGAAATGTGTGCCTCCACTCGGATTCCAGAACTTTCTGTCACCAAAATGACAGCAAAAAGTGTTTTTTTTGCCAAATTTTGAGGTTTGCAAAGGATTCTGGGTAACAGAACCTGGTCAGAGCCCCACAAGTCACCCCATCTTGGATTCCCCTAGGTGTCTAGTTTTAAAAAATGCGCAGGTTTGCTAGGTTTCCCCAGGTGCCGGCTGAGCTAGAGGCCAAAACCCACAGCTAGGCACTTTGTAAAAAAACAGCTCTTTTTTCTTTCTGAAAATGTGATGTGTCCACGTTGTGTTTTGGGGCATATCCTGTCGCGGGAGCTAGGCCTACCCACACAAGTGAGGTATCATTTTTATCGGGAGACTTGGGGGAATGCTGGGTGAAAGGAAATTTGTGGCTCCTCTCAGATTCCAGAACTTTCTGTCACCGAAATGACAGGAAAAAGTGTTTTTTAGCCAAATGTTGAGGTTTGCAAAGGATTCTGGGTAACAGAACCTGGTCAGAGCCCCACAAGTCACCCCATCTTGGATTCCCCTAGGTATCTAGTTTTAAAAAATGCACAGGATTGCTAAGTTTCCCCAGGTGCCGGCTGAGCTAGAGGCCAAGATCCACAGCTAGGCACTTAGTAAAATACAGCTCTGTTTTCTTTCTGAAAATGTGATGTGTCCACGTCGTGTTTTGGGGCATATCCTGTCGCAGGCTCTAGGCCTACCCACACAAGTGAGGTACCATTTTTATTGGGAGACTTGGGGGAACGCTGGGTATAAGGAAATTTGTGCCTCCACTCGGATTCCAGAACTTTCTGTCACCGAAATGACAGCAAAAAGTGTTTTTTTTGCCAAATTTTGAGGTTTGCAAAGGATTCTGGGTAACAGAACCTGGTCAGAGCCCCACAAGTCACCCCATCTTGGATTCCCCTAGGTGTCTAGTTTTAAAAAATGCGCAGGTTTGCTAGGTTTCCCCAGGTGCCGGCTGAGCTAGAGGCCAAAATCCACAGCTAGGCACTTTGTAAAAAAACAGCTCTTTTTTCTTTCTGAAAATGTGATGTGTCCACGTTGTGTTTTGGGGCATATCCTGTCGCGGGAGCTAGGCCTACCCACACAAGTGAGGTATCATTTTTATCGGGAGACTTGGGGGAACATAGAATAGTAAAACAAGTATTATTGCCCCTTGTCTTTCTCTACATTTTTTCCTTCCAAATGTAAGACAGTGTGTAAAAAAGACGTCTTTTTTAGAAATGCCCTGTAATTCACATGCTAGTATGGGCACCCCGGAATTCAGAGATGTGCAAAAAACCACTGATCCTCAACACCTTATCTTGTACCCATTTTGGAAATACAAAGGTTT
Organism: Pleurodeles waltl; assembly: GCF_031143425.1. Classification (NCBI taxonomy): domain Eukaryota; kingdom Metazoa; phylum Chordata; class Amphibia; order Caudata; family Salamandridae; genus Pleurodeles; species Pleurodeles waltl. Next base: position 254,240,264 of record NC_090438.1, on the reverse strand, counting down.
TCTTGATAGCTATTTTTTACTCTTTATATTTCAGCAAATTAATTGGTGTATACCCGGTATAGAATGAAAACCCACTGCAGGGTGCAGGTCAATTATTGGCTCTGGGTACCTAGAGTTCTTGATGAACCTACAAGCCCTATATATCCCCGTATTCAGAAGAGTCCAGCAGACGTAAGGGTATATTACTTTCCAAAAATCTGACATTGCAGGAAGAAGTTACAGAGTAAAACGTAGAGAAAAATTGCAGATTTTTTCACCTCAATTTCAATATTTTTTTTTTCCAGTTGTTATTTTCTGTAGGAAACCCTTGTAGGATCTACACAAATTACCCCTTGCTAAATTGAGAATTTTGTCTACTTTTCAGAAATGTTGCGGTTTCTGGGATCCAGCATTGGTTTCATGCCCATTTCTGTCACTGACTGGAAGGAGGCTGAAAGCACAAAAAATCTTAAACATGGGGTATGTCCCAGTAAAATGCCAAAATTGTGTTGAAAAATTGGGTTTTCTGATTCAAGTCTGCCTGTTCCTGAAAGTTGGGAAGCTGGTGATTTTAGCACCGCAAACCCTTTGCTGGTGCCATTTTCAGGGAAAAAAACCACAAGCCTTCTTCTGCAGCCCCTTTTTCCCATTTTTCAGAAAAAAACAAAATTTTCACTGTATTTTGGCTAATTTCTTAGCCTCCTTCTGGGGAACCCACAAAGTCCGGGTACCTCTAGAATCCCTAGGATGTTGGAAAAAAAGGACGCAAATTTGGCGTGGGTAGCTTATGTGAACAAAAAGTTATGAGGGCCTAAGCGCGAACTGCCCCAAATATCCAAAAAAAGGCTCGGCTCAGGAGTGGGAAAAGGCCTGGCAGCGAAGGGTTTAACCTAAATATAATTTATTTGGCTTTGCTTTATTATTGTTACAGTAACCACTTTCACGGTCTTGTTTTATTTCTCTCTATCTAGCTGTTTTTGCCTAGGCCAGCACTTTGTTCTCAAACAAGACATTCTTGCTCACTCTGTGTTTCTTCCAAGGCTGCAGTAAGATAGGTTGCCGATGAACGAGGTTTAAGTTTTGTCGCTGACATTCATAGAAAACACACATCCTTATGTGGGGACATTTTCTCAGAACATCAGCTGTTTTATTATAAAAACACTCTACTGTCCCTTACAAGTTAGAGGGAGATTCCAGCCAGAGAACCATGACTGTATGCTGATTGCTGAATGCTTGGCTACAGCTGCTTCTGCAGACTTTAGGCCTTTGCTCTGGTTTGGTGGATGATATCTTCCCAGGGGAACCTGAAGGGCAGAATTAGAGCTTAACACGCTGTGCTCTAGTATAGCCTAGGTAGGAATTAGCGTTAATTCTATGCTTTACTCTCCTTGTCACAATTTTAATATAGTCATGCTGTATCATCCTTGTTATTGAAGTCTGTGCTTAGCTATCTCAGATGCAGTTGCTTCATTAAAGCATTATTGAAATATATACTGCCTCTGTTTGTCATTGTGTATATGAGACTAATGTAACTGAGAGAAACGGACGAGACCTGAGTGACCACAGCTTCCTTGAGAAACCAGTTATGTCATGCACTCGGCTGACCAATGATCCCTGCCTTTGGGTAGAGATGAGGCACTGCTAGTCAGCCAGAGCAAAACCCGGAATGGAGTGACAGGTGTCACCTGTAGTGGGTGAGACTCACTCTTCCACACCACAGGTGATTCTGCCACTCAAAATCCAGTAGTCTCATCAGAATAATGAGACCCTACGCGACATGGCACCACCAACATTTGATTAGGCTCTAATTTTCGGGTCCTCCTGAGTATCTCTGTCTCAATATACCTCAGTACTATGGCCTTCATTACAACCCTGGTGGTCCGTGATAAAGCGGTGGTAATACGGCCAACAGGCCGGGGGTAAAAAAATGGAATTATGACCACGGCGGAAACCGCCCAGCCAGCCAGCCACTTTAACACACCGACCGCCATGGTGGTAACAACAAGCTCCACAGCGGTAACCGTCAACAGCCAGGCAGAAGACAATGTTCTGCCCACTGTATTAAGACAGGCCTATCTGCCACCTTTTCCTGGGCAGTACCAACGACATCAAAAGCACGGCGGAGACAGAACAAAGAAGTCAACAGACTCACATCTGGAGACACAGGGAATAACCACGATGCCATGGAGCCCGAGTTGCACATCTTCCCCATGCTGCTATACCTCTTCATGCATTACGAACATCAAGTGGCGAAGATGACCACGGTGGCTACTGCCGCTTAGCACACAAGTGGGGGGGGCGAGAATAACATACACGCAACACCCCTCCCTCAACACCATACACACAAACAGATGCAATAGCATTACTTATACACCCTTTACCACTCAGCAATAATGCAAGGACAAAAGGAATTGACTAAAGTGAGTGTAAGAAGATAAAATACTATAAATACATGCTTCTAAATAAAAACAGAATATATATACATACAAATGGAGGGACACTGCCCAGTCTTCAATGTCCGTGGACCACAGGTCCACTACACATAGGCCAAGGCCCCACCTCACTCCTGCAACAACACAGAGAGAACACTGCAGGGGCATCAGGTCGAAAATACACAGGCACCTCAGGGGGAGGGGTAATGGGAGGCCTCTCAGCCAGAAGATGATACAACACCACTGGTCCTGGAGGGGGCTACATGCCCTGTGCGATGTTCTGGGGAGTGCATGGCCACAGTTTCTCAAGTGGGTGGTGTGCCCACTGCTTGGTCCTGGGGAGTGCAAGGCCACAGTCTCTCAAGTGGGTGGATTGGCCACTGCTTGGTCTTGGGGGGTGCAAGGCCACAGTCTATAATGTGGGTAGTTTGCCCATTGCTTGGTCCTGGGGGGTAAAAGGTCACAGTCTCTCTAGTGGGTGGTTTGCGCACTGCTTGGTCCTGGGCAGTGCAAGGCCACAGTCTCTTAAGTGGGTGGTTTGCCCACTGCTTGGTCCTAGGGAGTGCAAAGCCACAGTCCCTCAAGTGGGTGGATTGCCCACTGCTTGGTCCTGGGGAGTGCAATGCCACAGTCTCTCAAGTGGGTGGATTGGCCACTACTTGGTCTTGGGGGGTGCAAGGCCACAGTCTCTAAAGTGGGTAGTTTGCCCATTGCTTGGTCCTGGGGAGTAAAAGGTCACAGTCTCTCTAGTGGGTGGTTTGCCCACTGCTTGGTCCTGGGGAGTGCAAGGCCACAGTCTCTAAAGTGGGTGGTTTGCCCACTGCTTGGTCCTGGGGAGTGCAAAGCCACAGTCCCTCAAGTGGGTGGATTGCCCACTGCTTGGTCCTGGGGAGTGCAAGGCCACAGTCTCTCAAGAGGGTGGCTTATCCGCTGGTTCTGGAGGGGGCCTTGTGCCCAGTGTGGTTCATCCTGGCAAGGATGGGGTGAGTGGATGGCTTCTTCCACTGGTTCTCGAGGGGGCCTTTTGCCTAGAGTGCTGCATCCTGGCAAGGATGGGGTGAGTGGATGGCTTCTTCCAATGGTTCTGGAAGGGGCCTTGTGCCCAGTGTGTTTCATCCTGGCAAGGATGGGGTGGGTGGATGGCTTCTTCTACTGGTTCAGGAGGGGGCATTGTGCCCAGTGTGCTTCATCCTGGCAAGGATGCGGTGAGTGGCTGGCTTCTTCCACTGGTTCTGGAGTGGGCCTTGTGCACTGTGATGCAGCACTTGGGGAGTGCATGGTCACAGTCTCTCACCTGGGTGTCACACCTATAGGATTTGCAGGGGCCAGGTCGCACTACATCCCATGGTGGCAGGACTACACACTTCCTGCCGGCGGTGTCGGATGCTCAGTGGTGGCAGTGGCTGGGCTGCTGTTGGTGCAGGCAGTGGTGGGGGAGGCTCCAGCCCATCCCCTGCAGCCTCGGACGGCTGCTCACTGGGCCTGCTGATGCTGGCAGTGGTGATGCTGGCGATGCTGGTGGCAGTGCTGGCAGTAGTGGGGGGAGGCTCCAGCCCTTCCCCTGCAACCTCGGATGGGGAATCGGAATCAGTCCCAGACCCAGGCCTCTTGTCCTTCCTGCCTGCTGGTGCAAGCCCCTTGCCCTTCCCCTTGGCAGCTGGTGGTGCCTCCTTGCCATTCTCCTTGGCAACTGGTGGTGCCTCCTTGCCCTTCCCCTTGGCAGCTGGTGGTGCCTCCTTGCCCTTCCCTTTGGCAGCTGGTCCAGGCACACTTTCAGTGCTGGTGGCTGGTTCCCTGGAGCCTCTCCCACCTGCAGTAGCTGTCTACACTACTGTGGCCGTGGACTGGGTGGCTGAGGTGCTCGCCTGGGTTCTGACCACCCAAACCCAACGTGAAGGATGGTGGGGGAGGAGTAGGGAAGAGGTCAACAGTGGAGAGGAAAAGCATCTTAGGGACATTGGAGTGGGGAGAGCGTGAATGTTTGGGAGTGGAGGAAGAGGGAGTGGTTGTAGGAGGTGTCTGCTGATTTTGGGTGCAGGTGCCTGGGCTGGATGCTGTTGTGAGGTGGATGGCTGTTGTTTGTCTGAGTGCTTGCGTTTGTGTAAATTGGGAGGAGGGGGCACAGACACACTGGGAGAGGACACAGGGGACGTGTGCATAGATGTGTGGGTGGTGACTGCCAGTGATAGGTGAGTAGTGATGGGCGTGCTGGTGATGGAGGTAGTGGATGAGGATGTAGTGCATGCAGGTGTGAGTGTAGACACTACTGGGAGGGAGGTGGATGAGGAAGAGGAATGGGACACAGTGGAGGCATTTGATGTTGGTATGACCGCATCTGGATGGTATTTGTGAGTGCCTGTGGGATGATGTGTAGTGCTTGTGTTTGCCTGAGCCACTCCTGTGTGTTTTCTTGTGTGATGCTGGTCTGCCTGTGTGCTCGGGATAGGTTGGGATTTGGGGGAAATGGGACTGGGAAGAGGAAGTTGGAGGGGGGGTCTAGAAACAGGGACAATGGCTGCCATCAGGGAGGAGGCCACGCCCTGGATTGATCTCTTTTGGGCCGCCATGCCAGAGTGAATTCCCTCCAGGAATGCATTTGTATGTTGCAAATGGGCTGCCAGCCTCTGGATGGCATTCACTATGGTTGACTGCCCAACAGAGATGGATTGCAGGAGGTCAATAGCCTCCTCACTCAGGGCAGCTCTAACTGGGGCAGGGCCTGAGGTGCCTGGGGTGTAGGAGATGCCCACCCTCCTGGGTGAGTGGGTGAGTGGGCATGGGAAACTCGCTGAGGGGCTGCTGGGAGGGCGGTGCTGGTACAGTGGTGGCGGCTGTACCTGTAGTTGGGGTGGGCACAGAGGTGTCCGCCACCACGAGGGAGCTTCCATCGGAGGAGGAATCACTGTCAGAACTGTTCCCTCCTGTCTCTGCCGTAGTGCTCCCCTTGCCCTCCATCCCACTGGTGCCCTCACCGTCGGTGAATTCAGCCTCATGGGCCCTGTGGGATGCAGCTCCCTCTGTCGCCGGTGCCTCTGCTCCTCCATCAGATGATGCTAATGCACATAAGGACAGGGTGACAAAACAAAAAGGGGGGAAGAGACAAAGGATACACTTCGTCAATGGCTGATCCAACACCACCATTGGTGTACACGACCCACACACACAGAAAGGGAACAGCCCCAAGCACTAGACAATGCACTACCAGTCACAGTGCTAGTCACCAGCCCATAGACAGGAATACCTAACGCCAATAGCAGCATACCTTGCACCCACAGACCCCTGCCCAGTAGTGGATGCTACTAGCTTGGTAGGAGGTGGTGTTCATCAGCCCCTGCCAAACATGGGACCTACCCTGCAATGTCCGGCCTGGCCTAGGGGCACCCACAGGCCCACATCACCGACCCGGAGACCACCCCACCACATGCAAGTAGTATGTAGGGAAACTGTACTCACCTCCTTGTAGTTGACGTGATGCCCTCAAGCGCCCATCCATCTATGGATAGGCCACTGCCAGTATGCGGGCCATAAGGGGGTCAGGGTTCGATGGGCACCCCTTCCTCGTTAGGAGACCATCCCCAGCTGGGCTTCCACCGTCTTCCTTGCCCAGCGTCTCAGTCCTCCCACCATTTGCAACAGTGGGTGCTCCACCTGCCGTAGACCCCAAGGTTCTGCATGTCCTTGGCAATGGCACGCCATATTCCCGTTTTCTGATGGGCGCTGACCTGCAGAAAAAGAAACATAGAAAAAGGAATCAGTCAGACCGTCCAGCCTGTTCCACTCATGGCCCACCATAGCCCTCACATCCCCTTACACACAGACATTGCCCACCATACATGCATCACGCTGCCCAGAACCCTTCCACCAACCCCCCCACACGAGGCCCTCACACACAGCACTCCACGCATTCATGCCCCTTGCATCGTGCTCACAGTGTACTCACCTGTTGTTCTGGAGGCATATATAGCATTCAGTACTGGGGTAGGACCCCATCCTCCAGTCTCTCCAACTCCACAGTGGTGAAGGTAGGGGCCCTATCCCCAGTGACACAAGCCATGGTCAGTTCCAGACACAGGTCACAGCAGCACTTGACGGTAGGTCCTCTCCTGTTGAAGGTCAGGTAGCAAGTGAGTGAACAGAAGGTAAATGGAGGTCACGTCACGACGATGCATACCTTCATGGCCGGTGTACATCACCATTGGCCATTGTAACTAATAGAGCCCAATGACAACCAATGGGGAGTTTCACTGCAGTATTCGACCCCCTCCCACAACGGCGCACAACGTCAGCGGCATGATCTCATTTCCAAATGTCCATCCACACAAGAAAGGCGGATGCCATTTCGGGGGGGGGGGCAGGCCATTGCACCTAACTGCGCCACAGTACACATAGGCACCATTTGGGACTGTCCAACAAAATACTGTGACAGTCACAACATGCAATGCAGTGTAGTATTTGGAAATGTGAAATACTTACCAGCTGCTCACCGTTTTGCCCCCTAGATTACAACTGCTGTAGATGAATAGGAGATGGAGACATCCCCCGTGTACAGACCCCTGGTGGACTTAGCAACATTGGAGGACAGGCACATTATCCTCACCTATAGACTGGACAGGGCCACAATCACTGAGCTGTGTGCCCAATTGGAGCCTGAGCTGATATCTGCTATCCTTCACCCCACTGGGATCCCCCCTCTTGTGCAAGTCCTATCTGTCCTCCATTTCTTGGCAAGTGGCTCCTTCCAAGTGACAGTGGACTTGGCAGCAGGAATGTCACAGACAATTTTCTCAATAGTGCTGACCAGAGTGTTGTCTGCCCTGATGAAACACCTGTGCAGCTACATTGTTTTCCCCCAGGTGGAGGATTTGGTGACAGTGAAAGCTGAATTCTATGCAATGGGACATATCCCCAACATCATTGGGGCAAACGATAGTTCACATATTGCATTTGGTGTTCAGAACTCGAAAGAGCTTTCACTCCATGAATATGTAGATAGTGTGCCTGGTGGACCAGTACATCCCCCACGTCAATACAGAGTATCCTGGGTGCATGATGCCTTTATCCTGAGGAATAGCAGCATCCCATATGTGATGGCTCAACTTTAGAGGCACTGGGTGTGGCTAACAGGTGAACCCTGGTTCCCACCCTGTGGATGTTGGTGTATGGGTATGGCGTGGGCCCTAAGGGTTAGTGTGTGTCTAACAGTTGTCCCTCGAGACAAAGGTGCTTTTTCTGCAGGAGGATGAGGCTGGAGACGGTCGTGTGGCAGCAGTAGACCCTGTGGACAGTGAAGATGAGGAGGCAGAGGATGAGGATGAGGACAATAGAACTGCAATTATATGACAGTACTTTCAGTGACACACAGGCAAGACACTGTAACTTCACTTTACACTGACAGTTTTGTGTTTGACATTGTACATGGCAGGCATATTCTCCCAATTCTATAGCCACTTACTGTACCCTTTGGCATCTCCATTTTAAGATATCTGTGCCCCACTCTGGTACCTAGTGTCTTGACTGCAGCCTACTACAGGTCATGCCTATGTATTTATTCCTGTACAGTTGTATTGCAGTGTGTAAAGCTTGTTAAACAAATACATAGTTAAATCATTTGACAGACTCATACTTGCATTTTTTAAATGGTGGTTATTTAAGTGCTAAACAGTGGAGGGGGTAGGGGAACGGGCTGGGTTGATGGTGGAGGAAAGTCCAGGATAGAGTCCAGTCTATTTGAATCAAAGGTGCATTGTCCAAGGGGGCATAGGAAGGGGAGCAATGGCAGTTCAAGGTGGACAGGGTGACAGAGTGGGACACAAGGGTGACAATCAGGAGAGTCTTATTTCCTGGCGGGGGTCTTGGCACTAGTCTCTGGCTTCTGCCTGGATCTCAGGGACTGTTTGCTGGGTGGCTTTCCTTCTGCAGGGGGAGAGGTGCTGGGTGCCTGTTGTTCCTGTGGTGGGGCCTCCTGTCCACTAACTGCAGCAGAGGTAGAGGGCTGTTCAACGGTCTGGCTAGTGTCAGGGGCCCGGTGGTGTTTACTGCCTCTTTCATAATGTTGGCCATGTCTGTCAGCACCCCTGCAATGGTGATAATGGTGGTGTTGATGTCCCTCAAGTCCTCCCTGATCCCTAGGTACTGTCCGTCCTGCAGCCTCTGGATATCCTGCAACGTGTCCAGTATGTGGCCCATCATCTCCTGGGAATGGTGGTATCCTCCCCTTGTCACAGAGCAGTCCTCCCAGCTTCCCTGTTGTCCTGTGCCTCTGTCCCCTGAACCGTGTGCTCATTGCCACTGACCCCAGGTCCCTGATCGTCCTGTGTTTGTGGGTTTGCTTTGGGTCCCTGTAGTGGTGGACACACTGCTGATTGATGTGTCCTGGGGACAGAGGTATGGGCCCGCTGGGTGGGTGCTGTGCTGGTGTTTCCTGAGGGGCGAGGCTCTGTGGTGGTATGGGACTGTGCCTGGGTAACCAACTGTCCGTAGGTCCCTGATGGGCCAGGTTGGTCATCCTGATCCAGGTGTCCAGAGCTGCTGTCATCACTGTGGGCCTCTTCTGTGGGGGGACTGAATGTTGCTGGCACCTCCGGTGAAGTTGTGTGGGTGACCTGTGGGGATGTAAATGCAGTGCTATTGTTTCTGGGTGTGACATCATGTGCATGGGTGTGTTGCCCTCTATGGTTGTGATTGCCCTGTTAGCTTTGCCTTGTGTGAGTAGTGATTTTATGGGCTAGGTGATTCTCTCTAATGTGCATGCTTTAGTGATGGGTGTCCATGAGTGATGTTCATGCATTGGTGTTGCATGCAGTGCTTGGTATTGGGATGTGTGGGTTGTGATGGTGAGGTGTATGTGAGGTGGTGGAGTGATGGGGTGAGGGTAGGGGTGGGGGTATGTGATGGCATGCAGGTGGTAGGGTGAAAGTAGTAAAGAGTTGACTTATCAGAGTCCAGTCCTCCTGCTACTCCTGCCAGGCCTTCAGGGTGCATGATTGCCAAGACTTGCTCCTCCCATGTTGTAAGTTGTGGGGGAGGAGGTGGGGGTCCACCGCCAGTCCTCTGTACAGATATTTGATGTCTTGCTGCTGTGGAACGCACCTTCCCCCGTAAGACGTTCCACCTCTTCCTGATGTCATCCCTTATTCTCGGGTGCTGTGCCACGGCGTTGACCCTGTCCACGATCCTCTGCCATAGCTCCCTCTTCCTTGCAATGGAAGTCTGCTGCACCTGTGATCTGAATAGCTGTGGCTCTACCCAGACGATTTCCTCCACCATGACGCTGAGCTCCTCCTCAGAGAACCTGGGGTGTCGTTGAGGTGCCATGATGTGGTGTGGGTGATATGTGAGGTGGTGTGTGTTGTGATGTGTGAGGGGATGTGTTGTGTGTTGTATGAGGTGCCTGGATGTTGTGTAAGTGATGATGTTGTGTGTCTGTGGATGCTGGTGTTGTTTAAGGTAGTGTCTCTTTGTGGCCTGCTTTCAAATGTCTGGTAGTAAGGGTTTGTGGGTGATGTGGGTGTGTGCTTTATATTGGATTGGGTGTGTGGGTGTGGTGTGTGTATGTGTATCAGGTGTGTGTATTCGGAATTGTCCAATGTGGTTGTGTTTTGTAAATGTGTGTGTATTTTGAGCGCGGCCGTGTGTACCGCCAATGGATTAGCACAGTTGAAAGACTGCCACGTTGATTCGTGGGTCATGATAGTGTGGGCGTATTACTGTTGGCGTGACGGTGGAGGTTTTGTTATCGCCAGTTTATCACTGACCTTTGGTGTGGCAGACTTGTGTGGGTGTCTGTATTATGGCGGATTCCGAGCTGTGTGTCGTAATACCTGAAGCGGAATTCCACGGCCGCAGCGGTATGTTGGCGCTCTTCTGCACGGCGGTAAGCGGCATTTACCGCCAGTGTTGTAATGAGGGCCACAATCTCCAAAATAGAGATAATATAAAATAAGCCTGATAGATATCAATATACTGATATACGCCAATCTCATTCCTTTCAGGACTCATCGGAAAAACAAATTGAGAGAAGTGGGTGGTCAGAGTGAAGAACAGAGTAGGTAAAACCGAGATAGGAATCACAACACCCAACAGAGGTTTCTGTTAAAAAGGAAGAGAAACCTCCCCAACAAAAACCCCAATTTAAAAAGTAAAAGGTGACAGCAGTTGCAATTCGACATGCCACTCAAGATGTGAGTCCTTTTGAAGATCAGGAAGTGGGCACCAGCGCTGCTAGACAGCATGGCAGAGGTCACAATAGTTTGCCTGGGTCTTCAAGAGCATCTGGAGGTGAAAGCAACTGATGATTTTTTACAAGTAGAAACTGCGGACATGCATGTCTCTACGCTTGATAGGGTGTATAAAGTAACACTACAGTTAGAAGGAGACGTTGAACTCACAATAGACACAGGCCCTCATTCTAACCGCGCCCACCATGTGGTAACCGCCATATGGCCGCTCCGCGGTCAAAAGACCGCTGGGGCCATTTCAACTTTCCTGCTGGGCCGGCGGGCGCTAGCCAAGTTAGCGCCCGCCGGCCCAGCGGGAAAGGGGCCTGCAACACTGAAGCCGGCTCCGAATGGAGCCGGCGGGGTTGCAGGTGTGCGACGGGTGCAGTAGCACCCGTCGCGCTTTTCACTGTCTGCTAGGCAGACAGTGAAAAGCAGGCTGGGGCCCTGTTAGGGGGCCCCTGCACTGCCCATGCCATTGGCATGGGCAGTGCAGGGGCCCCCAGGGGCCCAAGGACACCTGTTCCCGCCATCCTGTTCCTGGCGGTAAAAACCGCCAGAAACAGGGTGGCGGGAAGGGGGTCAGAATCCCCATGGCGGCGCTGCTTGCAGCGCCGCCATGGAGGATTAGCCCAGCCGGGGGAAATCCGGCGGGAAACCGCCGGACCCGGTTTTCCGACCGCGGCTTTACCGCCGCGGTCGGAATGGGCTTTGAAGCACCGCCAGCCTGTTGGCGGTGCTTCAGTCATCCACGACCTCAGAATGACCCCCACAATCTTTTGGGATCGCATAGTAAATATATATGATATTTTGTTGGCCGAACAATACTGGCCATCTGTACCTGCACATATGGGAAGATGTTATTAAACCTTATTTCTAGGCCCTTGTTCTGGAAGAACTCACTGAATCCTACGCCATAGATTGGGCATTGGCACATGCATCCGCATTGTATCACAACCACGTAGGATGGGACAAAGATTCCCCCTACCATGTAATTCCTATTAAAAATCAACCCCGACCTCTACCTCAATATCCAATAAAACATGATGCAAAGGCACATGCAAGAGAAATTCTCACACAACTGGAGTACCGGGCGTAATTGAACACTGTGGGCCTGATTCTAACTTTGGAGGACGGTGTTAAACCGTCCCAAAAGTGGCGGATATACCACCTACCGTATTACGAGTCCATTATATCCTATGATATAATGATATAACTGAGAAAATTCACACTGCTGCACAGATGACTATCACTAAAGAAAGACCTCTAGCCCAGGGCAAACTAATTATCGTTGTTTCGCCCATTCCAGCCCTTCAGGTTGTCACAAAAGCAAGAGTTCCTAATGCTAAAGCATTACATCCAAGTTGGATACAATGGGCCACATCTTTGACAGCCACTGACGTAGATTACAATTTTGACCCAAAATTACAAACTCAAGAATTTTTGCAATGTGAACTAGAATATCTAGTTCCTGCAAACACACTGCCTATTGAGCAATATCAAAAAGTAATGTACACCGATGGCTCTGCACAACCTGCAAATGGCACAAAGCATCAATACTCCGCTGCTTGACCAGTTGTAAGTGGCGACATGGAGGACAATACATTTTGTCACCAACATACATTCATGCAACCCCTAGGGGATTGCACAGCACAGTTAGCACAGCTAAAAGCTCTGGTGATGGAACTGGAACATACGGATCCTGCACAGCTAACACTGATTGTTTGTGATTCTTACTATTGTGTCCAGTCCTTCAATGACTACCTACATAACTGGCTTCAGAATGTGTTCAGAGACTTTGAAGGTAACACCATTAAACACAGATTACTGTTGGGGGAAAGTAGAGGATCTGAAGGAAACGCTACCAAATGTCCATGTTGTACATACACTTGGACATCAGCGCGTTGGAATTCACGTGGCTGGGAATACACTGGCTGATGAAGCCGCAAAGTCAGCAGTTGCTATGGCCACTGTTGCTGCAGTAACCCGCTTAAGTGCAAAACCGGACGAAGACATATGGGCTGCTGTGAAAGCTACGGCTGATGGTACGCCCTATCCAAAAGCATTTCCTGCTAAATATTCCTACCAAATGGGAGGCTGCCTAAATGCTGAGGTTAAGATACCAGTCGTAGAGGTATGAGATATTCCTAACAAAGATATAAGACCAGAGTTGATTAAAGCAGCGCATGAGGGGGTAGCATCTGCGCATGCTGGTGTGGCGGCTACAATATCATTGTTACAAGCCCGATATTGGTGGCCAGACTTATATAAAGAGGCCAAGAAATATGTCCTTTGATGTGACATCTGCCAAAAATTAAAGTTTCCACCGCTAAACGCCCATCACAGATACCCTTCCTAATTTCCAACAAACCTTTACAATGTGTGTACTTGGACCACTGTGGTCCCTTAACACTGGACCGTGCATACAAATACATCTTAGTCGCTGATGACACTTGCTCCAGATTTCTATGGGTGTGACCACAACGCTCGGCCGACGCTTGGACTATTATTAAAGATTTGCGAGTCTTTATTGGTACATATGCAGTTGCGGCTTTCCACTCGGACCAGGGCCCTGCTTTCGCCTCAAGGGCATTCAGGGATGCCATGGCTTCAGTGGGGGTCCAACTCCAGTACGTATCTCCATTTCATCCAAGGGAAATGTGTCATGGAGCAATTAAACCTTGATTTAAAGCAATCCTTAATAGCCAGAGTCGTATGTACGGGTCGTAGTTGGCTTAACCACCTGTATGGAGGCCAGAGAGCACTTAACAATCTGCCTAGAAGGTCTCTGGGGGGGTCGTACTTCATATGAGTGCCTGTTGGTTCTCAGGCAGGTCGCTCCCCTCACCGCCTCACAGCCTCCAGCGTGACCGCTCTCGCTCCTGTGCCCTGTGCTCCTGTGCCCTGACTGCCTTTTCCCGCCTCCAGTGACCTAGCGCCAGCGCCCTCTTCGTTGTGCCCGAGTGCCTGTGTCCGCTCTTTCTTCTGTACCCCGAGTGCCTGTGCCCCTGGTATTGTTCCACTGTATTGTATTGTTTTTACCTTGTTTGCCCTTACCGTGTTCTTCTCTCTTCCAGCCTCGTCGCGTCACCCCATCGCCGCCTGTTCGTTTCCCGCCGCTACACTCCGGTAGCTCCGCCCCCTTGCTCCCCATTGGCCACCCCGCTCCCACCTCCCAGCTGCTCCTCCCTCCCTCTTCCCCTCATATGGAGGCCACGCAGCGATAGAGAGAGCGACCTCTGACCCTGGTTCTCAGGCAGGTCGCTCCGCTCACCGCCTCACAGCCTCCAGCGTGACCGCTCTCGCTCCTGTGCCCTGTGCTCCTGTGCCCTGACTGCCTTTTCCCGCCTCCAGTGACCTAGCGCCAGCACCCTCTTCGTTGTGCCTGAGTGCCTGTGTCCGCTCTTTCTTCTGTACCCCGAGTGCCTGTGCCCCTGGTATTGTTCCACTGTATTGTATTGTTTTTACCTTGTTTGCCCTTACCGTGTTCTTCTCTCTTCCAGCCTCGTCGCGTCACCCCATCGCCGCCCGTTTGTTTCCCCGCCGCTACACTCCGGTAGCTCCGCCCCCTTGCTCCCCATTGGCCGCCCCGCTCCCACCTCCCAGCTGCTCCTCCCTCCCTCTTCCCCTCATATGGAGGCCGCGCAGCGATAGAGAGAGCGACCTCTGACCCTGGTTCTCAGGCAGGTCGCTCCCCTCACCGCCTCACAGCCTCCAGCGTGACCGCTCTCGCTCCTGTGCCCTGACTGCCTTTTCCCGCCTCCAGTGACCTAGCGCCAGCGCCCTCTTCGTTGTGCCCGAGTGCCTGTGTCCGCTCTTTCTTCTGTACCCCGAGTGCCTGTGCCCCTGGTATTGTTCCACTGTATTGTATTGTTTTTACCTTGTTTGCCCTTACCGTGTTCTTCTCTCTTCCAGCCTCGTCGCGTCACCCCATCGCCGCCTGTTCGTTTCCCGCCGCTACACTCCGGTAGCTCCGCCCCCTTGCTCCCCATTGGCCGCCCCGCTCCCACCTCCCAGCTGCTCCTCCCTCCCTCTTCCCCTCATATGGAGGCCGCACAGCGATAGAGAGAGCAACCTCTGACCCTGGTTCTCAGGCAGGTCGCTCCCCTCACCGCCTCACAGCCTCCAGCGTGACCGCTCTCGCTCATGTGCCCTGTGCTCCTGTGCCCTGACTGCCTTTTCCCGCCTCCAGTGACCTAGCGCCAGCGCCCTCTTCGTTGTGCCCGAGTGCCTGTGTCCGCTCTTTCTTCTGTACCCCGAGTGCCTGTGCCCCTGGCATTGTTCCACTGTATTGTATTGTTTTTACCTTGTTTGCCCTTACCGTGTTCTTCTCTCTTCCAGCCTCGTCGCGTCACCCCATCGCCGCCCGTTCGTTTCCCGCCGCTACACTCCGGTAGCTCCGCCCCCTTGCTCCCCATTGGCCGCCCCGCTCCCACCTCCCAGCTGCTCCTCCCTCCCTCTTCCCCTCATATGGAGGCCGCGCAGCGGGCGCGCGCAGCGGCCGCGCGCAGCGGGCGCGCCGCTGGCGTGCCGAAGGCGCGCCAAAGGCAAGCCCGTCTGCGCCCGTCCGCGCCTGGACCGCGCCCAGCGCCAGACCCCCTGGCCCCCACCGCTGCGAGCCTACACGCCAGACCTACGAAGCCGCCACCCTCATCGCACTCAACACCGGCCGGATCCCCGGGTGCTGCCGTGCCGCCCCAAGACGCACCCACGGACCCTTCACCTGCCAATCCTGCAAGTTCTCCTGCATCCAGACCCGCACCGCGCCCGCCAAACCAAGCACCAACAGCAACCACCTGAAGTGCATCCTGCTTAACACCCGCTCCATCCACAGACACGCTGTGGAACTCTGGAACCTGCTCGACACCACATCTCCAGACGTCACCTTCCTCACAGAAACCTGGATGAACGCCTCCTCAGCGCCCGACATCGCCATCGCCATCCCGGACGGATACAAGATCACCCGGAGGGACAGCATCAACCAGACAGGAGGAGGCATCGCCATTGTCCTTAAGAACACCATCCGCATCACGACCAACTCCGACGACACCCTCACAGCTGCCAAACATCTCCACTTCCAGATTCACACCGACCCCAAGACCACACTCAGAGGCACCCTCATCTATAGACCCCCAGGACCCCGCACACAATTCAGCGAAGACATCGCAGACTTCATCAGCCCTCACGCCCTCTCCTCCGCCGACTACATCCTCCTAGGGGACCTCAACTTCCACCTGGAGAACAACAACGACAACAACACCACCACCCTGCTGGACAACCTCGCCAACCTCGGACTCAAGCAACTGGTGAACACCCCCACCCACTACGCCGGACACACGCTTGACCCAGTCTTCTCCTCCAGCAAGTACATCTCCTTCAGCCACTCCACCGGACTCCACTGGACAGACCACAGCTGCGTCCACTTCAGCTTCAGAAAAACCACGACTCACCACCACCCACAACAGGCTCGCCGCAGGAGCTGGAACAAGATCACCGCCGACCAGCTCTCCACATCACTGAGCCAGAACCCTCCCGCCAGCTCAGCGGACCCCAACCAAGCAGCCAACAACCTTACACAGTGGATCACCAACTGCGCTGACAACCTCGCACCTCTGAAAACCCATCCCATCAGGCCCAACAGCAAGAAAGCCTCCTGGTTCAACAACGACCTCAAGAACTCCAAGAAGAACTACCGCACCCTCGAGAGAGCCTGGCGAAAAAACCTGACTACAGACAACATGACCGCCCTCAAGTACGCGTCCCGTAAACACCACCAGCTGATCCACACCACCAAGAAGACAGCATTCAAAGAACGACTAGACAACAACGCACACAACAGCAAGGAACTCTTCAGCATCGTCAAAGAGCTCTCCAACCCCAGCGCCGGAAACAACGACATCACCCCCTCACAAGACCTCTGCGACTCACTCGCCTCGTTCTTTCACCGCAAGATCGCCGACATACACAACAGCTAAGGCGCACAGACCACGCACCCAACCACCAAACAGACGCCCCCCAACACCACCCTCCGCGCCTGGACCCCGGTCAGCACCGAAGACACCATCCATACGATGAACACTATCCATTCCGGATCACCAACCGACCCATGCCCCCACCACGTCTTCAACAAGGCCGACTCCGTCATCGCACCCCATCTCCGGGACATCATCAATTGCTCCTTCAACAGCGCCACCTACCCGGAGAGCTGGAAGCATGCCGAACTCAGCGCCCTCCTGAAGAAACCATCAGCAGACCCCACCGACCTCAAGAACTACCGCCCCATCTCGCTCCTCCCGTTTCCTGCCAAAGTCATCGAGAAGACCGTCAACAGACAGCTGGCCGCCTTCCTCGAGACTAATGGATCCCTCGACCACTCACAGTCCGGCTTCCGAGCCAACCACAGCACCGAGACCGCCCTCATCGCAGCCACTGACGACATCCGAGCCCTGCTCGACAATGGGGAAACAGCGGCCCTCATCCTCCTGGACCTCTCCGCAGCGTTCGACACGGTCTGCCACCGCACCCTAGTGCAGCGCCTCAGCAACATCGGAATTCAAGAGAAGGCTCTAGAGTGGATCATCTCGTTCCTCACCGGAAGAACCCAGAGAGTCCGCCTTCCCCCGTTCAGATCCGAGGCCACCGAAGTCATCTGCGGCGTACCACAAGGATCTTCACTCAGCCCCACCCTCTTCAACGTCTACATGAGCCCCCTCGCAGCCATGGCACGCCACCACAACCTCAACATCATCTCCTACGCCGACGACACCCAGCTGATCCTCTCCCTCACCAACGACCCAGCCACCGCCAGAACCAACCTGCACGAAGGGATGAAAGACGTAGCCGAGTGGATGATGAACAGCCGCCTGAAACTAAACTCAGACAAGACGGAAGTCCTCATCCTTGGATCATCACCATCTGCCTGGGACGACTCCTGGTGGCCCCCTGCCCTGGGCAGCGCACCCAAACCAACGGACCACGCACGCAACCTGGGCTTCATCCTGGACTCCTCCCTCTCAATGACCAGACAAGTCAACGCCGTCTCTTCATCATGCTTCAACATCTTACGCATGCTCCGAAAGATCATCCGATGGATCCCCACCGAAACCAGGAAGACGGTCACCCAGGCACTGGTCACCAGCCGACTGGACTACGGTAACACCCTCTACACCGGAACCACGGTCAAACTACAGAAAAGACTCCAACGCATCCAGAACACCTCCGCACGCCTCATCCTTGACATCCCCCGACACAGCCACATCTCCAGACACCTGAGAGACTTGCACTGGCTCCCCGTCAGCAAGAGAATCACGTTCCGCCTCCTCACCCACACACACAAGGCCCTCCACGACCTGGGCCCCAGGTACCTCAACAACCGCCTGACCTTCTACACTCCCACCCGCCAGCTACGATCGACCAGCCACGCCCTCGCCGCCGTGCCACGCATTAGAAAAGCCACCATGGGAGGAAGATCCTTCTCCTACCTGGCAGCCAAGACTTGGAACTCCCTCCCCATCCACCTCCGTCTGACCCACGACCACCTCTCCTTCAGGAAGCAACTCAAGACCTGGCTGTTTGAGCAGTAGCGGTCCCCCCTCCCCCCCAGCGCCTTGAGACCCTCCGGGTGAGTAGCGCGCTATACAAATTTTTTGATTGATTGATTGATTGTTGGGAACTCAAACGTATGTTCCAGATCTTGATGGTCCTGGCATGGAGGCGGCAGAAACACCTTTTGATATAAATGAACGTGTCACTGTCCTACGGGACTTACAGCAGTTCCGTGACGACAACGCTTCTGCCAGTGCCGCCTCCACAGGAATTAAGGATGTGCCTGTAACTCCCACCGATCCTAGAGTGGGGGATCTAGTACATGAAATGGTTGCTGTGAAAATAGAATTTGGTCCTTCTTATCGTGCACCAGTTGCAGTCTTGGGAATAAACGGTACCAGAACTGTCATTCTACCACCATTGGCAGATGCCAAAGAAAACCGCTTTGTCTCCATCGACAATGTCAAACTACACCATGTGGCCGATCCTCCAGCGCTGAACAAAAGGAACTACCATTAGTTCCCGAATCCACCTCACTACTGGTCAAGAAGTTCCTCTACAAGTTGTAAGTAGCAACACTCACACCTCTCCGAGCTTGGGGAGGGTGGAAAATGATCTTGCATTGGTTCCACTAACAACAAATAATACAGAAAAAAAAAGATTGATTTGATACAACTTCAACACAGATGGATGGTGCCATTTATTCTGTGCCACCGCAGGAGACATCAACTCCACTAACCAACACGGCTCCAGTTTTGCACAAACTGCTTCTGGATACTTTGGCGACATCAACAATTACTTTTTGGACTCATTTGCCTCTTCGACACCTGAACTATCAAAAACACGTAAGGTGACACACTGGCATAAAGTAACTTACTTCATTCTTCCATGGAGTTATCTGTAGCTTTCCTTGATTGTACTAACTTTCCTGCTTTCGGTTGGGTTTGTAATCACATTCTTTTTGTTAATATATAGTCATTTTCTTCCTGAAAAATCAACAGTTCAACAGGTGGATGAGGTCCTAAAACCACATTTTTCTTCTCACAAGGTCTGCAGAGACTTATCCTTTGTGAACATTTCCGCTATACCAATTCCTGATGGGATTGTTTGGGATAAAGTAACATTTGGTATATACGGCCCTACAGAGGTCATTCAAATACCATATGTGTTTAAACTTTCAATGAACAATATAATAATACCCGGAGTTGTTTCTGATGATTGGGATGTGAAAACATTTGATTCTATGATGACTGAATTGCAGTATTACACTGTATTTGAAAACGAAGAAGTTTATCAATCTAAAGAAAATTATGAAGATATGTTTTGCTATAATTATTATGGGCACCATTTTATTCACAGAGCGAGAACTTCAAAGACTATTTTGAATCATCTGGTGGAGGAGCAGAGGCACCGGATGGAGCTGCATCCCACATGGGCCTGGAGGCCAAATCCACAGAAGGTGAGGGCACCAGTGGGACGGAGGGCGAGGGGAACACCATGACGGGGACAGGAGGGTCGATCACAGATAGCGACTCCTCCTTCGATGGAAGCTCCCTGGTGGTGACGGACACCTCTGTGCCCACTCCAACACCAGGTACAGCCGCCACCCCCCCTACCAGCTCTGCCCTGCCAGCAGCCCCATAGCGTGTTTCCCGTGTTCGCTCACCCAGGAGGGTGGGCAGCTCCTTCGCCCCAGGCACCTCAGGCCCTGCACCAGTCAGTCCTGCTGCCCTTGGTGAGGAGGCTATTGACCTCCTGAGATCCCTCACTGTTGGGCAGTCAACCATTCTGAATGCCATCCGGGGTGTCGAGAGGTATTTGCAATGAACAAATGCATACCTGGAAGGCATGCACTCTGGCGTGAAGGCCCAACAGAGAGCATTTCAGGCTCTGGTCTCTGCACTGATGACAGCCATTGTCCCTGTCTCTAGCCTCTCCCTCCAACTTCCTCTGCCCAGTCCCAATCCCCTCAACCCCAGCCTATGACAAGAACACCTTCAGACCAGCATTCACCCAAATAAAGACACAGAAGTGGCTCAGGCAAACAAAAGCACCACACATCATCCCACAGGCACTCACACAAGCACCATTCCCAACATTCACTGCCTCCACTGTGTCCCTCTCCTCCTCATTGTCCGCCTCCCTCCTAGTATCGTCTCCACTCACACCTGCATGCACTACATCCTCATCCACTACCTCCACCACCAGCACACCCATCACTACTCACCTATCACTGGCAGTCACCACCCCCACATCCATGCACACATTCCCTGTGTCCTCTCCCAGTGTGTCTGTGACCCTTACTCCCAAAGTACACAAACGCAAGCACCCACCCACCCAACAGCCATCCACCTCACAACAGCATCCAGCCCATGAACCTTCACCCAAACTCAGCAGACAGACACCTCCTACAACCACTCCCTCTTCCTCCACTCTCAAACCCTTTCCCTCTTCCCACCCCAGTGTGTCTAAAAAGATTTTCCTGGCAAACATTCACCTCTTCCCTACCTCTCCCCCATCCTTCCCCTCGGGCCAGGGTGTCCAGAACCCAGGCCAGCCCCTAAGCCACCAAGTTGGCGTCCACTGTGGTACCTGCAACTCACAGAGGCTCAAAGGGGGCAACCGTCAGGCCAGCCAGTGTGCCACCAACCCCTGCAAAGGACAAAACCATTCTGCCACCTGCCAAGGTGAAGAAGGGGACAGCATGCAGCAAGGGCAAGGAGCACGACCCACCCAGCAAGGCCTCCTCCAAAACTCCAGCTGCCAGAGCCAAGGTCACAACAGCATCTGCCAAGGTGAGGAAGGGGCAGAAAACCCAAGGCAAGGCACTTCAGCTGTCAGAGCCTGCAGGTGAAGGCCTGGTGCCCACCAGCACAACTGCCAGCCCCTCCACCTGCACCACGTGCAGCACTGCCAGCAGCCCCGCCGCAAACACTGCAGCAAGCACCACCACCTTCACCACCACCTGCACTGCCACTAGCACCACTACTGTCAGCAGCAGCATCCCCATTGGGCAGCCGTCTGAGGCTGCAGGAGACAGGCTGGAGCCTCCCACCACCACAGGCAGCACCCCCACTAACACCGGCACTACCACAGTTTGCACCCTCTTGAGAGACTGTGGCTTTGCACTCCCAAGGACATCGCTGTGGGCATGGAGCCCCCTCCAGGGTCACTGGCGTTGTCCCATCTTCCAGCTGAGGTGCCCCCCCTTCCCCGTCCCTCTGAGATGCCTGTGTGTTTTCAACCTGATGCTGCTGCAGCATTCTCTCCGTATTGAGGCAGGAGTCAAGTGTGGGCTTGGCCCATGATTTTTGGCCCAGTGGCCCACGGACATTTGGAAAGGACAATGTACGGCCTTATGTACATATTGTATATTTTTGTAAATACTGTTTTTCTAGACGTTACATATATTTGCCTATTTCTAATATATCTCTGATTTGACTCACTTCATTTTGTCCTTGCATTCTTCCAGGGGGTTATGGGGTGTAAATGTAATGTTGTTGCATGTGTTTGTGTGTATGCTGTTGTGGGTGAGGGTGGGGTGTGGCATGTTGCATGTAAGTGTCACTCTCTTTTTCCTCCCCCCTCCCCTGTGTACTAGGTACAGTACTCACCATGGCTGTTGCTGCCGCCTTTGGTATTCCTGGTGGATGAGGAGGTAGACCAGCATGGGTAGGACCTGTAACTCGGGCTCCATGGCGTCCTGGTTCTTCGTTGAGTGTCAAGCAGTGAGTGGTTTCCCTTCTGTGTTCTGTTTCCGCCGTGCTTTTGATGCCGTTGGTACCGCCCCAGAAAAGCTGGCGGATTTGTGGGTTGTGATGGGGTGGGCACTGCATTGTCTTCCGCCTGTCTGTTGGCGGTGACCGCTGCGGTGTTTGTTGCTACTGCAGTGACGGTCGGAGTGTTAAAGTGGTTGTCTATGTTTCCGCCGTGGTCATGATCCCATTTTTGGTACCGCCGGCATGTTGGAAGTATTACGCCGCTTTAACACCGACCGCCACAGTTGTAATGAGGGCATTAATGTTTTACTCTCACGTCCTGGCAGGTAGTTATTGTGGCCAAGAGATACCAGTGGGTGTCACAAACGTTTATTAGAACTAGTAGGCCGGACCCTCGCTATATATCGTCCACACATGGGGTATAGTAACAACATACAGTGTAGGGAAACTATGCCAGCAGTGGTTAAAGAGTTCCTCACTAGATTCGGTTAGAGAACACTTCAGTCTCCTGTCTAATAACACTGACTTACAGGACTTCCTGCTAGGCCCCAGAAAACAACGCAGAAAATGTTTCTTATGTGAAGAATATATAGTTAAATCTGGAAGCTTGCACAACAAGAAGTTGCTGCCCGGTTAAGGCAAATACACCAGGAAATTTTTAAAAAGGCATTAGCTTTTGTAGATAATGGGATTAACACCCTGTCCAACTGGAAATACACCCTAAATAACATTGTTTCTTCTGCAATAGACATTAATACATGGGGTCATTAATCTGCCTATTTCCACATTACAATTCACATCCTGTTTAAAAGACATTCTGGTAGGCAGATACGAAAAACTGGGAGATAGTTACATCCATGAGGTGTGGGAGCTACCCTTCGCATACAAATATCTTAGTGGCATGAAGGAAGCCTTTCTTAGCGGTAGTGAATGGAAGACTTCTGTCAGCCATTCAATGGTTTGTAAACAGCTGTCCTTCCATAGGCGTGTAACGCGTCTGCAGCAAACTTGGCTTGTTATCTGAAGGGAGTTGCAGTCCCCTTGATTAGACCTACTTTCAAACGGCACCTATGTCCTCCTCAATGGTGAAGCCTGTTGTGGGATGCAGGCCAGAATAGTTTATGTTGTTTCACTCTCTAAGATTGCTACATCCTGCGGGAATGTATTTTTTCCTCCCACTAACATAAAAGAGGTAGTGAACATTTGGCCTCATATTGCTACTTCTAATGTGAATGTTAACAAGTTGAGCAGACTCAAGGCTTTATTGTTTCAAAAACATGTGGCTGTCACATCTGTACGCGAGACCTACGGACTTTAGGTAGCAAGGTCATCAGCAGAGACCCTTTTAAGTACCAACTTTCCGAGACACTTTGGTGAACTCATGGGACGGATATTTAATGCAACCAGTACTACTGAAATCGCAAATTTCTTTAAAGCGGTTGTTTCTGGTTTCGTTCACACCTTCTCCTCTATATTTGGTTTAATACTATCAGCCATCCACTAAATGTTCTCCAGTATTTTGGGGGAATTTCCAATAACTTTGGCGATAATAGTTAGTGTTTTGCTATTGCTATATTTTATGTGCAATTGCTCTCCTGCCACACTAAGAAGGAATGAAAGCGCTCCAATCAGTGCAGCTGTGTTGTGAACACATGATGTAGTATTTTGGAGCAACACACCTGGAACAATTGGGGTGTGACTGGTCCCTGTCATTCAGACCGGTTTTGCATTGTGTGCAGCCCGTGTTTCGGTGCCGCTGGTGCTTTTTCGAACATGCACTGGAAGTTTGTCTTTCTACGCAGCGCTTGCTTTCATTGGATGCTGATCTGTTGATGTTCTCGTTGAGGGCTCATTACCAGTCATGCGCGTTCAGGGTGCGTTTGCTACTTGAAGCTGCTTATGAGTTGTCCTTCCTTGAGGATGTGGCTCTAAACTTATCATTGGGCACACCACGGAATGCCGCCTTGGCTGAGGCTCGGGCTATGGAACACAACTGCTCCTTGGTCCTTCTCGGCGATGGCTTTCCAACTTTAACACCTGCCGAAGTGGAAGATTTCCTGTCCTCCATTGTCCCTGAATCAATTGAAAATACTAAAAATAACTCTGACTCTTGAAATTCGGTCCTTTTTATGCCACATTTTAACATTCTAAATTGTCCTTTTATATATGCTCATGTGTCCTTTTCACTTCTCATTATTGACATTTTTTACATATATATCTTAAGTTGAGTTTTAGTAGCTTTTATATTTATTTAGGCTTTGAACAACCTTCAACCTACAAGGGGAGGATGTTGTGTAGCCATTTCAGTTATAGCTCCATGCACGTTATTTTAACAGTCTATGCCTGCCACTGTGCACTTTAACCTAGATATATTTTATTCAGATTTGCTTTATCATTGTTACAGTAGCCACTTTTACGGTCTTGTTTTATTTCTCTCTATTTAGCGTTTTTTGTCTAGGCCAGCACTGTGTTCTCAAACAAGACATTCTTGCTCACTCTGTGCTTCTTCCAAGGCTTCAGTAAGATGGGATGCTGATGAACGTGGTTTATGTTTTTTCTCTGACATTCATAGAAAACATACATCCTTACGTAGGGAAATTTTCTCAGAACATCAGCTGTTTTATTATAAAAACACTCTCCTGACCCTTACACGTTTGAGGGAGATTCCAGCCAGAGGACCACAACTGTCTGCTGATTGCTGAATGCTTCGCTACAGCTGCTTCTGCAGATTTCAGGGCTTTGCTCAGGTATGGGGATGATGTCTTCCCAGGGTAACCTGAATGGCAGAATTAGAGCTTAACACGCTGTGCTCTAGTATAGCTTAGGTATAAATTAGTCTATTGACTCTAGTGACAATATGGTAGCATTATTTCTATGCTTTACTCTCCTTGTCACAGTTTTAATCTTGTCATGATATATCATCCCAGTTATAGCAGTCCATGCTTTGCTAACTAAGATGCACTCGCTTCATTAAAGCATTATTGAAATATATACTGCCTCTGTTTGTCATTGTGTATATGAGATCAATGTAACGGAGAGAAACAGACGAGACCTGAGTGACCACGGCTTCCCTGAGAAACCAGGTATGTCATGCGCACGGCTGCCCAATAATCCCTGCCTTTGGGTAGAGATGAGGCACTGCTAGTTAGCCGGAGCAAAACCCGGATTGGAGTGACAGGTGTCATCTGCAGTGGGTCAGACTCAGTCTCCCACACCGCAGGTGATTCTGCCACTCAGAATCCAGTAGTCTCATCAGAATAATGAGAGCCTACGTGACAGCAGGAGCTGGCCTTTGAGGGTGGTGGTCTCCAGGGCCATATATGGCTCCATTAGGGGACTGTGCGGGCCCCCTCCAATGTTGTATTTGCCCCAGGGAGGTGGTTGTCCCCAGTACTGGGGTCTGTAATGGACCCCTTCATTCTTTTATTTTAGCCCTGGGACATACAATTCAATCTTTGTCCCAGGGAGGTGGTGATCCCCGGGCTGTGAGGGGGCCGTGTGCCCTGCACATACAATTCTGTCTTTGCCTCGAGGGAGGTGGTGGTCCCAGGGGCTATGGGGGGACTGCATGCCCCCCCACATTTCATTCTATGTTTGCCCCAGGTTGGTGGCGGTTTGTGGGGCTGTGGGAGGCCCGCCTACATTCAAAATTTGTTTGGCCCGGGGAAGGTGGCTGTCCCCAAGTGTGTGGGGGGGGGGGGAGCGTGGCTATCCAGCATACATCATTCATTTGGACCCAGAGAGGTGGCGGTCACTGGGGCCTGGGTGGGCCTAGTGGGCCTGCAGTTATAAAATTATTAAGCCCCTGAGAGTTGGTGGTTCCCGGGGCATTTATACATGCCCACAGGACCTGGCCCACCAAGGGGCTTTAGTAAAACAAGCACGGGAGCCTGCGCTTGTCTTTTTTTTAATTTTGTGGCACAAATTTGTTGAAAATGTATGGCAAAATGAAAAAAAAAATGCCCTGATGGGGTCCCTCTTCGACCTCAGCACCATAGCTAAGTGGTCAAGTTGTCCCTACTCTGGCCCTTATCTTTTTTTCACATTTTTAAATCTTTTTTTTTCTGGGACTCAGCTGAAGCTAAGACCCAAGATGGCTGCCAACAATTCCCGGCTGAAGTGTTGTCAGCCAATCAGATCTCAACATGAGATCAGGAGAGTTTGCAGAGCCTTCATGTCCTTATATGTCCATTTTCTTTCTTTAATTTCTCAAAAACTACTTTACGGATTTACACCAAATACCAAAAATGGCAGTTGCACCCTTGCCATGCACTACTAATTACCCCACAAATTACGGCATTCATGACATCTTTTGTATCATTTATAATATCAATGTAGTATTTGCAGTAAAGTATTTGATGAAAAAACTGTGCATAACAGGGTGCAAGAGTTATAGTTACCTCAGGGCATGAGTATAGTTACTTTTAAAAATATATATTTTTATTAAGGTTTACAGCATACTGAAATCCAACAACAAGGAAAAACCATGCGATTTCATCAGCAACACTGTTTTACAGCATATTGAAATCCAACAACAAGGAAAAACCATACGATTTCATCAGCAACACTGTTACAGCAATTTTGAATAAGGGAGGAAACATGGGGGTTGGAGGTGTGAGGCCCCGGGGGGTGATAAGGGTGCTAGATGATCTCCACAGAGCAAAAATTCAGTTGCTATATACTTTACATCACCAGTGCATTAATAAACATGAAAACAACATATTTTATCTATATAGCAGAGACTCTTTGGCAATATGTACAGTCGGTGTGTCTTGAGCACTCCTATAGGGATAGTGCCCATTAAAATAATGCAGCAGACCGTGAAGTACAGCCTCACAGGCTTGCAAGGGAGCGCAACTTAGGTGTGTGCCTAGGGGCATCAGACAGCCTATTACTTTTAGGTTAGGTTGTTTTATGATTTGTTCGTGGAAGTCAGATGTCGTTTTGTGCTTCTATTTTGATGATGAATGTGTCCCATTTGTTGCTGCCGCTCTGTGCTAGACCCTTGAGCATCAGCGCACGCAGTACTTCCACTTCAGCTCCTGACCACAGCAGCATTGTGTAACCATTTGGTAGTGTCTGGGATTGAAGGTGCTTTCCAATGCATGGCGATAAGGCGCTTAAATGTGGTAACAGCCAAGTCTGTAAATTTATGGAGGTGTTTGTCCCTTTGGTTTTCTGTGGTGCAGTCCCAGCAAACAGGATTCAGGTGTGGGTGATAAGACCTGATCTGTTATGTCGGCAGTAGTCTCAGTTACCTGATGCCATGCTGCTTAGCTACAGCAATTTAGGGAGAACAATCATTTTGGCTATGGCTCCTTTACCCATCGATGATAGCCGGAGCGGGCACCTGAAGGGAAGTGAGCCTCGTATATTTCTGACAGCCCTATCAGGATTGCCCTCTTTCAAATCTTGCAGGGAGTGATATACCTGTATCCCTGGATTTTAAAAGGGGTGTGACGCCACCTTTTTTGATAATTTGGGAGGGTATGTTGTTCATCCGGTGGGAAAGGGGACATGGGGAAAATGCATGATTTTGACCAGTTGACCTTCAGCCCTGATATAGTACCGAAAAAGTCCAATAAGGAAATTACTTCGGGGACAGCCGTTATGTGGTAGCGTAGATAAATTAAGGTATCATCTGCATATAGAGATATGATGTGAAAAGTATGCAACTCCTGTATACCCCAACATCCCGCTTTCAGTCTCAGATGAGCAGCCAGTGGTTCCATTGCTATCTCAAACAATAATGGGGAAAGTGGGCATCCCTGTTTAGTGCCCTGATGGATAGGAAATTGTTGGATATAATGTGACCTGTCTTGACTCGGGCTGTCAGATCAGAGTACAGGATATTTACCCATTTCAAGAAACCGGCCCAAAACCCATTCGATGGAGAGTTGTAAAAAGGTAATCCCAGCTAAGTGTATCAAAAGCCTTTTCTATATAAAGCGAAACAGCCACACCCCTAGTACCATTATGTGCATCAATGTGAAGAAGTCGGGGCAGTCTCCTGATATTTAAAAAAATACTTTGTCCTGGAATAAAACACAAATGATCCTCATGGATCAGGCCAGGCGTTAACAGGAGAAGTCTGTTTGCCAAAAGTTTCTCCATGATTTTACAATTGAAGTTTATCAGGGAAACTGGTCTGTAGGACCGCGCGTCAAGGGGTATGAGACTGGGTTTGGGCAAGACTACTATGAGGGCTTCACATTGGGACTGTTGCAGTGGCCCTGTCGATCACGCTTCATTAAATATTTCAAGTATGGGTGGTAGGAGATGAGATTCATATGCTGAATAATATTTGATTGGTAAGCAATCCATGCCAGGGGCCTTGTTGCGGGCTAATTGGGTTAGTGCTGTGCGAATTACCTCTAATCGGATTGGTTTATCTAACTTGTCTTTTTGTTGCATATGTAGTTGGAGCAGGAGGACTGTGTCTAAGAAAGTGGATAGCTGTGCAGATGTGGATGGCTCAGCAGCTGCGTATAATGATTGACAATAATTTTTTTATGCTGAGTTAGTATCATCCTGTGGGGTAAGCATTTTGCCAGAATCCATTCGGATTGCCCCAATCGGAGTTTGCTGTGGAGACTCCCTAACTGGCCATGCCAAAAGGCGGCCATAGCTGTCGCCCTCAGTGTATTGTCGTTTCATGTAGTGTCGCTAGTCATGTTTACACAGTTTTGCATTGGCCTCTTTATGCTTTGCGTGTAAGTCTTGAAGGAGATCTAGATTGGTTGTTTGGTTAGCTACGGCTAACTCTGCCTCACAAAGCTCAACCTCCACTGTGGTCACTTCATGACATAACACCTGCCGAATCCCCATGGATGCAGTGATTCACTGTCCCCGCACCACCACTTTGTGTGCGGCCCATTCGGTAGCCCGAAGAGATGTGGGCTTATAATTATGTGCAAAATATGTGGAAATACATGTAGCTAGTTCTGGGTGAAAAGGGGGGTCCGACAATGCCTCAAACTGCAATCGCCAGGTCGGCACCTTTGTAAGTGGTCTGCCCCATTGTAGAGTTACCTTCAAGGGACTGTGATCAGATGTGGTGCGAGCTAGATATTCAGAACTCACCATTCTCTGCTACAGGGCCATGGGTCCCAGGAATAGATCCATTCTGGTATGTAAGTCGTGGACCGGGGAATGAAAGGAGTACTCACGGTTCGATGGGTGACCCATCTGCCATAGGTCGTGGAGATCCCTGTCCGATCTCCAAGATGTGAACCCTTGGGAGGTTTTCCTACTCAGTGCCCCCTGCAATAGTGGGTGAGATCTGTCTGCAACTATATCAGGAACACAATTAAAGTCCCCCTCCAGAGAGCGGCCACCGATGGATCCGGGAACAGACCGGGTGTTAGCTTGTTCAGGAAATCCCCATGGTTGGTATAAGGAGCATATATTCCCACTAAGTCCAGTCATATTCCATCAAACAGACCTTCTATGATCACATATCTACCATCAGAGTCCCTCTGATTATGTTCCACCAGCGTATGGGATGCCCAGTGACACCCATTTTAATACTTTCCAGGCTAATGTTGAGACTGCAGTGCCGTAGACCTGTCCTCTCCAGCTGTTATGAAGCTTTTTGAGTTCAGCCTCCATGAGATGTGTTTCCTGGAGCATGACTATATGTGCCCACTGACGCTCCAGATATGCCTGCATGTGATGTCTCTTGGACGAGGATGCTATACCTCGTACATTCCATGTGTTGATGTTATAGCTAGTGAGGGATGGTGTAGTTTGTGTACTCATGTATGTTTGTGTGTTTGTGCCGCTGAAGTAGAGAAATAACTGAATTCCCTGCCCTATTGACTGTTTCTGTGGTACATATATGGATTCAGTGGAATATGATCCTCAACCATATATTTGTCCCACCTCCCAGCCCCTCATCAGTGTGCGCACTTGTACATGCAACAGCGGTAATAAAGACAAACAAGATTGGCAACATGCCTTAACAGAAAACAATACGACAACCTTCAGTCACCGGCACATTGCTGCTATGCAAGCAGCTGTCATGTGTGAGGTGGGATAGGTCCAGATGGTGAGTTTTGTTTAGGAACTCCAAGATCCAGTGCAGCTCTCCCGTCGGGCCTGCAGGATATAGCATAGTTCCGGCAGTCTTCACCAGTGTTAAAAGGGTTATATGTACGATCTTGTCCCCTGGTTACTGACATGGGCTCCAAGCTGGCAGCCGGGTTTTCTGGAAGCTGGCTCATTATTGCAGCATAATAACACTGAGTAGGTAGTTCTCATAATGATAGAGCAATGTCTCGATCCGCTATGATGTCTGAGCATGATGGACCATGTGAGGTGCGGTATAAGTGTGGAACGTATCACCGGATAGCTACATCCCAGCCAGAGGTGATCACCTGTTACTGTTGGATGTGGTCGAACCTATATTAGTCATCAGCTGAATGGGGGGTAATGGTTGGTTTATTGCAGGAGTTAGCCGAATTACTGTGATCCCCCACCCAGAATTAGAATCTGATGGCGTTTGAAGTGAAGCGAAAAAATCTGACGTGAGCTGTGTGGTCTCAACCAGCACCTTTGCTCGTTCCTCCGTGGCCTGCGCCCTGGTGGGTCCAGCACTTGGTCCGATTTGGCACTTACGTTTGGACTGAGGAGACAACCATTGTGTCGCTGTTTCTTCCTTATTAGAGGGCTGGGCAAGGCCCTTAGCATGAAGCCACGTCCAGGCGTCTTCAGGGATAGCGAAGATATGGGTTTTCGCATCATCGATCACGCAAAGCCTCAATGGAAAGGGGAGTGCATATTTTATATTGTGATCCCTGAGCAGTTGCTTGACCGCAAAACAGGAGTTAAGTTTCTTCTGAACCTCTGCTGTAAAGACTGGCTAGGCGGTAACGTTCATGTCCCAGAATTTCAATGGACCATGAGTGCGAAAGCGTTGAAGCACTGTCTCTATCACGATAATTGACAAGGTGGGCTTTCAGTGGCCAGAGGGGTGCCCAGAGATGGCGGCTTGCCTGGCATCCTGTGGGCACACTTCATTAAAAAAGAATTTGGGGATTTTAACTTGGAGTACTGTATTCGTGAGGCAGTGTTCCAAAAACAGCTCTGCACTGGGGCCTTCTGCTCTCTCCAGAAACCCAATGAAGTGGACATTGTTTTGCTGCAAGCACCCTTCTGCATTTTCCACTCTCCATTGCAGTAAGGCTACTTCCATGGTCAGTTGTCTCATCTGAGACTTGAGGTTTTGGACAGATGGATGCATTGCTGCAATGTCAGATTCTGTTTCCCCCAACTCTTTCTGATAATTTACGGTGAGCTGCCCGGAGTAAATTAGCATTCTGCGCTACTGCATCGATCTTGGATTCCAGAGATGCTTTAGTGGCCAGTATGCAATACTTTCTAAAATTTAGAGGAGTGACTGTGGAGGGTGACATCCAGTTGTTGCAAGGAGTAAGCAGTACTATTTGATGTTGATGACTGAGTTGTTGGATTATCTACAGCCATAACGGCTCCGCGGTTTTAGGCTTTCTCATCTGACCCCCAATGTGCATGGCACTCATGCAAGCCTTGAGGAGAGAAATCCACTTCTATATCACTAGCAGCAGGTCAAGGTCCCAAGATATAGAATTATACCAGGCACATGATCTCGAGGGCAAAACGGTGTCATATGTCAGCTGTTTGACCCCCCCCCCAGAATTATAGGCTAATAAAAGAATATACCAAACATAGTAGAGGTGCAGAATTTTCACATATGACATGGAGCAGCACTAATATATAACCAGGTGTGAGCATGGGTACTCCGCTGCGGGTGTATCTTTTGGTGACAGGCAACATGCCATTGTACTTCACACCATGGGATTGGGCACTTGTTTTGTACTTTAAGAAGATCTGAGTCCTAAAATTTAACAGGCCATCACTCCACCAGGTGATCATCTTATCGCCATAGCATAGTACCACAAGCTGAAGTTTTCTCTGGCGCACAGTCCAGAAGCAGGTCCTATGTAATGTCATCCACACATGCAAGGGTCTGCACTCCCCGCCTTCCCCACGCTCAATGCCGTTCCTGATGTGCAGATCCACCTCACCTGCTGCCCCACATGCATCAACTCTGCGTTGATCTCAGATCCCTGGCATTGGGATCCTCTTGAGATCTCTGCAGCTCCGCCATACTCCTATGCATGGGCTGAGTCTCCACTCAGGGCTGGGGATGCGTCCTGAAGAGCCAGGATGCCGGTTCCCTACTCAGCAGCCTTGTTGCACCACCATTCTTCCCCGTCCATACACAGACCCCCTATGGGACCTCACCGGTGCATGCAAGAAGCAGGAAAGGCAGGCCCAGATTTGGGGCCCTCACAGGATCCCATCAGCTCCGCAGGAGTAAAGGTGGGGGGTCTCTATTGTCAATTGGACTCCTTTGTGTGGGCAAGTCTCTGTGCGGGGCCAGGAAGCATCCCAAAGGGCCGGGCTGATGGCGCCCTCTTCAGCAGCTTCTCCAGACCGTTGCCTCATCTCCATCCACTCACAGACAACTTAGGGGAACTCTCTGGGGCCTGAGAGCAGCAAGCATGCTGCGACTGTGTCCCACCCTCTGGGCCCAGCCGGCCGCAGGTGAACCACTGCATTCTACGCACCCGTAGTGACGGTCCCTGGCCACAACACCCGGAGGTCACCACATCTCAGAGCCGCCAGGGCAGCAGGAAAAGGATCAAGGATGTCGTTTTGACTGCATTGAGGAAGATTAATAGTCCAACCGGGAGCGGAGCTCCAATCTAGGCTGCCACTCCGGTCGCCATCTTGGACATGTCCCAGAGTTGTAGTTACTTGATACTAGAACAGGTGAATTTCTATGGTTTTGTATGTTTAAAATGTGAGTCTAACTCTAACTTCCTTGTAACCTTTGTTTAATCCAGTGAATATATATATATACCAATGACAATGTGGTAAAGCAGTTACAAGTACTTATCCCATCGCTGCTGCCAATGTAGGAGGCTGGCCTGGCTTATAGTGGGTACCTGATGGTACTTACACCTTGTGCATAGAGGGTCGCTGGGAGTGCAAGAAAACACTAAGAGTGTCCAAGATACCCCACCCCAAAACCCTGGAAAGTAGGAGTAAAGTACTACTATTTCCTGATGGTACTTACACCTTGTGCCAGGTCCAGTTATCCCTTATTGTAGATTAGTACTGTTCTAGAAGCTTAGGCTGATAGAGGTAGCTATAGCAGAGCAGCTTAGGCTGAACTAGGAGACATGCAAGGCTCCTACCATACCACTTATATCATATAGGTACTATATCATAAGAAACACAATACTCAGGGTTACTAAAAATAAAGGTGCTTTATTTTAGTGACAATGTGACAAAAATATCTCAGAGGATATGCTCCCTTAGGAGGTAAGTAAAATACACAAAATGTACAAACAAACTAAAATCAGGTAAGTAAAACAGTTAGAAAATAGTGCAACCACTGTAGAATACAATACGATGCAATAGGCCTGGGGGCAACACAAACCATATACTATGAAAGTGGAATGCGAACCACAAATGGACCCCTAGGCTGGTGCAGTGTGTAGCGGGTCACTGGGAGTGTAAGAAAACACTAAGGGTGTCAAAGATATGCCACCCCAAGACCCTGGAAAGTATGAGTAAAGTACTACTATTTCCACAGAAACACACTAGATTTGTGATAGAGGATTTTGCAAAGACCACAACAGACTGCAAAGCACTGAAGATAGATTCTCTTGACCAGAGGACCTGCAAAGGGAGGGGAACAAGTCCAAGAGTCGCGAAAGTGTCAAGGGGGGCAGGAGCCCACTAAACCCTGGATGAAGGTGCCAAATGGCTGCCTCTGGATGGAAGAAGCTGAAGATTCTGCAACAATAAAAGGTTCTAGGAACTTCTCCTTCATGCAGAAGATGTCCCACGGAGTGCTGGAGGAAGCAGAGTTGATTATTTGGCAAAAGACCACAAACAAGCCTTTCTAGCAGCAAGAGTCGCAGTTGAAGAAAAGGGTGGTGCCCGGACCCACGAAGGACCAGGATATTGCCACTTGGGAGAGGAGACAGAGGGGGCCCTCAGCAGTGTAGAGAGCCCATGCACAAGAAGGTAGCACCCGCAGAAGTACTTGAACATGGGTTCAAGAAGTATGAAAAGCAGTCATCTCAACACTGCAAAAGAGGATCCCACGAAGCCAGAGATCAACTCAGGGAGCTGAGCATCGCAGGAAAGAGTGCTGGGGACCTAGGCTTGGCTGTGCATGAAGAATTTCATGGAAATGTGCAAAGAAGCCCTAGCAGCTGCAGTTCACACTGTGCACAGGATTACTGTCTGGAGAGGGGAGGCAAGGACCTACCTCCACCAAATTTGGACAGTTGGACCACTGGACAGTCTGGGTCACTTGGGTCCACCACCTGTGTTCCAGGGGCCACGCTTGTCAGGATGAGAGGGGTCCCAGAGTACCGGTGATGCTGAAGTTTAGTGGCTGCTGAAGCAGGGGGAAGATTCCATCGACCCACTGGAGATTTCTTCATGGCTTCCAGTGCAGGATGAAGGCAGGCAACCCCCAAAGCATGCACCACCAGGAAACAGTTGAGAAAGCGGCAGGATTAGGCACTAAAATGTCGCTGGCAGTCTTCTTGCTATTTTGTTGCAGTTTTGCAGGCGTCCTGGAGCAGTCAGTGGTCGATCCTTGGCAGAAGTCAAAGAGGGAGGTGCAGAGGAACTCTGGTGAATTCTTGCAAGTCTTTATTTGAGGAAAAGCCCACAGGAGAGACCCTAAATAGCCCTCAGAGGAGGATTGGCCACCTAGTCAGGTAAGCACCTATCAGGAGGAGTCTCTGATGTCACCTGCTGGCACTGGCCACTCAGAGGCTTCCAGAGTGCCCTCACACCTCTGGATCAAAGATGGCAGAGGTCTGGGACACAATGGAGGAGCTCTGGGCACCACTCCTGGGGTGGTGATGGACAGGGGAGTGGTCACTCCCCTTTCCTTTGTCCAGTTTCATGCCAGAGCGGGGACTGTGGGTTCCCTCAACCGGTGTAGACTGGCTTATGCAAGGAGGGAACCATCTGTGCCCTTCAAAGCATTTCCAGAGGCTGGGAGAGGCTACCCCTCCCCAGCCCTTAACACCTATTACCAAAGGGAGTGGGTGTGACATCCTCTCTCAGAGGAAATTCTTTGTTCTGCCCTCCTGCGACTGGGCTGCCCAGACCCCAGGATGGCAGAACCCTGTCTGTGGGGTGGCAGCAGCAGTAGCTGCAGAGAAAGCCCCAGAGAGCTGATTTGGCAGTACTCGGGGTCCATAGTAGAGCCCCGGGGATGCATGGCATTGGCACCCCAATACCAGATTTGGCATGGGGGGACAATTCCATGATCTTAGACATGTTACATGGCCATATTCGGAGTTACCATTGTGAAGCTACATATAGGTATTGATCTTTATGTAGTGTACGCGTGTAATGGCGTCTCAGCACTCACAAAGTCCGGGGAAATGGCCGTGAACTATGTGGGGGCACCTTTGCTAGTGTGAGGGTGCCCTCACACTTATTAACTTTGCACCTAACCTTCAGCAAGTGAAGGTTAGACATATAGGTGACGTCTAAGTTACTTAAGTTCAGTGAAAATGGCTGTGAAATAACCTGTGTGTTATTTCTCTCACGCTGCAATGGCAGTCCTGTGTAAAGGTTTGTCTGAGCTCCCAAATCGGTGGCAAAGGAAATGCTGCAGCCCATAGGGATCTCCTGGAATCCCAATACCCTGAATACCTAGGTACCATATAATAGGGAATCATAAGGGTGTTCCAGTGTGCCAATCAAAATTGTAAAAGTGGTGACTAGCCTATAGTGACAAATTTAACGGCAGAGAGAGCATAAGCACTGAGGTTCTGATTAGGAGAGCCTCAGTGACACAGTTAGTCACTACACAGGTACACACATTCAGGTCACAAACTATGAGCACTGGGGTGCTGGCTAGCAGCATCCCAGTGAGACAGGCAAAAGCAAACTTACATACATGTAAAAATGGGGGTAACATGCCAGGCAAGATGGTACTTTCCTACTATATATATATATATATATATATATATATATATATATATATATATATATATATATATATATTATATATATATATATATATATATATCAATCACCTGTTGGCGGTTGCAAGTAGATACTTATAGTTGGAACCTTTTTTCCATAGAAAAAGCATTTTTGGAATTGCCTATATGTGTGGCTCCATTTGACGAATCTTCCAAATTCTCCAAAAATAAGTTGGTTCTTGTTGTATATGAAAAGTCCATAACCTTTGATGGTAGCCAGACAAATCAAGAGTCAAATAAGGTCCCAGACCACTCTTAAGTGTAACCAAGTTATAACGGATCATCATACTCTTAGTCTGCGCAAGATCCCCCCTCTCTAAGCATTCCTTAGTGATGATGACATGCTTGACCCACTCAATATCCGTTTTGGTGATGAGGTCTGGATAAGTAAAAATACTGGGTCCACAAAGATCACTCAAGGTACTCTTTGTGTATGATAACCAAGGAATGCAAAAACCATGATCCAATACCAGACAGTCTCTTAAGACTTATTAAAACTAAGCTCTTCCGTTAGCCAAACAGAGTACCACAGGAGCAAGGGGCAAAGATGAATATATTCTGAGATGTAGCCCAACGCTAATTCTTGATTTGCTAGCTCAGAAGTGATGTATTGCAGAATCTTTAGTAAATTTCTCAAAAATATTTTTTCCGCTGTCTGAAACAAATATATAGAGGACTATCCCCAGATCTCACACCCATAACTCACTGTTGGAACTCATTTTGCTTTGAAAATGTCAATAATCGATTTAACCTAGTGGACCCTAGTTGCTGAGAAACGTCACCAATGCTGTGAACCACCCTGTTGAAAGACAATGGGGCATACTTTTGAGCCCCTTGCACCACCTTGTGCCCCCTTATTGTCATTTTGTTTCTACATTAATGTGGCATTAGGTTGGTAAAAATGCTGCGCCATAATTACAAAGTGGTGCAATGCATGCATTGCACCACTTTGTAAACTCTTGTGCCACATTATGCTTGTGCCAGGAATTAAGATCATGCTCCCATTGCTTTCCATGGGCCTCCTTTCACTTTGCAGGACTTGCATCAACATTTTTGCTGCAAATCCTGCATAGCCACAAACTAGTGTCTAAAGTTTGGACGCTAGTTCCCTAACGTGCGCCATGGTGTGCTGTATCATATATACGGCGCACACATGGTGGCGTTAGGGTGGGCCCAATGCGGCGCAAGAAAAGTGGTGCATCATGACCACTTTTCATAAATATACCCCAATAGGTAATTTAAATCAATTGGTGCACATCAACTGGGACTCTAAAAAAACGCCTAAATAATCCAAATTGTCAACCATGCTAATGTGGAGACCCTAAGTGTACGGATTTAGTGATCTTAGGACCTACTTATATGGTATATGATTTACTAAAATACCTCTTTTAATTGTACAAAAGACCATGCTGAGGTCTGTAGGAAACTACCCCCTTTGTTGGAATGGTGACCCCCTTTTTCTGCCTGATGTCAGTGTGTTTGACTGTGTTCACTGTGATCCTGCTAACCAGGACCCCAGTGATTAAGCTCTCTCTCCCGAACCTCCATATTTCATCCACAATTGGCACACCTGTGCCCCATTATAAGTCCCTTGTATATGGTACCTAGGTACATAGAGTCTTGGGGTTCCAGTGGATCCCTATGGGCTTCAGCATATATTTTGCCACCCTTATGGAGCCCAAGTAAAGGGTTGTGCCTTTGCAGCATGCGTGAAAAGGTGCAAGCACCCTTTCACTACATTAGCTCACTTATAACTCACCCCTATGGCAGGCCTTCCAGCCCAGAGGGCAGGGTGCAAAGTACCTGTGTGTGAGGGTGTAGGAGGCTGGACTGGCTTATAGTGGGTACCTTGTGGTACTTACACCTTGTGCCGGGTTCAGTTATCCCTTATTAGTAGATTAGTAGTGCTCTAGCAGCTTAGGGTGATAGAGGTAGCTATAGCAGAGCAGCTTAGGCTGAATTAGGAGACAGGCAAAGCTCATACTATACCACTTATATCATATAGCACTATATCATAAGAAACAATACTCAGGGTTGCTAAACATAAAGGCCTAGGGGCAACACAAACCATATACTCCAAAAGTGGAATGCGAACCACGAATGGACCCCAGGCTTAGTGTAGTGTGTAGAGGGCCACTGGGAGCATAAGAAAACACTAAGGGTGTCCAAGATACCCCACCCCAAGACCCTGAAAAGTAGGAGTAAAGTTACCCTATTACCACAGAAAGACAGTAAAGTCGAGATAGGGGATTCTGCAAAAGCAACAACTTACTGCAAAGCACTGAAGATGGATTCCTAGACCTGGGGACCTGCAAAGGAAGGTGACAAAGTCCAAGAGTCACACAAGTGTCCAGGGGGGCCAGGAGCCCACTAAACCCCAGATGAAGGTGCAAAAGGGCTGCCTCAGGGTGGAAGAAGCCAAAGATTCTGCAACAACGGAAGGTGCCAGGAACTTCTCCTTTGGTCAGAAGATGTCACACGGAGTGGTGGAGAACGCATAGTTGTTTCCACACAGAAAGACCACAAACAAGCCTTGCTAGCTGCAAGAGTCACGGCTGAAGATAATGGGTTCTGCCCGGGCCCAGGAAGGACCAGGCGGTCGCCACTTGGAGGCGGAGACAGAGGGGGCGCTCAGCAAGAGAGAGAGCCCATGCAGAAGCAGTCAATACCCGCAGAAGCACTTGAACAGGCATTCAAGAAATCTGAGCACGACGGTCATTTCAACACAACAAAAGAGGGTCCCACAAAGCCGGTGGTCAACTCAATGCAGGACGGAGTGCTGGGGACCTGGGCTGTGCTGTGCACGAAGGAAGTCTTGCAAAAGTGGACAGAAGCCCAGCAGCTACATATCATGCAGTACACAGGATTACTCTCTGCCGTGGGGGGGCAAGGACTTAACTCCACCAAATTTGGACAGAAGGACCACTGGATGTCGGGGTCACTTGGATCCAGCTCCTGTGTTCCAGGGACCACGCTCGTCAAGATGAGAGGGGACCCAGAGTACTGGTGATGCAGAAGTTTGGTGCCTGCGTTAGCAGGGGGGAGATTCTGTTGACCCATGGGAGATTTATTCTTGGCTTCCAGTGCAGGGTGAAGGCAGACAGCCCTCAGAGCATGCACCACCAGGAAACAGTTGAGAAAGCCGGCAGGATTAGGTGGTACAATGTTGCCGGTAGTCTACTTTGTTGTGGTTTTGCAGGTGTCCTGATGCAGTCACCGGTCGATCCTTGGCAGAAGTTGAAGAGGGAGATACAGAGGAACTCTGGTGAGCTCTTGCATTTGTTATCTGAAGAGAAACCCACAGGGGAGACCCTAAAAAGCCCTCAGAGGAGGATTGGCCACCTACTCAGGTAAGAGCCTATCAGGAGGCACCTATGATGTTATCCATTGGAGGACGGTTATGTGACGTTGTATACTCCACATAAGGGACAACCCAGGGATATCCCATCTCCCTGGAGGGATGGGTCCCCAAGTCCAGCCATGCATACTCCAATGTTCAACTGGTAATGACACATATGAGGTAGGTGCCACTTGAATTGCCATTTTACATTACTGTATATATTGGTATCCACTCACATTCAAGTGTCACTCACTATCTCACTATGTCACACATACATATGCCTCTGCGTACACATAAGTAAATTATACCCACTGCAATGTGACACATAACCATACTTCATACTTGTGTGAATTACATCCATGACCAATGTAATGGTGTACAAGGTGACTATTTCACAATTTAACAATCCATTACATTGGTCCCCACACATTAGGCTACTTGTGTCAGTTAAAACTGACGCATCACCTCTGTTTTTTGACACATTCCTAAGGTTGTGATTCTCGTAAGGCCAATGTCAACAATAGGCCACTTTTAGGGCCGGTCCATTGCGGCAGTCTTCCCATTGATGCGCCAGATTTTCTGATGCATCCTTGGGACCTTACGCCATGGTGCCTCATA
The DNA here is from genome assembly GCF_031143425.1 of Pleurodeles waltl. Taxonomy (NCBI): domain Eukaryota; kingdom Metazoa; phylum Chordata; class Amphibia; order Caudata; family Salamandridae; genus Pleurodeles; species Pleurodeles waltl. The sequence continues at coordinate 254,200,337 of NC_090438.1, read as the reverse complement.
CTGTAAACATGACGCATCCATGGCATTGTATCCTATCTTGACACAGTACAATTTTTTTTAACACATCTCTGCCACAACGCAGCCTTGTAAGTATGGTCCTTAGTATGTCATTGGAGAATTTTTGCCCAGCTTGAAACTGTTTCTGCAGTAGCAAAAACATTTTTTGTAACATAATGGACATGCCAACCATCACCTGCACTCTTCAATACAAAGATGTATACCATGTTCAGTACCTTTACACACCTATTGTTGGAAAATGGGTTATTGGTAAGGGCAGGTAGGTACCTACACTTAGCAATAGGCCACTAACCTCCACTAAGGTCCAGTGAGGTCTCAGTAAATTAACCCCAGCTCAACCCTTGGTAGCTTGGCAACGAGCGTCAAGGCTTAACTTAGGAGACAGAGTGTAAAGCATTCAAATATCACAAAACAGTAATTAAATAAAACACAGGAAACAGTTTAAAAATCCAAAACCAATTTATAAAAATAGAATATATGTTTATCTTTAAAATGACACCAAAACGAATAAAATCGGATAAGGGGAACCGGAGATATGAATTTTTAAAGAATTATTATTTTTTTAGTGCCTAGAAACAAAAAGCGCCAATCGGGTCATCTGGTTGCACCTCGACCGGGGCAAAGTCAAAGTTTAAGGCCGACCGCGATGGAGCCCTGCTCGGCTACAGGCTGCCGGAGGCCTCGGTTAAAAGTTTACCTTCACACTTAGGGGGTGATTCTAACCCCGGCGGTCTTAGACCGCCGGGGCCAGGGTCGGCGGGAGCACCGCCGACAGACCGGCGGTGCCCCGCAGGGCATCCTGACCGCGGCGCTTTGGCCGTGGTCAGTGCAGGAAAACCGGCGGTCTCCCGCCGGTTTTCCGCTGCCCGTTGGAATCCTCCAAGGCGGCGCAGCTTGCTGCGCCGCCGAGGGGATTCCGACCCCCCCTACCGCCATCCAGTTCCCGGCGGTCCGCCCGCCGGAAACCAGATGGCGGTAGGGGGGGTCGCGGGGCCCCTGGGGGCCCCTGCAGTGCCCATGCCACTGGCATGGGCACTGCAGGGGCCCCCGTAAGAGGGCCCCTAAATGTATTTCACTGTCTGCTGCGCAGACAGTGAAATACGCGACGGGTGCAACTGCACCCGTCGCATAGCTTCCACTCCGCCGGCTCGATTCCGAGCCGGCTTCATCGTGGAAGCCTCTTTCCCGCTGGGCTGGCGGGCGGCCTGAAGACGGCCGCCCGCCAGCCCAGCGGGAATGTCAGAATTACCGCCGCGGTCTTTCGACCGCGGAACGGTAACCTGACGGCGGGACTTTGGCGGGCGGCCTCCGCCGCCCGCCAAGGTCAGGATGAGGGCCTTAGTCTTTTTTTCGAAGATTTTCTTCAGCGGGACGAACCTGCCAGTCCAATCCGACCTCCTGGAGCCCTTCTCCGGATACGCGATGCTGGAATCCTCGGTGGAGATTTTTACCTTCGGACTTAGTCATTTTTTCGAGGTGAAAATCCTTCGACCGGGGTAAACCTGGATCTTGATCCGACGTCCATGGAGCCCTCCTCGGATACGCTGGCTGGGAGGTCCCGGTCAACTTTTTACCTTCGGACTTAGTCTCTTTTTCAGAGATTTTTCTTTACCGGGGCGAACCAGCAAATCAGGCCGGGTCGCGGTTGAGGCAAGCCGGCTAGAGTTGCTGCGGCGGGTCGGTCCCTCTATGGAGCTTTTTTTCAAAAGTTGTCCAAACTTCTGGGGCTTCTCCCAGATGTCCTTTTAAGGTTCTTTTGGGGTCCACAGCTCACCCCAAGGGTCCAGAAGTTCTGAGATGGTCCTTGGGGGGTGCGGACTACAACTCCCAGAATGCACCTGGCGCAAACTCCTTTTTGGCCACTGGACAGTGGTCAGCTGGTCGCTTTCTTCAGGAGTTGGTGTAGGGGACTCTGGTTAGCAATTTTTCACCTGTAGCAAACAGGGAGTCCCTCCTTGAACCAGTTGAAGCCAGGCAAAGTCCTTCTTGTGGTGAAGCCCAAGTGTGCAGCTGATGCAGTCCTTCTGAGTGCAGGTTCCAGGTGCAGGCCAGGGGTCCAGCAGGGCAGTCCTTCTTCTCCTTTGGTTCTTCCTTGTGGAATCTGATGGGGATCTGAGGTGTGGGTGCAGGTCTGCCAGTTTTATCTTTGCTCCTGGGTGAAAAGCAGGGGGGTCCTGGTTCTCCAATCAGGTGCAGGGTCCTTCCCCCTGTGATGACCACTTCCTGGGAACTGTGGCAAAAATCAATCCCAGGAGGCAACATTCTCTAAAAATCCATCATGGCTGAATCTGATTTTTGGAGGTCACATCTGGCTGAGCCCACCCACTGGTGTGGCTAAAAATCATAAACACACCCCTCTCCTGCCCTCTCCTAATCTAACCAAGGGGGCACCTAGTTGTCTGGGGTTGCAGGATGTGGGGGTGTTGCTGGTTGCTCCAAATGTCCTTCTCTGCCTTTGAAGACCAGTTTGGCAGCCCTCCCCCTTCCTGCCTCGCCATCTGCTGAGGGGAGATTCCCTCCCACAGGCACATTCCTTTGTGTAAAGCCAGGCCACTTCACACCTCATCAAGGCAGCTTGGTCAAGCTGCTCAAGGCTGGCCAATCAGAGCACAGCAGCAAAAACAATGCAGGGCTGAAATTGGCAACTTTTCAGGTAAAGTTTAAAACTCTTTACCTGAACAAGTTATATTAAATCCCACAACTGGAAGTTGTGGGATTTATTACAACAATTAATTTGATACCAAACTCTTGGTATGCATCATTTAAGGAGACTTTAAAAATTAAAATAAAGTCTCCCAATTCTAGCCTATGAAGGCCATTTACTGCAATGAGGGAAACACGAATTTGGCTGTTTTTACTTCACCAGGGCTTATAAAACTATTTTTATAAAGTCCCTGCTTATAGTTACATGGCACCCAGCCCTAGGGGCACATAGGGCACATCTTAGGGGTGACTTATATGTAAAAATAAGGCAGTTTGAGACTTTGGAACTACTTTTAATTCCAAAGTCGAATTTGCATATAACTTTAATTTAAAAGCAGCCAGCAAGGCAGGCCTGCCTTTAAAATGACACTGGACACCTCAGCAGTGCACCTATGGGTGCACTACCTATGCTGTGGTCCCTAAACCTACATGCCCTACCATATACTAGGGACTTATAGGTAGGTTAACTTAGTCAATTATAATTAGCCTAATTTGCATATCCATTTTACACAGAGCACTGGCCCTGGGACTGGTAAGCAGTTCCCAGGGCACAGCCAAGAGTCAGTAACCACCAGTACCTGTCCAAAAAGTGTGGGGGTGACCAGGGCAAAAAGGAGGACTTTCCTACACCTATGATGCATAAGAAGCACATAAACACTTATACAAATTACCTGGACACAGGGGGCCTGATTAACAAAGGTAAACTTAGACCAAAAGTCCAAGTTTACATTAAAAGTCTAAGTTTAGACCTAAAGTCTAACTTTACTCGTAGTGGAGTTAGACTGTTGGTCTAAGTTTAGACTTTTGGTGTAAGATTAGTCCAAAAGCCTAGCTTTACTCTGAATAAAGTTAGACTTTAGGTCTAAACTTAGCGACAGATGTATCAAAGGATTTTCCATTTGCAGATGGTGCGAATCGCTAAATTCCACCGTTTGCAAATGCAAAATTGTCTTTTATGATGTATGAAAGACATTCGCAGTTCAAATGTAAGAAACCACTAAAATAGTAATTCTATGCAACTGCGATGTGAATTTGCGAATCGCACTATGCGATTCGCAATTAGGGCCGTGAATTTGCAAATCACATTCTCCAGTTGTCAAATCCCGTATCGCAATGCAATGCATCAACAAATCACAAATTGCAAATATTTGCAGAATGGCTTTTTGCACATGCAATTTACCACAAATTGATATCAGGTGATAAACAGGTGCAACCTATATAAAGAGGCCCAGAATGACTCAGCCTCTTTTCCAAATTGGCTGCACTCTACGTCATGGGGAGGAGGATAAGGATCCTGGCAGGTTTGAGGAGAGGGAGGAGGAGACAGGAGTGCATTTTCAGAGTGTGCATTACCCTTTTTGAGCAGACAGAGGAGGAGATATATGATAAGTACAGGTTAAACTCAGCCATGATACTTGACCTGATAGCTGATCTGCAACCCCTACTGCAGTGAAATACACACAAGATCAATAGCATATCCACCCATATGCAGGTATTATGCTCCCTGCACCTCTTTGCCTCAGGGAGCTATCAAGGGGTCATAGCAACAGCTGGAAGTGTCTCACTGAGTGCCCTTTCATGCTTTTTAATGTATTCCTCACTGCCATGCTTAGCAAAATCCATCAGCAAATAAGATTCCCCAATACCCCACATGAATTGCTACAAACCAAATACAATTTCTACCAGATTGCCCAATTCCCACGTCATTGGCTGCATCGATGGGACACATGTAGCTATCTGTCCACCGTGGGCCACAGAGTATGTTTATCGGAACAGAAAGAGTACACATTTCTTGAACATACAAGTTATAAGCAATGCCTCCAATGTTATCACGGATCTTGTTGCCAGATACCCAGGTAGCACACATGACACCTACATCTTCAGGCACAGTGGAATACACACAAGGCTACTTGCTGGGGAGTTTGGCGACGGATACCTACTTGGTAATGTAATAGTTGAATATGTTGCCTTGATTTATTTGTGATGTCACGGATAACAAATACTCATTTTATTCTCCTGTCATTCTAGGAGACAGTGCCTGTGCAGGGCGCTCGTTCATACTTACACCCTATCTGAATCCTTCCATGCCAGACAAAAGGAGGTGTAATGCAGCACACAGGACGACACACAGCTTTGTAGAGAGGACCTTCGGCCTCCCGAAGAGACATTCCGATGCCTGCACAAGAGTGGTGGTGCACTGCAATACAGCCTTGAAAACACCTGCAAAATTGTGGCTACATGTGCTATGTTGTACAACATCGCAACAATGAGGGGCATACCGGTGGAACCCACAGAGCATGACTCAGATGAGGATGATGATCCTTTTCCACTCCTTCAGCCAGCAGATAGAAGCAGTGCAGCAGAGGGCAGACAAAGACGTGCAGAGATCACATGCAAGTATTTTTGATGTAAGTAATGACAACATCACATCAACATTTATGTATTGCTGTAGGTAGCTTTTTTATTTCCTTGACTTCAGGTAATATATGTGTGATCAGGACATAGGTAATCACTATACACAAACAGGTGCCAATTACAGTGTCACACTATTAGCATCATGGTATCACTGCATTGCTACATGGTATGCATGTCCCCTGTACCTCTCAACATTACTTTATACGTCCACGCACTCCACTTGAGTGCTCTGTGGTTTCGGTGGCACCTCTTGCTGCGGGTTCCAAGACAGTACTGTGTCTGGTACTGCAACGCCTAGGATCCATCATGGGGGCTGTTAGACTGCTGAGGCTAAAGAGCTCATCACTATCCCCACCACCCAGTTCGCTGTCTGTAGCACTCTGTGCTGTCTGCATTATCCCCAAAACATTGGTGATTTGCAACAATCCTTGTGAAACGTCCCGACTGCATTGTGCCATCTCCACTTGCATGCTCACAGCATGTTGTGATGCCAAAGCAGTTGCGGTAGTGAGCCTATTGACAGATCTGGAGAACCCATCTAACCTGGCCATCAATTACCCATCTCCTTTGCATGTTTGGCTGCTGTTTGCTTTCCCTCATGCCGTTTGCACGTTTTCATTGAGAGACCCCAACTGCTTGTGCATTGATCCCATGTTGTCAATGTGAGACTTAAAGTGTCTGTGCATTGCTACCATGTTATGATCGATTGACACCAACTGCCTGTGCATTGACCTCATGTGTTTACATTGCAGGTGCTGAACTTTCAGAATGGAAACCGCAAGCCCACAAAACAGTGATGGGCCCTCACCTCCCTCTGTGTACTGTCTGCTTTCTTCACAACGCCTCGTGAGGTGACTGGACTGATGCTGGGGCAGGGACTGCTGTCTGTCGGTGCATCTAGCCTCTGGGAGTGGTGTGGGTACTTCATCTGGCATTTCATCAGAGTCCAGGTTATACTCAGGGAGGGGTAGCACTCTTCCCCTGCATCTAGTTGGTGCTTGTATGAAGGACTCACTGGTGAGTGAGTCGGACTGTGGCTGACTTTCGCTATCCCCACATTTTTACCTTCTGCTGCATCAGGGCTCGGAACATCTGTAACAACAATGTGCAGCATGTCATTCTTGGATATGTAATAACACTGTTGCATTATAGGATTAAACTTACCCTGGCATAGTATCTCTGAGAGTCTTTTGTGTCATGTTTTTACTCTATCTCACTATTTATGTTGTAGTTGCACTTTAGGGGTGTGGACTACCACTACCATAATGCATTGTTGTGTTGTATGTAAGATGTGGTATGGACTATTTATCAAACTACATAGTGCCGTAGCTATTTTCTTAGGTCAATTTGTACATGCACATATGGGGAAACATATCATTACTGCTCTTACCTTTTCTGGGTGTGCCTGAAGTGTCAATGTCAGTGACACCACTTATAGCTTCAGGAAGCAGTGTGGACTCCACCATCTCTTTCATTGGTATAGACAGTGTCTGGGTGGGTGGTCCTCCTCCGGTGCTCCTTGCCTCCTTCAGCCTGCTTGCTACCCTCTCTTTGGCACGTGAACACAAGTCGTACCATCGCTTGCGTACATCCTCGATGGAGCGCTGCACAACACCACTCTGCATATTTTGGTCTGGATGTCTGACCACAGTTTTCTCTTCTCACTTTCAGGTGCCTGTAATAACCGTTTTCCTAATAGTTTGTTGTGGTTCCTGACCACCTCCTCAGTGAGCACCTCCAATTCCTGCTCACTGAATTTGAGTTTGCGCTTCCTCTCTCCTTTCTCCTTCACATTCCCGTCAGTAGCCATAATCCTGTTTGGTCCTGGCTGGCTCTCAAGACAGCCTCCCTGGTGCTTGGCTGGGTCTCTGCCTGCTCCTGTGGATGGGGCTATTGGAAACAGCATGGACTGACTCACTTCCTGGTTCTGATGTCATCAGGCTGTTCCAGGTTGCCTGGTTTTGCAATTTGCGATTTGCAAATACAGATTCACTATTTTTTGCGATTCGGTATTTGCAACTCGCAAATTGCAATCTGTGAATTTTAAGAAATTGCGATTACTGACTCGCAATTTTCATACATTCCATAGTGCATTTCTTAAATAGCGAGTTCTTAAAATTAGCTATTTAAGAAATGCAAACTGGGAGCTTGATACATATGGCCCTTAGACTTTTGGTGTAAAGTTAGACTTTTGGTCTAAGTTTACCTTTGTGAATTGGGTCTAGGCTGTACAAAATTAGGAAGAAAATTAATATGGCAGTTACCTGTCACTATGTAAACTGTAAAACAAACTAACACACTTATTGGAAGATGTCATTAGTAATGTCATCAATTATATTATTTGAGATGTCATTAGTAATGTCATAAATGATGTCATAGAACATGTCATGAGTGTTGTCATATGTGAGGTCATAAGCAGTGCATGGTGGGGGCGCAAGATACAGTTAGTACTGCTAACTATAGCAGGTGAATTTCTGTGTATTTTTTAGTTTAAAAGGTTTACTTTGTCTGCCACATTCATGTAAGTATAACGCTCCTTCATCCTTTGGTTTTTCAGTGAATATACGTATGCGTGGCAGCACACACACACACACACATTTACCCACACATACATATATATAGTGAGTAGTAGTGAACAATTACAACTGCAGAACTCAAATCTATGGAGCAGCCAATATTATAATTCGCATACTAATATTGACTGTAGATATAAATCTGTGCTCGCCATTGAAGGTACAAATTCAGTGAGGCGTTGGACCACTTCATTTTAAGCCTCCGATTAGTCTGCCTGAAAGTAAAACGTGATTGGATAGCAGCAGCAAAACCGCCACAAAATTGTGTAAACAAATCAGGTAGTGTTAAGTCTTGATTGTAATGTATTTGTCATTGCTGTATTATTTATCACATTTGATATGTAACAAAACTCTGGGGTTTACTGGTTAAGGGATGTGAGAAATAACAGCAACTGTGTGTTTTCTCTTTAAAATCTGCATGTCCCGACACTTATCGAATTAAGTATCCAACTATCCGTAAAATTCGACAAACGAAAAATTCAGACATCCAGGAAGACAGTGGTTTTCACAGGAGTCAGAATCTTTGGGTCACTTATAATGGAGGCTTTATTGTCTCCAATTATAACATTCCCGGATTGCGTAAATACATTATTTTAATTATTATTGGTTTAATCAATAATCGATTAAATGCCTGCAGGAAACTTGGTGTAAAGTGGACTTTTACAATACTATGTTTATGACGTTCCGACTGTGAAACTTCCAAACAACATGAAAGAGCTGACCTTATTAAAAATGCGGTATAATCAGCAATCATGATTTATATCTGTGGACTCAGTTAGTATGTTAGTATTCAAAATATTGCCAAGGATAATCACTCAGTCTATGAATGTATTTAAGGCTATAAACATATATTCCTCCTGGAACCATCCTTCTTTTCTATCAACAATGAGGTAAACTGATAACATACAGTTGAATAATCAACTACTATATAAACGTTAACAGGTAGATTTAATTCACTACTTTGCTCAAGTGTCTGAACTAAGTGAAATGTTGACATAAGACCAATATCAGACGCTTCCCAACCCAATGATTTATTATTCAAAGGAGGCTATACACCCTAGAAACTAATAACATTGGGTATGTGCACCCTATCTATGCATTATATAACGGCTTTACGACTAAGGATATTCCTGGAAATGAGTGCCGATATCCACTACTATAGATTATATTTTTCTGACCCACGACAAGTATATATATATGCTCATGGTTCCAAACTGAATAGTTGATCATTATGTTTTAAAATTGTTTGATAGCATTTAACTTGCAACAATCCACCCATATATGTGGAATAAAAGGTATTTCACACTTAACGTAAAGGTTGCTGTATTGGTTTAAATCGTGCATACTTACAGACATTTCTCAGGGGCACAAACTACAGTTTGTGGTGTGCCCGAGCGCCGCATTAATACAGCATGGTAGGAGGGGCGATTTGTGGGGAGTTAAGGTGGGCATAGGGAAAGTGAATCACATAGCTGGGATGGTCAATGAGTCATGGAGTTATTCTGAGGGTTTGTTTCCATACTGCCCTCTAAATCCTATTCTCTAGAAGATTCACAGATTTGTCAATATGGTGCTCTCTATCTGAAGTGCTATCCCTAATCCGCACCTTGGGTTAAGCCTTTTTGCTTGCTACTGCTTCCTTGGGAGAGGCAAGTGTAAGAAGGAAGCAACTTGATTACTGAATTTAAATGAAACAGAAATGCACAATGTGAAGACAGACAATCTAGGGTAATTTCCAACTTCCCCACTTGACCCAATTGTTTGATCTTAGGCAAATGCCTAATTTCACTTTGCCTCATTTTTCTTCATTATGACATATAGGAGCACCTTGAAATAAATGAGTTCAGGACATAAACTGTACAAACTTCTAGTGTTTGATTTAATAAACTGTTATGTTGTCCGTGTTGTAGGAGGCTGGTCTGGTTTGTGGTGGGTACCAATTGTACGTACACCTTATACCAGGTCCAGTTATCCCTTATTAGTAGAGTGTATTAGTGTTCTAGCAGCTTAGGCTGATAGAGGTAGCTATAGCAGAGCAGCCAAGGATGAACTATGAGACATGCAAAGCTCATAGTTACTAAAAATAAAGGTACTTTATTTTAGTGAAAATGTGCCAAAAATATCTCAGAGGATATACTCCCTTAGAAGGTAAGTAACAAACACAAAATGTACACAGATAACCAAATCAGGTAAGTAAAACAGGCAGAAAGTAGTGCAAACACTGTGAAACACAATAGAATGCAATAGGCCTAGGGGCAACACACACCATATACTAAGTAAGTGGAATGTGAACCACAAATGCACCCCTAGGCAAGTGTAGTGTGTAGAGGGTTGCTGGGAGTGTAAGAAAACACCAAGGGTGTAAAGGAGACCCCACCCCAGGACCCAGGAAAGCAAGAGTAAAGTACTACTATTTCCCCCAAAACACACTAAAGTCATGATAAAGGATTTTGCAAGCACCACCAGACTGCAAAGCACTGAAGACGGATTCCTGGACCTGAAGACCTGTAAAGGAAGGGGACTAAGTCTGAGAGTCTCGAAAGTGTCCAGGGGGGGACAGGAGCTCACTTAACCCCAGATGAAGGTGCAAAATAACTGCCTCCGGTTGGAAGAAGATGCTGGTTTTGCACCAACGAAATGAGGTAGGAGGTTCTGCTTTGTGCAGAAGATGTCCCACTGCGTGCTGGTGGATGCAGAGTGGTTTCCTTGGCAAAAATACAGCAAACAAGCCTTGCTACCTGAAAGTGTCACGGTTGAAGAAAAAGGGTGCGGCCCGGGTCCAGGAAGGACCAGGATGTTGCCACTCAGGAGGGGAGACAGAGGGGGCCCTCAGCAACGTAGAGAGCCCATTGGAAGGAGGGAACTACCCACAGGAGTCCTTGAACACGGGTTCAAGAATACTGAACATGGAGGTCACCTCAACACTGCAAAGAGAGGTCCCACAACACCGGAGGTCAACTCAGGGAGCTGAGCATCGCAGGATGGAGTGCTGGGGACCTAGGTTCGGCTGTGCATGCAGTATTTCTTGGAAATGTGCACAGAAGCCCTTGTAGCTGCAGATCACATGGTGCAAAGGATTACTGTCTGGAGAGCTGAGGCAAGGACTTACCTCGTCCAAATTTGGACAGTTGGACCACTGGACAGTCAGGGTCAATTGGTCCACCACCTGTGTTCCAGGGGTCACGCTCGTCAGGATGAGAGGGGATCCAGAGTACCGGTGAGGCTGTGGTTTGGTGCCTGCTGGAGCAGGGGGAAGTTTCTGTCGACCCACAGGAGATTTTGTAGGAAAGTACCATCTTGCCTTGCATTTTACCCCCATTTTTTCTTGTATGTATGTTTGTTTTTGCCTGTGTCACTGGGATCCTGCTAGCCAGGACTCCAGTGCTCATAAGTTGTGCCCTGTATGTGTTCCCTGTGTGGTGCCTAACTGTGTCACTGAGGCTCTGCTAACCAGAACCTCAGTGTTTATGCTCTCTCTGCAGGCTAGTGACTAATTTTACCAATTCTAATTGGCACACTGGAACACCCTTATAATCCCCTACTGCATGGTACCTAGGTACCCAGGGTATTGGGGTTCCAGGAGATCCCTATGGGCTGCAGCATTTCTTTTGCCACCCATAGGGAGCTCAGACAATTCTTACACAGGACTGCCACTGCAGCCTGAGTGAAATAACGTCCACGTTATTTCACAGCCATATTTCACTGCACTTAAGTAACTTATAAGTAACCTATATGTCTAACCCTCACTTAGTGAAGGTTAGGTGCAAAGTTACTAAGTGTGAGGGCACTAGCCAAGGTGCCCCCACATCGTTCAGGGCAATTTCCCTGGACTTTGTGAGTGTGGGGACACCATTACACGTGTGAACTACATATAGGTCAATACCTATGTGTAGCTTCACAATGATAACTCCGAACATGGCCATGTAACATGTCTAAGATCATGGAATTGTCCCCCCAAGCAAAATCTGGTATTGGGGTGCTAATCCCATGCATCCCCGGGGCTCCAGTATGGACCCCATGTACTGCTAAACTAGCTTTCTGGGGTTTTCTCTGCAGCTACCGCTGCTGCCAACCCTCAGACACGTTTCTGCACCCCTGGGGCAAAATCCTTTTATTGTGCTAACATTAAATAAGTGTTGAAGAGTGAGGATGTCCCTTGAAGCCCAGTCTTTCTGATTAATGGGACTCTTTGGACAGATCAACATCGTGCCACAGCAAGGAAATAAGGTGTACGGGTCCATCCTGTCATAGCTGCTTGTGCTTTGCTTTCCATATCTGCAGGGAGTTCAGAAAAAAAGGTTTTGTTGAGAAATTTGTGAGTCCAGGAGGTGCTGATACGAGGCCTGCAAACTTTTAGCATCATTTTGCAAGAATGTTTCAATTATGACCTAGCCTGGGGTTTTTAGGTCAATTTAATTAGTAATGTCACAAGGTTTTGTCAATGATAGTCCACTTGTACTTCAAATAGCTGGGATTACTGATGTGGTCTTGCATTACTTGAGCTAGAATGTGACTAAGCGCCCAGCCTTCTGGCTGTGTTCTTAGTGATTACTATGTAGACACATCAGGGTTTTCTCTGCAATACATTAATATGAGATATTCAAGTTATATTTCTTTGGTCTCAAAGTTCATAGTTTTGTCATTTGTAAGCGTGCACCTATAGATCCACTGCAACTCAGTGATCTCGCCATCCAAAACATCTCTCTGATTCTGAAGGGTTGTTCATCTGGCATATGTTACATTTATCATAATGCATCTTATATTGGCCAACTCAGCAGCCCATAGGTTCTGTGCATCAGATACTAAACCTTCATCTAAGTCTAAATAGCCTTGAATCTGTGAACACTTAGGGCCATATTTATACTTTGTGACGCAAAACTGCGCTAACGCAGTTTTGCGTCAAAAAAATTAGCGCCGGCTAACGCCATTCTGAAGCACCATGCGGGCGCCGTATTTAATCAATGACGTTAGCCGGCGTTAGCCGCCGGCGCTGCCTGGTGTGCGTGGAAAAAAACGACGTACACCAGGCAGCGCCGGCGTAGGGGGATATGGAGCTTGGGCGTAAAAAAATGGGGCAAGTCAGGCTGAGGCAAATTTTTCGCCTCAACCCGATTTGCGCCATTTTTTTCAACTCCCAACCCCCATAGAAATGACTCCTGTCTTAGCAAAGACAGGAGTCATGCCCCCTTGCCCAATGGCCATGCCCAGGAGACTTATGTCCCCTGGGCATGGTCATTGGGCATAGTGGCATGTAGGGGGGCACAAATCAGGCCCCCCTATGCCACAAAAAAATAATAATAATACTTACCGGAACTTACCTTAATGTCCCTGGGATGGGTCCCTCCAGCCTTGGGTGTCCTCCTGGGGTGGGCAAGGGTGACAGGGGGTGTCCCTGGGGGCATGGGAGGGCACCACTGGGCTCCTTCCAAGCCCACAGGTCCCTTAACGCCTGCCTTTTCCAGGCGCTAGAAAATGGTGCAATATCGGCCGTACGTCATTTTTTTTGACCCGCCCACTCCCGGGCGTGAATTTTGCCCGGGAGTGTAAATACGGCGCACATGCCTCGGAGTCAATTTTTTAGACGGGAACGCCTACCTTGCATATCATTAACGCAAAGTAGGTGTCCACGCTAAAAAATGATGCAAACTCCATGGACTTTGGCGCTAGACGCGTCTAACGCCAAAGTATAAATATGGAGTTAGTTTTGCGTCGGAATTGCGTAAAAAAAAACAACGCAATTCCGGCGCAAACGGAGTATAAATATGCCCCTTACTCTCCTCTTGGGGTTGTCCATAGGATCAGCCAATCCATGATCCAACATTAGATCCTTAAGCACGTTCCTGTCTGGATTGTTTTGAAGATCAGGAAGGCTGATCTGCCCAATATTGGACTGATGGTCATATGTCAGTCCTACCTAATAAGAATTTGGGAGTGGCCCACATTTGTACACAATCTACTGATCTAGAAAAACTAAATTTTAGTCATGGACACTTGGGGTGTAGACGGATCCTACAACAAAAACATGATATTGTCCATGTGTGGGGTACCCTGGTTTGGACGCTTTTGTGCACAAGAATGGCTACTCCTGGTTTCCCGACATTGACTGGAAGATTGGGACAGTTTTGATCCCGTAGCTGAAAAAATTGTAGTATCCACCCAGTCACTCTTTCATTTCACAGATTCAGGGGTCAGTAAGTGTGTCTCTTGTAGAAGCATTATATCCAGCCTCTGGGTCTTCAGATTTGAAAAGATCTTTTTATGTTTAATAAACATGGAGAGACTGTTAACATTAAGGAAGCAAATGGATAGTGGTCTGGTGTTTAGACCCTGGATGTAATGTGCCAGCTTATATTTATGAACAGGAAGGAGATGAGGTGGTCAGGAGGTAGTAGAGGAGTGGCTAAGCGGTACCTGTGGAAAGGGTGAGTACCAGTAGTAGTCATCAGATAGAATTGTCACTGAAAAGAAACTGTCAGAAGCAAATTCGAAGTAAAGAACAGAGGGCCCCTGTAACAACAGTTTTATTTTCTGGCAATCTCAAGGGAAAACTTGTACAAATACACAAAGATCTGCTGCCCCGAAGATTAGCATTGGAGAAAAACATCCAAAATATTCATACATATTAATATTTCCAGCCACAAATTAATGAAACACAAAGATGTATTAAATCAATCACTTTTGTACTGTCCATCAGCAAAGATACATATATATTGTTGTCCATTCCAGCATAATCTAAATGCTTTAAGATTATCTTGACTCAACAGAGAGTTATAACATTGGAAAACATAACATCACATACAATAATAGAACAAAATGCTCCGACACCACACTCCTACCCAGACTCAATGACAGCCCACAACATTCTCAATCATACTATATTCATTCTATACTCAAAACACACAACAATAAAATCCTACCATTGGCTAAGACCATTCCCTGCAAAACTAGAAATACTGACACACCATGTCTCTTTAGTGTGTCAACCTATTCAATCTACATATATCACTTTCTCTGGTGCTGTATTCCCTTCAAATCAATTAAGTAATTTTACATCAAACTCAGTTTCTACTACAATAAGTGAATTAAAATGATTATTCATAAGTTATAGTATTTGCTTCAATACATTTCAAGGAGATAACACAATCTAGATCTCTTCATATTAATATGGTGGTGTGCTTTACTGGTCTTCATTCCACATCCAGGAGCGCCAACGCACGTTTCGGTGTAAACCAAGATGTAGAGTCACCTTCTTCAGGGTGCTATAAACTTTTTTAAAAAGGGGCAGGGGAGGAGGGGGTCACAGGCCAAAGGAGCTGATACCATAGCAGAGCTATTCTGAAATGTGAACATAGGGCTCAAATGAGAATACTGTACAAATAATTTTATAAAACACATTTTATGAAAAAATAGCCATGTACTACCTCTGCCATATCAGCCACATTCACACAGACAAGGTGCTCATGTCAAATCTCCACAAATGTGCCATAGATATATATATCCCAGTGTCCCAACAGACAGAACCTCAAAAGTCATAAAGCTAAAAAGAAAAAAAGACAAAGAAGTAACGTCTGTCCATAAAACCAGAAAGTGCAACAAACAGTATGCCACAAACCATACCATGGCCCGAGTGGTGATTGTATACAAGAGTCTCTTACACCAGAAGACCGCATGTGAAGCACACAATGGGATCTAAAGAACTAACGTTCATACCCCCACTGGCTTGGCAAAGGGGCCCACTGCCTCTAGGGAGATAGAGACAGAGATGCTTCCAGAGTACCAGTGAGAGGACATCAGGGACAAATAATCCCAAGCAACATGGGCATATGCTACAAATATATAAAGGCAAAATGATTATTAAAGCCTTACTATTCATATACCCATCTTCAATAGGCGAATTGGGACAACTGCCAGTACTTACATCACATAGAAGACGGCAAATACAAAACAATAAGGATGTTCCCTCTGAAGGGAATAATAGGGATGAAAAAACAGGTATCCTGCCAAAACAACCATCAAGTATGTACCAATTCCAGAGAATCCAGGCTCATAACAGCTACATGTGATGTGATGTCTCAAAGTAGATATGCCTGAAATAGAAGGACAGGTCTCTGCAAAGAAAGAAAAAAATCTCTGCAGACCGTGTTCCACAAGTTTTGACTCCCTATTTCGCCATGCTAACATCTCCCCAAGTAGCAGCCAGGCCCGAAATGGTGGAATTACATTTGCAACCCTACAATGAAGGTGCTGCAATTTAAAAGTGATTCATCATGGCTGGGACAAAAACTGCATGAGTGATCTGTCATAAGAGACAAGCTCTAACAGGCTTGGGACATGGTAGACCATGTTTTGAGTCTGTGCACTCTATGAAAGTCCAAGGCTGGGTGGAATGTGAGGCACATCATTTGGGGATGCAGTTCAATTAGGTTGGCCATGAGATCCACCCCTTATTTCTGTTCCCGACAGGCCAAATATGCGTACATTATTGCACCTCACTGGTTTTTGAGATAAGTAACTTTCCACTGGAGGTACCAAAGGAGTCCTCTAATGTGGCATTTTGTTACATTTGTATTCTAGATCTGTACTTCTGGTCTTGGAGGTCCACATCTGTGATCTGAATAATGCAAGTTCCTTCTGAATATGTCTTGAGTTCTGAAGTGGTAGAAGCCATAGAAGATTCAAGCACATCTATAGAAGCCTTAATGTATTTCAGTTCTGCCAGTAGGGAATTCAAATTGACAGTACACATAGTGGAAGTTTGAGGGTAAGGAACAGCCTCTTTAGAGCCTCTAGACACTACCTCAGGGAAAAGCAATCGGCAGGAAGCATGTATATGCCTTTAGTAAAAGAATCAAATGCACCAAGCACCATGTTCTCTAGAGAATCAATAGAAGAAGAACAGCATTTATATGATTGAGTACAAGGGTAGGAGTATAGCAGGGCAGGGAAAATATGTAGAGTGGGGGAGCAGGTCCAGAACGCAAGAGAGAGGCAGAAGGAACTAATGCCACTGTTGTCTTATTCCTGCAACAAGAAGAGGGTTTAATATAACACACAGCCACTAGGTGATGAACCTCTGTTGACATTTCTGGATAACAGCACAGAAAAGGCCAGATTTATAGCTCACTCGCAGATCCTGGAAAGATTGTCAGCCACCAGCAGAGTATTTATGGCTAGTGCAGGGTAATCCAAACAAAATTTGTCGGAAAAATAAACAAAATAGGCAGCTGGGCGGTGGCTGTCTCCATCATGGCCAAGCCCCATCTCTACATCTTTCTCTTATTTGTTTTACTACTGCATTTAGTCTGTAAGATCACCTTCCTCTCTGGCTGTAACTACTCATATAAGACTTTTTACTGACATTGTTAGTATAAATAACCCTAGGAATTTGGCAGAAATGGTTGCAATTCACTCCGCAAGTATAAATTAAGGAATTGTATTCTACTTGGTTAAATAAATTGAGGGGTTGGGCTGCCCCACAACCCAATAATTTGCACAAAAGAATAATGTGCCATTGGGAAGTACTCCATTAATAAGTCAGGTTATATTTTCATATTAATCAATCGCAATTACATGAAGCATATTCTCAAATGTCTATAAAGTTGAGGTGTAGTCACCCATCCAAATGAAATATCCAATAAGGAACCTTATATGCCCTTCATTAAAGAATCTTTTCTTCATACAAAAATAGCCAATGTCAGACAGCCAACACATTCCTTCCCCACATAGGACTACATTAGGGATTACATTAATTCTGTTCTTTTATAGTAACTGCCAATAAAAGGTTTGCCCACTGGAATGTCTTAAAACCAGGAGAACTCCCTGTATTTCATTTGATTGAGTGTGTCCATCAATGGACCACACAAGGGTCCAAGTACGGGTTAAAGATCATTGGAGCCTTTTCCGTTCCTGAAGCTCTAATCAGGAGACTCGCCCTCGGAATCTCTCTGAAAGTCTTAGGTTCAAGCAGAAATGCAGGTCTCCAGCCACAGGGCAGTCCTCTGAGTACACAGGGCAGGCTTCAGGCAGCAAAGCAGCTCTCTTGGAGCAGTAAGACAGTCCTCTGAAGTACACAGCAGGCCACATGCAGCAGGGTAGCCCTCTGAGAGTCCTTCCTCAGGTCCCGAAGTGAACTGAAGAGTTAGTCTGAGAGTTCCTTTTTATACCTGGTGCCACCTTTGAAGTAGGAGATGGTTTTGAAGTTTCCCCCCAGAGAAGTGCCTGGAATTTCCTGCCTCCCTGCCCTGGTCCCAGTGTGTTTACAGGCACAGTAGGCTAGTGTGAAGTTCTTTATGTGCAATCTAAAACAGAGCCTCTGAATTGCAAGTAGGGCATTGCACAGCTCTGACCCTCCATCCTACCTTGGATGTCTCACCCTGCCAAAACCCAAGCTCTGTATTGTGTGGCTGGCTGGGAAGAATACTCAATTGCCAACTACCAACGCCACCCAGTCATGTGACCAAGGAGACAAGCTGTGGGCATGATATAGCTAGGGCAAGAAAATGGCACCTTTCTAAGGTGGCATTTTCAGAAGTGTGGCTTAAAATCTGCTTGTACCATGAAAGCTGATTTTAAATAACAATTCATTGGAGCATAAACATAACATTTCTACCTGTCCCAATTAAAAGCTAGTACTTATTAAATGTAGTAAGGGGACCCAATGTTAACCTATGGAAGAGGTAGGCCTTACAGAAGTCACAGCAATGTGACATCTGTAATCAAGCCACATGCAACCTCTCTAAAATGAAAGGACTTTTACCAAGGAATTTTACAACTCTTCACATCTCCTAACCAGATCTGGGAGGATATTTCCTTGGATTTAACCACTGTTCTCCGTAAATGTCATTTAAAAAATACTATTCTGTTAGTAGTTGACAGACTGTCCAAGATGGCCCACTTTATAGCATGAAAACGGTCAACTTTCTCCTAATGACACTGTAACCCTGGTACTAACTATGTGGTCTGTCTGCAGGGATTACCCAAGAATATAATATCAGACTGAGAGACTCAATTTACTTCCCATTTCTCGATAAATAGGTATGTTGCCTTGAAACTCCAATCACATCTTTACACAAGTTTTCATTCCGAAACAGATGGCCAAACTTAACAGGTTAACCAAGAGTTGAAGAAATACTTTGTTGCTTTATGCCTAGATATATTTACTGGGGGAGGCAGAGTTCGCTTATAAAAACTTGTATCATGCAGACCTTTGCATGCCGCAATTCTGCACGAATAAAGGATATCACCATAGGTATCTACCTTTATTAAGGACTTAGGCCCTCATTACAACCCTGGCGGTAAATCCCGCTTATCGCCGTGCAGAAGACCGCCAACATACCGCTGCGGCCGTGGAATGCCGCCACAGGTATTACGACCCACAGCCGGAATCTGCCACAATACAGACACCCACACAAGTCCTCTACAACAAAGGTCAGTGATAAACTGGCGATACAAAAACCGACACCGTCACGCCAACAAGAATACGCCCACACTATCATGACCTACAAATCAACGCAGCGCTCTTGAAACCACGGATATCCATTGGCGGTACACACCACCGCACTCAAAATACACACATATACAAAACACAACCACATTGGCCAAAATCGAAATACACAAACCTGAAACACGTACACACACCACACCTACACACCCACAACACTATAAAACACACACCCACATTACCCACAAACCCTTATTACCAAATATTTGAAAGCAGGCCAGGGAGAGACACTACCTAAAACAACACCAGCATCCACAGACACACAACACCATCACTTACACAACATCCACGCACCTCAAACAACACACAAAGACACACCCCCTGACACATCACAACAGACACCACCTCAAACATTACCCACACCACATCATGGCACCTCAACGACACCCCAGATTTTCTGAGGAGGAGCTCAGGGTCATGGTGGAGGAAATCGTCCGGGTAGAGCCACAGCTATTCGGATCACAGGTGCAGCAGACGTCCATTGCAAGGAAGATGGAGCTATGGCGCAGAATTGTCGACAGGGTCAACACAGTGGGACAGCATCCAAGAACACAGGATGACATCAGAAAGAGGTGGAATGACCTACGGGGGAAGGTGCGTTCCGTGGTCTCCAGACACCAGATTGCTGTACAGCGGACTTGCGGTGGACAGCCACATCCTACCCCACAACTAACAACATGGGAGGAGCAAGTCTTGGCAATACTGCATCCTGAGGGCCTCGCAGGAGTAGCAGGAGGACTGGACTCTGGTAAGTCAAATCTTTACTACCTTATCCCCCCCACCCCACCTGCATGCTATCACATACTCCCACCCTTACCCTCACACCCATCACCCCAACAACCCACAGATACCCCACCAACACAACGCACACATCCCAAAACCAAGCCCTTCATGCAACACCAATGCATGGACACCCATCACCCAAGCATGTCCAGTACAGAGACTCACGCATGCCCCAAAATCACCAATCACACAAGGACCAAGACAATAATGCAAGCACAGGAGTAGAGGGTCAACCAGCCATTGCACAGGATGGCACACACAGATACAACAATTATGCATTTACACCCCAACAGGACCCCTACCAAACCTCACCGGACAGAAGGTGCCAGACATATCCAGTCCCCCCACAGAAAAGGCCCACAGTGATGTCAGCAGCTCTGAATGCCTGGATCAAGATGACCAGCCCGGCCCATCTGGGACCTCAGAACAGTCGGTTCCCCTGACACTGTCACAAGCCACCACAGAGCTTCCCCCCTCAGGAAATACCAGCACAGCACCCACCAAGCGGGCCCATCCCTCTGTCCCCAGGACATGTCAATCAGCAGTGTGTCCACCACTACAGGGAACCCAGGCAAACCCACCAACCCAAAAAAATCTGGGGGCAGTGGCAGTGGGCACACAGTTCAGGGGACAGAGGTACAGAATAACAGGGAAACTGGGAGGACTGCTGTGCGACAGGGGGAGGACAGGCCCAGGGAACCAACACTCCACGAGGCACTCTCCAACATCATGGGAGCTTACCATCATTCCCAGGAGACGATGGCAATGGTACTGGCCAAGTTTCAGGAGACCCAGCGGCTGCAGGAGGAACACTACCTTGGGATCAGGGAGGACTTGAAGTCCATTAACATCACCCTGGTCACCATTGCAGGGGTGCTGGCAGACCTTGCCAACACCAGGAGGGACACAGTGGCACAACAAGGGGCCCCTGACACTAGCCTGGACGATGAACAGCCCTCCACCTCCGCCGGAGCTAGTGGACAGGAGGCACCGCCACAGGAACAACAGGACACCAGCATCCCACCCCCTGCAGATGGAGAACCATCCCACAAACGGTCCCTGAGATCCAGGAACAAGACAGAGAACATTGCCAAGACCTCGGCCAGGAAATGAGACCCCCCTGAATGTCACCCTTCTGTCCCTCTATGTCACCCTGTCCATCCTTAAACTGCCTTTGCTCCATTTCATATGCCCCTTTGGACAATGCACAAGTGAAACAAATAGACTGGACTCTGCCATGGACATTCCTCCACCATCCCCTCAGACCATTTTACAACCCCCTCCACTTATTAGCACAGGAATAAACACACTTCAATCACAAAACAATCTGGAGTCAGTCTATGCTTTCACAAATGTGTAATTGCTATAACTATGGAATATAACAATGTCAATTTACTTGTTCACATACCAATGTAACACAGCTGTAGGTCAGCAGTAAACATAGCAGAGGGCACAAAGTGGGACCCAGATCTGTGAAATGGAAAGTCAAAGTGACAAGTCAGGGTCCATACACGAAATGAAAATGACATACTTATGCTAGTTCCAACAATAGTATGAGATGTGGGTAGCAGTGACATCTTCTCACCTGTGTCTCACTGGAAGTATTGCATGATGATGTTGTTTCGGTTGTCGATATACTCTTCTTCTGCCTCCTCTTCTTCACTGTCCACAGGCTCCACAGCTGGCACAAGACCACCATCTGGCCCATCCTCTTGTAGAAAAGGCACCTGGCGTCGCAAAGCCAGGTTGTGCAGCATACAGCAGGCCACGATTATCTGGCACACCTTAGTAAGTAGTATAGGTAGCCACCTGTCAAATGGAGGCACCGGAATCTGGCCTTCAGGAGGCCAAAGGTGCATTCGATCAACCTCCCAGTTCGCCCATGTGCCTCATTGTAGTGTTCATCTGCCCTTGTCCTGGGATTCCTCACTGGGATCAGTAACCATGACAAGTTGCGGCAACCAAAGTCACCTGAAAATGTCGAGGGACAACTGTTAGACACACACTAACCCTTAGGGACAGCCCCATACCCAGACAGCAAATGAAACAGTGTGGGGACTTTGGGCTCATCTATTAGCCACACACGGTGCCTCTGGAGTTGCCCCATCACATAAGGGATGCTGCTATTCCTCAAAATTTAAGCGTCATGGACTGAGCCAGGATACTTGGCATTCACATGGGAGATGTATTGGTCTGCCAAACACACCATCTGCACATTCATAGATTAGTAGCTCTTCCGGTTTCTATACACCTGTTCATTCCTGCGGGGGGTACAAATGCCACATGTGTACCATCAACGGCACCAATGATTTTGGGAATATGTCCCAGGGCATAAAAGTCACCTTTCACTGTGGGCAAATCCTCCACATGAGGGAACACGATGTAGCTGCGCATGTGTTTCAGCAGGGCAGACAACCCTCTGGACAACACGTTAGAGAAAATTGGCTGGGACATCCCTGATGTCATGGCCACTGTTGTTTGAAAAGACCCACTGGCCAGGAAATGGAGTACAGACAGGACCTGCACTAGAGAGGGGATTCCTGTGGGATGGCAGATAGCTGACATCAGGCCCAGCTCCAACTGGGCACACAGTTCCTGGATTGTTGCACAATCAAGTCTGTATGTGACTAGGATGTGTCTCTCTTCCATTGTCGACAGGTCCACCAGGGGGCTGCACACCGGAGGATGCCGCCATCTCATCACCTGCCCTAGCAGACGTGCCCTATGGAGGAGAACAGCGAGCAGGGAGTCATCCAACACAGAGGTATCACAGTGTGTTATTTGCAGAAACATTAATAATCCGCAATGTGGCGGTATCTGTCTATATTCCCGCCCTAGATAGGTGTGACACAGTTAACATCCATCTTATGTGGCCTCCTGAAATGGCAGCTGCCTGACCTGTAAGGTGGGACAAGGCAATATGAGGTAACTGCGCTGACGTTCTACACCGTCGTGGTGGGCGGTCAAAGACCGCGGTGCAATTCTGCATTGGTTAACATTGGGCCCTATGTTCCCAGGAGCCAATGACGATGTACACGGGCGGTGACAGTACTTACCGACGCGGACGTGACCACCATTTTCAGTCTGTTCACTCACTTAATACCTGACCTTCAACAGGAGAGGACCTACACTGCAAGTGCTGCTGTGACCTGAATCTGGAAGCGACGATGGCTCATGTGTTTGATGAAAGGGTCCCTGCCTTCACTTCGGAGGAGTTGGAGAAACGAGTGGATGGGGTCCTCCCCCAGTACACACAACTGTACAGTCCTCCAGACAAACAGGTGAGTACACTGTGAAATGCCTGGATGGAAGATACATGGGGGGGGGCTGAGGCCTGCATGTGCGGATGGGGAGTGTATGTGCGTCAGGGCAAGGGTGGGAACTGGGGGGCAATGAGTATGACGGTCAGGACGGGTAAGTAATTTCCTTTCCCCCGTACCATTCCTCTAGGTCAGCGCCCACCAGAAGAAGGGTATTTGGCGTGCCATCGCCAAGGACGTCCGGACCCTGGGTTCTACCACAGACAGAGCACCCACTGCCGGAAAAGATCGGAGGACCTGCGCCGCTGGAGCAAGAAGATGGCGGAGGCCCAGCTGGGGATGGCCTCCCAACGTGGGGGGGTGCCCGTCCCACCATGACCCCCCTGATGTTCCGGATCCTGGCGGTGGCCTATCTGGAGTTGGATGGGCGCTTGAGGGCATCACAGCAGCCACAAGGGGGTGAGTACACTCTCATTCAGCTGACTCTGCGTGCATTACGAGGTGTCTGGGTGGGGGAGGTGGGCAGTGGGTTCCCCTAGGCCAGGGCGAACTTGGTAGACAAGGTCCCTTGTGAGGCAGGCCATGTGGCACCCGAAACCCACCAGTGGTAAGAGCCATCCACACCTAGTCAGGCTCCTGTGACTTTTAGGTGTGCAGCAATTGGTCTTAGGCCTCGTACCCCATGGTCAGCTGAAATTTCTAGAAACTGTCAGTGCATGGTGTAGTGTAGAGGGCTGCTCCCTGTGAGTTGTGTCCGCCACCGGTAGTGGTATTGCAAGCACTGAACATGTCTTTCTTCTGTCTCCCCCCCCCCCTTTTTGTGGTCTTTCTGTTCTTGTGTGCAATAGCATCATCAGGCGGAGGAGCATTGGCATCGGAGCAGGAGGGAGCTGCAACCCACTTAGCCCTGGAGGGCAAAACAACGGAGTCTGAAGCCACCAGTGGGACTGAGGGCAAGGGGAGCTCCACGGCGGGGACAGGAGCAGACAGCAGTGACAGTGATTCCTCCTCTGATGGGAGCTCCCTTGCGGTGGCGGGCACCTCTGTGCCCATCGCCTCAACAGGTACAGCCGCCACCCCCCCACCAGCACCAACCTCCCAGCAGCCCCTCAGCATGTGTCCCGTGCCCGCTCTCCCAGGAGGGTGGGCATCTCCTTCGCACCAGGCACCTCAGGCCCTGCCCGTCAGCCCTGCTGCCCTCAGTGAGGAGGCTATTGACCTCCTGAGATCCCTCACTGTTGGGCAGTCTACCATTGTGGAGGCAACAAACAAATGCATACCTGGAGGGCATTAATTCTGGGAAGGCAGCCCAACAGAGAGCATTTCAGGCTCTGGCCTCAGCACTGATGGCAGCTACTGTCCCTGTGTTTAGCCTCCCCTCTCCAACTTCCTCCACCCAGACCCAATCCCCTGTACCTCAGCCTATCCCAAGCACACCATCAGACCAGCATGCACAATCATCAACACACGAGAATGGCTCAGGCAAACATAAGCACCAAACATCCCACAGGCACTCACACAAGCACCATCCCCATGCAGACACAGCAATATTGACTGCCTCTACTGTGTCCCCCTCCTCCATGTCCTCCTCCTCCCTCCCTGTCTCGTCTCCACTCACCTCTGCATGCACTAAATCCTCAGCCACTGCCTCCATCATCAGCACGCCGATCAGCACACACCGCTCACGTGCTTTCACCACCCCCACTACCATTCACACATCCCCAGTGTCCTCTCCCAGTGTGTCAGTGAGCCCTCCTCCCAAAGTACACAAACGCAGGCACACACCCACCCAACAGCCATCCACCTCACAACAGCCTCCGACCCATGCACATTTACCCAAATTCAGCTGACGTACACCTACTACAACCATTACCTCTCCCTCCACTCCTAAACCCCCTCCATCTTCCCCTCCCAGTGTGTCTAAAAAACTCTTCCTGGCTAACATTGACCTCTTCCCTACACCTCCCCCCAGTCCTTTCCCTAGGGCCAGGCTTACCAGGTCCCAGCCCAGTACCTCAGCCATCACATCCCCAGGCACAGTGGTGGCAGCAACTGTGGGGTCATGGAGTGCGCCACCCATCAGGGCTGCCAGTGTGCCACGTAGAGAGGGCAAGGACATGCCTCCACCTGCCAAGGTGAAAAAGGTGCCCACATCCCAGAGGGAGAAGCCAAAAGTACCAGCCACCAAGGGCTCAGAAAAAACCAAAGGGGATAGTGGCAAAAGCTGAAGAGCAGGTCAGGAGAGGGCATGGTGGCACCGACTAAGGGACCAGTGTCACACTTTCTGTCCATGACCACGCCAACCTGTATGGCGGTGACCACCGCTAGCTGCCCCGCAACCGCCACCTGAACCACCACCTGCACCGCCTTGGCACGTCTACAGCCTCAACAACAGTCCCCGGACTCTTCCCCAGTGGGCAGCCATCCGAGGCTGCAGGAGACGTCCTGCTTTGTTCCTCAGCAGGTGCCGACCCATGCACCGCCGCCAGCACTGCCGCAAGCACCTCCGCAACAGACACTGCCGCAAGCACCGCCACCTGCACCGCCTCTGGCATGTTTCCAGCCTCAGGGACAGTCCCCAGCCTCTTCCCCAGTGGGCAGCCGTCCGAGGCTGCAGGAGACATCCTGCTGTGTACCTCAGCAGGTGCTGACCCATGCACCGCCGCCAGCACCGCTGCAACCGACACAGCCGCAAGCACTGCTGCAACAGACACTGCTGCAAGCACCGCCACGGGCCCCGCTGTGTCCTCGGACACAAGCACCACCGCTGACATGGCTACCATCTCCAGTGGTCAGTCGTCTGAGGCTGGAGGAGAGTTCCTGGACCCTGGGCAGCTTCCATGAGACATTTCTTCCATCACTGTTTGCACCTGCAGGTGGAAGGCGCAGCCACAGCAGTGAGGGGTATGTCGCTGCCTCCATGGTGTATCATGCTACCTGAACCTCACAAATCTCGTGGCATGCACACCCAGGTGAGGGAATTGTACTGGCCACACTGCATGTGGAGCACTCTGAGCACCATGCCCCCCTCCAGAACAAGTGGAGAGATACATCCACTGCCTCAGTCCTTGGCAGGATGAAGCACTCTGGGCACCAGGCCCCCTCCAGAACCAGTGGAGAGATACATCCACTACCTCAGTCCTTGGCAGGATGAAGCACTCTGGGCACCAGGCCCCCTCCAGAACCAGTGGTGTATCACATCCACTACCTCAGTCCTTGGCAGGATGAAGCCCTCTGGCCACCATGCCCCCTCCAGAACCAGTGGAGAGATACATCCACTACCTCAGTCCTTGGCAGGATGAAGCACTCTGAGCACAAAGCCCCCTCCAGAACCAGTGGATTATCACATCCACTACCTCTGTCCTTGGCAGGATGAAGCACTCTGGCCACCAGGCCCCCTCCAGAACCAGTGGAGTATCACATCCACTACTTCAGTCCTTGGCAGGATGAAGCACTCTGGCCACCAGGCCCCCTCCAGACCAGTGGAGTATCACATCCACTACCTCAGTCCTTGGCAGGATGAAGCACTCTGGGCACAAAGCCCCCTCTAGAACCAGTGGATAGATTCATCCACTACCTCAGTCCTTGGCAGGATGAAGCACTCTGGGCACAACGCCCCCTCCAGAACCAGTGGAGTATCACATCCACTACCTCAGTCTTTGGCAGGGTGAAGCACTCTGGCCACCAGGCTCCCTCCAGAACCAGTGGAGTATCACATCCATTACCTCAGTCCTTGGCAGAATGAAGCACTCTGGGAACAATGCCCCCTCCAGAACCAGTGGAGATTTACATCCACTACCTCAGTCCTTGGCAGGATGAAGCACTCTGGGCACCAGGCCCCCTCCAGAACCAGTGGAGAGATACATCCACTACCTCAGTCCTTGGCAGGATGAAGCACTCTGGGCACAACGCCCCCTCCAGAACCAGTGGAGTATCACATCCACTACCTCAGTCTTTGGCAGGGTGAAGCACTCTGGCCACCAGGCTCCCTCCTGAACCAGTGGAGTATCACATCCACTACCTCAGTCCTTGGCAGAATGAAGCACTCTGGGAACAATGCCCCCTCCAGAACCAGTGGAGATTTACATCCACTACCTCAGTCCTTGGCAGGATGAAGCACTCTGGGCACAAAGCCCCCTCTAGAACCAGTGGATAGATTCATCCACTACCTCAGTCCTTGGCAGGATGAAGCACTCTGGGCACAACGCCCCCTCCAGAACCAGTGGAGTATCACATCCACTACCTCAGTCTTTGGCAGGGTGAAGCACTCTGGCCACCAGGCTCCCTCCAGAACCAGAGGAGTATCACATCCATTACCTCAGTCCTTGGCAGAATGAAGCACTCTGGGAACAATGCCCCCTCCAGAACCAGTGGAGATTTACATCCACTACCTCAGTCCTTGGCAGGATGAAGCACTCTGGGCACCAGGCCCCCTCCAGAACCAGTGGAGAGATACATCCACTACCTCAGTCCTTGGCAGGATGAAGCACTCTGGGCACAACGCCCCCTCCAGAACCAGTGGAGTATCACATCCACTACCTCAGTCTTTGGCAGGGTGAAGCACTCTGGCCACCAGGCTCCCTCCAGAACCAGTGGAGTATCACATCCACTACCTCAGTCCTTGGCAGAATGAAGCACTCTGGGAACAATGCCCCCTCCAGAACCAGTGGAGATTTACATCCACTACCTCAGTCCTTGACAGGATGAAGCACTCTGGGCACAAGGCCCCCTCCAGAACCAGTGGAGAGTTCCACTACCTCAGTCCTTGGCAGGACGAAGCAGTCTGGCCACCAGGCTCCCTCCAGAACCAGAGGAGTATCACATCCATTACCTCAGTCCTTGGCAGAATGAAGCACTCTGGGAACAATGCCCCCTCCAGAACCAGTGGAGATTTACATCCACTACCTCAGTCCTTGGCAGGATGAAGCACTCTGGGCACCAGGCCCCCTCCAGAACCAGTGGAGAGATACATCCACTACCTCAGTCCTTGGCAGGATGAAGCACTCTGGGCACAACGCCCCCTCCAGAACCAGTGGAGTATCACATCCACTACCTCAGTCTTTGGCAGGGTGAAGCACTCTGGCCACCAGGCTCCCTCCAGAACCAGTGGAGTATCACATCCACTACCTCAGTCCTTGGCAGAATGAAGCACTCTGGGAACAATGCCCCCTCCAGAACCAGTGGAGATTTACATCCACTACCTCAGTCCTTGACAGGATGAAGCACTCTGGGCACAAGGCCCCCTCCAGAACCAGTGGAGAGTTCCACTACCTCAGTCCTTGGCAGGACGAAGCAGTCTGGCCACCAGGCCCCCTCCAGAACCAGTGGAGTATCACATCCACTACCTCAGTCCTTGGCAGGATGAAGCACTCTGGCCACAAGGCCCCCTCCAGAATCAGTGCAGTATCACATCCACTACCTCTTTCCTTGGCAGAATGAAGCACTCTGGGCACAAAGCCCCCTCCAGAACCAGTGGAGACTGTTATCCACTTGAGAGACTGTGGCTTTGCACTCCCCAGGATACAGCAATGGGCATGAAGCCCCCTCGTGCAGCAGTTGCGTTGTGCATTCATCAGGCTGAGGTGCCCTCCTCCCCCTCCCCCTGAGGTGCCTCTATACTTTCGATCTGATCCCCCAGCAGTGTTCTCTCAGTTTCCAGTCATTTATCATGTGTGGGCCTCGCCCATGCATTTTGGGCCCAGTGGTCCACGGACAATGATTAGTACACTATCTGGACTTGTCTAGTTGGTGTACATATTTGTATAGACTGACTTTGGAGTTTTGACTAATGTATTTTAATGATTACAGTTGTTACAATCATTTCCTTTTGTCCTTGCGTTCTTCCAGGGGGTGGGGGATGTATATGTAATGTTGCTGCATGTATTTGTGTGTACGTTGTTGTGGGTGAGGGTGGGGGTGTTGCGTGTTGCCTGTGTGTGGCACTTTCTTTCCTCCCCCCTTCCCCTGTGTGGCAGGTACAGTACTCACCGTGGTCGCCGCCGTTCGTACTCCCGGTAGAAGAGGGGGTAAACCAACATGGGTAGCACCTGAAGTTCGGGCTCCATGGCATCCTGGTTCCTCGTTGGGTGTCGAGAGGTGAGTGTTTTCCCTTTCTGTGTACTGTTTCTGCCGTGCTTTTGATAGCATTGGTTCTGCCCCGGAAAAGGTGGCAGATAGGCCTCTTGTAATACAGTGTGTGGTACTTTGTCTCCCGCCTGTCTGTTGGCGGTGTCTGCTGCGCTGTTTGTATCTACAGCCGTGGCGGTCGGAGTGTTAAAGTGGCTGTCTATGTTGGCGGTTTCCGCCACAGTTGTAATCCCTTTTTTTCTGCCTGTTTGTTTGGAGTATTACCGCCGCTTTAACACCGACCGCCAGGGTTGGAATGAGGGCCTTAATGCCACAGGTACATTCCTAGTCTCACCTTGTGACTCAAACACATGGTGCATCTAGCACAGACAATGTTTTGCAATGTGTTGAATGCTAAGACTCAACACAGATTGCTGTCCATCTTTGACAGCCTTTGAGACAAAGTGTGCATCTCTACAAAAAATGTAACCTTCAAACACCATCATTGTTTTCACCTATATTTTATTGGGTCACTTGAAGTACACGCTCATATTAATCTAGTTATTTTTAAGCTTAAATTGCCTAGTTCTATGAAGATTCATTCAGTTTTTTATACTTCCATGTTTATACTAGCTATTTCCAATTGCTCCCATCAACCCCCGGTATTATTAAATAACCACTGGAAGCACAAAGTTAGTGCTCTCAAGGACATGAAAATGTATCATTGTCACCGATGGTATCTTGTTGCCTGAAAGGGAATGGCTTTGAGAAAGAGTCCTGGGAGCTGACATCTGCCATTCATGCTCCATTCCTGTTATGTCACGTCCATGCTTGCTGCAGCCAGTGAGACTCTTGGTTACCTTTTTATTGATTTGGGGGCGTGATGTCTCAAACTCCTTGCCACAAGTATTAACAGTTCATGTAATCAGCATGTATGTACCAATAATGTTCCAGTGCTTAAACAGGATATCTTTGTTTTGCTTGATTTAACTAATTTGTTCTTTGCCTTTGGCAGCAGGTGTCAGTTCTGGAACATTCTCAAATGAGCTGTGCTGAATTTGATGACATTTGTTTGTGCTAACTCCAATGAATCATTTGTGGTTTTAAGAAGGGGAGCATCTTGAGACTATTGCTTCAGCGGAACCAGCCTGACATTAGGGATGGTAACCTAAGACTGGTCACTGGGCCAGGGTCTGTACCCTGTGTCTGAACATGTGTCTGGCAAGCCAGGACTTCCAAGGGAGAACCACCACCTCCCTCAAGGGTGACACACTCTGTCTCCAGTCCTCTATCTCTGTGACAGTGGAGGGAGCACCTCTAGGTCAGACGTGGCCTCAACAGATTCTGTTTGCCTCTGAGTGCTGGCAACCCCAGATCCACTGGTCCTCCTATACAAACATCCTCCTCAGGATCACTCAAAGTACCTTCTCAGACACTCTGGAACTAATCCAGAGGTGTGCCTTCCTTGTACGCCACATGGGGTCAGTGAGCTTGTTGCCAAAACTCTGTGAAAAAAATACTAAGCATGTGTTTTCTCACAATGAGATTATACAACACATAAATACTCACCTGGCTACATTTTACCTAACAATTCAGTGCCTTATTGGAGAAGTACAGACATTCTACCCAAGACTGGTCAGACAGTTTATGACTGTCCCTAATTCCTAAGTGGTATACATCTGGGGTGAACCAAACTTTGTAATAAGGGCTGCATTCATGGGGTGTGGGACGTCTGGTCAGCCACCTCTAAAGCAAACAGGGTATCCCTCCCAATAGCTGACATGTGTCTCCGCACTATAGCCCGCAAAACCTAATCTGGGACCCTATGCTTCCTTATGGCTAACTCATAGGCTGCAAACCACCTATGAATTTCACACACACCCAAAAGCAGGACACCAGGTATTTGAACTGGGATTTCTGGTTGGCAGAGTATGCATCCAGTACAAGCAGGAACCCCCACTTGTAGTAAGGTAAGCTAGATGCATTCTTAAAGCTGACTTGTGCTCATCCTGTGGTAGCTTGGCACAGAGCAGGATAGCTTTGGGGATTGTTTTTACTGCAGGGACATGTAAAACTTAAAAGTACAGGTCCTGCCTTTTATTTACATAGCACTCTGCCCTATGGGCTACCTAGGGCCTACCTTAGGGGCAACATATATGTAATAAAGGGGGAGTTTAATGCTTGGCTCAGGGTTTTAAATGTCAAGTTGAAGTGGCAACACCACTGCACACACAGGCCCTGCAGTGGCAGGTCTGAGACATGTTTAAAGGGCCATGTAAGTGGGTGGCACAATCAGTGCAGCAGGCCCACAAGCAGCATTTAATTTACAGGGTCTTGGTATATGATAGGCTGACAGGTCTGACACCAGGTTGTTGGGTATTCGGACCCTTCTGTCTCCACTGGAAACTGTGCTGTTCCTACAACAATTTCTGCTAGATTCTGAGGCTTGCTTGAGCTTTAGGTTCAGCTCCTTCAGATTCAATCCATGAGCCCACAATCATTTCATTAGATAGTCGTTTCTCCTGAAGGGATTAGGATTTCTCCACCTCAGCCTTCTCTTAGATTCGCCCTGCCTCAGCTCTTGCCACTGTTGCAGCCAGGTCAAGTTGAGCCAGTTGCAGCTTGCACTCCCTTCCAGCTGTCCTGTCCTTCAGTTCCTGAGGGGTGAAGGGTGGGAGCAGACCTTGTCTCCTGTGCTGGGCACAGTAGGGGGCCTCACTCCTATGGGTCTCCCACACACCTCTGGTTCTGGGGCCAGTGCCAGAAGAAGATCCTCTCCTCTTTCCAGCTTTGGAGCTGCTACTACATTATCCTCCTATTCGTCCATTTCATCTTCCTCCTCATCTATTTCATCCTCTTCATCATCATCATCCTCCTTGTCCTGTGCTGCATCTTGCATTCCTCAAACCTCCTGCCAGGCTTGGGAGGCTATGTGATACTCAAACGTTGAAGAACTTGTGGCTGGTTTTGGTCCCCTCTGCCTGCATATTTGTTCAGCTCAACTGTACTGCAGTTTTCAAGGTTTTCAAGATCAAATTCCATCTTTGGAGTCACAGGATTACAAAATGTGAGACCAGAAATATATTTGGAATAAGGGAAAATATGGACAATCAAGGAGAATTTAAAAAAGGCTAAATCAAGTATACAAGTATTTATAATGGGATTTTTGTGTGATACAAATCAGTGTATGGCACTGCACAAACACAAGCACTAGACCCCACCACTGAGCACCAATGTGAGACACTGGGTTGTTGGTTGAGGGGTGTGTGAGCCCTTCTCAATTATCAGCCACAAACCTTGTTAGGGTGAACCACAAAAGTCACTCGATAAATCTGTTCTTAACCTTCTGGTTAGCTTGGCATAAATGCTGTCAGGCTTAACTCAGAGGTATTATGTAAAGTATAACTACAGCACTCAAACAGTAATAAAGTGAAAGCCAAATAAAAGAAAAAATCCAAAACAGTTTTGAAAAATATATAGTATATGTAAATAAAAAAGTGACATCAAGTTTGGATTTTTTAAAGTTTAACATATAAAAAGAAGGTCCATCACCTTTCCCTACATTGGTCCCACTCTTATTAAATTGTAATTGGTTGTTTTGTGCAGGGGATTAAAATGGAGGTGAAGAGTTTATTCAGAAAAATAACCTCCCCATTCACCCCTGACAGACATTTTCTTGGGAGCAACTTGCAGGTTTTCCAAATCCCCTGCCCAGCATTGTGGGAATCCTCAAGGTTTTAATTTCAACCAAGGTTACAAAAGGCTTTTGCTCTAAGTCTGCCTTCTCCATTAAAAACTACACTTCGTTCCTCCCAGACTTCAAAGGGAGCCCCTAGTGTGATGAGTGACAGAAATGTGACCGCTCTCCTTTTTGTTTCTGTGAAAAGAACAATCATCATATAATCAATGTTGGAGAGTTTTCCCCATCCCCTTCTTCACACCTAAAATTGACCTATTGTTCAGGGAGAGGATTTAAACTGCCAATTATCAAGCCGAGCAATTACCTTGACAAAGCACAGTAGTGGAAGAGCTGAATCTCATTGAAGCAGGCCAAAGGAAACATTGCAAATTGAAAAAAGCATAAAAGGATGCATATAGGACAAATCTGTTACTACATTTGTGTTCAGGCCACAGACTACCGTAGGCAAAGCCACACCAATGTCTTTTAAATGTTGTACCAATCAAAGCCTAAATGTTATGCATCTTGTATCCAAAGTTTAAGAGAATAAAGAGTTCAGATTCTACCTTTGCCCTTTTGGATTCCCAATTGGATTATCAGTCAATAACAAAATAACAAATCTCCTCTGGGTCCCATCTTTAACAGTACCATAGTCAAACAACAGACTTGCTCGCTCAACTTGTGCACAGGTTCGCATGCATAATCAGAGCAGAGTAACTTAATTTTAAAGGCAGCACTGGTTCTTTAAGCTATTATTTTTTAGTTAGGCACTTCTTGAGAGTGTGATTGTATTACAGAGACTCACAGAAGACATCCAAAAAGAACAGGAGGTCTAAAAGCAAATATTTGTGTGCTTTTTTGCAGGTCAGAGCTCGCGTTTCTCATAGCGTGTCTATCCAACCTACTAAGCCTCTGTCATTCAACGGATGGTATGACAGATCTTAACCAGGAGAGGGACAAACACAAAAAAGAAGGGAAGTAGTAAACTAATGTATTGATAAGAAAGCCAGATAACGATAAGCAATGGGCTGGCCCAATACCCACAGTAAGTGATAGTATTACCCATCAAAAGTCCTTCAACAACAGACATCTAAATCTGTCTGTATGTGAGAAGTAAAACAACTTTGATATTAGTACATAGTCTTTATACTCTTCATCAAGCAAGCTAACAAATCCAGTTGCACTCCTAACCAAAGTATTCTTCAAACAGGCTCCGCGTTATATAACACAGCCTGAACTTCACTCAGTATAAAACCCACAAGAGCTCTGCATACCTTGGCAACACAATTACAGTGTAAGAAACTGGGCTCACTGCAGATGCCCCTCCCACTTTTTGGACCCACTTAGACTAAAGAATCCGTTGTTTTCGATCTGAAAGTGCACTGAGGCCTGCTAATCAGACTTCGTTGCCAGTGGACTGAGTAAAGGCAAAGCCTGCAGAACTGCATTGTCAGCCTCTATGAGCAGCTTGTCTGCGCGAGTTTGACTCTGCCCTTACAAAGTGCAGGCAGAGTCCCTTTACTGCCCATACTACAGGCCAGTCACCCCTTAGGCAGGCTTCCTATAGCCCAGGAGGTAGGGTGCACTGTGTTATGTGTGAGAGCAAATATGCAGGAGCATATTTGACACAATAGTAGCATTTAGAACTTAATGCTACCGTAAGTGACTGGTGGTTCATAGGTAACATATGCTGGCACCCGGTCAAACTCCACATGTCCAGCTCGGCCTGACTGATTTCACCTGTGTTTGGTATGAAACACTGTGCTTTATAACCCTGAGCATGATTCTTGCGCCCAGGATTAGTTAGCATGTACCCTGGTGGTTTCCTTATAGAATGCCCACCAAGTTGCCAGCTTTCTCATGCCTTGGTGGGCTCTCCCGAGCCATTTGCCACCAAGACTACAGTCTGCCCTCCTTCTGGTTGTGCTAGCACTTCCCCCAGGACAGAGACAAAGGACATGTGCAGGGAGGAGGTCACACCTCCACCCTCCAAGGATAGCTATTGTTTACAGCGATCAAGACAGTGAGCCTCAAAGGCTTTCACCGCCCTTGATATGTAATCTCTTTTCCCCCACGCAATGACAACACCCTTCCCACTCTGTCCAGGCTGAGAGGTGGAAAATTAAGTTATACAGGAGGGGTGCACCTCCAAGAGGCCAGCTACACATTTAGGGTGGGCTTGGAGGTATGTGCAGCCAAGGAAGGGTTCTGCCATCTTGGCAAACCCTGAATTATTGGCTTCTGGGTAGAAAAGTGATGTGCACCCACAGCAAGTCATCACCTGAGGGGCAGACTAGCTGCAGGGACCTGTAGCCCATTGGCCACTGTCCCTCACACCAGGATTTAAGGGGCTCCCTTGGCACCAGAACCTCAGTTATGACTTTGAATCTAAGAAGAGGCACACAGAAGATGTCATCACTGACAACAGGACTTTGGACTCTGCTGCAGCACAAAGAGAGGACATTTTAGTGCCAAATACTGGAACTGTGCGTTCGGCGTGTGCCCATTGCAAAAGCTCATTGCCCAGTGAAGACCAGAAACTGAAGCAGAATCCCCTGACTGCAGAAGAATGGTTGTGCTGTGTCACAAGAAGTGACCATGTCCTCCCTGAACGGGAAACTAGCATCCTGGGACTGATTTGGGGATATCACCTCTCATCAACTAGACTAACTCAAATTCAGTGGTTCAGTGAGCACATGACTCATGTCTGGGGATACCTGTGTCACTAGATTTAAGCTATCCTGGCTGAGGAGGGCTGAGGAGGGGTAATAACCAAAACTGGTCCCAGGATGCTTGTTTCCAGTCAAGAGAGATCCTGGCCTGACAGTTAGGCTTGGACTGTTCCCATGAGGAACCGGGTCAAGACTGATTTGCATATGGCTACATCCAAACAGGGGTGGCATGGTGAGTGTTAGAAATGGGGTGTCTGTTTGGCAGTCAGTTTCCACTCATGTCCAAGCAGGGACCAGAAGTCAAGTCAAGGCATTGGAGATACACACTTAGATAACCCATGCT
This sequence comes from Pleurodeles waltl, assembly GCF_031143425.1. Lineage (NCBI taxonomy): Eukaryota > Metazoa > Chordata > Amphibia > Caudata > Salamandridae > Pleurodeles > Pleurodeles waltl. The sequence goes on along the minus strand of NC_090438.1, from coordinate 254,164,325 downwards.
CACCCCCTTGGTAGCTTGGCACAAGCAGTCAGGCTTGTCTTAAAGGCAATATGTAAAGTATTTGTACCAATACACACAGTGAAAACACTACAAAATGAACACCAGTTTAGAAAAATAGTTAATATTTATCTAAACCAAACAAGACCAAAATGACAAAAGTACAACATCCACAAGTCAAGTTATGAATTTTTAAAATGAAAAGAGTGTTACTCCATAGAAAACAATGGAAACGTTTTTGTTACACAAAGTACCTGGTTTGCAATAAAAATTAAGCTGCACGGGTGAGCGTACATCGGAAAAGTCAGGGATGCATCGATTCCTTACTTGCAAGTGAGGCCGTGTTTCGTTTCTTCTCCGGTAGGGTAGGTTATTTTTCACACCCACAAGAGAGCTATGTGTCGATGTTGGAAAATGAGTTATTGGTAGGGCAGGTAGGTACCTACACCTAGCAACAAGCCACAAACCTCCACGTAAGTACAGTTAGGTCTCAGTAAATTAATCCCAGCTCTACCCTTGGTAGCTTGGCATCGAGCGTCAAGGCTTAACTTAGGAGACAAAGTGTAAAGCATTCAAATATCACAAAACAGTAATTAAATAAAACACAGGAAACAGTTTAAAAATCCAAAACCAATTTATAAAAATAGCTTATATTTTTATCTTTAAAATGACACAAAAACGATTAAAATCGGTTCAGGGGAACCGGAGATATGAATTTTTAAAGTATTATTATTTTCTAGCGCATAGAAACAAAAAGCGCCAATCGGGTCATCTGGTTGCACCAGGACCGGGACAAAGTCAAACTTTCAGGCCGACCGCGATGGAGCCCTGCTCGGCTACAGGTCGCGGGAGGCCTCGGTTAAAAAGTTACCTTCTGACTTAGTCTTTATTTTGAAGTTTTTCTTCACCGGGACGAACCTGCCAGTTGGATCCGACCTCCTGGAGCCCTTGTCCGGATACGCGAAGTCGGTTTCCTCGGTGGTGATTTTTACCTTCGGACTTAGTCGTTTTTTCGAGATGAAAATCCTTCGACCGGGGTAAACCTGGATCTTGATCCGTCGTCCGTGGAGCCCTTCTCGGATACGATGGCTGGAAGGTCCCGGTCAACTTTTTACGTTCGGACTTAGTCTTTTTTTTCGGATGTTTTTCTTGACCGGGACGAACCACGAAGTCAGGCCGGGTCGCGGTTGAGGCAAGCCGGCTAGAATTTCCGCGTCGAGTCGGTCACTTTATGGAGCTTTTTTCTAAAATTTCTCCAATCTTTTCCAAACTTCTGGGGCTTCACCCAGATGTTCTTTTAAGGTTCTTTTGGGGTCCACAGCTCACCCCAAGGGTCCAGAAGTTCTGTGATGGTCCTTGGGAAGTGCGGACTTCAACTCCCAGAGTGCACCTTGCGCAAACTCCTTTTTGGCCACTGGACAGTGGTCAGCTGGTCACTTTTTCAGGAGTTGGTGCAGGGGACTCTGGATAGCAATTTTTCACCTGTAGCAAACAGGGAGTCCCTCCTTGAACCAGTGGAAGCCAGGCAAAGTCCTTCTTGTGGTGAAGCCCAAGTGTGCAGCTGGTGCAGTCTTTCTGAGTGCAGGGTCCAGGTGCAGGCCAGGGGTCCAGCAGGGCAGTCCTTCTTCTCCTTGTAGTTCTTTCTTCTTGAAATTTGGTGGGGATCTGAGGCGTGGGTGCAGGTCTGCCAGTTTTATCCTTGCTCCTGGGTGAAAAGCAGGGGGGCCCTGGTTCTCCAATCAGGGACAGGGTCGTCCCCCTGTGATGACCACTTCCTGGGAAGTGTGGCAAAAATCCATCCCAGAAGGCAACAGTCTCCAAAAATCCAAAATGGATGAATCTGATTTTTGGAGGAGAGATCTGGCTGAGCCCACCCACTGGTGTGGCTAAAAATCATAAACACACCCCTCTCCTGCCCTCTCCTAATCTAATCAAGGGGGCACCTAGCTGTCTGGGGTTGCAGGATGTGGGGGTGTTGCTGGGTGCTGCAAATGTCCTTCTCTGCCTTTGAAGACCAGTTTGGCAGCCCTCCCCCTTCCTGCCTCACCATCTGCTGAGCGGAGATTCTCTCCCCCAAGCACATTCCTTTGTGTGAAGTCAGGCCACTTCACACCTCATTAAAGTAGCCTGGCAGAAGCTGCTGCAGGCTGGCCAATCAGAGCACAGCAGCAAAAACAATGCAGAGCTGAAATTGGCAACTTTTTAGGTAAAGTCTAAACTTTTTACCTGAACTGGTTATATTAAATCCAACAACTGGAAGTTGTGGGATTTATTATAACAATCAATTTGATACCAAATTCTTGGTATGTAACATTTAAGGAGACTTTAAAATTTAAAATAAAGTCTGCCCATTCTAGCCTATGAAGGCCATTTACTTCAATGAGGGAAAAACGAATTTGGCTGTTTTTACCTCACCAGGGCTTATAAATCTATTTTTATAAAGTCCCTGCTTATAGTTACATGGCACCCAGCCCTAGGGGCACATAGGGCACACCTTAGGGGTGACTTATATGTAAAAATAAGGTAGTTTAAGACTTTGGAAGTACCTTTAATTCCAAAGTCGAATTTGCATATAACTTTAATTTAAAAGCAGCCAGCAAGGCAGGCTTGCTTTTAAAATGACACTGGGCACCTCAGCAATGCACCTAGGTGTGCACCACCTATGCTGTGGTCCCTAAACCTACATGCCCTACCATATACTAGGGACTTATAGGTAGGTTAACTTAGCCAATTATAATTAGCCTAATTTGCATATCCATTTTACACAGAGCACAGGCCCTGGGACTGGTTAGCAGTACCCAGGGCACCATCAGAGTCAGGAAAACACCAGCATAAAGTGGAAAATGGGGGCAAAAAGTTAGGGGGCCTCTGCAATCAGCCCCAGTTTCTCACACAACCCCCCCCCCAGCCCACACGCCCAGGAGACTCAGCCCAACCCTGGGAGAGTCTTCCTGGCTTGTTAGGCGAGGAAGACAGTGAAGAAAACTGGCTGTCCCTTTGCAGGGCCTACTCTGCCTTATATCCTCCTGTCAGGGTCACTCCCTCTGGGTAGTGAAGCCATCCCAACAGTAAAAGGACCCAACCCAAACTGAAACTTCCCTCTAGGGGGGTCTTCCTCCTCTCTCTCTGCCAACTTGGGTAGTGAGGTGCCCACCTCCCCTACTCCTAACTTTGCTAGGGCAAGACCTAGCTTACCCAAAGAGGTCACCCAACACTTGAGCAACCCCACCATGACCAACAGGGTCAGGGGGCCTACTTTGCTATTGGCCTTGGGGTCTGCCTCCCAGGCCAAGTACAGTGCTGCCAGGAAGGCTAGCACCCAGCAGAGGCTACTGACAGCTGTCAGTACCCAGAACCACACCCTAAGCTCTCCACTGACAGGTGGCTGAGCTGCTTTAGGGGCATCTTTGGGGTCCTGGCACCCCTCTTGCTGTCTAGAGTGGGGGGCTACCACCTCCTGTGGCAGACACCCTCCTTCCACTCTCCCTTCTGTCAGTGCAGGGGCAACACCTTGCATCTGGACAGCTGCCTGACTACTCAGGACTTCCTTGGGGTCAGGTGAGGCCTCACCAGTGCCAACTCTGGGCTCCCCCCCTACTGGGGCAGAAGGCCTTTGGCTCCTTGGAACTCTCTTTAAGAGTGGCCTACCCTTCCTTTTCTTCTTTCCTTTTCTTGGGGACCCCTGTCTCCTAACTGTAGGGACTGACTCCCCAGGACTTTGGGTTGGGGGGGCGCCCTGGGCGACCACCCCATCTGTGACCAGACTCACCTCTGGGAGGTCATTGCCCAGGATACAATCTAGGGGAAGGTCAGCACTGACTACCACCCTAATCCAGTCAAGGATACCCTCCCTCTCTAGGGGCACTATGGCTACAGGTTTGGAGGTGACCTCCCCTGTGGCTATCCTGACTTTCTTTGTCTTTCCTGGGACATACATGTCTGGGGTCACTAACCGGTCACTCACTACAGTGTGACTGGCACAGGTGTCTCTCAGGCCAGTGGTAGGGATCCCATTCACTTGAATGTGGTGGAAGTGCCTACTCCCACCCTCAGGGATCACCAGCTTACCATCTGGTCCTGTCTCCCAGCACAATGCTAGGAGGACTTCATCATCTGAGGAATCCTCCTCTATGGCTACACTGGACAGCCCAGTGCTAACCACCTTCTTTGGACAGGCTGCATCTCCTCTGAAGTGACCTGTCTGCTGACAGTCAAAGCAAGCCCTACTGTCCAAGAGCTTTTTTAACTCTGGGTCTCCCTGTCTCTGCATGTCAGATTGGGAGTGGGATTTACTCTCCTCCTTCTTAGGGTTCTGCGGTACAGAGGGAGTCTCTGTGGTGGGCTTACCACCTCCCTCCTTAGGTTTTTGGGGACCTGTCCCCCCCTTCTTGGAGTCTCCCCCCTGGGACTTGACAACCACCCTGGTTCTCAACCACTCATCAGCTGCCTCCCCTAGCTCTCTAGGGTTGGTCAGCTTAGAGTCCACTAGATGCTGGCGTAACCTTTCTTGGATACAATTGGTCAAGATGTGCTCTCTCATGATCAGATTGTATAACCCCTCATAAGTATTAACTTTGTTGCCAATAATCCAGCCCTCTAGTGCCTTTAGTGAGGTGTCCACAAAGTCAACCCAAGACTGGGTACTGACCTTCTGGGTGTCCCTGAACTTCATTCTATATTGCTCTGGGGTCAGACCAAACTTCTTGACTAAGCACCTCTTCATACTAGGGTATGAATCTGCCTCCTCCCCCCTTAAGGTCAGAAGCCTATCCCTCCCTGAGTTGGGGACCAACTCCCACAAAAGGGAACCCCAGTATTGAGGCCTAACCCTTCTCATTTGGAGTGCCCTCTCAAAGGCCCCTAGCCACTTATCTATGTCATCCCCCTCTACATAAGCAGGAACCACCCCCTTGGGTAATCTGGGGCAAACTCCCCCACCCATGGACACCTCAGCTTCTTTATCGCTGTTTCCATCTCTTTTTTCTTTGTATGCCCACTTTTGCTTTTCTAGGGCCAGCTTATCTGCTTCCAAAGCTATGTAGGCTAGCTGGGCTTCCAGCTCTCTTTCCCTGATGGATGGGTTCTCTCCTCCTGAAAGGACCCTCTTCCTACCACTAGCTTTGGGTCTGCCCCTAGTGACTGTATCCAGTGAGGACCGTTCCTCCTCTTCCTCACTTGGGGTCTGATGCCTTTCCTCCCCTGAGTGGTTAGAGTTAGCATCATCCTCTTTTGGTTCCTCCTCTGGAGCTTCCTCTGTCTCTACCTCTTGGGCCTCAGCCCATGCTGTCAGGGATTTAATCAGGATTTCCTTCCTGAGATTAGTGGTTGCAGGCAACCCCCTCTCAATACACAATCCCCTAAGCTGGACTACTGTCAGTGTGGGTAGGCTAGCCAGATCAAGCTCCATGGTTCCCTAGTTTTGTGTCAACAAAAACTTTTTGCAAAAATTGGTAACAGGAATTTAGAAAAATTACAAAAATTCAATAATTGAAATTAATCCAAATTAATTTTAAAAAAAAATTAAAATTAAAAATTAAAAACAATTTTTGCACTAGGACAATTTAAAGGATTTTTAATTTGTTTTATCTAAAACTGTAACGTGATATTGAACACAAGTACAGGATCCCGTCGCTGCTTCCAATTATGTTGGAAAATGGGTTATTGGTAGGGCAGGTAGGTACCTACACCTAGCAACAAGCCACAAACCTCCACGTAAGTACAGTTAGGTCTCAGTAAATTAATCCCAGCTCTACCCTTGGTAGCTTGGCATCGAGCGTCAAGGCTTAACTTAGGAGACAAAGTGTAAAGCATTCAAATATCACAAAACAGTAATTAAATAAAACACAGGAAACAGTTTAAAAATCCAAAACCAATTTATAAAAATAGCTTATATTTTTATCTTTAAAATGACACAAAAACGATTAAAATCGGTTCAGGGGAACCGGAGATATGAATTTTTAAAGTATTATTATTTTCTAGCGCATAGAAACAAAAAGCGCCAATCGGGTCATCTGGTTGCACCAGGACCGGGACAAAGTCAAACTTTCAGGCCGACCGCGATGGAGCCCTGCTCGGCTACAGGTCGCGGGAGGCCTCGGTTAAAAAGTTACCTTCTGACTTAGTCTTTATTTTGAAGTTTTTCTTCACCGGGACGAACCTGCCAGTTGGATCCGACCTCCTGGAGCCCTTGTCCGGATACGCGAAGTCGGTTTCCTCGGTGGTGATTTTTACCTTCGGACTTAGTCGTTTTTTCGAGATGAAAATCCTTCGACCGGGGTAAACCTGGATCTTGATCCGTCGTCCGTGGAGCCCTTCTCGGATACGATGGCTGGAAGGTCCCGGTCAACTTTTTACGTTCGGACTTAGTCTTTTTTTTCGGATGTTTTTCTTGACCGGGACGAACCACGAAGTCAGGCCGGGTCGCGGTTGAGGCAAGCCGGCTAGAATTTCCGCGTCGAGTCGGTCACTTTATGGAGCTTTTTTCTAAAATTTCTCCAATCTTTTCCAAACTTCTGGGGCTTCACCCAGATGTTCTTTTAAGGTTCTTTTGGGGTCCACAGCTCACCCCAAGGGTCCAGAAGTTCTGTGATGGTCCTTGGGAAGTGCGGACTTCAACTCCCAGAGTGCACCTTGCGCAAACTCCTTTTTGGCCACTGGACAGTGGTCAGCTGGTCACTTTTTCAGGAGTTGGTGCAGGGGACTCTGGATAGCAATTTTTCACCTGTAGCAAACAGGGAGTCCCTCCTTGAACCAGTGGAAGCCAGGCAAAGTCCTTCTTGTGGTGAAGCCCAAGTGTGCAGCTGGTGCAGTCTTTCTGAGTGCAGGGTCCAGGTGCAGGCCAGGGGTCCAGCAGGGCAGTCCTTCTTCTCCTTGTAGTTCTTTCTTCTTGAAATTTGGTGGGGATCTGAGGCGTGGGTGCAGGTCTGCCAGTTTTATCCTTGCTCCTGGGTGAAAAGCAGGGGGGCCCTGGTTCTCCAATCAGGGACAGGGTCGTCCCCCTGTGATGACCACTTCCTGGGAAGTGTGGCAAAAATCCATCCCAGAAGGCAACAGTCTCCAAAAATCCAAAATGGATGAATCTGATTTTTGGAGGAGAGATCTGGCTGAGCCCACCCACTGGTGTGGCTAAAAATCATAAACACACCCCTCTCCTGCCCTCTCCTAATCTAATCAAGGGGGCACCTAGCTGTCTGGGGTTGCAGGATGTGGGGGTGTTGCTGGGTGCTGCAAATGTCCTTCTCTGCCTTTGAAGACCAGTTTGGCAGCCCTCCCCCTTCCTGCCTCACCATCTGCTGAGGGGAGATTCTCTCCCCCAAGCACATTCCTTTGTGTGAAGTCAGGCCACTTCACACCTCATTAAAGTAGCCTGGCAGAAGCTGCTGCAGGCTGGCCAATCAGAGCACAGCAGCAAAAACAATGCAGAGCTGAAATTGGCAACTTTTTAGGTAAAGTCTAAACTTTTTACCTGAACTGGTTATATTAAATCCAACAACTGGAAGTTGTGGGATTTATTATAACAATCAATTTGATACCAAATTCTTGGTATGTAACATTTAAGGAGACTTTAAAATTTAAAATAAAGTCTGCCCATTCTAGCCTATGAAGGCCATTTACTTCAATGAGGGAAAAACGAATTTGGCTGTTTTTACCTCACCAGGGCTTATAAATCTATTTTTATAAAGTCCCTGCTTATAGTTACATGGCACCCAGCCCTAGGGGCACATAGGGCACACCTTAGGGGTGACTTATATGTAAAAATAAGGTAGTTTAAGACTTTGGAAGTACCTTTAATTCCAAAGTCGAATTTGCATATAACTTTAATTTAAAAGCAGCCAGCAAGGCAGGCTTGCTTTTAAAATGACACTGGGCACCTCAGCAATGCACCTAGGTGTGCACCACCTATGCTGTGGTCCCTAAACCTACATGCCCTACCATATACTAGGGACTTATAGGTAGGTTAACTTAGCCAATTATAATTAGCCTAATTTGCATATCCATTTTACACAGAGCACAGGCCCTGGGACTGGTTAGCAGTACCCAGGGCACCATCAGAGTCAGGAAAACACCAGCATAAAGTGGAAAATGGGGGCAAAAAGTTAGGGGGCCTCTGCAATCAGCCCCAGTTTCTCACACAACCCCCCCCCCCCAGCCCACACGCCCAGGAGACTCAGCCCAACCCTGGGAGAGTCTTCCTGGCTTGTTAGGCGAGGAAGACAGTGAAGAAAACTGGCTGTCCCTTTGCAGGGCCTACTCTGCCTTATATCCTCCTGTCAGGGTCACTCCCTCTGGGTAGTGAAGCCATCCCAACAGTAAAAGGACCCAACCCAAACTGAAACTTCCCTCTAGGGGGGTCTTCCTCCTCTCTCTCTGCCAACTTGGGTAGTGAGGTGCCCACCTCCCCTACTCCTAACTTTGCTAGGGCAAGACCTAGCTTACCCAAAGAGGTCACCCAACACTTGAGCAACCCCACCATGACCAACAGGGTCAGGGGGCCTACTTTGCTATTGGCCTTGGGGTCTGCCTCCCAGGCCAAGTACAGTGCTGCCAGGAAGGCTAGCACCCAACAGAGGCTACTGACAGCTGTCAGTACCCAGAACCACACCCTAAGCTCTCCACTGACAGGTGGCTGAGCTGCTTTAGGGGCATCTTTGGGGTCCTGGCACCCCTCTTGCTGTCTAGAGTGGGGGGCTACCACCTCCTGTGGCAGACACCCTCCTTCCACTCTCCCTTCTGTCAGTGCAGGGGCAACACCTTGCATCTGGACAGCTGCCTGACTACTCAGGACTTCCTTGGGGTCAGGTGAGGCCTCACCAGTGCCAACTCTGGGCTCCCCCCCTACTGGGGCAGAAGGCCTTTGGCTCCTTGGAACTCTCTTTAAGAGTGGCCTACCCTTCCTTTTCTTCTTTCCTTTTCTTGGGGACCCCTGTCTCCTAACTGTAGGGACTGACTCCCCAGGACTTTGGGTTGGGGGGGCGCCCTGGGCGACCACCCCATCTGTGACCAGACTCACCTCTGGGAGGTCATTGCCCAGGATACAATCTAGGGGAAGGTCAGCACTGACTACCACCCTAATCCAGTCAAGGATACCCTCCCTCTCTAGGGGCACTATGGCTACAGGTTTGGAGGTGACCTCCCCTGTGGCTATCCTGACTTTCTTTGTCTTTCCTGGGACATACATGTCTGGGGTCACTAACCGGTCACTCACTACAGTGTGACTGGCACAGGTGTCTCTCAGGCCAGTGGTAGGGATCCCATTCACTTGAATGTGGTGGAAGTGCCTACTCCCACCCTCAGGGATCACCAGCTTACCATCTGGTCCTGTCTCCCAGCACAATGCTAGGAGGACTTCATCATCTGAGGAATCCTCCTCTATGGCTACACTGGACAGCCCAGTGCTAACCACCTTCTTTGGACAGGCTGCATCTCCTCTGAAGTGACCTGTCTGCTGACAGTCAAAGCAAGCCCTACTGTCCAAGAGCTTTTTTAACTCTGGGTCTCCCTGTCTCTGCATGTCAGATTGGGAGTGGGATTTACTCTCCTCCTTCTTAGGGTTCTGCGGTACAGAGGGAGTCTCTGTGGTGGGCTTACCACCTCCCTCCTTAGGTTTTTGGGGACCTGTCCCCCCCTTCTTGGAGTCTCCCCCCTGGGACTTGACAACCACCCTGGTTCTCAACCACTCATCAGCTGCCTCCCCTAGCTCTCTAGGGTTGGTCAGCTTAGAGTCCACTAGATGCTGGCGTAACCTTTCTTGGATACAATTGGTCAAGATGTGCTCTCTCATGATCAGATTGTATAACCCCTCATAAGTATTAACTTTGTTGCCAATAATCCAGCCCTCTAGTGCCTTTAGTGAGGTGTCCACAAAGTCAACCCAAGACTGGGTACTGACCTTCTGGGTGTCCCTGAACTTCATTCTATATTGCTCTGGGGTCAGACCAAACTTCTTGACTAAGCACCTCTTCATACTAGGGTATGAATCTGCCTCCTCCCCCCTTAAGGTCAGAAGCCTATCCCTCCCTGAGTTGGGGACCAACTCCCACAAAAGGGAACCCCAGTATTGAGGCCTAACCCTTCTCATTTGGAGTGCCCTCTCAAAGGCCCCTAGCCACTTATCTATGTCATCCCCCTCTACATAAGCAGGAACCACCCCCTTGGGTAATCTGGGGCAAACTCCCCCACCCATGGACACCTCAGCTTCTTTATCGCTGTTTCCATCTCTTTTTTCTTTGTATGCCCACTTTTGCTTTTCTAGGGCCAGCTTATCTGCTTCCAAAGCTATGTAGGCTAGCTGGGCTTCCAGCTCTCTTTCCCTGATGGATGGGTTCTCTCCTCCTGAAAGGACCCTCTTCCTACCACTAGCTTTGGGTCTGCCCCTAGTGACTGTATCCAGTGAGGACCGTTCCTCCTCTTCCTCACTTGGGGTCTGATGCCTTTCCTCCCCTGAGTGGTTAGAGTTAGCATCATCCTCTTTTGGTTCCTCCTCTGGAGCTTCCTCTGTCTCTACCTCTTGGGCCTCAGCCCATGCTGTCAGGGATTTAATCAGGATTTCCTTCCTGAGATTAGTGGTTGCAGGCAACCCCCTCTCAATACACAATCCCCTAAGCTGGACTACTGTCAGTGTGGGTAGGCTAGCCAGATCAAGCTCCATGGTTCCCTAGTTTTGTGTCAACAAAAACTTTTTGCAAAAATTGGTAACAGGAATTTAGAAAAATTACAAAAATTCAATAATTGAAATTAATCCAAATTAATTTTAAAAAAAAATTAAAATTAAAAATTAAAAACAATTTTTGCACTAGGACAATTTAAAGGATTTTTAATTTGTTTTATCTAAAACTGTAACGTGATATTGAACACAAGTACAGGATCCCGTCGCTGCTTCCAATTATGTTGGAAAATGGGTTATTGGTAGGGCAGGTAGGTACCTACACCTAGCAACAAGCCACAAACCTCCACGTAAGTACAGTTAGGTCTCAGTAAATTAATCCCAGCTCTACCCTTGGTAGCTTGGCATCGAGCGTCAAGGCTTAACTTAGGAGACAAAGTGTAAAGCATTCAAATATCACAAAACAGTAATTAAATAAAACACAGGAAACAGTTTAAAAATCCAAAACCAATTTATAAAAATAGCTTATATTTTTATCTTTAAAATGACACAAAAACGATTAAAATCGGTTCAGGGGAACCGGAGATATGAATTTTTAAAGTATTATTATTTTCTAGCGCATAGAAACAAAAAGCGCCAATCGGGTCATCTGGTTGCACCAGGACGGGGACAAAGTCAAACTTTCAGGCCGACCGCGATGGAGCCCTGCTCGGCTACAGGTCGCGGGAGGCCTCGGTTAAAAAGTTACCTTCTGACTTAGTCTTTATTTTGAAGTTTTTCTTCACCGGGACGAACCTGCCAGTTGGATCCGACCTCCTGGAGCCCTTGTCCGGATACGCGAAGTCGGTTTCCTCGGTGGTGATTTTTACCTTCGGACTTAGTCGTTTTTTCGAGATGAAAATCCTTCGACCGGGGTAAACCTGGATCTTGATCCGTCGTCCGTGGAGCCCTTCTCGGATACGATGGCTGGAAGGTCCCGGTCAACTTTTTACGTTCGGACTTAGTCTTTTTTTTCGGATGTTTTTCTTGACCGGGACGAACCACGAAGTCAGGCCGGGTCGCGGTTGAGGCAAGCCGGCTAGAATTTCCGCGTCGAGTCGGTCACTTTATGGAGCTTTTTTCTAAAATTTCTCCAATCTTTTCCAAACTTCTGGGGCTTCACCCAGATGTTCTTTTAAGGTTCTTTTGGGGTCCACAGCTCACCCCAAGGGTCCAGAAGTTCTGTGATGGTCCTTGGGAAGTGCGGACTTCAACTCCCAGAGTGCACCTTGCGCAAACTCCTTTTTGGCCACTGGACAGTGGTCAGCTGGTCACTTTTTCAGGAGTTGGTGCAGGGGACTCTGGATAGCAATTTTTCACCTGTAGCAAACAGGGAGTCCCTCCTTGAACCAGTGGAAGCCAGGCAAAGTCCTTCTTGTGGTGAAGCCCAAGTGTGCAGCTGGTGCAGTCTTTCTGAGTGCAGGGTCCAGGTGCAGGCCAGGGGTCCAGCAGGGCAGTCCTTCTTCTCCTTGTAGTTCTTTCTTCTTGAAATTTGGTGGGGATCTGAGGCGTGGGTGCAGGTCTGCCAGTTTTATCCTTGCTCCTGGGTGAAAAGCAGGGGGGCCCTGGTTCTCCAATCAGGGACAGGGTCGTCCCCCTGTGATGACCACTTCCTGGGAAGTGTGGCAAAAATCCATCCCAGAAGGCAACAGTCTCCAAAAATCCAAAATGGATGAATCTGATTTTTGGAGGAGAGATCTGGCTGAGCCCACCCACTGGTGTGGCTAAAAATCATAAACACACCCCTCTCCTGCCCTCTCCTAATCTAATCAAGGGGGCACCTAGCTGTCTGGGGTTGCAGGATGTGGGGGTGTTGCTGGGTGCTGCAAATGTCCTTCTCTGCCTTTGAAGACCAGTTTGGCAGCCCTCCCCCTTCCTGCCTCACCATCTGCTGAGGGGAGATTCTCTCCCCCAAGCACATTCCTTTGTGTGAAGTCAGGCCACTTCACACCTCATTAAAGTAGCCTGGCAGAAGCTGCTGCAGGCTGGCCAATCAGAGCACAGCAGCAAAAACAATGCAGAGCTGAAATTGGCAACTTTTTAGGTAAAGTCTAAACTTTTTACCTGAACTGGTTATATTAAATCCAACAACTGGAAGTTGTGGGATTTATTATAACAATCAATTTGATACCAAATTCTTGGTATGTAACATTTAAGGAGACTTTAAAATTTAAAATAAAGTCTGCCCATTCTAGCCTATGAAGGCCATTTACTTCAATGAGGGAAAAACGAATTTGGCTGTTTTTACCTCACCAGGGCTTATAAATCTATTTTTATAAAGTCCCTGCTTATAGTTACATGGCACCCAGCCCTAGGGGCACATAGGGCACACCTTAGGGGTGACTTATATGTAAAAATAAGGTAGTTTAAGACTTTGGAAGTACCTTTAATTCCAAAGTCGAATTTGCATATAACTTTAATTTAAAAGCAGCCAGCAAGGCAGGCTTGCTTTTAAAATGACACTGGGCACCTCAGCAATGCACCTAGGTGTGCACCACCTATGCTGTGGTCCCTAAACCTACATGCCCTACCATATACTAGGGACTTATAGGTAGGTTAACTTAGCCAATTATAATTAGCATAATTTGCATATCCATTTTACACAGAGCACAGGCCCTGGGACTGGTTAGCAGTACCCAGGGCACCATCAGAGTCAGGAAAACACCAGCATAAAGTGGAAAATGGGGGCAAAAAGTTAGGGGGCCTCTGCAATCAGCCCCAGTTTCTCACAGTCGATTTCCGAACAGGGCACATTGTGTCTGCGCAGGTTCATTGTGATTTTGATGCCCAGCAATGATGTGTGGGAAACCCAGCTGCACAGTGTTGGAAAACCACACTTCGTGAGGCTTGCATATATTTTAACAGCCACAAGTGGTGTTGCATCAAAATTTTCCTTGCACAGCTTCCTGTGCGTGGATTTCAGTCCTTGTTCTACCAGCTCACCTTTCAAGGGCCCAGGGACTGGATAGGGCACGACTTGGCAGAACAGGAGTCTCAGCAGAGAGTCCAGATGCTGGCAGAGGAAGTCATTAATGGGCCTTAGACTTCAAAACAGAAGCAAGCTCAATCCAAGCCCTGGGAGATTCTTCTCAAGTAGGAATAAACACAATGTCCAATCTTTGTCCTCTTTCAGGCAGAAGCAGCAACTGCAGGCCAACCCAGAAAAGCACAGTCACAGCCAAGGGGCAATACTTTTCTTCCATCTCTTCAGCTCTGCTCCTTGGCAGAGGTTCCTTTTCGTTTCAGAAGTAATCTAAAGTCTGGGGTTTTGGGTTCAATACTTATAACCCTTTATGCTTTCGAAGTTGCCCAACTTCAAGGAAAAGTCTCTGTTGTTTACAGGATCCTGCCTTGTCCAGGCTTGGCTCCAGGCGCATAGGAGGGGTTGGAGGCTGCTTTATATGAGGACAGGCACAGCCCTTTAAGGTGTAAGTGACCATTCCTCCCTCCAGCCTAGCCCAAACAGCCCATCAGGAAATGCGGGTTAAATCCCAGCTCCCTTTGTGTCATTATCTAGTGGAGATGCAAAACAGCCCAACTGTCAGTCTGACCCAGATAAGGAATCCACAAACATGCAGGGTTACAGAATGGTTTAAGCAATAAAATACCCACATACTAAAATGACATTTTCAAACTAACAATTTAAAAACCACCTTCACCAAAATATGTATTTTTAAATTGTGAGTTCAAAGATCCCAAACTCCACATCTCTATCTGCTCTCAAAGGAAAACTACAATTTAAGGATATTTAAAGGCAGCTTCCATGTTAACCTATGAGAGAGATAGAGCTTGCAACAGTAAAAATCTAAGTTGGCAGTATTTCACTGTCAGGACATGTTAAACACATCAATACATGTCCTACCTTTAACATTCACTCACCCTGCACATGGGGCTATCTAGGGCCTACCTTAGGGGTACCTTGTCTATATAAAAAGGAAACGTTTGGGCCTGGCAAGTGGGTACACCTGCCAAGTCGAATTGGCAGTTTTAAAACTGCCCACACAGACACTGCAGTGGCAGGTCTGAGCCATGTTTATAGAGCTACTCATGCGGGTGGCACAATCCGTGCTACGGGCCCACTACTGGTATTTGATTTACAGGCCGGAGGCACCTCTAGTGCATTTTACTAGGGCTTACTGGTAAATCAATTATGCCAATTATAGAAAGGTCAATTACACATAGAATTTCACATAAGAAGCACTTGCACATTCGAACTGGTCAGCAGTGGTAAAGTGCCCAGAGTGACAAAAACAGCAAAAACAGAGTCCAGCATCCAGCAATAATTTGGGATTTAGAGGCAAATTGTTTGGGAAGACTATGCCAAGGATGCCAGGTCTAGCAGTGAGCAAAAGAACAAGGGATTAAACCCAGATCAGTGACTGGGGCTGGGTGTTTGAAAAGTTTCAACACTCACTCCAACATCCTTTTGTGTTGCTAAAGTTGCCCTAAGTGGCCAGGGTATATACAGACATGGGTCCCTTGCTCACTCTGCCACTGGATTCACACTAGTCGGGCAGAGGAGGGGTTCAGGAAGGACCTGGCCTTGCAGTTCAGACTAGACTGTTCCTATGGAGAACATGGTCAAGATAGATGTGCATGTGGCTGGGTCTAAACTGGGGTGGCATGGTGAGCAAAAGAACTATGGATTAAACCCTGATTTGTGACTGGGGGTGAGTGTTTTAAAAAAGTTTCAGCACTCCGTCCATCATCCTTTTCTGTTGCATGACCTAACAAACTTCAAGCCAATATTGACTGGAACACTGTTTGGTAAACTTATTGAAAAGGCACCCTTATATCATCTCTTTAACTTCATCAAATCAAAAATCTCTTCTCAGAAAAACAAAACAATTGACAAGGGAAGTATTTCTGAAGGACCATTAATCAATTTGTTGGATGAGCTATAAATGTTGTTGATTCTAATGAAGTGTTTGCACTGATCATACTCAACCTGTCTTTAGTATTAGACACTTTAGGTCACCCAATACACCAGTGATCCATAATGCCTAATATATACAACATACCAATTTTTGTAACTAGTTTTGTGCTATATAAGAACTGCTATATACATATTTACATGCAACATACAACTATTTAACTAAATAATAAATTACAACAGAATTCAGAGCAGGTTAAAATCATACCTTGAAGATGGACTGTAAGTAGTCACTTTTTCGGGTCTTCACATAACCCTCGTAAGTGCTATCTCCTACCTCTTCAATGTATACCTGCCCCACTTCCAATTTTTGCAATCTGCTTTAATTTTATCTCATTCAAGAGTGCTGATAACACCTTTGGAAATCTTTCGCACATCAATAACCCTTATCTCAAGGAGTACAGCCTGACAGTCAGATATGATGCTAAAATACCTTAAATTTAACTGCTCCAAAATAGAAATGGTCACTTGTGCATCATGACAAAATGATAAACTATGGCCCAGATTGAAGAGGACCTAGTGCCTCCGTGCACCACATTAGTATAATTCTTTTTTACACTAATGTGGCCCAACGAGGCCAAAATCAGCATGCCATATTTACAAAGTGCTGCAGCACACATAGAAAGAGTAAAACACTATTAATGATTGTTTATGCGCAGGAATAGTCACCTTCATGCAGATAAATAATCATTCCCTGCAACGCAGGCACTCTTGCACTATGTTACAAGTGTGCCTGTGTTGATGCTGGGCAGCTAATTTTAGCGCCATCTTAGGGAGAGAGGACAGAAATGTACTGTATCTTGCAGATATGGTAATTTTTGCCCTTTCCTGTTGGCACAGGGCCGCGCAGCAAGACACTTGCTGAGCTGCCCTGAGCCACGATGGCTTGTAAATAAGCCCCTAGGGGGCATATTTACAAGCCCACTGCATCCCATAGTGCCGCTGTGGCATAATTTCCTTTTCCGTTATGGTGGCTCTAAACAGGCCCTCACCCTGTGTGTTATTTACAAAGTGGCCCAATGCAAGCATTGCGCCACTTTGTAAACCCCTGCACCACATTATACCTGTGCCAGGTATAATGTATGCAAGGGAGGCGTTCCCCCGCAGGGAGGCCCAAAAAACAGATGCAGTGAAATTTACAAGATTTAACTGCACAATTCTAGCTTCCTTTTTAATGCCTGTCTAGGGCAGGTGTTAAACTGATGCCAGTGTTATATACTATGGACTTTCCTGAGCTTTGCTGGACTAGCGCCAATACTTTTGGTGTTAGTCCAGCAAAGAACCACAACTGCACCAAAAATATTGGTGCAGCTGTGCTAACGACTGCAACGGTGCACTGTATTGTAAATATAGCACTACAATGGGGTTGTTAGGGGGGCACAGGGCAGCAAAAGAACACTGGCACATCAGAGCTGATGCGCCAGATCCTTGTAAATATGCCCCAGATGATGGATTTAATTACATGTAATTTCACATAATTGTCCCCAAATGTTGCATATCTGTGAGAATTTTGTACACAACTGGATGACATGTCAAAGTTGTCCCATTGTACTCTCTAGATGCTTTGGGGTCAGTGGATGCCTTCACCACAGCCTTATGTCAGAAGACTGCCTCCCAGACTGGGAGATCTCCACCAGCACGGTGGAGGTAGATTTGGATAAAAACAGTGCTTAAACTGTGCTGTGTTTCCTGGTGCTGAGCTCCTCGATCATTTCTTAACATTTGCACATATTTATCTCAATGGACTACATGATCATCTTTTTGTCTACTTTTAAAGGTCAGCAAGCACTTAAACAGTTTAATAAATATATATTTTTAAAGTTATAATGCCATCTCATCTGGGCCATTTTAACGACTATGGCTAGGCAGGAAAAATCCAAACTGCCACTTTTGTAGGATTGTGATGGTAGATCTGTAGCATTGTTACTGGCATTTGGCAGCACTGTCAGGGACAGTGGAAGATTATAGTTGAAGATGCTCCTTAAGAAAAACATTGGGCCCTGGCACAAATGTTTTATGAATTAAGCACTGGGCAAAATTGAATTGCTGATCAGCGGCCATGCACTGCTATCTGTTGTTTAGGAGAAACAAACACCAAAGTAGGAGGTTATTTCTACGGAAAAAAGAAATGCCAAGCATCTGTTGTTTTCTGTGTGGGCCCCACAGATTTCCCTAGGCAGTCCCAAAGAGGAAACATGTACATCAGTAAGACTAGGCAGACCTTCTGAAGTACATTAGCTGCCATGGCAGACTGGCTGACGGTCAAAGGCTTCTAAAGACAGAGCCAGGTTAAGGTTAAAGTAACATTATAGTTAGGTGAATATGTGAACTCAGAACACCATAGGAAAGCACCCCCAAAATGCACTGACATAATTTATGGCATCACTAAAGACATCTCAAACTGCTGGATTTCGGAGTGGTGAAATGTACTGTTCCCACTCCAGTCAGTGCAACAGTAGGGAAAGTAATGGACTATGCCCACTTTAGTCTCTGCAAGAGTAGAGAAAGCATTAGATTTCATAGGGTGAAATATACTATTCCCAATTCAAATAGCACAACAGTAGGGAAAATGTTAAATTGCGATCCTACTGCAGTGTAAGCAAGAGTAGGAAAAATACTTAATTTCAAACACATTGCATATACCAGTAATCCCATAAATGTAAAACAATGTAACTCTTAATAAAAAGAAATTAGTTAACATCAACACAAATATAGGTGTATTAAAAAAACTAAAAGAAATGAATCAATTTGAATAATTACTATTCATTTAAAAGGTCTGTTAATAAATAATGTATTCAATTAATAATTCATTAACTTCCCACCTTGTACCCCTCAAAATATATCAACTTGCACTCAAAATAAACCTAAAAACATACAGTTTTCATAATTTACTTATTTACAATAAATCAAATAATTAATCAAGAATTAATTGTTAATTAATTATTGCTTGGTAAAATTCCCACCATAGACACTTACAAATCCAGCATTCAACAATAAAAAAAAATCAAATTAAATGGGTAATACACAATCTACAGATTTAAAATTCAATTACATTTTTAATTTACAATTAAAAGTTAACCTCTGTGCTGCCAATCATTCCCCTCTCTAAGCCTTTTTCTGGCTATTTGGGGTAGTTCGTGATTAGGCCCTTATAATATTTTGTCCTCATAAGCTATCCATGCCAAATTTGTGTCCTTTTTTCCCAACATCCTGGAGATCTTAAATGCAGCTAGGGTCGGTGGATTCCCCTGCTGGTGACTGATAAATTGGTCAAAATGCAGCTAAATATTGTTTGGTTTTGTGAAAAATTGCAAAAAAGTGCTGCAGAAGAAAACATCTGTTTTTCCCCTTTCCCTTCAAATGGCATCACCAAAGAGTTTGCAGTGATAAGATCACCATCTTCCCGGCTATCAGGAACAGGCAGGCTAGAATCAGAAAACCGAATATTTGGCATTCGTGGTGTGTGAAAGGGGCAGGGCGATGCGTAGAGGGTGGGGAATAAACATGAAATAATTTTTTTAAACACTTACCTGAATACCACACTCCGCTCTGCTCCTCCATTTCCTCTGCCTCGTTGCTGCAGGCACAGGCTCCCAGCCTGCCCTACAGCCAATCCTGATGGTCCTGAGAGCAGCCGGGGCACCCCCAGGCAGACAGGGAGTCTGTGCATGTGCTCTCCATCCCAGCAACTGTGTTGCTAGGCTGGAGAGAGCCTACTGCTCATGTGTGTTTGTCCAGTCCAAGCCGGCTGGCCAAACATACATGAGCAGTGAAGGGGAGTGTGGTACTTGTTCGAGAGTTAAATTTGTAACTGAGAAGAGAAGTGCAATAAATATGTCCTAAGGATACCCACCATTATTTTTACACACAAATACTGGTTGGATTGGGCACGATGGTGAATGATGGTTTAATATATAACATTGTATTAGTAAGAGATTTCACAAAAATAAAATTCACTGTTATGGCTTTCAAGGTCAAAAAACTGAACCAATGACTCACAGCTCGTGAGGTGTAAAGCCACAACAAGGCACCAACAGCTTTACAGGCCATTCCCACTCCTTTCATAGGTGACAATCACAAGACCATTCACACTGCCAGCCGCAGGCCAAGCAAATTACAATATTCACAACAAGAGACAATGTACACCCTGGCAGAGAAAGACAGAAAAGACAATTACTACAAAAAAAAAAAAATATATATATATATATATATATATGTATATATATATATATATATATATATATATATCAAGTACAAGTATCAAGTACACACACATACTAGTTGGATTTAGCACGAGGATGAGTGATGGTTAAATATATAAAACGTTATTAGCAAGAGGTTTCACAAAAATGAAATGCACTTCTAATAATTGAAAGGCCAAAAAATGGAACCAATAACTCACAGCTCATGAGCAGTAAAGCTGCGTCAAGGCACAAACAGTTTTACAGTCCGTTCACACAACTTACATACGTGACACACACAAGAACATTCTTGCCGCCAGCATGGGCCTAGCACATTACAACACTCACATTAACAGACAGTGCCATTCAAGGGCCCATCACTTTCATACACCCCATGCCTGACACAGCAATCACACAGCTGTCTGTTGACTGTGATTTGGCCAGCAGATTGTGGAGTGATGAGCAGCAAGTCACTACTCACACACCACCAGCCAAGAGCCAGCTCACACACAGACTGCCAGCCAAGCACCAGATCACACACACTGTCAGCCAGGTGCCAGTCCATGCACACTGCCAGCCAAGTGCCAGTCCACGCACACCACCAGCCAAGCTCCAGTCCACGTACACCACCATCTCATCAGAAAAAAGAAAACACAAACCAATTATAAATAAATACAAAACGACAAACACAACAGCTCTAGCTAAATACATCACACTAATGCCAACCGTGAAACTGAACAAAAAATATAAAACAATGTAGACCAGGCAATGCTCACGGGTGCTCCCAAAAATTATTTTGTGTGTGGTTCATTCTAAAACAAGTGGGCACACACAGCCCAAGTTTAGAAGGGCAATCAGGGCAGTGCATTCAACTATCCTCGCACATGCCTCTTCGCATACAGACTCTACATTACTAACAGGGTTTTTTTGTGTGAGAGGATTATAATCAGCAAACTGGTGATTTTTCAATATAGCCACATCCTCTACCACTCCAACTCTAGGAACACTTGCCTGTTCCATCACAACAAAGCTGCTCATCACAGACTCCTGAAACTGAACAAAAGTCATCTTTGACTCTGGAGAACAATCCTTGAGCACAACAGAAGCATTAAAGGTTTCTAAATGGAAGAGATGGATAGCCAACTTCTTGTACCAGGCGTGAGCCTTAACAACAGCAGTGCAGGGTTCTAACCTATCATCTATGCTATCTACACCACCCATGTGCTTATCGTAGTCTAAAATGCACACAGGTTTGCGCACAGCTAGCAGTTCATCACTACACAAGGCACAGCAGAGTCCCCTCTCAAGTTTTTTACGAACAAGCTCCTTTTGGTAACCTTTAGGATTAGACTGTACTGTGCCACAAGCAACAGTGTCCACTTTGAACAACTCCCTGAACAATCGCACACCAGTGTAGAAGTTAGCTAGGTAAAAATGGTGCCCTTTGTTAAAACGTCCTCTACCAAGTTCCTACACAATTTTATCACTAAGTCAGAAAGTGGAAAGACAACCAGGGAAGTCAACGGTGGAATCCCTACTAGGGTA
This sequence comes from Pleurodeles waltl, assembly GCF_031143425.1. NCBI lineage: Eukaryota > Metazoa > Chordata > Amphibia > Caudata > Salamandridae > Pleurodeles > Pleurodeles waltl. The sequence continues at coordinate 254,143,027 of NC_090438.1, read as the reverse complement.
CACCCAGAAATGATAGACACATCCTGTACTACTCTCAGACAACATATACATCTTCATTCGATAAGGTGCCCTCTGGCTAAGAATGTACTGCTTAAAAAACAAACAGCCCTTGAATAGGACCAAGGACTCATCAACAGCTATTTCTTTGCCTGGAACATAGATCCCTGACAATTGATCTATAACGTTATCAAGGACAGGCTGAATCTTAAAAAGACGGTCACAATCAGGGTGAGCTCATGGCAACGCTGAATCATTATGAACAAAATGCGGCTTCCTTATTATGCCCATCAAACAAGTTAAACCCCAAACTTCTTCATCTCATCCAGATTTACAGGAGTCCACCAGATAGCTTTAGAGTGGGGCACTGTTGTTCCTCAAATACTGGGCAGCATACAAATTAGTCTGTTTAAAAATCTTATCCCAAAAATATCCATAAACAATTGAAAGACATTTATAGGCAAAAAGGTTTCAGTATTCACTCTACACCCTGCAACACCAGTAAATGCAGACAATACTCGCTGCACCATGTCTGTAGCAACCCAGAAGTCAGCTCTTTCAATGGGAAGCCTTTCAGCCCAAGGCTGCAATGCAGATACCTTTTGCTGCACTGTCAACACATCAGTGTCCTCCCCTAAAACAGGCACTTCTTCTGCACTGAGAGTGTCTTCATCATCAGATGATTCCACTTGGACAGAAAATTCACTGGAAAAACATTGCACTTTCTTATCTGCTTCAGATGCAGAATCAGACCATAAGCATGGTCAGAGAAAGTTTCACAAATCATACCACCAACCTGTTGAGCGATAATCCTGTGGCTAGCCATAATCCTTACTAATAAAAGTAACAAATAAATTAACAACAACCAACTCTGTGTAAAATAAGTAATATACAAAGTGTGGCTTTATCATGAAGACCTGTATACTCAAAATTAATATCAATCACTTGCCAGAAACAGCTAGATTCACCACCACCTACTCTGTACAGACACAGCAAAGATCAATGAGGTCCCGATAAAAATAAAAAAAACGAAATAAAATTACACAAGACACAATTACATAAGACAACACAATACACATTGTGCACAAATCAAACAAGAATTTCACACACAATAAAACATAAACTAAATATGCTGCTATAATTACACCTTTAGAAAAAACACATTCATGCATGGCAATGATACTCATTTAGTGTAAACATTACAAAAAAGTTTTTCTTACCAAACAAATGCAATTATGAAAACTGCAGATCTACCTTTGCGAGAACCGCAAGCAGGAGTCACAGCAAAGGAATAAAAAGCTTTGCACTACAGTACAAAGGAGAAATAAAACTTTATTATCACAAATGCAAATGAGGAGCCAGTCCACACACATCCCACCACCAAACATTCTGAAACTTTCCCTGGTGTCTAGTGGTTTACTACAGCCTTTTGGGCAGATGGGCCTAAAAAAGGTTGATTTGCCCTCATGGGCGGCAGAAACAGCCAAAATATTTGCCTCCTACAAGGAAATGACTCTTGCCCAGGGAGCCACTTCCCAATATTTCCAAAATAAATATCCCTGGTGTCCTAGTGGTTTCTGCCCCCCTTAGGGGCAGATGGGCCTAAACAAAGGACGATCTGCCTTCAAGGGGAGCAGAAACAGCTACATTCTCCACAAAGGGGAGCATCCCTTCCCAAGGGGCCGCATCCCAACAATCCATAAATACAGTAAATAAATAAAAAATACCTGGTGTCTAGTGGGCATTCCTGCTGCACGATCACAGCCCCAAACACAATTGTGGAGCAAAACCCTTTCCTTTCCCCCAATGCCTCTTTGTTGTCCCCGATCCCACTCTCTAACCACAAATTTACCTTGTATCCCTAGACGTACTGGAAGCAAATTACTTCCAGCACATCTCAGCATCTTTTTATGACGTTAGTGCACTGTGCACGCTAACATCACCAGATTCCATGGGGTGGAAGCACAGTGAGTACAGTGTGATACCAGGTGAGCACAGGCCACAGGCCTGTGCCTGCCCTGAGAAAAGTGGTAGTGATCTTCCAAGTCATGGGTACTCACAAACATTTTCCCAGGGGACGCAAAGCATGGTCTGTGGTGTGCCCGAGGGCTGCACTGATGCCAGCATGGTGGGAGTGGTGCTTTGTGAGGTGAGGCGTTAAGGCGGCTAGTATCACCAGCTTGGGAGATTCAAGTGTGAAAATGAAGTAACTTGATTATGAAATTGGAATGAAATAGAATTGCACAATATGAAATTAGAAAAATTGGGATAGATCCTCACTTCTCCACCTGAGCAAACTGCCTGATCCTAGACAATAGTTTAATTTCACTTTGCCTCCTTTTTATTCATTATGACATATAAGAGCAACTTGAAATACATGAGTTTGGGATATGCACTCTACAAAACCTTCTTTTTTTATTTTTTTTATTTTATTAGTATTCTAGCATGTCAAAAGAGAAGGACCATACAAATCTTGTACAAAGTGAAAACATAGCATTCCAAAAACAGAAACAAAAGATGGAAGGAGGCCGAGATATTCATCACATATCAAACAGCCTCTACAGCGCATCTTGGCTTTCCAGCCATTTAGTCAATGGTGCCCAAATTCGTTCCCCCCTATGTCTCTTCTTGTGACCTTTTAGTTTATATAAACTCAATTCAATGTCATAAATAGCAAGTAATCTGGATCGCCATCCCTCAAACGTAGGGGGTTCTTTTTTTATCCAGTCTGTTGCAATACAGAGTCGAAATATTGCCATTGCTACAAATAAAAACAACCTTATTTTATACAATGGGGGCTCTATGCCTTCAGTTGAATCCATAACCCCAAGTAATACCAGCATAGCAGACAGCTGGACATTACAGCCCGTGATATTCTTGAGGAATACCTCTATCTCACACAGCAATACCCTCAACATTGGACATTCATAAAACATATGCAGCATCTCAGCTTCCTCCTCTCCACAGCGATTACAAAGCCCAGAAGATTCCCCCCATTTTTTCAGCTTGGCAGGTGTGTAGTATAGATCAACCAGTGTTTTATAATGCTGGGTTTTCAGATTAGCTGAGAGAAGAGTTGTATTGGCCATAGCTAAAGATTGGCCCATCCAATCCCCAGCCTTGCCAAACCGTTTAGACCATCTTTCATTCTGATGTACCATACCATCTGATTGCAAATCGACTAATAATGTATATATCATACCAATCTTCTCACCACGATTAATGGCCTCAACTAATGGAATCTTGGTCATTTCTGGTATGTCATGCTTATGACAGCCAAAGAAATTGCGTACTTGCAGAAACTTAAAGAAATGGGTCCTAGGTAGACCATATTGAGATTGCAGCTCCATAAAGGATTTACATCCGGACTTACAATGCATGTCCCCAATATTCTTTATTCCCCAATGACGCCAAGAAGCTAGTATAGGATCTTTAAAAATATAATTAGGAATAGCAGAGAAATTCATTGGCGTATAAGCCGTAATCTTTCCCAATCCCTTACTCCGTTTTACCTGCACCCAAACCTTATAGGCGGCTAAAAAAGGCTTAAATCTTACTTTTTTAAAGTAGCTTTGTTCCTCAAACTTCGACAGCCACCCACTTGCTTCCCCACCCGCCATCATAGCATATATAGAGGACTGGTTTGTTTCTATAACTCCTGTGGGGCTTCCCCTTATGAGTTCATCCATATGTTGGAGGCAACAAGCATAGTAATACAGTGTAAAGTTAGGAACCGACCAGCCTCCATGGCCCTTAGGGAGCATCATATACTACATTGCTCTTCTAGATTTAGCATATCCCCACAAGAAGTTATTCCCTATTTTTTCCAATTTTTTAAGCCAATTTTTTGTGACCTCGACATGATTAGCCCGAAATAGGTATAATATTTTTGGGAGAACCATCATTTTTAAAACATTACAGCGACCTTCAAGTGATAAGTGCAAATTATGCATTCTATCTAAGTCGCTTTTTATTTTACTTAGCAATGGAGCAAAATTAAGTTCCACCAATCGATTGACCGCAGAGGTAATTTTAATCCCCAGATACACAGCATCAGATACCACCCGCTTGTCTATTAGTGAGGTATGCTCAGAACACACTATCTGCGTCTTGCCTGAATTCAACTTATATCGGGAGTATCTTCCAAACTTTCTCGCCTCCTTTTCAACTGCCTTGATAGCATCCTCCGGACTGCTTGTCACTATAGCTACATCATCTGCATAAGCAAACACCTTATACTCTTCTCCATGATATATTAATGGTTTACTATTGTTACATTCCTCTAATCTTGATAGGAAGGGATCAATGTATAAAGCGAAAAGCAAAGGGGAGCATGGGCACCCCTGTCTGGTCCCCCTTGAAATTGATATAATACCAGATTCCAAGCCCTCAACACGAACTCTAACTTTAGGGGCTGCATATAAGGCTTTTATAGCTGTTATATACCCTATCCCTATACCCTTCCACTGCAGAGTTTCCCATAAAAACTTCCATGATACTCGATCAAATGCTTTTTCAGCATCTAATAATAATAACCCAAGGGTTGTTCGATGCAGCTCTGCAAGATCAAACATAGATATTCTTCTTCTTATATGATCTATCGTGTCTCTGCCGGGAATAAATCCATGTTATTTTTTCCTACCAAGCTAGCTATTTCATTTGCCAATCTACTAGCTAAAACCTTTGCATAGATCTTCCCATCCACATTCAGTAACGATATTGGTCTATATGAGCTGGGGAAACCTGCAGGTTTATCCTTTTTTTTTAACACTATAATATTAGCATGTTCCCAAGATAAGGGTGCTTGACCTGCCTGTGCTTTACAAAAAGTGGTATGTATATCCCTTTTTATGTCTGCCAGAAAAACCTTATAGAATTCCAGTGGTATGGCATCGGGTCTAGCAGCCTTCCCGGCTGCCAGGGAACTCACGGCTTCAATTATCTCTTCAATTTGAATCGGTGTATCCAATATCCTTTGTTCCTCGAGAGAAAGCCTTGTGTTTTTCAATTCACCTAAAAATCCACTAGCCTCTTTTTGAAGTTGTTCATAATATACTATTTCCTCTCTATACAGATCTTGATAATTATCCTTGAAGACTTCTAAAATTTCTTCTGGCTTTCCATGTTTCTGGCCATAAGTGTCAATAATATCTAGAATATTTTGTTTGGCAGCCTTTTGTCTTATACGCCTAGCTAAAACTTTTCCAGTTGTTTCACCATATTCATAATACTCAAACCGGTGACTTTGATAATCAGCTGTGACTATTTTATTCAAATGTGCATTTATTCTGGCTTTGAGGATCACAGTCTGAGTCTGTATAAGAGTATAATCTTCCTTATTAATAATTTTAAGGGCTAATTCCCTCTCTTTTGCTGTTAATCTTTCCTGAAGCTCTGCAATCTCTTTCCCCCTGGCTACCTGTACTCCCAAACTATAGCTAAGGGTTTCACCCCTTACAGCGGCTTTAAATGAATCCCATACCATCCCACGATTTGTTGTGTTTCTATTAATTTTAAAAAATTGATGAATCCACACTCTCATGTGAGATATATATCCTGGATCGACCAACAATTTCCTATCAAATATCCAAACACGACATGGCCTTAATGACCCTCTTACCAATATAGATAAAATTAGTGGATTATGATCTGACAAAAATCTAGGTTTACATTCTATTCCAACCCCTTGGATTAAACTTTGTGAAATACAAAAAAATAGTCCAACCGTACTAATTTCGCATGAGGGGACGAGTAATAAGTATACCCCGGTCTGGGGCTTAAGTGTTTTCCCAGACATCAATCAAACCGTGATCCACCACTAGTCTCCTCAAAGCCTTCCATACTTTAGGGTTTCGACCCTTATATAAGCTCTGAGCATCCATACTATTACTACCTACTTCTAAATGAATATTTAAATCACCACATACTATTAGTGGTAAGGGCCATCCAGTTAATTCTGCATTCAGCGTATCCAGAATCTCAGCCTCATCAAAAATTTACCCATATATGGTACAGAGAGTAAATTTGTATGTGTTCACAGAGAATTCTGCAAGAACCCATCGTCCATCACTGCTTGCTTGAGAGCAGCAAACATGAAAACTACCCATTCTAGCCAATATCGCCACACTACGTGTCAACACCTTGTGTCGGGTACAAGCCAAAAGTGCTAAACCAAGTTCTTTCAGCAGCTCACGTCTATCCCATGAAATATGTGTTTCTTGTAAACAATATAAATCTGATTTAATCAATTTAAGACCAGTTGCAACTCTTTTCCTTTTTTGAGAATTATTAAGATCACAGATATTCACCGTGCAGAACCTTAATCTATTTACCATTTTGATCATTTTGTTGTGCCAGCCTCGCAACACTGCTCCTTCCTCTATACAAACCTACTCATTGGCTTGAGCCCTGTTAATCCTCCTCCTCTGGCATGTCTCAACTAGGTTGTTCCTTATGTCGCTAACTATAAAAATACCCCCCCATCCCCCACCACCCTACCTGCACCTCCCACCCCCCAACCCCTTGCCATCATACCCCACTATCTACCCCGCCCCACCCCTCCCCCCAACTATACCCCCCTGTACCCTTACCCTTACACCCAGTTTGTGGAAAGTATGGGACCCCACTGTCCCTAACGATGGAATCATACCTGCTCTGACCGTCCTGTCCAGTGCGTTTGTGCTTTTTATACTAGGCCTCAAGATTACCTTATAGCACCATAAGCCTAATATTTTATATCCATCTAAATACTACCTGTATTTAAATTTTATGGTTAAAGAGACAGAATTAACGGGGGGAGAAACACAGAGGATTGTTTACCACCACCTAGCCCTCCCACCTCTCAACACCTTACCCATTCTGCTTTCCCCACCTCCCCTCCCCTCCCATTGGTCAAGAACCCTGAATCAAGAGCCCTGTCCACCTAGTCCCCCCAGAAAATCTCTTACTTTCACCTCAGACGTAAAATATTGGGTCTTATTATCCATTATTACCTTTCATTTAGCAGGATTTAACAGAAAAACCTGTGCCCCCTTATTTTGAAGTGGCTGAATTAGCTGACGGAGCCTCCATCATTTTTCAACAGTGGTATGACAAAAATCTGGCCTCACAAAAAACGTACACCCCTTGGCCTTGCATCTGGAATTAGGTCAAGCACGGACATATACAGCCTGTCTTGCCTGAAAATTAAGCAGAGAAATTAGCATCACCCTTGGCCTACCACTTACTCCTGCTGAGGATAACCCAGCTCTATTAAAGGGGAACCAGTGGGCTCTTCGAATCTCTCTGTCCCAATCCCACTGCTGTAGATTTGGAAAGGCCTCCTTAAAAAGTGCGACCATAAAGCTATGTGTATCGGATCCTTCAACTCCCTCTGGTATACCCAGTACTCGCAGGTTATTACGCCTTAGTCTATCCTCTAAATCCTTCAGTTTCTACTGAGTATCCTCAAGTTGTTTCTCCATAGCTTCCCAAGTCACTTGCTGAGATCCAGCATCGTCTTCCAAATGAGAGATACGAGTCTCCACTTCCTCCATACGCGTAGCAAACTCCGAGCATGTTTTAGCCACTTGGATTTTGGATTTGCATCTTATGGCAGGCTAATTGGGTTCTGCGGGCTCTCAGTCTTTGACTCCTCTCGATGTTCCATATTACTTTGATATATGGTTTCCAATGAAACAGGGTTACTTTGTTTTTCGGTATTATCATGCAGCGTCAAATCACCCTTGGAATATTCCCATTGAAGACCCTTAGTATCCGGAGAATTAGTAGAATGCTTATTAATCCCTAATTGTTCACTTCTCTTCCTCTGTTTCTTCCTTACCGTAGCGTTCTTGCCACTTTCATGCAGTTCTTTACCCAACATTAAATAGGACATTTCAGAGTCAAGTTCCGAGGAAGTCCTATCAGCCTCTAAGTCCAATTGCTCATTGCTTGACCAGCTCGAATGATCTGATAATGAGAAAAACTTGTCTCCTTGCATTATCTCATTGTCTCGGGGTGCGATAAAACCCTCCTTTAATGAACTAGCAATAGCTGAGTGTAACAGGTCCTCTGTTGGGCTGTCGACGCTATTGACTTCATCACGACCGGGGGAGTTTTGTTGTTGTTGTTGACACACCACTTCTACATGTGTCGGTGTCATATCACTTTGAGAACTATTCAACCAATCCACCTGATTATCAGCGGTATGCTTCTTTGGGTGCACTGCATCTAAAGCGTAGTCCTCCCCCCCCTTCCTGCGGAAGGAGCCCTACGTCAGCTTCCATCTCGATAGACATCGATTGATAAGCCACAGAAAAGGGGGCCCTTGCATCTATACCCCCCGCCAATATGTCCTTCCTTTTCTCAAGAAACCTGTCCAGCGAGGCATTTTTAACTTTAAGACTCATCTTCTCCCCCGAGCCATGTTTTATCTCTGTTGTTACCCCCTGCCGGATAGACGCGCTAATCCTTAGCGGTTTCCCACGGCCCGTGGAGGCCCCAGTTTTCGCTCTTTTAGACGGCATTTTTATCCCCTTAACTCTCCAAAACACAGATGTGTCACCACAATAAATCCCAAATGCCAACCGCCGACAGAAACAAAGTATCCTAACCGTTTTATTGATTCGCGTCTGACAGCTTCCTGGGTTAGCTTCCGTGAGCACAGGGCAGCTGTTGCCCTCAAACGGGAACGGGAGCGAGCCAAGGCACATTCCTCGGGAAAAGCTTGCACTGAAATCCGTCAGCAACAGTATCCTTCAGAAAGCACCACTTTTGCTTTTTTTTAAGCAACGCTGTTATCTCGAGGAAGCAACCCGCCGCTACAATGTATCCAGTAGGGCAGCTGCAGCTGCCACAGGAGGTAAAACGCTTCCCTCTAGGCAGACGCACGAAGAAACCCCGGCTACTGAGAATGCCGCTAAGGCACTGACGGGGATCTGGTCAGAGCAGACATTCACGGCCGAATCAAGCGGCTGCCATCTTGCTTTCCGCCGAACCACAAAACCTTCTACTGTGTTTGATTTAGTAAACTAAAATGTTGCCCATGTACAATAGCAATCCAGCCCACCCAGAAGGTTCTATCTGAAGACATGGGGCCAGATGTAGGAAGGAAGCAATTTGCGAGTTGCAAATTGCGAGTCCTTCCGACTCGCAATTTGCAACTCGCAAATTGCTATGCAGTACGGTGTCTCAGACACCGACTGCAACTCGCTATGGGGTCGCAATGACCCACCTCATCAATATTCATGAGGTGGGTCGCAAATTGCGGCCCCATAGCGAGTATAGGCACTCGCTAACATGGAGCCTCCATGTTAGCGACCTGCTTTTCAATAAAGCAGTTTTTTTTTTTTTTTTAAATGTAGCCCGTTTTCCCTAAGGGAAAACGAGCTGCATTTTAAAAAATCCGAAACCTTTTGTTTCGTTTTTTTCAGGGCAGGGAGTGGTCCCTTGGACCACTCCCTGCCCTGAAAAAATATTTTGGGGTCCATTCACAAAGGGGAAGGGGTCCCATGGGGACCCCTTCCCGTTTGTGAATGGGTTACCATCCACTTCAAGTGGATGGTAACTGCGACTCCATTTGCGACCGCATAAGCGGTCACAAATGGAATTGCATACCATTGCGAATCGCAAATAGGAAGGGAACACCCCTTCCTATTTGCGATTCGGAAATGCATTTTGCGAGTCGGTAACGACTCGCAAAATGCATTTCTGCATAGGAAACACGCATTTGCGAGTCGCAAACTGCAAATTTTGCCGTTTGCGACTCGCAAAGTGCTTCCTACATCTGGCCCTTACTTGCCTATTACCTCTCTATTGGCATTGCTGTCAGGGTGTGCGGAGGCATGAATGTTTCTAGTTAACTTTTTAAAATTACTAGTTTTAAAAATCCTTCTGCATGCACTGATATACACTGATTTACTAAGGAGAAACACATTGGCATGTTAATAAATGAAATACACTTTCATGAATTTTGAAGAGACTTTGGGGGTCACTCTGACCCCCGCGGGCGGCGGAAGCCGCCCACCTGGCGGGAACCGCCAGAAGACCGTACCGCGGTCAAAAGACCGCCGCGGTCATTCTGACTTTCCCGCTGGGCTGGCGGGCGACCGCCAAAAGGCCGCCCGCCCGCCCAGCGGGAAAGCCCCAGCAACGAGGAAGCCGGCTCCGAAGCGGAGTTGCTGGTGTGCGACGGGTGCAGTTGCACCCGTCGCGATTTTCAGTGTCTGCTAAGCAGACACTGAAAATCTTAATGGGGCCCTGTTAGGGGGCCCCTGCAGTGCCCATGCCGGTGGCACTGCAGGGGCCCCCAGGGGCCCCACGACACCCGTTCCCGCCATCCTGTTTCTGGCGGTGAAAACCGCCAGAAACAGGATGGCGGGAAGGGGGTCGGAATCCCCATGGCGGCGCTGCTTGCAGCCCGCGGTGGAGGATTCCCTGGGGCAGCGGGAAACAGGCGGGAAACCGCCGGTTTCCCTTTTCTGACCGCGGTCAGAATGGCCCCAGAAGCACCGCCAGCCTGTTGGCAGTGCTTCCGCGGTCGTTGGCCCTGGCGGTCCATGACCGCCAGGGTCAGAATGACCCCCTTTATCTTATCTTATTTTTCCATGTTTGTTGTAAAATGTCTTAAAACGTTAAGGGCATATTTATACGAAAGTGGTGCATCAGTCCCGATGTGCCACTTTTCTTGCTTTGCCCCTACCCACATAACAACAACATGGTTGCACCTTATTTACTATACAGCGCACCATGGTGGTCATTAGCACAATAGCATTACAATGTGTGACGTTATTGTGGGTCTTTGCTGCAATAGTGTCAAAACTGTTGATGCTAGTACAGCAAAGCACAGGAAGGTCCATTGATTAAAATAGGTGTGTGATTTTAACACCTGCTTAAACAGCTGTTAAAAATGAAGGAAAAAATGGTTCCGTGAAATGTTGTAAATTTCACTGTGCAATTTTTTTCAGGCTCCCTGCGTCAGAACACCTTCCTTGCATATATTATACCTAATGCAGGCACAATGTGGCGCAAGGATTTACATAGTGGCGCAATGCAAGCATTGCACCACTTTGTAAATAGGGCACGGGAGAAAGGCCTCCTTAAAAAAATGACACTGAGGCCTTGATTTATACTTTTTTTTGCGCCACATTACCATCATTTTTTTATGCAAAAGCGGTGCAAACTTACAAAATACAATCCAATTGTATTTTGTAAGTTTGCGCCGCTTTTGCATCAATAAATGACAATAATGCGCCGCAAAAAAAGTATAAATCAGGGCCAAATGCAGCACACGGTGGCGCTAGGGGCTTGTATACATGCCCCTTAATGCACAATATTTGCTTCATCTCTTCTACTTTAGTTAATTTAAATAAGCGCTTGCCGTTTATTTAACATATTGCTGAATGTTACTGCTCAATCAAGCAGCCCAGTGCAGTGGTTCTGCTAGGGGCCCGTATGTAAAGGTCAGGAGGACCGCATGCGGCCCCCGGGCCGTACTTTGAGTATCTCTGATCCAAGTACTAAAGCAGTCAAAGTGCCCCTGTCCGCTCCAGTACTGGCTCGCCCACTGTGCCCCAGCCCTGGCATTCCACTGTCAGCACTGATGTAAATACAGTGGCAGTTCATTTCCAGCAATTCTGCCAGAGAGTAAGGCAGCTGCAAAATGCACAGGAGGGGATGACAGTGGAGAGGCAGGCTGAACACACGATGGAAGTCGACAGGACGTCCTCAAAAACATTTTAGGCATGGGCGCTTATAAGTTAAACACTGAACCGACTACATATTCAATTTGTTAACTGTGATCTATTGTTTCACCTCGCATTCCGAGTTTCCAAATCCCTCCATTTCTAAACCCATTGCTTAGTCTTGGGATATTCAAGTGGTGTCACGAAAGCCAGCATCCCCACTCGGAAAATATTTTGAGAGCGTCAAAGGTAGATGGAGAAATGATACATTAGCACTACTGTGAGGAGTGAATTATGATTTTATTTTGAACAAGAAGACCCACAAAAGAATTGCCGAGTCTGGACAAAAACGAGTTCTTGAGAGTGCGCAGTATAGACAAACAGATACAGGAAAGGAAGAGAGAACACCCCAGATTAGTCTCATATATCAGTCCCAAATTCAGGTTCTCATTTTCCCGTACCCAGCTACCAACGAGTACTACTGCAAACCTTAGCAGGAAAAAATCCTAAAATCCCATTGGGGAAGAGCACATTTTCAAATGTAATCCAATAACAAGAAGTACAAATGCCAATTAAAATGCTCTAAGCTTATTCTTGAACAGAAAAAAAAATGCAGCTTTTCTAATCAAGAATAAAGAAATACCATTTTAACTGCTCTGAGAAGCAAAAAGTAGTCATAAGGGATAGATAGGCATGATTAGTGTATCATGTTTTTAATAAGGCGCAAGGGCTTGGCAGTGTTAGGATCAATTCCAAACTTCATCAAAGTGGGCGCTACAAGAACTAAAACTCCTTATTTGGCAGTGGTTGGTGCTTTAAAGAGAAGAGGGATAAGGGAGTAAAGACAGGTGAATGTGAAATGGAATAGCCCTGATTGGTGGCAGAAGAGGTAAGAAAGGGGAGAGGTTAGGGGTGTAAAGTAAGGGAAAAGGAAAGAATTCCCTTAGCTCTCACCAATATATAGCTGTTGCCTTTCTGTCTTGTGACGTTCCCTCTTACCAGACAAACAATTTTGGGACTTCGAAAGTGGTGATGGCTAAGCCCTTTCAGTAAGTTATTGGTGGGTCCTTCTCGACCTTTCTCCATTGTGCACCATATTATAAATATGACCCTGCAAGTCAAATCCAGAAAGGGTGCACCTGGACCAATTTGCTGAGTCACAGTTGGGTATGGTCCAGGACCACAGTGGCTAACTACCATAGTTGTGGTCAACTATCCTGTGTCTACCCTCTGATCCCCAAAGCGTGTCCAACAGAGAGTTCACAGGATCAGACTATGTAGTAATATTCAGCTGCAGTTAAGAAGCTTAGACGTTAACAGCCCTGGTTCTTATTTAAAGTAGTTTGGCCCACATTTAAGAGGGCTTAGCGCCTCCTTGCACCACATTTGAGTCATTTTTTTATGCTAATGTGGCACAACAAGACCAAAATTGCCATACCAGATTTACAAATTGGTGCAATGCATGCATTGTGCCACTTTGGAGCGCCTTGGGCCACCTTATGCCTGCACCAGGCATAATGTATTCAAGGGGTGGGGGCACAAAGAAATTTAAGAGAGTTCTTTGCCCCATTTTTTGAGTCATTTTTAACCCCTGCTACGAGCAGGTGTTAAAATAGGGCATACCATTGGTTATAATGGGCCGCTATGTACTTTTCAGGGTTAGCTCCAACATTTTGAAGCTAACCCTGAACAGCACATCAATAATATCAAAAATGTTGATGCTATTGCCCCCACCCTGTGCAGTATTTTAAACATGACACACACATGGTGGTGGTAGAGGAGCTATAAGGAGTGCAAGAAAATTGGTGCTACAATGGGTGAAGCATCACTTTTCTTAAATCTGCCCCTTTGTCTTTTCAGATTGTTTATTTCTAGGGTAATGATCACATATACTGCGCTGAATCTCATCAAAATAAGACAACCTTCTTCCTAACTCCAGAACAGGGAGAGGTGAATATCTATGGGATGGTGGTATTGTCAGACCAGGATTAGCTATTCCGACGGATAAGACTTCAGCAATGGAAGAACGCCCAAGAGAATCTCCTGGGGATTGCTAGACCACCTCAGGAAAGACAACATAACGTTTGGATTCAGATGAACAAACCAGAAGCACAGTTTAGCAACAGTTGTTCAAGAGAGATTTCATCTGTAAAACAATGAGACACCATTCATGTGACTCAGTTAAGCCTCCTTCTTTCCCCAGTGTATTTCACCTACAATCAGTTCATTATCCTACATATGGTGGACGTAAGCACTGCATTACAAGCTACGCCACAAGAGTTGCAATTCCTGTTTTTCTTCTGTTCTCTTTTTTAAATGTTTTCATAAGCACACTTGTGTATAGTTTCTGCGAATTTGACAGTAAAAGCAGTTAAATTTGAGGCTCAATGCTCCTACCACTTCATTGCATGTAGCTTGTGTGGCAGAGTATGCCAACAACTACTCCTTAAAACTCTGAGAATATTTGAATCATTTTGCAGCCTAATTCGGTGTCCTTAAACCACAGTTCCTATCGCTGAAATTGTTGAGTCAGTAAAATCTTCACAGTCACTCCTATTCACACCATAGGAAACCGGGTTTTGGACTGCGTACTTAAGTTCTTATCCTCTAACCAGAGAAGTGTGTCATTGTTTCCATTGCATGGTATATACTATTTCCCATTTCCTTTATATCTGTAACTCTTAGAATTTGCTTTCAACTCACCTTTTAATAAGAACAAAACTGTTCGACCTCTTGCTTTCCTCGTTCTGTTTCTTCTATACTATACATTATCAACGTTCCTTCGCTCTGCAGTTACTTTACCACATTTCCACTTATCATGCATAATTCATTGTTATTTCTGCGTACCAATTATTTTTTTAGTTTTAATTTGAAATGTTATGGTTAATTCAGGATGCATGAATGTATTAAACTACGTGCTACGTATCTTTTCAGCCGTTAGTGCTGGTGCTGGGCAGACACACGCACACACTCTCGTAACATCTGAGTAGCAATACATTTATGATCCTTTTTTATGGTGTCTTTGGACAGTAAATAACGAGGACTGCACACCGCGGTTTCCTTTGAGAGAAGAGGCTACGGGCTCGTGTCCAGGAGCCGGAAGAGCTCACAAGTTCTCAAAGGTTTTGAAGAGCACAGCTCTCATGCTCGATGCATAGTCTGCAGCTGCACTTGTGCCACGTGAATCCTCTCTGATTTTCATTGGCGTTTGATCTGCAAACATTATCAGGCATTAGACAGACTAGGCTGATCCACAGTGGGCACTGGGAGCTGTTATGCAAAGGTCTCTACTACCTTGTCCAATCCGCTTTTCTTCCTGTCATATTGTTTGCAATCTTTTATATATGCCGCTGATGCAACAGCATCAATTTTAATTTTAATGGTCATGTTCTCTATAGAACAGCGCAGAATTACTGATTTCTCCTCGTGACTGATTATGTGAATATTGTACACTGGGTGTGTCTTTGGAATTGTGTACTAGAGGGAACTGGTTGCGAGGCACTCTTCATAAACTAGAAGTGAAAGGCCCATTTCTTTAAATTTGTGTTACTTGAGTAAACTCTAAAGTAATGCCATCTGTGCAACTATAGTGATTATAGAAAATCATTTCATAACATTTAATTACAGAGGGCCAGATGCGTTCCTCAATTGTCGCACTGATCTCTGTTTTTCTTGTCAGGTTGTGTTTATCTAATTGGCATCCTGCTCGATATGCAATATATTTTCATATTCAGCCATCAGAGCACAGAAAGGAAAAAGCAATCCAATTGAATACTGCAAGCTACATTTTGAAGACCCTAGCATATGTCTCAAAGTATTATGCTGTGAGACCTTTACTTGCATAGTTACCTTACTTTTTCTGTTCTATTTAGAGTAGTATAAACTTACAAACAATAAAATTGTGTTGTTGCAGTTACCTAACCTGCTATGACCGTTTTTTACTATGTATTAATCCACCATTTGCAGACATGTTTTCACAAGATCACCCTGGCAACATAAAGCCAGGTAAACAGTTGCTAACACTCAGGCGGAATGCATATTTGGAAATGTGAATTCGTTTGTCGGACGAAAATATTCATGACATCATTTTCCTTCTTAGTACACGTTTTATGATTATTAAAACGTTAATCTAGCCATTTAATACATAGAAGTAAAGAAATCTGCAACATTAAAAAGTATAATTAAACATTGTGCAATACTGTACAGCTCTCATCCAATGTGTGAAAATGTTAAACTTTTGGGCTTATTTACAAGCCCCCTGCGCCACCACTTTTTTGACGCCCCGGTGGTGCACAGTGCAGACCCATATCAATATAGCCATGCAAAGCCACCTGTGGGGCTTTACATGGCCCTGTAGTTATGATGTAAGACATGCCCCAGTTTTACAACTAGCAGGAATCTGGGGCAGCTTAAAAAAACGTATGCCTCCCCAGAGCAGGTGGAAGAAGGAGAAACGTCTACCTTTCTCCTCGTTTTTTTAATCTTTCCACGTGTGCTGCATTCTGTAGCACACACAAAATGAGAGAAATGCCTCTCATGACTATTGTTGTGCAGGAATTTGCCCCTTCCTGCACAAAAACAATCTAACCACCAAAACAGGCAACCATGCACCATGGTGGTGGCGCTCAGCTGCAATTTCTGGCAGAAAGGACAGGAATATCTTGTAGATACAGTGCATTCCTGCCCTTTCCATTTGGCATAGGGCAGAGCAGCTAAAAGGCTTGTGGTGCTACCCTACGCCAAATGTTTGTAAATAAGGCCCTTTGTCTTTTGTATTAGAAGGTAGCCCAACCAGTACAACATCTATGCTAAACATTAAGCACACATCTATGCACTATGGTGCAAATGAGTGTGCATGGTGTGTGACAGCCTAATTGTGTGCCAGCACTGGCGAAGAGAGCAGCAGTGCCATATCTTAGTAGATATTGCTCTACGATGTTCTCACCTCTTAAAGCCAGCTAGCAACAAGGGATAAGACCAAACTGTGAGGTCTGAGGTCTCGTACTCCTGTGCTGGACTGGACCTACTATGGATACTGAGTACCTTCAGCACTTGACTCTCAGAGGTAGCACAGACCAAGCAGTTCAAGGCTTCTCAGGGGGACGTAGACACAGGGGGGTGAACAGAGGCTTACCACTCAAAATAAGCGCAGAAGCAGCAACAAATGATTGTCCAGTCAAATATTTGTTTTCATGAAAAAACAGAGTAACTATATACGACCACAAAGTAAAATGAACATTTAAACAATAAACACAGTTCCCTGAGGTAAAGACTCTAATGTTTCTTAGCAGATCTCTGAGTCTCACTTCTCTCCATCTAGAGGTATTGATGATTCCCCATTTACTATAGATGATATTCAGGTTCAGGTCCAACAGTAGTCCATGTTTCAGGAGTCCCATCTCAAACTCTTGATTAAAGTCTTTCACATGTGGCCCAGGAGGGCTGCGGGTGGGTGTCCTCATATTCGTCACCTGCAGTCTGGCAACAGCTGGGGTTTTTTAAATGCTCCTCTGATGCTTGGTAAGTTTCTCGGTTCTTTCCCATGGATATGGGTGGGGTTGACATGATCCTGGTCCTCAGCTATAGCTTGGGTCATCACAATTACTTAGTTCATCCGTTGATACTCTCAGAAAGAGCACACTTACTGATTTGTCCCATTGCCCGCCCCCGCATACAGTGTCTCTGTTCCTTCTAGGCACAAAGGCAACGGCCTGATCAGCACATCAATCTTTATGGTAGCCCTGCCTGGCATACAAGGTCACTGACTTAGGACTGCACACGGGCGATGACCTATGAGGTGCAGCACGCCTTGGCCCCCAGTCCTAGTCCCAGTCAGAAATCTGGGAGAGCTTTTCCTTCTCATGCCGCTTGACTGGCTGCTTCAGAGTTCCCATTTTTTAGGGTCTCAAGCTCCCCTGGCTATAGTCCATTTCAGGCACCTAATGTGATTTAGAGTATGATTCTTCCAGGTTTATGCTGGGGGTTTGCTTCCTTCGTCAGTGCCCTCTACTCTGTCCTCTCTACCTCCAGAAAGCAGTCTGTCACAGCAGGAGTGACTTCAAATCTGATGTCCCCACAACACAGGCCATGGGAGGGACCAGAGGTTCACACCTGGATGTCAGCCTCAGTGATATGTACATAAAAATCTTACCACAGGACTTCAGTCCCACTACTTTTGATTCACTTATCAGCACAATCACCTCCTTAGATGTTCCCAGCCTCCTCCCAGTGACCTTTATCTGAATCTAAGAGCACCCTTTGAAGTGTAAGAAGTGAGACCATAGTAGTATGGCTTGTGTGGATCCCATAACTTTTGTGAGCTTAATGGGCTTCCCAGCATGCAGCCTGAGCCCAGATCCAAGTACCATTGCTACCCAGATCACCAGAACGTGTGATCACTTTGGGGCCCTTCCCGTTGGAGGAAATATGCTCAACTACACTAGTAGGGTACTATTTTTTTTGGTAGAAGTGTGGGAACATAAGGCTAGTAGAATATTTGTTTTTATCAAGTGAAACCAATCTCCAGTTTTGCTTTCAAAATAAAATTCAGTGTGCAAGAAGCAACATAGTTTGCAAAATGGCCACTGAATCTAACAATATGACCTCAATTTCAAAGTAGTATAAGTAACCACTCTTCCTAAACTAGTACCTTTGTATTACATTTTTTACATTGTTTATCAAGACAAAAATTATTGATGAAAATGTTGTCACCTATTTCAATCTGTTCCTGCTACTCAGGTTCCCTGGGCCAGATCTCTTTCTAAAAACTGTTGTGATGCATTCACACAATTAAAAACACCTTAAGGTGCCCCTACAATTCCCTAGTAAACAGTACTAAGGTACCAAGGGCATTAGGTAGTAAGGGTAGGCCCTGATGGTACCAGCACAAATTGTGCTACCCTCAGGGACCATGCATCCAAGTGCACCTAGCACTGCCATTGCAGGCTGAGTGTCCTGGTGCAATCCTAAAATACAAAACTGACATGGCACACAGCCTGTATGCCCTGTCTACTGCACACTGCATGCAATATAGGTAAGTCAACACTCTAGTAGGCCTTCCAGCCCTAAGGCAGGGTGCACCATACTGCACGAGTGGGCATAGATGCAGGAGCAATGTGACCCTACTGTGTCCCTGCCAAACCTGGGAAATAGTAAGTGAAAGGAGTAGCCATTTTACATGCATGTGCTGGACACTGGTCAGTATGAGTTTCACAGCTACATGATGGCCACTGTGCACCCTGGGTTGTTTTGTATCAAACAACTCAAAATGAAAAATCCAAACTGGGACCAATATTGGATTCATTGCAAATTGTACCCTGGGTCACCTTAGAGGTGCCCCCCTGCAAACCCTAAATACCCTGGCATGGTTGCTGGCTGGTCGCAACAGGCCTGCCACTATCAGATAGGACTCTGGAACCCTGGGGTGAGAGCCTGTGCTCTCTGGGTCCAGAGAACAAAGCCCTTCCTTGACAGAGGTGTTAAACTTCCTACCCAGGAATGTGCACAGCCCTGCCTATGAGCTTCAAAAGGCTTACCACTCTTGAAACGTGACCCCCAGCCCTGCTGTTAGCAGCAGATGGCCGCCTTCATTGCAAACTCCCGCTTTTGGTGAGAGCAACAATGGGAAAATGCACAAAGGACAGGAGGAGTGGCCACTCCCAGATTGCACCACCCCTAAGGTGTTGCTTGTGAGGTAACCTCTGCATTTAATTTCCTCTATCTTGCATGGTAGAAAAATAGCATATCAGAGATAGGGGCATGACCTCTGCCCACAGGAATTGGCCACATAATGGGTGTAGCCACCCTAAGGTAGATGACCCATTGGTCACTTCTAGGTACTCTGTCCACTAAATTCAGTAAATGATGGGCAGCCCTAGACCTGCAGATCATATTCCAAGGACACAAGAAGGCCTGCAACAAAGAAGACCCAAGGCTCAAGAACTGCATTCACGCTGCACAAAGAAAAAGGTGCAAAACCCTGCCTGCTGCACCCAGGACCCGACAATCACAGCTGAGGAGTTGCGCAGACATCAGACAGACTCTACATAATCCCACAGGGCCTCCACCCTTCTGAAAATTGCCAAAGATCTCCCTCCAGAGTGAAGGGAACACTCCCTACAACAAAAGACCGAAAGACCAGTGAAGTCCTGTTCACTGACTGGCTGATGACGAAGGAAGCGAACACTGCAGGAAGACCAAATTTCACCCAACAGAACAAAATTACAAATTCTGCAAGTGTGCCAAGTTTGGTGGTACTGCAACCTCCCGTGGCTGATGCGTGCAATAGCCTGTGGTACTGGTTACTCAACATTGGACACCAAGAAGAGAAGTCAACTCTGGACTCCAAAAGGACCAGCCCCTAGCTGAGAAACTTCTGGACACATAAGAACTACTCTCCAGAGTGACCCTGCTGACCTGCAATCCACCCTCAAAGTGACCTGTCGCCTGTTTCCAAGGCCACCTTTGCACACAGCTCCTGGCTTACCTATGTGTTCCGTACCCGGCCTCCTTGGGCCCTGTACCAGAGAACCAGCTGTGCTCTAATGGTCCCCTACCCCTTAGGACCTCTATACTCCAAGGGTACCCACCAGACTCACCTTGAAATCCACCTGTGCATTGATTTTCCAATTGGTCCTCCGCAGTATTCCTGCTCCAGTTCCAAGGACTTTCAGCAGCTCTTCCTGCTAAAACTGTTAACTTCTTGAACTCTTGAATCCTGAGGATGTCTGGACGACCTCGACCTAAAAGCAACAGGAGACATCAGTAAACACATTGCCTGATTTTATGTGTATTTTTAAAGTTTTCTCTAATTGATTCCTATGGTGCCTAGTTACGCATAGAAGCAAGACATTTTCTAAAATTTGAAAAATCCTAACTTTAAAAGTTCTTACCCTATTTGGATGATCTTGATCTTCAAATTTTTATAAAAATCTGAAGTGATTTTGTAAATTGGTCTTGAGTTATTCCTTTGAGTGTGTGTCTTCATTTACTGACACTGTGAGTACAACAAATGCTTTGTACTTCTCCAAGATTGGCCTAACTGCTCGACCAAGCTACCTTAAAAATTAGAGTATTAGGTGGTCTAATGTTTACCTCTGTAAACCAACATGTGGTTGCCCAGAGTCTCTGCACAGTGTGCCTGGTTTTGCACACTACATATAGAGCTAGCCTTCTACAGTTGGAGAAACCCATAAGGGAACAACACAAATGAAAAATGCAATATAGTATTATGTCATTTATGTTTTTCTGAGTCTCATCTCATCTTCTTCAACTTTTTAAGCTCCCATTCTGAATAGGACAAAATATACATATTGAAGTAGGGATCATAAAAAATGAAAAATATGACAATAAACATGCTCCTTTCTGATGCACATGGATTTCATAGCACGAATCAGATCTAATGCTTCAGTCCCAAATTAGGAGGCTATCATCCACGCCTTTTTGAGTGAAATATTTTTGGTAATCCCACATCCAGGCCTATGACAATTTGCTTTCATCATGTGGTAGATATGGTTTTAAAATGTTAAATAGCTTATCGCATGGGTTTTGATTGTTTAATCATAGCTTTACAATAACTTTTTTCTGCTCCCCTACTTTGCATCTACTATTCCCAACCAACAAGTTCATTGGAAATGTGTTGCTATAAAAAGTCACCTGTTTTTATTGGCACCACATGGAATATCCAAGTCCTTAGAGATGTGATGACATAAAGGTATTAGGTGCCACAGGATCCCAGGTGTGGAAGTATCAAACCTCATAATAATGGTAATTATCTACCCACTTTTATGGCACATGCATGACGTGCACAACATTATAAAATGGTCATACAAACAGGAAACTCATCATCCCTATGTAGCACCTTGGTGGAGGATGTCTGACATGAGCCCTGCAGTTGTATTATGCATTGTAACTACTCTGCAAGATGGGCCAAAATGCATATTCATTTTGGGTTTTACAATGCATTGCAACCTTCTCCTTACAAGTGCCACCCAGACTTGAATCTAAGCTGATCCATATACTAATGCCTTCACAAGCCTGTGAAAAATAACATTTCGAGAAAGAAAGATAAAAGTCTTAGGAGAGGAGACAGTTTATGAAGGGAACAAGGCTCATGGCACACCTGGTGAAAACGTGACAAGAAATGACAAACAATGTAAGCAGCATGTCCTTGCTTCCATATAATGGTGTGAATTGTAAAAATTATTTCATGATCCCAAGAGCATGGTAAACATTTGCATCCATAGCTCTGCAATGAGATCTTCTCTGGTGGTGTGTCCATGCAGCTCACCTCACAGTCCACACTTTGGAGAAGAGAGTAGGATGCTCTATAGATATCACCAACTTGGGCAGGGCCAGTCTGGAAACCCAAAAAGGCCCGGCAAGTTTTGTCAGACCAGCCCCCGTACAGAGCATAGTGAGTGCAGCTAGGGAGCCTGACAACTACAAGGGGGTTTTGGGGTGTTAGAAATTGCATCTGTAGTTGGCAGAGGTATGCACCCTGTCAAAGGAGAGACCACAATCCTAGTCAGGGTAAGTCAGATACACAACCTACATTAACCTTTGCTAGCCCTCTGGTAGCTTGGCACAGAGCAGTCAAGCTTAACTTAAGAGGCAATGTGTAAAATATTTGTGCAAGACCTAATTTAC
Source organism: Pleurodeles waltl (assembly GCF_031143425.1). Lineage (NCBI taxonomy): Eukaryota > Metazoa > Chordata > Amphibia > Caudata > Salamandridae > Pleurodeles > Pleurodeles waltl. The sequence goes on along the minus strand of NC_090438.1, from coordinate 254,120,720 downwards.
AGTAACAGATCAAAACACCACAAAAAGTCTCCACAGCCATTTAGAAACATAAAGAATATTTTTATGAGTAACACAAGACCAAAACAACAAACATCCAATAAGTAGAACTCAAGATATGAATGTTTAAAGAATAAACTGCATTATAGTGCTTAGAAGTCAAAAGCACTGAAAGGTTACTTCAGGTTGAGCTAAACCAGGGTAAAACGCGATGGACGGCAGGTCAGCTACACTTGGAAAACAGGACCCACTGAAAAGTACTTTTGATGGGAGACTGCCTCACTGGAGAGGATGCATTGCAAAGGTGATGCATCAGTCCAAATTCATGCAGTACAAGGGATGTGTCATTGTCGAGCTGCGCAGCCAACAATGTGGGGTCCTTGATGTGTAGCGTCAAACCCTTGCAATGAAAGTGATGCATCATCATCAAGCCGGACAGGCAGCAATGCAAAAGTGATTCACCGGGGCTGGTGATGATGCATCGATCTTGAGCCGCACAGTCGGTGATGCAGAGTCCTTGACCTCAGCAGCAGCAGTAATGCAACAGCGTCAAGGGAACATGCAGCACTTCCGATCAGCACAACGGTGTCAATGGATCAATTTTTGCAGGAAAACAGCTGCAGAGTCCTCTTTCAAGGTACAGGACTGGCTTAACACCTCTTTCAACAACAGGACTCACAGTTGGCAGAGTAAAGTAGCTGAGCAGGGTTGCAGGAAGTCTTTGATGTCCCTGAGATTTCAGAAGAGAAGGCAAGCCAGCAAGCATTTGGAGTCACTTGGTTCTTTAGAGGATGTAGCGGGACAAGTCCAGTCCTTCTCACTCCCAGGCAAGACACAGCAGGTCAACACAGCAGAGGAGGGTGGCAGTCCCTCCTGGCAGCACAGCAGTCCTTCTTGGCAGAATTTCCTCAAATCCAGAAGTATACTGATTTGGTGGGATTTGGGTTCCAGTACTTATATCCAGTTGAGCCTTTGAAGTGGGGCAGAATTCAAGGAGAGGCCTTTGAAGTGCGCACGATCCCTGCTCTTCCTTCCCTGGCTCCAAACACTCTGCAGGAAGTTATGCAGCTCTTTCTCTTGGGATAGGTACAGCCCTATTCAGGTGTATGTGCCAGCTCCTCTTTCCATCTAGCCCAGGAAGGCCCATTAACCTGGTGGTAATTTCAGACTTCCAATTTAAAATCTGACTTCACCATAAATTGGGATTTTAAATTATGAGCCCAGAGACACTAAACTCCAAATGACAATTTTTCCCAATTGGAAATTGCATGTAAAGACTGTTTCAAGGTAATCCCAATGTTAACCCATGGGATAGAAAGGCCTTGTAGTAGTGAAACATGAATTTAATAGTTTTTCATTACCAGGACATGTCAAACTTAAAAGGACATGTCAATATACTGCACCCTGCATTTGGGGCTGGCTAGTGCCTATCTTGCAAGTGCCTTACATGTAATAAAAGTAATAAAAAGGAAGGTTTGGGCCGAGCAAGTGAGTGAATTTATAAGGTTGAAATGGCAGTTTAAAACTGCACACACTGGATCTGCAGTGGTAGGCCTGAGACATGTTTAAAGGACTACTGTAGTGAGTGGCACATACAGTACTGAAGGCCCACTAGTAGCATTTATTATATAGGCCCTGGGCACATAGAGTGCACTTTTCTAGGGTCTTACAAGTAAATTGAATATGCCAACTCTGGATAAGCCACGTCTAGAGTACAAAGCAACTGCATTTTAGCACTGGTTATCTGTGGTAAAGTGCATAGAATCCTGAAGCCAGCAGAAATCAAGTCAGCAAAACAGGAGGTTAGAAAGTAAAATGTAAAGGAAACTATGCCAAGTATACCAGATCTAACACGGGGGGGGGGGTTCTACCTCAGAGAAAAGTTGTGAAATGATGGCAAAAATTGTGTTTTTCATTATATATTCACTTGTATTAGCTTTTAAAGCATAGTGAATAATGGCCTTACATTGCACCAAAAGACATCAATCTTTGTTGGGGCTTTTGAATTTGTTCCCTCACTATCACCCTTCATCAATGCCTCTCACCTCTGCATGCCCTCTCTCACACACATATTTCATTTGTTTCATAGCACTTCTCATCTCAGTGTATAGTGTCAGAGAATGTTACATCACACACATATACAGAGACAGGGAATTGTGTAAATCAATGTATGGAAAATTTACATGAGAAAAAGAGAACTACAAGGTATAGGATTCACGTCATCTGTACTGGTAGGCATTTTTTAACGAGTGTTTGGTCAGGAAAAAAACAAACTGAGGATTCAGAAGGTAACAGTGGTTATGGTTGCCTCTACTAATAAGATTGTTTTTGAACCCAAGCAAACTTTTTTTAGCAACATTACGATATGGAAAGACTGGGAAAAACATAACTTTGTAACTTGTACCATGCAGTTTGCATGCAACTCTTTAATGACAGTTCATAGCTCACTGTGACAGATTACAATTGTAATTTATGAACTACACAGTAAGAAAAGGATCACTGTGACAAAAAACAGTAACCCACTGAACTAAGTACATAAACTTTCTGAAAGTAAAAAGAACAGATGATGGATGCTGAACAATGTCAAACATTCACCCCCAGTCACAGATCTGGGCCCATAACCTTCATTTTTTGTTGACCATTTTTTGTTGACCATGCCACCTCAGTTTGGACCCACGATACGCACATCAGTCTTGATCTCAGATCGAACTGCAAGGCCAAGTCCTTTCTGGACTGGAAACAAGAATCCTGGACCGGTTACAGTTTGTCACCCCTCATCATCCAAACTAGCTTGAATCCAGTGGCACGTAGATCCCAGGGCCCACATCTAGGAATACATAGCACATGCAAGGCAACAGATGTAAAAACAACATTCACCCCAGTCACAGATTATGGGCCACTATGCCACCCCAGTTTGGACCCAGCCATATGCAAATCAGTCTTGACCCTGCTCCCCATGGGAACAGCCCAGCCCGAACTTCCAGGCCAGGTTCTCCCTGGGCTAGAAACAAGCATCATAGGACCGGTTTAGGGTATCACACCTCATGAGCCAGACTAGCTTAAATCTAGTGGCGCAGTGAGCCAGGGACCCACATCTGGGCATATCCGGCACACTTAGAGTAACAAATGCCAGAAAGAACAGATGATGGACATGATTTTAAACAATGTCAAACATTCACCGCCAGTCACTGATCTGGGCCTAAATACCTTGTCCTTTTCCCCACCATGTCACCCCATTTTTAATCCAGCCATATGCAAATCAGCCTTAACCCTTCTTCCTATCTGAACTGTCCAGCCCAAACTGCCAGGCCAGGACTTCCCTGCAACAAAAAGAAGCATCCTTAGACCGGCTTTGAGGTATCACCCCTTATCAGCCAGGTTAGCGTGAATTCAGTAGCACAGAAATCCCAGGATGCATTTTTGGGCATACCCAGCCCACTTAGAGTGATGAATGCAAAAAGAACAAATGATGCATAGAATGCTGAACAATGTGAAACATTCACAGCCAGTCACAGTTCCAGTTTGGACCCAGCTATATGTAAATCGGTATTGACCCTGCTTCCCATGAGAACAGTCCAGCTCATCCTGCCAGGCCAGGTCCACCCAAGGGTTGAAACAAGCATCCTGAGACCTGTTTCGGACTATCAACCTTTATCAACCAGGATAGCCTGAACCTAGTATTACAGTGAGTCTGGGATACATGTCTGGGCATACCACGCACACTTAGGGTGACAAATGCAAACAGAACAGATGATGGACAGAATGCTGAACAATGTCAAACATTCACCACCACTCAAAGTTTCAGACCCAGTCAAATGTAAATCAGTTTAAAACCTGTACCCCATTAGAACAGTCTTCCACTGGGCTGAAACAAGCAACCTGGGACTGGTCTCAGGGTCTCAACCCACATCAGCCAGGCTAACTTGGCTCCTGTGGATGGTGAGCATAGGGCCCATGTCTGGGCATACCCGGCACACTTAGGGCAACAAATGTAAAATGAACAGATGATGGACGAGGTGCAGAACAATGTCAAGCAATCACGCCCAGTCAGAGATCTGGGCCTGAATCCATTGTTTATTGGCTCACCACATCATTTTGGTTTGGGCCCAGCCATATGCAAATCAGCCTTGACCCTGCTCCCCATGGGAAGAGTCAGGGTCGAACTGCAAGGCCAGGTCCTCACCAAGCTGGAAACAAGCATAGCGGGACCAGTTTCCGGGTAACACCCCTCATCAGCCACACTAGCTTGGCTCCAATGGTATAGTGAGCACAGGATAAATAGCTGGACTTACCCCTCCAACTGAGGGCGACAAATGCAAAAAGAACAAATAATGTACTGAATGCTGAACAATGTAAATCATACAACCCCAGTCAGAGATCTGAGCCTGAATCCATTGTTTTTTTTTGCTCACCATGCCATCAAATTTAAAATAAAAAAAGACTACACTATACTGAAGTCAACATTTGCTGTTACGTTTTTTTAGTGCAGCAACCTAATACTGAACTCCTGGTAGTATTATTAAACAGACCACTTTTTGAATTTGCAACCCCATAACTAGAAAGGCTAGTACCTGCCATCACTTCCTGGAGAAACATCACACTGCATTTCACAGTGGCCATCTTGAATTCCATCAAGTACCTCTTTAACTATCAGACAACTAGACCACCAATTGATAGAAGCCACGATCAACAATTGACAAGGAAGCACTGATAAGAAGAGTATACCAATTGCGTGAGACTGTAATCCAAAGCCACCCTTGGGTTGTCAGAAAACTAGAACTGTTTTACTAACATACAAGCACAGCATTACAATTACATAAAAAATAGGCAATCTCTGCAATCCCCATCAGGAGCAAATGGCTCTTCAACAAAAAAACAAGGTAATAAATGTGGAATGTGCAAAACGACCAACTACAATCTAGTCATTCTTTCATCTATATGTTTAACATGAGCAATCACCTCCCTAACTACTCATCCTGGCCACTATTTTATGCCAATAGGGCAAACATCCCTACAACTGAGTTGAAATTAAAATCTGTTCATCTCTATTCCTCAATATCCTATAGTTCCAAGTGAGTATGTATAAGTAAAGAAAAAAGAGCATTAAGTATTGGTTACCTTAGTTCTTTTTCCAACCTTCATAGGAAAAATTGATTAATATTGTTCAGAGATTCTATTTATAGATATAGCATACCATATCTGCACTAAGCGAAATATGCAATGTGTCTGCTATAAGAAACTTAACAACAGGAAGTACTGGCTACTGTCGCTCATTCACACAACATACCAATGCACTACCAGAACAAACTACAGCACTTCCAAATTGTCAAAAGTAAAAAGAAAGGTTAAAATGTGATGTGAAGTGTTACAACCTTATCTATATTGAACTTACCCAGACAGCAATCTCAGCACATACTCCGGGGCAAATCCTTATTGTAACCATACAGTTAAATGCCAGTTCACCTTATAACCATAACCCCTTCGCTGCCAGGTCTTTTCCCCCTCCTGTGCCGGGCCTTTTTTTGGCTATTTGGGGCAGTTCGCTCTTAGGCCTTCATAACTTTTTGTTCACATAAGCTACACACGCCAAATTTGCGTCCTTTTTTTCCAACATCCTAGGGATTCTAGAGGTACCCAGACTTTGTGGGTTCCCCTGAAGGAGACCAAGAAATTAGCCAAAACACAGTGAATTTTTTTTTTTTTTTAAAGGGAAAAAAGGGCTGCAGACGGCAGCTCGTGTTTTTTTTCCTGAAAATGGCACCAACAAAGGGTTTGTGGTGGCAAGATCACCATCTTCCCAGCTTTCAGGAACAGGCAGACTTGAATTGGAAAACCCAATTTTTCAATACAATTGCTGACATTTTACAGGGACATACTCCATTTTTACGATTTCTTGTGCATTCAGCCTCCTTCCAGTTAGTGACCAAAATGGGTGAGAAACCAATGCTGGATCCCAGAAAGCTAAACATTTCTGAAAAGTAGACAAAATCTGAATTCAGCAAGGGGTCATTTGTGTAGATCCTACAAGCGTTTCCTACAGAAAATAACAGCTGAACTAAACAAATATTGAAATTGAGGTGAAAAAACAGCCATTTTTCTCCACGTTTTACTCTGTAACTTTTTCCTGCAATGTCAGATTTTTTAAAGCAATATACCGTTATGTCAGCTGGACTCTTCTGGTTGTGGGATATATAGAGCTTGTAGGTTCATCAAGAACTCTAGGTACCCAGAGCCAATAAATGAGCTGCACCTTGCAATGGGTTTTTATTCTATACGGGTAGACAGCAATTCATTTGCTGAAATATAAAAAGTGAAAAACAGGTATCAAGAAAACCTTTGTATTTCCAAAATGGCCACAAGATAAGGTGTTGAGAAGCAGTGGTTATTTGCACATCTCTGAATTCCGGGGTGCCCATACTAGTATGTGAATTACAGGGCATTTCTCAAATAGACGTCTTTTTTACACACTGCCTTACATTTGGAAGGAAAAAATGTAGAGAAAGACAAGGGGCAATAACACTTGTTTTGCTATTCTGTCTTCCCCCAAGTCTCCCGATAAAAATGGTACCTCTCTTTTGTGGGTAGGCCTAGCACCCACGAAAGGAAATGGCTCAAAATACAACGTGGACACATCATATTTTGTCACAGAAAACAGAGGTGTTTTTTGCAAAGTGCTTACCTGTGGATTTTGACCTCTAGCTCAGTCAGCATCTGGGGAAACCTAGCAAACAAGTGCATTTTTGAAAACTAGACACATAGGGGAATCCAATATGGGGTGACTTGTGGGGATCTGACAAGGTTCTGTTACCCAGAATCCTCTGCAAACCTCAAAATTTGACCCTAAATACACTTTTTCCTCTCATTTCGGTGACAGAAAGTTCTGGAATCTGAGAGGAGCCACAAATTTCCTTCCACCCAGCGTTCCCACAAGTCTCTCGATAAAAATGGCACCTCACTTGTGTGGGGAGGCCTAGCGCCCACGAAAGGAAATGGCCCAAAACACAACGTGGACACATCAAATTTTTTCACAGAAAACAGAGGTGTTTTTTACAAAGTGCCTACCTGTGGATTTTGGCCTCTAGCTCAGCTGGCACCTGGGGAAACCTAGCAAACCAGCACATTTTTGAAAACTACACACCTAGGGGAATCCAAGATGGGGTGACTTGTGGGGATCTGACCAGGTTCTGTTACCCAAAATCCTTTGCAAACCTCAAAATTTGACCAAAAAAAACACCTTTTCCTCTCATTTCGGTGACAGAAAGTTCTGGAATCTGAGAGGAGCCATAAATTTCCTTCCACCCAGCACTTCCCCAAGTCTCCCGATAAAAATGATACCACACTTGTGTGGGTAGGCCTAGCGCCCACGAAAGGAAATGGCCCAAAACCAACATGGACACATCACATGTTTCACAGAAAACAGTGCCTACCTGTGGATTTTGGCCTCTAGCTCAGCCGGCACCTGGGGAAACCTAGCAAACCAGCACATTTTTTAAAAGTAGACACCTAGGGGAATCCAAAATGGGGTGACTTGTGGGGCTCTGACCAGGTTCTGTTACCCAGAATCCTTAGCAAACCTCAACATTTTGCCAAAAAAACACTTTTTCTCTCATTTCGGTGACAGAAAGTTCTGGAATCTGAGAGGAGCCACAAATTTCCTTCCACCCAGCATTCCCCCAAGTCTCCCGATAGAAATGGTACCTCACTTGTGTGGGTAGGCCTAGCGCCCACGAAAGGAAATGGCCCAAAACACAACGTGGACACATCACATTTTTTCACAGAAAACAGAGGTGTTTTTTGCAAAGTGCCTACCTGTGGATTTTGCCCTCTAGCTCAGCCGGCCCTAGGGGGAGCAAAAATGGCCTAAAATGAATTTGCCCACCCAACCCCCCCGGGGAGCTACCCTTGCCTACGGGGTCGCCCCTGCGTGACATTGGCGCAAAAAAAAAAGATCCCCAGTGCCTAGTTGTTTCTGCCCCCCAAGGGCGGCAGAAATGGTCTAAATACAATTTGCCCCCCAGGGGAGCGACCCTTGCCTAATGGGTCGCTCCCCATCACAAAAAAAAAAAAAAATTAGCCCTGGCGCCTAGAGGTTTCTGCCCCCCCTGGGGGCAGATCGGCCTAATAACAATAGGCCGATCTGCCCCCGGGGGGAAGAAATGACCTAAAATAAATTTGCCCCCACAACCTTCCTGGGGAGCGACCCTTGACTACGGGGTCGCTCCCCTTGCGTGACGGCGCAGAAAAACCCCATCCCTGGTGCCTAGTGGGGTCTGCCCCCCTTGGGGGCAGATTGACCTATAATAGTCTGATCTGCCCCCAAAGCGGGCAGAAATGGCCTAAATACAATTTTCCCCTCCAGGGGAGCGACCCTTGCCTAAGGGGTCGCTCCTCATCTGTAAAACAACAACAACAACAAAAATCCCCAGTGCCTAGTGGTTTCTGCCCCCCTTGGGGGCAGATCGGCCTAACTAAAATCGAGGGCAGAAAAGGCCTTAAAAAAAATGCCCCCCTGGGAGCGACCCTTGCCCAAAGAGTCGCTCCCTCATGCCAGTTTCATTTTTTAAAAACATCCCTGGTGTCTAGTGGGCGCTTTTGAAACGCTCAGAGAGACTTCAAAGGGAAGGAAATTCCTTTCCTTCCCTTTGAAGCTTCTCTGGGCCTCCCCCACGTAATCGGAAGAGAAATGCGCAGGAGGCCCTGTGACAATCAGCGTGCGATCGCGCGCTGACGTCACAGGGGGGTTGGGGGGTCGGGGGTGGTAGGGGAAGGGTTTCCTCTTCCATCCCTGCCTTGGGGGGATGGGGGGGAGCCCCACAGAGGGAGCGCTAGCGCTCCCTCTGGGCTCTGTGCCCAGGACGTAATGGTGACGTCCTGGGCACAGGAGCACTGTGCCTCAGGACGTAAACATTATGTCCTGGGCACAGAAGGGGATAATAGCAAATTCTTCAATGTAATCATAAAAAGAGGCTTCCCTGTTGGGGTGCTATAGCGTCGCCCCAGGCATTTGTTGCCCCCTCGGCTCTAGTGGTAAAGTTAACTTTAGATTTAATTTTATTTAGGTTTTTTCCCAGCAGCAATTGGTGCAATGCTTTGATTTCAGGCCAGGTTCCACTGCCAATCAGCATGGGTGAGAACTCAGGGCAAGCAGTCATGGATGGGACTTCACAGCATGCTTAGTTTGAGGTAAAAGGCCCTTGAGCGAGAGCTCAGGGCGGGCAGTCATATATGGGGCTTCACAGCATGCTTAGTTTGAGAAAAATAGGGCTTCACAGCATGCTTAATTTGAGGTAAAGGTTGGACTGGTGCCTTTCTGCATCTAACCCGACATGCGCACTTCAGGCTTCTCCGCTGTGTAATGCTAGTGAGACAGAGGTCTCTGCTACAACCCCTTGGTCTCCTAAGGTGTGCTAGGTTTCCTGCTCCAGCCTATCCTGGTGCTGCTTTCATGCTGTTTGATAATATAGGCAGCAAGGAAGCAGCATCAGGATTGGCTCAGGAGACACCTTTCTGCTATTGCAACCGGCCACACAGCAGTTCAGCGGCACCCACAATTTTCTTCCGTGTGGCATACAGATGAAACTCTTCAGAATTGGAGAGATATCCAAATACCAGAGTCGGACCCCAACTAATATCTGTCGGCCTTGTCAGAAATGCAAAGAGGTCCCTGTTACCTACGAAGCTATCATCAGTGGGAATTTAGACAATTTCAATCTTTTCTGTTATAAAAAATCATGATTTTGCTTTCCTGACAAGTGTACACATTTTGTTCTGCCTCACATGATTTACTAAATAAAAATTGGCTTAGAAATAATGTTTGTTTGTCTGGATGAGGGGTAGTAGGATTGTACCTCGGCCATCGTTATTATTTAGTGAGAAAAAGCTGTATCACATGGCAATGTGCTGCTATGATATAGTACTCAGAATTCCAGGACAGCTTTCCCTTATAAAAAGTTGTTCCAATCTTCTAATCACACTTTGGGTTGTATGTAACATTTCTTATAAATTCAACGACTACCAACCCCAAAAAAACATCTTGAACTCCGTTGCAAACATGTTATTCTCACTTAAATAGTCAATGGGACCTATGAAATCCAGACATACTTTTATCCATGCACTTCCGTTTTCACCTAATGCTCCCCTATCTCCTCCTCCCACTTTCAGACGTTTCTCACTCTCTGTAAATATCTTTTTTATCTCATCACCATCCATAGCTGACCACCAAAATGTATTTCTCACTCATTTCTTTGTTAAAAATTGGCCCAAATGTCCTTAATTTGCTAAGGAAATCAACTTCTTATTTTCTCCTTCTGGGGGTAAATCCTTTTTACCCCTCAACACCAGACTGTCAGTTGCTCCTCTACTCAGTTCCTCTTGTATCTTGACACAATTCCTTAAAGAAGGTCTAACATCTCCTTCACGCTTCCACCCTCCACGAATACTCCTCACCAAATCTTTGAAATGTTCATCCTTTCACACTGCAGTCTCCCTTTCCTCACAAGAAACACATTGTTTCATTTTCTTCTATCATCTTCTTTCCTTCCGCATTCAATGGTAGTCCTGATAGACAGTCCGGTTGCACGTTTTTCCATCCTGCCAAGTATTCAACTTCATATTGATACTCCTGCAACTTAGAAGCAAAACGCGCTATTCTCACAGGTATTTTGTCAAGTAAAGTGCATTCCCAACACATATTTGCGGAAGTAATCAACACCCTATGCTGCTGCAAGGCCTTTTTTTCAATAACAGCATAGTTCTGTTGAGCTTTGCTGAGAGACCTCGAAGCAAACTTTACAATTTTCTCACCCCCTCCCTTCACTTGAAATAAAACTGCCCTAATAGCACTCGTTTCAACAGTTATCTTGTTTTTTTTCCCGTGTTTCAAATGCGGTTAAAGTTAATAAAATGAAATAAAAATGATACTCCTGGACATTTTTGGCACAACCTGCATGCCTTGGTGTTACAGGTGTTGTGTTCCAATGAGTCTTCTGTAGTTTGCAATTAAGAACATATCCTATATAAATTATAGAACAGCATTTCTCTGCACAGTCTTCCATTGCATAGGAATGAGCATCAGCCCCCTGTTGTGTGGTCTAATTTCCTCGCCCTCCTCTTGGTATAACGGAGATTGACTAGGAGGGTATCTGGGGGAATCACTAAAGGAAAAACGCTTGTACCCTTCCAAAGTCAAGCAGTAGCCACATGAACATAATAATATTTATAAATGAGCACAACCACATAAAATATGCCATATTACATTAATATGATATATGGTACCAGTCTATATGTGCAACCTGCTCTGGTGAGCTATGCTCACATCAGAACCATATGCTGTATTATAAAAAAAGAGATGCGCTGCCCTCGAGTCAAGGCCCAAGACGTTAAAATTGTGAAAATTAGCTGACGTTTTCCAGCTGCCATTCCATCTTTAAATTCAGGGGCATGGTAGGATGTTAAAGAGAGGACAGGGTGCTCTGGAGTGGTAGCTGCAGTGTGTGATTAGCCTTGCCTCTAGGAGGTTCGTGCTGAGGTCTATGGGATGTGTGCGCTTCCTCCTAAAAACGCTCCTAGGAGGCACATTACCTGTACACCATTTTTTTTGTGGCAGAGTCAGTGCATCACTGGAGACCCTGTGGGCCACTAAGGGCCAGATGTAGGTAAGTAACATTTTGCGACTTGCAATTTGCGAATCATACCGACTCGCAAATTGCAACTCGCAAAAGTGCATGCAGAAAGGTGTCTCAGACACCTGCAACTCGCTATGGGGTCGCAAAGACCCACCTCATGAATATTAATGAGGTGGGTCGCATTTTGCGACCCCATAGTGAGTCCATGCACTCACAGGGATGGTGGCCTGCTGGAGACAGCAGACCTCCATGTCTGACTGCTTTTTTAATAAAGCATTTTGTTTTTTCTTTTTGCAGAGTAGGCAGTGGTCCATAGGATTTTTTTTTCGTCATTCACAAAGGGGAAGGTGTCCTATGGGGACCCCTTCCCTTTTGCGAAGGAGTTACCACTCAAGTGGGTGGTAACTGCGAGTTGGTTTGCGACCGCATTCGTGGTCACAAAGCAACTCAGCATGGCGATGCGGTCGCAAATAGGAAGGGAACACCCCTTCCTATTTGCGAGTCGCATCCTCAAATTGCGAGTCGGTACCGACTCGCAATTTGAGGATGTGCATCGCGTTAGGCCTTTTGCATGTCTCAAACTGGGTTTTTCGCAGTTTGCGACATGCAAACGGCTTCCTACATCTGGCCCTATGTCTTTGTGAGTAACACAGTCACAACAGCCAATTGCATGAAGTCACTCCCTGTGCTAAAGAAAGATTGTCTCTTGTAATTATGCATCCTTAAAACACAAAATTACAGAAGGGGCCACGCAAATGCCTTCAGCACAACTGAGAAGTGCAACTTAAGGGACCTCTATAATAAGGTTTATTTCATTCATCTACACATTGCACCTTGCATTTGAGGGATTTTGATAGCTTCCAAAGGAATGTGTAAAATCTGGGCTGGCTATGGCTTTCACAATTTATAGAGTGATAGGGACTTGACTGCCCTGTGGCGTATGCGCTGTCAGGTGAAGGGGTTTCTAGTGCTGGTGCCAGATTCGACCCGGTTGACAGAAACTGTCAGCTTCCCTATCTCTAAATGAGGTGGGGGAACAGAGAGGTTGGCGGGTAGAACTGCTGCTTTTGGCAGTTCCTCTGCATTGTTCATATTTTAAATAACCCCTACACCCTCAATAGTGCTGACAGCTCTATGCTTACTTTAAGAATTTTGCACACGGAAAGAGTACTTAGAACATGGGGCTATGACAGTCATCCTAGGACTTAGTTTCATCCACACACTTGCCAAATCTGGCAACAGAGAGTGTTAGGTATCTATTAGAGAAAACATGCATATTTGATGTTTTACAACATCTACCACCAAATTACATCCCACTATATTAGCAATCCCCATCTGTAAAGATTTAACAAGGTGAATTACCTTTCAGAGAAAACCACACTCTTGCTCACACAGTCCCACACAACAACATACATCGCCACACTACAACCAGCTAGCACATTGCTACCACCTCATACCTTCACTATAGACTTATACCACTGAACTACTATCATCAACACTGCATACTCACTCCAGACAACTAGACTACCTATTCCAGCAGTGCATTATCACATCCAGCATTGACCTTCCATGTCCCGCACAACTCTACTGTGTGATATCATGGTAATGCCATCCACATGACTGTACTGCCATCTTACATCACTACACTGACACACCAAACTACTGTATTACCAACCCATTACACTGTAATACACGTCCACTACCCTACAAGCATGCCATAATTCCTCCTATTTAATCACACCACCTACCACAGTTTTTTTCTTTGAAAGCACAGCATATGTACTACTATACTTTCGATCCCACAATGACCACAACAATGCCATATTCCCCTACTGTAATGGTAGCAATGTACTACTGCCCCTCACCCTCAGACGTCCACCACACCAGAACCTCAGACAGATGCAGTGCCCAAACTTATAACTAATCATTGCTAAATCCACCCACCAACTAATACCCCTGTTTCAAAGTTCCATCCATCTCCACTGCAGTACAATCAATCTGCAGCACCAACACTGCATTAACAGTGCAGAGCAAAATAAGGCCACTCGCCAACAAAATACTGCAGCACCATACACCATGATACACCCTCAAACACTACACAACACCCAACAATCTATCAGTACATTAATTGCTCCTTATAGCTACTACCATAAATGCACAAACACCTTAAAGCTAAAAAGTAGCACCTCATTTTATAAACTACCACCACCCACCATGCCATTGTTAACCCACCTCTGCATTACAACCATAGAGTACTACAATACAATATCCATTCCTGCCAGTGCACAGTGAGTAAACACTGATCTACTGTCCGTCCACAAAACACCTCCACAAATACTCACAGCTCACTTTCACCATCAACCCATATACATCCACCCACCATTTTTGTTTTGTCACCTACAAAATTCCACTTGACTGAGCATCACACTACCAGCTGAAAATCTGCACTTATACTTTGTCAGCACTTCAATGACACCTGTTGTGAGTAGACTAGCACATCCAAGAGCTTGATTACTGTAAGGTGTTGTTGGTTGCAAGATTCAAACTTAGTTGGGTATATTCATTACTTCCTTGAATATCAAGTTTGCAATAACCAATGCTTGTTAAATATTTCATTTTATTTTAACCAATGCTTGTTGATTATACATTCTGACTGCTAAACTTGTGACAACTATAACTGCCAAAAAATGTGCTCTTCACAATGTGATCTGTATTGAACATGTGCCACAATCAGGAGGATAATTGCTAATTTCTTTAACTAGCAACCAACTGCCTTTCCAACTGCTCCAACTGTAATTGCCAACACATGTGTCCTTCACAATGTGATCTGTATGGAACGTGTGCCATGATCAGGAGGATAATTGCTCTTTTTGTCAACAAACAATCAACTGCCAAAAAGAACATGTGCACATTTGATTATTTAGGGAGGCTTGTGAGTGTGAGGCCTTGCTTGGTTTCATACCTATTGATCTGCTCACCTGTTTCCAGTCAATTCAAGTTCCTTGTTCACAAGCCACCTCTAGCTGAGTTCCACTGCAAGTCAAGTTCCTTGTTCTCTAGCCTGCCTCCATCGAGTACTAGTATACCTCGTTCTCTGACCAGCTTCCAGTCTAGTTTCAGCATTTCTTGTCCTCCTGACAACCTCCAGCTAATCCTCACCCTCCTGTCGACTTCCTGCAGAGTCCCCACTCTCCTCTTCCGTCTTCTGCCAACGATCGCATATTTAAAATAAGAAAGGTGAAAAATAAAACAGTTTGGGTTCTTCTGAAATTTTCAAGCAAGTAATTTCCTTTCAAGGTAAAGAAAGATTATTCGCTTAAATGAAACAAAGCAGAGCTCTGTCTTTTAAATAATTTATGACAATAAGAACTAGTGTTATTTATCTTTTGAGTGGGAATAACAAGCACTCCCCTGAGAATTAGGAGATTGGAAATAGAGCAAGTTTATCAAAACTATTATTGGCAAGTGATTACTCCAGAACACAAAGTAGCCCTTTAGTCAAGTTGATTGTTTTTGAGTTTGAATATTACTTCAGAGACTCTGAAAATGTTGTAAAAAGAGACTTTTTCAGCCTTTTAGAAACCAAGAAACCAGTATTTTGAGAAATCAGAAGCCCAGACGTCCAAGATGACACACAGTGAGGGTCCAGCAGTCCGATTCTGCAGTCCAAGAAGCAGAAGCTGGTATTTTCTCTTTTTCTCTCCCCAAAACCCCCTTGAGGACTTGCGAGAGGGCAATGTACTCTTCATCCCAGTCACGTTAGTCCTCAATGGGATTAGGGAATTGTAATTGCCTCATCGGAAGGCCTGGAATTCAGGTGAATGATTCTCACAGAACAACACCCTAAACACCACTGTACAAACTGAGTAATTTACTATAACTCTCAGCAACACTACTGCCATCACATGCCTCTTTATCTACCTTCTACTATATTTCCATCCTTTAGTAATAGTCTTCCAACCCGTAAAGCACTCTGCTGCCTTTTATGCTAGGTTTTCACTACAGAAATACCACATACAAACATAAATAGATACCTATGTCACAAAACAACCCTCTTGGCCACTCTGATAAATTCACCACACCATTACCTACATACGTTCTGTACTCAGCACAAGCATTCCCAACACAGTCCTATCACTTGATACTACCTTTATCATAACACTACCATGCTAAATATTGTATTGGCACTTACAGTACTACCACCTAGCAAAACACTACAAAAAGAACCATACTAAATTCTCAGTAGCACAATATCACCACAAGCACTACTATAGTAATATAGTACTAATCAGATTAACACTCTCAAGCACTGAAGCACGACATTCAGCTCTACAGTAGCACTACTGCAGCACCTAATACTATACTGCATTTTCAAGACATACATACTCAACCATTCCAAATCAAACTATAGAAACATCATCCTAGATCATAGAATGACAACCCCATGACACCTATCTCTACCACTCTATCATCATGACCACGCAATTGTATCTCCCTTTTAGTAAAATATCAACTATCATGCTTTAATACTGTTCCTATATGAATGCAAAGAGAACCAATTCTGCACAATAGCAGCCAACAAGCATCTACTACCTCTGTCGATCACTAGCCTACAGTTTGCATCCGTAAAGTGCCAAACCTCAGCAGTGTACCTAAACAGCACCATATGGCTCTGAAAGAACAGCAAATCCACTAATTTAATCAACCTAGATACCCAATACCTTCCATACATTGTACATTGACAGCACAATATACCGCCAGACAGCACCACGTTTGTTTGCATCTTTCCTAATCACACTGCCATGCTAATACCTCACACAAATGCCATGCAACCACCCCACTATTTCACCACAGGACACCACAAATGTACTACCACTACTCCACTGCTCTACAATCTTACAACTATACACTATCAACTCAAAGTTATATACCACCACCTCTCACTTTAGCATTATAATGCCAAGCTTGACACTGAGATAAGCAGAACTGAGGGGCTTATTAACAATCCCTGTGCGCCACCAGTGCATCACTTTTTGTGATGCAATAGCGGCACATATTGCAGGTCCATATCTACAAGGCCACACAAAGCCACTTTGTGTGGCTTTTCATGGCATTGTAGATATGGTGTAAGGCAAAGCAGCACAAATCTCTGTGTTGCCTCACATTGCCTCAGGAAGGCGTTCCATGGGCATTGCAATGGGCTTTCTCATGCAACACCCATGAGTTTTGACAAATTTCCAGGATTACAAGAATCTGTAAACCTGGGAATCAATCAAATTCTTACCCTCGACCGGGGAGGCACCACAAGGAGAAATATCTATATTTCCCCTGCATTCTGTACCACACATAGACAGAGGAAAAAGCCTCCTTGAGCCCTCTCCCTGTGCCTGCACCATGGGGCTTGTAATATGCTCTGTGCCTAGCCCCAGGACTTATTATTGCCAGTACTGCACCCCACTACACTACCGTAATTATACCTAAGACTACTATATCGGTAACCAAATTGCATTTCATTAAAATTGCTGCAATACTGCAAGCACTCATCACACAAAGCAATGCTATACTACCCAAATGCCAAACCACAGAAACGCAGTGCCACTCCTATCAATATACTACAATGTCTCACCACCTTATTATCTGCCTCCAGTGCTGTATATTTACCAGAATATTACATCCACCTTTAAAATACCACCATAAAACTATGCTCCAGAATCAATACCGTTCTGCAACTCGAACACCACACATTCAGTTGCATGAATGCACAACCAACTACCACCATCAGGAACACTGAATACTTTACTACCACTCCTTAATACCATACACTTTCAAATTCCACACTATACACCGCTGAAGGCCATTATGCACAGCACTGCCTAATTATTTCCATTTCTTCACAAGCACACTTGTAATGCTTTAGGGTGCAAAACTGCACCAACCCTTGTCCACCACACTAGTACATATCAGCTTTGTAAAACCACTGTCAGTAGAACAGAAGCAATCCTAAAATTGCTTGCTGTAACAGTGACTCAGTGAGTTAAATGCTTATAGTTGACACCTGCCAGGATCTACAGGTTACACCTTAAAATCCTTGCCAGGCCAATCCATTCTTCTGTACTTTTGAGACTGGTAGTTTGGCCACAAGTAAACACCTGTTTTTAAGGTGCCTAGAAACAGCAAGTGCAAAGTCTGAAGTAGTATTTACAATCTAATTTGAGGTCACTTCACTTCCACCCAAATGCATCACACTCCCCCAACAAAATATTAGCACAACGCAAAGGAGCATTTATCTATTATAAAAGCTCCACCTAGTGCTTTTCTAATTGCCTCTATATTCTTCCAACGTCAATGCATTTTTAAGCCTAATATAAAGGGCATCTTACTTTTCTGATAAGGAAAAATAAATGATCATTCTGTACTTGCCATCGGATTGTTGCGTCAAAGCTATTTGGTGAAAAAAAACAAAAAACATAGGGCTTGATTCGCCCCTCTGTCTTCATAGTCAGTTACATCAAAAGTATGAACTGAGCTATACAGGGAATTAAAACCATGTAATCTGGTTCAAATAACCTTTCTTGCCACTTAGTGTTATTCCCTTCTCCTTTTCTTTGTAAATTAACCTCAAGGTTATTCACAATACAAACAAAGTTATTAGGCCATCTTTTATTTTTCATAACCCTAGAAACATGGTAGGGATACATAAAATATTGAATGTTTTTTTAATGAGGATGGCGATAACATTTGTCATTTTAGTGTATTACCATCTAATGATGTATACATTTGCAATCTGCTAGCTGTTTACATGCATCTTGTTGATTACATTTTGCTTTTTTTGATGATTTGGGCTAATGGATTTTTTTCCCAAAGGTAATAAGGACTGTTCATGCAGTTTTCATTTCAAAATATGTTTTCTTGCTTTGCGGAATTCACTAAATATGAAACAGCTGTAGAAAACTATTTATTTCCTGGTGAAGCATGAAAATTCACCAGAAGAGATAAACCTCTGTAAACTCGCGGATTATATAATACCAGCTATAATCGAAGATGTTGGGGACCTAAGGCCCCCTTTGGTGCACCACCCCAAAAATAATTGTGCACATGTAAAATACACACTTAAAGTATGGGGATGTGTGCGCTATATGACACTTTTAAAAATGCATTTTAAAAAATTGCACATGGTTACCACCAAATTTGAATATGTGGTAATTGCATTTCCAGAATGCCCAGTTCGCATTTAGGAAATGCATGATACATGTGCATAGGTAATTGCAAATAGGTGTTCCCTATTTACATTTACCTATTTAAGGAATCGCAATTTGTGATTCTCTAAATAGAGTTTGCATTTTTAGGGAATCACTATTTTAGCGATTCCTTAAAATTGCACTGTGAATGCCTTTCATAAATCCTGAAATGCTATCATGCATTTGTAAACGGTGGAATTTTGTGATTTGCACTGTTTGCGAATGCAAAATTGTTGGATACATCTGGCCCTTGGTGTAAACTTAGACTTTTGGGAATCGTGCCCTAAATGTGTGGGCTCATTCATGAGTTCATAAGCAAGGCAACATGTAAGGAAATATTTTGAAACTGTGAAGTGCAGAATATGTGGAAGAATTCACATTTATGCCAGCAGGGTGACTTTAATTCTAGGGACGTGTACCAATCCACCTAGAGAACCATCATCTGTGGAACACCAGATTGCTAAATAGCAACTCCATAGAAATTGCTATTTAAAAAATGCAAAATGATTTGCATCATTGGGTGTTTTTTAATTGCATATGGTTACCATCTACTTCAAGACAATAGTAGTTGCATTTCCTAAATACCTAATTAACATTTAGGAAATGCTTTGTACTTCTGATTAGGAAACACAAATAGGTAAACCCTATTTGCAATTTCCTATTTAGAGGATTGCAAACTGTTCCATTCTGTGATTCCCTAGAGGGTTTTGTAATACAAAATCCTGCTGAACGGTGAGGTTGGATTTTATAGTACTTTTTTAGAAATGCCACTTTTAAAAAGTGAGCATTTTTCTGCACTTAAAATCCTTTTGTGCCTTGCAGCCTGTCTCCAATCCACGCCTGGCTGGGCTGGTTGATAGCTCTTGTGCATTTCACCCAGACACCCACAAACATAGGATGCTCAGTCACACCTACACACATCTGCATACAGAGTGGAAGGCCTGACACTTACATTTCAAAGGACAGTGGCCTGCCCTCACACAATGGGCTGCCAAACCCCCTCTGTAAATCGCTATCCTACCCTTCATAAAACCCCTATTACTCTTCCCCAAATGCAGCCCATTTAGAAGTATGACTCTTTATGCTGCCACTCCGCTGGGTCCCTCTCACATTTACTAGTAAGTAGTAAACACAAATGTGTGAGAATCTCCCCATAGAAAAGATAGGAGAGCTGGAGGAGGAGATTTACACTCATAGATTTTTGAATAGCATTTTATAAAACATTAGTAGTACTGTTGTAGTACTACTAAATGCACAACAATGGGACAGATGTACAAAGCCTGTTTGCATTTCTCAATAGTCTGAATTAGTATTTCGGGCTGTTAAGAAATGCAAGCTGGGCTTTTCTAATGTTCATATCCCTTTAAGGAATTGCAAATTGTGATTTCTACCATTTCCTATGTGCATTTCCTATTCTGATGTACCATGCATTTCCAGAATGCAATTTGGGCATTTTGGAGATGCAATTACCACCGACTTGAAGTCCGTGGTAAACAGGTGCAATTTTAAAAAAACACCTCAAGGTGCTTTTTCTTAATTGCATCAGACCACAACCATGCCCCTTTGGCATATGTGTGCTCTTCTGGTGCACCCCTGATTTTGCGGCGCACCGGGGGTCCTTTTACCATTGCCATCTCTGGTTTTGCATTTCCTAAATAGTAACTTTGTAGGAATCGCCATTAGGAAATCAGCATCTCTGTAGATAGCATTTTACATTTTTTTTAAATAGTGAGCTCTATGAAGACACTATTTAAGAAATGCAAAATTGCATTTTCGTACATCTGGCCCACCATGTAGTTTGTGAATAGGGCCCCTAGTATCTATGACTTTGATTAATTACACAAAGGTTTATTTTTCTATCAGGATAGACTAATGAGAGATTTAGTTCAAGTATTTGTATGGGAAGTGAGTAAATACGAAGAGAAAAGCTAGTTATAATATTTGATCAGTATGGGTGATTATTAAAACCTACTTTTCAATATTTACATTATTTTGGTCTTTTTCCATTATTTCAAATGAGAACAAAAATAACTCTGTGAAACAATACTTTTTGGAAAGAAGCAAAGGCTAAATTGTGAATAAAATTGCTTGATGTAACCATATATTAACTTCTTAACAGGTCTCATATTTTTGTCCCCATACCCAACAAGGCTATTTTGTCCTCTGAAATAAAGTGGCATTGTTTTAAATGTCACCTATTACTCTTATTGGATTTCTGCAGGACAGTGCATTGCACCTCCACCTTCAAGATTGTCTAAGTGGGTTGTGGTTTTCTTTTCCTTGTTACTTAGCTACTTTCATTGATAGACATTCTGGTGCTTAGCATTCAAATGTATGGACCCTGTAGATGCCCCAAATGAGTATAGATCCAAATTTTCAAAATTTACAAGTCACTTAGCAAGCATTTGATATCTTTTGGTCAATAAGAAAAATACTTCCATATTGTTGTGTCATTGGGGTCCTCTCCTTCGTCTGATATGCTCTCTATTCTTAGGAAATTTCACAATGTCAGTGCAGGTAGTATTTAGGTCTGCCTAAATGCTACTGTCATTGTGCCACCTATTAAAGTTGCACTGTAAAAGCCTCTCTCCAGGTCTGCCACAGCAGCCTGGGTGAGCAGGTCTAAGCTGCCATTTCAGACTGTCAAAATAACCCATTTGACAGGACCAACCTTCCTTTTTGCTACTTATGAGTCCCCTATAGGGTAGGCCTCAAAGGTCCACAGGGCAGTGTACACCCTATTCAAAAGTAGGGGATGTATATTTAACGTGTGACATGCCCTGGCAGTGGAAAACACCAAAGTCTTTTTTTACTGTGGCAAAGCTGGCTCAACCATAGGCTAACACTGGTAAACACTTACAATTAATAAGTGCAAAATTCAGTTTGGGAACAGCTTGAAAACTTATTTTAAGACTTTTTTTAATAGTCATTTAAAATCCACCTTTATCAATAGGATTGTATTTCACATTGCTATTTTGGAAAATAAACTTATTGGAATTGTACTTGATCCTGCCTGAAACTAAAAGGCTTTTTTTTCAGTATCCAATGAGCACCTGACTACTGATGGCTCATGTAAGAAATTGGGGTATTGGTAGTGGGCGTGTAAGCCCTATCATGGCAACACCCACAATCCTTATCAGGGTGAACCACAATAGTCACTAAATCAGCCTGTACTTAACCCTGTGGAAGCATGGCACCAATACAGTCGAGCTTAACTTAGAGGCAAAGTATTTATGCAGTACACAAACAGTAATTCAGTAAAAGCACAACACAAGAAAAATCCAAAACCAATTTAGAAATGTAGAGTATATTTTAATAAAGAAAATAATTTTAAATGAGAAAATCTGGTTTCACCGTGTCAGAAACTAAGCCCAATTTCAGTTTGAGCATGATGGGACTCAGGTCTGGCACAAGAGCAACTTGGCCCGCTAGGAGTTGCACCTTAAGTCTTTGGATCACAATGTGGTTTTGCAAGTCTTCACATCACTCAGGGTCCGTTCTGAACCGACTGGGTGGCAAGACCTTGTCACACTTTGCTTTGCTCTGCATCGGTTGTGATAAAGCTTGCAGTTGTGTGGGGAGGCTTTGTAAGGCTTTGTGTCACTAGGCATTGGTTCCGATTAAGCTTTCTAATGTGCGGTGAGGCTTTGCATTGCTCAGCATCAGTGTTGATGAAGATCTTAACTGTGAAAAGATACTTTGCACCAGATTTGATGGAGCCTTCACTTAGGTAAGGAAGAGTTCTTTCCAATGCCATGCAAGGGTCCAAGCCTGCAGTGGCACCTCTTGGGAATCAGAGACTCACTCCAACAGAGGACAGTAGCAGACTCTGGCAGATCCATTTGCAAGGCCAGGCACGTCCAATTGCAGCAGGTGAGCTGGCCAGTAGCAGTAGTGGCCTCTTGTCAGGTAGACCAGATCCTCAGGGCCTGCACATGTTCCCAACATGTCCACCACTAGACAGCTCCAAAACTCCAATAGATATACCACAGAGCCTGAGAAAGTCCAAGTGGGGAAAAAGGGGATTAGGTAGGGAACAGCTGGGAAGGAGACCTGTAGGAAGCAAGAGGTTAAACAACACAATGTCAAGATATATTCATATTGACTTTCAATAGACTATGGTTCTAAGAATTCTTATTCTGTAATCATGGATAACTTAGAACATGACTATAACTAGGCCTCAAGAAATCTAGGTACCTGTAAAAATCAAGAATGGGTTAATACAATGTTTCATTTGAGCATTTCAGGAAATATCATATACTGTCTAGAATACAAGAACCTTCTTCAAAATAGTTTCAGGATAAACATTGCATTTTTACAGACAGACATTTTATAGACAAAGGCTATCTGAACATTCCATGAAAAAAAAACAACAGGAAATACTAGGAGCTTAATTAGCACAAAGAATGTCGCACTTTGAATTAAGCGTTTCGAGAAAAACAAAAGCTCAGCATAAATGTGTGCACTTCAACAAACACTGCACACCAAAGTATTCAATGCCATGAAAAGATCGCGGGCACAGCCTACCCGAAAATCAAGAGTTTACTGCCAGAAAAGAAACGCACACCTTGCTGTCAATTCGAAGTTTCACAATGCTTAGTGATTATGTCAGGTAGCGCAGTGCTGAGTCGCCATGGATGTAACCACTACGCCCCGGTATAGGCCCTCGGGTGAAGTGATGGTGCTCCCACCGAGGGCCTCTCCCCCAACCCCCCAGAGCAGGGCTGGAAGGGAAATCATTTCCCCTTCCACCCCCTCCACCCCTCCCCCCAGTGACATCTGATGACGTAAGCATGCCAACACGTGCTGGCCTCATCAGAGGTCAACTCACGTCACGCCGAAAGCAATGCTTCCAGCGCAACCCGCTGCAGGAATGCCCACTAGACACCAGGGATTTTGTTTACTTTTTGTTAACATAGAAGAGGAGCGACCCCTTGGGCAAGCGTCACTCCCGAAGGGGGGCATTTAATCTAAGGCCATTTCTACCCCTCCTTGGGGCAGATCGGCTTATAATAATTAGGCCGATCTGCCCCCGGGGGGGGGAAGACATTAGACACCAGGGATTTTTTTTTTTTTATATTTATAGGGGGAGCGACCAGGGGGTAATTATTTTAGGATTTTTCTGCCCCCAGGGGGGCAGAAGCCACTAGACACCAGGGATTTTTTTAATTTGTGTTATTTATATTGATAAGGGGAGCGACCCTTTAGGCATGGGTCGCTTCCCGGGGGGGCAATTTTTCTATTGCCTTTAATGCCCCCCGGGGCAGATTGGCCTATATTAATTAGGCCGATCTGCCGCCAGAAGCTATTAGGCACCAGGGATTTTTTTTAATTTGTTTATATTGATAAAGGCAGCGACCCCTTAGGCAATGGGTGCTCCCGTGGGGGGGAATTGTTTTTAGGCATTTTTATTAGGCCGATCTGCCCACGGGGGCAGAAACCACTTAGGCACCAGGGATTGGTGTGTGTGTATGTGTTTTGTTTGGGGGGGCAGCCCCTTGGGCAAAGGTCACTCCCCATGGGGGCCTGATACTGTTGGCCAATACTTTGGAAAGCCCATCTGGCCCCAAGTGCGGCAGAAACCCACCAGAGACCAGGGAAGATTTTTTTTCAAAATAGGAGGGTGGGGGTATGGCCATACCTCCACCCCAAATAAATGGGGCCAAAGTTGTTCTGCCCACCAGTGGGAAGATGGGGCAACTACCCCCAATCCACACCAGGGGGGCAGAAAGTCTGTTAGATGCCAGGGAAATTTTTTAAAAAATTGTGTGGTGGTGGCTACCAACCAGTATGGGCATGGTTATGCCCCCACCCCAACTGAAGGGGGTAACAGTCTTTCAGCATGAGAGCTTGGCTAACTTTCAAAATCATCCCACTTGGAATGGTGAGGGTTGCACTTTTTGGGCTTTGGGATGCTGCCACGTAGAAAAATCCACAAGACCTTGACACATCTGAAAACTAAACATCTGGGTGGGTCCAGGGTAGTATGCTTCCACCCACAATCCTACCCACAATGCCATACAAACCTCCAACTTTGCTGGAAATCACAAATTTTTCCACATTTTTGTGATTGAACCTTCTGGAATCTGCACAAATCCATAAGATTCCTACCACCTAGCATTGTCTCATCTATACCGATAAAAATTCTGCCCCACTTGTCAGCCTAATTATTTTTTTTTCAAACTGCCCTTTTGGACTCCCTTTTGTTCCCCCACAATTTTGACATGTTTTGGGCTCTTCCCCACCACAGGCACTTGGCCCACCTACCCACGTGAGGTGTAATTTTTACCAGGGAACTGAGGGTAAAGTTGGGTGGTAGGAAATTTGTCTCTGTGTGGTGATCCCACACAGAAATGTGGGGAAAATTAGATTTTTTTGCTTAACTTTGCTGAGGATTCTCAGTAAGAAAACATTGGGTGATCCATACAATTCACACTTCCTTGGATTCCCTCGGATGTCTAGTTTTCAGAAATGTTTAGGTTTGGTAGGTTTCCTTATATGGCTGCTGAGCCCAGGACCAAAAACACAGTTCCACCCGCAAAAACGGGTAGTTTAGTATTTGATAATTTTAATGTGTCCACATAGTGTTTTGGGGCATTTTCTTTCGTGGGCACTAGGTCTACCCACACAAGTGAGGTACGTTTTTATCGGGAGACTTGAGGGAACACTGGGTGGAAGGAAATTTGTGGCTCCTCTCAGATTCCAGAACGTTCTGTCATTGAAATGTGAGGAAAAAGTGTTTATTTTGCAAACATTTGAGGTTTGCAGCCCCACAAGTCACCCCATCTTCGATTCCCCTAGGTGTCCACAGGTTTGGTAGGTTTCCCTAGGTGCGGGCTGAGCCAGAGTCCGAAATCCACAGCTTGGCACCTTGCAAAAAACACGTCAGATTTCAATGTAATAATGTGATGTGTCCATGTTGCATTTCCTGTCGCGAGCATTAGGCCTACCCACGCAAGTGAGGTACCATTTTTATCGGGAGACTTGGGGGAACAGAGAATAGCAAAACAAGTGTTACTACCCCTTGTCTTTCTCTACATTTTTTCCTTCCAAATGTAACACAGTGTGTAAAAAGACATTCTATTTGAGAAATGCCCTGTAATTCATATGCTAGTATGGGCACCCCGGAATTCAGAGATGTGCAAATAACCACTGCTTCTCAACACCTTATCGTGTGCCCATTTTGGAAATACAAAGGTTTTCTTGATACTTATTTTTCACTCTTTATATTTCAGCAAATTATTTGCTGTATACCCGGTGTAGAATGAAAACCAATTGCAAGGTGCAGCTCATTTATTGGCTCTGGGTACCTAGGGTTCTTGATGAACCTGCAAGCCCTACATATCCCCTCAAACAGAAGAGTCCAGCAGACGTAACGGTATATTGCTTTCAAAAATCTCACATCACAGTTACAGAGCAAAACGTTGAGAAAAATGGCTGCTTTTTCACCTCAATTTCAATATTTTTTACTTCTGCTGTTATTTTCTGTAGGATAACCTTGTAGGATCTACACAAATTACCCCTTGCTGAATCCAGAAGTTTGTCTACTTTTCAGAAATGTTTAGCTTTCTGGGATCCAGCATTGTTTTCACACCCATTTCTCTCACTAATTGGAAGGAGGCTGAAAGCACAACAAATAGTAACAATGGGGTATGTCCCAATAAAATGCCAAAAGTGTGTTGAACAATGGGGTTTTCTGATTCAAGTCTGCCTGTTCCAGAAAGCTGAGAAGCGTATGATTTTAGCACCACAAACCCTTTGTGGATGCCATTTTCAGGGGAAAAAAACACAAGCCTTCTTCTGTAGTCCTTTTTTCCTTTTTTTTTTTTTTTAAAACAAAATCTTCACAGTATTTTGGCTAATTTCTTGGTCTCCTTCAGGGGAACCCACAATGTCTGGGTACCTCTCGCACATTTTGCGTGGGTAGCTTACATGGACAAAAGGTTATGAGGGCCTAAACGCGAACTGCCCCAAATAGCCAAAAAAAGGCTTGGCACCTGAGGGGGAAAAGACCTGGCAGCGAAGGGGTTAATTTCAATCACCTGTACTGAATCATCACTGGAGAAATTATGTTTTGACAGGCTGATTATAGAATTTCAACTTGACTTCTGTTTATGTGTACAGTTCCTTTTTACCTGATGCACTGCACAAGCACCTTTTCACTCAGCACCTATGGAGCGCCATTTTCAGTGATGGGAAATCTTTTAATTTAGTCATTATTTGAAAATATATGAAATGCATTGTCATTTAGGCCCATGTGTGTTTTGTGCTCTCTCGATTATTCAGGTGAGTGTATGTGTAATACGTTTTGTTTCCACAGAACCATAGTTATCTCGACTTAACTTACATGACTCCCCAGCCATTCCACCAGGTGAATACATGTCCCAAGCTACCTGCTTCCGCTGCCCACAACAAATGCAGATTTTTACCATGCGGTGTGAGGTTGCTGAACGTTGACTTGTTACTTTTAAAAGATAGCATAAGAACTTTCACAAGTGGTTGGTAAGCCTCTGGACCTCATCTCAACAGTGGTTCTGCCAGGCCTACTAGAAGACCTTCGTGTCCCACGTAGATTTATCGTGGATATCTCATTGGTTGCCAAGTTTGACATTCCCCGGAAATTGGAAATCTCTGTGTGCCCCATCACTGGTGGTGTGGCAGGCAGTAGTGGACTTGTGTGCCCAACAGGAGAAACCCACCTATGATGCAAGGGGTTGCCTGCATACACACAAGAAGATATGGGGGAGGTGGTGTGAAAACCATGGTCTGGATACGATGGACTTAATATTATCTCTCTTAATATTGCAGCATCACCTGTCATAACAAATGCTGATGTGTGCCTACTTTGTGTTTGAAAATGATAATAAAATTAGTTCATTAAAAAATGTCAATTATGTGCAATTTTTAGATTCTTCAATGAGCAAATTGTAATCAGCTGCACATTGTGCACCCATTAACTTTGTGACATGCTGGTTATACAAAAAGGCAAAGTTAAATCTTTTTTCTATAATTTTATATTATTTAATCCATAGTATTGCACTAAAAATTGTTCATTTCTATACTTTGTTGTTTAAGAAATAGATAAAAGTTTTGTCTTTAAAAAATGAGCAGTGCATCCCAAGTCTCAATCTAATACAAGGTTGATGTTGGAGACATTTAAAATATTGAAACTGTTTAAAGTAAAATACCTGTTAAGAACACATGGCAATTACCAGTTTTATGATAAATATCTGCAGGTCAAACCCGCCGATATTTATAGCAGCAAGCACTAAAGACCGCATTTTATTCCCCAGAAACTCATAATTAGGTGATTATTGTCTCATCTGGTAAATTCCGACTCGGTAGAGTCGGATTTTATGAGGTGCGCAAATACCACTCCAAATACCAGGCCACTCGTAATGAGGGCCTGAGCCTTTTCTGTAAGCATTTTTGAAAATCAGTAATGTATTACAATATTGTGAAGACTTGTTTTCTATTAACTGGTAAAGAACTAAAGAAAAAGTGATAAGTTGCCATACCCTAATGCGTGGAAGAAATATTGTTAATATTGTAAATATTCAGGGGGTGTATTAGGAGGGTTTTGCCACTTGTCCAAATGATACACCGGGCCATTTTTGTCGCACGCTTCACACCTTGTTATTACAGGAGTTGTGTTTAAATGTGTCTTATAATTTGCAATTAAGAACATGTCCTATGCAATTTATAGTGTAGCATTTGCTCTGCACAGTCTTCCATTGTATAAGAGGGAGCAACAGCCCCCTATTGTGTGGTCGACGTTCCTCACCCACCTCTTGTTGTAACGAAGACTGACTAGGAGGGTATCTGGGGGAACCTCCCAAAGGGAAACCAAAGTCAGGCAGTAGCCACATAACATAATATGATTTATGAATGTGTCGTATTACATTAATATGATACATGGTACTAGTCTGTACGGACATCCTCCTCTGGTGAATTATGCTCATATCAGAACCATATGCTGTATTATAACAAAAAGATGTGCTACCCTCCAGGCCAGGCCCAAATCAATGACAGCAGTGCAGTCAAAATGATCTGACACTTTCCAGCTGCCATTTCTTCTTTAAATTCAGGGAACTGACAGGAGTTTAAACATAGGTCAGGGTGTTCTGGGTTGGAGGCTGCAGTATATGATTAGCCCTGCCGCTATGGAGTGCCTGCTGAGGTCCCTGAGACCTGTGTGCTCCCTCCCAAAAATTGACCTTGGAGCCACACTACTTGTACAACATGATCCTGATTTAAGGCAAAGTAGCATAGCGCAGTGCTGCGCCAAAAATAGCAGCGATGCGCTGTGCAACTTTTGAAACGCAGTGATGCGCTGTATTTACAGGAATACAGCGCAGCTCTGCATTTCCCCCTGCACTGGCATCCTTGCACCATAGTGCAAGGGTGTTTGCATTGAGGGGATAGATTGTTTATGTGCAGGAAGATGTGCCTTTCTGCACACAAACAATCTTTTATGGTGATTTGGCACTTCTATGTGTGCGGCAAAATGCAGCATGCATAGAAGTACCAAAGCGTAATTTCGGAATGGTTGTTTATGTGCAGGAAGGGATACCTTCCTGCACATAAACAATCATCCATGGCATTTTGCTTCTTCTATGTGTGCTGCATTCTGCATACTTTTGTCACAACACTAACATGCCAAATATTGCATTGGTACTTACAATATTACCAACTAGCAGCACAGTACCACCAGAACCATTGTAAATTCTGAGCAGCACATCACCACAAGCACTTCTATAGCACCAAACAGCTACAAAACCTAATCAGGTTAACACTCTCAAGTACTGCACCATACCACTCAGTACCACCATTGCAGCACCTGATACATACTGCATTTTCAGGATATACATACCCAACCGTAACACTTCAAACTATAGAAACATCATCCCAGATCATAAAATCACAACCCCAGACAAACTATCTCTACCACTCTACCATCATGGCCACTGAATTGTATCTCCCTTTAATAAAATATCATTATGACACTTAAATACTGTTCCTATATGAGTGTAAAGAGAACCCATTCTGTATATTAACAGCTAACATGCATCCTACCACCTCTGTTGATCACTAACTTAGAGTCTCCATCCATACAGTGTCATCCCTCAGACTTGCACCTATGCAACACAATATGGCTCCGACAGAACAGCGAAGCCACACATTTAATCAACCTACGTACCCAATACATTCCATACAGGTGTCCCCCCTTCAGAAGTGTACCTAGACAGCACAATATAGCTCCAACAGATGAGCAAAGCCACCCATTTGAGTATATCACAACCAGATAACAAGAAGACTCAATTTTCCTCACTCCTAAGCACACTGCCATGCTGACACCTCACACAAATACAGTGCAACCACCCCACCATTTTATCACAAGACACCACAAATGCACTACCACTATCACACAGCTCTGCAATCTCACTACTATACACTTTCAACTCAAAGGTATATACCACCACCTCTCACTGTGACATTACAATGGCAAGAATGATAATGAGACAAACAGAACTAAGGGGCTTATTTACAAGCCCAATGGGCGACCAGTGCATCACTTTTTGTGCAGAGGAAACTGGTTTGTGGTGTTTGCGGAACAAAATCAGGAGCTGATGGAGGGAGGACATTCTGAGGTTGAGAGTTTGTTTCTCGTATTCCTTTAAACAAAGTCCCACACAGAGTTTTGGTTAGTTAGGAAAGAAAGGATAAAATACTGTATGTAGATTGGTTTTTGTGCGCTTCATAATGTGGAATAAAACTCAGGTAGGCATAAACTGGCGAGAAGAAACCTCTAGAGATTTAACATCGGACATACGTTTAATGGAAATAAGGCACAACAACATGGTCAACTTAGCTGAGAGCATTTTTAAGGAAAGATCTGAGTTCTCAGGAAGAAGAAAACTTGTGGGATAGGCAGAATTCCCAAAGACATTTTGCTAAAAGAGCTAAAGGTTTTAATTTGGTTCCTCCAAGATGATTTATGTATCGGACAGCCAAAACTTTGTCCATGAGAAGGAGGATAGAACATTATAATTTGTGTTTTGCAAAGCTTTTGATGGCAAAGGAGCCTACAAGTATCTCTAAACAGTTTATGTGCAATTTGGACTCCTTTGCGGACCATGTACTGCCAGTCGATATTGGTCCACAATGGGCGCCCCAGCCCATGAGACTTGCATCTGATTCTAATGCAAGATTGGGCGCAGAGGGGAAGATAGTCCTGCTGTTCCACATGTCTAAATGGTATATCCACCAATAAATCTCTAGCCGAGAGTCTGAATCTAGCGTTATAAGATCAGAAAAGGTGAGACCTTTGCAAAATGAAGAATTATTTATCATTATAGAGCTCAATAGTGAAGAGGACCTGGGAAGATCGCCTGAATGGAGGAAGAAAGGAGTCCTATCACGCCTCCAAGGGATCTGAGGGAAATGTGATCTTTGTTAAGAGTGTGAATGCGTACTCTTTTGATCAAAGCCACCTTTGAAGGGGGAGAGTGGAGAGTGGCTGTGGTTGAATCTATCAGGAAACCCAAGAATTCTATTTGTTGGGTAGGGATCACGGTAGAGTTTATGATAAAGCCCAGATCTGAAAGAAGTGAGCTTGTTAACTGAAGATGAGAGTAAAGAGATGGTACGTTTTGGTGCAGAAGCAGGATATCATTGAGATAGATTATCAGTCTGATACCTAGCAATCCTAGGTGGCCAATGATTGGTTACATTACTTTTGTAAAGCACCAGGGGGCCGAAGAAAGCCTGAACGGATGGGAAGAAAACTGATTTCTGTGAGAAGGGTGGATAGGAATGATAAGGTAGGCGTCCTTTAGATTCAGTCTTAAAAGCCAATCATTTTGGAGTAAAATGTCCCTGAGATGAATAATAGTTTCCATTTTGAAATGGCGATAAGTTACAAATTGATTGCCCAATTTGAGATTGATTACTGATCTTAACTTTTTGTTTTTCTGTTGGAACAAGAACAAAGAGCTTATGAATCCCGAGGGATTGGGAAAAGAAAGTTGAATAGCATTTTTCTGTAACAGTGACTGTACTTCTGCTGTAATGAGAGAGCACATTTCCGCTGAAAAACTTGGAGAAGGAGAATAAACGGCTTGGAATGGAGGGGGGTATAGTCCTATGTGATAACCCTGGACTGTGTGTAACACCCACGGGTCTGATGTAATTGAACGCCATTTTAGAAGAAAATTATGAAGCCGCTCTCCCACGGGAAGGCCAGAAAACTGGCTTACCTTGAGAATTGTTTATTTTGGAAAATCTTTGTCCGCGGCCCCGTAAGCCTCTGGATCTGTGGTGGTAAAACTGAGGCTTGTTGTCTTGGACATTGTTGAAGAAGCCTCTTGCAACTTGGTTGAGGTAGGTGCAGCTGGTAAAGAGGTTCCTGCCTCTACCGGCCCGTGCAAAAATACGTTGGCTGAAGACTTTTTCAAGGATTGTTGAACGTTGTAACATATCTGCTAAGATCTTTAATGAAAGAATCTCCAAAGAGTTTACCATCCGCTTGGATGCCAGGATCAAGAGAAGCGAGATTTGTCAGTTTGGGGCCCAGCTTCAAAAGTAAACTTTTCCTTCTCTCGTGTATAAGAGCTGAATTGGCATTTCCCAAAAGGCAGAAGGCTCCTTGTATCAAAGAGAAAGATCCATGGGGTTAATAGTTGTATAGTTGTATAGTTGCATCCTCTAATATGGCAGATTCAGCCAGGTCAAAAATGCGGGCCAAAGGGCCAACCACATCAAGAAGTTTGTCCTGGCATGCTGACCATGCCTAATCAACCTTTTTACGAGGGTCCTTGCCAAATTTGGTATTAAGGTTATAAAGGATTGATCAATGGAAGGCGTGGTAGACGGTAAAGAAGGTCTAGGACACTCTGATTTTAGTTTTGCTCGAGTTTGTTTAACTAGGGGAAGACATAGACGAGAAGCAATATAGGCCCTCATTCTGACCTTGGCGGGCGGCGGAGGCCGCCCGCCAAAGTCCCGCCGTCAGGTTACCGTTCCGCGGTCGAAAGACCGCGGCGGTAATTCTGACTTTCCCGCTGGGCTGGCGGGCGGTCGCCTTCAGACCGCCCGCCAGCCCAGCGGGAAAGAGGCTTCCACGATGAAGCCGGCTCGGAATCGAGCCGGCGGAGTGGAAGCTGTGCGACGGGTGCAGTTGCACCCGTCGCGTATTTCACTGTCTGCGCAGCAGACAGTGAAATACATGTAGGGGCCCTCTTACGGGGGCCCCTGCAATGCCCATGCCAGTGGCATGGGCACTGCAGGGGCCCCCAGGGGCCCCGCGACCCCCCCTACCGCCATCCGGATCCCGGCGGTCGGACCGCCGGGATCTGGATGGCGGTAGGGGGGGTCGGAATCCCCGCGGCGGTGCAGCAAGCTGCGCCGCCGTGGAGGATTCAATGGGGCGGCGGTACACTGGCGGGAGCCCGCCAGTGGTGCCGGTCCGACCGCGGCTTTACCGCCGCGGTCGGAATCCCCATTGGAGCACCGCCGGCCTGTCGGCGGTGCTCCCGCGGTCCTCCGCCCTGGCGGTCTTTGACCGCCAGGGTCAGAATGACCGCCATAGTCTCCAACATGGGAAGAAGGTAACCATTCGGTGGAGTTGTGGTGGTGGATAAGGGTATGGTCAAACATAGGGACTCCGTCAGAATCCACTATATTTTTTGATTTTGACTTATATTTGGAAGGCAAGGGGTTGTTAATATTTTTTGAAGAATTCCCCACCTTACACGGAGGCCTGGGAGGAACCAAATCCTCATTCTGGTGTGACGAAAGCTCACTCAGCATCTGTGCGCCAGAAGAATATGTTTTCTTTTCAATTAACCCCTACCCCTTCGCTGCCAGGCCTTTTCCCCCTCAGGTGCCAAACCTTTTTTTGGCTATTTGGGGTAGTTCGCGCTTAGGCCCTCATAACTTTTTGTCCACATAAGCTACCCACACCAAATTTGTGTCTTTTTTTTCCACCCTCCTAGGGATTCTAGAGGTACCCAGACTTTGTGGGTTCCCCTGAAGGAGACCAAGAAATTAGCCAAAATAAAGTGACAATTTTGTTTTTCTCAAAAAAATGGGAAAAAGGGCTCTAGAAGAAGGCTTGTGTTTTTTTCCCTGAGAATGGCATCAACAAAGGGTTTGTGGTGCTAAAATCACCAGCTTCCCGGAACAGGCAGACTTGAATCAGAAAACACAATTTTTCAACACAATTTTGGCATTTTACTGGGACATGCCTCATTTTTACGATTGTTTTGTGCTTTCAGCCTCCTTCCAGTCAGTGACAGAAATGGGTATGAAACCAATGCTGGATCCCAGAAACTTAAACTGATCCTACAAGGGTTTCCTACACAAAATAATAACTGAAATAAAAAAAAAATTGAAATTGAGGTGAAAAAAAACAGCAATTTTTCTCAACATTTTACTCAGTAACTTTTTCCTGCAATGTCAAATTTTTTCAAGCAATATACCGTTACGTCTGCTGGACTCATCTGATGGCAGGGATATATAGGGCTTGTAGGTTCATCAAGAACCCTAGGTAACCAGAGCCAATATATGAGCTGCACCTTGCAATGGGTTTTCATTCTACACCGGGTGTACAGCAATTCATTTGCTGAAATATGAAGAGTAAAATATAGGTATCAAGAAAACCTTTGTATTCCCAAAATGGACACAAGATAAGGTGTTGAGAATCAGTGGTTATTTGCACATCTCTGAATTCCGGGGTACCCATACTAGCATGTGAATAACAGGTCATTTCTCAATTACACATCTTTTTTACACACTGTCTTTCATTTGGAAGGAAAAAATGAAGCGAAAGACAAGGGGCAATAACACTTGTTTTGCTATTTTGTATTCCCACAAGTCTCCCAATAAAAATGGTACCTCACTTACGTGGGTAGGCCTGATGCTCCTGACAGGAAACGCAACATGGACACATAACACTTTTACATTGGAATCTGATGTGTTTTTTGCAAAGTGCCTAGATGTAGCTTTTGGCCTCTAGCTCAGCCGGCACCTAGGGAAACCTAGTAAAGCTGCACATTTTTTAAAACTAGACACCTAGGGGAATCCAAGATGGGGTGACTTGTGGGGCTCTCACCGGGTTTTGTTACCCAGAATCCTTTGCAAACCACAAAATTTGGCTAAGAAACACTTTCTCCTCACATTTTGGTGACAGAAAGTTCTGGAATCTGAGAGGAGCCACAAGTTTCCTTCCACCCAGTGTTCCCCAAGTCTCCCGATAAAAATGATACCTCACTTGTGTGGGTAGGCATAGCGCCCACAATAGGAAATGTCCCAAAACACAACGTGGACACATCACATTTTCCCAAAGAAAACAGAGGTGTTTTTTGCAAAGTGCCTACCTGTGGATTTTGGCGTCTAGCTCAGCCGGCACCTAGAGAAACCTATCAAACCTGTTCATTTTTAAAACTAGACACCTTGGGGAATCCAAGATGGGGTGACGTGTGATGCTCTGACCAGGTTCTGTTACCCAGAATCCTTTCCAAACCTCAAAATTTGGCCAAAAAACACTTTTTCCTCTCATTTCGATGACAGAAAGTTCTAGAATCTGAGAGGAGCCACAAATTTCCTTCCACCCAGCATTCCCCCAAGTCTCCCGATAAAAATTATACCTCACTTGTGTAGGTAGGTCTTGTGCCCGCGACCAGAAATGCCCCAAAACACTATCTGGACACATCAAAATTATCAAATACAAAACAACCTGTTTTTTGGGGGGGCAACCTGCGTTTTTGGTCCTGGGCTCAGCAGCAATCTAGGAAAACCTACCAAACCCAGACATTTCTGAAAACTAGACACCCGACCTACCACCCAACACTCCCCTCAGTCTCCCAGTAAAAACAATACCTCACTTGTGCAGGTGAGCATGTTGGTGCCTGTGACAGGGAAGAGCCAAAAATGTTTAGGCTGACAAGTGCTGCAGAATTTTTATCGGTATAGATGGGACAATGTTGGGTGGTAGGAATTGTGTGGATTCCTGCAGATTCCAGAAGGTTCCATCACAAAAATGTGGGAAACGTGTGATTTTCAGCAAAGTTGGAGGTTTGCAGGGCATTGTGGGTAAGAAAATGGTGCGGGTGCTTGTGATGCACACCACCCTGGAATCAACCAGATGTTTCGTTTTCAGATGTGTCTGGGTCTTGTGGATTTTTCTACATGGCAGCGTCCCAAAGTCAAAAAAGTGCAGCCCTCACCAATCCAAGTTGGATGATTTTGAGAGTTACCAAGCTCTCATGGCCCAAGTGTAAAACCAAAAACCAAAATAATCAAACGTCTTCTTGCTTGCCATGGGATCAAATGTTTTATTGTGCGGGGGGAGCTGAAAGACTGTTACCCTCTTCAGTTGGGGTGGGGGCATAACCAGGCCCATACTGGTTGGTAGCCACCACTGCACTATTTTTTTTTTTAATTCCATGCCATCTAGTAGACTTTCTGCCCCCCCAGGGTGTGGATCGGGGGTAATTGCCCCATCTGCCCACTGATGGGCAGAACAACTCTGGCCCCTTTTATTTGGGGTGGGGGTATGACCATACCCCCACCCTCTTATTTAAAAAAAAAAATCTTTCCTGGTACTGGTGGGCTTTCTGCCCCCCTTGGAGGCAGATGGGCCTTCCAAAAATAGGCCAATCTGCCCCCAAAGGCGGCAGATATGGCCAACAGTAATGTGCCCTCATGGGGACTGACCCTTGCCCAAGGGGCAGCCCCCCAAACAAAACACACACACAAATCCCTGGTGTCTAGTGGTTTCTGCCCCCCCCAGGGGCAGGTCCGCCTAATTATATTAGGCCGATCAAATGGCCTAAAAAAAATTTGGCCCACAGGGAGCGTCCCTTGCCAAAGGAGTCGCTCCCTACACATAAAAGAGGGGGAAAAAAAAAAAGATCCCTGGTGTCTAGGGGTTTTCAGCCCCCCTGGGGGCAGATTGGCATAATTATATTAGGCCGATCTGCCCCCTGGGGTGGAAGAAATGGCCTAAAAATGATTTGCCCCACTGGGGAGTGGCCCTTGCCCAAGGGACCGCTCCCCTTATGTTCATTTCCCCCCCCCAAAAAAAAAATCCCTGGTGTCTAGTGGTTCCTACCACCCCTGGGGGCAGATTGGCCTAATGATATTAGGCCGATTGGCCCGGGGGGGGCAGAAATGGCGTAAAAACAATTTGGCCCCCAGGGAGCGACCTTGCTGAAGGGTTCGCTTCCTAAACATAAAAGAACAAAAAAATCCTTGGTGTCTAGGGGGTTTTCTGGCCTAAAAATGATTTGCCCCACTGGGGAGCAGCTCTTGCCCAAGGGGCCGCTCCCCTTATGTTCATTGCCCCCCCAATAAAAAAAAAATCCCTGGTGTCTAGTGGTTTCTGCCCCCAAGGGTGGGCAGAAATGTCCTAGAAACAATTTGCCCCCTTCCAGGGAGCGACCCTTGCTAAAGGGGTCACTCCCTAAACATAAAAGAAAGAAATCAGAAAAAAAATCCCTGGTGTCTAGGGGGTAATTATAGTAGGCCGATCTGCCCCCATGGGGGCAGAAATGGCCTAAGAATGATTTCCCCCCCTGGGGACAGGCCCTTGCCCAAGGGGTCACTCCCCTTATGTTCATTGTCAAAAAAAAAAAAAACCCTGGTGTCTAGTGGGCATTTCTGCTGCCCAGTCGCATCGCGATTGGGCAGCAGAAATGCTTGCAGAGACATGAAAGGATTCATGTCTCTGCTGGCCCCCTTCTCCCGAGCGGAAGAGAAATGCTAAGCATTTCTCTTCCGTAATCGTGCTGGAAGCATGCTTCCAGTGCGATGGGAGGTGACCTCTGATGAGGTCAGCACACTTTCGGTCGGGGGGGGTCGGAAGTGATTCCCCTTCCAGCCCTGACCTGGGGGGGGGGGCGGTATATGGATGTAATGGTTACATCCATGGCACCGCACGGGCGCCAAAGCGGTTAAAGGAGTCCATTTTCATTTTCTGCTTTCCCCCGCAGAATAGGCCAGTAAAGTATTGGGCATCATACTCTTTACAGAACTTTCAATTTTTTTTATATTTTGTCCATAGAAGCATGTAAGGTTTATTCAACAGATGACTGGATAAAGCCATGTAAGCCCTGTTTAAAAGATTCCCCATCGTCATCGATGTCAGGCATCAAAGGGGAACTGTCAGACTCCATGATAAACGTAAGGCCATGATAAAAGTAGGGTTGAAGGAAAAAACGACAAGGAAACAGTTAATTGGATAGCAGCAAGAAAAAGACCCTCCCCTGAGGCGTGTGAGAAGGGAGGCTGGTGACCAACGAAAACTGAGGGCAGAGACTGAGGCTGCGCCCCTTGAAGCCAGATGGAAGCAGAATGCCCACAAACTTGAGGAGACCGGAAGAAGACTCAGACAACTAAGCGGCCCGCAGAAGCGAAATAAAACGCTTCAATGTAAACCAGTGTTGCGCTCGAAGAGTTGTGAGTAAACGCGTGATAGCACAACGGTTATAAACGACTGTTGCAGTGCGCGCGTGAGCCCAAAAGACGACACTGTGAAAGAAGGAGGGGATGGAGGAGGTAAATACCGTATAGGGGGGAGCGGTTGAACGCAACTGCTGAATGGAATGAGCGCTTTCCGAAAACATGAACATAAGCCTTAAAATACAATGTAAAACAGTATAACATGCAGTAATGAAGTGACCAAGAGAGGAGTACTTATCTTGACTGCGAGCAGCAAGGAAAGAGGGCTTATTGCAGTCAAGTGGATACTGTATGGTCCTTGGTACTGATGCTGTATATGCCTATGGTTTTTATTTCAATAGGCTAACCTGTTGCTAAGCCTCTTGGGCAGTGCAGTTATTGATTGCTGCTATTTTATTAAAGCATGAAAAGAATGCATAATAGGAACCTCCGGTCTTCACATAAAATTCGTATTTCTGCCAGCGGGGTGACCTTGATGCTAGGAAAGTGTACCAAACCACCTAGAAAACCATCTTCCAAGGAACACCAAATTGACTATAAGTAAGGGCCAGATGACAGTAGATGCAATTTTGCATTTCCTAAATAGCGACTCCAATGGTATGTATCAGAGTATAGTTTTTCTAATAGAAATTGCTACAAAGTAGGAATTGCTATTATGAAATCACAATTCATAAAACCCATGCCATTTATGACAATTGGTGGGTTTTGCATTTCCCAAATAGCAATTTTTATTTGCAAATTTCTATCTTGGAAAGGCAAACTAAAGATGGCCATGGGCAAAAGGTCCTAATGATGGACCCCAAAAATAGTGGTGCACATGTAGAGCACACATATGCCCAATGGCCATGTGTGTGCTCTTCTCTACATTTAAAAAAAAGCATCTTTGAGTGCTGTTTTTAAATTGCATGCGGTTACCATGGACTTCAAGACCATGGTAAATGCATATCCTAAATGCCCAATTCACATTTAAGAAATGCTTTGTACTTCTGATAAAAAATCGCAAATAGGTAATCCCTATTTACAATTTCCTATTTATAGGATCACAAATTGCAATTTCTATTGGGAAGAAATTGCAATTTGCAATTCCCTAAGGGCTTTGTACATCTGAAAAGCCCATGTACCATTTATTAACAGTGAGTCAGACCATTAAGAAATGCTAAATGGCTTTATACATCTGGGCCCAAGTATGCTATGTAATACAGACCGAGATACAAAGCAACTTGGGGTGGGATATACAAAGCATATAGCATTTCTTAACGGTCTGAATGTATGGACACTGTAGATGCCCTGGATGAGTAGAGACCCAAATTTCCAAAAGTCTAGCAAAGTCATTTACCGAGAACATTTTGTTTTTTTTGGTGAACGGGGATAATATTCCCATACTGTCACATCATTGCTGTCCTCTCCTTCATCTGATGTGCTCTCTATATTTAGGACATCTCGCAATGTCAGTGCAGGTAGTATTGAGATCTGGAATGTGCCAACAGTCTACTGTCAATGTGCCACCTAGTAAAGTAGGACTGGAAAAGCCTGTCTCCTGGCCTGCCACCACAGCCTGGTTGAGTAGTTTTAAGATGCCATTTCGAAATGTCAAAATAACCCATTTGACAGGACCACCTTCCTTTTCAATACTTATGAGTAACCCTTTTAGTAGGCATTAAATGTCCCTCGGGCAGTGTGCACACTATTTAAAAGTAGGGAATGTATAGTTAATGTGCAACATGCCCTGGCGGGTGGAAACACCAAACTCTATTTTACTGTGGCAAGGCTGGCTCTACCATAGGCTAAAATTTATTTACACTGTTACAATTAATAGGTGCTAAATTGAGTTTGGGAACATCTTGAAAACGTATTTAAAGACTCTTTTAATAGTCATTTAAAATCCACTTTTATTGATAGAATTGTATTTTACATTATTATTTGGTAAAAATAAACCTATTGAAAGTGGGCTTGTCCCTGCCTAAATCTAAAAGGCCTTTTTGTCAATAGCCAATGAACACCTGAGTGCTAATGGCTCAAGTGAGAAATTGCAGTATTGTTTGTGGCCATGTTTGCCCTACTCAGGCAACATCCACAATCCTTCTCAGGGAGAACCGCAATGGTCACTAAAATAACCTGTGCTTAACCTTATTGTAGCATGGCACAAAAACAGTCAAACGTAACTTAGAGGCAAAGTACTCATAGAGGACAGAAACAGTAATACAGTAAAAGCACAACACAAGAAAAGCCCCAAACCAATTTAGAAAAGTAGAGTAAAATGTAATAACTAAATGGTATTAAATGAGAAAATCTGGTTGCACTGTTTTGGTACAAATTCACAAGTTCAGTTTGAATGTGATGGGGCTCAGGTCTGCCACAAGAGCAATTTGGCCTGCTAGGATTTGTTCCTTATGTCTTTGGATCACATGTGGTTTTGCAAGTCTTCACATCACTCAGAGTTGGTTCTGATGAGGCTGTGTGGTGAGGCCTTGGCACACTTTGCTTTGCTCTACATAACTTGTGATACAGGTTGCAGTTCTGCAGCGAGGCTTTGTAAGGCTTTGTTTCACTAGGCATTGGCTCCGGTTGAGCTTTCTACTGTGCAGTGAGACTTTGCATTGCATTGTGTCAGTGCTGATGAAGCTCTTAACTGTGAAAAGATGTTTTGCACCAGATTTGATGGAGTCTTCTACTAGGTAAGGAGGAGTTCTCTCCAATGGCAAGCAAGGGTTCAAGACTTGGGGTGACACCTCTTGGAAATCAGAGACTCTCTCCAACAGAAGCAAGTAGCAGACTCAGCAGGTCCATTTGTAAGACCAGGCAGGTCCAGTTGCAGCAGGTGAGCTGGCGAGTAGCAAGGACATCTCTGAAGCTTGTTGTGTGCCTTTAACGCACATAGGAGGTCAACCAGTCGACCCTTGGAGTCACTCTGGGTCTAGCAGCAGGGCAGAACAATCCTTGTTCTGTAACTGCAACAGGTCCAGTGGTTTTCTTAAGACTGACTATTGAAGTCCAATATTTACACCTCGTACCAGCCTTTGTGTGGAAAGGAACTACCTGTCCTACACACACAACTGGCCCTAATATGTTCTTAAGCCTACCTTTGTCAAGGCAGGTACCTGTCTATGGTGGCTAAGGCAGGGTAGCCCTGGTGTCAGGTCCCTTTGTGTGTGCAGGAGGCATAGTCCTTTGAAATGCAAAAGGGGCTGGGCATAACCCCCCTTCGAATCATTCAGCATGGATGGTCCAGGAAGGTCCATCCTGTCCACACATAAGCCCTCTTTGTGTAATAAAAAAATGCCCAACAGCAGAGTCAATCACAGTGATGTGACCCAGGACATTCCCAGAAGGTAAAAATGGTAGGGACAAGAAAACTTTCTAAATGTGTCATTTTCAGAATTGTGATGTAAAATTCAATTTCGCCAATAAAATGGATTTTAAATTATAATACATTTGATAATAATTGAGTACATTTCTACCTGCTCCTAATCTAAGTTATCATCGATTAAATATGATAGTGAAACCCAATGATAGTCAATGGGAGTGATAAACTTACAATGAGAAGTGATTTAAGAGTTTTTTACTGCCAGGACATGTAAAATTTAGGCACACATGTCCTACTTTTTAAGTACAATTCAATCTGACCCATGAGCCTTTATGGTCTACTCAGTTACTTTTCTCAATGCAACCATCATAATAGCTCTACCCTAAATAAATCAACTCAACCTCGCCACAGTCTCCCTTCTAAAACACATAAATACACAACAATAAATTTCACAGTTCAAATTTTGTAACAAACAGCCCAGGGAAATAGAGGAGGGAAATGGGGTGGAGATGAAGGAGCTTGAGAACAAAAAGAAATATACAAGAGAAGGGGGGAACACTTAGTGACTTCGGGAGTCACAATCCTCCCTACTCTTAACAGTGATGGTAAAGGCCCTATGCAGTTTGAAACTGTTGACAGTTTGGTCCCACTGTCAACACTTCAAGAGACCACCATCAGGATCTTGTGAGGGTTGTGTGTTTGAGGGTTCTGTGACCAGACAATATAGGATTCAATTATAAATTATTTTCAATTACAGACTCTCCTTTCTTTTGATTTTATAAACACATCAGTACATACTGAACATATATGGCTCTCCAACATTGCTCCTATATATTAAATTCTATCCTCAGTTCTCCTCATTATAATTCTTACTCCATTGCAATCATCTTTTATCAAACACTTTTGACCAGATACCCATCATATCATGCATAGTATATGAAGTTGTTCCAAATTTTACACACATTTACAACTCACCTATTGTATAGCTTTCCCCTTTCATACATCTATTAGTTAATTACATTACTAATCCAACCTAAACATTTTACTTACAATTCCAGGATTCTAAAAGAGTACAAAAAATGACATATTGGCAAAAAACATTTGTATTTATAAAAAGTAAATGTAAGAGGTGCCCAAATGTTACACTTGAAATATATATTTTAAAAATGTTGATCAGTCACTTATTTAAAATATGAAAACTAATTTCCCAAATTCCAGTTAGCATGAATATATCTACATTATGCAACAGCAAATACAAAAATATTACACATTTTCTCCAAAAATTGCTAGTTTACTACAATAATCAACATTTGGCAACCAGGGTTTGACATCAGACCTTACAAATTATGAAAATAAAAAAGGGAAGAGGATAAAAAAAGAAAAAAAGGATCAAGAAAGACAAGAGAGAAGAACAAGAAATGAGAAAAAAGAATGAAGAAAAGGACAATCAAAAGAAAAAGATAATATAAAAAAGAAAGAAACCATGGGGGAGGTTGGTGGGTTTGGAGAGAAGTGAGGGGGCTAATCAAAACCTCTATCACTTCCATCTCTTCTGAATCCGAGCTGCAGAAGAGTTCTCTGGAAAACCTGGTATCACAGACATATGGTGTAGTTACATATAGGCTAAGGGGGTCATTCTGACTCCCGCGGGTGGCGGAAGCCGCCCGCCTGGCGGGAACCGCCAGAAGACCGTACCGCGGTCAAATGTCCGCGGCGGTCATTCTGACTTTCCCGCTGGGACGGTGGGCGACCGCCAGAAGGCCGTCCGCCGGCCCAGCGGGAAAGCCCCTTCAACAATGAAGCCGGCTCCGAATGGAGCCGGCGGAGTTGAAGGGGTGCGACGGGTGCAGTGGCACCCGTCGCGATTTTCAGTGTCTGCTTTGCAGACACTGAAAATCTTTATGGGGCCCTGTTAGGGGGCCCCTGCAGTGCCCATGCCAGTGGCATGGGCACTGTAGGGGCCCCCAGGGGCCCCACAACACCCATTCCCGCCATCCTGTTTCTGGCGGTGAAAACTGCCAGAAACAGGATGGCGGGAAGGGGGTCGGAATCCCCATGGCGGCGCTGCTTGCAGCGCCGCCGTGGAGGATTCCCTGGGGCAGGGGAAAACCGGCAGGAAACCGCCGGTTTCCCTTTTCTGACCGCGGCTTTACCACCACAGTCAGAATGGCCCCTGAAGCACCGCCAGCCTGTTGGCGGTGCTTCCGCGG
This sequence comes from Pleurodeles waltl, assembly GCF_031143425.1. NCBI lineage: Eukaryota > Metazoa > Chordata > Amphibia > Caudata > Salamandridae > Pleurodeles > Pleurodeles waltl. The sequence goes on along the minus strand of NC_090438.1, from coordinate 254,076,883 downwards.
CACTCTGCCCTGGCGGTTTTCAACCGCCAGGGTCAGGATGACCTCCTAAGTGTCTTAATAATAGTGACACCTACCTGGTTTAAAAAAACACTCATAATTTGAAAATAGCCAATATTATTTTCTCAAAGTCCAATCCAATCCCTCCAAAATGGATTTCTTTCACCTTAAACCCCAGGGACCACCATGCTATTTATACATCAATCACAAGCTGAAGGAAAAAACAAGCACATTATGACTATTCCAATAAGTAATCAACATTTACACGAAACAACTATCACATCGAAAAGTCACCTGTTTTGCCAGTGTATTCAAGCCTGCTTGCAATACTACTTATCAACAGCTCAAATCAAGCTAGATCTTGTCCCCCATCCTAGATCTCATTTCAAAGAAACAAATTGAAGACATCTAATTGGTGAACAATGCCATACAACGCTTCCCGTGCTCACATATTGACATTGTAACTAAACCCATTCTTGGAACTTCCTTGACAAACGTACGACTACTAAACTCCAACTCAAATCATATCACGGTAATGCCTACCCTTTATTATTAGGACACAATGGCCAATCAAGGACCACCACGCTGATGAGGTTTTGTTAATATGACACAGAATCAGCAGCAAGTTGGCTAATAGTAGAAACTAGAAATGGGATGTGATGAATTATTTATTCGGCACTCATCTTTTAGATCATTAGGTGTCCCCTCAAACAGGGGACTCAAGCTTTGGATGAGCAGATTGGCCATACAGAGTAGCTCAGGTAGAATTTTCTTGTCCATTCCATTGACTTATGCCCCTGAGGTATTAGAAAGTTATGCAAAGCTTTTTGTGACTCCAGGTTGTTACATACTCAGACCTGATGAAGACCCACACAGATGTTTAAAAAACAAGTTTCATTGGAGGGTCGTAACATTGGTGATGTATTCCAATTGCCTATATTGAATCTCTAGTCCTTTAGGCATCCTGGGAGAAATAGTGTTTGGAAAAGCTAATTATAGAATTTGAATTTGAACTTGTGTTCTGTTTATTTGTACAGTCCCTTTTTACTTGATGCACTGCACAAGCATCTTTTCACTCTGCACCTATGAAGCACCTTTTTCATTGGTGTGAACTATTTTAATTCAATCATTATTTGAAAATATGTGAAAGGCATTGTCATATAAACCAGTATGCGTTTTCTGTTCTCTCGTTTATTTAGGTAAATGTATGTATACTAAGTTTTGTTTCCACAGAACCATTTTTTATCTATGTACACTCAGTGAAAATAGCATGTGGATTTAAATTTATGAATCCAGTTTCCATCTATTCCAGTTCTGCTTCCTTCAAACCTCAAAGTTCGAAGGCAAATAAGGCATTTTAACCAGACAATCGCACCTCCACATTGTTTAATCAGCACAATCATGTTCTTGAACATTCTAATTAACCTAAAAATTGTATTATTTCCAACATAGTCTGATGTTTCAACAGACCATATTTACCAGGTTAGCTTATCAGCCATCAGATAGTTAAAAAATCATCAATATAAGCCAAACAAAAAGACACTTTTACCAGCTAAAACAGACGTGAAAATACTATGGGCCTAAATCACAAGGGCATTGCGCCACTAGAACGTCACTTTTTCCAACTCTCCGGTGGCCCAATGCCCTGGTCCATATTTACAAAGCAGCGTAAAGCCACCTTTTGTGGCTTAACGAAGCCTTGGCAATTTGGCCCCTTTACACGCAACACTTTGGGCATACCCACACAACACTCATCGCGCCAGATTTACAAGAGTGGCGCAACAAAAGGAAATACCTTCATTTATCCAAATTTTTTGCTTTTTATATGTGTGTTGCATTCTGCAGCACACATAGAAGGAGCAAATCAACATTAAAGATTATTTATTTGCAGGAAGAGGTCACTTCTTGCACATAAACAATCATTAAATAATGACGATTTGTTACTTCTATAGGAGCTGCAAAAAGCAACGCACATAGATCCAGCAACTCACCATTATTGATTGTTTGTGTGCAGGAAGGCAGACCTTCCTGCCCTTAAACAATCATTCCCTGCTGCAAGGGTGCCTGCGTTGGTGCTAGTTAGCTAATTTTAGCACCAGTGCTAAGGAAAGCACAGGGATGCACCATATGGTAGTAAATACAGTGCATCCCTGCATTTCTGAAATAATGCAACACAGCAATGCAAAATTTGTTGCGGCCCTGTGCCAATTCTTTGTAAATGAGGCACTGTGTATCTCTGGCATAATTTGGTGTTGCAAACAGATAATGTTCATGTTGTTATTAACTCCAAAAAATTAAATGAAACAACATAAATCAAATGAATCTAAAGAGTGTCTAACCACCTGGTTTTTGTGTGCACAAACTTTGGTGTCACTCAATAGATAAAAGGCAGCTGCCTTGTAACTGTAATTCCATACAAATCTTATCTAAATCGAGCACAATGCAGCCCATATAGTATTTTTAACAGTGTACAGGGAAAACACCTTCTGATAATAAATTCTAGGGCACAATCATTCCAACAAATTCCTGCCTTTGTGAATGGCAATGTGTTTTATATACAGAAGCATGCTATTCTTCATATTCTCTAGGTAATCCAAGGGACCCATAAACAAAGTAATTATTATTGGTCCTGTTAACAGAATGATATTATCAAGAGAGAACCATTCAAACATCATACGTTTGACTCTTATGATTATGCAAATGGCTTCTTCAGATGAAGCATTTGCCTAGATTGTATACCTAATGGAGTTACAGAGAACAGGGATAACGCCAGTCACTTTACACGGACCATCACATGTGAATATGAAATTGGTGAACTCTAGTACACTGATCATCACATTTTAAAGTATTACCAAACTGAGCCGTTTAACACCAATGTTCAAACCCTCATTTACTGCCCAATTCTCTAAATCCAACAGTTCTCTTTAAAAGACAACAGTTTCTCCATATTAGACCTTTGTTTGGAGGTATGTTTGTCTAAAAAATAAACCATAACATCTTTAAGATCTTACTGTTCTTCTTCAACCAATGTTCCACTATCGGCGCAGACAAATCCTTACACCTAATTCTCGATTGGTGTTGTAGAATCCTAGTTTTATCTGTTGTCCAGTTTTTCTGATATATCAGTGACCACATGGACATTCTATGTAGTAAAATATGTTTCTAGTTTGACAGATAGCGAAACCTCTTAATGTCCAAGCTCTAATATTTCCTTAAAATTCTTTCAGATTCTCAGCAATCCCACAAGCGCGATGATGTCTATATTTGAAGTGACCAGGCACTTTCTCCATACCAAAAGTGGCATGAATATCAATTGACGTTTATGGTTCGAGTTGTGCTTTCACCAATGTATCTCTCAAATTAGGTGGCCACTTGAATGCAAAAAGAGGAGAAGGTAGTTTAAAATTGCCTGATACTAGCAAATGCCAGTTTTTTTCTGACATTTTTCTGATGTCATTGCTCCATCTGCCAAATATTGAAACACATACAGTCCATGGAATTTTCCTTTTTCAACTTGACTGTATGTAGATTATCCCAGTTTCTATACCACACCCATTTGACAGCTCTCCTTAACATTGTTGTTGTGCATCCCTGTGATATTAAGCTGTTGGACATATTTTCAAATTTTCTAAAACAGTACTTCATGTTTGAACAGTTTCTCTGAATCCGGAGGAGCTGCCAAATAGGGAGATTGTCCCTGAGGTCTCTAGAGTGTGCACTAGTATAATGGAGAAGGGAATTTTTATCTAGCACCTTCTTAAAATGATAAGTCTATAATCTCATCAATAGATCCCAAAAAAATGAATCTGTGTCACAGGTCATTGTAAATTATTAATCATCACAGCAGTTGTTAATCCAAAGAAAATTTGTTGAGCCTGTAAAGATTCTCTCACCCCTCACCATATTAATAGAATATTATCTATGTTTCGCGTCCATTTACAAATGCATTGACCATAGGGATTTCACTGCAAATGTAGCGTTCTTTAATAAAGGACTCTCATGGGCACTATCATATTGAAATTACCCTTTTCAAACATATCTTGAGTGTATATTTTGTTCATGACAATTAGTCTAGAAAGTTGTTGTGAAAAAACAGAACCCAAACCTATATTTGATATGAAAGGTCTACACCTACCAACAACTTTCTACCCATCAAACTAATAAATTAATAAGGAAGTCATTCTTTTTGTGACAGGCTGGCGTTTTGTGGTGTTAGTTTTAACTCAAACTTAAAAAATATATATCTCCAATTGTATTCTTTTTTCATGATGTCATTTTGGTGTTGACTACTAGTTATTAAACTATTCCCTACATTCCTAAATTTGATTTGGGTTTTTCTTGAATGTGCTTTCACTTTCTTACTGTTTGAGCACAACAGTCTTGCAACTAGTGCTCCTATTTCTTAGAACAATTAGTCTCGGCTTTACATGATCTTCAGCTACGCGTAGCAGGGTTTTGACTGACGGGACTGGTTGGAGGGAAAACCCTGTGCCAAGCTTCTCTGGGTGGCTAACCACAGTTGCACATGGGTTTTGACTGTGCTCAGTGGGGCTGGGTGCATGACCATACCTATAGCCAGACTTTGTGCCAACACTTCCACAGGTGGCCAGCACCTGTTGGGCATAACCTTTGGCTGTATGTGGCAGGATTTGGTTTCATGGTGCACCTCAACCAACCATCTATGGGCAGCCAACCTCTCCTGCACACATCATTCAGGCAATGCACAGCACAAGGTTTTCCTCTTGCTAGACATTCCACCCAACCCTTTGTAGGCATTCAACACCTCCATCTCATGGCCTTTGGCAATTCACAATGGAAGTTGTGCTTAAACTTCAGTGGAAGGAGGCAAGGCCTGCGATGCACTGCCTTGGAAGAAAAAATCAGGGGTTGGCCACAGTGACTGGTCTGTGGCCAGCCAAATATTGTTTTTTTTTCATTTCTTTAGGGTTTACATGACCTCAAATTGAATCTGCAATCACCAGCTAGAGCTACTGACTGGGAATGCAAATTCGGGACAAACTTCACAGACCAGTGACAAATCTGCACTTCTAGAACAAGATCCACAAATCCAACAATAACCAGCAATGGTCGGAGAAACCGGTCATGTGTTCCCAGTACCACAACTTGATTCTAGCTCTGGATTTATGATTCCCAGCCAGGATTTTCAGACACTGGGGAACCTTGCTGGGGAATGTGAATCTACCCTTTGTTTCAGCAAAGTCATCATTTTTTTTACTTTCATTCTTAGGAAAGTCACTTTGGGGTCCATCCACATGAGCCTGGGGGTTAGTGTGTGCTCACCCTGGCCATCGGTCACTAGGTTTTGAGTATTTTATTGATTTTGGGATTTGTGGAGCTCTGTGAACTAGGCTTCACAGCACTTCATTAATTAACAGTCTAGATAGTTCTAAGTGTAACTTCTTCAGGCCCAACCAGAAACTCACTTCCAAAATGGTAATTTCTCCAAAACTACTGAACAGATTTATATGTAAAGGCATTTTCTTGACTGCACGGCTAACTTCATTTCAGAATTGGCGTAGTTCCTTGCAATTTTCTTTTCTGTGTTGAGGTGCAAAGAATACTAGGAAATTAAAATGGAAAAATGTAATATTGGGACATTTCATTTTTGTTGGCCCAGCTCGAAGGATCTGCATAGGACGTGCATGCAAAACCCAACATAAAATGCCTACCCATAACTACAGAGGAGCTAGAGGTCTCTGTAACATATATACTTAGAGCAAAGTCTGCAGGATATGCGTAATAAAGTCTGAATCCACAGTGGGTTAGGTCCCTGGCCTAACTGAAAGCCACACATTGGGGGTGATTCTAACCCTGGCGGTCGGTGATAAAGCGGCGGCCAACCCGCCAACAGGCCGGCGGTCCAAAAAATGGAATTCTGACCCTGGCAGGAACCGCCAACACAGCCCGCCACATTAACACTCCGACCGCCACCGCGGTACAGACAAACAGCGCGGCGGTCACCGCCAACAGGCAGGCGGCAGACAATGTACCGCCCACACTATCACAACTCACCAATCCGCCACCTTTTCCGGGGCGGGAGCCCCGCCGATAAAAACACGGCGGAAACAGACTACGGACGGGAAAACGCTCACCAAAACACACTCCACGAGTACGGAGGACAGCATGGAACCCGAATTAAACATCCTACCTGCACTCGTCTACCTGCTCATCTACCACGAGTACGAACTCCGGCGCAGACGACAACGGTGAGTACTGCAACGACACACGGGAGGGGGGAGGAGGAAAGGTTACGGGCACACACATATGCGACCCCCACCCCCAAACTATGTACACACCAATGCAGAGCAACAATGCACAGTGACACCACCCAAACCCCCCTGAAAAATGCAAAGAGATAATTAAATTGTGAACCAAATTTTTATATAAAAAATAGTCTCTGAGACGTATCGGCAACTATGCAAAATATCCATAACAAAATAATACTATACACACTGCCATGGCGAACCGAGGCAATTAGTCCGCTACATCCAAGTCAAATGGAACAGTCCGTGGGCTACAGTGTAGCGACACAAGGGCAAAGCCCACACAGGAGACCTGAGTCCTTTGGAGAGAACACTGCAGGGGCATCTGATGAAAATACTACAGGCACCTCAGGGGGAAGGGAAGGGGGGGGCACCACAGCCACATGAGTCCACGACGCAAGATCCACGAAGGGGCCACCATGCCCACTGTGCCATCCTGGGGAGTGCAAAGCCACAGTCTCTCAAGTCTCTACAGTGGGTGTGTTGCCCACTGTACCATCCTGGGGAGTGCAAAGCCACAGTCTCTCAAGTCTCTACAGTGGGTGGGTTGCCCACTGTACCATCCTGGGGAGTGCAAAGCCACAGTCTCTCAAGTCTCTACAGTGGGTGGGTTGCCCACTCTGCCATCCTGGGGAGTGCAAAGCCACAGTCTCTCAAGTCTCTACAGTGGGTGGGTTGCCCACTCTGCCATCCTGGGGAGTGCAAAGCCACAGTCTCTCAAGTGGATAACAGTCTCCACTGGTCAAGGAGGAGGCATGGTGGGCACAGTGAACCATAAACAGTGCTTGAGATGAAGGGGCCCAGCGGAGCGGTGCTTGACAGGAAGGGCCCAGCGGAGCGGTGCTTGAGCCGGCGGGGCCCAGCGGAGCGGTGCTTGAGATGAAGGGGCCCAGCGGAGCGGTGCTGGAGCCGGCGGGGCCCAGCGGAGCGGTGCTTGAGAAGAAGGGGCCCAGCGGAGCTGTGCTTGAGACGGCGGGGCCCAGCGGAGCGGTGCTTGAGATGAAGGGGCCCAGTGGAGCGGTGCTTGAGATGAAGGGGCCCAGCGGAGCGGTGCTGGAGCCGGCGGGGCCCAGCAGAGCGGTGCTTGAGATGAAGGGGCCCAGCGGAGCGGTGCTTGAGATGGCGGGGCCCAGCAGAGCGGTGCTGGAGACGGCGGGGCCCAGCGGAGCGGTGCTTGAGATGAAGGGGCCCAGCGGAGCGGTGCTTGAGATGGCGGGGCCCAGCGGAGCGGTGCTGGAACCGGCGGGGCCCAGCGGAGCGGTGCTTGAGATGAAGGGGCCCAGCGGAGCGGTGCTTGAGACGGCGGGGCCCAGCGGAGCGGTGCTGGAGACAGCGGGGCCCAGCGGAGCGGTGCTTAAGATGAAGGGGCCCAGCGGAGCGGTGCTTGAGATGAAGGGGCCCAGCGGAGCGGTGCTGGAGCCGGCGGGGCCCAGCGGAGCGGTGCTTGAGAAGAAGGGGCCCAGCGGAGCGGTGCTTGACAGGAAGGGCCCAGCGGAGCGGTGCTTGACAGGAAGGGCCCAGCGGAGCGGTGCTCTTCTGCACAGCGGGCCCTGTTCAGCGGTGCCTATCTTCACGGCGGGCCCTGTTCAGCGGTGCTCTTCTGCACGGCGGGCCCTGTTCAGCGGTGCTCTTCTGCACGGCGGGCCCTGTTCAGCGGTGCCTATCTTCACGGCGGGCCCTGTTCAGCGGTGCTCTTCTGCACGGCGGGCCCTGTTCAGCGGTGCTCTTCTGCACGGCGGGCCCTGTTCAGAGGTGCACTTCTGCATGGCGGGCCCTGTTCAGCGGTGCTCTTCTGCACGGCGGGCCCTGTTCAGCGGTGCCTATCTTCACGGCGGGCCCTATTCAGCGGTGCTCTTCTGCACGGCGGGCCCTGTTCAGCAGTGCTCTTCTGCACGGCGGGCCCTGTCCAGCGGTGCTCTTCTGCACGGCGGGCCCTGTTCAGCGGTGCTCTTCTGCACGGCGGGCCCTGTTCAGCGGTGCCTATCTTCACGGCGGGCCCTGTTCAGCGGTGCTCTTCTGCACGGCGGGCCCTGTTCAGCGGTGCCTATCTTCACGGCGGGCCCTGTTCAGCGGTGCTCTTCTGCACGGCGGGCCCTGTTCAGCAGTGCCTATCTTCATGGCGGGCCCTGTTCAGCGGTGCTCTTCTGCACGGCGGGCCCTGTTCAGCGGTGCTCTTCTGCACGGCGGGCCCTGTCCAGCTGTGCTCTTCTGCACGGCAGGCCCTGTTCAGCGGTGCCTATCTTCACGGCGGGCCCTGTTCAGCGGTGCTCTTCTGCACGGCGGGCCCTGTTCAGCGGTGCTCTTCTGCACGGCGGGCCCTGTTCAGCGTTGCACATCCAGTAGGTTCAAGGGAGCCAGACCTGGCCTGGACTCCATGCTCAGACGCCCTCCGGCCGTGATGTTCCTGGGCCCTTCGGTGACGGAGTCCTGGGCCCTTTGGTGTCCTCCTTTACAGCTGGGATGTGGCATGTGGGGCCCACCTGCTCCGCGCTCCTGCTGGCTGACGTCTCCGCCCTGCTGCCCTTACGCTCCTTAGATGGGGCTCTCGGGCCCTTGCCTCCCCTAGACGTTGTGGCTGGTGAAGTGGGCGAACTCTGCTTCTTGGGGGCAGCCGTGTCAGTCTTCGCACGGCGGCCCTTGTGTTTCCTGGTCCTCTTGCCGGGGGGGGGCTGGATGTGTCCTTGCTGCTGATGGAGGTGTCACTGCTGGCAAAGGGTGGGCTCCAGAACCCATGCACAACAGTGACACCCGAAGTTGGGCTGGTGGTGGCTGTGGTGCTCTTGGGACTCTTTGCAGATGGAGGGGGTAGGTCATCGGAGGGGAAGAGGTCAAGATTAGCCAGGAAAGGTTTTTTAGGGCCAAGGTAAAAGGTAGGAGAAGTGGAGATGGAAGTGGAGGAAGAGGATGTGGTTGTAAGAGAGTCAGGTGTGCTGTCATTGGGTGAAGGTGCAGGTGCTGTAGGCTGTTGTGAGGTGGATGTCTGTTGGGTGGGTGTCTGCCTGTGTTTGTGTGTCTTGGAAGGGGTGGTGACAGACACAGTGGGAGAGGACACAGGGGACGTGTAAATGGCAGTGGGGGTGGTGACTGCACGCGTGCGGACTGTACAGGAGGGTGTGGTGGTGATGGAAGCACTGGCTGATGTTGGTGTGCATGCAGGTGTGAGTGGAGACGTCACAGGGAGGGAGGAGGGAGACGAGGAGGAGGGGGACACAGGGGTGGTAGTGACTGTTGGGATGTCTGCATCTGTGTGTTGCTTGGGTGAGTGTTTGTGGGATCTGTGGTGCTTGTGTCTGGATGAGCTGCCCTTGGGTATTGAGGTGTGTGCAGGCTGGTCAGATGGTTTGGATGGGATAGGCTGAGGAACAGGAGACAGGGACAGGGTGGAGGCAGTCAGAAGAGGGAGGCTGGAAACAGGGACAATGGCTGCCGTCAGTGCTGAGGCCAGAGCATTGAACGATCGTTGATGGGCAGCCTGACCCGAATGAATGCCCTCCAGGTAGGCATTGCTTCGATGCACCTCCCTTTCTACCCCCTGGATGGCATTCAAAAGGGTAGTCTGCCCAACAATGAGTGTCCTGAGGAGATCAATGACCTCCTCACTGAGGGCAGCAGGGGTAACAGGGGCAGGGGCTGAGGTGCCTGGGGCGAAGGAGACGCCCGCCTTCCTGGGTGAGCGGGCACGGAGCGTAGGCTGAGGGGCTGCTGGGAGGGCGGGGCTGGTGCGCTGGGTGGTGGCTGTACCTGTAGAGGCGGGGGGCCCGGATGTTGCCGCCACCGCTAGGGAGCTCCCATCCGAGGACGTGTCGCTGTCGCTGCTCTCACCAGCGGTCCCCGTCGTGGTGCTCCCCTCGCCCTCCGGCTCACTTGGGCCCTCGGTGTCTGTTCCTGTGCCCACCGGGGCCTTGTGGCTTGCAGCTCCCTCGTGCTCCGATGCCAAATCTCCTCCGCCTGATGATGCTAATGCACACATGCACAAGAAGATGAAGAAGAAGGGTGGGGGGAGAAAGAGAAGACCTGGTTGAGTGCATGCAATGTCAACACCGTTGGCGGAGAGGACAGACACAGGAGCCGCATGCACTAAGCCGCGCATTCGGGGCACACTACTCAGTACTTCTGACTCGGACAACAGGTCAGGAGACGACAAGCGCGCACATGTGTGAGGCTGGACCATCAATAGCTGGACTTGTCACCCTACGGAGGTGGGGGCCGGGAGCACAGGGCCATGCCTAAGGGAGAGGACTACACTACAGAAAGCGCCCTGGCCTAATGTCACCCCCAACCCTCCTCCCCCACCCAGACGCCTCCGCTGCGCAGAAAGATAGCTAAATGCGCTGATACTGACCCCCTTGTGTCTGCTGTGATGCTCTCAAGCGCCCATCCAAATCAGGGTAGGCCACCGCCAGGATCCGGGACATCAGGGGGGTCAGGGTACGACTGGCACCCCTCCTAGGTTGGGAGGCCATCCCCAGCAGTGACTCGGCGGTCTTCCTGGTTCCGCGGCGGATGTCCTCCCACCTCTTGCGGCAGTGGGTGCCCCGTCTGACGTGGACCCCCAGGGCCCGGACTTCCTTGGCGATGGCACGCCAAATCCCGACTTTCTGATGGGCGCTGACCTATGTGACATGTACAGGGTGGGAAGGAAACAATCATCAACTTACTGCATGTTAGATGTGATTGGCCCCCCCTCCCCAACCTTGCAATATAGCACATGCTCTCATCTGTCGTGCGTTGCACTCCTCATTCGCCCCCCACCCCACCAACTTACATCCACCCCACTCCACACAGGCATCGCCCATTCCATGTGCACCCGGTGTACTCACCTGTTGGTCTGGAGGACCGTAGAGTAACGCATACTGGGGGAGGACCCCATCCACGAGCTTCTCCAACTCTTCAGACGTGAAGGCAGGGGCCCTTTCCCCAGTCGCAGCAGCCATTGTCACTTCCAGACCGAGTTCACAGCAGCACTTGCAGTATAGGTCCTCTCCTATGGATGATCAGGTCTCGAGTGATTAAGCAGACCGCGACCGCCGGCGCACATCGTCATTGGCTCCTGAAACCCATAGGCTTCAATGTTATCCAATGCGGCTCCGTATAGCGGTCTTCGACCGCCTACCGCCACGGTGTGCTCCGCCAGCGCAGTGACCTCACATCCCATTGTCCCACTTCACAGGTCAGGCAGCCGCCATTTCAAGGGCCCACATGGCATAATCTCTACTGCGACACACAGGCCTAGGCCTGGCATTGCCACACATACACGCCTTTCAATACCTAGATAACCGTGTGCCATGCAAGCAGTGGTGAACGTACCAGTGATTATCTTGACTCTGTGCTCCATGTTGTCCTTCCTAGGCACCGTCCGCTGGGATTTGCGAGGAGAAGGATGAATCCTCGCGTGTACCGACCGCTGGTGGACCTGTCGACAATGGAAGAACGCCACATCATACTACGATACCGACTTGACCGTGCCACCATCCATGAACTGTGTGCCCAGCTGGAGCCAGTCCTGATGTCCCCCATCCGCCAACCCACAGGAATTCCCCCTCTGGTGCAGGTGCTGTCAGTCCTCCATTTTCTTGCAAGTGGCTCATTCCAGACAACAGTGGCCATGTCATCTGGAATGTCTCAGCCAATGTTTTCTAAGGTTTTGTCTAGAGTGTTGTCTGCCCTGACGAAACACATGCGGAGTTACATTATATTCCCAGAGGAGGTTGATTTGCCCACTGTGAAGGGTGATTGTTATGCCCTTGGACATATTCCCAACATAATTGGTGCCATTGATGGGACCCATGTAGCCTTAGTCCCCCCAAAAGACTATGAGCAGGTGTACAGAAACAGGAAGAGTTACCATTCTATGAACGTCCAGGTGGTCTGTTTGGCTGACCAGTACATCTCCCATGTGAATGCCAAGTTCCCTGGGTCAGTGCATGACGCGTATGTGATGCGTAATAGCAGCATCCCTTTTGTGATGGACCAGCTACAGAGACAACGTGTGTGGCTAATAGGTGACTCTGGTTACCCCAACCTGCCTTGGCTATTGACCCCAGTGAGGAATCCCCGGACCAGGGCTGAGGAACGGTACAATGAGGCCCATGGGCGAACTAGGAGGATCATAGAAAGGACCTTTGGGGTTCTGAAGGCCAGGTTTAGGTGTCTGCATATGACAGGGGGATCCCTGATGTACTCACCAAAGAAGGTGTGCCAGATCATCGTGGCCTGCTGTATGCTTCACAATCTGGCATTGCGACGTCAGGTGCCTTTCCTGCAGGAGGATGGTCCAGATGGTGGTGTTGAAGCAGCTGTAGAGCCTGTGGAGAGTGAAGAGGAGGAAGACTCAGAGGACGACCCAGACAACAGGGACAGAGTTATCCAACAGTATTTTCAGTAGCACACAGGTAAGAATCACACACGCCATTTTAATTTTCCTGACTGCCTCGTTTTTCTCAACTTTGTCTATGACCCCCCAGTTATTTGAAACTGATGTTTGATTCTCCCTTCCCTTTTCAGTGCTGTATGACCCACTGCGTGACTTCTGCTTGGTTAGCCCATGGACTAATGCTTATTAATCTCGGTATGTGTTCAGCACAAAGTTCACAGAACATAATTGATCGGTAATGTGTTTTACATTTGTAAATAATACAGCCTGACTCCAGCATGATTTCAGTGCATTGAGTGATTTATTTTTGGTGCTAGATAATGGTACATGATATAAACACGGTGATGGGTGGGGGTGGAGTAATGGCCATGGCAGAGTCCAGTTCTCAGTCTCACAGGTGCATTGTCCATATTCCTGTGGAAGGATGGAGCAGGGGCAGTTCAAGGTTGGACAGGGTGGCAATGTGGGACAGTGGGATGACTTCAGGGGGTATCTCATGCTGGCGGGGGTCTTGACATCCTACTCTGTCGATTTTTTTGATCTCAGGCTCCTCTTGCGGGGTGGTTGTTCTTCAGCAGGAGGTGGGGTTCTGGTGGCCTGTCGTTGTGGTGGGGCCTCCTGTCCACTAGCGCCGGCGGAGGTGGTAGGCTGTTCCTGGTCAGGGCTAGTGACAGGGGCCCTGTGTGGTGCCACATGTTCCCGCAACGTGTCTTCTATCCGGTGGAGGGCCTGGACTAGGCTCCCCATGGCGGTAGAGATGTTGGTGAGATGATTGTTGAACCCCATGTAGCGTTCCTCCTGCTGTGCCTGGATCTCCTGGAACCTGGCCAGTACCGTCGCCATCGTCTCTTGTGAGCGGTGGTAGGCTGCCATGATGGTGGTGAGGGCCTCTTGGAGAGTCGGTTCCCTGGGCCTCTCCTCCCCCCCCCTGTCGCACAGCAGCCCTCCGAGTTGCCCTGTTTCCCCCGGACTCTGTCCCCTGGACGGTGTGCCCACTACCACTGCCCCAGGTCCCTGTTGTTGTTGGGGTGGTGGGTTAGCCTGGGGGCCCTGTAGTGGCAGACACACCGCTGATTGACCTGTCCTAGAGACAGAGCCATGGGCCCGCTGGGTGGGAGCTGTGCTGTTGTTCCCAGAGGGGGTTGGGTCTGCTGTGGCCTGTGTGTGGGGAACCGACTGTCCAGAGGTCCCCGATGGTCCGTGCTGGTCGTCAGGTTCCAGGTCGACAGAGCTGCTGTCATCACTGGGTGCCTCTTCCGGGGGGGATGGACATTTCTGGACCCTCCTGGCCGGTGTGTTGGCGTTCGGGTCCTGCATGGGGTAAGAGAGTATGGTTATTGTTTCTGTGTGTGCTATTGTGTGCGATTTATGGGTGCCCTTGTCCCCCAGTGCTGTCATTCCCTTGGGGGAGGTGTTGTGGGGGTGTTGGGGGGGGGGGTATGTGCAGTGGTCATGCTTAGGTGATGGGTGTCCATAGTTTGTGGTGGCATGCAGGGGTTGGTGTTGGGTGGGTTGTGCTGGGGAGACATTCTCAGGGAGGATGTGTGATGGGGGGTTGGGGGTGAGGGTGGTGGTGGGGGTTGGCATGCTGGGGGGGGTGAAGTAGTTGAGATTGTACTTACCAGAGTCCATTCCACCGTGTACTCCAGCGAGGCCATCAGGATGCAGGATGTTTAGTACCTCTTGCTCCCATGCTGTGAATTCGGGTGGTGTGGGTGGGGGTCCCCCGCCAGTCTTCTGCACTGCGATGTTGTGTCGCGAGACCATCGAGCGCACCTTTCCCCGTAAGTCGTTCCAACGTTTGCGGATGTCCTCTCGATTTCTGGGATGCTGTCCCACCGCGTTTACCCTGTCCACGATCCGCTGCCATAGCTCCGCCTTCCTGGCTATAGTGGTGTGCTGCACCTGTGAGCCGAAGAGCTGGGGTTCGACTCTTATGATCTCCTCCACCATGACCCGGAGTTCTTGGTCCGAAAAGCGTGGGTGCCTTTGGGGTGCCATGGGGTGGTGTGGGTGAGGTGTGGGGTGGTGTATATGGTGAAGAGTGTGTTGGTGTGTGGTGCTTTGTGCTTCTATGTGGTGTGTGTGATGGTGTAGTGTGCCTCTGTGTGATGTAGCTCTCTATTCTGTGATGTGTCTCTCTCTCCTTCGTCTATGATCTTCGGTCGTAGGGGTTTGTGGGTGATGTGGGTGTGTGTTTTAAAGTTGGTTGGATGTGTGGGAGTGTTGTTTGTATGTGTGTCAGGTGTGTGTATTTCAAATTGTCCAATGTGGCAGTGTTTTGGAGCTGTGTGTGTATTTTGACCGCAGCGGTGTGTCCCGCCAATGGAATACCGCGGTTGAAAGACCGCCGCGTGGATTCGTGGGTCAGAATGGCATGGGCGTGTTTGTGTTGGCGTGACGGTGGAGGTTTGGTCATCTCCAGTTTTCCGCGGCCCGCTGATGTGGCGGCCTTCCTTGGATGTCGGGATTTTGGCGGTTCCGCCGTTGTGGGTTAGAAGGACCGTGGCGGTTTACCGCGGCCGCGGCGGTAGAATGGCGGACTTCTGACCGGCGGTAAGGGCCTTTTACCGCCGAGGTCAGAATGACCCCCATTGTGTCCAACACCTACAGCGTATGGTGCAGAGTTGGTTGGCTAAAACAGAGCTGAAATCAGAGCATCATGAAGCTTCTCAGAAATTCACTATTAAAACTTTGTTAAGTGCAACTTCTGCTCATGGCTGTAGGAGGCTGGCCTGGCTTATAGTGGGTACCTTGTGGTACTTACATTTGTGCCAGGTCCAGTTATCCCTTATTAGTAGGTTAGTAGTGTTCTAGCAGCTTAGGCTGATAGAGGTAGCTATAGCAGAGCAGCTTAGGCTGAACTAGGAGACATGCAAAGCTCCTACTATACCACTTATATCATATAGCACTATATCATAAGAAAACACAGTACTCAGAGTTACTAAAAATAAAGGTACTTTATTTTAGTGACAATATGCCAAAAGTATCTCAGAGGATATACTCCCTTAGGAGGTAAGTAAAATACACAAAATATACACACAAACCAAAATCAGGTAAGTACAGTTAGAAAAGTAGTTCAAACACTGTAGAACTCAATAGGATGCAATAGGCCTAGGGGAACACAAACCATATACTAAGAAAGTGGAATGCAAACCACTTAGGGACCCCAGGCCTAGTGTAGTATGTAGAGGGTCGCTGGGAGTGTAAGTAAACACTAAGGCTATCCAAGATACCACACCCCAAGACCCTGTAAAGGAGGAGTAAAGTTACCCTACTTAAGTCGTGATAGGAGATTCTGCAAAGACCACAACAGACTGCAAAGCACTGAAGACGGATTTCTGGACCTGAGGACCTGCAAAGGAAGGGTAGCAAGTCCAAGAGTACGAAAGTGTCCGGGGGGGCAGGAGCCCACTAAGCCCTGGATGAAGGTGCAAAATGGCTGCCTATGGGTGGAAGAAGCTGAAGATTCTGCAACAACGGAAGATGCCAGGAACTTCTCCTTTGCACAGAAGATGTCCCATGGCATTCTGGAGGATTCAGAGTTGTTTCCATGTAGAAGGACCACAAACAAGCCTTGCTAGCTACAAAGGTTGTGGTTAAAGAAAATGGGTGCTGCCTGGGCCCAGGAAGGACCAGGAGGTCGCCCCTTGGAGAAGGAGACAGAGGGGGCACTCAGCAATACAGAAATCTCACACAGAAGCTGGCATCACTCACAGAAGTACTTGAACATGAGTTCAAGAAAACTGAGCACGGCTGTCCTCTCAACACTACAAAAGAAAGTCCCACGGTGGTAAACTCAGCGAGTTAAGCAATGCATGATGGAGTGATGGTGACGTGGGCTGTGCTGTGCACGAAGGAGTCCTTACAAAAGTGCACAGAAGCCCTAGAAGTTGCAGTTTATGCAGTACACAGGATTACTGTCTGGCGTGGGGAGGCAAGGACTTACGTCCACCACATTTGGACAGATGGACCACTGGACTGTCAGGGTCACTTGGATCCAGCTCCTGTGTTCCAGGGACCACACTCATCACAATGAGAGGGGACCTAGAGGACCAGTGAAGCAGAAGTTTGGTGCCTGCGTTAGCAGGGGAAAATTCCATTGACCCACAGGACATTTCTTCTTGGCTTCCAGTGCAGGGTGAAGGCAGACAGCCCCCAGAGCATGCACCACCAGAAAATAGTCAAGAAAGCCGGCAGGATTAGGTGCTACAATGTCTCTGGTAGTCTTCTTGCTACTTTGTTGCAGTTTTGCAGGTGTCCTGGAGCAGTCAGCAGTTGATCCTTGGCAGAAGTCGAAGAGGGAGATGCAGATGAACTCAGGTGAGCTCTTGCTTTCATTATCTGAAGAGAAACCCACATGAGAGGCCCTAAATAGCCCTCAGAAGGAGGATTGGCCACCTGGTCAGGTAAGCACCTATCAGGATGGTTCTCTGATGTCACCTGCTGGCACTGGCCACTCAGAGGCCTCCATTGTGCCCTCACACCTCTGCATTCATGATGGCAGAGGTCTGGGACACACTGGAGGAGCTCAGGGCACCACCTCTGGGGTGGTGATGGACAGGGGAGTGGTCACTCCCCTTTCTTTTGTCCAGTTTTGCACCAGAGGCTGGGGGATCCCTGAACCGGTGTAGACTGGTTTATGCAAGGAGGGCACCATCTGTCCCCTTCAAAGCATTCCCAGAGGCCAGGAGAGGCTACTCCTCTCAGGCCCTTAACACCTATTTCCAAAGGGAGAGGGTGTAACACCCTACTCTCAGAGGAAATCCTTTGTTCTGTCTTCGTGGGACTGGGCTGCCCAGACCCCAGGAGGGCACAAGCCTGTCTGTGGGTTGGCAGCAGCGGTAGCTGCAGTGAAAACCCCAGACAGCTGGTTTGGCAGTACCCGGGGTCCATGCTGGAGCCCCAGGGATGCATGGGATTGGCACCCCAATACCAGATTTGGCATGGGGGGACAATTCCATGATCTTAGACATGTTATATGGTCATATTTAGAGTTATCATTGTGAAGCTACATATAGGTATTGACCTATATGTAGAGCATGCGTGTAATGGTGTCCCCACACTCACAAAGTCTCCTGGAACCCTAATATCCTGGGTACCTAGGTACCAAATTATAAGGGTGTTCCAGTGTGCCAATCATAATTGGTAAAAATGGTCACTAGCCTGCAGTGACAATTTTAAAGACAGGGAGAGCATAAGCACTGAGGTTCTGATTAGCAGAGCCTCAGTGACACAGTTAGGCACCACACAGGGAACACATTCAGGCCACAACTATGAGCACTGGGGTTCTGGCCAGCAGGATCCCAGTGAGACAGGCAAAAACAAACTAACACACAAGTAAAAAATGGGGGTGACATGCCAGGCAAGATGGTACTTTCCTACACTTGGCAGGATACTTGATTCAATAAAAAATCATTGCAAGGCTTGTCCCCCATTTTTATTGGCCTAGGATTAGGACTCCCTCAGATTCTGTTTACTGTTTTTATTGACATATCAAAACATGAAATCTCATAGTCAAACAAGTATCCCAATTTAAAAAGATAAAAGTTAAAACCCTCAGTGCAAAATACATATTATACAATATTATATATAATTGCTTGGGAACTCCCCAAATTTGTAGTACTAACATCTTTAAAACCTTTCAACCATGAATACCCACACCCTAAGTAAGGTTTAGTAATTTTATTTCCCTTATGTTAACAATGCTAAAGTCATGTAGATTAATCTCAATGTCAAATGAAACACATATATAAACAATACTGGTTGACCAAAGCGGTGAAAGAAATGCAATCTAATCAAAGCTTGAATCAGAACACATTCTAAGGCAATGATGCAAATCAATAGCAGAGTCAGCTACAACAAGGATATTGCATACATAGAATTCAGCAAGATAATTTGTCAAAACATTAGTTCCTGTAATTCGTCAGTCGTCATGTGAACATCATCATCTAATCTAGATTAACATCCGCATGTTGGGGTTCATGCAAAACAATTAAGAACACAAATTTAGAAAACATCTAGCTATGGATCTATCAAAACAGCGCAGTTGGTACCTAGAAAGAAAAGGCATAAAAATGCAATTCAGTCACATTGTCATATCTACCTATCCACAGTATGGGTCAGCAAGCAGAATCAGTCTTCGTCCTTAGGTCATCAATCGATCAGCAAAGCATCAGGCTCTCAGTCAGTGAGTATGAACCCAATGACAGAATCTCAAATCTCTTCTTTTCGCAAAGTCATTCTAGATCTCCGGTCTCATCGTCTGTCTAATTCTCCTCTGTCATGTTGTTATATCAAAGTCACCTAAACTATCCCCTAATTCTGTATTGGTCAGTCAATCATACATTATTACTTTATCCAATAATATTTCTATACCAAATCTATGAATTCAAAAATTTCTCTCTTCACACCAAGTTGAGTGGATCACTTTAGGATGTCCTCATCATCCGGCTTGTCAGGTAACACATTTGTTGGATCTTCATTTCCAGTCAGTGTCTTCATTGTTCGCATCCTGGGAAAGTACATCTCACACACATTACACACAAGTCGATACATTATTAGAGACATCATCTCCTGTCCATCGATTTCCACAGAAAGCTTCGGTTAAGCACTTTTAACATGGCAATGGACATTTCATAGTTTAACTCACTCTGTCAGCATTTTACTAAACCGGTAAGAAATACAGCTTCTGCATGAGGTCTACCAAAACTAAGCCAAGAGACTCGCTAAATGAATTGAGGAGACGCTGCACACAATGGTGGCTCGGCGGTTGTTCTTTGAAGATTTGGGAACAAATAGTGATTGTGCTTCTTGATTTAGGAAATACTTTACATCAAATTCAAGCCCTGAAGAAGTCTTGTTGTAGGACGAAACACATGTTGGCTAAAAGTTTCAAACTAGTGGGCTGAGGATTTAATCTACAACGTATTGAACCCAAGTTTTGGCCACAAGTTTTAATTTAGTGTGCTGAGGATTCAATCCACAACGTATTGGACCAAAGTTTCACATGCATTAAACTACATATTTTTGTCTGGAAAAGGGGACTATATTTTTTAACATGAGGATAACTGGCCTGAATGTCCTGTCCAGATTAGCCAACAATCCATTCTATGTTTTAGTGGATCATAATCCACAATATTTGGACTGGAATCGATATATTTTGTGGTTAAAAATATTGTTTTTTAGGAACCAGAGTTGTTTTTTGCACATATGATGATGCATTGTCAAGTTAGAAATTATAAATAATTAAAGTAGTGAATGTTTAAAACATGAATGAGTTTGCCAAATAATTGTGATTGTCTTTTGATACATAGCTACTAGCAAATCATACCCATAGGATCTAGAAATAATTTTGAATAGATGATTGGATATATTTACATATGGATTGGGTTGGACTTCTAGGTATTTACATTTGTGTGCCTCACTGTTTTTTTCTGTTTCAAGACACTCACTAAGTTAAGGCCTACAATTATTAAGATAAAGCATACTTCATAACCCTTAATATGACATATTACTACATTATTCTAATACATTTTCAATATCTCATCAGTATTAACCATTAATTAGTACATTTCGTGAACACTGATGGCCATCCTTCGAGGTTACATTTTCAATCGTGCATTATTTTTTCTATGTTATTATTTTTCTACATAACTCATTATTCAAAATAAATAAACACTCATTAATAATTTCTAATTAAGACACCTGCTTCAGCACCACCACCTTGACTGCAGTCAGTAGCACAGTGGGCACCAGTATCTCATCCACACCTACTGCACCCTCAACCTCAGGAGCTCAAGCCACAACACCTGCTGCACCATCAATTCCACTACCCCCTACCACAGCACCTGCAGTTGCTACAACATCAGGGACACAGACCACCACAGCAGCTGGTATGGAAATGGTGGCATTCAGGAAGCTACAGAGGAACATGCGGAAGGTCCTGAAGAGAATGGACAGTCTCCCGTGTGATGTTGCTCGTAATAGCCGGAGGCTCAAATCTATACAGAAAACTCTGAGGAGGGCAAGCCTTTAAGTCCTGCATTGTCTCACTCCTAATTCTGTCCCATCCCTCCTTTTTCCTTATACTGTTTATTAGTGGGTTTAGGGGGTTCAGTGTTGGGTTAGAGTAGGCTATTAGTTTAGATTGGATAAGTATGTTGGGGGTGGGGGGAGTTATAGTATTACATGTTAGTTTGTGGGTGGGTGGGTGGCGGTTGATGTTGGGGGTTTGTGTATTCTATCATAAAAATATATATATATATATATTTGTTAAGTATTAATTAGTATCTGTTTAGGTTAGCATATGTTGTCCTACATGTGTCCCGTCATATAATGGGGGTTAATGTTTAGAGTGTTAAGTTACATGTGATACGTTTAGCATAGGGTAGTTAGGGCCAGTTGTGGGTAATATATATTTAGGATATGTGTGTGGCATAGTTTTAAGTTTTCTTTTATAGATAGTGAATAAAGTTTTAGGTACTCCTTTATGGTATGTGTCAAATGCTTGGGGATCTGGGCCTTTGAATGAGTGTACAGTGGCAAATTTGTATTCCGTCCTGCATCCACATCCCATTCTTGACATGTTTATTCCCACTTCCAACTAAGCTGTCACATTGGCAGCTACAACAAAGCTACTTCTCTATGTATCTACCATCCATTGTACCCACCACTTAAGGTGACTATGGTTCCATTGTATTGGACAGGTAGGTGTGCTTTTTAAGCTGTCATTGTTTGGGTTGTGTGTTGGAATCTTGGGCACTGTGGGACGTCTGCCTGCAGCCTGATGTTCATGTGAACCCTGATAAACTGAGTGGTGTCAATTTCTCATGAGGTTAAGTATACAAAATTCACGCCTGTGGGTTTAAATTGTACTCCCAGGTGACGTTATTGTCCAAACACTCTTACACAGCCATTCCTGCTGTATGTTGTGGTTGTGGCATTTATGAGTCAAATGTCACGTACACAATGATTGTCTTGTAGGGGATGTGGCCACATTGAGTTTAATCTTGTACATACCTTGGGCCTGACATATGCAATTTTTACACAGCATTTGACTCATTTTTTAATGCAACAGCACAAACTTACAAAGTGCAATTATATTTTGTCAGTGAGTGGTGCTTTTACTTCAGAAATGAGCCGCAAGCAGCACCGATGATTTTAAAATCCATACCCTTGTGCATAGATATCAGCCCACATTATTTCTACGCTCTTGTATTGACATTCCGTGACCATTGAAATTTTAGACACATCACAAATCTCCAGCACAGTAGATGTGTCACATTACACAGAGACAAAGGGGTTGTGTAGGTGCTGTTTATTTTAAAGTGCTGTAGTGCAATATTAAATAGTCCACGTTTGTGAGTCCAGTAGTGTGAAGCATTCTATTGTGATGCAACACAAGTGCATTGTTGAGGGACATGTCATTGGACATGCTGCGACGGAGTGTCATTCAGTGCAGAGGAACATGAATTGCCAATTGGGTAGTGAGAGACAATTGCAGTCCATAGTGGTAAGGTTAACAGTGTGTTGGAGAAGAGTGCATGTTACCAAATGTAGCAAGACTGGCATGTTGTCAAGCACAGGACAAAGGAAATACAGTGCCCATGTGGCATGGGCTGGTGCTACCGGGTACTCCTACAGTTGAAGGTAATCTGTTCCACGTCTTCATCTTCTGATGTGTGTGTCATCTCCTATGCCCTTGATGGTGGTAGTAGTGGTTTTGAGGGGACAACACACACTTCAGTGTTTGGAGAAGTGGACTCTGATTTCCTGGTAGCTGCCAACGGTGTAACTATAAAAGGCATAACTGCAGCAAGGAGGAGCTGCTGGTTATTGATTATGGCAGCAACATCCCTGTGGTAGGCATCCATGTCTGCCCTGAGGGAGTTCTGATTGTTGTCATGCATTCAGCGAAATGTTTGGGAGGCCAGGTGTTGTGGCAACTCCCTCACTGAAGTGGTGAGGTCTCTCACACACTGTTGGAGTCCTTGCAGTAGTGATTGTTGGACTTGCATGGCTGCTGACTGTTCTGTGGATGTCATCTTGAGCATGCGCTTCCCCTCAAGGCTGGATGCCATATTTTGCATCCCCACCCTCACCTCCTTGGCCACTACCGTGGTACTCCCACATCTGTCCTCTCAAAGATGGTCCCAGTGTTATCAGAGTCCTCAGCTGTATTGGAGCTGGCAGGTCGTACTATTGGGGTGGTGGGTGGGTTCTCTGGGATAGCTGCTACATGTGTGCTCCTCCTTGTGACTGGATGTGGTGTGTGGAGGGTTCCCTGGGCATCTTGGAGGGTTTCTTGGCTGATGGTTGTCAGCTCATCATCCATGTCATCAGGGTAGTCCAGGACAGGCAGATCCACAGGAGAGCTATTGTCCTCGGCAATGAGATATTGTACAATTAGTGTGTCTTTGTTGTGGCAGTTGTAATGTGATGTCACTGAGTTCCTATTGGTGGAACATTGTAGTCTGGGTTCCCATTGATTGTTCCTGTCATTAATATTTGCATTCTCTCAGGCCTATGCCCCACCTGCATGTCACATGTAGTGTGGGCAGTTTGGGGAATTGTCTGCGTCACATCTTCTAGGTTTGGGTTCTGTCCAAATTGTGCCTTCTTGTCCTACTCAACCCTCCCTCTGCTACTATTAGCATGGTGAGGCCCTGCAATGCTTGTTAGTGTTCTGATGCCACATGCACCACACATAACAATATGGCCCTGACCCAGTCTATCATTTTTCACATACACCTATACGGTGCTGAGACTTATCACCATACCATGTATTGCATTGGCATGACACTATACAGGTGTCAGCAGTGGTAGTTTCATATACTGATTTTGTGTATGTGTGCTACACTGCATTGCACTGATGGGCCTGGCAGAGTTCCATTTCCTCTTATGACTGTGTGGGTGTGTATCACTCGCTACACACATATGTTTTCCCCCTCAATGCTGTTGTCTTAGCACTATGACACTTGAGATGTTGCAAGGCGGCATTCCAGCTATTGTAACACAAGCACGGGGTAGACTCTGGACTGGGCAGCATGGGTATGAGATTACAGCTGTGTACTTCATAATGTAAGTGACAGTGTCTGATGTTTATTGAGGCTATGGACATGATCAGTTGACAGGAGTTGCACTTGGATAGGAATTGAAAGGGATTGATCACGTAGTCATCTTGAACCCTCATTTTGAGTGTGTTTGTGCCATGAGCACCTAACTGCCATTTCCTAATTGACGAGCACACACAACACAGGTAGTAGTGGCAAGTGTTGTCAATGGTAAATGCCGCTTGAGGCAATGGCCTGAGACTGGGCATTGTCCTCTAGTTTAAATTCTGATAATACCCTGTGACAGCAGCCCAGTTTTACGTTCTACCCTACCCTCCTGGTCTGCTTTTGCATTTCCAGCAGCCTTAGCTTGGCGGTGTACCCCCATGCAAAGGTTGTTGGTGTTGTGTTGTGCTGTGCTCCTGGATGCCCTTGCACCGCCCATGCACCGATGCCGTGCTCCTTTGCCCTTTTCACTGCCTGATTTCCATGGCTGACATGCATTGTGTAGTAGGTATGTACCGAATGCAAAAAGTACACTGTTCCTAACTCTAGGGTGAACAATTAAAGTTTAGAAGCTAGAGCCCTCACACACCCAAAGGGTGTCATGCTTCATCATCGGGAAGCTCCTCGTCAGACCGGCAGGTGCAATGTCTGACGGGCTCCCCTTTCGGGGGCTCTTTGCCGGAGATCTTTTTATGTATGGTGGCTGCCGTTGAATCAAGAAGGTCAGGCACTCAATATGGCAGGAGAGTAGAGAAAATATTAAGATTGATTAGGGACCCCTCAACTGGTCTGTTTACTGGCAATATAAAGGGGTCACGATCAAGATTAAAAACATAGTTAAGTGGACAATGAGAATAATGCTCAACCACTTAAAAAAGCCTGGAGTACTGGGAAATTGTCACCTGACCCCTAGGGTCTGGTCAACATGTTTCGCGTAAATGTGGTCATTAAAGATCCTGTAACGCTTCATCAGGACCTATATCAAATTAGACTTCTCCTGGCTATATATAGATGAACTCACTAACCTATTATGTATGTGAGAAAAATTAGGTATCAGTCACTTACATTTTGAGTAAACTGTCCCGTCAAAAGTCTCAAACAAAAAACGGGTCGCCCTAGAGAAAATAGAAAGTAGAAATACAAACAAAACTGAAAGCACGGTTAAATGACCAATCACACCCAATGTGGATCTGTGCACAAAGTGATGTCAAACAAAAGAAAACTATGCTTACCCGCCCTCTTCGTGTGGGGGGCCCCTTGGGAAGTAGCACGGTCCAGCCTATTACTTATAGCAGAGGTTAAACGTTGTCAGCACAATGAAAAATATATCTATGTAATTATTATATGCAGTGGAAAATTCCCTCTCACGGATGGTATTAGTGTTGACAATCATCAACATACAATGCAGTGTTAACTCACAATATATTGACATAATTACTAGATAAAGGAAGTGGTAACCACGTGTAGTTTCCTGCTTATCTACAGTAAGTATCTGTCAAATCAGCTGAATCACCAGAATGATCTAATTACTGGTTCAGTACAAACATTCAGTCATGATCAAGCTGGAGTAAAAGTCGGAGGAAAAACAAACCCGATATGAACATGTTAGTAGCAGTGAGAAATGATCAATACAGTAAAAATCCTCAAAGCGATGTGCCCAACAGACTTACTTTTAAATAGGCGTCCTCGATTCGGGAAACCTACCCTCGGCGTGCTCTCCCCGGAGACACTGTGCCGAGGTTGGGTCAGGGTATTTAAAGCCCAGTGCGGGAGCTAATTGCTTCTGCGTTGCCTAATTTGTATGTACCTCCCCCTTCTTGCACTTGACATTTAGGCTTTTTGGTCCCCCATGCAACTTACCCTGCATATGTGTTGTTTCCTGGAAGTCTGTGCTGTCCTGTCCTTTCCTGCGATTCCTATGACAATCTCCTCCGGGATGATGGCTACAACCATGTCCTCCATCTCGTCCAGGGCCTCCTGCGATGCTGGACTCCCACCCCTGGTCTGCAGTGCTGCATTCCTTTTCCTTGTCATTTTCTCCTTTGTCCTGCACTTGCAGTCATGCCAGCGTTTCTTACACTAGGTGACAGTTCTCCTGACCACTGCCACACAGTTAATCTTGTCCACAATTTGTTGTCAAATTGCCTCTCTCCTCCCAATTGTCAATTTAGAGGTGATGAAGAGTTGATGCTGGTGCTCCATCACCTCTCTGACCAGTATTTCATGCTCCTCTGCGCTGAAACGACACACTCTCCCCTGGGTCTTGTCTGTGTCCTCCTGGTTGGTTTCTGGTAGAGTGAGGTCTCCCTGGTGTTTCTCCTGGCTTCTGGGATCCATTTTGAGGCTCCTTAGCATTGTTTGCTGCATTTGCGTTGCTTTTTGAAGCTACTGCGGTGAAAAATGGAGCATATCCGGTTTGCGACGTTTTCCGTGTCACAAACTGGATTAGAGTATCTTTTCCTGCGTTAACATCATTTTGCTTTATGACATGGTGCAATGGTTAGCGTAATAAAAACAAGACTCTAACCTGTTCTTAGCGCCACCATGCATCAAAGTATAAATTTGACGCACGGGTGGTGCTAAGAAATGGCGTTAGCCGCGTTAAATTTTTTGATGCAAAACTGCATCAGCGTTAGCGCAGTTTTGCATCAAAAAGTATAAATCTGGCCCATAGTGCCTGATTTATACTTTTTTAGTATCACATTTTCAATTATATTTTGTAAGTTTGCATCACTTTTGCATAAAAAATTTTACCAAATGCGGCGCTAAAAAAGTATAAATCAGGACCTTAATATTTAACATAGTGGAAATGCAAGTGATTAACAAATTTGAAATTCAAGCAATTATAAAAAGTAAAAAAAAATCAGAGGTGTGAAATGACAGTCCCTCCTTGTAGGATATTAACTTTTGTAATGATTGAAGGATGCAATAAAGTAGGGAGAGCATCATAGAATTACGCTAGATCTTGTTAATGGTATTTTGAATGTAGATTATTTTACTGTTTCACTTTGATACCATTGTTTCCTTTTTCTTTTTCCTTTAACATACCGTATATGCTCGTTAGCAGAACACATGTATGGCATATGTAGATAAATCTTACAATACTATGAATGGTTGTATGAAAATTATTTAAAGGAAGAATGCCCTTATGACGCTAAAGGCGAAACGCTTGCGGGCGTTTTTTGAGTTTTAATATGATGAACATTTACATAAACAATCGACGTATGAATCTATGAATATTGGAGTTATGCATGCAAAACCATGTTTTCTATACTACATATTGGCACTTAAATATTTGGTGGAGTCCCAAAGGAGCTTCACCAAATGTCAGTCAAACAATGGTTATATATGTGTGCAAATCAGAGTGACATGTGAGCTGCAATTGTTTATAAAGTAAACAACCATGCTGTACAAATCTTATACACTGGTAGATTCTCGCTATTATTGTTATCGGACACTGTCTCACAAAGGCAGACAAGCTCATTAAAAAGTCTTACACCAAAGAATGTCAAAAAGACAAACACCCATATTTAAGAAAAAGGGACACATCAGAGCTGATGCTCCGCTTTTTTTTCCTCCCCCTTACTGGCACCTAACCACACCATTGTATGATACGGTGCACCATGGTGGTCATTAGCACAATAGAGTCAACATTTTTTATGCTATTGTGGCGCTTTACTACTCTAGCATCAAAAAGGTTGATGCTAGTGTGGCAAAGTGGAAGGAGGCCCGTAGGTTTCTATGGGAGCATCATTTTAACACCTGCTCCGTGCGGCCCTTAAAAATAATGCCAAAAATTCTGCAGTGAAATCTGGTACATTTCACTGTGTCATTTTTGTGGGTCTCCTAGCACCGGAATGCCCCCCTTGCATACATTATGCCTGTCGCAGGAATAATGTGGCTCAAAGGTTTACAAAGTAGCGCAATGCATGCATTGTGCTACTTTGTAAATATGGCATGTGGAAAAAAACACTTTAGTGCCAGCTTAGTGTAAAAAAACAGACGCTCTGGCAGTGCTAAGGTGGATAGGGGCTCCCAAATATGCCCCAAAACGTTTTGCACATGCAGGGATCTCACAAAAGAGGGCAAATAATGACCAAACAAGAAGTCATATGCATGTGTTTTGATTGTTAAACCTGATGAATATGAGTATTCACTTGGTGCCCAATGTTTATAGGGGTGCCATGGAAATTATGCAGCAAAGGAGGATCGAATTATGCTACAGGGTTTACTAAATTATGCTACAAGACAATAGAAATTATGCAGCATAATGTGCCACAATTTATAATAGTATCAGTTCATTATTTTATCATTTTTACACATTAAGCACTGCCTGTGCAAAAATCTACCCTCATTAGTACTCTCTTAGCACTCAAATACAGCAATATGCAACTGAAAGGAGAACATTTAGGAGTAGATTTAAGAAAAATGGTGCTGCACTTAGTGCAACGCCACTTTTCTTGCACCCCATAGCACCCCCCTACCACCATCATGTGATCCATATTTAAAATACGGATCAGCATGGTGCAGGGTAGCGATCAATAGCATCATTTGTTTTACGGTATTGATGTACTCTGCAGTGGTAGTGCCACAATATTAGAGTACATAGGGGCCCATTATAAACAATGGAAGCCCCCTTTTAATGCCTGCTCTGAGCAGGCGTTAAAAGTGCTGAAAAAAATGGAGCAAGGAAATTTCTTAGATTTCCTTGCGCCATTTTTTCAGCCCCCCTGACGGCGGAACGCCTCCCCCTTGCATACATTATGCCTGGCGCAGGCATAAGGTGGTGCAAAGGGTTCCCAAAGTGGCGCAATGCATACATTGTGCCACTTTGTAAACATGGTGCAGGGAAAATGCCACTTTAGCGCCTCCTTAGCATAAAAGAAATGAGGCTATGGCGGCGCTAGTGGCTCTTAAATCTGCCCCTCTGTCTTTGAGCAGTGTCCTCCACTGCCCAGCAACACGTGTCACAATATTTTTAGTACCTTTTATCAGTTTGCACTAGAAACATTTATTTTTTGCAACAGAAGATGCGGGATTATTTGACAAATGTGGCAAATGCCTAAATATACGAAAAACAGCTCCCCCGCAGAATCTCATATTTCCAGTGACCCTTCTTATAGGGCTATATATGTGTTTATTTTTATGCTGATAATATGGGACACACTGATTCTTCTCCACTTGCAGAGTAACTCATGCAGACATTCCAATATTGGCAGTTTCTGTTTCGTACACACATACATGTGCAAACAGAGCTGTACCTAAACCTTAGAAAACATGAAATTATACATTTTAGACTTCAAATCTGTAACTTTTGACAGCAATTGGCCACTAAAATAGTACAATCGGCACCCGAGCCACAAGCGTAGGATTTGTAACCACCTTACACAAGGACTCGATCAATGCACCAAAAAGAATTAGAAATCCACTTGGACCGCACTGCACCCCATACACAACTCTCTGAGCAGGACTGGGTAGAAAGTGTTTTTGGTAACGATATATCCCACACAAGTACTTCATGGACACAGTGGAACATCAACCACCATCAGTGAATAGCGCAATCAAAATAGTACCAAGAAACAGGAGAGAAAAATTGTTATTTTAAACTCCTACTCCAGTTCATAAAGTTTGAACGGTAAGCACACAGAATGCAAAAAGGAAAACAGCAAAGCATGGCAGACTTAGCGAAAACTCCAAGAACATTTCTAACATGCTTAGTGAGTTACCACCACCCTCACACCCTAAAGCTATTTCTAGACAATATGCTAATGTTTTGTTGAAGCAGTGAAGAGAAAGCCTGTGGTCGCGTTTCTTATTATGGATTGCACAGCATACGTGTTTTATTTCAAACAATGGCAACTCACTAGTCTCTTCTACAGCTTTGCTCAGGAAGGATACACAGGGCTAGACTGCTTCTCTGTACTGTTCTCTGCTTCACCTCCAACTGAGGCTGGTTGGCACTGCAAGTTAATGTGACCTCTGGCTTGATTGTGTTAGTGCAAAATCCGTCTATTCTACAGTCAGCTACCTGAGTTTTTATAGTATCGGATCTCCAATTTCATATTATGTTTATAAAAGGAAACAGAACTTGCAGTCACTATAGCATCAATACGACTAAGCAAACATGGCAATATTTTGTATTATTTTGATTCGCATATTGATCATATGCCCCTATAACTGAAAACATGAAAACAATGTCAACTGATATAATGAGTGCCCAAAATGTTACAGCAACATCAATAACTGAAAACAATAAAATGTCAGCCTAGATATTAAGCAGACATAATGCCATATTTCAGCTTGTATAAAAACTTCACGCCTTCTAAAAAGAGATTCCATAACCTGAAAGCAAGCACATGATGACAATTGAAGAGGCTTAAACAAGAACTTTCAAAGAGTTCACAACAAAGCCATACAGAGACTATTATGAATATTTTCTAAAAATCCAATTTGATGGTAGAATCAGGTTTCTAATAATAATTTACCTTCCTGAACCTCCCTTTGGTTAATCAGAATTAGCCTACTGACAGCTGGTCTGCATGTTCCTGACCTTACATTAGCTTGAAAACTCCTCCCAGAGTAGGGCACGGGGAGGTGTTTTCTTCCCTTACATGAAAGGCAGTAGGGCTGTACCCAGGAACGTTATTGACTTGTAATGGTTCTATGTGAAGCTTGCCCTTTCTCAATTAAATTTAAACTGAACATGGGGTTAAGCCAGTCTTTTTCCACCAGGGCCACATCAGGTAGGCTGGCTCCAAACGCAATGGGTGTGAAGCTGCCCCCAAACCCAGGTCAGAGCAGTCAGAACAGACACAGCAGATGTGTCTGTTCATTTCTATGGCCAGACCTCTAGTTGGACACAAAGTCTTTGCACAAGGGAGGATTTTAGGAGTAAGTTGCACTTTGCAATTATTTGATGTAGGGCAAATAGATGCTGCTAAAAAGGTGGGAGCTTTTGTACCACTGGCTAGCGAGTAGCCAGGACCTGCAGGTTAGTGCAAACCATAACAGTGGCCTACCAAGGAACCCACTGTCTGAATGACTGGACCTGCTCATTCCTGGACCAAAGACAAAGAAGTAGGCTCCAAGATTCAGTGACCTGACCTCCAGTATGGCTACAAGAGCTTAACAAGTTGAATAACTACTGAATGGCCGATTGCCCAGTACAATTGCACCTGCGCTGGACCATGCACAATGCCAGTGTGGAACCAAGCACTGAAGGCCTAAAAGACACTGAGAAACCTGAAAAACGTTGATAAATTGCTGAAGGAAGGAATCAGGTTCTTTACTGAAAAGATCTGGGATTCAAAAAAGTTCTGACTTCCAGCCACCAGAAAACAGGACCAACCACCAGAACCAATCCAGCAAAGGTACAACCATGCTGAGTAGGAAAAACAGGTTTGTCCTACTTTTAGGTTTATCACAGCAACAAATATATTGCATCTCAGCAAGAAGGTAACCGCCCCTGTGATGTCTTCTTCAGATACAGCCTACTGCCTTGTGATGCTGAATAACTCCAAGCTCCATTTCAGAGAATAAGTCCCAAAGTAGAAATCTTGATCAGGCAGTAAAAGAATTGGATGACACAACAACACACAATTTGACCTTTTCCCACTCTGAGCTTTTCAGTGGGAGCTTGTTCAGTGCCAATCCAATTTTGGTGGGACCTTACCAGATACAGGTGGTCATTCCAACCCTGGCGGTCCATGACCGCCGGGTTGGAGGACCGCGGGAGCACCGCCGACAGGCCGGCGGTGCTCCAATGGGCATTCCGACCGCGGCGGTAAAGCCGCGGTCGGACCGGCAACACTGGCGGTCACCCGCCAGTGTACCGCCGCCCATTGGAATCCTCCAAGGCGGCGCAGCTAGCTGCGCCGCCGAGGGGATTCCGACCCCCCCTACCGCCATCCAGTTCCCGGCGGTCCGCCCGCCGGGAACCGGATGGCGGTAGGGGGGGGTCGCGGGGCCCCTGGGGGCCCCTGCAGTGCCCATGCCACTGGCACGGGCACTGCAGGGGCCCCCGTAAGAGGGCCCCTAAATGTATTTCACTGTCTGCTGTGCAGACAGTGAAATACGCGACGGGTGCAACTGCACCCGTCGCACAGCTTTCACTCCGCCGGCTCGATTCCGAGCCGGCTTCATCGTGGAAGCCTCTTTCCCGCTGGGCTGGCGGGCGGCCTGAAGGCGGCCGCCCGCCAGCCCGGCGGGAATGTCAGAATTACCGCCGCGGTCTTTCGACCGCGGAACGGTAACCTGACGGCGGGACTTTGGCGGGCGGCCTCCGCCGCCCGCCAAGGTCAGAATGAGGGCCACAGTCTGCTGCTTTGGCCTGCTGAGAGATTCTGCCTTCCATTTTCCCAACTAAGTCCAAATGTAAAATTCTTGACCAGACCATCCCGATTGGTGTATCTGATCTCAGGATCCATCATCTTACAGAGTTGTAGTAACAAATGCGCCTTAATTGAGCCTCTAGTCTTGTAATCCAAGTGGTTCAACGTTATCTGGTGTCTATTAACTTGACATCTTTAAACGCATCAGTAATGACATTATTTATTGACGTGACAGTTTTTGCAACATACACTACTTTACACTACTACTTTGTAGATGGATTATGTACAAATGCAAAGCAAATCTTTGTGATTGGAAGTGACAATCCATTTATTTTGCAAGTTACAGAAACCATTTCAGAACTCAGCAATGCTATATAATTAGGTCTTCACGGTTGCACTATGTTACAGATGCAACTACCTACCAGTTAGTATGTAGCATCTGATCACCACCTCTGCATTTCACAATCCATTGTGTCTATGTGTTAAAGGAGGTGGATTGATAAATAAACTGAAACCAAGACATAATGCTAACATTTCCATAAGGATTTTACATTTAACACCAGTACGAGCATCATCGGTATTCAAATAACAGAGTGCACCGGGCTGAAACAAAACAAAGGTATTACAGCGAGTGAAGATACAGCAGTTCTGCAGATAAAATATTAAATGATGTGCATTAAGATGCAGGTAGCTTTAAAGAACGTTGTCTTGCTTTTTCAGAGAGAAACCTGCAGCGGAAACAGCCTTATTGTTAAGGCTGGCGCTTAGTATCTGCACACTGATGATAACAGGCATTTGGCAACATCCCAAACTGATAAGGCGAGGACAGACTGAATGTCAAGACCTTAATAAGAAGAACAGATAGAACTCGTCCAGCGAAACCCTCTGCAGAAGTTCACATGGCTAACTTCTGTGTAATTCTTCTACAGCTGTCCTTGGTAATGCAGGAATACACGATATTGGTACGAAGCTTTTCTCATGCAAAGTCGTGTCAGCATAGATATATTATGGCTACAACACCCTATGCAACTTAATGTATTATTATGATATTAATAATGTAAACTATAATTTCAGGGATCATTCTATATGTTGTTCATTTGAAACTTGTGCCCGTTTTTATGTGATGCAGGTCTAAATGATCACCTCTTGTTGACTTGGTGGGAAAATGGGATGGCCAAGGACAAATCCTTCCAAGTGTGACTCAAGAAAATGCAATAATATCTTGTGCTGTTTTTTAAGGTTGCAAACAACTTAAACTTTTAAGCCCATATTTATCCCTTTTTTCACACAGCGCAATGCAGTCATAATATGGCACAATCCTGTCCTTTTCTAGCGCTGCCACAATTTTGGGTGCCTAACACCAACTCAGGTACTCTTGTGTATTGGTGCAAGGGTGACTGCATTTTAGTCAGCATTGATTTTGTGTAGGGAGGGACAACTTCCTGCACTAAAAACAATCCTCAGAGACATTTTCCTTTGTCCGTGTGCTGCAAAATGCAGACCACATAGAAAGAAGAAAAAATGAGGAGAAATAAAGAATTTCTCCTTGTTACGCCCCACCTGGGGAAGCGCAGTATTTAGATGCATTCCCAGGTCCACCAGTAATGGTAAATCTGGTAATGCGCCAAAATCCATGGGTGAATACATTGGAACAACCATGCTCCACTCATGGAATGCCTCTCTGGGGCAGAGAAATGCAAGCCAGTGATTTGTGCTGTCTTGTGCTGCACCAGATTTATCGAGCCATGCAGGGCCATGCAAAGTGACCTTGCGTGGCTTGATATATTTCACCATAAGTGCCACCCTTATGACCCTTTGCATGGCGCAAGGGGGATCCAAAAGTTTGATAAATCTGCCCCCCCCATGTGCAAACCGCAGATATCAAAGGGTGCACTGATACTACTATGTTACATTCACAATTTGTCACTTTTTAGGGCTTGTTTCTATTGGGCCTGATTACGGGTTTGGCAGTCAGTAAACAACCATGGCGGTTGCAGCAATCCGTCATCAGGTTGGCACTCAGGCCACAGTATTACGATGCTTGGGACTCCATAGACCAAAGACCTCTGCAGTTCCGCCTGCACCACCATGCAGCGCAGACTGCAGCAGTGCCAAGATATGATGTTGCCTTCCTCCAATGTGACTGTGGCAGTCCAAACACCACATCCAAGCTGGTAGAAACGGAGGCATAAAAAGGCAAGAACTCACCTGCAGGCTGCGTCACAGGTCCTGTGCTGCCATGGAGCCAGTCACACATGTCTTGCCTCTGCTGCTGCTCATAGATGTAGGCCAAAATATATGCTGCTGTGCATGCAACTTACGGTAATATCACACACCTACTGCCAGTGTTCAGAAAGTCGACAACAGATTATCGCATCACCATAGACCTGGTATTTGGGTCACGCTATGTGGACCAACTGCATGTCATGTGTCCCAGGTCAGAAGCGATAACAATGAATGACACATACGCAGCCACATGATGCCCCCTTTTGGCAGATCACTGACACTGTACCACCACCCTCCACAAAACCACACAATTGTTCACCCCAGTTTCAGGGACAGTGAAATGTACAGAACATTGTGTCACACAACAGCAACACCACATCAAAAACACACATAATCAACCTGACACCCTCACATTGCTAACATTCCACGGATTGTCATGATATTAAAGTCACATATGCATGGATGTGCCATTTCACCCAAACACACATTCCATGAAACATTCCTGTGATGGACCCCACACATACCACCCACAATGCAACATAATGGAAGGTCAATGGGATACACAATATATTGTGAGACAAACATCCAAAGCTCACAATGCCAGCAATACCTGCTCAATAGGGATGGGGCATATGGGGCACTCATGGAAGGATGCTGCCCTGGGGCACATTTCACTTTGCACATGCCCTAAAACACCATTTGCGCAGGAACTGGCCCTTCATGTATCTCAGGGACAAGAATAATAGAGCAAAGTAACCTGTCTATCTGCACAATGTGTAAGTGGAAGTAAAGGAAGCATATACACTAGCAACAGCATGGGCCATACATCTAGATGAAGTAGATGTAAGGTGCACAGGTCATAATGGACACATGGTCAGTGGGGTGTAAAGGAAGGTAGCACAATTGAACACCCTCTATGTGTGGGCAAACAAAACTCTAGCTTCCACACATAAGAAGAATGTTCAATCCATATCAAGAGGACAATTCTAACCCCATACATATTGACATTGTCCAACCCTGAGATTAAATGCTTTTCTTATCAAACATAAAACAATGCAATTAGACCCTATTGGATTACCACACACATCTCCATATCGTGAACATCTAACCTCGTTCTGGGTGCCATCAGCACTGCCCACAAAGTCAGATTTTGCAAACAACATTAAATGGATCAGCAATCAGAGTGAAGAACACCCAACTGTGGGCATACAACACACATTACACAGGAACAACAAAAAGGTGGAAAAGTATTGGCAGGACAAATGTGTACCCGATAAAACAACAACCTTGGTTTATTAACACCAAATAATGTAGCTCAAAGGCCATTGTCCAGTCCATATT
Source organism: Pleurodeles waltl (assembly GCF_031143425.1). Taxonomy (NCBI): domain Eukaryota; kingdom Metazoa; phylum Chordata; class Amphibia; order Caudata; family Salamandridae; genus Pleurodeles; species Pleurodeles waltl. The sequence goes on along the minus strand of NC_090438.1, from coordinate 254,041,272 downwards.
AGTCTTTGCACCGTACTGTGCTCAAGCCTGACTTTAATCACTGCCAGGGAACCTCCAGAGGAAGGGACATCAAGTGGTCATGCACACATCTCAGGGATCATGCTTGGGTCAGGTGAAGTCGGATTTGGGATGGGTGGCTTTGGGTTTGAGGGCTGTTTCTTTGGAGGGTGGGCTTCTTCTATGGGGGTAAGGGTGCTTGCGCAGGGGGCGGGTGTGACAGGGAGAACTTAAACGTGAAAGGAATGGGTTGGGATGTGGGTGGGGGTCTCAGGTTTGGGACGGGGTGGAGGTAATAGGGGAAAGGCAAGGTCAAAAAGGAAACTTTCTTTGGGAAAACAGGTAGAGTCATCAGAAGGGACTGGGTTTTGGAGATTGAGGGAGTGGTGGTCTTGTCTATGGGTGTTGATGCTGTTGGTGCGTGCACGTGTGAGGTATGCTTGTGTTTTGGTGGTATCTGTTGCATGTGTGGTGGATGTCTGTGGGTATGTGGTGGTGTCTGGGGGTATGGTGTTTTAGATGTCTGGATGTATGGGGGTGTGGTAGATGTGTCACTGGGTGTTATGGTGGTGTCTGTGGGTATGGCGGTTGTGGTGGGTGGGAGGGGCTGTCTGTCAGAACGGTGGCTGTTGTGGTATCTGAGGGGACTGTTGAGTGCTTGCATGCCAGTGTGTCTATGTTGCTGCTTGTGTATGTTGAGGTGGGTGTGTGTGAATGTGACTGTGTGCTTGGGAAAGGTAGGGGAATAGGGAATTTGGTTTGGGAAGAGGGAGGTGGTAGGAGGTAGATGGCTGCCTTTAGTGAGAAGGCCAGAGCCTGAAAAGATCTCTGTAGGCCAGCCATGTCACTATGAAACTTCCAGGTATGCATTTGTCTCCTGAAGTTGGCAGGCCAGCACCTGTATGGCATTCACAATGGCAGCCTGCCCCACAGACATACCCCTCAGGAGGTCAATAGCCGCCTCACTTAGGGTAGCAGGGATAACAGGGAACCTCCAGAGGAAGGGACATCAAGTGGTCATGCACACATCTCAGGGATCATGCTTGGGTCAGGTGAAGTCGGATTTGGGATGGGTGGCTTAGGGTTTGAGGGCAGTTTCTTTGGAGGGTGGGCTTCTTCTATGGGGGTAAGGGTGCTTGCGCAGGGGGCGGGTGTGACAGGGAGAACTTAAACGTGAAAGGAATGGGTTGGGATGTGGGTGGGGGTCTCGGGTTTGGGACGGGGTGGAGGTAATAGGGGAAGGCAAGGTCAAAAAGGAAACTTTCTTTGGGAAAACAGGTAGAGTCATCAGAAAGGACTGGGTTTTGGAGATTGAGGGAGTGGTGGTCTTGTCTATGGGTGTTGATGCTGTTGGTGCGTGCATGTGTGAGGTATGCTTGTGTTTTGGTGGTATCTGTTGCATGTGTGGTGGATGTCTGTGGGAATGTGGTGGTGTCTGGGGGTATGGTGTTTTAAATGTCTGGATGTATGGGGGTGTGGTAGATGTGTCACTGGGTGTTATGGTGGTGTCTATGGGTATGGTGGTTGTGGTGGGTGGGTGGTGCTGTCTGTCAGAACGGTGGCTGTTGTGGTATCTGAGGGGACTGTTGAGTGCTTGCATGCCAGTGTGTCTATATTGCTGCTTGTGTATGATGAGGTGGGTGTGTGTGAATGTGACTGTGTGCTTGGGAAAGGTAGGGGAATAGGGAATTTGGTTTGGGAAGAGGGAGGTGGTAGGAGGTAGATGGCTGCCTTTAGTGAGAAGGCCAGAGCCTGAAAAGATCTCTGTAGGCCAGCCATGTCACTATGAAACTTCCAGGTATGCATTTGTCTCCTGAGGTTGGCAGGCCAGCACCTGTATGGCATTCACAATGGCAGCCTGCCCCACAGACATACTCCTCAGGAGGTCAATAGCTGCCTCACTTAGGGTAGCAGGGGTAACATGGTCGGGGTGCGGTGCCTGGGGCAAAGAAGACGCCCACTCTATTTAGTGAGCAGGCACAGCCAACTGGGTGGGGATCAACAAGGAGGTTGGCAAATAGAATTGGGGGGGTGAACAAGGATGGTACAGGAGCAAGACCTAATGGGTCCATCAGCACTAGGGAGTGGTGACTGGAGGTAGAATCCCAAAAAAATTATGAGCTCCATACTGTGTCCTCCATGGCACTTCCCACATCCTCCGGGCCACTTATTCCCTCAGTGTCAGTAGTGTCATGATTGGATGTACCGTGGCCAGATGCTACACCACTTGGTTCCTTCACCTGCCTGGGATGATGCTGCATAGTGTCACTACATGTTCCTGATCACACATGAATGAGAGCTGTGATTAGTAGACATTATCATGATGTACAGCAACATATTCCATCAAAGTGGCTCCTACATTTACCATTCCATATGCATTTATGCCACATGAACTGTCAGCAGCATGTTCCTGATCACACATGAATGAGAGCTGTGATTAGCAGACATTATCATGAAGTACAGCAACATATTCTATCAAAGTGGCTTCTACTTTTACCATTCCATATGCATTCATGCCACATGATGTCAGCAGTTGTCCATATGTAAACCAGGATCTCAGACAACTCCAATTGCATGGGTGAAGTTGGGCCACAGAGTAACCATTGATCATGTTTGAGACCTCATCACCCTCAATGGTTTGCCTTATGTAGCATAACCCAATTACCTGTTGTCATACAGCAGTAGACCAATGCCAAGTTCATTCCCACAGATCCCACACAAAACCCTCCATACATCTATTTGTCACAATACCATAAAAATAAGAAATGATGGCCCAAAATCCTGGCATGTTGCTGACAGAAGTACAGTAGCCTGAAAAAAGAGACATGGAAATACTCATATCACACTGGAAACAAATCAACAATGTGCACTATACCATCTGTAAATTGTCCTAACAAGAGTCATAGATGTTGTACCAATGTTGCTCAGGTATGCAACAGATCTAGCATGGAAATGTATACTGTAGACAAATTGTGGAACATGTCAAGGAGATATGTCTCCAAAATCTATAACACAATGAATCAGCTGGGCCCAGGGAAGTAACCTCTCTTTTGTGACACCACATACAATGGCATACGCTGATTGCTCAGTAGTAGCCAATAGTCATTTGAGTGTTGGAGAGGCCTGGTAATTCTTAAGTACTTGTAGAAGCCCCGCAACATGTTGTCCAAAGGGAAGCCAAATCATTGTCTACGTTTTGGTCCTGGAAACTCAGATTTTGATGAATGGTTGTACGCAACCACATATGATTCCCATATAACTGCAAGTCACTCCCTGATGCATGCCAACAGACAGATAAAAAACCTTCCATATTTCACATGTGCAGAGCACTATGCCACAAGATGCCACATTAATGGCATGGAAATGCACACTGTGGGTAAAAACTGAAGTCCTACCTGTCATGTCTACCCTTGCTACTGCAGTTTTTCAAGCCAAGTGACATGTAATGACGGGGGAGGGCATGTGTAAGTCACCAATCAACCAATCAATGGTGACACACTCCTGTCTGCGGCACTCCATGAAATGTAGCCACATGACATATGTCCAATTCCAAACACAGATTGACATGCACATGCATGTGAGGGAATACAGAAATCATCCCATGAACACAGGTAGACCATGCATCTAACAGCAGTAAAAAATATTTTTCAAAAGTGAAAGGAACACGTGCTAACATGTAGGCACAGGAAATGTTGGCAACAGTGAGGTCACAAAATCATGTCAATGGACATTCCTCACTTACCAAGGGACAGTATTCATCTGTAGCTGCACCCAACAATGTTTGCTCTGTCATATGTATGATGGCTACCTTCACATGACAGGCAGTAATGAGGCACCAGCACTCATGACACACAGGAGACAAATGGCTTCTGGGGTGCAGATGTCAATTTACTCACCTGAGCAGACACATGGCTGAGGACAGTGGTCCATCACTTCATTTTGTTTAGGCAGTCACACTGAAGAGTAGTAGACTGTTGTGTAGAAATTACACCCAAAACTACAACCAGCATTACTTGATTGATCACTGTGCACAGCCATGTGTTGGCCCTGGAGAGTAAATTGTTTGTGAATTATACTTGGTTGTATCCTACGTCCAAGGGCTAATAGGCAAGGCACATCAGTATGCACCAACTTCCGTACCTATACAAACAGTTACTCATCTTGTGTGTCATACATGTACCATCCCCATTCATCTGGGGAAGATGTCTAAAACTAGCACATCAAATTGTCACTGTAAGAGGCGGAAATATGGCCTGTACTCACTCCCTCGTGGATGCTGTGCTCCCCTCAAATGTCCATCAAGTTCTGGGTAGTCCACTGCCAGAATGGTGGCCATTAGAGGAGTCAGGCTGTGACGTGTGCCCTGCCCATGTTGGGAGAACAGCCCCAACTGGACCTCTGTGATCTTCCTGATCCAGCATCTCAGGTCCTCCCATCTCTTCTGACAGTGGGCGTTCCACCATCTATGGACCCCCTGGGTCCACATCTTCTTTGTTCCAAATGCCCTCCTTTTGATGGTTGTTGACCTGTATGGATGCAAGAGACAAATCAAAAGGTTACCAAAACAAGTTCTTACACAAAAGCTTGTGTCACCAACGTCAGAAACATCAAGCACACATTTTTAAATGTATCAACACACCACAAGTGTAAAGCACACATACTGATAAGTACAGGAACATGACTACACACTTTTAGAGTTATCTGCAAACTGACTCACTACTCTGGTCATGGCTTACAGAGACTGAGCAAGCCTACTGACATCAGGTAGCCCAGGATCTAGCAATATATACTGTAATGCGAGCCACTAGGAAACACAACACACCAATGTGGCTTCTGAAGGGTAAACTCCTTGGGCCTGACTGGACAAACACATTTACACTCAGCAATATTGACTAAATGCATACAATCCCTACAGACTACTCCAATACACGGACTTCACCCTAAGACTTGAGCAACAATGAAAGGGCTGGCATGGTGGGTACGTAAAGTCTCTACCCTGTGCATGTATGGACTTGTGGCCTATCAAATGTAGATTCATTACACTTGAGGGTGGGAATCTGTGGTATGTACATGTGGCACATAGCACACCTTTGTACATATGTGGCAAACCTACAGAGATGCCATTCAACAAACCTAGGTATGTTTGGTTCAATTTCTGCTATTTAACCAAGCTACTGAGTCACATGTCATTGTCTCCCTGGAATCTACACACTATATGCACCGTGGGTTGGTCAATTGTGCAATACACTTATACTGGACAAATATGACTTATGTGAAGGTGACAGCACACTGACAATGATGCAAAATGCACATATGGACTACTTCAGGAAGTTAACGCAGTACCCATTCCTAATCTAGTCAATGAATTGAGGCATTCAGGGCAAGGTTTGCCACTAGAGCCTCACACTCGCCACATGACAGTATCTGCAGGTTTACAGGGAGTGGGCACAGTCCCATAGTTGCATAGCCACAGTGACTCCTGCACAGCCTGGAATATGTCCCTTAATGTGATAAATGTTTGGCGGGCCCTGGTCACTGCAGGCTGAGCATACAGAACCTACATAGCACTCACATTTTAGTCACTTCCATGCATGGTGGCCAACATCAATGTGGCTTGTGTGGCAACCTAAAGGGCACAGTGGGTCATGATATGACCTCCAGACAATGGTTTGACAAGGCCAGATGTGGGGTGAAAGATCTGTGGCACAATACACATTGCTTATAATGTCCTCAAATGACTCAGACAAGATGCATACACAGCACATGTTGTTATGTACATATATGTTGTCTAACATTTACAACAATCATAAACAAAAAAAAGTAATTGTATGGCAGTAAAGTCTCCTTGGCTAGATAAAGGTATCAAACACAAGGAGGATCTAGGACCTCAGAACACATCAAACAACACAATGTGAATGCCCACAACATATAGTACTGGTCTCCAATACCTGCACCATGTACAACCTATTGATGCCACACAAACTGCAACAACAGGCACCCAAGTAGTTTAACTGGCACACTGAAGCACATTGTAGTCTGTGAGGTGGGAAAGGATGGTGTTGAACAGTCAATAGTGTCTATGATTTACTTATCTGCTCCTCTGGTGAGCGATAATGATGACCATAAAGGAGAAGGACCTCATCCACAAGCCTCTCTTGCTCCTCTGGAAAGAAAGCAGGGGCCCTTTAGCCTGCTGATTGTGACATAATTGCTGCCAAATGCAGCACACAGCTACTGTAGTGATGGAGGTATTGCTGGCAACAGTGTCAGGAGTCAAGTGACTGATTTTGCAAAACACAGAGTCCATGTGCACCACATACGTGGTCATCACTGCCGATGGCCACAGCCATTGGGCCGCAACTGCAATAGGCAACAACTTCTGCCCAGTTGATACCGCTGACCATGCGAATGACTTCTGCCGGCAGTCGTGGGAATTTCCTAATGTCCAGTGGAGCAGGTCAGGCATCCGCTATTTTGGAGGTTTGAAATACAGTAAATGTCCCTGGTAAATATGTCACAACAACAATATATGTGTGGGATCATCACAAACATACCAAATCAGTCTTGTTGTGTAGTTCTTACCACACAATCACCAGTGTAGTGTGTTGCTTGGCACAGATGGCATATGACAGCAGTGCAATGCCCACCACCACTGATGTATTGTTTTTTTGGGTGGTTGGAAAATTGTGTTAAATTTGAAGGGGCAATTGACTAGCAGATGGTTGGGTGTGGCACCAATCCATGGCGTGGACACACATCTTGTAAACCATGGGGGTCACAATTGACCCTTGTGAAGTTGACAACTGTGATGTGTACTGGTAGTAAAGGATTTCAAGTCTGAAATGCTGTGTCACATGTTTTTGTTTGGCTTCATCATGTATGTTGGTGTAGACACAGTGACTAATGGTCCCACTCAAATATTTTTACACATATGTACACAGGGAGAGGGATGATGCAACAAACTCTAGTGTACTGTTCATTACCAGACCTTCAAAGCATGGAAGGCCCCATAATTCAACTTTACCATTTGATTAGCCAAGCAATAGTGAATTCAGGACATCATTTGGAGCCAGATCTGAATCCTAAAAACATCAATCCAAAATGCATACCACCCATAGTGATACTCATGGTAGTATTGCACTACCTGGCCACAGGGTCCTTTCAATATACAGTGGCTGTTAGGTTTGGCTTCCTTGGCTTGGTTTCCCCTAACCTTTGATGTGTGCTGGACTCTGGGTTTTGTTACTCTGGGCACTTTACCACTTATATCCTGTGCTAAAGTGCAAGTGCTCCTATGTAAAATGTATTTCCATGATTGGCATATTTGATTTATAGTAAATCTCTAGATAGTGCACTAGAGGTGCCCAGAGCCTTTATATCAAATGCTGCAGCACTGGTTGTGCTTCCCACTTGAGTAGCCGACGGTGGAAAGGCAGTACACCCCACCCCGCCAACGCCATGCAGACAAATCCTCCGCCCACCAAATAATGTTGAACAAATCAGCGTGCTGGATAGTGAATGCCGAACGACAATTGGCGGCACGGACCGCCACGGACAGTAATGGGACCCACCAACAACAAATGAACACATTGGCAAGTCTGAAACCCACACACCTGATACACATCCACAACACTATGAAACACTACATACACACCCCACAATCCTTTGCATCACCAATAGCATGACTGAGATTGACAACACAAGACACATACACTGAATCCAACATCACACAAGTCTTACACACAAATACACCACCAAAACACATACATATCCCAAACACCATCACAAGCCACACACCCAACCAATACACCCACAACACACACCATGGCACCCCCTAAGCACCACGCTTCACAGACAGGGAGCTAAGGACCATGGTGGATGAAATACACAGGGTCGAGCCACAACTATTCAGGGCACAGGTGCAGCAGACACCCGTGGCCAGGAAGATGGAGTTATGGCAGTGGATAGTCAACAAGGTCAACACAGTGGGAAACCATCCATGCACAAGGGATGACATCCAGAAGAGATGGAACGACCTGCACAGAAAGATCCGGTCAATGGCATCCAGGCACAACATCGCCGTAGAGAAGACTGGTGGTGGTCCCCCACCTACTCCCTCCAAATATACAGACTGGGAGGAGAAGGTCCTGGCTATCCTGAACCTGGAGGGCCTCGCCGGACTCACTGGAGGACTGGACTCAGGTAAATCAACTACAACACCTAACAGTCACCCACCTATAATGCATGTATCACCCCAACCCTCTCACTACCACCAGGCCCCTATCCCCTACCCAGTCCACAACACCCACATCCTAGTTCCCTGCATGCCCACAATCCCACAAACAGATCTCCATCCAGCCACCTGTACACTGTCACCTACCCCTGCATGGAATCCCAGTGGCACTACAGCACCCACAATGTACCTCCACCTCCCACATAAAATGCAACTAAATGTACACGAAAAGACCTTGCATACCACGACAGGGGAACATAACCATCAAATAGTGCAGATCAGTGCAGCAAATGCAGATAAAGTACCTGACACCAACCTGTCTATTCCCTCACACACAGGCACCACCACACATGCCACCCGGATGGAGACATCAAAGAGTGCCAGACCTGCACCTGAAGACAGAGGCCCCACTCAGGAGAGTGCAGAAGGATGTCTGGAAATAGAGGAACTCCCTAGCCCATCACACAGTCCTGGACTGTCACCATCCAGAAGCTCCACCCAGGACACCACTGACACCCCTACCACCCAGCCACCATCATTAGCTCTGGCCAAACGACCCCACACCAGTGTCTCCACGGACTGGTGGACCACATGTACAGAGGCCAGAGTCCCCACCCTCCACAAGGCAGGATGATGAAGGGCCAACTGCAAATGGGACTGCCAGACCTGTGAATGGGGCACAGGCACAGGGGGCTAGGACCAGTGGGAGGGCATAAGTGGCCTAGGGGGGTGGCCAAAGGAGGGATGCTGCAGCCCAGGAGGTGATATCAGAGTTCCTGGGAGCATTCCACCATACCCAGGGCAGGATGGGCCAGATCCTGGCCTCCTTTGGAGCAGACTCAGCGGCTTCAGATAGCACACCATCAGGAGGCCATGGAGCAATGGAAACAGCTCAATGCCACCATGGCCTCATAGCAGGGGTGCTGAAGCACCAGTACCACAGCCAGCCTGAGGTCTCCACCCACCTGCAAGCCCTGACCATTAGCCAGGACACTGCCCTGCCATCTACATCTGCAGCAGCTACTGGACTGGTGGCACTGCCAGAGGACACACAGACAACCCGCACCCATACCCTTGCAGCCCAGCTGCACCTTTGCAAACGTGCCCTCAGACCCAGATATGCCACTGAAACACCAGCCAAGACCAAGTCCCGCCCCAGGACTTTACCCTGCTGTGAACGGCCTCCCTTGTGTACCACTGAGCTACCTTGTTAACATGCCACTGCCATCACACCATCTTCCAATGATCACATGGACCAAAACACAGTGCTACCAACAGCTGAGCATATGTACCTGTGCATGTATTTGCACCAGGAGACCACTCCCTTTCACTGTCCCAACACTTATGTATATTTTGCCATGTAATAAATACACCTATGCACCCAAATCATATGTCACTCATCAATATGAGATATGAATTGTGAGTGTATAAGCATTAGCCAGTTAATATTATAATCACACCTTTATTGTAGGAGGGGATTCAACGGACTGTAGTGTCTGAAGTATGTCACACTGTACCTAATATTGGGTTCCCTGGCACATGCCACTTCAGTCATCATTTAGCATGGTCACTGACAAAAGATACCACTGTACTTATTACATGAGTCAGACTGTAAGTATGCAGTGTATAAATCAGCATCATTGAACAGTACCTTGGAGTCACTGGAAGAACAGGAGGATTAGTTGTGTCCTGGAGATGAGATCTTCCCCCTCTTCTTCCTCACCATCGCTCTCATCCCCTCTCTGAGGTTGCAGGGCTGGTTGGACAGCACCCTTCTCTTCCAGAAGGGGGATATATTTCCTCACAACCAAGTTGTGCAGCATGCCACCACTATCTTACCCACGATGTCAGGGACACATCTCAGGGATCCCCCTGAGAGATGGAGGCAACAAAATCTAACCTTCAGGAGGCCTATTGTGTGCTCAATCACCCTCCTAGTACGTCCATGTGCCTCATTATAATTCCTCTCTGCATTTGTCCTAGGATTCCTCACTGGTGTCAGGAGCCATTGCAAGTTGGGGTAGCCAGAATCACCTGCAAAAGTGGTTGAAAGAGAACTTGTACAAACTGCCTTTATTTACATACAGCCTGGCTGTCTGCAATGTACTAACCAGTGTCATACACACTCACCTATGAGCCAACCTCTCGCCTCTTGTACTTGTTCCATCATGTGTGGCACACTGCTGTTTCTCAGGGCAAATGATTCATGGACTGAGCCTGATAACCTGGCATTGACATGTGATATGTACTGATCAGCAGTACACACCAATTGGACATTCATGGAGTGATAGTTCTTACGATTCCCATAAACCTGTTCATTCACTCATGAGGGTATGAGAGCTATGTGGGTTCCATCAATGGCATCTATCACATGGGGGATATTGGCAAAGGCTAAAAATCCAGATTAATGACAGGGAGGTCAGCCCTTTGGGAAAACTGGACATATGTTTACAAGTGTTGAACGTAGGCATCCAGGAATCTGGAAAGGATCATCCTGAACATTGGCTGAGATCCCTGCACCCATGACAACTGTCACCTGAAAGGAGCCCGTAACCAACAAATGGAACACAGATAGCACTTGCACAGTTGTAGGGATGGCATGCTGATTTCGATTTGCTGGTTTCAGAACAGGATCCATTAATGCACAGAGGTCATGTATTGTAGCTCTATTGAGTCTGTAGGTGATAATGATTTGACGTTCCCTCATAGTTTCCAGATCTACAAGGGGTCTGTATACAGACTGGGCCCTCCCTCGCCACATGGGTCTGTACCTATGGGGGAGGAAAGAACACATTCTGAGTGTCAACTTACACTTGCATTCCATGATGTCACTGTTTTTTCCAAAATGCGACATGTAGGTAACACACACAAACAGAAAAAATGAGGTACACTGTCAGGCAAATGTGTGATGAGTTAACGCTGTCATAATGGCATCACAGTGTGGACACACTTCCGAAGATGGGAACATGTGAGGATTATAGAATGATGTCAGCAAGCGACAAAGGGGAGAGAGATTGGGACCCTGGATGCGGTCCCTGGACAGGCTATGGAGTCGTGATGGTAGTAAAATGGCAGCCTCCTGCCATCCAGGTATGATAGAGGGGACGTGACTTAATTCCACTGGCGTTATTCGTCAAGGGGGATTGCAGTGTTCACCGCCGTGCACCTGATCAATAGATTACATGGTTGTCAATGGGGAACTTGGGCCAATCCTGATCACCGCCGGTGGTGACGGAGCACACCGCCGCGCTACCTACGCCATTTTGTCACACCCTTGACACTTGACTCCTGATTCCCATGATGGGTAGTACTCCACTGCGTGTGCTGTGTGTCCTGACTCTGGTCCCTGAGATGGCATGTGTTACAGGGGAATGGGCCCCAGCCTTCACCACGGAGAAGCTTGAGAAGCTGGTGGACAGGGTCTTACCCCTGTATTCGAAGTTGTTATGGCAAAAGAGGAGCAGGTGAATTGGCATCTGTCATCCTTAGATGTGTGTGAGTGTGGCGGATGCCTGTATGCATGTGGGTTTGATGGGAGGACAGCCTCCTGTATAGTGAGCCTAGGGTTGCTGAACCTGGGTCAGCTTGTGTGCTGGTGGTACCCCAGTGATTCAGAGCCTTCCTACTGGGTCTGGCTCATGATGTTCCTTTAGCTGGACATTTGGGGTATGACAAGATCTATGATCGGCTTGTCACCTACTTTTACCTGCCCTAATGCGCAGGCAGATGCTTATTGCAGGTCTTGTCAGACTTGTCAGGCATGAGCCAAGAGTGGGGGGAAATGTAAGGCTCCTCTTCAACCTTTTCCAGTGGTTATAACCCCCTTTGAAAGGGTCGGTATTGGCATTGTGGGGCCTCTGGATCCCAAGACAGCAATGGGCAACAAGTGTAGGAGGCTGGCCTGGTTTGTAGTGGGCACATAGAGTACTTACACCTTATATCAGGTCCAGTTATCCCTTATTAGTGAAACGTGGCCGTGTCTAGAAGCCAAGCTGTCTGGAGGTAGTGGTATGCAGAGCAGCCAAGGCTGAACTAGGAGACATGCAAAGCTCTTGCAATACCACTGTAGTCGCACAGGGGCATATTTATACTCTGTTTGCACGGAATGCATCAAAAATGTTGACGCACATTCGGCGAAAACTGTGCACCATATTTAAACTTTGATGACCGTGCCCAAGGAAGTCAAAATTCCTCCGTGTGCGTCATTTTTTGGATGTGAGAAACTGCCTTGCGTTAATGACATGCAAGGTTCTCGTTCCTGCCCAAAAAATGACTTTAAGTCCTGTGCACTTTATATATCCTCCAGCGTCATTTTGACGCACAGGAGGGGGCAGGCCTTAAAAAACTGCACTGTTTTTTAACGCCTGGGTTAGGGCAGGCGTTAAGAGACCTGTGGGCTCACTTCCATGGTTTCTGACCATGGAAGGAGTCCAGAGGTGCCCTTTCCTGCCCCCAGGGATACCCCGTGCTACCCTCGCCCACCCCTGGAGGACACCCATGGATGGGGGACCCATCTCAGGTAAGTACAGGTGTGTTGAGGTAAGTATTTTTTTTTATATTTTTCAAGTGGCATAGGGGGGCCTAATTTGGGACCCCTACATGCCACTGTGCCCAATGACCATGCCCAGGGGACAGAAGTCCCCTGAGCATGGCCATTGGGCAAGGGGACATGACTCCTGTCTTTGCTAATACAGGAGTCATTTCAATGGGGTTTGTGCATCAAAAAATGGCGCAAGTCCAGTTTGAGGCATGATTTTTGCCTGAAACCTGACTTGCACCATTTTTTGACGCACAACCCCCATTTTCCCCTAGGCCGGCTAACGTCATTCCTTAAATAAGGTGCCCGCATGGCGCGTGGGAATGGCGTTATCCGTCAGTAAAAATTTTGAAGCAACCGCCGCTGGTTTGCGTCAAAAAGTATAAATATGGCTCACAGTGCTTACACACAAGAAAAAAACAATACTCAGTGTTACCAAAAATAAAGGTACTTTATTTTAGTGGCAGAAGGCCAACAATATCTCAGAGGCTATACTCCCTTAGTAGGTAAGTAATACACATACTATATACACTAGTAATCAAAAATCAGGTAAGTAAACAGTCATAAGATACTGAAAATAGTGAAAATCACCATAGGTTACAATGGGCCTGGGGGAACAAAATCCTTATACTAAAATAGTAGAATGTGAATATCGGTTTCCCACCTAGGCAAGAGTAGTGTGTAGAGGGGCCCTGGGAGTTTAAGACCCACAGGAGTCCCAGGACAGGGGGAAAAAGGAGTTGCAAACCGTGTTCTTCGTAGCCCTAAACAAAGGGATCCCATGCCGCGGTAGAACATCCTGGGAGCTGAGCATCGCAGGACAGAGTGCGGGGGACCTGGGCTACGCTGTGCACAAAGAAAAGCACACAGAAGAGATAGAAGCTGCAAAAAACGCCGAGCACAGAGGTTCTGTCTGGCTCGGGAAGGCAAGGTCTAACCTTCACCAAATTTGGACAGTTGGACCTTTGGGTTACTTTGGTCCACCACCTGTGTTCCAGGATCCACGCTCGTCATCACGAGAGGGGACCCAGAGTACCGGTCATCTCTGCAGAGACGTGCCTGCTGAAGCAGGGAAGTGACTCGTCACTCCACGGGAGATTCCTTGGGTCCTATTTGTGCAGGATGAAGACAAGCAGTCCTCGGATTGTGCAAGGGCTGGAAACTTGCAGTTGCTGGAAGGAGCTGAAGATAGAGATTTGCAGTAGCCTTCTTGGATACTTTGTTGTAGTTTTAGAGTTCCTGGAGCAGTTCTGCCGTTGACCTGATGGTAGAAAGTAAAGCAGAGGTTGCAGAGGATTTCTGCTGGAGTTTTGCAAAAACGAATCTGAGGAAACACCCACAGGAGAGACCCTAAATACCCTCAGAGGGGGATTGGCTACATAACCAGGTATGAAACTATCATAAGGGGTTTCTGACATCACCTGCTGGCACTGGCCATTCAGATGCTTCCAGAGTTTCCTGACCATCCTGAAAACAAGATCACAGTACCCAGGTACAGTCTGGAGGAGCTCTGGGCACTGACCCTGGGGTGGTGATGGACAGGGGAGTAGTCATTCCCCTTTCCTTTATCCAGTTTCGTGCCAGAGCAGGGACTGGGGGTCCCTGAACTGGTGTAGACTGCATTATGCAAGGAAGGCACCATCTGTGCCCTTCAACGCATTTTCAGAGGCTTTGCGAGGATACCCCTCCCATGCCTGTAACACCTATTTCCAGGTGAAGGACGGCTTAGAGAAAGCCCCCAGTAAACCTTCCAAGGATGTATTTACCTACATACTTGCCTTCAGAAACCAGACTACCCGCTTCTGTGCTCTCTCCCAAGAGAACATGGGACCAACCCAGGCAGACATGAAACAGTGGTATGACTAGAATGCCACTCTGGTAGAGTTTTAGCCTGAGCAAAAAGTATGGGTAATGGTGGCAGTGGAGCCTAGGGAGCTCTGGGATAAATGGACTGGGCCATTTGAGGTGGTGGAGCTCAAGAGCGAAGCCACCTATTAGGAGGAGTTGCAGACTCCCAGGAACCCCTTAAGGGTCCTGCATGTGAACCATCTCAAGTCAGACTTTGAGCGGTCTGAATTGTCCGTGCTCCTATTAACAGATGATGGGGTGGAGGAGGAGGAGAGTGAGCCTCTTCCTGACCTCCTGTCTGCTGGAAAGAAAGATGAATCTGTGGAGGGAGTGAACCTCTTCCCCTCCCTGACCTCAGAACAACAGAGGGACTATCGCCAGGTATTGGGGCAGTTTGCCCCCCTGTTCTCGTTGATCCCAGGGGTCACATACTTGTGCACACATGATGTGGACACTGGGGACAGTCCACCCTTAAACAAAAGGTTTACAGGGTGACTGATAAGATCAGGGCTACCATCAAAGATGAGGTGTCTAAGTTGTTAACCTTAGGGATCATTGAGTTCTCTAGCAGTCCTTGGACCAGACCTGTGGCCTTGGTCCCAAAGGCTGCTGCTCGTCGTGCCACCCCAGAACTCTGGTTCTGTGTAGACTACCGGGGTCTTAATGTAATCACTAAAGCTGACACGGACCCCATCCCCCAAACTACTGAGCTCATCGTTCGGTTTGGAGCTGCCAAATACCTCAGCAGATTTGATCTGACGTCTGGGTATTGGCAGATTGCCCTAAATAAGGGGGCCAAGGAGAGGTCAGCATTTTCTACCCCAAATGGACACTTCCAGTTTAAAGTGATGCCATTTGGGATGAAAAATACCCCTGCTTCATTCCAGAGGTTCGTCAAGCAGGTGTTGACTGGGATGGATGACTTCAGCGCAGCGTACCTGGATGACATTACAGTGTTCAGTTCCACTTGGGAAGAACACTTGCAGCACCTCTGTCTGAGTGTTAGAGGCCCTCAAAAGGCAGGCCTCACTATTAAGGTAAGCAAGTGCCAAATAGGGCATGGTTCAGTGGTGTATTTGGGACACCAGGTAGGGAGTGGCCTGGTGGCACCCCTATAGCCACAAAATGACACCATTCTTACTTGGGAGCCTTCCAAGTCCCAGACTGAGGTGAGGGCCTTTTTAGGCCGCACTGGCTATTACCGGAGGTTTGTCAAGGGGTATGGCTCCATTGTTGCCCCTTGAATGAGTTGACTTCCAAGAAGCAACCAAAAAGGGTACCTGGACAGAGGCTTGCTAGACCGCTTTTTACTGCCCTGAAGGCTGCCATGTGCACTGCACCTGTGTTGAAGGCACCTGCCTACTCCAAAGAGTTTGTTGTACAAAGAGATGCCTCAGACCATGGTATAGGAGTAGTACTCTCACAGCTTAAAAAAGAGGGCCTAGATCAGCCGGTAGCCTTCATTAGCAGGAGGTTACTTTCCAGGGAACGTAGGTGGAGTGCAATAGAGCATGAAGCTTTTGCTGTAGTCTGGGCATTGAAGAAGCTAAGACTCTATTTGTTTCGAACTCACTTCCAGGTTCAGAGCAACCTGTAGGAAAGTAGCCTCTTTCTAGCATGGTTACCCCCACTTTTTGCCTGTTTGTCAGTGTGTTTGACTGTGTCTACTGGGATCCTGCTAATCCTAACCCCAGTAGTTATGCTCTCTCCCTTAAATTGTGATTATAGGATACTGGTAATCCAGTATTCCACCCACAATTTGCATACTGGTGCCCCCTTATAAGTCCCTAGTATATGGTACCTAGATACCCAGGGTGTTGAGGTTCCAGGGGGCCCCTATGGGATGCAGCATTTCTTTTGTCACCCATAGGGAGCCCATGTAAAGGCTTCTACAGGACTGCCATTGTAGCCTATGTGAAAAGGCGCATGCACCCTTTCACTGCCATTTACACTGTACCAGGTCACATATAAGTCAATGATATTGCAGGCCTTCCAACCCTAAAGGCTGGGTGCAGAGTACCTGTGTGTGAGGGCACCCCTGAACTAGCAGAGGTGCCCCCGTGACCTCCAGGACCATTTCCCCGGACTTCGTGAGTGTGGGGAATGACATTTTACGCATGCACTGGACATAGGCCAACACTTATGTATAGCTACATAATGGTAACTCTGAATATGGCCATGTTTTGTATCAAACATGTTGGAATCATACGGCAAGGCTTTTGCTAGCATTGGTTGTATGCTTCTACACACTCTGTGGGATCCTTAGAGGAGCCCAGTAATACAATTACAGCCTTCTGAGAATTATTTCCAGGCAGCCTCAGCTGCTGCCACCTCACAGCCTGCCCGCCTGTTGCTTGAGACAGCTCAAGCCCTGGAAGACAGAACAAAGAATTTCCTTTGGGAGAGGGATGTTACACCCTCTCACCTTGGAAGTAGGTGTTACAGGCATGGAAGGGGTAGCCTCCAAGAGCCTCTGGAAATGCTTTGAAGGGCGCATATGGTGCCCTCCTTGCATAATCCACTTCACACTGGCTCAGGGACACCCAGTCCCTGCTCTGGCATGAAACTGGACAAAGGAAAGGGGAGTGACTACTCCCCTGTCCATCACCAACCCAAGGGTGATGGTCAGAATGTCTCCAGATGGTCCCAGGGTTTTATCTTCTTGGATTCCAACCTGGTAGGGAACTCTGGGAGCATTTGAGTGGCCAGTGCCAGCAGGTGATGTCAGAGCCATCCCCTGATAGGTGCTTACCTGTGTAGCTGACCAATCCCCCTTTCAGAGCTATTTAGTGTCTCTCTCTTGGGTGGTTCTTCAGATTCGGATTGCAGGAGTCCAGAAGGAATCCTCTGCATCCTTTACTTCACCTTCTTACCGAAGAAACTGCATCTGGACCCTCCAGGAACTATACATGTGCAACAAAGAAACAAAGACAACTTCTGCAACACTGTATCTTCATCTCCTGCCAGTAACTGCAACTGTTTCCTGGTCACGCATTGTCAGAAGACAGTCAGTCTTCAGCCTGCACCAGAAGAATGGAGGAATCTCCCTTGAAGTGAAGGAGTCACTTCCCTGCTTCAGCAGGCACCCCTCTGCATCGACAACAGGTGTTTTTTGTCCCCTCTCCTGACAAAGTGCGTGGATCCAGCATCAAAGGTGGTGTACTGAATTGGTTCCAATGGTCCCGACGTCCAACTGTCCAACTTTGGTGGAGGTAAGAGCTTGCCTCCCCACGAAAGACAGTACCCCCGTGCTGCGCGTGTTTTGCAGTTGCCAAGGCATGATGGGATCCTTCCACAAACCTCTTCATGCACCATGCAGATCCGGCACCCAGCACTCCTTCTTGCGATGCACAGCTTACTGCGTGGTTCTCAGGCGGCGTGGGATCCCTTTGTGTAGTGCTGTATTTGCCTCCTTCGGCACCTTATTTGTCCCCGTGCTGTGGGACTCCTGTGCATGCTGCCCGGTCTTCTGAGGGCTCTCTGAGTTGCTGAGAGCCCCCTCGGACTCCACCTCATTTGTAGAGTCCACCAGGTCCCTCCTGGTCCCGGGCAGCACCATTTTCCGCTAACCACAAGCTTTGCATGTGCCAAGGCTTGGTGGGGAATCCAGTAACGCAATCCAGACTGCAATCATCCATCCAGAGTGGGACATCTTCTGCACCAACCAGGAACCCACATCTGTCTTCTTGAGTGCAGTACTAACTGTTGTTCTTCATCGGTGTTTTATCTTTTGCACCTTAATCTAGGTTGTAGGAAAGTAGCCTCTTTCTAGCATGGTTACCCCCACTTTTGGCCTGTTTGTGAGTGTGTATCAGTGTGTTTTTACTGTGTCACTGGGATCCTGCTAGCCAGGACCCCAGTGCTCCTAGATAAAAACATATATGTCAGTATGTTTTGTCTGTCTCACTGGGACCCTGCTAGCCAGGACCCCAGTGCTCATAGTTTGTGGCCTAATGTGTATACCTGTGTAGTACCTAACTGTGTCACTGAAGCTCTGCTAATCAGAGCCTCAGTGTTTATGCTTGATCTGCTTTTAAATTTGTCACTGTAGGCCAGTGACTTAATTTACCAATTTCAATTGGCATACTAGACCCCCCTTATAAGTCCCTAGTATATAATACCTAGGTACCCAGGAGATCCAAATGGGCTGCAGCATTTCTTTTGCCACACATAGGGAGCTCAGACAAACCCTTGCACAGGCCTGCCATTGCAGCCTGCGTGAAATAACGCACATGTTATTTCACAGCCATTTTCACAGCACTTAAGTAACTTATAAATCACCCATATGTCTAACCTTCACTTGCTGAAGGTTAGGTGCAAATTCACTACATGTGAGGGCACCCTTGCACTAGCAAAGGTGCCCTCACATAGTTCAGGGCCATTTCCCCGGACTTTGTGAGTGTGGGGACACCATTACACATGTGCACTACATATAGGTCAATACCTATATGTAGCTTCACAATGGTAACTCTGAGTATGGCCATGTAACATGTCTAAGATCATGGAATTGTCCCCCATTCCACATCTGGTATTGTGGAGCCAATTCCATGCATCCTGAGGGCTCCACCATTGACCCCAAGTACAGCCAAACCAGCTCTCTGAGGCTTGCACTGCAGCTACAGCTGCTGCCACCTCACAGACAGGGTTTTGCGCTCCTGTGGTCTGGGCAGCCCAGTGCCAGGAAGGCAGAACAAAGCATTACCTCTGAGAGGAGGGTGTTACACCCTCTCCCTTTGGAAATAGGTGTTACAGGCAGGGAAGCAGTAGACTCACCCACCCTCTGGAAATGCTTTGAAGGGCACAGATGGTGCCCTCCTTGCATAAACCAGTCTACACTGGTTCAGGGACCCCTTCTCCCCTGCTCTGGCATGAAACTGGACAAAGGAAAGGAGGGTGACCACTCCCCTGCCCATCACCACCCCATGGGTGGTGCCCAGAGCTCCTCCAGTGTGTCCCACACTTCCGCCATCTTGCTGTGCAAGGTGTGGGGGCACTCTGGAGGCCTCTGAGTGGCCAGTGCAGCAGGTGACGTCAGAACCCCTCTTGATAGGTCCTTAGCTAATAAGGTAGCCAATCCCCCTCTCAGGGCTATTTAGGGTCTCTCCTGTGGGTTCTCTTCAGATTCTGCTTGCAAGTTTCCTTCAGGAATCCTCTGCAACAACTTCAGACTCTTCTGACCTCGGAACAACCGCAGCCTGCTCCAAGAAACGCTGTAATTGCAACAAAGGGGCATATTATACTCTGTTTGCGCCGGAATAGCGTAGTTTTTTTTTACTCAATTCTGACGCAAAACAAACTCCATATTTATACTTTGGCGTTAGACGCGTCTAGCGCCAAAGTCCATGGAGTTTGCGTAATTTTTTAGCGTGGACACCTACTTTGCGTTAATAATATGCAAGGTAGGCGTTCCCGTCTAAAAAATTGACTCCGCGGCATGTGCGCCGTATTTACACTCCCGGGGAAAACTCACGCCCAGGAGTGGGCGGGTCAAAAAAAATGACGTCCAGCCGCTTTTGCGTCGTTTTTTGGCGCCTGGTCTGGGCAGGCGTTAAGGGACCTGTGGGCTCGGAAGGAGCCCAGAGGTGCCCTCCCATGCCCCCAGGGACCCCCCCTGTCACCCTTGCCCACCCCAGGAGGACGCCTAAGGATGGAGGGACCCATCCCAGGGAACATAAGGTAAGTTCAGGTAAGTAATCATTTTTTTTTTTTTGTGGCATAGGGGGCCTGATTTGTGCCCCCCTACATGCCACTATGCCCAATGACCATGCCCAGGGGACACAAGTCCCCTGGGCATGGCCATTGGGCAAAGGGGCATGACTCCTGTCTTTGCTAAGACAGGAGTCATTTCAATGGGGGTTGGGAGTCGAAAAAAATGGCGCAAATCGGGTTGAGGCGAAAAATTTGCCTCAGCCTGACTTGCCCCATTTTTTTGTCGCCCAAGCTCCATATTCCCCTACGCCGGCGCTGCCTGGTGTACGTCATTTTTTTTCACGCACACCAGGCAGCGCCGGCGGCTAACGCCGGCTAACGTCATTGAATAAATACGGCGCCCGCATGGCGCTTCAGAATGGCGTTAGCCGGCGCTAATTTTTTTGACGCAAAACTGCGTTAGCGCAGTTTTGCGTCAAAAAGTATAAATATGGCCCAAAGTGTCTACAAGAGACACATTTCTTCAGCAACCTCAGCTCCAAGTCAGCAACTGCAACAGTTTTCATGGTGTGCACACTCTGGGGACTCCCTGTCTTTATCCTGCACCAGAAGGACCGAAGAAATCTCCTGTGGAGTGACGGAGTCACTCCCCTGCTCCAAGCAGGGACCTTCTAAGACGACGACCGGTAACCTGGGACTCCTCTCACTGTGACGGGCATGCTCCTGGGGAGTCAGAGGGTAGACATCATCGACACAATTTGGAGGAGGGAAGATCTTGCCTTCCCCGAGAGCGACGGTACCCCTGTGTACTGCGTCTTCTTCACCTCCTGAGGCCTCTTTGCACTCTTTGCAAACTTCCTTCGTGCACAGCCTGGCCCAGGTCCCCAGCACTCTGTCCTATGACGCTCAACTCACTGAGTTGTTCTCCCGTGACGTGGGACCTTCTTTTGTTGTGCTGGATCAACCACATTTTACACCTCCTTTGAACCCGGCTCCTGTGACTCCTCGGGGTGCTGACTGGCATCCTGAGGGCTCTCTAAAGTTCTGAGTGCACCCTCTTCCTTCTCACACAGAGTTGGGGCCCCCAGGTCTCTCCTGGGTCCATCCAGCGCCATTTTGATGCAAAATGCACTTTTGTTGTAGCCAAGGCTTGTTGGCAACTTCCAACATGAAATCTCATCGGCAGTGATCTTCAAGCCTTGGGACATCTTTTGCATCATGCAGAAACCCACTGGCATCTTCCTAGGGTGCATTTCTGCAGTCTTTGACTAACTGGGAACTCTTCTTTTGCTCCCTCTTCTGGGTTGGCATGGGCTCTTGTCCTTCCTGGAACTTCTTTCGACTTCTCGACTTGGTCCCCATCCTTTGCAGGTCTTCAGGTCCAATAATCCAGCAGTTGTTCTTTGCAGACTTGGTTGGCTGCTGCAAAATCCCACAAACGAGGTGTAATGTGTCCTAAGGAAACTTGCAGTACTTTACTCCTGCTTTTCTGGGCTCCGGGGTGGGGTAATTTACTTACCTTTACTGTATTCTCACTGTCCCAACGATTCTGCACAGAGTACACTTGTCTAGCGGGGAATTTGTGATTTGCATTCCACTTTCTTAGTATATGGTATGTGTTGCCCCAGACCTATTTTCTCCCATTGGATTCTATAGGATTTCCTACTGTTTGCATTGTTCTATGACTATTTACTTGTCTAATGTTGGTGTCTAGTGTATATATTGTGTATAACACTTACCTCCAGAAGGAGTATTGTCTCTAAGATATTTTTGGCACTGTGTCACCCAAATAAATACCTTTATTTTTGGTAACACTGAGCATTGTCTTAACTTGTGTACAAGTACTGTGTAACTATAAGTGGTATTGCAGGAGCTTTGCATGTCTCCTAGTCCAGCCTAAGTTGCTCTGCTATAGCTACCTCTATTAGCCTAAGCTGCTAGAACACTACTACATTTCTCTAATAAGGGAAAACTGGACTTGGTATAAGGCGTAAGTACCCAAGGTACCCACTACAAACCAGGTCAGCCTCCTATAGGTTTAGCAAGGGCACTGTTCTCCCTGGACTATTAAGTGCTCCTTGGACTTGGTCCCCTTCTTCCACAGGTCTTCAGGTTCAAGAATCCATTGTTGCTGTCTACCAGTCTCTTCTGGTTCTTGCATAATCTTCTTTCTCGTGTTGCTGTGTGTTCTAGTAAAGTTACTGTGATTTACTCCTGCTTTCCTGGGCTCTGGGGTGGGTTCTATTACTTACCTTTGGTGTTTTCTAATACTCCTCGCACCCCTCTACACAGTACATGTGCCTAGGTGGGAAACCGTCATTCCCATTCCACTTTCTTAGTATATGGTTGTGTTCCCCCAAGCCCATTTCTAACTATTGTGATTTTCACTAATTGCACTGTTTTCTACTGGTTTTACATATATTTCTGCATGCCAGTGTACATCATTTATGTATTACTTACCTCATAACGGAGTATAGTCTTTATGTTATTTCTGTCATTTGTGTCACCAAAATAAAGTGCCTTTATTTTCGTAACACTGAGTATTTTCTTTCATGCGTGTAAGTACTGTGTGACTACAGTGGTATTGCATAAGCGTTGTATGTCTACTAGTTAGGCCTTGGCTGCTCATCCACACTACCCCTAGAGAGCCTGGCTTCTAGACACTGTCTACATTTCACTAATAATGGATAACTGCACCTGGTATAAGGTGTAAGTACCTTAGGTACCCACTACAAACCAGGCCAGTCTCTTACACAACCACAGGCCCCTCAGATGGTTAATGCAGATGAGGGGTGAGAATCCCAAATTTTGGAGGTTTTCCATTTCCCTACCGGGGATGGATTTTAAGGTGGAACACCGCCCTCGCACAGGACACACCAATGCTGATGGTCTGTCCAGATTCTTCCGCCTTAGTGATGAGAACTCCCATGATGTTGAGTAGTTGTTCCCCACTTTCAGCTGAGGGGACACATGTTAGATTTGGCATCCTTGCCGTTGTCTCCCCTAACTTTTTGCCTCTGTTTCCCAGGATGTTAACCCCTTAGCTGCTGGGCCTTTTCCACCTTAGTGCTGAGCCCTTTTTTGGCTATTTGGGGTAGTTTGCGCTTAGGCCTTGAGAAGCAGTGGTTATTTGCACATCTCTGAATTCCAGGGTGCCCATGCTAGCATGTGAATTACAAGCTATTTCTCAAATAGATGTCTTTTTTACACACTGTCTTACATTTGGAAGGAAAAAATGTTGAGAAAGACAAGGGGCAATAACACTTGTTTTGCTATTCTGTGTTCCCCCAAGTCTCCTGATAAAAATGGTACCTCACTTGTGTGGGTAAGCCTAATGCACGCGACAGGAAACGCGACATGGACACATCACATTTTTACTTTGAAATCTGATGAGTTTTTTGCAAAGTGCCTAGCTCTAGATTTTGGCCTCTTGCTCAGACGGTACCTAGGGAAACCTACCACACCTGCACATTTTTGAAAACTAGACACCTAGGGGAATCCACGATGGGGTGACTTGTGGGGCTCTCCCCAGGTTCTGTTACCCAGAATCCTTTGCAAACCTCAAAATTTGTCCAAAAAACCACTTTTTCCTCACATTTCTGTGACAGAAAGTTCTGGAATCTGAGAGGAGAAACACATTTCCTTCCATCCAGCGTTCCCCCAAGAATCTGGATAAAAATGGTACCTCACTTGTGTGGGTAGGCATAGCGCCCACGACAGGAATAGATCACACAACGGTCAATGTTGGTACTTACATGAGGGCAACTGTTGACCCTGGGGTGATCCATTCCTGATGCAGGCACTAGGTACAGACACTCAAGTGGGGTAGTGTTTTTATCAGGACAGGTGGGGAAACACTGGGTGGTAACAATTTTGTGGATCCCAGCATATTCCTGTAGTTTGTGTGACAGAAATGCAATATGTTTTTTTTCAACATTTCAGCTTTGCAGGTTTTTCTGGGCAAGAAAACTTTGGGGAATCCACTCAAGTCACACCTCTGTGGGCTCCCTCGGATGTCTAGTTCCCAGAAATGTGTGGGTTTGGTATGTGTCCCCATATGGCCGCCGAGCACAGGACCAATAACACAGGTGCCTGCCTTACAAAACCAGTTTGTTTTGTGATAGATAATTTTGAAGTCTCCACAATACAATTTGGGTGGTGGAATTTGGGGATGAACTAAATTAGGGAGCTCCTAAGAGAGCACTCTCTCTCTGTGCTTGCTGCTGTATGCACCTGCTCTCTGGGTTGGGCTAACCCGCTATTGTCCTGTTTCACAGACTGTACTTGCGAAAGGACAGCAGGACTGTTCTCATCACCTCCCTCATAATTACTGGTAGATGAGTTCTCAAATGGGACTCCCCCAACTGAAAAATCACTCCCAGAGTCTGCGCCATTGTCCTATCCCTCAGATGCTGTTTCAGTATCTGCTGTCTCAGCCTCTGCTCCTATGTCAGAGCTGTCCTCTATAAGCCGAGTGAGGGCTTGAGCAGCAGTAATCCAACGAGATGCCATCTCTGCTACTGGCTAAACTGTTGTTCTAAAAAACTGGTCTGCGTAGAAAGTCACAAAAGTGCTGGTGTGTGTGTGTGTGTGATACGTAGAGGTCACCTTACCTTCATTTTTTCCCTCAATCAGCACATTCTTTCAAGATACCCAAAAAACACATTGTCACATACCAATCGTCATAGTCTTTCGCACCTCTAGCGTCCGAGGATTTTTTTAACCTCCTCCCTGATGCGGCCACTGGTCGTGACCCACACCAGGGAGGTAGTGTGGGTGTCGGCCAGTGGCTGACGCCCACTGTAGGGGTTAATGTAGGGGTTAATGTGTGCTGGACTCTGTTTTTGCTGTTTTTGTTACTTTGGGCACTTTACTACTGCTATCCAGTGCTAAAGTGCAAGTGCTTCTATGTAAAATATATGTGTAATTGGCTTTCCATGATTGGCATAATTGACTTACTAGTAAGTCCCTAGTACAGTGCACTAGAGGTCACCAGGTCCTGTAAATCAAGTGCTACCAGTGGGCCTGCAGCACTGGTTGTGCTATCCACATAAGTAGCTCTGTAAACATGGCTCCGACCTGTCACTGTAGTATTTTTGTGTGCAGTTTTAAACTGCCAATTTGACTTGGCAAGTGTACTTACTTCCCAGGCCAAAACCTTCCCTTTTCTTACATGTAAGGCACTCGTAAGGTAGGCCCTAGGTAGCCCCATTGGCAGGGTGCAGTGTATGTTAACAGTGGGACGTGTATTTCTGTGTTTTACATGTCCTAACAGTGAAATGCTGCCAAATTTGGTTTTCACTTTGCAAGGTCTATTTCTCTCATAGGTTAACATTGGGGCTGCCTTTAAATCTTATTAAAGTACAGATTCTCTTTCAGAGCAGTTAGAAATATGTAGTTTCGGAACTCTCAATTTGAAAATACATATTTTGTTAAAGTTTGTTTTTAGATTGTGTGATGGAAAATGCCTCTTTTAGATAGTAGGCATTTTGTTGCTTAAACCATTCTGTGAATCTGCCTGTTTGTGGATTCCCTGTCTGGGTCAATTTGGACTGTTTACACCTCTCCTCTATGCAGTGACACAAAAGGAGTCTAGTCTGCATATTCTGATCAGCCATCTGCGCTTGGAGGGAGGGGAAGAGTGGTCACGCACACCTGAAAAGGCTGTGCCTGCACTTACACAATACATTCTACAACCCCCTGGTGTGTGTCTGGGGCCTGGCCTGGGCAAGGCAGGATCTTACAAACAAGAGAGACTTTTCTTTGAAGTTTGCCTACATCAAAGGCAGAAAGGAGTATATGTAGTGGACCCCCAAACTCTTGCAAATTAGGTTACTTCTGGAATCAAGAGGAACATCTGTGAAGGAGAAGAGCTGAAGAGCTGAGGAGAAGTGCTGCCTCTGCCTCTGACTGTGCTTTGTTGGGTTATCCTGCAGTTGCTGTTTCTGCCTGTAAAAGGGGATGAAGACTGGACTTTGTTGTGCATTCTTGCTTGAGAAGAATCTCCAAGGGCTTGAACTGAGCTTTCCTCCTGTTGTTGAAGTCTCAGGGCCATCAAAGACCTCCCCTGCCAGCACCTGGACTCTCTGCTGAAACTCCTGCCCTGCCAAGTAGTGTCCTATCCAGTTACTGGGGCCTTGAAAGGTGAAGTTGTCAGACAAGAACTGAAAATTCATGCACAGACCACCATGCGGGGACATTTTCAATGCACCTTACATGACGTAGCTGATAATCGATGCACCTCCACATTTGCAGTTGAAATCAACGCACCACCTGCATCATGGCTGGAGAAACGAATCGCAGCAACCGCCAACAGAGGCTAATGACAACACAAACCGTATTTTCCATGCATCGTCCCGGGGCATCCAAGTCAACCCGACTGCGCAGATCTGAGGTGCCCCATCTAGAAATCGACACATCGCTCTCTTGCGAGGGAGAAAAATGATGCATCGCTGACCTGGCCGGAGAAAAAAATGACACACAGCCTCACTTGCAAGTAAGGAATCAAGGCATTGCTGACTTTTCCTATGCCCGCTCACCCGTGCAGATATTTTTTATACCAACCAGGTACTTTGCGTAACAACAGCATTTTCACTGTTTTCTACGGATTAAGGTCCTCCTTATGACATTGGCGCCACACTGACTGCCGCCAACATACCCCTCCATCGGTGGATAACCGCTTACCATATTATGACACACACATACCAATCCGTCACTTTTCAGCCACACACACAAGTCCGCCAGACCAAAGGTCAGTGATAAACTGAGGTATCAAAACCCACACCGTTATGCCAACAGAACAACTCCCCCAAGATTATGACCCACAAATCACCACAGCAGATATTCAATGGCAGTAAACCATTAGCTGTACATACATCTGTGCTCAAAATACACACACACATACAAAACTACACCACATTGGACAATTTAAATAACACACACCAGACACCCATACACACACCACACCCACACACCCACACCAATATAAAACACACACCCACACTACCCACAACAAACAATTGCCAACAGCAAGATCACTCACACAACCAGAGCCACACACCACCATCACCTATATACCACCCACGCACTGTACATCACACACCCCAACACATCACCCTACACACCCTCACCAACACCACTCACACTATACCCATGGCACCTAAACTACACCCCAGATTCTCTGAGGAGGAGCTACGGGTCATGGTGGAGGAAATCATCCGGGTAGAGCCACAGTTATTTGGATCACAGGTGTAGCAGATATCCATTGCTAGGAAGATGGAGCTATGGCGGAGGATCGTGGGCAGGGTCAACGCCATGGGACAGCACCCAAGAACAAGGGATGGCAACAGGAAGAGGCGGAATGACCTACAACAGAAGGTATGTTCCATTGCAGCAAGACACCAACTCGCTGTACAGTGGACTGGGGGTGGACCCCCACCTCCTCCCCCACAACTAACAACATAGGAGGAGCAAGTCTTGGCAATCATGCATCCTGAGGGCCTGGCAGGAGTAGCAGGAGGACTGGACTCTGGTAAGTCAATTCTATACTACTACTACCCCCCTACTTGCATGCCATTACATACCCCCACCCTCACTCCCATCACTCCACTCCATCTCACACACTCCACCATCAAAACTCGGTCATCCCAATGCAAGCCCTGCATTCACCACCAATGCATGGACACCACTCACACACATGCATGGACACATATCACTAAAGCATGCACACTAGAGCCAATCAGCTAGCCCACCACACAACAACTCACACAAGGCAAAGCTGCCAAGGCAATAACAACCATAGAGGGCAACTCACCAACACACAATATGTCACACACAGAAACAATAACACTGCATTTTCATCCCCACAGGTATCCCAGCCAATGTCACATGAGAAGAGGTGCCAGTAACATCCACTCTCTCCAAAGAAGAGGCCAACAGTGATGACAGCAGCTCTAGTCACCTAGATCTGGATGACCAACCTGGCCCATCAGGGACCTCTGGACAGTCGGTTAGCCAGGCACAGTCCCACACCACCACAGAGCCTCCCACCTCAGGAAACACCACCACAGCACCCACCCAATGGGCCCATACCTCTGTCCCCAGGACACATCAATCAGCAGTGTGTCCACCACTACAGGGACCCCAGGGCACCCCACAAACCCAACACAATCAGGGACCAGTGGTCAGTGGCAGTGGGCACACAGTTCAGGGGACAGAGGCACAGGACAACAGGGAAGCTGGGAGGACTGCTGTGTGCCAGGGGGAGGACAGGCCCAGGGAACGACCCTCCAGGAGGCGCTCACTGTGATCCTGGGAGCATACTAACATTCCCAGGATACACTGGGCCAGATCCTGGACAAGATGTAGGAGAACATGCGGCTGCAGGAGGGAGAGTACCTGGGGATCAGGGAGGATTTGAAGTCCATTAACACCACCCTGGTCTCCATTGCAGGGGTGCAGGCAGACATGGCCAACAGTATGAGGGAGACAGTGGCACACCAGCGGGCCCCTGCCACTAGCAAGACTACTGAACAGCCCTCCACCACCACTGCTACTAGTGGACAGGAGGACACCCCACAGGACCAAGAGGCCACCAGCACCCCTCCTCCTGCAGAAGGAGAACCACCCCACAAATGTTCCCTGTGATCCAGGCAGAAGCCAGAGACTATTGCCAAAACGCCCACCAGGAAATAAGACTCTCCTGACTGTCACCCTTGTGTCACACTCTGTCACCCAGTCCACCTTGAAATGCCATTTCTCCCATTCCTATGACCTCTTGGACAATGCACCTGTGCTACAAATAGACTGGACTCTAATCTGGACTTTCCTCCATCATCACCCCAGCCCATTGCTCATCCCCCTTTTCATCAGAGCACTGCAATAAACACACTTTGAAAAAATACAAGTATTGAGTATGTCAAATGATTTAAGTATGTATTTGTTTAATAAGGTTTCCACATTGCAATTTAGCTGTACGATAATGTATACATACAAAAGATCTGTAGTTGGCTGCAGTGAAAACACCAAGAGCAATAGTGGGACACCAACATCTGCAAAAAGAGATGCCAAAGGGTACAGTGAGTGGGCATAGAAGTGGGAATTCACAGCTTGCCAGTGACAATGTCAAACATGAAATTGTCAATGAAATGACACACAAGTAATGTCTTACCTGTGTGTAATTGGAAATATTGATGAATTACTGGACTTCTGTTGTCATCATCCTCATCCTCTGCCTCTTCATCTTCACTGTCCACAGGGTCTACTGCAGCCACATGGCCATCTCCAGCCTCCTCCTCCTGCAGAAAAGGCACATGGCGTCTCAAGGCAAGGTTGTACAACATACAGCATGCCACAATGATCTGGCAGACCTTCTTGGGTGAGTTGCAGAGGGATCAACCAGTTTGATGGATGCATCGAAACCTGGCCTTCAGGAGGCCAATGGTGCATTCAATAATCCTTCTTATTCACCTATATGCCTCATTGTAACACTCCTCTGCACTTGTCCTTGCATTCCTCACATGAGTCTGTGGCCATGATAGGTTGGGGTAACCTGAGTCACCTGCAAATATCGAGGGACAACTGTTAGTCACACACTAACCCTTATGCCCACACCATACAATTACACCAACATCCACTGGGTGGGAACAAGAGCTCACCTATTAACTCTGGAGTTGGGCCATCACATTTGGAATTCTGCTATTCCTCAGGATAAAATAATCATGCACCGAGCCTGGATACTTAGTATTGACATTGGAGATGTACTGGTCCGCCAAACACACCATCTGCTCATTCATTGAGTGAAACATTTTTGATTTCTGAAAACATGTTCATTTTGCCAGGGGAGGGGGACAAATGCATAATGTGTTCCATCAATAGCCCCAATGATGTTGGGGATATGTCCCATTGCATAGAAGTCAGCCTTCACTGTGGCCAAATCCTCCTTCTGGTGGAAAACAATGTAGCTGCACATCTATTTAATCAGGGGACACAACACTCTGGTCAGCACTATTGAGAACATTGACTGTGACATTCCTGCTGCCAAGCCCACTGTCACTTGGAAAGAACCAGTTGCCAAGAAATGGAGCACTGCTAGCACATGCACAAGAGGGAGGAATCCCAGTCGAGAGACGGATAGCAGATATCAGGTCAGGCTCCAATTGGGCACACAGCTCTGTGATTGTGGCCCTGTCAAGTCTGTAGGTGAGGATGATGTGCCTGTCCTCCATTGTTGCAATGTTCACCAGGGGTCTGTACACGGGGGCATGTCTCCATCTCCTATTTATCCATAGAGGTTGCAATCCATGGGGCAAAAGAGTGAGCAGCTGGTCATAATCTGTACATTGTAACCACTAAAGTTCAATGCATAGTGTGATTTTTTCAATTTATTAGTGGCATATGTCCAGAATGTTAAATTGTGAACTTTGACACAGCTAGGATCCATGGCCTGCCCCCTCCTGAAATGGAGTCCGCCTGTCCCATGTGGAGGGACATGTGGGAGTGAGGTAATTCCGCTGACATTGTGCGCCATTGCAGGAGGTGGTCGGGAAACGCAGTGCAACTCCTCATTGTTTATAATTGAGCCCTATGGGGTACAGTGGGCAATGGTGATGTACGCCTGCGGTGACGGTATGCACCACTGTGGACGTCACTGCCATTTTCTATCTGCTCACTCACTTGCTGCCTGATCTTCAACAGGAGAGAACCTACGCTGCATGTGCTGCTGGGACCTGTGTCTGGAACCTACCATGGCTCCTGTGACTGGGGAAAGGGCCTCTGCCTTCACCACAGCAGAGTTGGAGAGACTAGTGGATGGGGTCCTACCCCAGTACCAACTGCTGTATGGGCCTCCAGACCAACAGGTGAGTACACTGTGAATACGATGCATGGGGCATGAATGCATGAAGTGGTGTGTGTGAAGGCCTCGTCTGCAGGGGGGTTGGTGGATGGGCCCTGGGCACTGTGCAGCATGTATGCTGGGTCATGTGTGTGCAAATGGGGATGGGAAGGTGAATGGTGGGCCATGAGTGTAACAGGCAGGACGGTCTGACTAATACCTTTCTGTGTATACATTTCCTCTGCAGGTCAGCACCCATCAAAAGAAGGGTAAATGGCATGCCATCGCCAAGGACGTGTGGAACCTGGGGGTTTATGGCAGGCGGAACACCCACTGTCGGAAACGGTGGGATGACCTGAGACGCTGGGCACGGAAGAGAGTGGAAGCCCAGCTGGGGATGGCCTTACAACGAGGAAGGGGTGCCCATCGAACCCTGACCCCCCCTGATGGCCCGCATACTGGCGGTGGCCTATTTAGAGCTGGATGGGCGCTTGGGGGCATAACAGCAGCAACAAGGGGCTGAGTACAGTGCCATTCATTACTACATACGCTTGGTGGGGTGGTATCCAGATGGGGGATGTGTGCCTGTGGGTGCCCTTACATTGTAGAGTAGGTCCCATGTCAGGCAGGGTTCTGATGTGAAATTCCACCAAACTAGCCAGTGTGGGTCCCAGCAATGCTGCAGTTGGCAGATGTGTCCCTCCCCATGCACTGGCAACTAGCATTGTAATTGGTAGTGCATTGCCTAGTGCGTAGGGCTGTTCCCTGTGTGTGAGTGTGTTGTGTATGCCAACGGTGGTGTTGGTGCCGCCATTGACCAAGTGCACCCTTTTTCACTCCACCCCCTTTATTGTTTTGTCACCCTGTCCTTATGTGCATTAGCATCATCTGGGGAGTAGCAGAGGCACTGGCGATGGAGGGAGTTGCATCCCACAGGACCCAGGAGGCAGAGTCTATTGACGGTGAGGGGCCCAGTGGGACAGAGGGCGAGGGGAGCACCACGGTAGAGACTGGAAGGGACAGTTCAGACATGGATAACTCCTCCGATGGAAGCTCCCTGGTGGTGGCAGACACCTCTGCGCCCACCCCAGCTGCAGGTACAGCCGCCACCCCCGTACCAGCAACACCCTCCCAGTAGCCCCTCAGTGAGTTGCCGTGCCCGCTCACCCAGGAAGGTGGGCATTTCCTTCACCCCAGGCACCTCAGGCCCTGCCCTGAGTGAGGAGGCTATTGACCTCCTGTGATTGACCTCTGTTGGCCAGTCAACCATTGTGAATGCCATCTAGGGGCTGGGAGCCCATACGCAACAGACCAAGGCATTTCTGGAGGGCATTCACACTGGCTTGGCAGCCCAACAGAGATCAATGCAGGCTCTGGCCTCCTCGCTGATGGCAGCCATTGTCCCTGTTTCCACCCTCCAGCTTCCTCTACCCAATCTCATTCCCCTCAACCCCAACCTATCCCAAGAAGCACACAGGCATAAGAGCATGCACAAAAGACAACACACCAAAGTGGCACACGCAAACAGAAGCACTACACTTCATCCCACAGGCACCCACACAAACACCATCCAGATGCAGACATTCCAACATCCGCTGCCTCCACCACCAGCACACCTATCAGAACATACACCTCACTGGCAGTCGTCACCCCAACAGCCATGCACACTTCCCCTGTGTCCTCTCCCACTGTGTCTGTGCCCCCTCCTCCCAAAGTACACAAACACAAGCACTCAGACACCCAACCTTACAACAGCATCCAGACCATGCACCTGCACCCAAACACAGCAGACACCTCCTACAACCACTCCCTCTTCCTCCACTTTCAATCCTTCTCCCTCTGTCTGCCCCAATGTTCCTAATAAGCTTTTCCTCTCCACTGTTGACCTCTTCACTACCACTCCTCCCACCGTCCTTCAAGTGAGGCCAGGGTGGTCAAAACCCAGGCAAGCACCTCAGCCACCCAGTCCACGGGCCCAGTGGTGTCCCAAGCAAATCCAGGAGGGAAAGGATCTCGGGCACTAGTCAGCCAGACAGAAAGGGTGCCTGCACCAAGTGCTGCAAGGAAGGGCAAGGAGGCACCCCCAGCTGCTGCAAGGAAGGGCAAGGAGCCACCCCCAGCTGCAGCGAGGAAGGGCAAGGAGCCACCCCCAGCTGTTGCCAAAAGGAGCAAGGAGCAATCCCCTGCTGCTGCCAAAAGGAGCCAGGAGCCATCCCCAGCTGCTGACAAAAGGAGCAAAGAGCCATCCCCAGCTGCTGGCAGGAGGAGCAAGGGGCCTGCACCAGCAGGCAGTAAGGACAAGGGGCCTGGTGCTGGGACTCTGTTGGAGCCCACACCACCAACCATGGTGGGGCAGCCGTCCGAGGCTGTAGGGGATGGGCAGGAGCCTCCCCCCACAGCTACCAGCAGTAGCAGCAGCACCAGTGGGCAGCTGTCTGAGGCTGCAGGGGATGGGCAGGAGCTTCCTCCACCACCAGCTCCACCAGCAGCACCGCCACCAGCAACACCACCAGCAGCAGCACCAGTGAGCATCCGTCTGAGGCTGCAGGGGATGGGCAGGAGCCTCCCCCAACAACTACCACCAGCAGCACCCACTCACCTCATCATTCCCAGGATGAAGCTCACTGGGCATGATGCCCCCTCCAGAACTAGTGGATATGTGTAGGAGGCTGGCCTGGTTTGTTGTGGGTACCTTGGGTACTTACACCTTATACCAGGTCCAGTTATCCCTTATTAGTGAAGTAGTAGTGTTCTAGCAGCGAAGTCTGATAGAGGTAGCTATAGAAGAGCAGCATAGGCTGAACTAGGAGACATGCAAAGCTCATGCAATACCACTTATAGTTACACAGTACTTATACACAAGTAAAGACAATACTCAGTGTTACCAAAAATAAAGATATTTTTTTGGGTGACACAGTACCAATAATATCCTAGAGACAATACTCCTTCTGGTGGTAAGTATTATACGCAATATATACACTAGACACCAACCAAAAATGAGACAAGTAAATAGTCATAGAACAATGCAAACAATAGGAAATGCTATAGAATGCAAGGGCAACACAAACCATATACTTAGAAAGTGGAATGTGAATCACGAATTTCCCCTAAGACAAGTGTAGTGTGTGCAGAATCACTGGGAGAGTAAGAATACAGTAAAGGTAAGCAAATTACCCCACCCCAGAGCCCAGAAAAGCAGGAGTAAAGTACTGCAAGTTTCCATAGGACACAGTACACCTTGTGATATAGATTATTGCAGTAACCAACCAAGTCTGCAAACAACAACTTGTGGATTCCTGGACCTGAAGACCTGCAAAAGAAGGGGACCAAGTCCAGAAGTCGGAAGAAGTTCCAGGAAGGACCGGAGCCCCTGCCAACCCAGAAGAGGGTGCAAAAGAGTACCTGGTTAGTTGAAGACTGTAGAAATGCACCCAGGAAGATGCCAGCAGGTTCCTGCATGATGCAGAAGATGTCCCACGATGAGAAGATGGATGCAGACGTGATTTTGTGTTGGAAGTCGCCAACAAGCCTTGGTCACGACAAAAGTGCGTTTTGCATCAAAATGGTGCTGGCTGGACCCAAGAGGGACCTGGGGCCTCAACTATGTGTGAGGAGGAAGAGGGGGATCTCAGCACTGTAGAGAGCCCTCAGGATGCCAGGCAGCACCCACGGGAGTCCCAGGACACAGGGACAAAGGAGTTCCAAAATGCAGTTGGTGCAGCACAACAAAGGAAGGTTCCACGCCACTGGAGAACAACTCAGTGAGTTGAGCATCACAGGAGGGAGTGCTGGGGACCTGGGCAAAGCTGTGCATAAAGGAATTTTGTAAATAGTGCAGAGAGGCCTCAGGAGGTGAAGAAGAAACAGGACACAGGGGTACCATCGCTGTCTGGGAAGGAAAGGTCTTACCTTCTCCAAATTGCATCAGTAGGACCTCAGGACAGTCTATGTCGAGGGAGTCCACCCTCTGTTTCCTTAGGAGCACGCTCGTTGCTGTGAGAGGAGTCCAAGGATACCGGTCATCGTCTTGGAAGGTGCCTGTGTGAGCAGGGGAGTGACTCCGTCACCCCACGGGACATTTCTTTGGTCCTTCTGGTGCAGGATGAAGATAGGGAGTCCACAGAGCATGCACACTGTGGAAACCGTTGCAGTTGCTGGCTGGAGCTGAAGTTGAAGAGGAAAAGTACCCCTTGTGGATACTTTGTTGCTGTTACCTGTGGTTCCTGGAGCAGGCTGTGGTTGATCCAAGGTCAGAGGATGAAGTAGTAGTTGCAGAGGATTCCTGAAGGAAACTTGCAAGCAGAATCTGAAGAGAACACACAGGAGAGACCCTAAGTAGCCCTGAGAGGGGGATTGGCCACCTTATCAGGTATGGACCTACCAGGAGGGGTCTCTGATGCCACCTGCTGGTGTGGGCCACTCAGAGCCCTCCAGAGTGCCCCCACACCTTGCAAAGCAAGATGGCTGATGTCTGGGACACACTGGAGCAGCTCTGGGCACCACCACTTGGGTGGTGATGGACATGGGAGTGGTCACACCCCTTTCCTTTGTCCAGTTTTGCACTAGAGCAGGGGACAAGGGGTCCCTGAACTGGTGTAGACTGGCTTATGCGAGAAGGGCACCATCTGTGCCCTTCAAAGCATTTCCAGAGGCTGGGGGAGGCTACCCCTCCTCAGCCTGTAACACGCATTTCCAAAGGGAGAGGGTGTAACCCCCTGCTCTCAGAGGAAATGCTTTGTTCTGCCTTCCTGGGACTGGGCACCTAGGCCCTAGGAGGGCAGAACCCTGTCTGTGAGGTGGCAGCAGCTGTAGCTGCAGTGCAAGCTCAGAGAACTGGTTTGGCAGTACTGGGTGGATGCACTGAATTGTCTCCCCAATACCAGATTTGGAATGGTGGGACTATTCCATGATCTTAGACATGTTACATGGCCATATTCAGAGTTACCATTGTAAAGCTACATATAGGTTTTAACCTATATGTAGTGCATGTGTGTATTGGTGTCCCAGCACTCACAAAGTCCTGGGAAATGGCCCTGACATATGTGGGGGCACCTTTGCTAGTGCAAGGGTGCCCTCACACTTAGTAACTTTGCACCTAACCTTCAGCAAGTGAAGGTTAGACATATAGGTGACTTATAAGTTACTTAAGTGCAGTGAAAATGGCTGTGAAATAATGTGTGCGTTATTTCATGCCTGCTGCAATGGCAGGCCTGAGCAAGGGTTTGTCTGAGCTCCCTATGGGTGGCAAAAGAAATGCTGCAGCTCATATGGATCTCCTTGAACCCCAATGCCCTGGGTACCTAGGTACCATATAGTAGGGACTCATAAGGGGGTCCAGTGTGCCAATTGAAATTGGTAAATGAAGTCACTAGCCTACAGTGACAAATTTAAAAGCCTAGAGAGCATAAGCACTGAGGTTCTGGTTAGCAGAGCCTCATTGACACAGTTAAGCACTGTACAGACATACACACATTAGGCCATAAACTATTAGCACTGGGGTCCTGACCAGCAGGATCCCAGTGAGACAGGCAAAACCATACTTACATACAGGTAAAAAGGGGGGTAACATGCCAAGGAAGATGGTACTTTCCTACAGTAAGGCACCCACTCACCCCATCCTCCCTAGGATTAAGCTCACTGGGCATGATGACCCCTCCAAAACCAGTGGAGAAGCCACCCACTCACCCCATCCTCTCCAGGATGAAGCTCACAGGACACAATGCCCCCTCCAGAACCAGTGGAGAAGCCACCCACTTGACAGACTGTGACCTTGCTCATCCCAGGACCAAGCACAGGACATGTTGCCCCCTCCAGGGCATGTGGGCAAGTCACCCACTTGAGAGACTGTGGCCTTGCGCTCCCCAGGACCAAGCACAGAGCATGGTGCCCCCTCCAGAGCATGTGGGCAAGTCACCTCCATGAGAGACTGTGGACTTGCGCTCCCCAGGACCAAGCACAGGGCATGTTGACCCCTCCAGAGCATGTGGGCAAGTCACCCACTTGAGAGACTGTGGCCTTGCACTCCCCAGGACCCAGCACAGGGCATGTTACCCCCTCCAGAGCATGTGGGCAAGTCACCCACTTGAGAGACTGTGCCTTGCACACACCAGGACCAAGCACAGGCACGTTGCCCCCTCCTGGACCAGTGGGGTTGTTCTATCGGCCGGCTGAGGTGCCCCCCTGTTCCCTGTCTTCCTGAGGTGCCTGCCTATTTTCGAACTGATGCCCCTGCAGTGTTCCCTCCGTGTTGTTGCAGGAGTCAAATGGGGCCTTGGACTTTGTAATGTGGCCCTGTGGCCCACGAACATTGAGGACTGGGCAGTGTCCCTTCATTTGTAAATATGGCTATACATTTTTTTTGGATGCATGTATTGCTACTATATTTATCTTATTACACTCACTTTGATCTATTGGAGTTGTCCTTGCATTATTCCTGAAGGGCACGGGGTAAATATGTTATGTTACTGCATCTGATTGTGTATATGGTGTTGGGGGTGCTGTGTGTTGCATGTGTGTGTCACTCTCCTTTTCCTCCCTCCCCTGTGTGCTAAGCAGCTGTACTCACCATGGTCATCTTCGCCGTCATTGGTGCTTGTGGTGGACCAGGACGTAGAAGATCATGGGGAAGACATGCACCTTGGGCTCCATGGCAGCGTGGTTCTTCACTAAGTCTCCACAGGTGAGTCCTTTGACTTCTGAGGTCTGTTTCCGCCAGGCTTTTGATGTTGTTGGTACCGCCCCAGGAAAAGGTGGCGGATTGGACTGTCACAATACAGTGGGTGGAACATTGTCTTCTACCTGACTGTAGGTGGTTACCGCCGTGGTGCCTGTTGGTTCCGCCCTGGAGGCCGGTGTGTTAAAGTGGCTGAGCTCTTTCCGCCATGGTCATAATTTGGCGATATTTACCGCCAGCCTGTTGATGGTATTACCGCCACTTTATCACCAGCCGCCAGGGTTGTAATGAGGGCCCAAGACTCTTATTCTGTTGGAAATTCATATCTTGACTTGTGTATGTTGGATTTTTGTAATTTTGGCCTTGTTTTGTTTAAATAAAACTTAGCTATTTTTTCTACACCGTTGTTGTGTCATTTTGTAGTATTTTCAGTGTACTACTCTGTGTGCTGGTACAAATACTTTACACATTGCTTCTGAAGTTAAGCCTGCCTGATCGTGCCAAGCTACCAAGGAGGTGAGCGAGGGTTAACTGAGGGTGATTCTTCTTTACCCTGACTAGAGTGAGGGCCCTTGCTTGGACAGAGAGTAATCTGACAGCCAAACACCCCATTTCTATCAGTGTCCATATCTTGTGGTATGTCCCAACCTATGTTCTATCTTGTGTTGAGCGATTTCCTATCAGCAATGTTGAAACACATTGACAGCTACTTCATATTCCCCCGAATTGAGAATTTGGCCAATGTGAAGGCGACTTCAATGATTTTGCTGGCCTCCACATGTGGTGTGGGACATTGCACATACGTTGCCTTGGTGCCATCACAGGCCACTGAACAAGTCTCTCCCAACAGAAAAAACTTCCATTCAATCAACGTGCAAGGTGTCTGTTTATCTGATCTGTTTGCCCGGAAAATCACCTGTTTCCCTGGATCAGCCCATGATTCCTTTATAATGCAGAACAGCACCATACCCCTGCTGATGTTTCATCTGTTGGAAGAGGTGGCAGGAACTGAGATCCTTGGCCCGGAAGATTGCTTGTTGCCCTAGATAAGCCTATGATTCCTTCATAATGTAGAACAGCATCATACCACTACTGATGTCACAACTGAGAGAGCCTGGCTGGCTGGTAAGTCATATCTGTCCTGATTGTGTGTGTGCAATGTCAGTTGCTACAATCATGAAGTGAGTCACTCACAGTTGCACTTATGTCCCATTCCTAAACACTAAGACTCAGCGTATCCAAAGCATTGGTTAGTGATATAAAAGAGGAATCCAACTACGCCAGTCTGCTTCAATGAGGCCCATGGAAGAACACGGAGGACAGTGGAGTGGGCTTTTGGGCTCCTGAAGACCAGATATTTCTGTTTGGACAGGACTGGTATAGCCCTCCTCTAATCATCTGGGAAAGTGTATCAGGTCACTGCGGCATGCTGCATGCTTCACATCCTTGCCCTGCAAAGGATTCTCTCTTACATCTCACAGGAGAAGGAGCCTGCAGTGCCACTGGTTGGAAATCCTGAAATGCCAAATGAAGATGACAGTGCTGAAGAAGAAGGAGCTGATTTGTGACAAGATCTCATTGACAGCTCCTTCTCATGATCGTACATATGTCATGTCGTGCTTAGCTGTGCAATGTACTGTAGTTGTGAGAATGTGTGGAGTTGATTCTTTGAAATAGTTGGGGAGCTGATACTCGGACACAAATCAGTCAAAGGCTGGTTGATGAGATAGCTTTTGACACATCCCCAGCTTGATGAAATTGATTTGTTTGTGTCAGATTTATTGCAATGTGCTTTGTGTAACAGATCCCTACTGTGTGACTTGTGTCATATGTATGGTTCCATGCTTATACGCCTTGTTTTGTTCTTTGTTTAGGTGCCTTTGCCATGAGAACTTCATGTGGGCATTTCAGTTGTGACATTGGCAGGTATGTGATGCTGTTCTGACATACAAAGTGAGCAAGGATTGTTCCAGGGAATGTAGGTCACAGACTTTAGTTGTAGGAGACCTGTGCCAAGACAGCTTGCAAAGTGATAGGATGGAAGTTCTTCATTGGACTTGTTACTTGTCTGATGCATCATGTGTGTCATCATGTGGTTAGTAAGTTGTAGGACACAATCATGTCAGTTACCCTTCACATTGGCTAAACACTCTTTATGTATGACCTGATGTAACTGTTGATGTGTTTTATCACTGTAGGACAAAATGCCAAACCCAAGATTCATGAGCACTAGATTGTTATGACAGTTGTACTGCCATCTGTCTGAGTCTTGCATTATAAGAGATTGGTGTGGCAGGTGATATGGTTACAGCTGATGACATCAACCACTTAAATGTTTGACATTTCTACAGGACAATGTCCAACAAATCCCTTCCTTCCATGGTCTAGAGGGCTGTACCTGTCAATATGTTCATATACTTACTATGAATCAAAGATTTCTTCCTTGACCAGACACTTGTATATATGTGTTTGTGTGGAATGCTTGTAATCCTGAGCTGGAACCTGTGTACATGCAACATATCCCATCTTTAATAAGTACCTTGGATCATCATCATATGGTTCACATAGTCTGATGCATATACAAAGTAAAATGTGAAATTAGAGACAGCAGACCTGTTTTTTGAGAGGTATATTTACTTCAGTGCACAAACATAAAATAAAAGTGGGACACAAATGTGAATAAAAATGAAGTGAAGGGGTCAGTCATGGAGGATAAAATCATTGGAGTAGATGCCACACCATTGGAAGTCCAAAGTCCAGAGTACTCTTCCCATGGGAACTAGAAGTTGTTGCAGGATCAGTCTACAAAGTGTATGTGTAAAACACAAAGGAGGGTCTAAAGTAAGGGGATTATTACTGGAAGTGGTGAGTGTCTTACCATCTGCAACTCCTGGAGTCTTTGCTGGACGTTCCCAATTGTGATGGGGGATCAGTTGCTACAGAGCCAGGGGTATATATACCGTGTTTTTCCTCAGGCATGACCTCCCTTTCTGTGGCTGACACCGATGTATTTGGGCTGGATGTTGTTTGTGCCAAAATAAGGGGAAGATGACTTTTGAAAAACCCAGGGTTGTGCAAATGTCCCTCAGCACCCCTGTTAGGGAGCCCATGGTTAAACTGTGGGCTACTGTATGTTTGTGCATGTCTTTATGCATGTCTCTCTGTAACTGCTTGATTTTGTGGAGTTCGGTCAACACCTGGCCCATCATGCCTTGGTACTCCTGATAGAGATCCCCAAGACATGGCTGATGGTGTACTGGCCAACAGTGCTGGTAGGTGACATTGTGGCCACATCAAGACTCACTGTTGCCATCTGACCAGGTTGCCCAATAGACCAGGAGGTTCCTTCACGTCTCCAAGTCCAGGGGTGTTGTCATCCCTGAGGGCTTCATTCAGGGGCGGAAGTGGTAGTCTGCACTGTGGCCTCGGTGTTCCTAGTGGCTGCTTGACCTGTTGATGAAGAACATACATTGTTATTGTTTGAGGTGTGACATCTATCTCCACATTTTTTTGTTACAGTAAGCAGAGACATTCGACATTCTTAAGTTGTAGGTTAGCCTATTGTGTCACATTACCATAGTATTGGAGTATTTGACATGACATGTGACGCTTGCCTAAAATATTTCACTCAAGCAGCTGATGAGATGGGCAGATCAGCTGAACTTTTGAGGATGGACTGAAAATGACATCTTACCACCAGTAAAGCCAACACAATCGAGAGGCAACATATGCCTTGGACCATTTGGAGGCCTAGTTTAGTGGAATGCAGGCAAACAAAGGACTTTGTTGTAAATGTGACTGGAGTCATCGTGTGGACAGTGCTGTGTCAATGTGTCTGCTGATACTACCACTTTGGTAATGCAACTTGAGGCCTTGGAAATACTTTTTGTACACACTTGGTAAGATGTCATTCCTGTCCTCAATAGTTCATCTTTGGTTAGCAGTTCAAGTTGGAGCAAGATTACAGACACGTCTCTGAGTTGAGCATGATCTACATGTTGCTCACTCACATGGAGGTACAGGAGTACTTGGCAAGTGGACACTGGGCTGATGTTTGGAGTTACAGACACAAGGCCTCTTGGTAGTGGCAGTCAGGTCACTCTCTGTACTACACACACTATGCAAATGGTATCCTTCCAGGTGAGTACACTTTAATTGAGAGTTGAGAAACAGGAACATTTGGACAAGTGTACACTGGGCTGGTTTTTTGAGTTATAGACACAAGGCCTCTTAGGAGTTGCAGTCAGGTCAATCTCTCTACTACACACACTAGACAAATATTGGGTGTTCCACTTCTGTATGCAGATGGTATTTAGGTGTGGCCATACATTTACATGTTGAGACATACCATGAGTCCTGGGATTATTTTTTTTTTTTAATTGAAAGACTTAGACGCATCCTTTGGACATATGCATGTGATCGGCCTTGGTAGCAGTGATGCTGGTTCCAACAATTCAGATTGACAGTGTTGACACGCAGATACTCTGGGTACTGAATGTTGGTGGGGTACATTAACAAGACAGTGGCAGAAGCTGAGCTGTGAGCATGCACAACAGTGCAATTTTGTGGCAGTTTTTGTATGGTGACTTAAGAGACCTCACTCCCTCAGGTTTTCCTATCAAGACCTCAGGATGCAGGATGACCAAGACCTTCTCTTAAAGTCCTAATAGGGCACTGGGAGAGCCACCGCCAGTCGTGTTGGCCTTCAGCTCCTGCCTGGAGAACAGGGAATGGACTTTTCCCTAAGGTAATTCCACCTCTTTTTAATGTCCTCCTTTGTGCTCAGGGAAATGCCTACAGCATTTACTTCGTCAAAGATCCTTTGCCACATTTCCATAGTTCTACTGAGAGGAGTGTTCTGGACTTTGGGCCTCGTTATGAGTTTGACAGTACTGTGACCGCCATGTTGGTGGTCCAACCGCCAACAGTCTGGTGGAGAAGACCACCAAATATGAGTTTGGTGGTGGTGCACACAGAAGACTCCTAAAGCAGGCTTGCACTGGCAGGCTGGACAGACCGCCGCGGTCAAATAGAGGCTCAAACAGCCCGGTGGAGACCATGTTTCCACCGGACCTATTAGGAACTTACACACTGCCAGTGTAACCACAGTGGTCAAAACAACATAGAGCACCATGCAGAAATGAACATAAAAGGAGATACTCACCTCCAGAAAGCAATACACTTCCAGAGTCACCATGGAACCACAACTAGATGTCATCCTGCTGCTTCGGCTCACTGAAAGACAACATAGTCATCGCCAATGAGGACGACAACAACTGTAAGTACACACACTCACATATGCGAAATGTCCAAATGTGTGCAGTTACATTAGATACCATAGGGAGGGGGGTGCGAAGGGCTGCACTCACATGTAACAGCATAGTGACACTTGCACTCACATACTGCATCAAGGACACCCGCACATCACGCATACTGCAGCACACAGACACACCACAGGTCAATACCACACACTTATGCATGACAACACAGCACAGGCCCAGCCTCACAGATCCCCATTCAACATACAAACTTGTAACAACAACACAACAGCTGCACACACACATGTCACACACTCGCAACCAACACTGGCCAGGGACTTGACACACATATAACACATTGTACACCCATGTGTGATGGAACACAAACAACAACATCATCATACAACTTAGCTAACAACACACACATCACACACACACAGTACATCAAACCTATCACACCATGTACAATACACGCAGACTCAAACAGTCAAAACACACAAAGTTACACAGCACAACAAGAAACACATATCACGAGAAACAGAACACAGAGCCTGACATGTGTCTGTGGAGGATTCCTAGAAACAATGCAAGCCAACAGTCTGGTCAAACTTACCAACCTACACACAGGTGTATATGATCTACCACAACTGCATCAAATAAGTGTCATGTCAAACATGAGGTTCCCAAACAGCCAGGCCTCATTTGACATGTCCTTCATAGCTACAGGAGGTTCACATGACAAATTTCAATGTTGAGTCATGAATTAACTGCTCAATTTATACATGAAGTTGTGAGTGGACTACCATTGACTATGTATCATACCTACAACAGTATGCCTATGGACAAAACTTTGTGGCCAGTTTCTACTTTCAGAACACCAGCATGGTTGTCACATTCCTACAGATGATACCAATATATGTGTTCCTGTAGAAATGTTGCAACATCTCACTGGTATTCAACATGCATATTGTCAACTCTGATGGGACATCCAAAATGTCTATGTATATCCCCCACTTACCAAGGGGGGGATTACTTTGCAACAAGTGTGAAGAAGTTAACTGTCTATGCAATGTGACATGTCTGATGGACATCACAGCATTACATGATGCTGTCATTCATCAGAAACCAACAAATACTAGACTTGCTTGGCCCTGCCCAACTTATATCACACATAGACAAGTGAAACACAGACTGGCTTGACCATCCTCTCCACTGATAGATGTGCAAATACAAAAAGGGCATATGTAAGGTGATAAATAGGCAGACAACATGCATCTACAGCACCAGCTGTCATGTTAGCACATATGACCAGACATCAAGCAGATATGATGATAGGATTTTTCAGGTTGAGTCTGGCATAACACCTCTACTAATCATGTGTAACAGTCACAAGGTGGGTCAGGGAAGAAACATGTCACACTTTCCACAATGTCTCAGGACTGAAAACCTGTCATCAAACATAGGTACATGCCTGGGTACTCAACCATTTTAGCACAATCATAGCACCTAACTGACTTTAATAACACATTCTGAAATATTGCCCATTAGCATTTGCTCACCATATCAGAGAATAGTTGAGTTACAGAAACATATGTTTGCATGGTGCACTTACCTGCTCCTCTGGTGCACCATAGAGCTGTCCATACAAGGGTAGGACCTTGTCCACCAGCTTCTCCAGCTCATCTCACCTGTAGGATGTGGCATGATGCTCCCAGAAGCAGTACACAGCAGCTCAAGGCATCAAGGTCTTGCTGGCAGCAGTGTCAGGAGTGAAGTGAGAGATGAAGTATAAGATAGCAGTCGGGTCTGTTATGTAAGCGACCATCACCGCTGGCGGACACAGCCAT
The DNA here is from genome assembly GCF_031143425.1 of Pleurodeles waltl. Taxonomy (NCBI): domain Eukaryota; kingdom Metazoa; phylum Chordata; class Amphibia; order Caudata; family Salamandridae; genus Pleurodeles; species Pleurodeles waltl. The sequence continues at coordinate 253,996,396 of NC_090438.1, read as the reverse complement.
TGGCCCTGGATGGCCAAAGGTAGCAATGTGTTCCAGTGACATAGTCTACCACTGTAGCTTCTGCCTTCCCTCTATGACTTCCACCAGCGATCGCGTTAGTTTCCTACTGTCTAGTATAGTAGGTCAGACAGTCGCCATTTTAAAGCCCTTAGGAGGTCGGAAAAGTGTATTTCATGATGCATCACAATGTGGAAAACATAGATACCACTTTATATCCAGTGCTGGCATTGACCAAACATGTATGATTATCTAGATTTGTAGTGTGGTTAGTTTTACGTATCCTTTGCACGTTAGCTTCAGGCTTTAGGCCTTTGTGCACTTTGCCCTGGATGCATTTTATTCACTTGGTGGCAGCTTAGAGCCTCTCTGCACTTTGATCTAAATGCTTTTTATTAGGCTTCGTACTGTTATTTTTCAAATAGCCAGTTCTACGGTTTTATTTTTTATTCATATCACACTGTTTAGCCTACTTCAGCACTGGAGTTCTCCATAACACATTCACTCTGTGCTTCAGTCAAGGATACAGTCTGGTACATTGCCGATAGACGTGGTAGGAGTTTAGACTTGGCATTCCTGCGTAGGGACATTTTGTGATCACGCTGACATGTTAGTTATAAAATCACTTTCTTGTCCCAATACACGCAAGAGGGAGATTCCAACCAGGGAACCACAACTAGACGCTGACTGCCTCGTTGCAGATGCTGAACCAAGATCACAGGCCTTTGCTCAGGTATGAGGGCTGATGTCTCCTCGGTGATTCAGAAAGGCAAGTTAGAAGCTTAACATGCTGTGCTCGAAATAGATCAAGCAGAGGGAGAGTAGAAACTAATAGACACGATGATAGCTTTGTTCTTATGTTTTACTCTCCTGGTGACTATTTCAATCCTACTGTGTTGTGTGGTTCTGGTTATTGCGGCTCACGCCTTATTATCCAAAATACAGTCGTTTTATTAAAACATTATATAAAACCTATACTGTCTTGGTCATTTGTATATGAGATCATACTGTAAATGAGAGAGTTGGTTTGGATCTGAGTGACCACGACTTCCCTGAGAAGTTCCAAAGATGTCATGCACTGGGCTGCCCAATCATCTCTTCCCCGTGGGAGAAATGAGGCACTGCTAGTTAGCCGGAGCAAAAACCGGATTTAGGGTGACAGAGTTCCTTACACGTGGGTCAGACTCAGTCCCCCACACCGTGATCGATCCTGCTGCCTAGAAATCCAGTAGTCTCATTTAGGACAATGAGAGCCCACGCGACATGGTGCCACCAACGATTGGTCTGGCTCTAATATTTAGGTCCGACTGACTCTCTCGGTCTCATATATATTTTGACTCCTCGGTTCCGTAAGCGGAGACGTCCGTGGGGCTGAGGGTTTCCGCCACCACGGGATAGGTACATCCTATTACTTAGTGGTTGGTTGTTCAAGCTTGAACTTTGAAAGGAAAAACCCCGTTATTGGTGTGCCTTCGCTACCCAGGTGCTGTTTTTCTCTAGATGGCGAATCCGGTAGTGGTGCAAGTAGCGCTTAATATGCGACACCCGCTCACAGGACATCTGATAGCACATGGACTGACGGTCCAGGGGGGTCCGGTTACTTTTGTGGTGGACGCCCATGCAGCCTATAGAACAGAACTTTTTTATTCTTGGGTCGTATTTCCAGCAGTTGATGGGGGTACAAACACTTTTCACGAATACACTGTTGCGAATGTCCCTGGACAATACAGGGCTTATGCATACTTAGAGATACCTTTATCTTATCAAGAACACCATAATTGGCTTGATGGCGCCCTCCCACACACAGTAGCACAAGTTAGGTTAGGTCCACTGATTAATGATGGTCCTACCTGGCCTTTATTGGCTACATATACACCTCATCCTGCGGCTGCTCAATTGACAGTGGTTGAAGTTCGTCGTTTATATACAGACTTAACGGCTACATATAGACGATTAGTTCAGTTTGTCATGCAGACACTAAATACAAACGCAGCACGTGCTGCTCCGGCGCACCCACAGGCGGTGGTTCCGGGTATCAATCCGGCCACTGTACACTCAGTTATGGGTAAAGTACCGGCTAAACGTGAGGAAACTCCATTTTGGCTGGCGCAAAAAATTAATACGCTGGAAGCAGTGTTTCCCCATACGGGACCTCAGGATAAACATAGAATATTGATGATGTGTTTGCCGTATGGGATGGTTCCTCCGGTGGACCTTTGTAATACCTGGGGCACGGTGTTTGCCGCGCTCTACACTACCGCACACGGTACACCGACATTTGCTAATTTACCGGAAGTGCTTAAACAAATTCAAGATGAATATGGGGCTGCCCCTGCCTTAGATTTGGGCATGCAGTTAATGGGCAATTTTGCCGCAGTTTCTTTATTATTTTGAGTAATCTCAAGGGAGAGGCAGTAGCACTAGCAGTGCGAATGCGTCTTCGGGACGTTCCGCAGATTAATCAGGAGCGGGAACTTCCGAGAATAATAGCAGAGACATATTCCAGTATTGGTCGCGATAGCCTAGGGGCTAGACCGCAAAAACCCCAATTACAGGGTAAAAATAATAAAGACAATGCTAAACAATAGCAACATGAGGGTACTAAAAAGCGCTGGGAAAAGAAACAGCAAACACCTAAGAAAGATGGGGGACAGTCTCCGCAACCGGAGACCCCGCAGAATAGGTATAATCTCAGTAATAGGGATAATTTGAAGAAGCCTGATAGATATCAATATACTGATACACGCCAATCTCGTTCCCTTCAGGACTCCTCAGAGAAGAGAAGTGAGAGAGGTGGGCGGTCAGAGCGGAGAACGGAGTACGTGAAACCAAGACAGGATTCACAACGCTCAACGGAGGTTTCTATTAAGCAAGAAGAGAAACCGCTGCAACAAAAACAGCTATTTAAAAAGAAGAAGGTGGCAGCAGTCTCAGTTAGACATGCCGCTCAAGAAGAGAGTTCTCTTGACGAACAAGACATGGGCGTTGGCACTGTTAGACAGCGCGGCAGAGGTCACAATAGTTCGCCAGGGTCTTCTAGAGCATCTGGAGGTGAAAGCAACTGATGACTTCATACAAGTCGAAACAGCGGATATGCGAGTCTCTGCTCCTGATAGAGTATATAAAGTGACTCTGCGATTAGAAGGGGACATTGACCGCATTGTACACGCCATCTTTTGGGACCATGTGGTAAAATCATATGATGTTCTGCTGGCCGAACAGGATTGGCCACCTGACTTTGTTTGCGACTGTCCAGTTGGGGAGGAGGTTATTACACCTTCCTTCTCACCACTTGTTCCGAGAGAACTAGCGGAGTCCTATAGTAAAACATGGGCTCTAGCACAGGCTCCCGCCCTCTATAGAAATAACGTGGGGTGGGATAAACAATCACCTTATCATGTAATTCCAATAAAGGGCGAACCTCAGCCACAGCTGCAGTATCCTATCAAATTTGAGGCAAGGGCATCGGTTAGGAAAATTCTTACACAATTGGAGTACCAGGGTGTAATTGAGCCCTGTGTCTCGCCAATGAATAATCCCTTGTTTCCGGTTGCTAAACCGGACCATTCATATAGGATTGTGGTGGATTACAGACATTTAAATGGTCATACACGCACATATGCAATACAGAATTCACATAGCGCAGCGCTTATGAATAATATAGTGCTTAAGAAATACAAAACTACGTTTCATATCTCGAATGGATTTTTCTGCCAAAATATAGCGCCCGAAAGTTGGGACTATACCAGTTTCAGTGCGTTTGGCTGTCAGAAAAAGTTTTGTCGTTTGCCTCAGGGGTATAAGAATAGCCCAGGACTGTTTTCGGCTCGTGTGACTGAAATGCTGCACAAGTTGGACCCTGAAGCGTTATCATATGTTGACATCTGACAGACGATGAGATTCTGCAACATCTAAGGCGTGTATCGCGCATTGTTGTGGGTTTGCGGAAATTGGCTATAAGTTTAATTTTAAGACATCAAAGATTGCCTTCCTCAGCGTCCTTTTCCTGGGATATGAGTTGTCGAGTGAGGGCATGAGCTTAGCGCCACCTTTTTGGGAGAAATGTGCTTTATTAAAGCCTCCGAATACGGTTCAGAAGCTCCAGTCATTTTTGGGGTTTCTGAATTTTGGCAGAACTTACATTCCTGATTATGCTACGTGTATAAAACCCTTATACGAGTTGATTCGTCCAAATTATTCGAGTAGATTTTGGACGATTGAGCATACACATATATTACGAGATTTGCAAACTGATCTCTTAGCAGTTAAACATTTACACACACGGGACAATAAGACACATTTAGTCATCAGGGTGATACCTAGGGCTGTTGGGTTTACATATGTCACCTTTAATGAGGGTGAGACAGTCCCAATTGCATACAAGTCCCACTTGTATTCTGTTGCAGAACAACGATTTGCACAAACTGAGAAAATACTCACTGCAGTACAGATGGCTGTGATTAAAGAAAGACCGCTTGCCCAGGGCCAACGCATTATTGTCGTTTCCCCGATTCTGGCCTTAGAGGCTGTTACAAAAGCGAGTGTCCCTAATTCAAAAGCTTTACACCCGCGATGGATACAATGGGCTACGTCTTTGACGGCCACTGATGTAGATTACATATTTGACCCTAAACTGCAGACTCAAGAATTTCTTCAATATGAAATGGAGTACCCAGTCCCTGCTGGCACATTGCCTACTGACCAATATCAGGTGGTCATGTATACCGATGGCTCTGCGCAACCAGCGGTTGGGACTAAACAACAGTATTCTGCTGCATGTGCGGTGGTGAGCGGCACTATGGAGGGGGAAGTGTTCTCCCCCCGACATACTTATACTAAAACCTTGGGAGATTACACAGCACAGCTGGCTGAGCTCAAAGCTCTATTGTTAGCGCTGGAGCAAGCGGATCCGGCGATTTTGACCTTGCTGGTCTGTGACTCCTACTACTGTGTACAGTCTTTCAATTAATATCTACACTATTGGAAGTTGAATGGGTTCAGAGATTCTAAAGGCAACACCATTAAACACAAATTGTTGTGGGGTAAGGTTGCGGATCTGAAAGAGACGCTTCCTAAGGTCCATGTTGTACATACACTTGGACACCAGCACGTTGGAATACACGTTGCTGGGAATACTTTAGCTGATGAAGCCGCGAAATCGGCAGTGGCTGTCGCCACTGTGGCCGCAGTGACTCGTTCGAGTTCCAAACCAGACACAGAAATTTCAGCTGCCATAAAAGCTACGGCTGATGGCACGCCCTTTCCTAAAGGATTTCCTTCTAAATATGGTTACTGCTTGAATAGTGCGCTAAATGCTGTTGGTAATATTCCAGGCATTGGTGTACGTGAACTACCCAATAAAATTGAGAGACCTCGATTAATTTCTGCAGCACATGAGGGGGTGGCGTCTGCGCATGCTGGTGTGGCTGCCATGATTTCACTTTTACAGGCTTGTTACTGGTGGCCTGGTCTCTATAAAGAGACAAAGCAATATGTCCTTTGTTGTGACGTTTGTCAACAGATTAAAGCTTCGTCGGCTAGACGCCCACAGAAGACGCCCCTTCTGATTTCAAATAAACCTTTACAGTGTGTGTACTTGGATCATTGTGGTCCGCTGACACCAGATAGTGCATACAAATATATTTTGGTTGCTGTAGATTCGTGCTCCAGATTTGTGTGGGTCTGGCCACAACTCTCGGCTGACGCTAGGACTGTTATTAAAGATTTGCGCATCTTTGTCAATACATTTGCAGTTGCGGCTTTTCATTCGGACCAGGGACCTGCTTTTGCCTCTAAGGCATTCAGGGACACCATGGCTTCGTTGGGGGTCCAGCTCCAATTCTCGTCTCCATTTCATCCCGAGGGAAATTCTGTAGTGGAGCGTTTAAATCGTGCTTTAAAGCAATCCTTACAGGTCAGGGTTATAGGTATGGGTCGTAGTTGGCTAGCTCACCTGTATGGAGTACAGAGAGCACTTAATAACTTGCCTAGATGGCCACTGGGGGGTCGTACTTCATATGAGTGCCTGTTTGGAACACAAATGTATGTTCCTGATCTAGGTGGTCCTGGTGTGGAGGCGGCAGATACGCCTTTTGACATAAATGATCGTGTCACTGTTTTGCAGGATTTACAACAATTCCATGAAGATAACTCTTCTGCAAGTGCTGCCTCCTCAGGAATTAAGGATGAGCCAGTAACACCTACTGGTTGGATACCCAAGATTGGGAATCTAGTGCGTGAAAAGGTCGCAGTAAAGAAATAATTTGGTCCTTCTTATCGAGCACCTGTCCCTGTGTTAGGGGTTAGCGGCACGAGAACTGTGATTTTACCGCCGCTGCAAGGGGCCATAGGAAACCACTTTGTTTCCATTGATAATGTCAAGTTACAACATGTGGCCGATTCTGCACAGCAGACCAAGAGGGACACCCAATAGTTCCGGAATCCCTCTCACTACTGGGGAAGAAGTCCCGCTGCAGGTGATTTACACCGATGCGGTTTCCTCTCCGAGCTTGGGGAGGGTGGAAGCTGATCTGTCGATTGTTCCACAGACGAAGATTAATTTGGAATCTTTTGATCATGTTGCTGTACGTTCTACTGATGTTTCTGAACATGTGGTTTATAGCGTGCCTAGACGAGAGCCTCCATCTGCTTCTTAGTTCACAGTTGCTCCTTTTGCAAGAACTGCCTCTGGCTGCTTCAACGACACTGATGATGCAGTGTCCAGCTCCTCGTCCTCGATGTCTTCAGTCCCAGGTCCACGTAAGCTGTTGTGTTGGCTTAAACGCACATATTTTGTTTTTCCTTGGAACTATTTGTGGCTTTTTATGGCTGTAATGACTCTTTTTTTGTGGTTGGGATTTGTGGTTACTTTTTTTCTAGTAATACATGGTCATTTTCTTCCTGATCGATCTGACATTGAGCACGTGGAGACTGTGTTAAAACCACATTTATCGTCTCATATGGTTCGAAGAGACTTGTCCAATGTAAACATTTCTGCAATACCGATTCCGGATGGGATTGTGTGGGATAAAGTAATGTTTGATATGTATGGTCCCACTGAATTGATTCAAATACCGTATGTCCTCAAGTTATCAATGAATGATATTGTTATACCAGGCATTGTTTCTGATGATTGGGATGTGAAGACAGTGGATTCTATGCTGACAGTTTTGCAATATTATACTGTCTATGACGATGAAGATGCTTACCAATTTAGAGATAATCATGGTGACATGTTTTGCTACAACTATTATGGACACCACTTTATTCATAAAGCTAGTAGCCCTAAGTCCATATTTAATTATGTGCAATGGGAACATTGCTCGACTCCTCCACAAGGGAGTTCGAAAACGTATTATGATAAATTTGCATATTTTTCTGGGCATAATCAACGAAATGCTAAGTCTTACTATTTTAAAGTTACTCCGTATTCTAATAAGCAAATGTTATTGACCGATACTAAATTACTGTATTCAAATTTGTTTGTATCTAAACTTTCGGTCGAGGGGTATGAATACTGGTTTAAGACTGTTGACTTGAAAAGTGTTTGGGGTACGAAAAATTGGCAGATGCAAGGCAAGGACACAATCTTTAGAGTATGTATTATCCCTGTGCAGATGATTTTCCTCAATGACACAGTACAACAGACTAGCTGTTTAGGCTTGGCAACAATTAGAGAGTTACATTTGCCTAGTATACCTGTCCCTTCCAAATTAAACAACTGGCAGCACTATGTGAATGCTACTTTTAGTGAATTTACACATTGGGTCCAGAATGGTACGCTTAACACTTCATCGATACATCTGGGCGGGTGGTTATTATGGCCTGTAGACACTAATAAGTGTCATCAATGTTTTGTCACCTCTTCAGGGGGGTTCAGGACTAGTAGGGCAGACCCTCGTTACATTTCACCAGAATATGCTGATATTATAACTACATACAGCATGGGGAAGCTTTGTCAGCAATGGTTGAAGTCATCCACGCTGGATGCAGTTAAGTCACATCTCACGTTACTGTCTAATGATACTGATTTGCAAGATTTTTTGTCAGGTCCCAAGGTACCACGGAAGAAAAGATTTTTATACAAAGTTTATAATGAGATTTGGAAGCTTTCACAACAGGAGGCTGCAGCCCGGTTGAGGCAGATTGATCAGGAAAACCTGATGCAGACTTTGTCTGTTGTTGATAATGGCATGCATACCCTTTCTGACCGTGTTTACACGATTGACAGCATTGTTTCCTCTGCTATTGACATTATTAAAACGGACATGTCTTCTTTATATCATGGGCAGAGTCAGACGCGGTCCATCATGCAGCTGGGTTGGACTCTTCAGACCTTGAAGGCAGGTTGCGTTCCATGGCAGCACATTCGTGCCAGAGAGATCTTTGTCTCCTTTAATTTGACTCGTCAACAACAGCTGATGGCTAAAAAGGAAGCGACGTATGTCATGTTAAATATTGAAAAATTGGAGAAACTGCCTTTCACGGTTGCTGAGATTCCGTCAGCTGAGTGGTTGATTCATGGGGTTATTAATCTGCCTATCTCCACTCTGCAATTTACTTCTTGTTTGAAGCACATTCCGGTGGGTAGATATGAACTATTGGGAGACAGTTACATACACGAGGTGTGGGAGCTTCCCTTTCAATACAGATGTGTTAATGGTTTGAGGGAGGTTTTTCTTAGCGGTAGTGAATGCGAAGCTTCTGTCAGCCATTCTATGGTTTGTAAACAGCTGTCCTTGCACGGAGCGTGTAACGCTTCGATTGCTAACTTAGCTTGTTATCTGAAGGGAGTTCCAGTCCCGGTTATTAAAAACACTTTCCAGGTGCTTTCTAACGGCAGTTACATTGTTCTTAACAGCGAACGCTGCTGTGGCATGCGTGCCGGAATAGTTTACGTTGTCGTTGTCGACAAGGCTGTTACGTGCTGCGGGAATGTGTTGTTTCCCCCCACTCAAATTAGGGAGGTAGCGGACATTTGGCCTCATATTGCTACTTCCAAGGTTAATTTCGACAAGTTGAGTCGACTAAAAGCTTTATTGTTTCAAAAGCATGTGGCCCTTACATCTGCTATCGAGACCTACTCACTTCAGGTGGCAAGGTCATCGGCGGAAATACTAACTTTCCAAGTCACTTCGGTGAACTTGTGGGACGTATATTTAATGCATCCAGCACTGCTGGTATTGCACATTTTTTCTAAGCCGTTGGTGTTGGTTTTGCTCACACCTTCTCTTCCATATTCGGTTTGATACCTTCGGCTATACACTCTATTTTCGGAAGCATTTTTGAGGGTTTCCCGATTACTTTCGCTTTATTGGCTGGAGTCTTGCTGTTGTTGCTATTTTTTCGCAATGGCTGTCCCGCCACGACGAGATCCTATATTGCTGCTCCCGTCAGCGCAGCTGTGTCGTGAACGCATGAAGCAGCATTTTGGAGCAACACGCCTGGGCCATTTGGAGTGTGACTGGTCTCTGTCATTCCGACCGGTTTTGGATTGTGTGCAACCCGTGTTTCGGTGCCTTTGGTGCTCGTTTGAACATGCACTGGCTCTCTGTCTCTCACTGCAGCGCCCTCCGGTGGTCGATCCAGATCTGTTAATGTTCCCGATTAGGGCTCATGCCCAGTCTTGTGCACTACGGTTGCGTTTGCTTCATGAGGCAGTTTATGAGATTCCCTTCCTGGAGGAAGATGGTTTTGTCTTATTCATTGGCCCTGCACGGGGTGCCGCCCTGAATGGTTTTGGGGCTTTGGAACACACCTGCTCCATGGTACTTTGTGGCATGGATCTTCCGATATTGACAGTGGAGGAGCTTCTACTTTCTATTGCTTCTGTTTAACAATTGGATTTTTTTCCTCTCCTGCAAAATTGACATTATATTGAATTTGGCTTTATTGTCACATGTTTCCTAAATTTATGACTTTGTTGTCTTCTGACCTTGTCGAAATATGTATATAATTTTAGGAATTGTTTATATCTGTGGCATATTTTTATATTATTGGAACCACTTGCTACCGACAAGGGGAGGGTGTAGTGTGGTTAGTTTTACGTATCCTTTGCACGTTAGCTTCAGGCTTTAGGCCTTTGTGCATTTTGCCCTGGATGTATTTTATTCATTTGCTGGCAGCTTAGAGCCTCTCTGCACTTTGCTCTAAATGCTTTTTATTAGGCTTCGTACTGTTATTTTTCAAATAGCCAGTTCTACGGTTTTGTTTTTTATTCATATCACATTGTTCAGCCTACTTCAGCACTGGAGTTCTCCATAACACATTCACTCTGTGCTTCAGTCAAGGATACAGTCTGGTACATTGCCGATAGACGTGGTAGGAGTTTAGACTTGGCATTCCTGCGTAGGGACATTTTGTGATCACGCTGACATGTTAGTTATAAAATCACTTCCTTGTCCCAATACACGCAAGAGGGAGATTCCAACCAGGGAACCACAACTAGACGCTGACTGCCTCGTTGCAGATGCTGAACCAATATCACAGGCCTTTGCTCAGGTATGAGGGCTGATGTCTCCTCGGTGATTCAGAAAGGCAAGTTAGAAGCTTAACATGCTGTGCTCGAAATAGATCAAGCAGAGGGAGAGTAGAAACTAATAGACACGATGATAGCTTTGTTCTTATGTTTTACTTTCCTGGTGACTATTTCAATCCTACTGTGTTGTATGTGTTGTATGGTTCTGGTTATTGCGGCTCACGCCTTATTATCCAAAATACAGTCGTTTTATTGAAACATTATATAAAACCTATACTGTCTTTGTCATTTGTATATGAGATCATACTGTAAATGAGAGAGTTGGTTTGGATCTGAGTGACCACGACTTCCCTGAGAAGTTCCAAAGATGTCATGCACTGGGCTGCCCAATCATCTCTTCCCCGTGGGAGAAATGAGGCACTGCTAGTTAGCCGGAGCAAAAACCGGATTTAGGGTGACAGAGTTCCTTACACGTGGGTCAGACTCAGTCCCCCACACTGTGATCGATCCTGCTGTCTAGAAATCCAGTAGTCTCATTTAGGATAATGAGAGCCCACGCGACAGATTGAAGGGACATGCTGTAATGTTGTCTAGCTAAAATTCAGGAATCTTTGGTGGCACAGTCAGCACCCTCTTGTCAATTTGCAAGTACATAGTTAGATGTCAGTATCACAGAGACTCGTTGAAGCATCCGTTTATATTTTCATGTCATAATTGAGGCACTGATATGCAATTATTACCATTGGTATGTGCTGTGTACCATGTTTCAAATGTATCGTATGGCATGTCACATCATTATATGAGACATATGTATTGACCTTACAAGGAAAACAATGAGTGATAGACATACCTCCTTATATTCTCACACAAACTTACCCTGGAATGAGAATGGTCAGACAACCGCCAGTGTAAGGTCCACTACCAGACCTGCTGACCTTGGAATATCGACCTGTGATTCAGATCTACCACCTGGATAGGCAGACAGTCATGGATCTCTGTCGTCAGTTGAAGCCAGATCTGATGCCTGCCATTCGTCATCCTAATGGCATACTGCCCATTATACAAGTCATGACAGTGCTGTACTTCCTGGCCATGGGCTCCTTCCAAAATACACTGCTCCTAACTGCAGGGATGCCCCAGCCTATGTTCAGTGTGGTATTGAAGGCTATACTGTCTGCATGGTAAGAAAACATTTAGACAGTTACATCTGACTTCCACAACATGGGGATTTGGCCCATGTGAAGGCTGATTATTTTGATTTGACACACATCCCACATGCAGTTGGAGCCATTGATCGTACCCTTGGAGCCTTGGTTCTCCCACATGGCAATGAACAAGTATATCGGAACAAGAACTCCCACTCCATAAATGCCCAAGTAGTCTGTTTGGCCGACCTCTACATTTCCCAAGTATGTGCACAGTATCCAGAATCAGACCATGATTCCTTCACCATGCGAAGCAGCGCTGTCCCACAGCTGATGACACAACTGTACTCAGAGAGGGCATGGCTGGTTGGTACGTCACATATGTCATTTGTGTTAGTATGCTATGTCTGCTGCCAAATGTAATGATGTCCTATACTAATATTTGCACACATGTAACGATTACTTACAGGAGACTCTGGCTACCCAAACCGTCCCTGGCTTTTGTCACCAGGGAGGTACTCTACCACACCAAGGGAAGTCCACTTCAATGAGGCCCATGGAAGGACACATCATGACGTGGAGCAGACTTTTTGGCTCCTGAAGGCAAGATTCAGTAGCATCGATAAGTCTGGTGGAGCCCTCTTCTACTCACCCGCCAAAGTGTGTCAGATCGTTGTGGCCTGCTGCATGCTCCACAATCTCACCCTGAGGTGTCAGATCCTATACATCCCAGATGAAGGGGAGCCAGTAGTTCCACTGGGTGAGAATGCAGAAATGCCAAGTGAGGATGACAGTGATGAGGATGAAAATGGAGACATGCGGGCCAATCTCATCAATCAGTACTTCACCTGAGTGTAAGTAAGTGATGGTCTTTTATTTGACTGTCTCAGTGAGGTACTGTGGGGGTCATAAATGTTTGAGAAGGATCTTTGTGTGACCATCAGACAGGTTATTTGTTGCTTAGGAGTATACAGCTCAGATTTCAGGCAAATTAGGACATGGAGTTGTGACTACCGTGATAATCGCATGTGCTAGGGGCAGTCAAAACACACATTGACATCCCCATGTGGACATTTCTGAATGGTGTCATTCGCAGGTAAGTTTAGCTGGTTTGACATGTGAAGTGGACATCAATTGATACAGGTACTGTGTAACATATTTTGGTGGTGTATGAGTCACATGCCAAGGCTTTCAGGACACTGGGATGGCAGTATTGTGGTCTACACAATAGACCTGTTTGCGATGTTATCTGGATCCAATGGTGTCATGTGTGTGATCATGTGTTTTTTAAACATGTCTTCCTGTGCAGTCCATTCACTCAACCTTCATATTGCTTCGGTAATGATACCATTTGGCTCCTATGTAACTGTCACTTTGTTTCCTCATTGCAGGCCACTGTGTATGTATATCAAAACTGGCATGGTAAATTAGCATGCCAACAGATACCTGACCATAGTAAGTGGAAGGTTCCCTGACTAAGGACCGTTGTACTGACCTCTGTCTGTATTATGGGGTATATTCATTTAATGGGCATGGTATAGGTATGTGATAAGGGTTTAGCTGATGCCTATTCGAACAGACAAAGTCTGACATGTCCCTTACTTTACTGGGCTATGGGATGTTAGTTACTGACACCTATGCAGATGCTTACTTAACTATGAGATCCCTGATATTTGGTCAGCCTATGTGCAGCATTGAAAACAACATTCGATGCAACTATGTTAAAGTAATCTATGTTACATAGAACAATATATTTTTTTTAAACTATTCAAAAAAAATATTGTACCTAATTAAAATATATTCTAACCTTCTATACTATGTTGCATGATATTTTAGATTTGATGATATGCTTGACAATGTATTGTTACCACTCAATATTTTTGAAACAATATTTTGGTCTAACACCACAATCTCATTTCACTAATTTGTTCTCTGGATTCTTTCAAAATTTCAAAACCTAATTTTGAGTTGTTTTGCATCTGTGCTTTATCTACTTTGCCTGCTTTGAGTAACATCTGATTCATTTATAGGTCCTAAGTGAACAATCTTTTTATGCATCCTTCGACTCTGGTTTTTCCCCACCACATCTGTCTAGTGCTACGTAAGGCCTATACGTTTTATCTTCCTTGTGTTTAAAGTTTCCTTTATTTTGCTATGTCATAATTTTGAATTATCATATTCGATTTATTTTTCTCAGGTGTATATCTTCAGTTATCTGCCTATCCCTTGAGTGCAAAATTTGAATTTTCTGGCAATGTCTCAGTAATTACCTTTCCACAAGAAAGAAAATAGGTCAGAAAATAGATCCTAAAGTTGGATGTCTGGCTTATGTGACGTATTTGATGCATTTTAAATCCAAAATTATAATAAAATATTAACATTGCCTACTATTTTAATATCTTTGGTTATTAATCAACTTTATTTATATTGATGTAACAAGAGGTTACAAAGATAAAACCGTTGTAGATGCACATAAATGAGTTCCAAACTATGTTACACAGCCTTGTTTGGTGAATTAAATAAATAGGTGGATTAGAATGCTGCTAGACAACACACATGTGCAGCTGATAATGCTAGAAACAAGTGCACAGAACATGTGCATGGCTTTTAATAAAGACTGGTATTAAAACGTGCATGGGAAATAAATTACTTGCATTCAACGCATTGTAATTATCTATTGCCCTAAATGTGACATTTTATTTTGTATCTTTAAAACTACCTAGAAACAAATCGGTAGGAGTCTATATGATCCAAATGCACAGTATGCTAAACGATCTGGCATCTTTTGTGTCAAAAGTAACAGGAACAATCTACATAAGCCTATAATGCCCTACAATAATGGTTGAACTGTCCTCTCAGTGTTTGCATGTATTCATTGTCTCACACCAATGTCTCAGATGTTGGTGCATATTTGTTAATCAAATATACTTCAGAAGCATTTTTGCATATTTCTCTTGTTAAAATTAGAGCATGCAAAAAAGAGATCGGTTGCAGCACAATAATTCTTTGCATATTATTTAATAATGAAGGCAAAAGAATGATATCAGAGTGGATGTACATGTTATCTACATGTTATCTAGATAGTGCATCAGATGCTCGATGGGCACATGGGTCAGTAGTGAAGAGCATTGATAATGAATCAAATGCTACAATGCAGGTTTGTATCAAAGGTGTCAGATTCTTCTAACCACATTAATATTAATAAGGCAACAATCAAATATTAACTCCAAATGAAATGTAACAAATAAAGGAATTAGGGGCTCATTATTAGTTTGGCAGTTGGACCGCCAGACCACCATGTTGGTGGTCTGAAAAGGACCACAACACTGGCGGTCCCCAGACCACCATATTATGATGCAAAAAGGTAGAACCGCTTCCCGAAGCTAAAAAGGGAGGTTACCAGGGGCACGGCTGTAGGAGGTGGCCTGGTTTGTAGTGGGTGCCTAGGGTACTTACACCTTATACCAGGTCCAGCTATACCTTGTTAGGGAAATGTAGGCAGTGTCTAGAAGCCAGGGTGTTTAGGGGTAGCTGTAGGCAGAGCAGCCAAGGCTGAACTAGAAGACATGTAAAGCTCTTACAATACCACTTTACTCACACAGTACTTCCACAAAAGAAAGACAATACTCAGTGGTACCAAAAATAAAGGTACTTTATTTTAGTGACACAAGGCCATATATATCTTAGAGGCTATACTCCCTTTGGAGGTGAGTATTATACATAACAGATACACTAGTGTTAGAAATAGGGTTTTTGGTTGGCAGTCAGGTTACCCTCTGTCCAAGCAAGAACCCTCACTCTAGTCAGGGTAAGTCACACACAATCCAAATTATCCTGTGCCCACCCTCTGGTAGCTTGGCACGAGCAGTCAGGCTTAACTTAGAAGGCAATGTGTAAAGCATTTGTGAAATAAATCATACAAAAACATAATATAGCACCACAAAAATACACCACACAGTGTTTAGAAAAATATGTAATATTTATCTGGGTATTTGCAGGTCAAAACGATCAGAGATGCAATCTGAATTTGTAAAGATATCACTAAAAAGTGATATGAAGTGTCTTAAGTCTTTAAAAAGTAAACAAAGTCTCTTTCAAGCACAAAGTACCTGGTTTGGAGTGGAAAATCTCCGCAGAGGGCCGCAGAAGAGGAGATGCGTGAAAAAATGGTGTGTGCGTCGGTTACGCCACTTCACACACGGACTTGCGTTGTTATTTTTCACGCGGGCAGACGTACGTCGTTCTACAGGAGGATAAATGGTGTGTGCGTCGGTTGCGCCCCTTCACACACGGAATTGCGTCATTATTTTTTACTCGGGGAAGACGTGCGTCGTTTTCCGGTTTTCCGGTCTCCTTTTATGGATCGCGGGATTACCAGATGTCCCAGGGTCTGTGCGTGGATTCCTCTGCTTGTTATCCGGCTGCGCTTCATTCCAGGAGGCTGTGCGTGGAATTTCCTTTCTCATGGCAGGCGTTGCGTCGATTTCCTCACTGGAAGTCGGGCAGCGTTGTCCATGCGAGGCCGTGCGTCGAAGTTCCGGTCGCACTACAGGCGTCACGTCGAGCGGCGTCTTTCTGGATCGGCGTGCGGTGAATTTCTCACCGCGGAACAAGCTGTGCGTCGAAATTTTCAGCGCACGAGGAGTCCAAATGAAAAAGAGAAGTCTTTTTGGTCCTGAGACTTCAGGGAACAGGAAGCAAGCTCTATCCAAGCCCTTGGAGAGCACTTTTACAGCCAGACAAGAGTTCAGCAAGGCAGCAGGCCAACAGCAAGGCAGCAGTTCTTTGTAGAAAGCAGACAGGTGAGTCCTTTGAGCAGCCAGGCAGTTCTTATTGGCAGGATGTAGGTTCTGGTTCAGGTTACTTCTCCAGCAAGTGTCTGATGAGGTAGGGCAGAGGCCCTGTTTTATACCAAATTGTGCCTTTGAAGTGGGGGTGACTTCAAAGAGTGGCTAAGAAATGCACCAGGTCCCCTTTCAGTTCAATCCTGTCTGCCAGGGTCCCAGTAGGGGGTGTGGCAGTCCTTTGTGTGAGGGCAGGCCCTCCACCCTCCCAGCCCAGGAAGACCCATTCAAAATGCAGATGTATGCAAGTGAGGCTGAGTACCCTGTGTTTGGGGTGTGTCTGAGTGAATGCACAAGGAGCTGTCAACTAAACCTAGCCAGACGTGGATTGTAAGGCACAGAAAGATTTAAGTGCTGAGAAATGCTCACTTTCTAAAAGTGGCATTTCTAGAATAGTAATATTAAATCCGACTTCACCAGTCAGCAGGATTTTGTATTACCATTCTGACCATACTAAATATGACCTTCCTGCTCCTTTCAGATCAGCAGCTGACGCTTCAACAATGTATGAGGGAAGCCCCAATGTTAGCCTATGAAGGGAGCAGGCCTCAGAGTAGTGTAAAACAAATTTAGGAGTTTTACACTACCAGGACATATAAACTACACGGGTACATGTCCTGCCTTTTACCCACACAGCACCCAGCTCTAGGGGTTACCTAGGGCAAACATTAGGGGTGACTTATAAGTAGAAAAAGGGGAGTTTTAGGCTTGGCAAGAACTTTTAAATGCCAAGTCGAAGTGGCAGTGAAACTGCACACACAGGCCTTGCAATGTCAGGCCTGAGACAAGGTGAAGGGGCTACTTAAGTGGGAGGCACAACCAGTGCTGCAGGCCCACTATTAGCATTTAATCTACAGGCCCTAGGCACATATAGGAGGTCATTCTGACCCTGGCGGTCAGTGTTAAAGCGGCGGCCAACCCGCCAACAGGCTGGTGGTCCAAAAAAAGGTATTCTGACCCTGGCGGGAACCACCAACACAGGCCAATCCGCCACCTTTTCCGGGGCGGGAGCCCCGCCGATAAAAACACGGCGGAAACAGACATTTCCAATGGAAAACGCTCACCTCGACACACTCCACGCGGAATCGGGACAGCATGGAACCGGAACTCCACATCCTCCCAGCTATTGCCTTCCTGCTCTTCTTCCAGGATCACGAACGTCGCCGCAGACGACAACGGTGAGTACTGCACCTACGACACACCGGAGGGGGGAGGAGGAAAGGTTACGGGCACACACATACGCCACACACCCACCCTCACCCCCACCGAAATACCTACACACCAATGCAGATTGAAAAGTCAGAGTGACAACCCCAAACCCCCAAAACAAAAATGCAAAGACAAAAGGCAATGATTGTAAAATTAGAACAATATTATATCAATAATTAAGTATAGCGAATTTACCAATATATGAAGAATTAATACACATCTAGAACTATATATATACAAGTAGCAAAAGTCCGGCACAGTTTTGCAAAGTCCAAATGTCCGTGGGCCAATGTGCAGCAACACATGGGCAAAGCCCACACACGAGATCGAGTCCATTGGAGAGAACACTGCTGGGGCATCACAAAAATAAAATAGTGGCACCTCAGGGGGAAGGGAAGGGGGGGGCACCTCAGCCACATGAGTCCACGACGCCAGATCCACGAAGGGCCTCCATGCCCACTGTGCCATCCTGGGGAGTGCAAAGCCACAGTCTCTCAAGTCTCTACAGTGGGTGGATTGCCCACTGTGCCATCCTGGGGGGTGCAAAGCCACAGTCCATCAGGTGGATTACAGAGTCCACTGGTCATGGAGGAGGCATGGTGGGCAGAGTGCCTCGTGAAGCCCTGCCCGACACAGAACCAGGCCTGCCAATGGGCCTGCGGTGCTTGACAGGAGGGCCCAGCGGAGCGGTGCTTGAGATGAGGGCCCAGCGGAGCGGTGCTTGACAGGAGGGCCCAGCGGAGCGGTGCTTGAGATGATGGCCCAGCGGAGCGGTGCTTGACAGGAGGGCCCAGCGGAGCGTTGCTTGACAGGAGGGCCCAGCGGAGCGTTGCTTGACAGGAAGGGCCCAGCGGAGCGGTGCTTGACAGGAGGGCCCAGCGGAGCGGTGCTTGACAGGAGGGCCCAGCGGAGCGGTGCTTGAGATGAGGGCCCAGCGGAGCGGTGCTTGAGATGAGGGCCCAGCGGAGCGGTGCTTGACAGGAGGGCCCAGCGGAGCGGTGCTTGACAGGAGGGCCCAGCGGAGCGGTGCTTGACAGGAGGGCCCTGTTCAGCGGTGCCTGTCTTGGCGGGGCCCTGTTCAGCGGTGCTTCTCACGGCGGGGCCCTGTTCAGCGGTGCTCCTCACAGCGGGGCCCTGTTCAGCGGTGCTTCTCACGGCGGGGCCCTGTTCAGCGGTGCCTGTCTTGGCGGGGCCCTGTTCAGTGGTGCTTCTCACGGCGGGGCCCTGTTCAGCGGTGCTCCTCACGGCGGGGCCCTGTTCAGCGGTGCTTCTCACGGCGGGGCCCTGTTCAGCGGTGCTTCTCACGGCGGGGCCCTGTTCAGCGGTGCCTGTCTTGGCGGGGCCCTGTTCAGCGGTGCCTGTCTTGTGTTTCGAGTGAACCACACCTGGCCAATACTTCCTGCTCAGTCAGCATCGGACCTTTCCGTTGCGGGGCCCTCCTGTGATGGAGTCCTGGGGCCCTGCGTCTCCTCCGATACCCCCGGAATGGGGCTGGTGGGGCCCTCCTGGCCAGGTCGGCTGCTCCCTGCCTTCTGCGCTTTGCTGCCCTTGCCCTCCTTGGCAGACTCTCCGTGGCCCTTGGCTCCCTTACTCGATGTGGCAGGTGACGGTGCAAGGCTACCCTCCTTGGGGGCAGGCGTATCAGGCCTGTTGCGCCTGCCCTTCAGCTTTTTGCTCCTCTTCCCGGGGGGGGGGGGCTGGCTGTGCCTTTGCTGCTGGCCGATGTCCCTGCACAAGGAAAGGGCGGACTCCAAAAACCAGCCACAACGTTCTTGGGAGTTGCTGGGCTGGTGGTGGCTGAGGTGTTCTTGGAACTCTTACGAGATGGAGGGGGTGGGTCAGGTGAGGAAAAGAGGTCCAGTTTATAGAGGATTAGTTTTTTAGGAGCCATGGGAAGGGTAGCTGGAGTGGGTATGGGAGTGGAGGAAGAGGATGTGGTTGTAAGAGAGTCAAGTCTGGTGTCTTTGGGTGCAGGTGCTTGGGCTGGAGGCTGACGTGAGGTGGATGGCTGTTGGTTGGGTGCCTGCCTGCGTTTGTGTGGTTTGGACAGACACACTGGTAGAGGACACAGGGGACGTGTACATGGCAGTGGGGGTGGTGACTGCACGTGTGCGGACTGGTGTGGAGGGTGTGCTGGTGATGGGTGTACTGGCTGATGGTGGTGTGCATGCAGGTGTGAGTGTAGATGTCACAGGGAGGGAAGAGGGAGACGAGGAGGTGGGGGACACAGAGGAGGTAGTGGCTGTTGGCATGTCTGCATCTGTATGTTGCTTGTGTGAATGCTTGTGTGTTCTGTGGTGCTTATGTCTGGATGAGCTTCCCTTGGGTGTTGAGGTGTGTGCAGGCTGGTCTGTAGGTGTGGATGGGATAGGCAGAGGAACAGGGGAGTGGGACTGGGTGGAGGGAGTTAAAAGAGGGAGGCTGGAGACAGGGACAATCGCTGCCGTCAGTGCTGAGGCCAGAGCGTTGAACGATCGCTGATGGGAAGCCTGACCCGAATGAAGGCCCTCCAGGTATGCATTGCTTTGATGCACCTCCCTCTCCACACCCTGGATGGCATTCAAAAGGGTAGACTGTCCAACAATGATGGTCCTCAGGAGGTCAATGACCTCCTCACTGAGGGCAGCAGGGGTGACTGGGGCAGGGCCTGAGGTGCTTGGGGCGAAGGAGATGGGCGCCTTCTTGGCCGTGCGGGCATGGGCCGAAGGCCGAGGGGCTGCTGGGAGGGCGGAGCTGGTGCGCTGGGTGGCGGCTGTACCTGTAGTATCGGTGGGCACGGATGTTGCCGCCACCGCAAGGGAGCTCCCATCCTAGGACGTGTCGGTGTCACTGACGTCTGCACGGGTCCCCATGGTGGAGCCCCCCTCGCCCTCCGTCTCACTGGTCATGTCGGAGTCCGTTGCATGGCCCTCCGGGGCCATGTGAGATGCAGCTCCCTCTTGCGCCGATGCCACTTCTCCTCCGCCTGATGATGCTAATGCACACATTCACCGAAAAACAAAGAAAATGGGGGGGGGGATGGAGAAATAAAGACAAGTTGAGTGCATGCATTGGGGACACCGTTGGCGGAGAGGACAGACACAGAAGCCCCCTGCACTACGCTGCGCACTTGGGGTACACTACTCATTCCCTGGGACATGCCCTACAAACCTATGGGCGACAACTGCCCACACAGAATACACAGGTCCATGAATAGCATTACTAGGCACCCTACAGAGGTGGGGGGCGGGGGCACAGGACCATACCTCACGGAGGGGCCTAGCCTACAGAAATCGCCCTGGCCTAGGGATACCCACAGCCCTCCTCCCCCACCCAGCCACCTCCACTGCGCGCAAATTTAGCTGAATGTGCTGGTACTCACCCCCTTGTGTCTGTTGTGATGTCCTCAAGCGCCCATCTAAATTGGGGTAGGCCACCGCCAGGATCCGGGACATCAGGGGGGTCAAGGTACGACTGGCACCCCTCCTAGGTTGGGAGGCCATCCCCAGCAGAGCCTCGGCGGTCTTCCTGCTCACGCGGCGGATGTCCTCCCACCTCTTGCGGCAGTGGGTGCCCCGTCTGTTGTGGACCCCCAGGGCCCGGACGTCCTTGGCGATGGCACGCCAGATAATGATCTTTTGATGGGCGCTGACCTATGTGACATGTACAGGGGGGGAAAAGAAACATCATCACTTTTCTGCATGCTCGATGTGAGTGGCCCCCCCTCCCCAAACTTGCCAGGTGGCACATGCTCTCATCTGTCGTGCCATGCATTCGTAATTCGTTCCCCTCCCCTCCATCGTACATCCACCCCACTCATCACAGGCATTGCCCACTATGAATTGGCCCCCGTGTACTCACCTGTTGGTCTGGAGGACCGTAGAGTAGCGCATACTGGGGGAGGACCCCGTCCACGAGCTTCTCCAACTCTTCGGAACTGAAGGCGGGGGCCCTTTCCCCAGTCGCAGCAGCCATTGTCACTTCCAGACCGAGGTCACAGCAGCACTTGCAGTATAGGTCCTCTCCTGTGGATGGTCAGGTCTTGTGTGATTAAGCAGAGAGAAAATGGCGGTCACGCCCGCGGCGGTGCGTACCGCTACCGCCGGCGCACATCGTCATTGGCTCCTGAAACCCATAGGGTTCAATGTTAACCAATGCTGCTTTGCGCCGCGGTCTTCGACCGCCTACCGCCACGGCGTGCCACGCCAGCACAATGACCTCACTTCACATTGTCACACTTCACAGGTCAGGCAGCCGCCATTTCAAGGGCCCATATGGCTTAATTCCTACTGCGTCACACATGGCTAGGCCTTGCATCGACACTCATACAAGCTATTCAAGCCAGAGTGATTCGTGTACTGTGCAGGCTGTGGGAACTTACCTGTGGGTTGATTGACTCTGTGCTCCATGTTGTCCTTCCTAGGCACCATCCGCTGGGACTTGCGAGGAGACGGAGGAATGTTCCCGTGTACAGACCGCTGGTGGACCTGTCGACAATGGAAGAACGACATATCATACTCACCTACAGACTCAACACTGCCACTGTACAGGAACTGTGTGCCCAGCTGGAGCCAGACCTGATGTCACCCATCCGCCAACCCACAGGGATTCCGCCTCTAGTGCAGGTGCTGTCAGTACTCCATTTTTTGGCTAGTGGATCATTTCAAACTACAGTGGCCATTTCATCTGGGATGTCTCAGCCTACGATTTCAAGGGTGTTGTCCAGAGTGTTGTCTGCCCTGATGAAATACATGCGGAGCTACATCATTTTCCCTGAGGTGGGTGACTTGCCTACAGTGAAGGGTGATTTCTATGCCCTTGGACACATTCCCAATATCATTGGTGCCATTGATGGTACCCATGTGGCTTTGGTCCCCCCAAAAGACAATGAACAGGTGTACAGGAACCGGAAAAGTTATCATTCCATGAATGTCCAGGTGGTCTGTTTGGCTGACCAGTACATCTCCCATGTAAATGCCAAGTTCCCAGGGTCAGTGCATGACGCGTACGTCATGCGAAATAGCAGCATCCCTTATGTGATGGAACAGCTACAGAGACAGCGTGTGTGGCTAATTGGTGACTCTGGTTACCCCAACATGCCTTGGCTATTGACCCCAGTGAGGAATCCCTGGACAAGGGCAGAGGAACGGTACAATGAGGCCCATGGGCGTACTAGGAGGATTATAGAAAGAACCTTCGGCCTCCTGAAGGCCAGGTTTAGGTGCCTGCATATGACAGGTGGATCCCTAATGTACTCACCAAAGAAGGTGTGTCATATCATCGTGGCCTGCTGCATGCTTCACAACCTGGCTTTGCGACACCAGGTGCCTTTCCTGCAGGAGGATTGTCCAGATGATGGTGTTGTGGCCGCTGTGGAGCCTGCGGAGAGTGAAGAGGAGGAAGACGAAGAGGACGACACAGACAAAAGGGACAGAGTGATACTGCAATATTTCCAGTAACACACAGGTAAGAATCTACTCCTGCATTTTATTATATCTGTAACAGTACTGGCTCTCTACTGTCTGACCTTTCACCCCAATGTATGGTAACTTAGTTGTGAATTTGCCTTCCTATTTCAGTGATGTGGTCCCCACGGAGTGCCCTCTGGTTTATTTCCCCATGGACTACCGCTGTGTGACACTGGTATGTTGTCATCACAATGTATTTGGACATTTTTGGTTGGTTATATCGAATACATTTGGTTTAAAAAAATAAATAGCAGACTCCAGATGGTTTTTGTGCAATATTTGTGTTTATTGAAGTGCAAAAATTGGGGTATAATTCAAAAAGGGTGATGGGTGATGGTGGAGGCATGTCCATGGCAGAGTCCAGACTCACGTTCGCACAGGTGCAGTGTCCATATGCCTGTGGAAGGTGGAGCAGGGGCAGTTCAAGGTTGGACAGGGTGAACAAGTGGGACAGTGGGATGACACCCAGGGGGATCCGTGCATGGCGGGGGTCTTGACATCCTACTCTGTCTTCTTCCTCGATCTCAGGCCTTTCTTGCGGGGTGGTTCATGTTCTGCAGGGGGTGGGGTCCGGGTGGGCCGTTGCTGTTGTGTCGGGGCCTCCTGACCACTAGCGCCGGCGGAGGTGGTGGGCTGTTCTTCCTCCATGCTAGTGGCAGGGGCCCTTTGGGGGGCCACATGGTCCCGCAATGTGGTGACAATCTGGTTGAGTGCCACCACGATTGTACCCATTGCGGAACGGATGCTGTGCAGTTCTTCCTGGAACCCCATGTACTGGCCCTCCTGCATGGCCTGGATCTCCTGGAACCTGGCCAGGACCGTCGCCATCGTCTCTTGGGAGTGGTGGTACGCTCCCATGATGGTGGTGAGGGCCTCTTGGACATTGGGTTCCCTAGGCCTGTCCTCCCTCTGTCGCACAGCAGCCCTCCCAGTTCCCCTTTGTTCCTGGGCCTCTGTCCCCTGGACGGTGTGCCCACTACCACTGCCCCCAGGTCCCTGTTGTTGTTGGGGTGGTGGGTTGCCCTGGGTGCCCTGTAGTGGTAGACACACCGCTGCTTGACCTGTCCTGGAGACAGAGGCATGGGCCCGCTGGGTGGGTGCTGTGCTGGGGTTTCCAGAGGGGGGTATGTCTGCTGGGGCCTGTGGCTGCCTGAGGGGAACCGACTGTCTAGAGGTCCCCGATGGTCCGGGCTGGTCATCAGGTTCTAGGTCGACAGAGCTGCTGTCATCACTGGGGGCCTGTTCTGGGGGTGGGATGGACATTTATGGACCCTCCGGGCCGGTGTCTTGGCGTTCGGGCCCTGCAGGGGTAAAAGAGTATGGTTATTGCTTCTGTGTGTGCCATGGCGTGCGAATTGTGGGTCCCCTGTCCCCCAGTGCTAGCATTCCCTTGTGGGAGGAGTTGTGAGGGTGGTTTGGGGGGGGGATGGGTATGTGCAGTGGTCATGCTTAGGTGATGGGTGTCCATGGTTTGTGTTGGCATTCAGGGGTTGGTGTTGGTTTGGGTGGGTTGTGCTGTTGAGACATTAGCAGGGAGGATATGTGCTGGGGGGTTGGGGGTGTGGGTTGGCATGCTGGTGGTTGGGGGGGGGTGAAGTAGTTGAGATTAGACTTACCAGAGTCCATTCCTCCGCCTACTCCAGCGAGGCCCTCAGGATGCAGGATGTTCAAGACCTCTTGCTCCCATGCTGTGAATTCGGGTGGCGTGGGTGGGGGTCCGCCGCCAGTCTTCTGCACAGCGATGTTGTGTCTTGACACCATCGCCCGCACCTTCCCCCGTAGGTCGTTCCAGCACTTTCGGATGTCTTCCCGATTTCTGGGATGCTGTCCCACAGTGTTGACCCTGTCGACGATCCTTTGCCATAGCTCCGCCTTCCTGGCTATTGTGGTGTGCTGCACCTGTGTGCCGAAGAGCTGGGGCTCTACCCTAATTATTTCCTCCACCATGACCCTGAGTTCTTGGTCCGAGAACCTGGGGTGTCTTTGGGGTGCCATGGGGTGGTGTGGATGAGGTGTGGGGTGGTGTTTGTGGTTATGAGTGTAGTGGTGTGTGGTGTTTTGTGCGTAGATGTAGTGTGGGGGATGATGTTGGGTTCCTGTGTGTGTTGTGGTTTGCGTTCCCTGTGCTCTCTCTCTGAATTTCGATTTGTGGGGGTTTGTGGGTGATGTGGGTGTGTGTTTTATATCGTATTGATTGTGTGAGAGTGGTGTTTGTATGTGTATCAGGTGTGTGTATTTTGAATTATCCAATGTGGCTGTGTTTTGTAAAGGTGTGTGTATTTTGACCGCGGCGGTGTGTACCGCCAATGGGATACCGCGGTTGAAAGACCGCCGCGTGGATTTTTGGGTCGTAATGGCATGGGCGTATTTCTGTTGGCGTGACGGTGGAGGTTTGGTCATCTCCAGTTTATCGCTGACCGCTGATGTGGCGGCCTTCAGTGGAGGTCGGGTTTTTGGCGGTTTGGCAGTTGTGGGTCAGAATGACCCTGGCGGGTTACCGCGGCCGTGGCGGTGTTATGGCGGTCTTCTGACCGGCGGTAACTGCCTTTTACTGCCAGGGTCAGAATGACCCCCATAGTGTACTCTACTAGGGTCTTACAAGTAAATCAAATAGCCAATCATGGATAAACCAATCAATAGCACAATTTACACAGAGGGCATATGCACTTTAGCACTGGTTAGCAGTGGTAAAGTGCCCAGAATTCAAAAGCCAACAACAACAGGTCAGAAAAAATAGGAGGAAGGAGGCAACAAGTTTGGGGATGACCCTGTCAAAAAAGCCAGGTCAAGCAACTAGTAACCAAAATCAGGTAAGTAAACAGTCATAAAATAGTGCAAATAGTGAAAATCACCATAGGTTACAATGTGCTTAGGGGGAACCTGAACCATATACTAAAATAGTGGAATGTGAATGTCGGTTTCCCACCTAGGCAAGAGTAGTGTGTAGAGGGTCACTGGGAGTGTAAGAAAACACCAAATGTAAGTAAAGTACCCCACCCCAGAGCCCAGGAAAAAAGGAGTAAGTACAGCAAGTTTCCTCAGAACACACTAGAAGTCATGATAAAGGATTATGCAAATACCAAGCAAGACTCCAATACACCAATTATGGATTCCTGGACCTGAAGACCTGTGGAGAGAAGGGACCAAGACCAAGAACAGCTGAAGAGTCCAGGAGTAACAGGAGCCCCTGCTAACACAGTTGAAGGTGCAAATGTGGAGTCTCCAGTTAGAAGTAACAGTCATAAATGCACCAAGGAAGACAGCTGCAGGTTCCTGCTTGGTGCAAGAGATGTCCCACATCGAACTGATGGACGCAGGCTCGTTTTCATCATTGGATTTCACCAACAAGCCTTGGTGCATAACAAAGACGTGTTTGGTGGGAAAAGGCGCCACCTGGACCCAAGAGGGACCTGGGGGTCTCAACTCAGACTAAGGAGACAGAGGGGGCTCTCAGCACTTCAGTGAGCCCACAGAAGACTAGGCAGTGCCCACAGTAGTCCCAGGACACGGGGACAAAGAGTTGCAAATCGCACTCATTGCAGCACTACACAAAGGAATCCCACATCGCCGGAGAACAACTCAGGGAGCTGAGTGTCACAGGATAGAGTTCTTTGGAACTGGGAAAGGCTGTTCACAAAGGATTGCTTGGAGACACGTGGAGAAGACCTAGGAGCTGCAAAACATGCGGTGCACAGGGGTACTGTCTGGCGTGGAGAGGCAAGCTTGTACCTCCACTATGTTTGGACAGTTGGACCTTTGGACAGTCAGGGTCACTTCGGACTACCATCTGTGTTCCAGGATCCATGCTCGTTGTCATGAGAGGGGACCAGGAGTACTGGTTGTCACTGCAGAGAGGTGCCTGCAGAAGCAGGGAAGTGACTCCGTCACTCCACACGGGAGTCCTTTGGTCCGTCTGGTGCAGGATGAAGACAGGCAGTCCTCGGAGCATGCACGACCGGGAAACTGTTGCAGTTGCTGGCAAGAGCTAAAGTTACAGAGTTGCAGTAGCCTTCTTGGATCCTTTGTTACAGTTGTAGAGTTCCTGGAGCAGTTCTGCGGTTGATCTGACGGTAGAAGGTAAAGCAGAGGTTGCAGGGGATTCCAGCTGGAGTCTTGCAAAACGGAATCTGCAGAAATACCCAGAGGAGACACCCTAAATAGCCCCAAGAGGGGGATTGATCACCTAACCAGGTAAGCACCTATCAGGAGGGGTCTCTAATGTCACCTACTGGCACTGGCCACTCAGATGCTCCCAGAGTTCCCTGTCCATCCTGAAAATAAGATTACAGAACCCAGGAACACTCTGGAGGAGCTCTGTCCACCGCCCCTGGGGTGGTGATGGACATGGGAGTGGTCACTCTGCTTTCCTTTGTCCAGTTTCACACCAGAGCAAAGACTGGAGGTCCCTGAACCGGTATAGACTGTATTATTAGGAAAGGAGGGCACCCTTTGTGCCCTTCAAAGCATTTCCAGAGGCTCCAAGAGAATACCCCTCCCATTCCTGTAACACCTATTCCCAAAGTGAGAGGGTGTAACACCCTTCTCCTAGAGGAAATGCATTGTTCTGCCTTCCTGGGATTGAGCTGCTCAAGCCCCAGGATGGCAGAAGCCTGTCTGTGAGGTGGAAGCAGCTGGGGCTGCAGTACAAACCTCAGAAAGCTGGTATGGCAGTACTGGGGGTCCATGTTGGAGTCCCCTGGGTGCATGGAATTTGCCCCCAATACCAGAATTGGATTGGGGTACACTTTCCAGTTCCTAGACACCTCACATGGCCATATTTGGAGTTATCATTGTGAAGCTACACATATGTATTGGCCTATATGTAATGCACACTTGTAATGACGTCCCTGCACTCACAAATTCTGGGAAACTGGGCCTGGATGATGTGCGGGCACATACTATGCACCTAGCCTTTAGGGTCTGAAGGTTAGATATATAGGTGACTTATAAGTGACCTGGTGCAGTGAAAATGGCTGTGAAATAGTGCTTACACTATTTCACTCAGCCTGCAATGGCAGTCGTGAAGGAGTGTTTGTATGAGGTCCTTATGGGTGCAAAAGAAATGCGGCAGCCATTAAGGATCTCCTGGATCCCCAATGCCCTGGGTACCTAGGTACCATATACTAGGGACTTATAAGGGGGTTCCAGTATACCAATTTGGAGTGGAAAACTGGCTTACCAGTATGTAAGTACAAATTTAGAACCAGAGAGAGCATAAACAATGGAGTTCTGATTAGCAGGACTCCAGTGACACCGTCAAGCATACTGAAAAATCAGTAAAACATACTGACATTTAGGCCACAAACTATGAGCACTGGTGTCTTGACTAGAAGGTTCCCAGTGAGACAGTAAAAACACACTGACAAATAGGCCAAAAATGGGGGTAACCATGCTAGAAAGAGGCTACTTTCTCACAAAAGGGGTCCAATATCTAGGTGGTCCAAACTCCAGCACCACCAGTGCTGTGGCAAACCACTGAGCATATTACAAAAACACAGTCACCGTGGTGGTGCCCTGTGGTTAGCTAATGGAGGTCGAAAGCCAGGGTACACGTCACCAAAGTAACAGACAATTAAGTGCACATCGGATGAATTAAAAAACAACACAGTTGACACACCTTGGCACAGTGTACACACCTGCAAGGCACACTATTAAACAAACCCCTTCACAGACTATGATCCTTTGAATCTCCACTGCGACCAAAAGTCGATGTTATTTGAGAAAGATACAGCACTCCTTTTGTTCACCATTCCTTAAACACCTTTGCACACTTTTCACCATCAACTACCCATATACCATTTTTTTTTTAGGTAACTCCTAGACACCCACTTTACTTTCCCACCATGTCCTGTCCCAAAAAAGCCCTTTTTTCAGAAGATGAGTTGAGATTCACGGTGAATGAAATATTAAGAGTAGAGACACAATTGTTTGGAGCCTAAGGGTCACATTACAAGTTTGGCGGTCTGACAACCACCAGTTTGACGTTTTCAGCCGCCAAAAGACAGCCATGTTTGCAGTCATACAGAGTGCTGTATTATAAGTTACACAGGCAGGACCGCCAAAGTCTAGACAAAAAAATTACACCTTCAGGAATCTGGAAGGCAGGAAAGAGGCGGTCTGACAACTGGCACCACCAGCCCGTCAACCAACCACCGCCCATATTGCAAGTCAAAAATCGCAATTGTGGTCTGCCATGGTGGTTTTTTAATGGCAGTGCAAGCCGTGCCAGTTGGCGGTCACCACAATAATGAACAACATTGGTTGCATTTAAAAACAACACAGCTGACACACTTTCAACACACCTACAAACCACACTATAAAACATACCCCTTCAAACCTCTATCTGTGGAGATTACATGACAGTCAGGAGTTAAGTAGTGGCCCAATACTGTGCCTTTTGGCCCAATAATTGTGGACTAGCCTATAACATTGGACTTTATTTAAGATATGTTATTTTATAATAAAGCCAGACAGTTGTTGGTTTGATGGATACACCTTTATCCTGCATTTCCTTCCCTAGCTTTCTGTGGTTCCTGATTGACATTGGTTGTATGCCTGTAGTTGTGTATGTTTGGACTGTTTGCTGCTCCATGTGGTGTTTTATGCAGTTTGTGTGCAGTGTTGTTGTTCCCCAAGGGAACAGTGTGTGCTGTGTGATGGGTATGTGTATGTAGATTGAATGTTGGTGTCATGGCATTTAGTTGTGTTTGTTGTAGTATGTTTTTCTCTTTGTGTTGTGTGATATAGGCATGTCCGATGTACGATTTGTCCCCCTGATATGGCTATTGTCCACGTGTGGTGTGTGTGTTATTGAGTTTTGTCAGTGCATACAAGGAAGGTGTTGACTTGTGCTAGTTTGCTTTGCATTTGGGTGTGCATGTGTCCATTTAGGTGTGTGTCCCTCACAGCTGGTTGGTTTAGGGGTATGTCCCATGGAGTATGAGTTGAGAGTGCTCTGTTTCCTTGCCCTTCCCCATTGTGTGACTGTGTATGACAATTGGTATTGGTATTGCTTGTCCTGAGATCCAACTGGGGCCAGTTCTTGTGTGCATGTTGTTTGTTGCCCAGTTCAATGTGATATGTGTCCCATTGCAGCCTCCTTCCATGTAATGTCCCAACGCTCTCATCCTAGCTGTGCAGGTATTGTTGTGGTGGTTTACTTTGTGTCATTTGTGTATTTGTCTCTCTGTGTATTGCTCATAGCATTGTGCTTCCATTGAGCTATGTGTGTTTGATGTGTGACAAGTGTGTCGATTGCAGAGTAGTTTGCTGGTGGTGTTGTGTGTGTGCCATGGCACATGGATGTATATGTTTGTTGTATGTGTGGCCAGTCCCTGGCCAGTGTTGGGTCTGAGAGTACGGAATGTCTTTGTATAAGGGCATTAGTTGTGTTATTGTTGCTGTGTGTGTGAATGTTGTGTGGCATTCAGTGTCCCTGGGCCTGTGATTTGTGGCCATGCGTAGATTTGTAGTATTGCCATGCAGTGTGTGTGTGCTGGCTGATGTGTCCATGTTGTGAATGCATAGGTGTCTGTGTTGCTGTATGTGTGTGTGTTGAATGTTAGGTGTAGCTGTAGCCCATGGCTCCCCCTTGTGATGTGTTTGCTAGTGGTACAAGTTTTTTTGTAAAATTAATAAAACAGGTAGTTGTCGTACGGCGTGCAGGAGCAGCAGTATGACATGTAGGCCCATATTTATACTTTTTGATGCAAACCTGCGCCGGTGCTGGTTTGCGTAAAAAAATGTACCGCCAGCTAACACCATTCCTACACACCAGGTGGGCGCTAGGATTGACATTAGCTGGCGCTGCGGGCAGTTCAGAGTTAAAACAAATGACTCAAACCAGGAAGCGCCGGTGTAGGGGAAAATGGGGGTTGTGCATCAAAAATGGTGCAAGTCAGGTTTGAGTAAAAAATCATGCCCCAAACCGCAATTGCGCCATTTTTTGATGCACAACCCCATTGAAATGACTCCTGTCTTAGCAAAGACAGGAGTCATGCCCCCTTGCCCAATGGCCAGCCCAGGGGACTTCTGTCCCCTGGTCATGGTCATTGGGCATAGTGGCATGTAGGGGAGCCCAAGTTAGGCCCCCCTATGCCACTTTAAAAAAATAAAAAAATTATACTTACTCCAACTTACCTGTACCTACCTGGGATGGGTCCCCCCAATCCATGGGTGTCCTCCAGGGGTGGGCGAGGGTGGCAGGGGGCGTCCCTGGGGGCAGGTAAGGGCACCTCTGGACTGCTTCCATGGTCAGAGACCATGGAAGTGAGGCCACAGGTCCCTTAACACCTGCCCTCACTTAGGCGTTAAAAAACGGCGCACATCAGGCTGTTTGCTGTTTTTTAAGGCCCGCCCCCTCCTGTGCCTCAAAAGTATAAATAAGGCGGACAGGCCTTAAAGTCATTTTTTGGATGGGAACACCTACCTTGCATGTCATTAACGCAAGGCGGTTTCCCGCATCCAAAAAATTACGCACACGGAGGATTTTTTATGTCTGCGGAGTCAAGCATCATAGTATAAATATGGGGCAAAGTTTGCGATGAATGTGCGTCAAAAATGTTGACGCACATTTGTCGCAAACAGAGTATAAATATGCCCCTTAGGGTTGGGTCAATGGCGGCTCCAGGCGTGTAGGGCTGGCTGCAGGTGAGTGTCTTGATTTATACTGTCTGTTTCCATCTTCTGCTATGTAGTGGTTGGACCGCCATGGTCACATTAGTGGTGTGCATCCTCCTAATAGGTCTGGTGGAAATATGGTCTCCGAGGACCTGTTTGTGCTTCCAGGGGCCAAACTTATAATACAGCAGTCCACTCTGCCAGCCCATTAAAAAGACAGAATACCACCACCAACATGGTGGTCCTCGGACCGCCAACCTCGTAAACAGCTACTTATTTTTCAATTGCTATTAGTAATTTGTAATGCCATACTGGGTTAGGATAGAGTAAGTGCTGGAAAATGCATTATTGGTAAGGGAGGTAAGTACCTACACTTAGCAATAGGCCACTAATCACCAGTTAGGGCCTACTCTGCCTTACATCCTTCTGTCATGGTCACTCTCTCTGGGGAGTGAACCCATCCCAACAGTGAAAGGACCTATCTTTAACTGAAACTTCTCTATAGGGGGTCTTCCTCCTCTCTCTCTGCCAAGTTGGGCAGTGAGGTGCCACCTCCCCTATTCCTAACTTTGCTAGGGCAACACCTAGCTTACCCAAAGAGGTCACCCAACACTTGAGCAACTCCACCATGAACAACAAGGTCAGGGGGCCTACTTTGCTTTTGGCCCTTGGGTCTGCCTCCCAGGCTTAGTGCAGTGCTGCCATGAAGGCCAGAACCCAGCAGAGGCTAATGACAGCTGTCAGAACCCTGAACCACACCCTAAGCTCTCCACAGGTGGGTGAGATGCTTTAGGGGCAATTGTGGGGTCCTGGCACAATTGCTTTCTACCACTCTCCCTTCTGTCAGTGCAGGGGCAAAACCCTGCATCTGGTCAGCTGCCTGATTACTCAGGACTTCTTTGGGATTAGGTGAGCCCTCCCCAGTGCCAACTCTGGACTCCCCCCTACTAGGGCAGAAGGCCTTTGGCTCCCTGAAACTCTCTTTAAAGAGTGGCCTACCCTTCCTTTTCTTATTTCCTTTCCTTGGGGACCCCTTCTCCTAACTGTAGGAACTAGCTCCCCAGGACTTTGGGTTGGGGGCGCCCGGGGTGACCGCCCCATCGGGGACCAGACTCACCTCTGGGAGGTCATTGCCCAGGATACAATCCAGGGGGTGGTCAGCACTGACTATCACCCTAAAACGGTCAAAGATACCCTCCCTCTCTAGGGGCACCATGGCTACAGGGTTGAAGGTGACCTCCCCTGTGGCTCTCCTGACTTTCCTGGTCTCCCCTGGGACATACATGTCTGGGGTCACCAACTGGTCACTCACTATAGTGTGACTGGCACAGGTGTCTCTCAGGCCAATGGTAGGGTTCCCTTTCACCTGAATGGGGTGAAAGTGCCTACTCCCACCCTCAGAGATCATCAGCTTACCATCTGGTCCTGTCTCCCAGCCCAATGCTACGAGAACTTCATCATCTTAGGAGTCCTCCTCCATGGCTATACTGGACAGCGTAGTGCTAACCACCTTCCCTGGACAGGCTGCATCTCCTCTGTAGTGACCTGTCTGCTGACAGTCAAAGCAAGCCTTACTGTCTAAAACCTTTTTCAACCCTGGGTCTCCCTTCCTCTGCCTGTCAGAGTTGGAGTGAGATTTACTCCCCTCCTTCTTAGGGTTCTGGGGTACAGAGGGAGTCTCTGTGGTGGGTTTACCACCTTCCTCCTTAGATTTTTAGGGACCTGATCCCCCTTTCTTGGAGTCTCCCCCTGGGGCTTGACAACCACCCTGGTTCTCAACCCCTCATCAGCTGCCTCCCCTGGCTCTCTGGGGTGTGTTAGCTTAGAGTCCACTAGATGCTGGCATAACCTTTCTTGGATACAAGTGGTCAAGATGTGCTTTCTGGTGATCACATTGTCATAAACATTTACTTTGTTACCATGAATCCAGTCCTCCAGTGCCTTAAGTGAGGTTTCTACAAATCAACCCAAGACTGAGTATTGACCTTCTGTGTGTCCCTGAACTTCATCCTATATTACTCTGGGACCATATTAGGGTATGAATCTGCCTCCACCTCGCTTAAGATTGGAAGCCTACCCTCCCAGAGTTGGGGACCACCTCCCATAGAAGTGAACTCCTGTATTGAGGCTTAACCCTTCTCATCTGGAGGGCCCTCTCAAAGGTCCCCAACAACTTGTCTATGTCATCCCACTCTACATAAGCAAGAACCACCCCCTTGGGTAGTCTGCCACAAGACTCCCTTCCCATGGACACCTCAACATATCTGTCACTGCCACCATCTCTCTCTTCAATCTTTGCCCACTACTCCTCCAGGGCCAACGTCTCTACCTCCAATGATATGAGGGCTACCTGGGCCTCAAATTCACTTTCCCTGAGATCCAGTTCTGTTTTCTCTTGGTCTCAAACCACAGACCATCCCCTCCCACTAGCTCTGGATGGGGCCCTAGCTGCTGAGATTATAAAGGCAATCATCCTCTTCCTCCTGGAGGTTGGAAAGGACATCTTCCCTCTCCCTTTCTACCTCTGAAGCTTTCTCTGTCTCTTTCCCCGCTACCCGGGCTTCAAGGGACTTGACCATCACAGCCTTTCTAAGGTCGTTAGCAGCAGGTAATCCACTCTTTCTGCACAACACCCTGAGCTCAGCTGCAGTAAGTGTGGGTAGGCTAGCCAGATCAAGCTCTATGGTCTCCCTTAAGATTGTGTCACTCAAGAAACAAATTGATCAGAACAATATAGAAAAATCAAAAATGAGGTAATTAAAAAATTAGTCAAAAGTTTAAAATTTTAAAATACGTTTGCTCTAGGTCAATTTATAGGATTTTTAAGACTTCTTAACTTATTTCACTTAAAAATGCAGTGTGATATTAAACACAAGTTCTAGATCCCACCACTGCACACCAAAACTATTGTAAAATGGATTATTGGTAAGGACAGGTAAGTACCTACATTTAGCAACAGGCCACTAACCTCCACTTAGGTGCAATTAGGTCTCTATATCTGCTCAACGCCAATGAGCGACAAGGCTTAACTTAGGAGACAGATGTGTAAAGGATTAAAAAATCAAAAAACACTAAATAAGTGAAACACAGAACACTATACAATTATAACACCAACTTATAACAATAGATTATATTTATATCTTTAAAATGACACCAAAACAAATGTAATCGGAGAAGGAGAACCGGAGATATGAATTTTTAAAGAATTAATGTTTTCTGGCGCATAGAAGCCTCTAGCGCTCAATGGGATGAAAAAAAGGTCACACTGAACAGGGACAAAGTCCAGAGTTCAGGCCACCCATGAGGTAACACTGTTACGCTTACTTTCAGAAGTGTTTCTTGATTCAGGAAAGTGGTCCTCAGCACCAGCCAAGGGTTCAGAGGCTCTGGATTGCCATTTGGGGTTTGGGACTACAACTCCCACAATGCACCTCTTCAGCTTATGGAGTTGCTCCAAAAGTCTCCAAACTTATGGATGTTCTTCCAGGGGTCCTTTTTGGGTCCTTGAAGTGTCCACAACTTGACCCAAGGTTCCAGAAGCTCTGAGTTGCTCCTAGGAAGTTGGGACTGTAATTCCCAGAATTCACCTTGTCAGAATCCTCAAATGGCCACTGGGCGCTGGTCAGCTGGTCTCTGCTTGCAGGATTTGATGCAGGGGAGTCTGGGCAGCTCCTTTGCACCTGTAGCAAACAGGGAGTCCCTCCATGAACCAGTTGAAGACAGGCAAAGTCCTTCTTGTGGTGGAACCCAAGTGTGCAGCTGGTGAAGTCCTTCAGAGTGCAGTGTCCACGTGCAGGTCAGGGGTCAGGCAGGGCAGTTCTTCTTCTTCTGATGTTCTTCCTTGTTGGAAGATGGTGGGGAACTGAGGTGTGGGTGCAGCTTTGCCATATTTATCCTTGCTCCAGGGTGACAAAAAGGGGGTCCTGGTTCTCCAATCAGATGTAGGGTCTTTCCCACAATGATGACCACTTCCTGGGAAGTGTGGCAAAAATCAATCCCAGGGAGCAACATTCTTCAAAAATCCATCATGGCTGAAACTGATTTTTGGATGTTACATCTGGCAGAGCCCAACCACTGGTGAGGCTAAAAATCTTAAACAGACCTTTCTCCTCCCCTATCCTAATCTAATCAAGAGGGCGCCTAATTGTCTGGGGTTGCAGTATGTGAGGGAGGTGCCGGGCTGCTCCAAATGTCCTTCACTGCCTATGAAGACCAGTTTGACAGCCCTCCCCGTTCCTGCTTCCCCATCTGCCAAAGAGAGTTCTCCTCCCCCAGGCACATCTCTTTGTGTTTATCCCAGGCCACTTCACATGTCATCAAGGCAGCCTGGCCAGGCTGCCAGAGGCTGGCCAATCAGAGAAGGCACTACAGGGCTGAAGTTGGCAACTTTTTAGGTAGAGTTTAAAACTCTTTACCTGAACTACTTATATTAAATCCAACAATTGTAAGTTGCGGGATTTATTATAACTATTAACTTGATACCAAACTCGAGGTATCTGACACTTAAGAGGACTTTGTTAATTAAAATAAAGTCTCCCCATTTAGCCAATGGAGGTCATTCACTACAGTGAGGGAAAACTAATCTGGCTGTTTTACCTCACCAGGGCGTATAAAACTATTTTATAAGGTCCCTGCCTATATTTACATGGCACCTAACCCTAGGGGCACATATGGCATACCTTAGGGGTGACATATGTAAAAATAAGGTTGTTTAAGACTTTGGAATACTTTTAATTCCAAAGTTGAATTTGCATGTAACTTTAATTTAAAAGCAGTCAGCAAGGCAGGCCTGCCTTTAAAATCACCCTGGGTACCTCAGCAGTGCACCTATGAGTGCATTACCTATGCTGGGTTCCCTAAACCTACCTGCCCTACCATGTACTTGGGACTTATAGGTAGGTTGACATAGCCAATTATAATTAGCCTAATCTGAATACTCATTTTATACAGAGCACAGGCCCTGAGACTGGCTAGCATTACCCAAGGCACCATCAGAGTCATGAAAACACCAGCAAAAACTGGAAAATGGGGGCAAAAAGTTAGGGGCCCTCTGTAATCAGCCCTGTTTTCTCACAGTAAGATGCTAAAGAAATTATAAATATATTTTTATAATCAGTTTGTTTCGTATTGGTAATCTATCTTTTAATTGATTATGTACTATTTTTATGCATTACGTTATATTTTGAATTTAAAATGAATATTTTAGTTGTTTTATTACTAGCAATAATGAGTTATATGTAACAGGAGGTTGTTGGGATAGGATGTGAAGTTATGTAAGAAAAAAATAGTCAAACATTATTGTTAATTAGTTGTTTAATTGTTAACTATTTAATTGATTGCTAATTATGTAAACAGTTTAATGCTGATTTATTTAAGTTAGTTGCCAGTTACTAGGTTTTTAGGGGAACACAGTGGAAATTCATGTACAATTAAATGCAATTTCATGCTATTAATTAATATATAATTCATATTTGACTAACAATTATGTAAACTATATAGCTTAATTGTTACTGTATAATTGTTTTTAATTTACTTTCATATATAGGGTTATATACTTATTACACATGTATTTTTTAATGCTTTGTTATTTTTTAGGTGAGTTAGTTGTGGAGAAAATGTATACATTTACTTTTATACCAAATGATACATCTAATTTATTCATTGGTAATTATTTTTGTATGTTTTTTATATGAATTGTTTTGTTGCCTTTTTAATTTAGTTTATGGCAAGTGCTTGTAATATTTTGTTTGTGCCCAGTGATCTTCATTACTTAAATAGTATTTGTATTTTATGTTTTAAAATGAAATTAAATATTAATTTCATAATTTTATTATTTTTTGGTAGTTACGGAAATTGATATTATTAAAATATTTTTCCCTTTCTTTTTTAATTTCTTTAATGAAATTTGTTTAAATTAAAAATATGTATTTTTTATTTATAATATATATTGCAATTTAATAATGTTTTTTCATAATTATTTAGACTATTAAAATTTTAATGCTCAAACACTCTCTATATCTACTTGGAATTCCAACACTTTCCCTACATTTGTATGACTGGGGTGGGGATAGTAAATTTAACTCATCGAGAGTTCAATACTTTCTGTATTGTTGCTTACATTGTAGTAGGAATAGTAAATCTAATTCCGCCAGAAGCCAACATTTTCCCTACTGTTGCTTCGACTGGAGTAGGAATAATATATTTAACTCATTTGAAGTTCAACACTTTCCCTACTGTTGCTTCGGTTGAAGTAGTAATAGTAAATGTAACCCCTCCAACATCCACCCTTCACCCTACTGCTGCTGAGACTGGAGCAGTAATAGTAAAACTGACCTCTCTGAAGTCCAACACTTTCTTTACTGTTGCCTATACTAGAGTAGGAATAATAAATGTATCCCTTTGAGGTCCAAAATTTTCTCTACTGTTACTTAGAGGGGACTGGGAATAGTAAAGTTAACACCTCCAAATACTTCCATTTTCTCTACTGTTGCTTAGACTGCAGTGGAAACAGTAAACCTAACCTCTCCAAAGTCCAACACTTCCTCTACTGGTGCTTACACTTGAGAGGTAATAGTACATGTATCCCCTTCGATGTCTAACACTTTCCCTGCTGTTACAGTGGGCCTCATTACGACTCTGGCAGTCAGAAAACTCTGACCCCCAAAGCTGCAAGGAGGAAGCAGCCGTCATACTAGCTGTCTCCCCTAGTCATATTACGTCGTTCCTATTGGTCAGTCTGGTGGGAACAGTGCTACGGTATTGGTCTTGGCTTCATTAAGGGAGCTGAGGCCAATACTGTAGCAAACCAGCATCCTCAGAATATCTGCAAAGCATCAGTGTTCATTCTAAGGGGGCTGGGCAGGGGAGCCCATGCATGCCCAGTACATGATCATGGGCAGTTCATGTTCTGCGAGGATTGAACCACCATGAAAAGGCTAGCAGAAAGGGGGCTAATACACAGCACGGCAGCGCTGAACTCAGCGCTGCTGTGGCTAAGCACGTCAGACCACTGTCAGCCCATTGGGAGCCCAGTTTCTGACTGGCACGGTGGGTCCCTAGCAAACTGACCACCAGGGTCGTAATGTGTTGGTCAGGTCGCCTGAAGTGTGGTGGTCCGACCACCACTGCAAATCTGGCAGTGCTGGAATCGCGAGACTTATAATGAGGGCCTCACAGTGGAATAAAAATAGTACATTTAGGCCCATATTTATACTTTTTTAGCACCGCATCTGCGCCGCTTTTTGATGCCAAAACGGGGCAAACTTACAAAATACAATTGTATTTTGTAAGTTTGCACTGCTTTTACGTCAAAAAATTACGCAAATGCAGCGCAAAAAAAAGTATAAATATATGCCTTAATCCCTCCAAATACAAACATTTTTCAAAGTGTTGCTGATACTGGAGTAGGAATAGAAAATTGAAGCTTCCAAAAGTTCAACACTTTCCAAACTGTTCCTTAAACTTGGGTTAATCCCTCCGAAGTTGAACACTTTTCCTACTGTTGTACGGGAATAGTAAAATGTAAACATCCAAATTCCACTGTTTTTCCTACTGTTGATCAGCCTGGAGTAGGAATAGTGAATTTAACCCCTCCGAAGTCCATCACTTTTAGTACTGTTGATTAAACTTGAGTGGGAATAGTTTTGCTAATATTCCTAGAGTCCAACAATTTTCATAATATCGGTGAAATGGAATTTATATTATCATTTCTTTATTTTTTTGTATTAAAAATATTAGTTTTTCATGTTTTATTTTTATTTTTTCAATGATTATAATCATTGTAGTGAATTTGTGTTTTGGGTTTCTAATATTTTCTATACTTTCTAGTAATTTACTATTTTCTGTATTTTTGTATATTGATTAAATTCATGTATCACTTAAAAATGAGTTAATATAGTTTGCTGTTGAAATATATGTTTATATATTTTTACATTGTCTTTTTGTCTAGTTGTATGTATGTGTTTGCATGTGTATTAATAGATAAGCCTTCATAGTACTAAATAGCAAAATTATCTAAAAAAATAAAATTTATATAATGCAAAATGAAAATGTATCAGCATTATGAATATATGTATATATATATGTATATATATACATTGTATTAAAATAGCAATTTCTTAATGTTTTTAATTATATAAATGTCAACAATATTTTCACACTATTATGGTAAATAACATTATTGACACAATGTTTTTGGCAATGTTTAGCATGGTATTGTGTCACTTGATCACTTTTACACGCATTCAGAATGACCATAATTTAGCTTTTTTTAAATAGTGGGGCCTGAATGAAAAGAGAGCTATTTCCCAGTGTTTGTCCCTAAAGCCAACTGATAAATGTACGGTACTTTGGTGTCACTTTTATCTATTTACAACATGCATATGTGTTGTCCCATTCCTGCCCAGTAATGCAATTAGAAATTGGGCAATGCCTGACCAGACTTTTGCTGAGTTAGCTGAATGAATTATATGGCTCTTCTAGCCCTTTGATATCCTCGAATGAAACTGTCTACCCCAGAATCCAGTATCATACAGTATGAATTTGGGACAAATAAAGACATTGGGGGTCATTCTGACCTCGGCGGTAAAAGCCGCTTACCGCTGGTCAGAAGGCCGCCACAATACCGCCGCGGCCGCGGTCAGCCGCCACGGACATTCTGACCCACAACTGCAAAACCTCAGATAATCCGCCTTCCACTGCAGTCCGCCACATCAGCGGCCAGCGGTAAACTGGAGAAGACCAAACCTCCACCGCCACGCCAACAGAAATATGACCATCCCATTATGACCCGCAAATCGACGCGGCGGTCATTCAACCGCGGTATTCCATTGGCGGTAGACCCCGCCGTGGTCAAAATACACACACCTTTACAAACCCCTACCACATTGGACAATTTGAAAGGCACACACCTGAAACCCATACACACACCACTCCCACACATCCAATACCATATAAAACACACACCCACATCACCCACAAACCCCTACCAACAAAAACCAGAGACGAAGGAGAGAGAGACACACATCAGAGAATAGATAGCCAGAAACACAGAGGCACACCGCAACATCACACACACCACATAGAAGCACAAAGCACCACACACCAACACACACATCATCACATACACCACCCCACACCTCATACACTCCACCCCATGGCACCACAAAGGCACCCACGCTTTTCGGACCAAGAACTCCGGGTCATGGTGGAGGAGATCATAAGAGTGGAACCCCAGCTCTTCGGCTCACAGGTACAGCACACCACCATAGCGAGGAAGGCGGAGCTCTGGCAGCGGATCGTGGACAGGGTCAATGCGGTGGGACAGCATCCCAGAAATCGAGAGGACATCCGCAAACGATGGAACGACCTACGGGGGAAGGTGCGCTCGATGGTCTCGCGACACAACATCGCAGTGCAGAAGACTGGCGGGGGACCCCCACCCACTCCACCCGAATTCACAACATGGGAGCAGGAGGTACTCAACATCCTGCATCCTGATGGCCTCGCTGGAGTACACGGAGGAATGGACTCTGGTAAGTACAAGGCCAACCACTTCACCCCACCCCCAGCATGCTAACCCCCACCCTCACCCCCAAACCCCCAGCACACATCCTCCCTGAGAATGTCTCCCCAGCACAACCCACCCAACACCAACCCCTGCATGCCACCCCCAAACTATGGACACCCATCACCTAAGCATGACCACTGCACATACCCATCACCCCCCCCCACACAAAACACCCTCACAACACCTCCCCCAAGGGAATGCCAGCACTGGGGGACAAGGGCACCTATAAAACGCAAGCTAATGCACACACAGAAACAATAACCATACCCTCTTACCCCATGCAGGACCCGAACGACAACACACCGGTCAGGAGGGACCAGAAATGTCCATCCCACCCCCGGAACAGGCCACTAGTGATGACAGCAGCTCTGTCGACCTGGAACCTGACGACCAGCCCGGACCATCGGGGACCTCTGGGCAGTCGGTTCCCCTCACCCAGACACAGGCCACTGCAGACCCAACCCCCTCTGGGAACAACCGCACAGCTCCCGCCCAGCGGGCCCATGCCTCTGTCCCTAGGACAGGTCAAGCAGCGGTGTGTCTACCAGTACAGGGCCCCCAGGGTAACCCACCAACCCAACAACAACAGGGACCTGGGGGCAGTGGTAGTGGGCACACCGTCCAGGGGACAGAGGCCCAGGGAAACAGGGCAACTCGGAGGGCTGCTGTGCGACAGGGGGGGGAGGAGAGGCCCAGGGAAACCACTCTCCAAGAGGCCCTCACCACCATCATGGCTGCCTACCACCACTCACAAGAGACGATGGCGACGGTACTGGCCAGGTTCCAGGAGATCCAGGCACAGCAGGAGCAACGCTACATGGGGTTCAGCGACCAACTCAGCAACATCTCAACCGCTATGGGGAGCATAGTCCAGGCCCTGAACCGCATAGAGGACACGTTTCGGGACCATGTGGCATCACACAGGGCCCCTGTCACTAGCCAGGAACAGGAACAGCCTACCACCTCCGCCGGCGCTAGTGGACAGGAGGCCCCACCACAACGACAGCCCACCAGAACCCCACCTCCTGCTGAACAACAACCGCCCCGCAAAAGGAGCCTGAGATCAAAAAAACCGACAGAGTAGGATGTCAAGTCCCCCGCCAGCATCACATACCCCCTGAAGTCCTCCCACTGTCCCACATTGCCACCCTGTCAAACCTTGAACTGCCCCTGCTCCATCCTGCCACAGGCGTATGGACAATGCACCTGTGAGACTGAGAACTGGACTCCGCCATGGACATTACTCCACCCCCACCCATCACTGTTTCACCATCATGTACCAATATCTATGCACTAATAATAAATCACACATTGCACTGAAATCAATCAGGACTCAGGCTGTCTTATTTACAAATGTATGACACATTACATATCAATTACGTATTGTGAACATTGTGAATTACACATACCGAGGTAACTTAGCATTAGTCCATGGGCCAACCAAGCCGAGGTCACGCAGTGGCTCATACAGCACAGAAAAGAGAAGGGAAATTCAAACATCATGTCTATAGGTCTGGGGGGAAACCGACAAAGTTGAGATGCAGGAGGCTTTCAGGAAATGTAAAATGGCATGGGTGATCATTACCTGTGTGCTACTGGAAATACTGTGCTATTACTCTGTCCCTGTTGTCTGTGTCGTCCTCTGAGTCTTCCTCCTCTTCACTCTCCGCAGGCTCCACAGCTAATTCAACACCACCATCTGCACCATCCTCCTGCAGGAAAGGGACCTGACGTCGCAATGCCAGATTGTGAAGCATACAGCAGGCCACGATGATGTGGCACACCTTCTTTGGTGAGTACATCAGGGATCCCCCAGTCATATGCAGGCACCTAAACCTGGCCTTCAGGAGGCCAAAGGTCCTTTCGATGATCCTCCTAGTTCGCCCATGGGCCTCATTGTACCGTTCCTCTGCCCTGGTCCGGGGATTCCTTACTGGGGTCAGTAGCCAAGGCAGGTTGGGGTAACCAGAGTCACCTATTAGGCACACACGTTGTCTCTGTAGCTGCTCCATCACATAGGGGATGCTGCTATTTCGCATCACATACGCGTCATGCACTGACCCTGGGAACTTGGCATTTACATGTGAGATGTACTGGTCAGCCAAACAGACCACCTGGACATTCATCGAATGATAACTTTTTCTGTTTCGGTACACCTGCTCATCGTCTTTTGGGGGGACCAAAGCCACATTGGTCCCATCAATGGCACCAATGATGTTGGGGATATG
Source organism: Pleurodeles waltl (assembly GCF_031143425.1). Lineage (NCBI taxonomy): Eukaryota > Metazoa > Chordata > Amphibia > Caudata > Salamandridae > Pleurodeles > Pleurodeles waltl. Next base: position 253,952,862 of record NC_090438.1, on the reverse strand, counting down.
TCCAAGGGCATAGAAATCACCCTTCCCTGTAGGCAAGTCACCCTCCTCTGGGAAAATGATGTAGCTCCGCATGAGTTTCATCAGGGCAGACAACACTCTACTCAAAATCTTTGAAAACATAGGCTGAGACATTCCAGATGACATGGCCACTGTGGTCTGGAATGACCCACTTGCCAAAAAATGGAGGACTGACAAAACCTGCACCAGAGGGGGAATCCCTGTGGGTTGGCGGATGGGGGACATCAGGGCTGGCTCCAGCTGGGCACACAGTTCATGGATAGTGGCTCGGTCAAGTCGGTATCGTAGTATGATGTGGCGTTCTTCCATTGTCGACAGGTCCACCAGCGGTCGGTACACGCGAGGATTCCTCCTTCTCATCGCAAGTCCCAGCGGATGGTGCCTAGGAAGGACAACATGGAGCACAGAGTCAGCCAAACCACAGGTACGTACAGACAGCTTGCACAGTTAAAGAATGGCAATGGGTTGAAAGGCGTGTATGTGTGGCAATGCAAGGCCTAGGCCTGTGTGTCGCATTCAAAATTAAGCCATGTAGGCCCTTGAAATGGCGGCTGCCTGACCTGTGAAGTGGGACAATGGGATGTGAGGTCAATGCGCTGGCGGGGCACACCGTGGCGGTAGGCGGTCGAAGACCGCGGCGCAAAGCCGCATTGGTTAACATTGAAGCCTATGGGTTTCAGGAGCCAATGACGAAGTGCGCCGGCGGTCGCGGTACGCACCGCCGCGGTACGCACCGCCGCGGGCGTGACCACCATTTTCTATCTGCTTAATCACTCGAGACCTGATCATCCACAGGAGAGGACCTATACTGCAAGTGCTGCTGTGACCTCGGTCTGGAAGATACAATGGCTGCTGCGACTGGGGAAAGGGTCCCTGCCTTCACGTCTGAAGAGTTGGAGAAGCTCGTGGATGGGGTCCTCCCCCAGTATGCGCTACTCTACGGTCCTCCAGACCAACAAGTGAGTACACCGGGTGCACATGGAATGGGCTATGCCTGTGTGGATTGGGGTGGATGTAAGTTGGTGGGGTGGGGGGCGAATGAGGAGTGCAACGCCCGACACATGAGAGCATGTGCCATATGGCAAAGTTGTTGGGGGGGGCCAATCACATCTAACATGCAGGTCATTGATGAATTCCTCCTTTCCACCCTGTACATGTCAAATAGGTCAGCGCCCATCAGAAGATCGAGATTTGGCGTGCCATCGCCAAGGAAGTCCGGAACTTGGGGGTCCACAACAGACGGGGCACCCACTGCCGCAAGAGGTGGGAGGACATCCGCCGCGGAACAAGGAAGACCGCAGAAACACTGCTGGGGATGGCCTCCCAACCTAGGAGGGGTGCCAGTCGCACCATGACCCCCCTGATGTCCCGGATCCTGGCGGTGGCTTACCCAGAATTGGATGGGCGCTTTAAGACATCACAGCAGACACAAGGGGGTGAGTATCAGCACATTCTCCTATCTTTCTGCGCAGTGGAGGCGTCTGGGTGGGGGAGGAGGGCTGTGGGTGACATTAGGCCAGGGCGCTTTCTGTAGTGTAGTCCTCTCCCTTAGGCATGGCCCTGTGCCCCCGGCCCCCACCTCGGTAGGGTGACAAGTACAGCCATTGAAGGTCCAGCATCTCCCATGTGCGCGTTTGACGTCTCTTGGCCTGTTGTCCTAGTCAGTAGTACTGAGTAGTGTACCCCGAATGCACGGCTTAGTGCATTAGGCTCCTGTGTCTGTCCTCTCCGCCAACGGTGTTGACATTGCATGCACTCAACCTGGTCTTCTTTTTTCTCCCCCCACCCTTTCTCTTCATCTTCTTATGCATGTGTGCATTAGCATCATCAGGCGGAGGAGATTTGGCATTGGAGCACGAGGGAGCTGCAGGACACAAGGCCCCGGTGGGCCCAGGAACAGACACCGAGGGCACCAGTGATCCGGAGGGCGAGGGGAGCACCACGACGGGGACCGCTGGTGAGAGCAGCGAAAGCGACACGTCCTCGGATGGGAGCTCCCTAGCGGTGGCGGCAACATCCGTGCCCCCCGCCTCTACAGGTACAGCCGCCACCCAGCTCACCAGCCCCGCCCTCCCAGCAGCCCCTCAGTCTTCGCTCCGTGCACGTTCGCCCAGGAAGGCGCGCGTCTCCTTCACCCCAGGCACCTCAGCCCCTGCCCCTGTTGCCCCTGCTGCCCTCAGTGCGGAGCTCATTGACCTGGTAAGGACGCTCATTGTTGGGCAGACGACCCTTTTGAACGCCATCCAGGGTGTGCAAAGGGAGGTGCAACAGAGCAATGCGTACCTGGAGGGCATTCATTCGGGTCAGGCTGCCCATCAACGAGCGTTCACTGCTCTGGCCTCGGCACTGACGGCAGCCATTGTCCCTGTTTCCAGCCTCCCTCTTCTTACTGCCTCCAGCCTTTCTCTGTCTCCTGTTCCTCAGCCTATCCCATCCACACCATCAGACCAGCCTGCACACACCTCAACACCCAAGAGCAGCTCATCCAAACACAAGCACCACAGATCCCACAAACACTCACCCAAGCAACACCCAGATGCAGACATGCCAACAGCCACTGCCACCCCTGTGTCCCCCTCCTCCTCGTCTCCCTCCTCCCTCCCTGTGACGTCTACACTCACACCTGCATGCACCCCAACATCAGCCAGTGCTTCCATCACCACCTCACCCTCCAGTACAGTCCACACTCGTGCAGTCACCACCCCCACTGCCATTTACACGTCCCCTGTGTCCTCTCCCACTGTGTCTGTCACCCCCTCTTCCAAGACACACAAACGCAGGCAGTCACCCACCCAACAGCCATCCACCTCACGACAGCCTGCAGCACCAGCACCTTCACCCAATGACAGCACACCTGACTCTCCTACAACCACCTCCTCTACCTCCACTTCCATCTCCACTTCTCCTACCTTTTACCTTGGCCCTAAAAAACTTTTCCTGGCTAACCTTGACCTCTTTCCCCCCGATGAGCTCCCCCATCCATCTCCAAAGAGTCCCAAGAGCACCGCAGCCACCACCAGCCCAGCTTCGGGTGTCACTTTTGTGCATGGGTTCTGGAGCCCACCCTTTGCCAGCAGTGACACATCCATCAGCAGCAAGGACACGTCCAGCCCCCCCCCCCGGCAAGAGGACCCGCAAAAACAAGGGCCGCCGTGCGAGGACCGACAGGGCTGCCCCCAAGGAGCAATGTGCGGCCACTTCACCACCCACACCATCTAGGGGAGGCAAGGGCCCGAGAGCCCCATCAAAGGAGCGGAAGGGCAGCAGGAGCGCGGAGAAGGTGGACCCCACATGCCACATCCCAGCTGGGAAGGAGGACACTAAGGAGGCCAGGAGTCCGTCCCCGAAGGGTCCAGAAACGTCACGGTCCGAGGGCGACTGAGCCGGGAGTCCAGGCCAGGTCTGGCTCCCTTGACCTGCTGAATGAGCACCGCTGAACAGGGCCCGCGGGGCAGAAGAGCACCGCTGAACAGGGCCCTGCCGTGGAGATAGGCACCGCTGAACAGGGCCCGCAGTGCAGAAGAGCACCGCTGAACAGGGCCCCGCCGTGGAGATAGGCACCGCTGAACAGGGCCCGCGGTGCAGAAGAGCACCGCTGAACAGGGCCCCGCCGTGGAGATAGGCACTGCTGAACAGGGCCCGCGGTGCAGAAGAGCACCTCTGAACAGGGCCCCGCCGTCTCAAGCACCGCTCCGCTGGGCCCTTCATCTCAAGCACCGCTCCGCTGGGCACCTCTGTCTCTCCACCTCTCCGCTGGGACCTTCTTCTCAAGCACCGCTCCGCTGGGCCCTTCATCTCAAGCACCGCTCCGCTGGGCCCTTCTTCTCAAGCACCGCTCCGCTGGGCACCGCCGTCTCAAGCACCGCTCCGCTGGGCCCTTCATCTCAAGCACCGCTGGGCCCTTCATCTCAAGCACCGCTCCGCTGGGCACCGCTGTCTCTCCACCTCTCCGCTGGGCCCTTCTTCTCAAGCACCGCTCCGCTGGGCACCGCCGTCTCAAGCACCGCTCCGCTGGGCCCTTCATCTCAAGCACCGCTCCGCTGGTCCCTTCTTCTCAATCACCGCTCCGCTGGGCACCGCCGTCTCAAGCACCACTCCGCTGGGCCCTTCATCTCAAGCACCGCTCCGCTGGGCCCTTCTTCTCAAGCACCGCTCCGCTGGGCACCGCCGTCTCAAGCACCGCTCCGCTGGGCCCTTCTTCTCAAGCACCGCTCCGCTTGGCACGCCCGTCTCAAGCACCGCTCCGCTGGTCCCTTCATCTCAAGCACCGCTCCGCTGGGCAACGCTGTCTCTCAACCTCTCCGCTGGGCCCTTCTTCTCAAGCACCGCTCCGCTGGGCACCGCCGTCTCAAGCACCGCTCCGCTGGGCCCTTCATCTCAAGCACCGCTCCTCTGGGCACCGCCGTCTCAAGCATCGCTCCGCTGGGCCCTTCATCTCAAGCACCGCTCCGCTGGGCCCTTCATCTCAAGCACCGCTCCGCTGGGCCCTTCCTGTCATGCACCGCTCCGCTGGGCCCTTCATCTCAAGCACCGCTCCGCTGGGCCCTTCTTCTCAAGCACCGCTCCGCTGGGCACCGCCGTCTCAAGCACCGCTCCGCTGGGCCCTTCATCTCAAGCACCGCTCCGCTGGGCCCTTCTTCTCAAGCACCGCTCCGCTGGGCACCGCCGTCTCAAGCACCGCTCCGCTGGGCCCTTCATCTCAAGCACCGCTCCGCTGGGCCCTTCTTCTCAAGCACCGCTCCGCTGGGCACCGCCGTCTCAAGCACCGCTCCGCTGGGCCCTTCTTCTCAAGCACCGCTCCGCTGGGCACCGCCGTCTCAAGCACCGCTCCGCTGGGCCCTTCTTCTCAAGCACCGCTCCGCTGGGCACCGCCGTCTCAAGCACCGCTCCGCTGGGCCCTTCTTCTCAAGCACCGCTGCGCTGGGCACCGCCGTCTCAAGCACCGCTCCACTGGGCCCTTCTTCTCAAGCACTGCTCCGCTGGGCACCGCCGTCTCAAGCACCACTCCGCTGGGCCCTTCATCTCAAGCACCGCTCCGCTGGGCCCTTCTTCTCAAGCACCGCTCCGCTGGGCACCGCCGTCTCAAGCACCGCTCCGCTGGGCCCTTCTTCTTAAGCACCGCTCCGCTGGGCACCGCCGTCTCAAGCCCCGCTCCGCTGGGCCCTTCTTCTCAAGCACTGCTCCGCTGGGCCCTTCTTCTCAAGCACCGCTCCGCTGGGCACCGCTGTCTCAATCACTGTTTATGGTTCACTGTGCCCACCATGCCTCCTCCTTGACCAGTGGAGACTGTCATCCACCTGATGGACTGTGGCTTTGCACTCCCCAGGATGGTCCAGTGGGCAGCCCACCTACTGTAGAGACATTGAGAGACTGTGGCTTTGCACTCCCCAGGATGGTCCAGTGGGCAGCCCACCCACTGTAGAGACATTGAGAGACTGTGGCTTTGCACTCCCCAGGATGGTCCAGTGGGCAGCCCACCCACTGTAGAGACATTGAGAGACTGTGGCTTTGCACTCCCCAGGATGGTACATTGGGCATGGTGGCTCCTCGTGGATCTGGCGTCGTGGACTCATGTGGCTGTGGTGCCTCCCCCTTCCTTTCCCCCTGAGGAGCCTGCAGTTTTTACATCTGATGCCCCTGCAGTGTTCTCTCCAAAGGACTCAGGTCTCCTGTGTGGGCTTTGCCCTTATTTCTCAGAACTTTGGCCCACGGACATGATGAATTCGTAGGATGTGCAGGACTTGTTACTTCAGTTATACACTGATGTGTATGTCATTAGTTTTGTTGTGAATATCTTTCATGGTTGTACGATAATTTTCAGGAGCTTTTTGGTACATAAATATTTATTCCAAATTTGATTATGTCCTAGCATTTTTCAGGGGTGTTTGGGTGGTGTCACTGTGACTTGTTGCTCTGCATTGGTGTGTACATAGTTGGGGGGGGGGGTCGCATATGTGTGTGCCCGTAACCTTTCGTCCTCCCCCTCCCGTGTGTCGTAGGTGTAGTACTCACCGTTGTCGTCTGCGCCGGACTTCGTACTCGTGGTAGATGAGAAGGTAGACGAGAGCAGGTAGGATGTTTAATTCGGGCTCCATGCTGTCCTCCTTCCTCCTGGAGTGCGTAGTGGTGAGCGTTTTCCCGTCCGTAGTCTGTTTCCGCCGTGTTTTTATCGGCGGTGCTCCCGCCCCGGAAAAGGTGGCGGATTGGTGAGTTGTAATAGTGTGGGCGGTACATTGGCTGCCGCCTGGCTTTTGGCGGTGACCGCCGCGCTGTTTGTTTGTACCGCCGTGGCGGTCGGAGTGTTAAAGTGGCTGTCTGTGTTGGCGGTTCCCGCCAGGGTCAGAATCCCATATTTTTTACCGCCAGCCTGTTGGCGGGTTGGCCGCCGCTTTAACACCGACCGCCAGGGTTAGAATCACCCCCATTGTTTTGAATAGATATGACATTTTTGGAAAGATGGTCATTTTATTATTATTGCAGCTGCCAACAAGGCCTGCAGGTGGCGGATGCCATTGGACATCTTCAAAATATTTTTTTGTATTTTCTCCTCATAAGTTATCTGGACTACATGGGTGTACACAAAGGAATTGTAATTCGTTAATATATGAGAACTTTAACAATCTGCTGATTTTGACCCTCTAACTATAATTAATTACCATCTGATTTGTAATAATGATTAATTTTTTACCCAGATATTTGGAAAAAATCTAGTGCTCCTGGTTCAATAGTTGTAATTGCCAGCTTATCACCTGAAGTATAAATGGTGATGTATAGCAGCAATTTTAATGTTGGGCCCACTGCTAGTAACGAGAGTCAAACACGTATTTTCTGTATTATATACAAATAGTGTTCTAGATAGATGGTGACCAATACTTTGTGCCTTTAAGCATGAGCTTAGAACTTTTTTTTGTAAAGTATTAGAACCTTTTGTAGAAATTGTGGTCAAACCCAATTTTTCTCATTGTGACCCATAAAAGAGCTATGAAACTCTAGCAAATGCTTTTTTTGACATCTGAAAGAATAATACATGCCTTTTTTCAGACACTTGTGACACCAAATAATGAAATTGTCATACTAGTATGAGTAGTGGTATCCTGCAAGGGTATAAAACTGTTGCATAGGCTCTCATTATTCTAATGAGACTACTGGGTTTGGGTGGCAGAATCACTTGCACTGTGGGGGACTGAGTCTGAACCCATTACAGGTGACACCTGTCGGCCTAATCTGGGTGTTGCTCCGGCTAACTAGCAGTGCCACATCTCCACCCAAGAGCAGGAATAATTGGCCAGCCGAGCGCATGACAGAATTGATCCCTCAGGGAAATCGTGGACAATCAGAGGCAGAATAAAATTCAATAAGCTTTTATTGAAGAAACTGCATCTTAGATAATAAAGCATGTACAGCAATAACTAGGATGATAAAACGTGATAGGATTCACATTGTGACAAGGAGAGTAAAGCAGAAAAATAACGCTACCATATTGTCACTAGAATCGTTAAAATAGCTCCTACCTAGGCTATGTTGAAGCACAGCATGTTAAGCTCTAGTTCTGCCCTTCAGGTTCCTCTGGGAAGACATCATCCCTCATACCTGAGCAAGAGGCCTGTAGTTTACATAAGCAGCTGCAATGAAGTGTTCAGCAATCAGCCTACAGTTGTTGTCATCTGGCTGGAATCTCCCTCTAACGTACACGGGTCAAAGTAGTGTTTTTATAATAAAACAGATGATGTTCCAAGAAAGGATCCCTACGTAAGAGTGTGTATGTTTCTATGAACACTAGAAACAAAGAGTTACCACGTTTGCCGGCAACCTATCTTACTGCAGCCTTAAGAAAAGCACACAGTGAAAGAAATGTCTTGTTTAAGAACGCAGTGCTGACTGAGGCAAAGAAGAGCTAGATGGAGAGAAATAAAACAAAACTGCAAAATGTGGAAATTGTGAAAATAGTAAACAAAGTTGAATAAAATATGTCTAGGTGAAAGTGCACAGCGGCAGGTCAAGTTTGCTAAAAATAACATGTATGAAGCTATGACTAAAATGGCTAGACAACAAAAACATGCTGCTGTGGTCAAACAAGCTATTCAATAATGGGGGTGAGCATCAGAATTGAGTAGTGATGTTGGCCAGTATGATCCTCTTTCTTCTACCAGTTTTCCTTTTTTTAAAGAAAATAGCTATTCTAATAAAGCTGGGTACGTACAACCTGTGATCAAAGCCTGTAATCATTTCACAAAGGATGAGCTCATGGTGTTCTATGAATGTCTTTTATAACACTGCTGGATACATTCATCACCGAATGCTTTGCTGGAAGGTAAAGATAAAATTGCTTGTTGGACATCTTTATGGGATATGTCCCCACCCAAGGCGTTAGAGCTACTTTATGTTTTATCAAGCTGATCAATGTTGACTTTGTTGAGATGCAATTCAATGTCATTGGGGGAAGAGCATGGCAATTTATTATTGTATAGTCTTTGAAAGTAGATATTGAACAACTGGTTCATTTCCTTATTTTGTGTGACCGTATGCCACTCACTGTGCTTAATATTTATTAAAGTGGACTTTCTCCACTTTCCTTAGTTTTAAGCTATTGATTTTATAAGTTGCTGATTCCTTTTCCCTGACTGATCTGCTGAAACCGTTTTGCCCCACTACCAAGCGTACGAAAGAGCCCCTTTCTCCTACATCTTGGCTCTGAATTAATCTGGCTTGTGCATTTTATATGCCAATAACCCTGCCAAAGTGGCTTCCACCTTCTTACCAAAAACACTATTCTTATTGGTAACAAACTGCATAGCGATTCCTCAGCATAAGCTTTAAATGCATTTCAGACAAATAATATTCAAACTTTTGCCAATTTAACTCTAAAAAAGATATTGAATAGCAATAGCATGAAAATTCTGTATTTGCCATCAAGGTGCAGAGAGTGCTCAAACGTCCATCTCCTGAATTCATTCATCAACCAATAATCCTTTATGATTCATAGCAAAGGTTTTTATTTTCAGACCGATTTCCGTCTGAGTATTATACATCACTTTTTGTATAGCTGGGGCTATATTTATACAGGAATAATGTCTGTGCATACCAAAGAACAATGTATATCCTGGCTCATCCCCTCTAACTGCCCACCATATATCTTACAAGCAATGAAACTACACTAGATTCTGCACTGCATTTTGAATTTTTAGCATCTATAGATAGGATTATTTTGTTAACAATATTTTTTGCACAAAAGTTTTGTAAACAATGTTCTGCTATCTAAACAGGATTGTTTAACAAGTATGACAAGGAGGAGAAAGATGGGAAAAACTGAAAAGAATAGATGTACAGAACAAAAATATGCAATAAAAAGAATGGAATGAGTGAAGGAATGAAAGAAAGAAATAAGGAATTGCTTCAGCAAGCAAAAGAGTTGAGGCATGTTAGTGGAAAAAACTAATGCCCCGAAAGAAAAAGAATGGAAGGTGAAAGAAAGAAGCAAGGATTGGAAGATCAAACTAAAATGTAATTAATGGATTTAGTAGAGTAAATCAGAATTCCCACCACAAATATATGGACTTTGGGTTAAAATAGTCAATCTGCCCCCCTCCCCACACCTAAAATATAACCACATTCCTCAATATATGTGGTTCTGGAGTTAGAATAGTTAATCCCTCCTCCCAATAAATGTACATTTTGCCAACTTTTGTGGGTCTGGAGTTAAAATATTAAATCATGTGCAAGCAAAAATCCACTAAAACAGCTCTCAATGTGTTTCTGTTACAGCAGGCACTGGCAATTGTCCTGAGGGGGAAGCGGTTTGGCGAATGAGAGAGAGAAATGAATCATCTTCATTTGACTCAGCACTCTGGATCACTGGGTGAATGTGGGATGAGTTTTGGTTCTTTACCTTTGGTTACAATCACTTATAGAGGTTTCAGTTGTAAGAGATTTCACAATCATAGTAAATCCTCATCTAATAGCTTATTTTACTTTGGAGCATTCATTCTCACTCTTTAGGTTTCTTTACAGTATCTTTAGAGGTGTTGAAGTCACAACATTAACCTGTGTAAAAGGGTTCCTGGGAAGTTCTCTGTTTAGGGATGTGCCAGTAATCCAATTGCTAGTATAGACCGCCACTGTCTAGTAACTCCTTTTGGGTTCTCAAGGTTGTCTCTTGTGCAACCATATTTCATATAAACATTGTTAAAATAGGTTTTGCTCTTTAAAATGCTCTGTATGTTAGTGTACTAACCTAAATGTTCTCCTCATTTGGTTAACCTTGTGTTCTCTTTTTCTCTTTCAGCAGTGTCATGGCTGGAGAACCACTTGAGCAGTCAAGATGCAGCCATCATGCAGTGAGGTATGCCCACAATGCCAGGGTCCAGGCATCTGGAAAAATAGGATCTCCAAATAAGTGTTCTGAGCAGCATGGTGAGCAGGGCCTTCTCTCACTGTAGTATGAAGCAAAGCAGTGGCCTTGTCGCTGAGGTGGGCTACTTATGCCTGCATCAGCCAAGATGGTTGCCAATCAAATGAATGGCTCAAATTCTCAAGAGGGTTATGGATCCCAGTGAGCACAAATAGTAAGCAACGGCCTAAACTAGAGACTGAAACAAATGGAGGCTTTTTATTCCACTACGGGATGTTTGGGGGCATATTAAACCAGTCAGAGGTGTTGTGGGAAGGGACTGAAAGGGTCTAGGATATGTGAACAGGGCTGAACAATGCTGAGTGCCGAAAGGCACAAATAGCCAAAGAGGCCAGAGAAGGAGAGAGGTGGTAACAATTTGGGAGACTTGTAGCTAGGACAGTAAACCTGACCCTGTAAAAATAAATTCACTATGGTAGACTGCAATTAGAATATTAAATCTACCCATCCCAAAAATATGCACTTTCCCTCTCTGTTTGTAGGACTGGAGTTTGAACATTAGATCGATCCTCCAATATATATCCCCTTAAGCACAATGTCATTTGTGCAATTGAATTGAAATAGTAAATATGGCCTCCCAATAATTTCCCAATGTTTGTTGCAAATATCCCCTAATATACACTTTCCTTGGTGTTATTTATATTGAAACTGAATATGTATGTGATAACTATAGTTATAGTTAGGACCATGTTTCCATTGAAAAAGCGTTTTTGACTTTGGTGCCATTTGAGGAATCTTCACTATAAAAGTGTTCCAGTGAACCTTGTTGTACACGGGAAGTTTCGGGGTGATCTGCCAAGCGGGGGCCGGGAAAAAGGAGGGGTAAAAAAACATGCGTTTCCCGTTTTAATTTCCATAGGGATTTTGAACACGACGACAGCCAAATTTGTCAGGAAAGGTAAGTCTTGGTCGAAAAAGAGTGCTTTTGATATTTGGTGTAAATCCTTCAGTACTTTTTGAAAATATTAAAAGAAAGCTAATCATAGATACCTAAAGATCTAAATGGTCTGTGAATAATAATAAGCCCATGCTTGGAAACGCAGAGCTCTGAATGGCTGCCAACACTTCACTTCAACCAGGAAGTTTTGACAGCCATCTTGGTACTCGGCTTCAGCCGAGTCCCACAAAGAAAGATAAAAAAGAAGAAAAGGGTCAGGGTAGTGTCAACCTGACCCCTTATCTCTGGTGCTGGGGCAAAAAAGCATTTTTTTTCATTGTTGCCGTAAATTCATAGTCGATCCACAAATTTGTAAAAAAATGAAAACCAAAAAACAAGTGAGAGCTCCCGTGCTTGTTTTTACGTACCGCCAGGAGCATTTTGAAATAAAGGTCTCCCCTCCTAGGGCAGTTTGTTTCCGGGGGACCACCACCTTCCTGATTCTCATTTATAATGAATGCTGCCCCCCCACCCCGCAACCCGGGGACTGCTATCTACCCGGGGCTTTGATTAAATATAATGTTGGAGGGGCTGCCTGTCCCCCCTGAATCCGCGGGGACCAACACCTCCCCTGAGCTGTAATCAAATACACTGTGGGGTGTTGCCCAGCTCCCCCAAAGCCCAGAGGACCACCACCTCCCCAGAGCAATGATTTAATTGTATTCAGGGGGGCGTGCAACTCCCCCATAACCCCAGGGACCTCCACCTCCCTGGGGCAAATATAATATTTTATGTAGAAAGCCACATGCCCCCTATAGCCTTGGGGACCATCACCTGTCCACAGCTATTTTAGGTTGAGGGGGGCACATGGCCCTACTCGTGGAGCCAATGATGGCCCTGGGCTCTTGTTTTCCTGGGTTGCTTTGACAGCTCCCACCAAGTCAGAGCTAACACTTCACTTTCTGCAAGCAAGAGCTCTCAAACAGCTCTGACTTGCAGAAAGTAAAGTTTTAATCTGTTTCCCTGCACACAAATATGCATGCAGAGGAGGAGCTTATATTTAAGGCAGCTCCCTGCTTGCTGGAGAAATGCTGGCTCCCTCAGGACACGGGGAGCTGGATAGAATGACAGGGGCCTTGATGCTCCGCCCGTGGTCCTGCCACTCTGTATTTCTCTTCCATCCCATAAAGGAATGGAAGACAGAGGGAGAGTTTGTTACTGCAATGGTCTCTCCATACAATTACTTTACAAAGTCAGACTAGAAAGATGTTTGATATGAATGTTACAGTTACATTTGGATGCAGAGGAGAACAAAGTCACCCCAGGGTAATGATCAAGGTCTTGTGCTGTCACTCAGTAGGCTGAGGTTCAAATCCTAGTATCACTTGGTAGTGTCTCTATTTATTTTCTAGTGTTTTCACTGTTAAACATTCCTAGTGATGGAACATTAAAGTATTTTCCCCCTCAAAATCTGTGTGTTGAATGTCATAGATAAGTCTGGACACTGCACAGAACAGAGTCACCTCTGGCCTAGTGTTTAAGGTCTCTCACATGCAAACTAAGGGATAAGGGATTTAGGAGGTCATTACAACATTGATTGTAAAAGCCGCTTACCGCCGTGCAGAAGACCGCCAACACACCGCTGCGGCCGCGGAATTCTGCCACAGTCATTATGACCCACAGCTTGGAATCCACCAAAATCCAGACAACCACACAAGTCCGCCACACCAAAGGTCAGTGATAAACCGGCGATAACAAAACCTCTACCATCACGCCAACAGGAATACGCCCACACTATCATGACCCACGAATCCACGCAGCGGTCTTTCAACCGTGGTATTCCATTGGCAGTACACACTGCCACGCTCAAAATACACATACATTTACAAAACACTACCACATTGGACAAATCGAAATACACACACCTGATACACATACACACACCACTCCCACACACCCAATACTGTATAATATACACACCCACATTACCCACAAACCCTTAAGTCAACAATTGTGACTGAAGGCCCGAGAAAGACACCACCATCTACAAACTAGCATCCACAGGCACTCAACACCATCACTCACACAACATCAAAGCACCTCACACAACACACCTCTAAATATCACCCCACACATCACAACACACACCACCCCACACATCACCCACACCACCCATGGCACCGCAAAGACACTCCAGGTTCTCTGAGGAGGAGCTCAGGGTCATGGTGGAGGAAATCATCCGGGTAGAACCACAGCTATTCGGATCACAGGTGCAGCACACCACCATAGCTAGGAAGATGGAGCTATGGCGAAGAATCGCGGACAGGGTCAACGCAGTGGGACAGCACCCAAGAACTTGGGATGACATCAGGAAGAGGTGGAACGACCTATGGGGGAAGGTGCGTTCTGTGGTCTCCAGACACCACCTTGTGGTTCAGAGGACAGGTGGCGGACCCCCACCTCCTCCCCCACAACTAACAACATGGGAGGAGCAGGTCTTGGCTATACTGCATCCTGAGGGCCTCGCAGGAGTAGCAGGAGGAATGGACTCTGGTAAGTCAAACCTTTAACTACTTCACCCCCACCCACCTGCATGCTATCACATACCCCCACCCTCGCCCTCAACCCATCACTCCAACTCCTCACGGATGTCCCAATATCAGAAACCACACATCCCAAACCCAAGCCCTGCATGTAACACCAAAGCATGGACACCCATCACCAAAGCATGGCCACTGCACATACCCATACACCCCCCTAAACCATTATCACACAAGGTCCTACACAGGAATGCAAGCACTGGGGTACAGGGTAGCCACACACTGCACACCATGGCACACACAGATGCAATAATCATGCCTTTACACCCCTGCAGGACCCATACCCAATGTCACCGGACAGGAGGGTCCAGATATGTCCACTCCACCCACAGAAGAGGCCCACAGTGATGACAGCAGCTCTGTCCAACAGGATCAAGATGACCAGCCCAGCCCACCTGGGACGTCGGGACAATCGGTTCCCCTCACATTAGCACATGCAACTACGTAGCTTCCCCCCTCTGGAAACACCAGCACAGCACCCACCCAGAGGGTCCATACCTCTGTCCCCAGGACACGTCAATCAGCAGTGTGTCCACCACTACAGGGAACCCAGGCTAACCCACCACCCCAACAACACCAGGGACCTGGGGGCAGTGGTAGTGGGCAGACGGTGCAGGGGACAGAGGCACAGGAACACAGGGGAACTGGGAGGGCTGCTGTGCGACAGGGGGAGGACAGGCCCAGGGAACCCACTCTCCACGAGGCCCTCTCCAACATCATGGGAGCCTACCACCATTCCCAGGAGACGATGGCAGCGGTACTGCCAAGTTTCAGGAGACCCAGTGGCTGCAGGAGCAACAGTATTTGGGCTTCAGGGAGGAACTAAAATCCATCAATTCCACCCTGGCCACCATTGTAGGGGTGCTGAAGGAACTCGTGAACACCAGGAGGGACACTGTGGCACAACAAGGGGCCCCTGACACTAGCCTGGACGATGAACTGCCCACCACCTCCGCCGGCGCTAGTGGACAGGAGGCACCGCCACAGGACCACCAAACCAGCACCCCACCCCCTGCAGATGGAGAACCACCCCGCAAGCGGTTCCTGAGATCCAGGACAAAGACAGAGAACAATGCCAAGACCCCCGCCAAGAAATTAGACCACCCTCATTGTCATCCTTCTGTCCCACTTTGTCACCCTGTCCATACTTAAACTGCCCTAGCTCCACTTCATATGCCCCTTTGGACAATGCACCTGTGAGACTAATAGACTGGACTCTGCCATGGACATTCCTCCACCATCACCCCTGACCATTTTACAACCTCCTCCACTATTGAGCACTTAAATAAAAACCCTTAAATCACAAAACAATCAGGAGTCTGTCTGTGCTTTCGAAAATGTGTATTAGCAATGACAGTGGCAAAATGCTATATCAAATGTAATGTCAACATACCTATGTCACACAGCTCTAGTCCATGCGGAAACAAAGCAGATGTCACACAGTGGGACACACATCTCTGAAATTGTAAGGGAAAGTGACAACCCAGTGACCATACACTGGGTGAACATGACAGACAGATTTCCGGTTTCTGTACACCTGTTCACTCCCACGTGGGGA
This sequence comes from Pleurodeles waltl, assembly GCF_031143425.1. Taxonomy (NCBI): domain Eukaryota; kingdom Metazoa; phylum Chordata; class Amphibia; order Caudata; family Salamandridae; genus Pleurodeles; species Pleurodeles waltl. The sequence continues at coordinate 253,937,401 of NC_090438.1, read as the reverse complement.
GACCAAGGCCACATGTGTCCCATCAATGGCACATATGATGTTGGGATATGTCCCAGGGCATAGAAATAACCTTTCACTGTAAGCAAATCCTCCACCTGATGGAAAACGATGTAGCTATGCATGTGTTTCAGCAGGGCAGACAACACTCTGGACAACACGTTGGAAAACATAGGCTGGGACATCCCTGATGCTATGGCCACCGTTGTTTGAAATGACCCACTTGCAAGGAAATGGAGTACTGACAGCACCTGTGGGATGGCGGATAGCTGACAACAGGTCTGGCTCCAGCTGGGCACACAGTTCCAGGATTGTGGCACGATCAAGCCTGTAGGTGATGATCACATGTCTTTCCTCCATTGTCGACAGGTCCACCAGCAGTCTGTACACCGGAGGATGCCGCCATCTCCTCACATGTCCCAGCGGACAGTGCCTATGAAGGACAACAGCGAGCACAGAGTCAACCAACTCAGAGGTACGTACCCACAGCTTACACAGAACATGAATCATAATCCGAAATTTGGCCTGTATGAGTGTTGAGGCAAGGCCTAGGTATGTGTGACGCAGCGAAAAATTAAGCCATGTGGGCCCCTGAAATGGCGGCTGCCTGACCTGTAAAGTGGGACAAGGGATGTGAGGTAACTGTGCTGGCGTTGTACACTGTCGCGGTAGGCGCAATTCTGCATTGGTTAACATTGGACCCTACGGGACCCAGGAGCCAATGCCGATGTACGCCGACAGTGACGGTACGCACCGCCGCGGACGTGACAGCCATTTTCCATCTGTTCAATCACTCGATACCTGATCTTTGACAGGAGAGGACCTACACTGCAAGTGCTGCTGTGACCTCGGTCTGGAAGAGACAATGGCTCGTTCGTCTGGGGAGAGGGCCCCTGCCTTCACATCGGAGGAGTTGGAGAAACTCGTGGGTGGGGTCCTCCCCCAGTACACGCTACTCTACGGTCCTCCAGACAAACAGTTAACTACACTGGGAGCATGCTGTATGGGCTATGCATGTGTGGAGTGGGGTGGATGAAAGATGGGGGGGGGGAGATTGAGGCGTGCATGAAACAACGGTGAGTGCATGTGCCACATGGCAAGGGTAAGGAAGGGGGCCAATGACTGTGACGGTGCGGACGGTTATATCTTCTCCTTTTCCCTTGTACTATTCCTGTAGGTCAGCGCCCACCAGAAGAAGGACATTTGGCGTGCCATCGCCAAAGAAGTCTGGACCCTGGGGGTCTACCACAGACAGAGCACCCACTGCCGTAAAAGATGGGAGGACATTCGCCGCTGGAGCAAGAAGACGGCAGAGGCCCAGCTGGGGATGGGCTCCCAACGTGGGAGGGGTGCCCGTCGCACCATGTCCCCCCTGATGTTCATGATCCTGGCGGTGGCGTACCTGGAGTTGGATGGGCGCTTGAGGGCATCACAGCAGCCACAAGGGTGTGAGTACACTCTCATTCTGCTGATTTTGCACGCAGTAGAGGTGTCTGGGTGGGGGAGGTGGGCTGTGGGTTTCCCTAGGCCAGGGTGAGTGTGCTAATTAGGTACCCTTGTTCTAGCAAACCCTGTGGCACCCCACCCCACCTGTGTACAGTGCCAAGTACACCTAGTCAGGCTCCTGTGACATCCATGTGTGCAGATGTCAGCCATAGCCTTGTAGGCCATGTCCCAGGGATTGAACTTTGGACCCCAAGTGTGCGGCGTAGTGCAGGGGGCTTCTGTGTCTGTCGTGTCCGCCAACGGTAGTGGTAATGCATGCACTCAACATGTCTTTCTTCTGTCGTCCCCCCCCTTTTTGTGGTCTCCCTGTTCTTGTGTGCATTAGCATCATCAGGCTCCGGAGCAGTGGCTCCGGAGCAGGAGGGAGCTGCATCCCACATGGCCCTGGAGGGCGAAACTACGGACTCGGAATTCACCAGTGGGACGGAGGGCGAGGGGAGCTCCACGGCAGGGACAGGAGCTGACACCTGTGATACGGACTCATCCTCTGATGGGAGCTCCCTTGTGGTGGTGGCCACATCAGTGCCCCCTGCATCTACAGGTACAGCTGCCACCCCCCCTACCAGCACCGCCCTCCCAGCAGCCCCTCAGCCTTTGCCCAGTGCCCGCTCACCTAGGAGGGTGGACATCAACTTTGCCCCAGGCACCTCAGGCTCTGCCACAGTCACCCCTGCTGCCCTCAGTGAGGAGGCCATTGACCTCCTCAGGTCCCTCACTGTTGGGCAGTCTACCATTTTGAATGTCATCCAGGGTGCAGAAAGGCAGTTGCAATAAACAAATGCATTCCTGGAGGGCATTCATTCTGGTCAGGCGGCCCTTCAGCAAGCTTTTCAGACTCTGGCCTCAGCACTGATGGCAGCTATTGTCTCTGTCTCTAGCCTTCCCAGATGAGTACACTTCAATTGAGAGTTACCAAACAGGGGTATTTGGACAAGGGGACACTGGTCTGGTGTTTGGACTTAGGAAAAAGGGCCCCCTGAGAGTCATTACTCCCCAATACTTGACAAATGTGTCCCCCGCATTAGGGAGTTGACAAACAGTGGTCTTTGGACAAGTGACCACTGGGCTGGTGTGTGCAGCTACTAAAAAAGGCCTCCCTGGGAGTTGCAATCATGCAACTCCCTGTACTATACCCACTATACAAATATCACTCTCTCAGGTTAGTCCACTTGAATTGAGAGTTCACAAATAATAGTATTTGGAGTAGAGAAGACTGTGCTGATGGTTGGTTTTACAAACACAGGGCCTGCTGGGAATTGCAGTCAGCTCACTCCCTCTACTTCCCAACACCTGACAAATGTGATATTCCCAGGTGAGTAAACTTCATTTGGGAGTTATCAAACATGGGCATATGGGCAAGTAAACACTGGGCTGGTGGTTGGAAGTACAGAAACAGGGCCTGCTGGGAATTGGAGTCAGCTCACTTTCCTTACTTCCCAATGCTTGACAAATGTTATCCTCCCAGTTGAGTAAACTTTATTGGTGAGTTAACAAACATGGATATATGGGCAAGTGAACACTGAGCTGGTAGTTGGAAATACAGAAACAGGGCCTGCTGGGAGTTACAGTCAGCTCACTCGCTCTACTTCTCAACACTTGACAAATGTTATCCTCCCAAGTGAGCATACTTCATTTGTGAATTAACCAACATGGGTATATGGGTAGGTGAACACTGGGCTGATTTTTGAAATGACAGAAATAGGGTCTGCTGAGAGTTGCAGTCAGCTCACTCTACTTCAGAACATTTGACAAATGTTATTCTCCCAGGTGAATAGACTTATTTGAGAGTTAACAAACACGGGTACACAGGCAAGTGATCACTGGGCTGGTGGTTGGAATTACATAAGCAGGGACGGCTGGGAGTTGTAGTCAGCTCACTCTCTCTACTTCCCAACACTTGAAAAATGTTATCCTCCCTGGTGAGTAAACTTCACACACACACACACACACACACACATATATATATATATATATATATGTATATATATATACATACACATCAAAGCATCCCCACACGTCAAAGGAAAGCTTGGACACCTTCAGTGAATTGCAAAAAGCTCTTTTTACTTGCTACAAGAGTCTTCCTCCCAATGCTTTTCAGCTCTAGCCTTGATCATGGATTGGATGGCCATAAAATGTACATATTAAATACTATACAATATAGAAAAAGGACTAACATCCTGACACAAGTATAACACATTGAAAAGGGGCTGCCATGATAGACTATCAATCCTACCAACATCATTGTTGCTTTATAATCTGTTTTTGTTGTTGTTTTTAACTGTTTTTTTCACCAATGGGAAGCACTTGTACTATACAAAGTATGTTAGGGGATCACATTGCAAAATAATTCTAAATTCTTAATGCTTACAAGCACCAACAAGTATGCACAACTACATTGCCAAAATATTGCAATTGTTTGTACAACTTCATTTTCAATTAATTACTTCTGTACAAATTATCTGTGGTCCACCAAGAATATTTCCTTACCTAAAAGTTTTGGGCTATAGAAAGACATAGGTGGTCATTACAACCCTGGGGGATGGTGTTAAAGCAGTGGTAGGACCGCCAACAGGCCGTCGGTAAAAATAATTGCAATACGACCTTGGCGGAAACTGCCAACAAAGACAGCCACTTTAACACTCAGACGCCACGGTGGTACAAACAAACAGCGCGGCGGTCACCGCCAACAGACAGACGTGAGACAATGTACCGCCCACAATATCACAACCTACCAATCCGCCACCTTTTCCGGGGCGGATTCACCACGGATAGAAACACGGCGGAACAGAAATTTCGAAGGGAAAATGCTCACCTCTACACACTCCACGAGGAACACGGACACCATGGAACCGGAACTCCAAATTCTCCCTACAATAGTCTTCCTGCTCCTCTACCAGGAGCACAAACGCCAGTGGCGAAGACCACGTGAGTACAGCACTTACGACGCAGGGGAGGGAAAAAACAGGGACACACACACGCAACACCCCCACCCTCACCCACCACAACACACACACTAATGCATATCAATACATCACAGTTACACCCCCAAACCCCCCCAGAAGAATGCAAAGACCAAAGAAAATGAGTGTAACCATCGGAATGTATTAAAAACAAGTAGACAGAAAAATATATATGTACACAATGTACAAAATAAATATCAGGCATAGTAGTCCAGGTACTGCACAAAGAAAGTCCGTGGAACACTGGGCCCACACGGTATGGGCGAAGCCCACACAAGATCCCCGACCATGATGGAGAGAACACTGCAGGGGCATCAGACAGCAAGAAAACAGGCACCTCAGGGGAAGGGAAAGGGGGCGGCACCTCAGCCGCTTGAGTGCACGACGCCAAATCCACGAGGGGGCCACATGCCCACTGTTCAATCCTGGGGAGTGCAAAGCCACAGTCTCGCAAGTCTCTACAGTGGGTGGGTTGCCCATTGTTCAATCCTGGGGAGTGCAAAGCCACAGTCTCTCAAGTCTCTACAGTGGGTGGCTTGCCCACTGTTCAATCCTGGGGAGTGCAAAGCCACAGTCTCTCAAGTTTCTACATTGGGTGGCTTGCCCACTGTTCAATCCGGGGGAGTGCAAAGCCACAGTCTCTCAAGTGGATGACAGTCTCCCCTGGTTCTGGAGGGGGACTGGTGCCCAGAGTGCTTCATCCTGTTCAGGACAGAGGTAGTGGATGGATCTCTCCACTGGTTCTGGAGGGGGACTGGTGCCCAGAGTGCATCACTCACCCCGTGACGGACCCAGTGCGTCAGTGCCCCTGCCGCTCATGGGCTAGCTGTGCTTGAGATGGCGGTGCCCTGTGCAGCAGTGCTTCAGATGGCAGTGCCCTGTTCAGCGGTGCTTCAGATGGCGGACTACATTGCAGGGTCTCAGCTACTGGCGGTCCTTCATGGCCCAGCTGGGCTGGTGCTGGCGGTGGCCTCCTGGGCAGCGGGGCTGGGGCTGGCGGTGGCCTCCTGGGCAGCTGGGCTGGGGCTGGCGGTGGCCTCCTGGGCAGCTGGGCTGGGGCTGGCGGTGGCCTCCTGGGCAGCTGGGCTGGGGCTGGCGGAGGCCTCCTGGGCAGCTGGGATGGTGCTGGCGGTGGCCTCCTGGGCAGCTGGGCTGGGGCTGGCGGTGGCCTCCTGGGCAGCTGGGCTAGGGCTGGCAGTGGCCTCCTGGGTAGTGTGGATGATGGCGGTCTTCTCCTCCTGTGCTGCTCTTCCCAGACTTGCTGGGTTTCTTGTGGCCCTTCCCCACCTTGGAAGGTGTCACAGCTGACTCCACACTCCCAACGGGACCTCCGGGAGCGGCTTTGGTGGCTGGAGTCTTCCCCCTCTCCCGCCGGGCACTGGCCAACTTCTGATGCTTCACAGGTGGGAGACTGTCTGTGCTGTGGCTCCGTGCCACACTGGCTGTCCTGGTGGCCGGTGCACTCCACATACCGGTGACTACAGGCACCCCGGTCCCGGAGATGTTGTGGCTGAGCTGCTACTTCGGAACCTATGAGATGGACGGGGTGGGGGAGGTGTGGGAAAGAGGTCAAGGGTGGACAGGAAAAGTTTTTTGGACACACTGGGACGGGTAGCTGGAGGGGGTTTGGGAGTGGAGGAAGAGGTGGTGGTAGTAGGAGGTGTACATTTGGTGACTTTGGGTGAAGGTGCATGTGCTGGAGGCTATCGTGAGGTGGATGGCTGTTGGGTGGGTGTGTGCCTGCGTTTGTGTATCTTGGGAGGGGGCATCACAGACACACTGGGAGAGGACACAGGGGACGTGTGAATGGTAGTGGGGGTGGTGACTGCACGTGAGCGGTGTGTGGTGGTGGGTGTGCTGGAGAGGGACGTAGTGGCTGTAGAGGTAGTGCATGCAGGTGTGAGTGTAGACGAGACTGGGAGGGAGGAGGCAGACGAGGAGGAGGGGGACACAGTGGAGGCAGTGGATGTTGGTGTGTCTGCATGTGTGTGTTGCTTGCGTGAGTGCCTGTGGGATGTGTGGTGCTTATGTTTGCCTGAGCTTACCTTGTGTGTTGACGTGTGTGCAGGATGGTCTTATGGTGTGCTTGGGATAGGCAGAGGTACAGGGTATTGGGTCGGGGTGGAGGAAGTTGGACGGGGGAGGCTAGAGACGGGGACAATGGCTGCCATCAGTGCTGAGGCCAGAGTTTGAAAAGCTCGGTGAAGGGCCGCCTGACCAGAATGAATGCCCACCAGGAATGCATTGGTTTGTTGCAACTGCCTCTCTACACCCTGGATGGCATTCAAAATGGTAGACTGCCCAACAGTGAGGGACCTGAGGAGGTCAATGGCCTCCTCACTGAGGGCAGCAGGGGTGACTGGGGCAGGGCCTGAGGTGCCTGGGGCAAAGGTGATGTCCACCCTCCTACGTGAGCGGGCACTGGGCAAAGGCTGAGGGGCTGCTGGGAGGGCGGTGCTGGTAGGGGGGGTGGCAGCTGTACCTGTAGATGCAGGGGGCACTGATGTGGCCACCACCACAAGGGAGCTCCCATCAGAGGATGAGTCCGTATCACAGGTGTCAGCTCCTGTCCCTGCCGTGGAGCTCCCCTCGCCCTCCGTCCCACTGGTGAATTCAGACTCCGTAGTGTCACCCTCCAGGGCCATGTGGGATGCAGCACCCTCATGCTCCGGTGCCACTGCTCCTCCGCCCGATGATGCTAATGCACATTAGAACAGGGAGACCACAAAAAGGTGGGGGAAACAGAAGAAAGACATGTTGAGTGCATGGATTACCACTACCGTTGGCGGACACGACAAACACAGAAGCCCCCTGCACTACGCCGCGCTCTTGGGCTCCACTGTTCAGTTCCTGGGAAATGGCCTACAAGGCTATGGACGACATCTGCACACATAGATGACACAGGGGCATGAATAGCTGTATTTGGCACTCTACAGAGGTGGGGTGGGGTGCCACATGGCCTGCCTCATGGAGGGGCCTTGCTTACGGAACTCGCCCTGACCTAGGGCAACCCACAGGCCCACATCCCCCACCCAGACACCTCGTAATGCGCGCAAACTCAGCTGAATGAGAGTGTCCTCACCCCCTTGTGTCTGCTGTGATGCCCTCAAGCGCCCATCCAACTCTGGGTAAGGCACCGCCAGGATCCTGAACATCAGTGGGGTCATGGTGTGACGGGCACCCCTCCCACGTTGGGAGGCCATCCTCAGCTGAGCCTCCGCCGCCTTCTTACTCCAACGGCGAATGTCCTCCCATCTTTTATGGTAGTGGGTGCTCCATCTGTGGTAGACCCCCAGGGTCCGGACGTCCTTGGCGATGGCACGCCAAATATCTTTCTTCTGGTGGGCGCTGACCTACATGAAATGTACAGGGAAAAAAGAGAAGTCAAAGTGATTGGCCCCCATCCCTACCCTTGCCATGTGGCACATGCATTCACAGTCTTTCATGCACGCAGCACTCTGCCCCCTTCCTTTTTACATCCAGCCCTCTTCACACAGGCATAGCCCATACCACATGCTCTCTGTGTACTTACCTGTTTGTCTGGAGGACCGTAGAGTAGTTTGTACTGGGTGAGGAACCTATCAACGAGTTTCTCCAACTCATCTGATGTGAATGCAGGGGCCCTTTCCCCAGACACTCGAGCCATTGTCTCTTCCAGACCGAGGTCACAGCAGCACTTGCAGTGTAGGTCCTCTCCTGTCGAAGATCAGGTATCATTAAACAGATAGAAATTGGCGGTCATGTCCGCGGCTGTGCGTACCGTCACCGTTGGCGTACATCATCATTGGCTCCTGGGACCTACATGGTCCAATGTTAACCAATTCAGCATTGCGCCGCGGTCTTTGACCGCCTACCGTGACGGTATACAACGCCAGCGCAGTTACCTCACATCCCATTGTCCCACTTTAGAGGTCAGGCAGCCGCCATTTCAGGGGCCCACATGGCTTCATTTTCAACTGTGTCACACAGACCTAGGCCTAGACTCAACACACATACAGGCCACCTTTTGTGTATGAATGGTGTTCTGTGTAAACTGTGGGTATGTACCTCTAAGTTGGTTGGCTCTGTGCTCGCTGTTGTCCTTTATAGGCACCGTCCGCTGGGACATGTGAGGAGATGGCGGCATCCTGGTGGGCCTGTCGACAGTGGAGAAGCGACATTTGATTATCACCTACAGGCTTGACCGTGCCACAATCCAGGAACTGTGTACCCAGTTGGAGCCAGACCTGATGTCAGCAATCCACCATCCCACAGGAATCCCCCCTCAAGTGCAGGTGCTGTCAGTGATCCATTTCCTTGCAAGTGGCTCATTTCAAACAACTGTGGCCATGACATCAGGGCTGTCCCAGCCTATGTTTTCCAACGCATTGTCCAGAGTGCTGTCTGCCCTTCTGAAACACAAGCGGAGCTACATCGTTTTCCCTCAGACAGAGAGCCAGTGCATGTTCAAACGAGCACCAAAGGCATCGAAACACGGGTTGCACACAATCCAAAACCGGTCTGAATGACAGAGACCAGTCACACTCCAAATGTCCTAGGAGTGTTGCTCCAAAATGCTGCATCATGCGTTCACGACACAGCTGCGCTGACGGGAGCAGCAATACAGGATCTCGTCGTGACGGGACAGCCATTGCGAAAAAATAGCAACAACACCAAGACTCCAGCCAATAAAGCCAAAGTAATCGGGAAACCCCCAAAAATGCTTCCGAAAATAGAATGTATAGCCGAAGGTATCAAACCGAATATGGAAGAGAAGGTATGAGCAAAACCAACACCAACGGCTTTGAAAAAATGTGCAATACCAGCAGTGCTGGATGAAATAAATATACGTCCCACAAGTTCACCGAAGTGATTTGGAAAGTTAGTATTCAAAAGGGACTGTATCTCCGCCGATGACCTTGCCACCTGAAGTGCGTAGGTCTCGCTAGCAGATGTAAGGGCCACATGCTTTTGAAACAATAAAGCTTTTAGCCGACTCAACTTGTCGAAATCAACCTTGGGAGTAGCAATATGAGGCCAGATGTCCGCTACCTCCCTAAATTGAGTGGGGGGAAACAACACATTCCCGCAGCACGTAACGGCCTTGTTGACAACGACGATGTAAACTATTCCGGCACGCATGCCACAGCAGTGTTCGCTGTTAAGAACAATGTAACTGCCGTTAGAAAGCACCTGGAAAGTGTTTTTAATAACCGGGACTGGAACTCCCTTCAGATAACAAGCTAAGTTAGCAATCGAAGCGTTACACACCCCGTGCAAGGACAGCTGTTTACAAACCATTGAATGGCTGACAGAAGCTTCGCATTCGCTGCCGCTAAGAAAAACCTCCTTCAAACCATTAACACATCTGTACTGAAAGGGAAGTTCCCACACCTCGTGTATGTAACTGTCTCCCAATAGTTCATATCTACCCACCAGAATGTGCTTCAAACAAGAAGTAAATTGCAAAGTGGAGATAGGCAAATTAATAACCCCATGAATCAACCACTCAGCTGACGGAATCTCAGCTACCGTGAAAGGCAGTTTCTCTAATTTCTCAAAATTTAGCCATCAGTTGTTGTTGATGAGTCAAATTAAAAGAGATAGAGATCTCTCTGGCACGAACGTGCTGCCACGGAACGCGACCCGCCTTCAAGGTGTGAAGAGTCCAACCCAGCTGCATGATGGACCGCGTCTGACTCTGCCCATGATATAAAGAAGACATGTCCGATTTAATAATGTCAATGGCAGAGGAAACAATGCTGTCAATCGTGTAAACACGGTCAGAAAGGGTATGCATGCCATTATCAACAACAGACAAAGTCTGCATCAGATTTTCCTGATCAATCTGCCTCAAACGGGCTGCAGCCTCTTGTTGTGAAAGCTTCCAAATCTCATTATAAACTTCGTATAAGAACCTTTTCTTCCGTGGTACTTTGGGACCTGACAAAAAATCTTGTAAATCAGTATCATTAGACAGTAACGTGAGATGTGATTTAACTGATTCCAGCGTGGATGACTTCAACCATTGCTGACAAAGCTTCCCCACACTGTATGTAGTTATAATATCAGCATGTTCTGGTGAAACGTAACGAGGGTCTGCCCTACTAGTCCTGAACCCCCCTGAAGAGGTGACAAAACATTGATGACACACATTAGTGTCTACAGGCCATAATAACCACCCGCCTGGATGTAACGATGAAGTGTTAAGCGTACCATTCTGGACCCAATGCGTAAAATCACTAAAAGTAGCATTCACACAGTGCTGCCAATTTTTTTATTTAGAAGGGACAGGTATACTAGGCAGAGTCAACTCCCTAATTGTCGCTAAGCCCAAACAGCTAGTCTGTTGTACTGTGTCATTGAGGAAAATCATCTGCACAGGGATAATACATGCTCTAAATAACGTGTCCCTGCCTTGCATTTGCCAATTTTTCGAACCCCAAACACTTTTCAAGTCAACAGTTTTAAACCAGTATTCATACCCCTCGACCGAAAGTTTAGATACAAACAAATTTGAATACAGTAATTTAGTATCGGTCAACAACATTTGCTTGTTAGAATACGGGGCAACTTTAAAATAGTAAGACTTAGCATTTCGTTGATCATGCCCAGAAAAATATGCAAATTTATCATAATACTTTTTCGAACTCCCTTGTGGAGGAGTCGAGCAATGTTCCCATTGCACATAATTAAACATGGACTTAGGGCTACTTGCTTTATGAATAAAGTGGTGTCCATAATAGTTGTAGCAAAACATGTCACCATGATTATCTCTAAACTGGTAAGCATCTTCATCGTCATAGACAGTATAATATTGCAAATCTGTCAGCATAGAATCTACTGTATTCACATCCCAATCATCAGAAACAATGCCAGGTATAACAATATCATTCATTGATAACTTGAGGACATACGGTATTTGAATCAATTCAGTGGGACCATATATATCAAACATTACTTTATCCCACACAATCCCATCCGGAATTGGTATTGCAGAAATGTTTACAGTGGACAAGTCTCTTCGAACCATATGAGACGAAAAATGCGGTTTCAACACAGTCTCCACGTGCTCAATGTCAGATCGATCAGGAAGAAAATGACCATGTATTATCAGAAAAAAAGTAACCACAAATCCCAACCATAATAAAAGAGTCATCACGGCCAAAAACAGCCAAAAATAGTTCCAAGGAAAAACAAAATATGTGCGTTTAAGCCAACCAAGCAGCCGTCGTGGACCGTGGACAGAAGATATCGAGGACGAGGAGCCGGACACATCATTATCAGCGTCGTTGAAGCAGCCAGAAGCAGTACTAGCAAAAGGTGCAACCGTGAACAAAGAAGCAGATGGAGGCTCTCGCCGTGGCACGCTATAAACCACATGTTCAGAAACATCAGTAGAACGTACAGCAAGTTGATCAAAAGATTCCATATTAATTGCCGTCGGTGGAACAATCACAAGATCAACATCCACCCTCCCCAAGCTCGGAGAGGAAACAGTGTCGGTGAAAATCACATGCAGTGGGACTTCTTCCCCAGTAGTGAGAGGGATTCCGGAACTACTGGGTGTCCCTCTTGGTCTGCTGTGCAGAATCGGCCACATGTTGTAACTTGACATTATCAATGGAAACAAAACGATTTCCTTTGGCCCCTCGCAGCGGCGGTAAAATCACAGTTCTCGTGCCGCTCACCCCCAACACAGGGACAGGTTCTCGATAAGAAGAACCAAATTATTTTTTAACTGCGACCTTTTCACGCACTAGATCCCCAATCCGGGGTATCCAACCAGTAGGTGTTACTGGCTCATCCTTAATTCCTGAAGAGGCAGCACTGGCAGAAGAGTTATCTTCACGGAATTGTTGTAAATCCTGCAAAACAGTGACACGATCATTTATGTCAAAGGGCGTATCTGCCGCCTCCACACCAGGACCATCTAGATCAGGAACATACATTTGTGTTCCAAACAGGCACTCATATGAAGTACGACCCCCCAGCGACCTTCTAGGCAAGTTATTAAGTGCTCTCTGTACTCCATATAGGTGGGCTAGCCAACCACGACCCGTACCTATAACTCTGGCCGTTAAGGACTGCTTTAAATCACGATTTAAACACTCCACAACAGAATTTCTCTCAGGATGAAATGGAGACGAGAATTGGAGTTGTACCCCCAACGAAGCCATGGTGTACCTGAATGCCTTAGAGGCAAAAGCAGGGCCCTGGTCCGAATGAAAAGGCGCAACTGCAAATGTATCGACAAAGATGCGCAAATCTTTAATAACAGTTTGAGCGTCAGCCGAGCGTTGTGGCCATACCCACACAAATCTGGAGCACGAATCTACAGCAACCAATATATATTTGTATGCACTATCTGGTGTCAGCGGACCACAATGATCCAAGTACACACACTGTAATGGTTTATTTGAAATCAGAAGGGGCGTCTGCTGCGGGCGTCTAGCCGACGACGCTTTAATTTGTTGACAAACGTCACAACAAAGGACATATTGCTTTGTCTCTTTATAGAGACCAGGCCACCAGTAACGAGCCTGTAAAAGTGAAATCGTGGCAGCCACACCAGCATGTGCAGACGCCACCCCCTCATGTGCTGCAGAAAGTAATCGAGGTCTCTCAATTTTATTGGGAATTTTACGTACACCAATGCCTGGAATTGTAACAGTAGCATTCAGCGCACCATTCAAGCAGTAACTATATTTTGAAGGAAATCGTTTAGGAAAGGGCGTGCCATCAACCGTAGCCTTTATGGCAGCCGAAATTTCTGTGTCTGGTTTGGAACTCGAACGAGACACTGCGGCCACAGTGGCGACAGCCACTGCCGATTTCGCGGCTTCATCAGCCAAAGTATTCCCAGCAACGTGTATTCCAACGCGCTGGTGTCCAAGTGTATGCACAACATAAACTTTAGGAAGCGTTTCTTTCAGATCCGCAACCTTACCCCACAACATTTTATGTTTAATGGTGTTACCTTTAGAATCTCTGAACCCATTCATCTTCCAATAGTGTAGATATTCATTGAAAGACTGTACACAGTAGTAGGAGTCACAGACCAGCAAGGTTAAAATTGCCGGATCTGCATGCTCCAATGCTAACAATAGAGCTTTGAGCTCAGCCAGCTGTGGCGTGCAATCTCCCAAGGTTTTAGTATAAGTATGTGGGGGGCAGAACACTTCCCCCTCCATAGTGCCGCTCACCACCGCACATGCAGCAGAATACTGTTGTTTAGTCCCAACCGCTGGTTGCGCAGAGCCATTGGTATACATGACCACGTGATATTGGTCAATAGGCAACGTACCAGCAGGAACTGGGTATTCCATTTCATATTGAAGAAATTCTTGAGTCTGCAGTTTAGGGTCAAATACGTAATCTACATCAGTGGCTGTCAAAGACGTAGCCCATTGTATCCATCGCGGGTGCAAAGCTTTCGAATTTGGAACACTCGCTTTTGTAACTGCCTCTAAGGCCGGAATTGGGGAAACGACAATGATGCGTTGACCCTGGGCCAGCGGTCTTTTTTAATAACAGCCATCTGTACTGCAGTGAGAATTTTCTCAGTCTGTGCAAAATGTTGTTCTGCAGCAGAATACAAGTGAGACTTGTATGCAATCGGGACTGTCTCCCCTTCATTAAAGGTGACATAAGTAAACCCAACAGCCCCAGGTATCACCCTGATGACTAAATGTGTCTTATTGTCCCGTGTGTGTAAGTGTTTAACTGCTAAGAGATCACTCTGTAACTCTTGTAGTATGTGTGTATGTTCAATCAGCCAAAATCTACTTGAAAAATTTGGGCGAATCAACTCGTATAAGGGTTTTATACGCGTTGCATAATCAGGAATGTAAGTTCTGCCAAAATTCAGAAACCCCAACAACGACTGGAGCTTCCGAACCGTATTAGGAGGCTGCAATAAAGCACATTTCTCCAAAAAATGTGGCGCTAGGCTCTTGCCCTCACTCGACAACGCATATCCCAGGAAAATGACGCTGAGGAAGGCAATCTTTGATTTCTTAAAATTAAAATTATAGCCAATATCAGCAAACCCCACAACAATGCGCGATACACGCCTTAGATGTTGCAGAATCTCATCATCTGTCAGATATATGTCATCAACATATGATAACGCTTCAGGGTCGAACTCATGCAGCATTTCAGTTACACGAGCCGAAAACAGTCCTGGGCTATTCTTATACCCCTGAGAGCCAAACGCACTGAAACAGGTATAGTCCCGACTCTCGGGCGCTATATTCTGGCAGAAAAATCCATTCAAGATATCTAATGTTGTCTTGTATTTTTTACACACTATATTATTCATAAGCGCTGCGCTGTGTGAATTCTGTATTGCATATGTGCGTGTATGACTATTCAAATGTCGGTAATCCACCACTATCCTATATGAATGGTTTAGCAACCGGAAACAAGGGATTATTCATCGGCGAGACACAGGGCTCAATCACACCCTGATACTCCAATTGTGTAAGAATTTTCCTAACCGATGCCCTTGCTTCAAATTTGATAGGATACTGCGGTTGTGGCTGAGGTTCGCCCTTTATCGGAATTACATGATAAGGTGATTGTCTGTCCCACCCCACGTTATTTCTATACAAGGCGGGAGCCTGTGCTAGAGCCCATGATTTACTATAGGACTCCGCTAGTTCTCTCGGAACAAGTGGTGAGAAGGAAGGTGTAATAACCTCCTCCCCAACTGGACAGTCGCGAACAAAGTCAGGTGGCCAATCAGGTGGCCAATCCTGGCCAACAGAACATCATATGATTTTACCACATGGTCCCAAAAAATGGCATTTATAATACAGTCAATGTCCCCTTCCAATCGCAGAGTCACTTTATATACTCTATCAGGATCAGAGACTCGCATATCCGCCGTCTCGACTTGTATGAAGTCATCAGTTGCTTTCACCTCCAGATGCTCTAGAAGACTCCGGCGAACTATTGTTACCTCTGCTGCGCTGTCTAACAGTGCTAACGCCCATGTCTTGTTCGTTAAGAGAACTCTCTTCTTGAGCGGCATGTCTAACTGAGACTGCTGCCACTTTCTTCTTTTTAAATTGCTGTTTTTGTTGCAGCGGTTTCTCTTCTTGTTTAATAGAAACCTCCGCTGAGCGTTGTGAATCCTGTCTCGGTTTCACGTACTCCGTCCTCCGCTCTGACCGTCCACCTCTCTCACTTCTCTTTTCCGAGGAGTCCTGAAAGGAACGAGATTGGCGTGTATCAGTATATTGATATCTATCAGGCGTCTTCAAAGTATCCCTATTCCTGAGATTATACTTATTCTGTGGGGTCTCCGGTTGCGGAGATTGCCCACCATCTTTCTTAGGTGTTTGCTGTTTCTTTTCCCAGCGCTTTTTCGAACCCTCAGGTTGTTGCTGTTTAGCATTTTCTTTATTATTTTTACCCTGTAACTGGGGTTTTTGTGGTCTAGCCCCTAGGCTATCACGACTAATACTAGAATATGTTTCCCCTATTATTCTCGGAAGCTCCCGCTCCTGATTAAGCAGCGGAACATCCCGAAGACGCATACGCACTGCTAGTGCTACTGCCTCCCCTTTGAGATTACTCAAAATAATAGAAGAAACTGTGGCAAAATTGCCCAGCAACTGCATGCCCAAATCTAAGGCAGGGGCAGCCCCATATTCATCTTGAATCTGTTTAAGCACGTCCGGTAAATTAGCTAATGTCGGTGTACCATGTGCCGTAGTGTAGAGCGCGGCAAACACCGTGCCCCAGGTATTACAAAGGTCCACCGGAGGAACCATCCCATACGGCAAACACATCGTCAAAATTCTATGTTTATCCTGAGGTCCCGTATGGGGAAATACTGCTTCCAGCGTGTTAATTTTTTGCGCCAGCCAAAATGGAGTCTCCTCTCGTTTAGCCGGTACTTTACCCATAACTGAATGTACAGTGGCCGGATTAATACCCGGAACCACTGCCTGTGGGTGCGCCGGAGCAGCACGCGCTGCATTCGTATTTAGTGTCTGCATGACAAACTGAACTAATCGTCTATATGTAGCCGTTAAGTCTGTATATAAACGACGAACTTCAACCACTGCCAATTGAGCAACCGCAGGATGAGGTGTATATGTAGCCAATAAAGGCCAGGTAGGACCATCATTACTCAGCGGACCTAACCTAACTTGTGCTACTGTGTGTGGGAGGGCGCCATCAAGCCAATTATGGTGTTCTTGATAAGATAGAGGTATTTCTAAATAAGCGTAAGCCCTGTATTGTCCAGGGACATTCGCAACAGTGTATTTGTGAAAAGTATTTGTTCCCCCATCCACTGCTGGAAATCCGACCCAAGAATAAAAAATGTTCCGTTCTATAGGCTGCATGGGCGTCCACCACAAAAGTGACTGAACCCCCCTGGACTGTCAGTCCATGTGTCAACAGATGTCCCGTGACCGGGTGACGCATATTAATTGCTATATTCACTACATTAGGATTCGCCATTTATAAAAAATAGCTCCAGGTCAGAGAAGGCACACCAATATCGGGGTTTTCCTTTCAAAGTTCAAGCTTGAACAACCAACCACTAAGCAATAGGAAGCACCTATGTCGTGGCGGCGGAAACCCTCAGACCCACGGATGTCTCCGTAAACGGAACCGGGGAGTCAAAATATATATGAGACCAAGAGAGTCAGTCAGACCTAATCATTAGAGCCAGACCAAACGTTGGCGGCGCCATGTCGCGTGGGCTCTCATTATTCTAAATGAGACTACAGGATTTCTAGGCAGCAGGATCGATAACGGTGTGGGGGACTGAGTCTGACCCACGTGTAAAGAACTCTGTCACCCTAAATCCGGTTTTTGCTCCGGCTAACTAGCAGTGCCTCATTTCTCCCATGTAGAAGGAATGATTCGGCAGCCAAGCGCATTACATCTTTGGAACTTCTCAGGGAAGTCGTGGTTACTCAGATCCAAACCAACTCTCTTATTTCCAATATGATCTCATATACAAATGACAAAGACAGTATAAGTTTTATATAATGTTTTAATAAAACAACTGTATTTTAGATATTAAGGCGTGAGCCGCAATAACCAGAACGATACAACACAGTAGGATTGAAATAGTCACCAGGAGAGTAAAACATAAAAACAAAGCTATCATATTGTCTAACAGTTTCTACTCTCCCTCTGCTTGTTCTATTTAGAGCACAGCATGTTAAGCTTCTAGCTTGCCTATTAGAATCACTGTGGAGACATCAGCCCTCATACCTGAGCAAAGACCTGTGATCTTGGTTCAGCATCTGCAACAAGGCGTCTAGTTGTGGTTCCCTGGTCGGAATCTCCCTCTTGCGTGTATTGGGACAAGGAAGTGATTTTATAACTAACATGTCATCGTGATCACAAAATGTCCCTACGCAGGAATGCCAAGTCTAAACTCCTACCACGTCTATCGGCAATGTACCAGACTGTATCCTTGACTGAAGCACAGAGTAAATATGTTATGGAGAACTCCAGTGCTGAAGTAGGCAAAACAGTGTGATATGAATAAAAAACAACACCGTAGAACTGGCTATTTGAAAATAACAGTACGAAGCCTAATAAAAAGCATGTAGAGCAAAGTGCACAGAGGCTCTAAGCTGTCAGCAAATGAATAAAATATATTCAGGGCAAAGTGCAAAAAGGCCTAAAGCCTGAAGCTAAAGCGCAATGAATACGTAAAACTAACCACACTACAGTACCTTCCCCCGTAGGTCGTTCCACCTCTTCCTGATGTCCTCCCGATTTCTTGGGTGCTGTCCCACTGCATTGACCCTGTCCACTATTCTTCGCCATAGCTCCATCTTCCTTGCAATAGAGGTGTGCTGCACTTGTGATCCGAAAAGCTGTGGCTCTACCCGGACGATTTCCTCCACCATGACCCTGAGCTCTCCTCCGAGAACCTGGGGTGTCTTTGCCATGCCATGGGGTGGTGTCAGTGATGTTTGGGATGGAGTGTGTGGTGATAAGTGTGGTGATATGTAGTGGTGTGTTGTGTGAGGTGCGTGGAAGTTGTGTGGGTGATGGTGTTGTGTGCCTGTTGATGCTAGTTTGTTGATGGTGGTGTCTCTCTCTGGCCTTCTCTCAGTGATTCTGGTCGTGGGTGTTTGTGGGTGATGTGGGTGATGTGGGTGTGTATTTTATATTGTAATGGGTGTGTGGGTGTGGTGTGCGTATGTGTATCAGGTGTGTGTATTTTGAATTGTGGCTGTGTTTTGTAAATGTGTGTGTATTTTGAGCGCGGCGGTGTGTACCGCCTATGGAATACCGCGGTTGAAAGACCGCCGCGTGGATTCGTGTGTCATGATAGTGTGGGCGTATTTCTGTTGGCGTGACGGTGTCGGTTTTGTTTTCGCCAGTTTATCACTGACCTTTGGTGTGGCGGACTTGTGTGGGTGTCTGAATTTTGGCGGATTCCGAAATGTGGGTCATAATAGCTGTTGCGGAATTCCGCAGCAGTGTGTTGGCGGTCTTCTGCGTGGCGGTAAGCGGCTTTTACCGCCAATGTTGTAATGACCGCCATAATTTCCAGCTAAAGATTTATTAGTTCATGATTTCTAAACAGAAATTGGATGTTACTTAATGTACCTCCTAAATAGATTTTTATGCAAACTATATTATCATATTAACCATCCTGCCCATGTGGGCTGACATGTACTAATATCTTCATTTTATAATGCTGAGTTACTCCCCAACGTCTCCCTAGTATATATTATATAAAAAATATATTATAATTCTTAGCAAAGTGTATTTTTTTCATCTCTGGAATTTTGCAGTTGCACATTTTTTGGGGAGTATTTAATTGAAAATTCATTTCTTTAGAATAGAATTTCTCAGGCTACTCATTGGCTATAGAAATATGAATACATATTCCTATAACTAATACATCGGAGTGCACATGTGAAGTTCTTTGTAATGTATATTATGTGCAAGTGTGATTTTAATTAATTGTTTTTGACAAAAAATAAAAAAATGAATTGCTTTGTGTGTGATGATGGCATTATTTAAATGTTCATAGATATGAAGGATTATTTTTTTAAAGTATAATTTTTGTGGGTTATTACAAATTAATATTATTATATATATGGTCGTTTTGGAATTTAATGTAGGTGTTTGTTTTTAATTGTTTGGCAGTTTACTTTGCATATGATTTTTGTAGTTACAAGAAGAGTTATGCAATGAAAATTATGGGGGTCATTACAACATTGGCGGTAAAAGGCGCTTACCGCCGTACAGAAGACCGCCAATACACCGCCGCGGCCGCGGAATACCGCCACAGCTATTATGACCCACATTTCGGAATCCGCCGAAATTCAGACACTCACACAAGTCCGCCACACCAAAGGTCAGTGATAAACTGGCGAAAACAAAACCTCCATCGTCACGCCAACAGAAACACACCCATGCTATCACGACCCTCGAATCCACGCGGTGGTCTTTCAACCGCGGTATTCCATTGGCGGTGCACACCGCCGCGCTCAAAATACACACACATCTCCAAAACACTGCCACATTGGACAATTTGAAATACACACACCTGACACACATGCAAACACCACTCCCACACACCCAACACAATATAAAACACACACCCACATCACCCACAAATCCCTACGACCAAAAAATCAGAAAGAAGGCCAGAGAGAGACTACAGCAATAGACAACCCCACCACACAGAGGCACTCAAAACCATCACCCATACAACATCCACGCTCGAAACACCCCACACCACCACACATCACCACACTCATCAACACATACACCACCCCACACATCACCTACCCCACCCCATGTCACGCCAAAGACCCCCCAGGTTTTCCGAGGAGGAGCTCAGGGTCATGGTGGAGGAAATCCTACGGGTAGAGCCACAGCTATTTGGATCACAGGTGCAGCACACCTCCATAGCCAGGAAGATGGAGCTATGGCGCAGAATCGTCGACAGGGTCAACGCTGTGGGACAGCATCCAAGAAATCGGGAGGACATCCGGAAGAGGTAGAACGACCTACGGGGGAAGGTGCGTTCAGTGGTCTCTAGGCACAACATCGCGATTCAGCGGACTGGCGGAGGACCCCCACCTCCTCCCCCACAACTAACAACATGGGAGGAGCAGGTCTTGACCATCATGCATCCTGAGGGCCTCGGAGGAGTCGGTGGAGGAATGGACACTGGTAAGTCAAATCTTAACTATCATATCCCCCACCCTACCTGCATGCTATCACACCCCCCTCCCCTCCCCCCCTCCCCTATCACTCCAAATCTTCACTAATGTACTAATAACACAAACCACACATCCCAACACCAAGCCCTGCATGACACAACTAAGCATGGACACCTAGCACTAACGCATGCTCACTGCACATATCCATAACAACCCCCCAACCATCATCATACAAGACCCCACACAGGAATGCTAGCACTGGGGTACACACTCACCCACCCATTGCCCACCATGACACACACAAATGCAATAATCATGCTCTTATACCCCTGCAGGACCACTACGTAATGTCACCACACAGAAGGGTCCAGACATCTCCACTCCACCCACAGAAGAGGCCCACAGTGATGACAGCAGCTCTGGCCAACTGGATCCAGATGACCAGCCCGGGCCATCGTGGGCCTCGGGACAGTCGGTTCCCCTTGCACAGGCACAGCCCAACACTGACCTTCCACTCTCTGGTAACACCAGCACAGCACCCACCCAGCGGACCCATCCCTCAGTACCCAGGACACGTCAATCAGCTGTGTGTCCACCACTACAGGGAACCCAGGGTAACCCACCACCCCAACAACAACAGGGACCTGGGGACAGTGGTAGTGGGCACACGGTCCAGGGGACGGAGGCACAGGAACACAGGGGAACTGGGAGGGCTGCTGTGTGACAGGGGGCAGACAGGCCAAGGGAACCCACTCTCCACGAGGCCCTCTCCTCCATCATGGGAGCATACCACCACTCCCAGGAGACGATGGCAACGGCCCTGGCCAAGTTTCAGGAGACCCAGCGCCTGCAGGACGAACAGTATTTGGGGTTTAGGGAGGAGCTCAGAACCATCAGCTCCGCCCTGGGCACCATGGTAGGGGTGCTGAAGGACATTCAAAAGACCATGAGGGACACCGTGGCACTCCAAGGGGCCCCTGACACTAGCATGGACGATGAACTGCCCACCACCCCCGCCGGCGCTAGTGGACTGGACTCCCCGCCAAAGGACCACGACACCAGCACCCCACCCCCTGCAGACGGACAACCACCCTGCAAGCGGTCCCTGAGATCCAGGAACAGGACAGAGCAAGATGGCAAGACCCCCGAAAGGAAATGAGACCACCCTGACTGTCCTCCCACTGTCTCCCTATGTAACCCTGTCCAGATTGGAACTGCCCCAGCTCCACTTCCCATGCCCATATGGGCAGTGCACCTGTGAGACTTATAGACTGGACTCTGCCATGGACATACCTCCACCATCACCCATCACCATTTTGCCACCCCCTCCAATAATTAGCATTTCAATAAAAACCCTTGAACCACAAAACAATCTGGAGTCAGTCTGTGATTTGGAAAATGTATATTAGCAATGACAGTGACAAAATGCCTTTTCAAATGTAATGCCAACATACCTATGTCACACATCACAAGTCCATGAAGGATGCAAGCAGATGACACACGTTGGTAACCACACCTGTGAAACCGTAGGGGAAATGTACAACTCAGTAACCAAATACTGCTACTAATTGACAGACAGGATAGAGGTAGAAGTGTGAAAGTGAATGTAATAGTAAAACAATTGTTCTCAACTGTGTGGCACTGGAAATATTGCTGTATGACTGACTCCCTGTTGTCTATGTCTTCTTCCTCAGCTTCCTCCTCATCACTGTCCACAGGCTCCACAGGCTCTACAGGCTCCACAGGCTCCACAGCTGCCACAACTCCTGGACCGTCCTCCTGCAGAAAAGGCACCTGGCGTCGCAAAGCAAGATTGTGAAGCATCGAGCAGGCGATGATGATCGGGCACACCTTCCTTGGTGAGTAGAATAGGGAACCACCTGTCATATGGAGGCACCTGAACCTGGCCTTCAGGAGGCCAAAGGTGCGTTCGATCACCCTCCTAGTCCGCCCATGGGCCTCAATGTAGCGTTCCTCTGCCCTGGTCCTGGGATTCCTCACTGGGGTCAATAGCCAGGACAGGTTGGGGTAACCAGAGTCCCCTAATAGACACACCCGGTGCCTCTGGAGTTGCCCCACCACATCGACTGCCAGGGCGGAAACAGCAGTCACCGCGGTGGTAGCCACCTATAGCCAGGCGGAAGACAAAGTACCGCCCACCATATTTTGACCCTGCAATCTGCCACCTTTTCCTGGGTGGTACCAACGCCATCAAAAGCCTGGTGGAAACAGAGAACAAAAGTGAAAGGACTCACCATTAGAGACACAGGGAAGAACCACGCCACCATGGAACCCAAACTGCAAGTCTTCCCAATGATCTTCTACGTTATGCTCCACCTGGAACACCAACGCCGGCAAAGACGATGACGGTGAGTACAGCTACCTAACACACAAGGGAGGGTGGGAGGAAAACGCGAGTGACACACACACGCACAATGCACACTTAACACACACACGCCAAACACACAACCAGATGCATTACAAAAACAATTTCACCATAAAAAACTGCAGAATAATGCAAGGACAACAGGAATTGACGAAAGTGATTGTAATCAGTCCAACAATAAAATCAACGATCCGATTTGGCCATGAAACAGATATGTACACTTGTATAAAAAAGGGACACTGCCCAGTCCATAGTTCAAAGGGCCCACGTGGCCACAGGGCACAGTCCAAGGCCCCACTCGAATCCTGCACCAATACGGATAGAACACTGCAGGGGCATCAGTTGTCAAATAGGTAGGCACCTCAGGGGGGAGCACCTCAGACGGATGCGGCAACAAGGCCACTGGTCCTGGAGGGGGCAACATGTCCATTGCTCTTTGTCCTGGGGAGTGTAAGGTCACAGTCTCTCGAGTGAGTGTCTTGCCCACTGGTTCTGGAGGGGGAAACATGCCCTGTGCTTTGTCCTGGGGAGTGCAAGGCCACAGTCTCTCGAGTGGATGTCTTGCCAGCTGATCCTGGATGGTGCAACATGCCCCCTGCTTTGTCCTGGGGAGTGCAAGGCCACAGGCTCTCGAGTAAGTGCCTTTCCCGCTGGTTCTGGAGGGGACAGGCCGCACAGTAGCCCCTGGAGGCTGGAATACATGGTGTCTGCCGGCAGTGATAGCTGCACTGTGGTGGTGGTTGTGGGAGGCTCCTGGTCAGCCCATGCCCTCTCTGATGGCTGCACTGTGGCGGTGGTTGTGGGAGGCTTCTGGTCAGCTTCTGCACTCTCTGATGGCTGCACAACCATGGTTGATGGTGGGGGCCAGGTGACAGCTGCTGTTGGTGGAGGTGTTTGGCTGACAGCTTCCGCTAGAGTAGATTACCTCCTCTCCTACTGGTCATGGGTTGGGAATCCCATACCCTTCCTGGCAGGAATGGATGGGATCTTCCCCCCTCTGCCTGGTGGTGCAGGCTTCTTCCCCTTCTTTCCAGCTGGTGCAGGGTCCTTCCCATTCTTTCCAGCTGGTGCAGGCTCCTTTTACTTATTTCCACCTGGTGCAGGCTCCTACCCCTTCTTTCCAGCTGGTGCAGGCTCCTTCCCCTTCTTTTCAGCTGGTGCAGGCTCCTTCCCCTTCAGTTGTGTTGGTCTGGAATCCCTACCACCATGAGTAGTTGGTGCTACCACTGGCCAGTGTACTGTTTATCTGAGGTGCTGGGCTGGGTCCTTGTAGCCTGCCCATATGTGCAGGGTGGACAGAGGGGTAAGGAAGAGGTCAATTGTGGAAAGGAAAAGCTTTTTAGGGACGTTTGGGGTGGGAAGAGGGAGGGGTAATGGGAGTGGAGGATGAGGGAGTGGTTGTTGGAGCTGTATGTCTGCTGGATTTGGGTGCAGGTGCATTGACTGTATGCTGTTGTGAGGTGGATGGCTGTTGGGTGTCTGAGTGCTTGCATTTGTGTCCTTTAGGACGGGGGCAGACAGGGTGGGAGAGGACAAAGGGGGCACATGTATGGATGTTGTGGAGGTGTCTGCCAGTGAGGTGTGTGTTCTGCTTGGTGTGGTGATGATGCTGGTAGTGGATATTGATGTAGTGCATGCAGGTGTGAGTGTAGACATGACTGGGTGGGATATGGAGGAGGAGGAGGAAGGAAGACAGTGGAGACAGTGGATGTTGTCATGTCTGCAACTGAATGGTGTTTGTGTGATTGCCTATAGGATAAAGTGTGATGCTTGTGTTTGCCTGTGCCACTCTTGGGTGTTGTCTTGTGTGCATTCTTGTCTGGCTGTGTGCTTGGGATTGGTTGGGGTTGAGGAGAATGGGACTGGGAAGTGGAAGTTGGAGGGAGGACAGCTGAAACAGGGACAATGGCTGCCATCAGAGAGGAGGCCAGAGCCTAAATCAATCTCTGTTGGGCCGTAAATCCACAGTGAATGCCCTCCAGGAATGCATTGCATTGCTGCATCTGGGCTGCCAGACCCTGGATGGCATTCACAATGGTTGATTGCCCTACAGACATGGATCCCAGGAGGTCAATAGCCTCCTCGCTCAGGCCAAAATCTACAGGTAGGCACTTTGCTAAAAACAGCTCTGTTTTCTGTGATGTGTCCACGTTGTGTTTTGGGGCATATCCTGTCGCGGGCGCTAGGCCTACCCACACAAGTGAGGTACCATTTTTATCAGGAGACTTGGGGGAGCGCTGGGTGGAAGGAAATTTGTGGCTCCTCTCAGATTCTAGAACTTTCTGTCACCGAAATGTGAAGAAAATGTGTTTTTTTTAGCCAAATTTTGAGGTTTGCAAAGGATTCTGGGTAACAGAACCTGGTCAGAGCCCCACAAGTCACCCCATCTTGGATTCCCCTAGGTCTCTAGTTTTCAAAAAGGCACAGGTTTGGTAGGTTTCCCTAGGTGTCGGATGATCTAGAGGCCAAAATCTACAGGTAGGCACTTTGCAAAAAAACAGCTCTGTTTTCTGTGATGTGTCCATGTTGTGTTTTGGGGCATATCCTGTCGGGGGCGGGAGTGAGGGTGAGGGTGTGTGATGCCATGCTGGTATGGGGGGGGGTGATAATTGTTAAAAGTAGACTTACCAGTGTCCTGTCCTCCTCCAACTCCAGCGAGTCCCTCAGGATGGAGTAATGTCAAGACTTACTCTTCCCATGCTGTGAGTTGTGGGGGAGGAGGTGGTGGTCCACGGCCAGTCCTCTGTAGGGCAAGCTAGTGTCTTTCTGCTTTGGAACGTACCTTTCCCAGTAGGTCGTTCCAACTCTGCCTGATGTCGTCCCTTGTTCTTGGATGCTGTCCCATGGCGTTGAATCTGTCCACGATTCTCTGCCATAGCTCCATCTTCCTTGCTATTGATATTTGCTGCACTTGTGCTCCAAAGAGGTGTGGCTCTACCCTGATGATTTCCTTAAACCATGACCCTTACCTCCTCCTCAGTGAAACTGGGGTGCCTTTGTGGTGCCATGGGTATCGTGTGATGTGTGTTGGTGAGGGTGTGTTGGGTAATGTGGTAGGGTGTGTGATGTGGAGTGCGCGAGGGGTGTATGGGTGAGAGTGGTGTGTGTCTCTAGTTGTCTCTGTGCTCTTCTTCTCAGTCTTGTGGTGGCAATAGTTGTTGGTAAAGGGTTGTGGGTAATGTGGGTGCGTCTTTTATAGTGGTGTGGGTGTGTTGGTGTGGTGTGTGTATGGGTGTTAGGTGTGTGTTGTTTGAATTGTCCAATTTAGTGTTGTTTTGAATGTGGGTGTCCATTGTGAGAGCAGCGGTATGTGCTGCCAATGGTTCACATAATGGTGTGGCTTTTGGGACCACCAGTTGATCACTGAACTTTGGTCTGGTGGATTTGTGTAGGTGTCTGTATTCTGTCGAATTGGAGTGTGTGTGTCATAATATGGTGAACGGATATCCACCAGCATGGCGGTAAGTTAGTGACCATCAGCACGTCGGTAAGCGCTACTTACCACCAATGTCATAATGAGGTCTTTGTGTTCAACTGTTATACTATTGTTAGTTGCATGGCTTTAGTTATAGATTAAATTAAATTAGACCGTGGGGTGTATTAGGAGTGATCAAACCTTGAATGTTTTAAAAAGGTTGGTCTTTGTTAGCTAACATTTAATTCATATTTAGTTTGTTTAGGGTTTAGGATTTAGGGAGTTAGGGTGTATGTGTGGGTTTGTTTAATTCATATAACTGCACTTTGAGAAATTTCAATAAAATATTATAGGGGGTCATTATGACCCCGGTGGTCGGCTTTAACATGGAGGAAAGTACTGGCAACAGACTAGCGGTAATTTTCTCCATATTATAACATTGGCGGTTTGGCTAAAGCCAAGCCGCCAATGTACCACACCGACCGCCACGGCGGTAACGACCGACGGGCTGGAGACTTCACTCTCTAGCCCAGCAGCTGTCACTTGCCTGCTTGTGGGATTATGACCCTGCCTGCCGCCATGGTTTTCGTGGCATCCTTAGGCACTATCAGTGACATGGGATCCCTTCCCTGTCACTGATAGGGTTCTTCCCCGCCCCTCCCTTCACAGGTTTCCTCCTCACCCCCCTTTCCTCCAGATCCCCCCATACATGCCCCTCCCTTTACACATGCATACACACACCCATTCCAACATCCATCTACACACGCATATATCCATTCACACACACACCCGCACACACTTACATACATACACGCATACAAGCATTCACACAACTCAACATACACACACTCACACATCCATACATGCACACACACATAAACATGCAACACACACCCGCATAAACGCACGCACAGACATATACACACACACCCAAACACACACACAAGACCCTCCACCCCCTCTACTGTTGGGGCATACGACTTACCTGTCGTCAGGGGGTACTCCGGCAGGAGACAAGACGGGCACTGCAGCAGCGTCCACCAGCAGAACATTGCCAGGCCGTATTATTCTCAGCACCACCTTACTGCCATCTGGCGGCATGGCCACAGCCAGATTTCCACCATCCTTCTTGTGGTAATCCAGCTCTGGTCATAATCTGGCGGATGGCTGGTAACTGCGGCGATGGTCTTTTGGCGGCTGTCACTGCGGCGGTAGACGGTTTTTACCACCAAGGTCCTAATGAGGGCAAAAGTATTTATTGGTGCCTTCCTATTGTTGTTTATCTCTTCTAGCTTTTGAGTGGACTGCTGTTATACACATCCCACCATTTATTGTGGAATATGGCTTAACATGTGTGCCCTGATTGGCACAGACAACAAGATATCTTTAAAATATCTAGCAAAGGGACAAGTTTTTTTCATTATTTTTGTAATTGGGGCGTTATATGAACAAATCATAGTGGTTAGTCACTTTCGAGTATGGAAAAAATCTAAGGATAATAGTCTAGTTACTTAAAATGCAATTTCTCAGTTGCATATTTAATACTGTGAGTAGATTCCGGAGATGCAATATCACCTAGTTAAAGTGAAAATCTTGGCATTGTGGAGTCTATCACTAAATATGATAGGGTTGTTGTTTACTTTGTGGAGAATTATTGTTACAATATGTAATATACAACTGGATTTTACAGCTTTGTTTGTCCGAGTGCAGTGCAAACATTAATGGTATTTTGTTATTTTGGTACTGACATTATTTCAGTACTGAGCATATACTGTCACATTTGGTTGAAGAGTGTCCATCATCTAAATGTGTGCCTGTCTTAGAGTCAACAGATTATTTGCTGTGAAAAAAATAATTCTTATTTTATCATTGTTTACTTTGCTATAGAAAATAAATTCTTCCTTGCTGTGGGTAGAAGGGAGGTGGCATAACAATGTCTGCATATTTTCTGAAAGCTGGTGTTGCTTGCCCTTCTGCTGTTTTATTGTGAGATAGGTACTGATTACGAGTTTGGCAGTCTCATGGCCTTTCCGCCACAGTTCCAAATACTGTCGTGGAATGTCTTTCACCCACCATATTTGGATGTCACCGCTGGCAAGCTGCATTGTTTCAGATGAAAGGGGACTGGTGCGGGACGCAGTGAGCAATTCAACAAATACTTTTCATATGTGTTGATGCAGATGTGTACATTTTGATTAAATAGGTGTAAAATGTACACATACGCATGTCATACGTGAACTAAAACCTTGTACTGGTTCACTGGAGGGGGCTGGTTCCCAGAGTGCTTCATCCTGCCAAGGACTGAGGTAGTGGATGTTTTTCTCCACTGGTTCTGGAGGGGGCTTTGTGCCCAGAGTGCTTCATCCTGTGAAGGACTGAGGTAGTGGATGTTTTTCTCCACTGGTTCTGGAGGGGGCTTTGTGACCAGAGTGCTTCATCCTGTGAAAGACAGAGGTAGTGGATGCTGTTCTCCACTGGTTCTGGAGGGGGACTGGTGCCCAGAGTGCATCACTCTCCCCGTGACGGTCCCAGTTCCGTCACTGCCCCTGCCGCACATGGGCTAGCGGTGCTTGAGTTGGCGGTCTTTGCCCTGTTCAGTGGCCTTTGCCCTGTTCAGCGGTGCCTGCCCTGTTCAGCGGTGCTTGCCATGGTGGTCTTTGCCCTGTTCAGCGGTGCTTGCCCTGTTCAGCGGTGCTTGACTTTGCAGTTTCTGACCTGTTCAGCGGTGCATGCCATGGCGGTCTTTGCCCTATTCAGCGGTGCTTCACTTTGCAGTTTCTGACCTGTTCAGCGGTGCATGTCATGGCGGTCTTTGCCCTGTTCAGCGGTGCTTGTCCTGTTCAGCGGTGCTTGAGTTGGCAGTCTTTGCCCTGTTCAGCGGTCTTAGCCCTGTTCAGCGGTGCCTGCCCTGTTCAGCGATGCTTGCCATGGCGGTCTTTGCCCTGTTCAGTGGTGCTTGCCCTGTTCAGCGGTACTTGACTTAGCAGTTTCTGACCTGTTCAGCGGTGCTTGCCATGGTGGTCTTTGCCCTGTTCAGCGGTGCTTGCCCTGTTCAGCGGTGCTTGACTTAGCAGTTTCTGACCTGTTCAGCGGTGCATGCCAAGGCAGTCGTTGCCCTGTTCAGCGGTGCTTGACTTTGCAGTTTCTGACCTGTTCAGCGGTGCATGCCATGGCGGTCTTTGCCCTATTCAGCGGTGCTTGACTTTGCAGTTTCTGACCTGTTCAGCGGTGCATGTCATGGTGGTCTTTGCCCTGTTCAGCGGTGCTTGCCCTGTTCATCGGTGCTTGAGTTGGCGGTCTTTGCCCTGTTCAGCGGTCTTTGCCCTGTTCAGCGGTGCCTGCCCTGTTCAGCGATGCTTGCCATGGCGTCTTTGCCCTGTTCAGTGGTGCTTGCCCTGTTCAGCGGTGCTTGACTTAGCAGTTTCTGACCTGTTCAGCGGTGCATGCCATGGCGGTCGTTGCCCTGTTCAGCGGTGCTTGACTTTGCAGTTTCTGACCTGTTCAGCGGTGCATGCCATGGCGGTCTTTGCCTTGTTCACCGGTGCTAGCCCTGTTCAGCGGTGCTTGCCATGGCGGTCCTTCATTGCCCAGCTGGGATGGGGCTGGCGGTCCTTCATTGCCCAGCGGGGCTGTGGCTGCCGGGGCCCTCCTGGGCACTGACTCTGGCAGTGGCCTCCTGGCCAGTGATGATGGTGCTGCCCTCCTGGGCACTGACTCTGGCGGTGGCCTCCTGGCCAGTGACGATAGGGCTGCCCTCCTGGGGACTGACTCTGGCGGTGGCCTCCTGGCCAGTGGCGATGGGGATGGCGGTGGCCGCCTGGGCAGCGGTGATGATGGTGGTCTTCTCCGCCATGCTGCTCTTCCCAGACTTTGGCGATTTCTTCTGCCCCTATCCCACCTTGGGAGGAGTCACAGCTGAGTGGACACTCCCCCCGGGACCCTTGTGAGCTGCTTTGCTGGCTGGAGCCTTCCCCCACTCCCGCCGGGCACTGTCCAACTTCTGGTGCTTCACAGGAGGGGACTGGCTGTGCTGTGGCTCCGTGTCACACTGGCTGCCCTGGTGCCCGGTGCACTCCACATACCTCTAACAGGCACCACTGGTACCGGCAATTTTTTGGCTGAGGTGCTAGTACGGGAACTATGAATTGGAGGGGGGGTGGTGGGAAAGAGGTCAAGCTTGCTCAGGAAAAGTTTCTTAGGAACACTGGGACGGGTAGCTGGAGGGGGTCTGGGAGTGGAGGAAGAGGAGGTGGTCGTAGGAGGTGTAACTTTTGTGGCTTTGGGTGCAGGTGCATGCGCTGGAGGCTGTTGTGAGGTGGATGGCTGTTTGGTGGGTGTGTGCCTGCGTTTGTGTACTTTGGGAGGGGGCGTCACAGACACACTGGGAGAGGACACAGGGGACGTGTAAATGGTAGTGGGGGTGGTGAGTGCAGGTGAGCGGGGTGTGGTGGTGGGTGTGCTGGTGCGGGACCTAGTGGCTGTAGTGGTAGTGCATGCAGGTGAGAGTGTAGATGACACTGGGAGGGAGGAGGGAGACGACGACGAGGGGGACACAGTGGAGGCAGTGGATGTTGGTATGTCTGCATGTGTGTGATGCTTGCGTGAGTGCCTGTGGGATGTGTGATGCTTATGTTTGCCTGAGCTTACCTTGTGTGTTGAGGTGTGTGCAGGCTGGTCTGATGGTGTGCTTGGGATAGGCAGAGGTACAGGGGATTGGGTCTGGGTGGAGGAAGTTGGAGGGAGGAGGCTAGAGACGGGGACAATGGCTGCCATCAGTGCTGAGGCCAGAGATTGCAGGGTTCGATGAAGGGCAGCCTGACC
The DNA here is from genome assembly GCF_031143425.1 of Pleurodeles waltl. Classification (NCBI taxonomy): domain Eukaryota; kingdom Metazoa; phylum Chordata; class Amphibia; order Caudata; family Salamandridae; genus Pleurodeles; species Pleurodeles waltl. The sequence continues at coordinate 253,906,162 of NC_090438.1, read as the reverse complement.
AGAATGAATGCCCTCCAGGAATGCATTTGTGTGTTGCAATTCCCTTTCTACACCCTGGATGGCATTCAAAATGGTAGACTGCCCAACAGTGAGGGACCTGAGGAGGTCAATAGCCTCCTCACTGAGGGCAGCAGAGGTGACAGGGGCAGGGGCTGAGGTGCCTGGGGCGAAGGTGATGCCCACCCTCCTGGGTGAGCGGGCACGGGGCGAAGGCTGCGGGGCTGCTGGGAGGGCGGTGCTGGTAGGGAGGGGTGGCGGCTGTACCTGTAGAAGTGGGGGGCACAGATTTTGCCGCCACCACAAGGGAGCTCCCATCGGAGGACAAGTCTGTGTCGCTGGTTGCTGATCCTGTGACCGCCGTGGAGCTCCCCTCGCCCTCCGTCCCACTGGTGTATTCAGAGTCCGTGGTGTGGCCCTTCATGGCCATGTGGGATGCAGCTCCCTCGTGCTCCGGTGCCACTGTACCTCTGCCTGATGATGCTGATGCACACAAGAACAGGGAGACCACAAAAAGGGGGGGCGACAGAAGAAAGACAGGTTGAGTGCATGGCTTACCGCTACCGTTGGCGGACAATACAGACACAGCAGCCCCCTGCACTATGCCGTGCTGTTGGGCTCTACAGATGCAGTTCCTGGGATATGGCCTACATGGCTATGGTGGACACCAGCACACATAGATGACACAGGGGCATGTATAGCTGTACTTGGCACTCTACAGAGGTGGGGTGGAGTGCCACATGGCCTGCATTACGGAGGGGCCTAGCCTACGGAACTCGCCCTGCCCTAGGGAAACCCACAGCCCTCCTCCCCCACTCAGACACCTTCACTGCGGGCAAAGTCCACTGAATGATGTTGTACTCACCCCCTTGTGTCTGCTGTGATGCCCTCAAGCGCCCATCCAACTCAGGGTAGGCCACCACCAGGACCTGGAACATCAGAGGGGTCATGGTGCGACGGGCATCCCTCCCACGTTGGGAGGCCATCCCCAGCTGAGCCTCCGCTGTCTTCTTGCTCCAGCGACGAATGTCCTCCCATCTTTTACGGCAGTGGGTGCTCTGTCTCTGGTGGACCCCCAGGGTCCGGACGTCCTTGGCGATGGCATGCCAAATATCTTTCTTCTGGTGGGCGTTGACCTTCATGACATGTACAGGGGAAGAAGAGAAGTCATTACCAACTGCACCGTCAAAGTGAGTTGCCCACATCCCTACCCTTGCCATGTGGCACATTAGCATCATCAGGCGGAGGAGCAGTGGCACCGGAGCAGGAGGGAGCTGCATCCCACATGGCCCTGGAGGGCGACACTACGGAGTCTGATTTCACCAGTGGGACGGAGGGCGAGGGGAGCTCCACGGCGGGTACAGGAGATGATATCAGTGAATACGGACTCGTCCTCTGATGGGAGCTCCCTACAGGTACGGCCGCCACCCCCCCTTCCAGCTCTGCCCTCCCAGCAGCCCCTCAGCCTTTGCCCCGTGCCCGCTCACCCCGGAGGGTGGGCATCTCCTTCGCCCCAGACACCTCAGGCCCTGCCCCAGTCACCCCTGTTGCCCTCACTGAGGAGGCCATTGACCTCCTCAGGTCCTTCACTGTTGGGCAGTCTACCATTTTGAATGCCATCCATGGTGTAGAGAGGCAGTTGCAACAAACCAATGCATTCCTGGAGGGAATTCATTCTGGTCAGGCAGTCCTTCAGCAAGCTTTTCAGACTCTGGCCTCAGCACTGATGGCAGCCATTGTCCCTGTCTCTAGCCTCCCCCCCCCCAACTTCCTCCACCCAGACCCACACCCCTGTACCTCAGCCTACCCCAAGCACACCATCAGACCAGCATGCACACACCCCAACTCACAAAGGAAGCTCAGGCAAACATAAGCACCACACATCCCACAGGCACTCTCGCAAACAATCCACACATGCAGGCATACCAACATCCACTGCCTCCACTGTGTCCCCCTCCCACTCGTCTCCCTCCTCCCTCCCAGTCTCGTCTCCACTCACACCTGCATGCACTACATCTACAGCCACTAATTCCATCACCAGCACACCCCGCTCACGTGCAGTCACCACCCCCACTACCATTCACACATCCCCTGTGTCCTCTCCCAGTGTGTCTCTGATGCCACCTCCCAAGGTACACAAACGCAGGCACACACCCACCCAACAGCCATACATCCATCCATCTAATGACAGCCTCCAGCACATGCACCTTCAACCAAAGTCATCAAATGTACACCTCCTACAACCACAACCTCTTCCTCCACTCCCAAACCCCCTTCAGCTACCCGTCCCAGTGTTCCCAAGAAACTTTTCCCGTCCACCCTTGACCTCTTTCGCTCACCTCCCCCACCCCATCAGTCTCCTAGGGCCCGACTCTCCAGGTCCCAACCTAGCACCTCAGCCACGACATCGGCGGGATCAGTGGTGCCAGTACTCACCGGATTCTGGAGTGCACCACTCAGCAGGGCAGCCAGTGTGGCAAGGAGCCACAGCACGGACAGTCCCCCACCTGTCAAGCATCAAAAGTTGGCCCGTGCCCGGCAGGAGAGGGGGAAGACACCAGCCACCAAAGCCGCTCCCAGGGGTACAGCTGGGAGTGTGGAGTCAGCTGCAACACCTTCCAATGTTGGGAAGGGGCACAAGAAACCCGGCAAGTCTGGGAAGATCGGCACGGCGCAGAAGACTGCCATCAGCCCCACTGCCCAGGAGGCGACCGCCATCAGCCCTGCTGCCCAGGAGGCGACCGCCATCAGCCCGCTGCCCGGGAGGCAACTGCCAGCACCAGCCCGCTGACCCAGGCAGGACCGCCAGCACCAGCCCCACTGGCCCAGACAGGACAACCAGCACCAGCCCCGCTGGCCAGGAGGCGACCGCCAGCAGCAGGCCCAGACAGGACCGCCAGCAGCTGAGTCGCTGCCAAGGACACCGCCGCCACAAGCACCGCTGCCAAGGACACCGCCACCACAAGCACCGCTACAAAGGACACCGCCGCCACAAGCACCGCTGCCAATCGACAACGCCGCCACAAGCACCTCTGCCAAGGACACCACCGCCACAAGCGCCGCTACAAAGGACACCGCCGCCACAGGACACCGCCGCCACAAGCACCGCTGCAAAGGACACCGCCGCCACAAGCACCGCTACAAAGGACTCCGCCGCCACAAGCACCACTGCAAGGACAACGCCGTCACAAGCACCTCTGCCAAGGACACCGCCGCAACAAGCACCTCTGACCCATGAGCGCCAAGAGCACTGACGCTACTGAGTCCGCCACGGGCAGGATGAAGCACTCTGGGCACACAGCCCCCTCCAGAACCAGTGGAGACAGGCATCCACTACCTCAGTCTTAGGCAGGATGAAGCACTCTGGGCACAAAGCCCCCTCCAGAACCATTGGAAACAGGCATCCACTACCTCAGTCCTTGGCAGGATGAAGCACTCTGGGCACAAAGCCCCCTCCAGAACCAGTGGAGATTTACATCCACTACCTCCACTACCTCAGTCCTTGGCAGGATGAAGCACTCTGGGCACAAAGCTCCCTCCAGAACCAGTGGAGACAGGCATCCACTACCTCAGTCCTTGGCAGGATGAAGCACTCTGGGCACAAAGCCCCCTCCAGAACCAGTGGAGATTTACATCCACTACCTCAGTCCTTGGCAGGATGAAGCACTCTGGGCACAAAGCCCCCTCCAGAACCAGTGGAGATTTACATCCACTAACTCAGTCCTTGGCAGGATGAAGCACTCTGGGCACAAAGCCCCCTCCAGAACCAGTGGAGACTGTTATCCACTTGAGAGACTGTGGCTTTGCACTCCCCAGGATTGAACAGTGGGCATGTGGCCCCCTCGTGGATTTGGCGTCATGCACTCATCCGGCTGAGGTGCCCCCCCTTTCCCTTCCCCCTGAGGTGCCTGTTTTATTTCTATCTGATGCCCCTGCAGTATTCTCTCCGTTATGTTCAGGTACATTGTGTGGGCCTCGAGCATGCAGTGTGGGCCCAGTGTTCCACTGACATAAATGGAGCAATACCTGGACTTCTATTCCTGGTGTATATATGTGTTAATAGTGTATATATATTTTTGCGTACTGGATTTTAATAGATTACAATGGTTACACTAATTTCCTTTTGTCTTTGCATTCTTCCGGGGGGGTTGGGAGCTGTAACTGTGATGTATCAATATGTATTTGTGTGTGTGTTGTCGTGGGTGAGGGTGGGGGTGGGAGTGTTGCGTGTTGCGTGTGTGTGTCCCTGTTTTTTTCCTCCCCCCTCACCTGTGTCGTAGGTGCAGTACTCACTGCGGTCTTCGCCGCCGGCGTTCGTGCTCCTGGTAGAGGAGCAAGAAGATAAAGGCTGGTAAAATGTGAAGCTCTGGTTCCATGGCGTCCTGGTTCCTCGTGGGGTGTGTAGAGGTGAGCGTCTTCCCTTCGAAGTCTTGGTTCCGCCGTGTTTTTGTTTGCGGTGAATCCGCCCCGGAAAAGGTGGTGGATTGGTAGGTTGTGATACTGTGGGCGGTACATTGTCCTCCGCCTGTCTGTTGGAGGTGACCGCTGCGCTGTTTGTTTGTACCGCCGTGGCGGTCAGAGTGTTAAAGTGGCTGTCTTTGTTGGCGTTTTCCGCCACAGTCGTAATTCCATTTTTTTAACCGCCGGCCTGTTGGCGGTCTTACCGCTGCTTTAACACCAAACGCCAGGGTTGTAATGAACACCATAGTCTATTTAAAACATGCTTGGTCCTTATTACAGTATTTCTGGACTTAAGAACTTTTATTGATTTAATGAGAATTCTTTTGCATTTGAATCTTTCTATATTTTATATTGCATTATTACATCTTAAAAAAACATTTGTTGCTTTTTGTTTTTCTTAATAACTGGGATCAAATTCCCTTTTTTTGAGTTGGTCCTTTCTTATTGACTACATTTTGAAATGCTGTCAGCGGCAACTCCTCCGTTACTACGGAGGAGCGTTGCCACTCCACCAGCAGCAGCAGCTGCAAATTGAAAAATGAAAATAATAATAAAAATGTTTATTAGCATTTTTATTTATCAAGGGGCAGGACCATAGGGAATGACAAGGATGGAGGGGGAGTGGTGTGCACGCCCCTCAGTGCACAAGTGTTTTTGGCCAGCCATCTCAGGACAACCAAACACACATGTGCACTGAGATCTCTCCAACCCGGCATTGTGTTGTATTATGATTCCCGGTATATCCATCAGGTTTATGACAGAGTAACCAGTCTGCAAAAGTCCAAATCAGACCCTTTGGCTAAAATCATGCAATTTCCACACATTTTCTTAAATTAAAGTTACAGAATATCTGGTGATGCACAAACATCCTACTACCCTGCATTCACACCATTCTCCCAATAAAAAATGATACCTAAACTGTGTGAATAGGCCTATCACTCACAGCAGCAACTGGTCAAAACTTGTAAAACATGTGAAGTCAATATGATATCAATGAGGTTTTCACATGGTAACAGTGTTGGTCTGTTCCTATGACATGTAGTAGATCAAACCACACATGAGTGGCAAATTCTCAATCAGAAGACTTGTGGGCGTGCTGGAATGTAAGACTTTGGCCATTGGCTTAAAGGGTTCAAATGTTGTTTAGCAAATATAAGAAGCATTGCCTTTTTTACCTATATCTTGACATTCAGCAGGCATTCTGGTTAAGAAAATGTGCTGAGATCCATGTAAGCCACATGTCCCTCATTTCCTCTGTGTCTCAAAGTTTCAGAAATGCTCTGGGTTGTTTGGTTTCCCAGTTACTAGCTGATCTAAATCTATGCCCAAAAGAATCCAAATTTCCTGTGGCTTTTGCTCACATGCCGGTGAAGTGTGTTTCTCTAAGGCTTGAGGAATACAAAGACTGCTGGGGCTTTCGGAAGTGGGTGTTACTTTATGTTATGATAGGCAGTCCCATACCACCCTATTCTTTTTTGTAAATTCTATCCTTGACATTTATTGCCTTTTTCTGCCCCTGCCCCATTGGGCAGAATGGGGATTAATCCTTCAATCGCTCTCCTATGGTAGCAGAAAGGCGTTTGGGCCTTTAGGGATCTGGGTATTACCCAAGTATGCTGATCCTCAAAGCATGTTTTTTTAATCATTATCCTTAGTTTCTCATGTTATTTATCCACAAAAAAAAACACAAACTCAACAACCATATGCAAGCATATGCAAGATAAATAAAAATAGAAAAACACTTCACTGCCTAAATATGGTGGCTGCATTCGTACAACTAATAAGAAATTAAACAACAAAGAGTAGTAGCCTTTTTACAGGCCCTTGGTTTTGGCATATATTTTTCACCACAACTATGTGCACCTTACTCCCTTTGTAGTATTTGTTTCATAATAAACAGATCAGTACCCTTGCATCTTGCCTAACATTTCCCAATGAACCAATCATGCTTATACTCTCTTTAACAGACTGTTGCCACAACCAGCGTATTCTTCCTATATTTAGCATAATCTTTTAACCAAGGCAGTTATCTGGTGCATGGTCAAACTGCAAATAAGCACAAAAGTACAAGTGTCAACACATATATACAACCCATTCTCAGAAGGCCTATTATCACAGCAAACTATTTCTATCCCAGTGCTTATCGTGAGGTAACCAACATTAAAAGCCTTGCCTACATTAGTATTCTGTGAGATTTTGTGAAATGAAATGCCTATCAACATCTTTAACACAGCATAAAAACAATCCATCATTAAAGGCCAATAACTTTCAAAAATTGATTTATACAATATGGCAGCCCTACGTCTATAGTAGTATGTTTTTCTAATGAATAGATAGTACTTATGTCACATGACATACCTTTTCCCAATAAGCCAGTCAGACCTATTGCCTTGCCATCAGAATCAACTCTGGTGTGCTCTACTAAGTATAAACATTCCCACATGCCATCTGTCAGGCATACAATCATAAAATCACAAATATGTGCAAAATTACAGTTGAGCAAATGATATACAACATGCAACCACTCCTACAAGGGACTAGCAAGGAATCTCACAGTGTATATCTAGTGACCCTAGAATTTTTCGATGGGGAAACTAAGGTGACTAAAGGGAATGAGAACCCTTCTCAAGCAACAACCACAATCTTTGTCAGGATGAACCGCAAAAGCCACTAAATTAATCTGTGCTGAACTCTCAAGTAGCTTGGCACAAATCCTATCAGGCTTAATTTAGAAGCACTGTGTAAAGTATTTATGTAACACACAAACATGTGATAAAGAAAACACAAAACACAAAAAAAAATCCAAAAACATATTAGGAAAAGTTGGGAAAATTTAAAAAGTTAATTATATCAGAATGACAAAAATCCAATTAGTATAGCCAGAATTATTACATAATAAAAGTTTAAATGGATATAGTGCCTAAAAGCACAAAGTGTCATCCGTGATCATCTGGTGCCAGATCAATCAAAGTATTTTGCATTCGCAAACGCAGCATATCACAAAATTCCTCCGTTTGCGAATGCAAAATAGCCTTTTAGAATGTATGAAAGGCATATGCAGTACTAATTTAAGGAGTCGCAACTCAAATCAGGTAGTAAACAGGTTCAATCTACATAAAGAGGCCCAGATTGCATCAGCCCTTTTCAACAATGCCTGCACTCAACGTCATGGCAAGGAGGATGAGGATCCTGGCGGGTTTGAGGAGAGGGAGGAGGAGACAGAAGTGTATTTTCAGAGTGAGCATTACTTGATTTGATTTGACCCAACAGAGGAGGAGATTTATGAGAAGTATAGGTTGAACCCCGCCATGATATTACACGTAATGCAGATTTGCAACCACAACTGCAGCAACACACACATACACAGAACCAATGCAATACCCACTCATGTGCACGTGTTATGCTACCTGCACAACTTAGCCACAGGAAGCTATCAGGGGTGAAAGCAGCAGCAGGAGGTGTGTCTCAAGTGTGCTCTCACGCTTCTTCCATGCATTCCTGAATACAATGTTATCAAAAATCAAATCTCACATCAAATTCCCCAACACCCCACAGGACTTGCAGCTCACAAAATTAAAATTCTATCAGCTGGCCCAATTCCCACACCTCATTGGATAGATTGATGGGACACATGTTGCAATCTGTCCACCATGTGACAATGAGTTTATCTACAGAAATAGGAAATGTAGCTATTCCATGAATATACGTCATCTGTAATGCCTCACACATAGTCACATATTTACTGGCCCGATTCCCTTGTTGCACACATGACTCCTATACTTTCAGGCGTAGTTGAATATACACACAGCTACTTGGTGGAGAGTTTGGAGAAGGATACCTACTTGGTAATTTAACACAGAACAATGTAGCATAGTGTACAGGTGAAGGTGGAGATGAGAATGACTCAATAGTCACTTCTATCATTGTAGGAGACAGTGCATATTTAGTGCAGTCCTTCATCCTAACACCTTACCTCCATCAGCTACACCAAGTGAACGGCGTTACAATGCGGCACATAGGAGGACTCAAAGTGTGATTGAGAGGACCTTTAGCCTGCTGGAGAATCGCTTCTGATGCCTGCACAAAAGTGTCGGGCACTACAATACAGTCCAGACACCTGCTGCAATATTGTGGCTAAATGTGCTATGTTGTACAACACCTCAATATTGAGAGGCATATCCCTCGAACCCTCAGATACAGAACCTGATGAGGATAATGATCCATTATCACCCCCTCACCCAGCAGATGGATCAAGAGCAGCAGAAGGCAGACAAAGATGTGCAGATATTATGCTCAACTATTTTTTATGTAAGTAATGAAGAGACCACGTATTGTACCTTATTGCTACAGGTATCACATTTGTTGCCTTAACTTCAGGTCAAATATGAGTGCATACAAAATAGGTAGTTCAAACCCATATCTGTACATAAATCAAATGCTTTAATATCAACATCATATCAGTAGTGCAATGTCACAAGCATCCACGCACTCCAATAGAAAGGTCAGTGGGCTTATCGGCATCTCTTGTTGAGGGTTCTTAGACAGCACTGTGTCTGGAACTGCAACACCTATACTCCATCACAGGGGCAGTCACACTACTGAGCCTAGAGAAATCCTCACTATCCCACCCACCCAGGTCACTCTTCCCAGCAATCCGGGCTGTCTGCATGTTCGTCAATGCATTGGTAACATGCACCAATCCCCATGCAACGTCTCAATTGCAAAGGGCCATTTCCACTTGCATGTCCACTGCACGCTGTGACAACAAAGCGGTTGCATTTGTGAGGCAGTTGACAGATCTGCTGAAACCATCCAATCCACCCATCAATTGGCGGTGGCAACTATGGTGGGTAATATGGTCCTGCTGCATTACTGTCTATTAAGAGTTCCTTAATAGCATGTCATCTCCCTAGATTGTCTGTGTTGCTTTCTGTCCTTCCAGCACTGTTACATTCAGTTGGCACATGTTGTGATTGAGAGACTCCAACTGCCTGTGCATTGATTTCATGTGCTTACATTGAAGGCACTGCACCTTCAACATTGCCTCCAGACCACCAAACAGATATAGGTCCTCACCTCCCTCTGAGCTCTGTCTGACATCTGTTCTACATCTCCTGAGGGGAGTGTTTAGGCACTTGAACATGGACTGCCATCTGTGAGTGTGTCTATTCTCAGAAGGTGGTGTATGCACGTCTTCTGGCAAGTCATCTGAGTTCAGATTAAACTCAGAGAGTGGTTCCACTGTTTCCCTGCATCTGGGTTGTGCAGGTTTAATTAACATGATGTTTTCAAACTCAGACTGTGGATGACTTTCCTCATCCCCCCAGGTTCCTGTTTCTGCTCCATCTGTGCAGGGACATCTGCAACAGCAATGAGCAGTGTAACGGTTACATATGAGTTTTTAACAGCTACATTTTGTATCAAACAGTTTCCCTGACATAGGGGGTTATTCTAACTTTGGAGGAGGTGTTAATCCGTCCCAAAAGTGACGGAAAAGTGACGGATTTACCACCAGCCGTATTACGAGTCCATTATATCCTATGGAACTCGTAATACGGCTGGTGGTATATCCGTCACTTTACTGTCACTTTTGGGACCGATTAACACTCCTCCAAAGTTAGAATAACCCCCATAGTGTTTCTGCTTGTCATTTGTCTTGTCTAGCTATGTGTTGAGGCACAAAGCTGTGATGTTTGTTCTAGGTTCAAAGTTGGAGTACGGAATACCACTCCCATAAGGCATTGTTATGCTGAAAGGAATATGTGGCATGGATTATTTTGTTCCGTGTGTGCTAACATATCTTTTCTCCAAAGGACAATTTGCGTGCACATATGGTAATTCAAATGATTGTTATCCTTACCTTTGCTTGTGCCTGTTGCGGCTGAGGTGTCTATGGTGTTGACCTCAACTATGGCTTATGGCTGCAGAGTTGCCTCCACCATGTCTTCCAAGGGGATGGATGGTGTTTGGGTAGTTGGTCCTCTGCCAGTGCTCCTTGCCTCCTTAAGCGTGGTTGCTACCCTCTCCTGTGCATGTAACAGTAACGTACCAGTGCTTGGAAATCTCTTCAATGGTGCGCTGCACTACACCCATCACACTGATCTTCGCCTAGATGTCACTCCACAATTTGCGCTTCTTACTCTCCATGACATGGTGTAAGTGTTTCCCAAAGAACTTGTCATGGCTCTTCATCACCTCTTCAGTGAGCACCTCCAGTTCTTACTGACTGAACTCAAGCTTCCTCTTTCTGCCTCCAGTATCCTTTTTATTCCCCTCAGTGGCCATGGTGTTTTTGGCTCTTGCCTGACACTCCTGACCGGCTCCCTGATGCTGTGCTCCTTGTGTCTGCCTCCTCCTGTGGCTCAGGCTTCTAAAAACATCATGCACTGACTTGTGAGGTCCTCAAGCTGCTCCAGAATGCGACAATCGCTAATTCTGATTACCAAATTGCGTTTCGTGATGTTACTGAATCGCTATTTGCGATTCTGATTTTTCGCAGAAAATGTTGTACTTACTGTGTTACATTGCTTTATGTGAATTCCAAATAGCGTTTCGGTAAAACTTTGTTAATTGCAAATGCTGTACTTCATACATATGACCTTTGATCATGCTAGACAGGAGGAAAGTCAAATGTTCAGGCTGATCTTGGTGGAGTGCAGTCCAGATAAGGGGACCAAGATAATTTCACTGAAAGAGTTACCTTCTCAAAGTCCAGAGAGAAGAGTTCCATTGGCACTGAGGAGACTGAGAAGAGCAGGGACGAATGTTGCAGCTGTAGCGGGAACTGGCATATTGGCCAGCACGGGCTGTTTTCACTGTGGGGCAAAGAACCGGTTGAATGTCACAGACATTAGTTGTGAAGCTTCTTGTGTGGCAGTCACTTGTGTGATGTTATCACATTGCTGGTTGTCACTGGTGGTCGCTGTAGCGTGAAGAGTAGGTTTCATCAGAGCTTTGCATTGGCGGTCATCATAGATGGCATACTCTTGGTGCGGATTGGCCCATTCATAATTGAAGAGCTGGAAACTTCAGAGTTTTACTTTTACTTGTATAAGGGTTAACTCTGACAGCTAGGGGTCAGAGACTCACTCCAGTTGAGGCCAGTAGGGGGCAGACAGGTCCAGCTGCAGGTCCAGGCAGGTTCAGTGTGGCAGGGCAGCTGGTCAGATGTAGAGGACTTTGGATCATATTGTGTCCTTGTAGCTCAGACTGGAGGTCACCCATATCATGACCCACACATAGCAATCCGTCACTATACATCCACACACACAAGGCCGCCAGACCACAGGTCAGTGATAAACTGGCGGTAGCAAAACCCACACCGTTACACTCAAACAAAACAACATCACATTGGACAATTCAAACTACACACACCTGACACACATACACACACCACACCCACACCACTATAAAACACACACCCACATTACCTGCAACCCTTTACCAATACAAACAAGTGCCACCAGAGAGGTAGCAAGACCACAGACAAGACCACAGACACACACCACCATCACCTATACACTACCCACGCGCCCTACATCACAAACCCCAACACAGCACCCCACACACCCTCACCCACACCACTCACAATACACCCATGGCACCGCAACGACACCCCAGGTTCTCTGAGGAGGAGCTAAGTGTCATGGTGGAAGAAATCATTCGGGTAGAGCCACAGCTATTCGGATCACAGGTGCAGCAGATGTTCGTTGCTAGGAAGATGGAGCTATGGCAGAGAATCGTGGACAGGGTCAATGCCGTGCAACAGCACCTCAGAGCAAGGGATGACATCAGGAAGAGGCGGAATGACCTATGGGGGAAGGTGCATTCCATAGCAGCAAGACACCAACTCGCTGTAGAGAGGACTGGCGGTGGACCCCCATCTCCTCCACCCACAACTAACAACATGGGAGGAGCAAGTCTTGGCAATCATGCATTCTGAGGGCCTGCCAGAGTAGGAGGAGGACTGGACTCTGGTAAGTCAAATCTCTATTACTATCACCCTTACCTTCACTCCCATCACTTCACCACCTCCCACATACCCCACCATCACAACCCACTCATCCCAATACCAGGCCCTGCATGCAACACCGATGCATGGACAACCCTCACAGACCTGCATGGACACCCATCACTAAAGCATGCACACTGGAGAGAATCACCTACCTCACAAAATCACTACTCACACAAGGCAAAGCTGCCATGGCAATAACAACCCTACAGGGCAACACACCCATGCACAAGATGACAAACACAGAAACAATAATACTGCATTTATATCCCCACAGGTCCGCTACCCAACATCACCGGAGAGGAGGTGCCAGCAACTTCCAGTCCACCCCCAGAAGAGGCCCACAGTGATGACAGCAGCTCTAGAATCCTGGATCTGGATGACAAACCTGGCCCATCAGGGATCTCCGGACAGTTGGTAACCCAGGCACAGTCCCATACCACCACAGAGACTCCCCCCACAGGAAACACCAGCACAGTACCCACCCAGCGGGCCGATACCTCTGTCCCCAGGACACGTCAATCAGCAGTGTGTCCACCACTACAGGGACCCCAGGCCACCCACAAACACAGTACGATCAAGGACCTGGGGTCAGTGCCAGTGGGCACATGGTTCAGGGGACAGAGGCACGGTACAACAGGGAAGCTGGGAGGACTGCTGTTGACAGGGGGAGGACAGGCCCAGGGAACTGACTCTCCAGGAGACACTCACCAACAGCCTGGGAGCATACCACCATTCCCAGGAGACGATGGGCCAGATACTCGACAAGCAGCTGCAGAAGGGACAGTACCTGGGGATCAGGGAGGTCTTGAAGGACATCAACACCACCCTGGTCTCCATTGCAGTGGTGCTGGCAGACACGGCCAACACCATGAGGGAGGCAGTGGCACACCACTGGACCCCTGACAGTAGCCAAACCGATGAACAGCCTTCCGCCTCTGCTGCCGCTAGGGGACAGGAGGCCCCTCCACAGGGGCAACAGGCCATCAGCACCCCACCCCCTGCAGAAGGAGAACCATCCCAAAAACGGTCCCAGTCATCCAGGCAGAAGCCAGAGAACATTGCCAAGACGCCCGTCAGGAAATAAGACTCTCCTGAATGTCAACCTTGTGTCCTGCTCCGTCACCATGTCCACCTTGAACTGCCATTGCTCCCCTTCCTATGCCCCCTTGGACAATGCCTCTGTAATACAAATGGGCTGAAGTCTATCCTGGACTTTCCTCCATCATCACCCCAGCCCATTGCACATCCTCCTCTAATCATTAGCACTTAAATAAACATCATTTGAATAATTACAAGTATCGAGTCTGTCAAATCATTTAACAATGTATTTGTTTAACAAGCTTTAACCACTGCAATATAACTGTATAGTAATGTATACATAGGAATGACCTGTAGTTGGCTGCAGTCAACACACCAGGGGTGATAGTGTGACAAAAATATCTGAAATAGAGATGCCAAAGGGTACAGTAAGTGGCCGTACAAGTGGGGAAATCAGCCTGCCAGTGATAATGTCAGATACAAAACTGTGAATGTAAAGTGTAATTACAGTGAGATACCTGTGTGTCATTGTAAGTACTGTTGTATTATTGCACTTCTGTTATCCTCATCCTTATCCTCTGCCTCCTCATCTTTACTGTCCACAGGGACCATTGCTGTCACACGCCCATCTCCAGCCTCATCATCCTGCAGAAAAGGCACCTGGCGACGTAAGGCAAGGTTGTGCAACATACAGCATGCCACAATGATCTGGCACACCTTCTTGGTACAGGGTGGATATGTAATGTTACTGCATCTGGTTGTGTGTATGGTGTTGGGGGGGTGTCACTCTCTTTTTCCTCCCCCCTCCCATATGTGCTAGGCGGCAGTACTCACCGTGGTTGTCTTTGTCGGTGTTGGTGTTCGTAAAGCAGGAAAATGTGGACAAGCATGGGAAATATGTGCAACTCGGGCTCCATGGTGTTGTGGTAGCTGCCTGTGTCTCCAGAGGTGAGTCCTTTTACTTCTGTGTTCTGTTTCTGCCATGCTTTTGATGTCGTTGGTACCGCCCCACAAAAGGTGGCAGATAGGATGGTCATTATGCAGTGGGCAGTACATTGTCTTCCGCCTGGCTGTTAGCAGTTACCGCTTTGATGCTTGTTGCTACCGCCGTTGCGGATGGTTTGTTAAAGTGGCTGTCTGTCTGAGCGGTTTCCACAGTGGTCATAATTCCATTTTTGTTACCGCCGGCCTATTGTTGGTATCACTGCCGCTTTATCACCGACCGCCAGGGTTGTAATGAGGGCCACAATCTTAAAATCAACTTTACTAAAAGATTTATTTTTAAATTGTGAGCTCAGACACCCCAAACTCAACATATCTATCCGCCCCCAAAAGGAATCTACACTTCAATCATATTTAACGGTAGCCCCCATGTTAACCTATGAGAGGGATAGGCCTTGCAACAGTGAAAACCGAATTCAGCAGTATTTCATTGTCAGGACATATAAAACACATTACTATATGTCCTACCTTAAACATACACTGCATCCTGCCCTTGGGGCTACCTAGGGCCTATCTTAGAGGTGCCTTGCATGTAAGAAAAGGGAAGGTTTAGGCCTGGCAAGTGGGTACACTTGCCAAGTCAAAATTACAGTTACAACTGCACACACAAACACTGCAGTGGCAGGTCTGAGGCATGTTTACAGGGCTATTAATGTGGTGGCACAACCAGTGCTGCAGGCCCACTAGTAGCATTTGATTTACAGGCCCTGGGCACCTCTAGTGCACTGTACTAGGGACTTACTCAGTAAATCAAATATTCCAATCATGGATAAACCAATCAACCATACAACTTACACAGAGAGCATATGCACTTTAGCACTGGTCAGCAGTGGTAAAGTGCTCAGAGTTCAAAAGCCAACAGCAACAGGTCAGAAACAGTAGGATGCAGGAGGCAAAAAGATTAGGGATGACCCTGCATAAGGAAAAAAGTCCAACAAAGGCCCCAAGAAGTCTGGGGTGACAAAAGACTGGAGTCAAATTAATTTGTTTGTGTGCTTGATGCAGCCCTTTGAACTGAAAGTGAGGCAGACAACAGCTCTGCCCTGTCCATTCTGGCAACGTGGCCCATCCTATCCACAGCTACTCCCCTTTTTTGCACTGTCAGAGGACTACACAAACTCCAACAGCCAAGCCATTCAAAGTCATGAGACCCAATAAACAGGTGGCAGGCAATAAATTGTTAGGGCAACAAAATGCCAACTTTCGAAAAGTGCTTTATCATTGACTTGTCACCATAAACAACTTAAGCTTCTTGTATTTAAGCATACCTTTGAGCATTCTTTTCATAGAAGACATCCATGAACCATGAAAAATACATAAAAATGGCATCCGTGAAGCATGAAAAATACAAATATGCATCAAACTACTTTTAGCAAAACAAATTACAACCCCTCCTAAGGGTGCTCAACAAGGATTACCACAGATCAAATCTTCTATCCCTGAAGTCTGTGAAACAGGGAACAGAGTAACCAATGCAAAACCCAGTCCCTTTTGTGGCAATCCGTGGAATTCTAGTGTCAAAGTACCCATCTACAAACATTAACACAGTGTACTAACAATCAATCTTTTCAGGAAAAGTGTCTTTAATGTATGTTTTTCAGGTCTACTAATTTTTTTATAACATTTCATGAGAAACAAATCAGCCCTGATCATTAGCTTGCTATACAATTACAAATATCTACACAATTACATTTGGGAAAACAATTACAACAGGACATGTCAAATAACTCCAAACCCCTTGCCTTCTGTATTAATCTGCAATAATTCATGTAACAACACACCTTTCTACAGGCTTTCCTACAGCGTAATAACAATCCATCCTGAAATCAAGATTGCCCTTAACATTTTCTTTTCACAGTAAATAAGTCAGACCTACTGCCTTTGTCATAACAATTTGTAATAAGTAAATCTTCCTTGATGAAATACTTGCTGGTATAACTCACCCCCACACACTGCATTGAGCGTAAACCTATCCACAAGAAAACAGTGCAGTATAAGCACTCTTTTTCACTACACGTACACATATTCTGCCCAAACAAAACTTGTAGAGAGGAGGATTAATATGCCCCCATGCCAGTAGTGCTCCTTGAAACTTTTTTTGGGTGATCACACATGAGGTATAGCATCAGCACAAGCTCTGGTCAGTCAAATGGTAATTCAATTACGATTAAGGCACAAGTTAACACAGGCAACTGGTTCTTTTCGACACCAGTACCTGCCAAGCAAGGCCTAACCAGCGACAATAAAAGCGATAACAATGCAACTAAACCCAAGGAGGAATATAATAACTTGTGGCTTCATTCCATTTTAATAATAAACAATAGCAAGTTAGTAGAAATACTAGTGGCTAAAACCATCAATTTCCCAACACTGGGGAAGTGCGATTACTGTCACCAACTAGAAATCTCGAACACCTTGGACCTGAACTTGCTCGCTGACGCTGTTCCTGTCTTAAAGGCATCAGGAGCTTCATTGGCTAGCCCGGCTCAGGATCAACCAGTTGGCCTAGCTCATTCATCTCTTACTGCAGAGCCCACAGAAGTGGGCACCAGATAAGAAGAGCCAGGTAAAGGGGAGTTCAGAGGTAATGCAGAGTCCATAATAGAGGCCTCAAACATTTCTAAACATTATGCCTCCTTGCTAAGCATACCTCATTCAACGATTAAAGCTCTAAACAGAAAATCAGATAAGCTTTATCTTCAAATTGACCTTAAGAATGTTATAACAGCCCACATTGCAGGAATTCATCTCAAATGGGAGAAACCGACGCACTTCATATTAGAAGACCAAGACAGGAGCCCTTTGAAGTCATCCCTATGTGGGTGCGGCCCTATTATTGACGAACTTAGGCCCATATTTATACTTTTTTAGCGCCGCATTTGCGTCGTTTTTTGACGCAAAATCAACCCAAACGAGGCGCTAAAAGGGATAAATATGGGCCTTAGATCAATTCCAGCGACCCTGACTAGAAGTTTAAATGAGCCGAGAAATTGTGAGGTGGAAACAAACAATGGAAACCTTCCCACAGAACAATGTAAATGCATCTAAAATCAGAGCTCTGGGCCAAAGGTACAGAAACATTGCTCGGTAAATGTGAAAACCAGCAAACAGGCACAGTAACTTAAGTTGGACCAGGTCTTTGCTCATTTAACTTTTGATAATCTCATTTTGTCCGCTCTTCCATCATATAGTTTAATTGACATTCAAACGAATAAGTAGGTTAACCAATCCAAGTCAGTCTAAAGCTTTGCACACACAATGCCAGTTAAATTATCAGTGACTGAAAGCGCAGCAGATAAAATTACATTAAACCACCCCGATATTGGTCCAGTGTTTCTTCAGAATACGACCAGGATCCAAATGAGCACATATAAATCCCTCCCGGGGGACTTTGCATTTAGTAGAGGAGAAATACTAGGAACCAATGGCCCTGGTGCTAAGCAGAAGACAGAAGAAACGATCAAGAAAAGCAAGGAAAAATCTTCCTTCTCCCCCAGCAGTAACTGCTCAAAATAAGAAATTATATCCGATCTTAGGGCACCTGTAGGATCAGCAACATTCTGATACTGCTATTACTCAGAATCAAACAGGAAACCACATTGGAAATGCAGAGCGATCAGATCATTGCATATCTTGGGATTGTTTGGCCACTTTGAATTCAACACAATCAACACCAGACTCAGAGGATATTGCACAGAATGGGCTGAAGAAATAGTACAGTCTGGCCCATGAAGGAACCCTACTGATTCAGCAGAGTCTGTCTTCCCATGTGCACACTTTGTCGCAAGAATTAGAAGGGCCTTAACCCCAAGTAGAAAAAAGCCCATGCGATACCTCTGTATTACTAAATATAACATCAAAGCGCAGAAGCAGAACTCTACTAATGAAATAGCAAACATCCACAAGACAATGTGCCAAGGGCCATCCTCCAACTATGATATCGTACTCCTGTGACAAGCTTGTGACTAACGTAAAAGAGCAAAGTATGTCTAAGAATGACTTTGGTGCACCTTTTCGCTCTCCCACAACAGCAGCAACTACTCACATAATGGATGATGACAGCCATAATTTGGTTTTAACTCCACAGTATTCCTTGCAATGACCACAGGCCATCCTCAATAGAGGTAATATGCTAAGGCAGCTGGTAGCGATACCCATGTTGAAGCATTTAAAGCTTTCTGACTTGTTCGCAATAACATATCTTCAGCAATCTGACAATTGCCAACATGAACAGACTGTGTCCATCTGGAGAACAGAGGAAATAGAGATTTTATTACTTAATGCAAGCCAGCAAGTTGATGCCTGGGACATAACTCTTTCGAAACCCAAAAGTCCTTGCTATCCTTCACCTTTGCCAACCTCCATTACTGCTCGAACTGCTAAAATATGTTTAAAACCAGTTTACTCAGTGCTGCATAGTAAGGGTGGCTCAACGGGCTTAACAACATGAAAGTCTAGGAAGGAGGACGTGGAGGATAAGAACGAATGGCCCTGGTTACCACCTGTCTTAAATGTGCAGCAGGTAAGTGACTGCCCCAAGGCAGGGTGGAACTTCCACTGAGGACATCTCAGCATTCTTTCTTGAACATTGCAGGGCTGAAAAAGATCACTTATCAGGGGGCCTATCCGCTGAAATGGGGCACGTACGAGATAATTGCCTTATAAGAAACTTGGCAAATCGATCCTCTTCAGTTACCAGAATTTGGGGGTCATTGCGACCTCGGCGGTAAAAGCCGCTTACCGCCGTGCAGAAAACCGCAAATACGCGGCCACGGAATTCCGCCACAGCTATTATGACCCACATCTCGGAATCCCCCGAAATTCAGACACCCACACAAGTCCGCCACACCAAAGGTCAGTGTTAAACTGGCAAAAACAAAACCTCCACCTCCATGCCAACAGAAACACGCCCATGCTATTACGACCCACGAATCCACGCGGCGGTCTTTCAACCGCGGTATTCCATTGGCGGTACACACCGCCGTGCTAAAAATACACACACATCTCCAAAACACTGCCACATTGGACAATTCTAAATACACACACCTGATACACATACACACACCACTCCCACACACCCAATTCAATATAAAACACACACCCACATCACCCACAAACCCCTAAAATTTGTCACGAAGGCCAGAGAGACAGCACAGAATAGACAATCCCACCACACAGAGGCACACAACACCATCACCCACACAACATCCACGCACAAAACAACACACACCACTACACATCACCACACACATCATCACTGATACCGCCCCACACATCACACACACCACCCCATGTCACGCCAAAGACACCCCCGCTTTTCCGAGGAGGAGCTCCGGGTCATGGTGGGGGAAATCCTACGTGTAGAGCCACAGCTATTTGGCTCACAAGTGCAGCACACATCCATAGCCAGGAAGATGGAGCTATGGCGCAGAATAGTCGACAGGGTCAACGCTGTGGGACAGCATCCAAGAAATCAGGAGGACATCAGGAAGAGGTGGAACGACCTACGGGGGAAGGTGCATTCAGCGGTCTCCAGGCACAACATCGCGGTTCAGCGGACTGGCGGCGGACCCCCACCTCCTCCCCCACAACTAACAACATGGGAGGAGCAAGTCTTGACAATCATACATCCAGAGGGCCTTGGAGGAGTCGGTGGAGCAATGGACACTGGTAAGTCAAATCTTAAATATCAGATCCCCCACCCTACCTGCATGCTATCACACCCCCCACCCTCACCCCCTCCCATATCACCCAAACTCCTCACTAATGTACTAAGAACACAAACCACACATTCCAACACCAAGCCCTGCATGACACAACTAAGCATGGACACCCATCACTAAAGCATGCTCACTGCACATACCCATAACAACCCCTAACCATCATCACACAAACCCCCACACAGGAATGCTTGCACTGGGGTACACGCACACCCACCCATTGCACACCATGAAACACACACATGCAATAATCATGCTCTTATGCCCCTGCAGGATCACAAAGGACCGTCACCACACCGGAGGGTCCAGAAAACTCCACTCCACCCACAGAAGAGGCCCACAGTGACGATAGCAGCTCTGCCTTACTGGATCCTGATGACTAGCCCGGACCATCGTGGGGCTCGGGACAGTCAGTTCCCCTTGCACAGGCACTGCCCAACACTGACCTTCCACCCTCTGGTAACACCAGCACAGCACCCACCCAGCGGGCCCAAACCTCCGTACCCAGGACAGGTCAATCAGCTGTGTGTCCACCACTACAGGGAACCCAGGATAACCCACCACGCCAACAACAACAGGGACCTGGGGGCAGTTGTAGTGGGCACACGGTCCAGGGGACGGTGGCACAGGAACACAGGGGAACGGGGAGGGCTGCTGTGCGACAGGGGGCGGACAGGCCAAGGGAACCCACTCTCCACGAGGCCCTCTCATCCATCATGGGAGCATACCACCACTCCCAGGAGACGATGGCGACAGTCCTGGTCAAGTTTCAGGAGACCCAGCGCCTGCAGGAGCACCAGTATTTTGGGTTCAGGGAGGAGCTCAGGACCATCAGCTCTGCCTTGGGCACCATCGTAGGGGTGCTGAAGGACATACAGCAGACCTTGAGGGACACCGTGGCACTCCAAGGGGCCCCTGACACTAGCATGGACGATGAACTGCCCACCACCTCCGCCGGTGCTAGTGGACAGGACGCCCCACCACAGGACCACCACACCAGCACCCCACCCCCTGCAGACGGACAACCACCACGCAAACGGTCCCTAAGATCCAGGAACAGGACAGAGCAAGATGGCAAGACCCCCGCCAGGAAATGAGACCACCCTGATTGTCCCCCCACTGTCCCACTTTGTAACCCTGTCCATACTGAAACTGCCCCAGCTCCACTTCCTATGCCCATATGGGCAGTGCACCTGTGTGATCAATAGACTGGACTCTGCCATGGACATTCCTCCACCGTCCCCCATCACCATTTTACAACCCCCCTGCTTCTTTGAGCACTTAAATAAACACCCTTGAACCACAAAACAATCTGGAGTCAGTCTGTGAGTTGGTTAATTTGTATAATCAATGACAGTGTCAAAATGCATAAACTATTGTAAAGGCAACATACCTATGCCACACATCACAAGTCCTTGAAGGATGCAGGCAGATGACACACGTTGGTAACCACACCTGTGAAACCGTAATGGAAAGGTACAACTCAGTAACCAAATACTGCTATTAAGTAACAGACAGGATAGAGGTAGAAGTGTGAAAGTGAATGTAATGTGAAAACAAGTTTTTCTCACCTGCGTGTCACTGGAAATATTGCTGTATGACTGACTCCCTGTTGTCGTTGTCTTCTCCTCAGCTTCCTCCTCATCACTGTCCACAGGCTCCACAGGCTCCACAGCTGCCACAACACCGCCATCTGGACTATCCTCCTGCAGAAAAGGCACCTGGCGTCGCAAAGCAAGATTGTGAAGCATCGAGCAGGCGATGATGATCTGGCACACCTTCTTGGGTGAGTAGAATAGGGAACCACCTGTCATATGGAGGCACCTGAACCTGACCTTCAGGAGGCCAAATGTCCGTTCGATCACCCTCCTAGTCCGCCCAACGGCCTCATTGTAGCGTTCCTCTGCCCTGGTCCTGGGATTCCTCACTGGGGTGTATAGCCAGGACAGGTTGGTGTAACCAGAGTCCCCCAATAGCCACACACGGTGCCTCTGGAGTTGACCCATCATATCAGGGATGCTGCTATTCCGCAGGATGTAGGCGTCATGCACTGAGCCAGGAAACATAGCATTTACCTGAGAGATGTACTGGTCTGCCAAACATACCATCTGTACATTCATGGAATGATAACTCTTCCGGTTCCTGTACACCTGTTCACTCCTGTGGGGGGGGACCAGAGCTACATGGGTGCCATCTATAGCACCTATGATGTTGGGGATATGTCCAAGGGCATAGAAGTCACCTTTAACTGTAGCCAAATCTTCCACCTCAGGGAAAATGATGTATCTCCTTACGTGTTTCAGCAGGGCAGACAACACTCTGGACAGCACGTTGGAAAACATAGGCTGGGACGTCCCTGAGGCCATGGCCACTGTTGTCTGAAAAGAGCAACTTGCAAGGAAATGGAGCACTGACAGCACCTGCATGTCAGGGGGGATTCCACTGGGATGTCGGATTGGTGACATCAGATCTGGCTCCAACTGGGTACATAGTTCCTGGATTGTGGCACGGTCAAACCTGTAGGTGACGATTAAATGTCGCTCCTCCATTGTCAACATGTCCACCAGCGGTCGGTACACCGGAGGATTCCGCCATCTTCTCAATTGTCCCAAATGACGGTGCCTAGGAAGGACAACAGCGACCACAGAGTCAACATTTTTCCAGGTATGTACCCACAGTTACACAGAACCCGACACCAAACACAAAACCCTTCCTGTATGTGTGTTGAGTGTAGGCCTAGGTATGTGTGACGCAGAAGTAAATGAAGCCATGTGGGCCCCTGAAATGACGGCTGCCTGACCTTTAAACTGGGACAATGGGATTGTGGGGTAACTGCGTTGCCGTTGCACACCGTCGCGGTAGGCGGTCGTACACTGCCGCGCAATGCTGCATTGGTTAACTTTGGACCCTATGGGTCCCAGGAGCCAATGAACAAGTGCGCCGCTGGTGATGATACGCACCACCGCGGACGTCACCGCCACGGACATCACCGCCATTTTCTATCTGTTCAATCACTAGATACCTGATCTTCGACAGGAGAGGACCTACATTGCAAGTGCTGCTGTGACCTCGGTCTGGAAGCGAAGATGGCTGCTTCGTCTGGGGAAAGGGCCCCTGCCTTCACTTCTCAGGAGTTGGAGAAACTAGTAGACGGGGTCCTCCCCCAGTACACGCTACTCTACGGTCCTCAAGACCAACTGGTTAGTACACAGGTAGCACATTGTATGGGCTAGGCCTGGGTGGAGAGGGCTGGTTGTAAGAGGGAAGGGGGCAGAATTCAGGGAACATTAATACATGTGTTACATGGCTAGGGTAGGGAGGGCGGACACTCACTTTGACGGTGC
Organism: Pleurodeles waltl; assembly: GCF_031143425.1. Lineage (NCBI taxonomy): Eukaryota > Metazoa > Chordata > Amphibia > Caudata > Salamandridae > Pleurodeles > Pleurodeles waltl. Next base: position 253,882,586 of record NC_090438.1, on the reverse strand, counting down.
AGTTGGTAATGACTTCTCATCTTCCCTTGTGCATGTCATGTAGGTCAGCGCCCACCAGAAGAAGTACATTTGGAGTGCCATCGCCAAGGACGTCCGAACCCTGGGGGTCCACCAGAGACAGGCACCCACTGCCGGAAAAGATGGGAGGACATTCGCCGCTGGAGCAAGAAGACGGCAGAGGCTCAGCTGGGCTCAGCTGGGGATGGCCTCAACGTGGGAGGGGTGCACGTCGCACCATGACCCCCCTGATGTTCAGGATCCTGGCGGTGGCCTACCCTGAGTTGGATGGGCGCTTGAGGACATCACAGCAGACACAAGGGGATGAGTACAACCTCATTCTGGTTACTTGGCGCGCAGGGGAGGGGCTGGCTGAGGGAGGAGGGCTGTGGGTGTACCTAGGCCAGACAGAAATACGTAGACTAGGCCCCTCCGTAATGCAGGCCATGTGGCACTCTACCCCACCGCAGTAGAGTGCCAAGTACAGGTATACATGCCCCTGTGGCATCCATGTGTGCAGATGTCCACCATAGCCATGTAGGCCAGATCCCAGAAATTGCATCTGTAGAGGCCAGGAGCACGGCTTAGTGCAGGGGGCTGCTGTGTCTGTATTGTCCGCCAACGGTAGCGGTATGCCATGCACTCAACCTGTCTTTCTTCTGTCTCCCCCCCCCCTTTTTGTGCTCTCCCTGTTCTTTTGTGCATCATCAAGCGGAGGTACAGTGGCACCGGAGCATGAGGGAGCTGCATCCCATATGGCCATGGAGGGCCACACCACGGACTCACAATGCACCAGTGGGACGGAGGGCGAGGGGAGCTTCACGTCAGCCACCGGATCACCAACCAGCGACACGGACTTGTCCGCCGATGGGAGCTCCCTTGTGGTGGCGGCACCATCTGTGCGCCCCACTTCTACAGGTACAGCCGCCACCTCCCCTACCAGCACCGCCCTCCCAGCAGCCCCTCAGCGTTCGCCAAGTGCCCGCTCACCCAGGAGGGTGGGCATCACCTTCGCCCCAGACACCTCAGGCCCTGCCCCAGTCACCCCTGCTGCCCTCAGTGAGGAGGCCATTGACCTCCTCAGGTCACTCACTGTTGGGCAGTCTACCATTGTGAATGCCATCCAGGGTGTAGAAAGGGAGTTGCAACACGGTAATGCATTCCTGGAGGGCATTCATTCTGGTCAGGCTGTTCTTCAGCGAACCCTGCAATATCTGGCCTCAGCATTGATGGCAGCCATTGTCCCTGTGTCTAGCCTCCCCCCTCCAACTTCCTCCACCCAGACCCAATCCCCTGTACCCCAGCCTATCCCAAGCACACCATCATACAAGCATGCACACACCTCAACACACAAAAGTTGCTCAGGCAAACATAGGCACCACACAACCCACAGGCACTCACGCAAGCATCACCCACAAACAGACACAGCAACATCCACTGCCTCCACTGTGTCCCCCTCCTCGTCGTCTCCCTCCTCCCTCCCAGTGTCGTCTACACTCTCACCTGCATGCACTACATCTACAGCCACTAGGACTCGCACCACAATACCCAGCACCACACCCCGCTCACCTGCAATCACCACCTCCATTCCCATTTACACGTCCCCTGTGTCCTCTCCCAGTGTGTCTGTGACGCCCCCTCCCAAAGTACACAAACGCGGGCACCCACACACCCAACATCCATCCACCTCACGACAGCCTCCAGTACCTGCACCCAAAACACCTCCTACAACCACCTCCTCTTCCTCCACTCCCAGACCCCCTCCAGCTACCCATCCCAGTGTACGTCAGAAACTGTCCCTCTGCAAAGTTGACCTTTTTGCCCCCACCCCACCCTCCAATTAATCAGTCCCGTCGTAGCGCCTCAGCCAAAAATCCTCCAGTACCAGTGGTGCGTGTTCAAGGTGTGTGGAGTGCACCGGCCACCAGGGCAGGCAGTGTGACACGGAGCCAAGGCACTGGCAGTCCACCCCCTGTAAAGGCTCTGAAGTTGGAAAGTGGCTGATGGGACCGTGTGAAGACTCCTGGAGGCAAAACAACTCACAGGGGTCCCAGGGGGATTGCAGAGTCAGCTGTGACTCCTCCAAAGGTGGGGAAGGGCCAGATGAAGTCTGCACAGCCTGGTGTGAGCATCACGGTGGAGAAGGGCGGCATCCTTCCCGGCGGCCGGGACGCCAGCGCCAGCACCGTCGTCACTGGTCAGGAGACCACCGCCACCGCCGGAGTCAGTGCCCAGGAAGGACCAAGTATCGTCACTGGTCAGGAGACCACCGCCGGAGTCATTGCCCAGGAGGGCCCAAGTATCGTCACTGGTCAGGAGACCACCGCCACCGCCGGAGTCAGTGCCCAGGAAGGGCCAAGTATCGTGACTGGTCAGGAGACCATCGCCGGAGTCATTGCCCAGGAGGGCCCAAGTATCGTCACTGGTCAGGAGACCACCGCCAAAGTCATTGCCCAGGAGGGCCCAAGTATCGTCACTGGTCAGGAGACCACCGCCGGAGTCAGTGCCCAGGAGGGCCCAAGTATCGTCACTGGTCAGGAGACCACCGCCGGAGTCAGTGCCCAGGAGGGCCCCGGCAGGCACAGCCCCGCTGGGCAATGAGGGACCGTCATGCCACAGACCAATGCCCACTCCAGAGAACGTCATGCCACACACCAATGCCCAGTCCAGAGACCGCCATGCCACACACCAATACCCAGTCCAGAGACCGCCATGGCAAAGCACCGCTGAACAGGGCATGCACCGCTGAACAGTCCAGAGACCGCCATGGCAAAGCACCGCTGAAGAGTCCAGAGACCGCCATGGCAAAGCACCGCTGAACAGTACAGAGACCGCCATGGCAAAGCAGCGCTGAACAGGGCATGCACCGCTGAACAGTCCAGAGACCGCCATGGCAAAGCACCGCTGAACAGGGCATGCACTGCTGAACAGTCCAGAGACCGCCATGGCAAAGCACAGCTGAACAGTCCAGAGACCGCCATGGCAAAGCACCGCTGAACAGGGCATGCACCGCTGAACAGTCCAGAGACCGCCATGGCAAAGCACCGCTGAACAGTCCAGAGACCGCCTTGGCAAAGCACCGCTGAACAGTCCAGAGACCGCCATGGCAAAGCACCGCTGAACAGGGCATGCACCTCTGAACAGTCCAGAGACCGCCATGGCAAAGCACCGCTGATCAGTCCAGAGACCGCCATGGCAAAGCACCGCTGAACAGGGCATTCACCGCTGAACAGGGCATACACCGCTGAAGAAGGAAAAGGCCGCCACATCAAGCATCGTTATCCCATGTGCAGCTGGGACAGTGACGGGACAGGAACTGTCACGGGGAGACTAATCTAGTCTGGGCACCAGTCCCCATCCAGAACCAGTGGAGAGATCCATCCACTCTGTCTGTCCTTCACAGGATGAAGCACTCTGGGCACCAGTCCCCCTCCAGAACCAGTGGAGGCTGTTATCTACTTGAGAGACTGTGGCTTTGCATTCCCCAGGATGGTACAGTGGGCAAACCGACCACTGTAAAGACTTGAGAGACTGTGGCTTTGCACTCCCCAGGATGGTACAGTGGGCAAACCGACCACTGTAGAGACTTGAGAGACTGTGGCTTTGCACTCCCCAGGATGGTACAGTGAGCAAACCGACCACTGTAGAGACTTGTGAGACTGTGGCTTTGCACTCCCCAGGATGGTACACTGGGCAAACCGACCACTGTAGAGACTTGTGAGACTGTGGCTTTGCACTCCCCAGGATGGTACAGTGGGCAAACCGACCACTGTAGAGACTTGAGAGACTGTGGCTTTGCACTCCCCAGGATGGTACAGTGGGCAAACCGACCACTGTAGAGACTTGTGAGACTGTGGCTTTGCACTCCCCAGGATGGTACAGTGGGCAAACCGACCACTGTAGAGACTTGTGAGACTGTGGCTTTGCACTCCCCAGGATGGTACAGTGGGCAAACCACCCACTGTAGAGACTTGAGAGACTGTGGCTTTGCACTCCCCAGGATACATCAATGGGTATGGAGCCCCGTCGTGGATCTGGCTTTGCACTCATCCGGCTGAGGTGCCCCCCCTTCCCTTCCCCTTGAGGGGCCTGTTGTATTTCTCTCTGATGGCCCGGCAGTGTTCTCTCCGTTTGTGGACAGGTATCTTGTGTGGGCCTCGCCCATGCTTTTTTGGACTAGTGTTGCACAGACATTGATATGTGCTTATCTGCATTACTTCTCGTAATGTATATACTTTTGAATGGTTTTATAATATGTCTATATATATTTGCGACATGTATATTGCTACATTACAATGTTTGAACTGATTTTGTTTTGTCTTTGCATTCTTCCGGGGGGGTTGTGGGTTGTTACTGTGATGTTTCTAAATGTATTGGTGTGTGTGTTGTAGTGGGTGAGGGTGGGGGTGGGGGTGTTGCGTGTGTGTCCCCCTGACTTTTGCCTCCCCCCTCCCCTATGTCGTAGGTGCAGTACTCACTGTTGTCTTCATCGGCGCCGGCGTTGGTCTTCGTAGATGAGTAGGAATACAAGGGCCGGAAGGATTTGTAATTCCGGCTCCATGGTGACCTCCTTCCTCGTGGGATGTGTTAAGGTGAGCGTTTTCCCATTGCAGACACTGTTTCCGCCGTGTTTTTATCCACAGTGAATACGCCCCGGAAAAGGTGGCGGATTGGCGGGTTGTGATACTATGGGCGGTACATTGTCTTCCGCCTGTCTGTTGGCGGTGACCGCTGCGCTGCTTGTCTGTATCGCAGTGGCGGGCGGTGTGTTAAAGTGGCTGTCTTTGTTGGCGGTTTCCGCCAGGGTCATAATTCCCTTTTTTTGACCGCCGGGGTGTTTGCGGTATTACCGAACCTTTAACACCGTCCGCCAGGGTTGTAATGACCACCTTTATGTTATACCACGTTGAGGCCAGAAAGCTACACAGATTTGAAAGATCAATGGGGGGCTTGGCAGTCTATGTGTCAACAGCACTGAATGTATGCTCAGTGCAATTACTACGCTGTCCTTGGATCTACAAATTTTAAAATTCAGTTTGAGACAAGGCAGTCACACAAAGATAGTTATGCTGTTCAATGTGTACGCGACCCTACTGCTTCATTAAAAAAGGGTGCTGTTTAAAAATCTAATATCAAATCAGGAGTTAGTCACTTCACTGGAGTAGTTAGGTGTGAGAGTTACAAATGGCAGAACAATCAAGGACAGGCGGCCAAAGAATACATCCCATAGTGCAAGTATTAGGTTTAGAATTGATTATACCATTCTCTCACTCCTGTTACTAAAACATGTGAAAAAAGTCTCAAAATAAATATACCACAAGTTGTGATCACATCAGCATTTGGAGTTAAGCTTATATCCTCCTCGTCATAAGCCTGCGCCGCTTGACATTGGTTCCTGCCACTGTATCAATCTGAAGTGACTGAGATGGACTAACAACTCACTTCCCATGTTGGTCATCAAGACAAAAGAAATAAAGGAGACCAGAGGCACACGTCATAATATAACCTTAGCAGCTTGTTTGTACTTTTCCACTTGTCTGCTAGCTGATTCTTCTTCTGCAAGATCTACCAATGTGCAAGCAGGCAGGGGCCATGAGGACTGACACCAAAATGCCAAACCATAAAAAAGATCTAAGAAGAAAAATTAGGTAAGCAAGTAAACTTCCAGCAGTGTTTCCATTATGGGAGAAAGTGAGAATCCTGCAGAAAGAGTATAAGAAACAAATATGGCTTAGCGAAAAATCGGAATACAATGACTTTTGGACAAAGTTAATCTTTGTTGCTAAACAACCAAATTCAAGATCATCCTAGTCAACAATCAATGGTGTCAACACAGACATAGTGCCAACAAACTTCTCAAGCATGACCGAAGAAACATGGGTAGCCCATCTGAGCGTTCTTTTCTAACAGCTTGCACCAGGTTGCTCTCAAGAAAGCAAGGAATGGTACAACTGGTGTAGAGGAAACTAAGGAAACCCTTCTAAATGGGGAGTTATGTGTCAGCACCTGCCTTCTAGTTATCCATGACAATTTGACTGTTAATTCCTATACATCGGCAGAAGTGGCAAATGTGATCACAGCTGGCTGCAGTGACGGTGCTCTGAGCCCAAATGACATTCTGCATCCCATTTACAAAGAGCATCCTGAATACTGGTCTCAACATTTAGCAGTCCTTTATAATGAGGTGGCATTGACACACAAGATCCCTAGAGGCTGGAAAGGCTCAATAATAAGTTCAATTTACAAGGGTGGGGATTGTACAAATTCAGCTAATTATATTAATTGCCCTTATTGACATGGAAGCAAAGTACAATGCCTCACTAAATCTAACCGAGCTGACAGAATAGTCAACTTCAAAGGGCCTAATTCCTGTCAACCATACTGGGTTCCACAAAGGCTTTGGCACAACTACTAATATTTGAACTTTAACAGCAATTGGTGACAAATGCAAGCCATTCTAAAATAAGCTGCACTTATGCTTTATTGACTTCTAAGCAGCATTTGACCAGGTGGATCGGGGGCTCCTGTGGAAAAAAACGAAGAAAGTGGGGGCTTCTATTAAGTCTCTTAGATGCTATGGAACAGTTATAGTCATCAACTTGAATGCAAATCAGATTGGCAGACATCACCAGCCAATCTAGAAAAAGCCCCACTGAAGTTGGCCCAAAAGCAAGGGTGCATGCTAGCCGGCATTTGTTTTATCTGTTTGTAGCCAACTTATCCCCAGAGGCTTGATCAGGTTAACTCACATTTGCCTCGGTTGGGCTATCTGAGACTGACCCATCTTACTTACGCAGATGATAATGTTCAACTGAGCCATACAAGAGTGGGTCTGCAGAGACTATGTACAGGTCTCGCAAAATATGGCATGCTCAACAAATTGGAAATTAACACAGGAAAAACTAAAACTATGACCATCTGCAGTAAATCTGGTTCTTTTCCAAGGGTCAGGCTTGATGACTGCATCTTAGAAGAAGTTAACCACTACATATATTTGGGGATGTATGTAGATAACATGCTGACTTTCAAGGCTCATGAACAGTACATTCCTGAGAAAGGACATGCATACATATTTGCATTTTGTGCCCTATATTTAAAAATCATATTGTTGTGTAGCCATTTTAGTTACAGCTTCATACACATTATTTTAGCAAACTAGGCCAGCCGTTGTGCGCTATAACCTAGATATATTTTATTCAGCTTTGTTTATTATTTTAACAATAGCCATATTTGTGGTCTTGTTTTATTTTCCCTATATAGCTGTTCTTTGCCTAGGCCCGCACTTTATTCTTAAACAAGACATTTCTTGCATTCTGTGCTTTTCTCAAGACTGCAGTAAGACATGTTGCTGGCAAATGTGGTAACGCTTTGTCTCGAGGGTTCATAGACACATACACACTCTTAGGTAGGGATAATTTCTTGGAACATCAGCTGTTTTATAATAAAAACATGACTTTGACCCATTTACGTTACATGGAGATTCCAGCCAGATGACCATGACTGTATACTGATTGATGCAGCTTCGCTGCAGCCGCTTATGTAGACCACAGGCCTCTTGCTCAGGTATGAGGGATGAGGCCTTCCCAGGGAAACCTGCAGGGCAGAGTTCGAGTTTAACATGCTGTGCTCTAACATAGCCTAGGTAGGAACTATTTTAACGACTCTAGTGACAATATGGGAGCGTTATTTTTAAGCTTTATTCTCCTTGTCACAATTCTAATCATGTCATGCTTCATCGTCCTAGTTATTGCAGGACATGCTGTATTATCTAAGATGCAGTTACTTCAATAAAACCTTATTGAATTCTATTCTGCCTCTGATTGTCCTTGTATATGTGAGACTAATGTAACTGAGAGAAACGGATGAGATCTGAGTGACCACGATTTACCTGAGGAGTCTATTGTGTCATGCGCTCATTTGCCCAATCATCCCTGCTCTAGGGTTGAGATGAGGCACAACTAAGTAGCCGGAACAAAATCTGGATTAGGCCGACAGGTGTCACCTGGAGTGGGTTCACACTCAGTCCCCCACAGTGCAAGAGATTCTCCTCCATATCCAGTAGTCTCATTAGGATAATGAGAGCGTACCCGATATGGCACCCAATGTTAGGTCAGGCTCTAATTTTCGGGTCCTCTTGAGTATCTCTGTCTCACTACGTACACCTCAGTACTATATAGGGAGACATCTGTGATATTGAGGATTTTCCTCCTCAGCTAAGTAGGGAGTACCTAACTAACGCTGTAGATTGTTCAATCTTGAAATCTAAAAGGATAATCCCTATTTGGTGTGCTTATCTCTGAACAAAACTCACCATTCATTATGGCAAACCCACAACAGGTAGCAATTGCAGTCAATATGAGACCAGCCCTGAGTGCACATTGCTCTAGCGCAACCACATTCACTAACACCAGGCATTAATCCTGAGACTGTACAATCAATCATGGATTAAGTACCCGCCGAATGATAAGAGATTCCGTTTTGGTTAGCTCAAAAAATAAATGCACTGGAAGCAATATTTCCCCATACGGGACCTCCGGATAAGCATAGAATATTAACTATGTGATTGCCATTTGGGATGGTTCCCACAGTAGATAACTGCAATACTTGGGGCGCGGTATTTGCCAAGCTCTATACTACCGAGCATGGAACACCGACACTTGCCAATTTAACGGAAGTGTTGAAACAAATTCAAGATGCCCGGCCCTGGACTTGGGGATGCAACTTATGCGCAATTTTCCCACTGTATCTTCAATAATATTAAGTAACTTTAAAGGGGAAGCAGTTGCACTAGCGGTGAACATGCGGCTCTGGGACATTCCTCCACAGGTTCAAGAACGTAAGCTGCCAAAGATTATCGCGGAGACCTACTCTAGTATTGGTCGAGATAGTCTGGGGTCCAGACCTACAAAACCACAATTTCAGGCTAAAGATAATAAAGATTCTACCAAGCAAGCTGCTGAGGGTTCTAAAAAACGCTTGGATAAAAAACAATAAACACCTAAAAAAGAAAGGGGAGAATCTCCGCATACGGAGACCCCTCAGAATAGATATAATCTCAGAAATAGAGATAATACAGTCTACAATTGTAGACCATTGCCGGCGCTAAAAATGATGAATATGGGCCTTAGTTCAATTCCAGCCACCCTGACTAGCATTTTAAATGAGCGGAGAAATTGTGAGGTGGAAACAAAAAATGGAAACCTTCCCACAGAACAATGTAAATGCATCTAAAATCAGAGCTCTGGGCCAAAGGTACAGAAACATTGCTCGGTAAATGTGAAAACCAGCAAACAGGCACAGTAACTTAAGTTGGACCAGGTCTTTGCTCATTTAACTTTTGATAATCTAATTTTGTCCGCTCTTCCATCATATAGTTTAATTGACATTCAAACGAATAAGTAGGTTAACCAATCCAAGTCAGTCTAAAGCTTTGCACACACAATGCCAGTTAAATTATCAGTGACTGAAAGCGCAGCAGATAAAATTACATTAAACCACCCCGATATTGGTCCAGTGTTTCTTCAGAATACAACCAGGATCCAAATGAGCACATATAAATCCCTCCCGGGGGACTTTGCATTTAGTAGAGCAGAAGGACTAGGAACCAATGGCCCTGGTGCTAAGCAGAAGACAGAAGAAACGATCAAGAAAAGCAGTAACTGCTCAAAATAAGAAATTATATCCGATCTTCGGGCACCTGTAGGATCAGCAACATCCTGATACTGCTATTACTCAGAATCAAACAGGAAACCACATTGGGAATGAAGAGCGATCAGATCATTGCATATCTTGGGATTGTTTGGCCACTTTGAATTCAACACAATCAACACCAGACTCAGAGGATATTGCACAGAATGGGCTGAAGAAATAGTACAGTCTGGCCCATGACTGAACCCTACTGATTCAGCAGAGTATGTCATCCCATGTGCACACTTTGTCACAAGAATTAGAAGGGCCTTAACCCCAAGTAGAAAAAAGCCCATGCGATACCTCTGTATTACTAAATATAACATCAAAGCGCAGAAGCAGAACTCTACTAATGAAATAGCAAACATCCACAAGACAATGTGCCAAGGGCCATCCTCCAACTATGATATCGTACTCCTGTGACAAGCTTGTGACTAACGTAAAAGAGCAAAGTATGTCTAAGAATGACTTTGGTGCACCTTTTCGCTCTCCCACAACAGCAGCAACTACTCACATAATGGATGATGACAGCCATAATGTGGTTTTAACTCCACAGTATTCTTTGCAATGGCCACAGGCCATCCTCAATAGAGGTAATATGCTAAGGCCGCTGGTAGCGATACCCATGTTGAAGCATTTAAAGCTTTCTGACTTGTTCGCAATAACATATCTTCCGCAATCTGACAATTGCCAACATGAACAGACTGTGTCCATCTGGAGAACAGAGGAAATAGCGATTTTATTACTTAATGCAAGCCAGCAAGTTGATGCCTGGGCCATAACTCTTTTGAAACCCAAAAGTCCTTGTTATCCTTCACCTTTGCCAACCTCCATTACTGCTCGAACTGCTAAAATATGTTTAAAACCAGTTTACTCAGTGCTGCATAGTAAGGGTGGCTCAACGGGCTTAACAACATGAAAGTCTAGGAAGAAAGACGTGGAGGATAAGAACGAATGGCCCTGGTTACCACCTGTCTTAAATGTGCAGCAGGTAAGTGACTGCCCCAAGGCAGGGTGGAACTTCCACTGAGGACATCTCAGCATTCTTTCTTGAACATTGCAGGGCTGAAAAAGATCACTTATCAGGGGGCCTAGCTGCTGAAATGGGGCACGTACGAGATAGTTGCCTTATAAGAAACTTGGCAAATCGATCCTCTTCAGTTACCAGAATTTGGGGGTCATTACGACCTCGGTGGTAAAAGCCGCTTACCGCCGTGCAGAAGACCGTCAATACACCGCCACGGCCGCGGAATTCCGCCACAGCTATTATGACCCACATCTCGGAATCCGCCGAAATTCAGACACCCACACAAGTCCGCCACACCAAAGGTCAGTGTTAAACTGGCGAAAACAAAACCTCCACCTCCACGGCAACAGAAACACGCCCATGCTATTACGACCCACGAATCCACGCAGCGGTCTTTCAACCGCGGTATTCCATTTGCGGTACACACCGCCGTGCTCAAAATACACACACATCTCCAAAACACCGCCACATTGGACAATTCTAAATACACACACCTGGTACACATATACACACCACTCCCACACACCCAATTCAATATAAAACACACACCCACATCACCCACAAACCCCTACGACCAAAAATTAGTCACGAAGGCCAGAGAGACAGCACAGAATAGACAATCCCACCACACAGAGGCACACAACACCATCACCCACACAACATCCACGCACAAAACACCACACACCACTACACATCACCACACACATCATCACTGACACCGCCCCACACATCACACATACCACCCCATGTCACGCCAAAGACACCCCCGCTTTTCCGAGGAGGAGCTCCGGGTCATGGTGGAGGAAATCCTACGTGTAGAGCCACAGCTATTTGGCTCACAGGTGCAGCACACATCCATAGCCAGGAAGATGGAGCTATGGCACAGAATAGTCGACAGGGTCAACGCTGTGGGACAGCATCCAAGAAATCGGGAGGACATCAGGAAGAGATGGAATGACCTACGGGGGAAGGTGCGGTCAGCGGTCTCCAGGCACAACATTGCGGTTCAACGGACTGGCGGCAGACCCCCACCTCCTCCCCCACAACTTACAACATGGGAGGAGCATGTCTTGACCATCATGCATCCAGAGGGCCTTGGAGGAGTCAGTGGAGGAATGGACACTGGTAAGTCAAATCTTAAATATCAGATCCCCCACCCTACCTGCATGCTATCACACACCCCCACCCTCACCCCCTCCCATATCACCCAAACTCCTCACTTATGTACTAAGAACACAAACCACACATTCCAACACCAAGCCCTGCATGACACAACTAAGCATGGACACCCATCACTAAAGCATGCTCACTGCACATACCCATAACAACCCCTAACCATCATCACACAAACCCCCACACAGGAATGCTTGCACTGGGGTACACGCAATCCCACCAATTGCACACCATGACACACACACATGCAATAATCATGCTCTTATGCCCCTGCAGGATCACGAAGGACCATCACCACACCGGAGGGTCCAGACAACTCCACTCCACCCACAGAAGAGGCCCACAGTGACGATAGCAGCTCTGCCCTACTTTATCCTTATTACCAGCCCGGACCATCGTGGGCCTCGGGACAGTCGGTTCCCCTTGCACAGGCACTGCCCAACACTGACCTTCCACCCTCTGGTAACACCAGCACAGCACCCACCCAGTGGGCCCAACCTCCGTACCCAGGACAGGTCAATCAGCTGTGTGTCCACCACTACAGGGAACCCAGGAAAACCCACCACCTCAACAACAACAGGGACCTGGGGGCAGTGGTAGTGGGCACACAGTCCAGGGGACGGTGGCACAGGAACACAGGGGAACGGTGAGGGCTGCTGTGCGACAGGGGGCGGACAGGCCAAGGGAACCTACTCTCCACGAGGCCCTCTCATCCATCATGGGAGCATACCACCACTCCCAGGGGACGATGGCGACAGTCGTGGTCAAGTTTCAGAAGACCCAGCGCCTGCAGGAGGACCAGTATTTGGAGTTCAGGGAGGAGCTCAGGACCATCAGCTCCGCCTTGGGCACCATCGTAGGGGTGCTGAAGGACATACAGCAGACCTTGAGGGACACCGTGGCACTCCAAGGGGCCCCTGACACTAGCATGGACGATGAACTGCCCACCACCTCTGCCGGCGCTAGTGGACAGGACGCCCCGCCACAGGACCACCACATCAGCACCCCACCCCCTGCAGACGGACAACCACCACGCAAGCGGTCCCTAAGATCCAGGAACAGGACAGAGCAAGATCGCAAGACCCCCGCCATGGAATGAGACCACCCTGATTGTCCCCCACTGTCCCACTTTGTTACCCTGTCCGTACTGAAACTGCCCCAGCTCCACTTCCTATGCCCATATGGGCAGTGCACCTGTGTGATCAATAGACTGGACTCTGCCATGGACATTCCTCCACCGTCCCCATCACCATTTTACAAACCCCCTGCATCTTTGAGCACTTAAATAAACACCCTTGAACCACAAAACAATCTGGAGTCAGTCTGTGAGTTGGTTAATTTGTATAATCAATGACAGTGTCAAAATGCGTACACTATTGTAAAGCCAACATACCTATGCCACACATCACAAGTCCTTGAAGGATGCAGGCAGATGACACACGTTGGTAACCACTCCTGTGAAACCGTAATGGAAAGGTACAACTCAGTGACCAAATACTGCTATTAAGTAACAGACAGGATAGAGGTAGAAGTGTGAAAGTGAATGTAATGTGAAAAAAAGTTTTTCTCACCTGTGTGTCATTGGAAATATTGCTGTATGACTGACTCCCTGTTGTCGTTGTCTTCTTCCTCAGCTTCCTCCTCATCACAGTCCACAGGCTCCACAGCTGCCACAACACCGCCATTTGGACCATCCTCCTGCAGAAAAGGCACCTGGCGTCGCAAAGCAAGATTGTGAAGCATCGAACAGGCGATGATGATCTGGCACACCTTCTTGGGTGAGTAGAATAGGGAACCACCTGTCATATGGAGGCATCTGAACCTGGCCTTCAGGAGGCCAAAGGTCCGTTCGATCACCCTCCTAGTCCGCCCATGGGCCTCATTGTAGCGTTCCTCTGCCCTGGTCCTGGGATTCCTCACTGGGGTCAATAGCCAGGACAGGTTGGGGTAACCAGAGTCCCTCAATAGCCACACACGGTGCCTCTGGAGTTGACCCATCATATCAGGGATGCTGCTATTCCGCAGGATGTAGGCGTCATGCACTGAGCCAGGAAACATACCATTTACCTGAGAGATGTACGGGTCTGCCAAACATACCATCTGTACATTCATGGAATGATAACTCTTCCGGTTCCTGTACACCTGTTCACTCTTGTGGGGGGGGGACCAGAGCTACATGGGTGCCATCAATAGCACCTATGATGTTGGGGATATGTCCAAGGGCATAGAAGTCACCTTTAACTGTAGCCAAATCTTCCACCTCAGGGAAAATGATGTATCTCCTTACGTGTTTCAGCAGGGCAGACAACACTCTTGACAGCATGTTGGAAAACATAGGCTGGGACATCCCTGATGCCATGGCCACTGTTGTCTGAAAAGAGCCACTTGCAAGGAAATGGAGCACTGACAGCACCTGCATGTCAGGAGGGATTCCAATGGGATGTCGGATTGGAGACATCATGGGGGTTATTCCAACTTTGGAGGAGTGTTAATCCGTCCCAAAAGTGACGGTAAAGTGACGGATATACCACCAGCCGTATTACGAGTTCCATAGGATATAATGGACTCGTAATACGGCTGGTGGTAAATACGTCACTTTTCCGTCACTTTTGGGACGGATTAACACCTCCTCCAAAGTTGGAATAACCCCCATGTCTGGCTCCAACTGGGTACATAGTTCCTGGATTGTGGCACGGTCAAACCTGTAGGTGACGATTAAATGTCACTCCTCCATTGTCAACAGGTCCACCAGCGGTCGGTACACCGGAGGATTCCGCCATCTTCTCAATTGTCCCAAATGACGGGGCCTAGGAAGGACAACAGCGACCACAGAGTCCAAATTTTTCCAGGTATGTACCCACAGTTACACAGAACCCGACACCAAACACAAAACCCTTCCTGAGTGTGTGTTGAGTGTAGGCCTAGGTACGTGTGACGCAGAAGTAAATGAAGCCATGTGGGCCCCTGAGATTGTGGGGTAACTGCGTTGCCATTGCACACCGTCGCGGTAGGCGGTCGTAGACCGCGGCGCAATGCTGCATTGGTTAACATTGGACCCTATGGGTCCCAGAAGCCAATGAACAAGTGCGCCGCCGGTGATGATATGCACCGCCGCGGACGTCACCGCCACGGATGTCACAGCCATTTTCTATCTGTTCAATCACTAGATACCTGATCTTCGACAGGAGAGGACCTACACTGCAAGTGCTGCTGCGACCTCGGTCTGGAAGCGACGATGGCTGCTGCGTCTGGGGAAAGGGCCCCTGCCTTCACTTCTCAGGAGTTGGAGAAACTAGTAGACGGGGTCCTCCCCCAGTACACGCTACTCTATGGTCCTCCAGACCAACTGGTTAGTACACAGGTAGCACGTTGTATGGGCTAGGCCTGGGTGGAGAGGGCTGGTTGTAAGAGGGAAGGGGGCAGAGTTCAGGGAACATTAATGGATGTGAATGAATGTGCCACATGGCTGGGGTAGGGAGGGCGGACACTCACTTTGACGGTGCAGTTGGTAATGACTTCTCATCTTCCCTTGTGCATGTCATGTAGGTCAGCGCCCACCAGAAGAAGTACATTTGGAGTGCCATCGCCAAGGACGTCCGGACCCTGGGGGTCCACCAGAGACGGGCACCCACTGCCGGAAAAGATGGAAGGACATTCGCCGCTGGAGCAAGAAGATGCCAGAGGCTCAGCTGGGGATGGCCTCCCAACGTGGGAGGGGTGCACGTCGCACCACAACCCCCCTGATGTTCAGGATCCTGGCGGTGGCCTACCCTGAGTTGGATGGGCGCTTGAGGGCATCACAGATGACACAAGGGGGTGAGTACAACCTCATTCTGGTTACTTTGCGCGCAGGGGAGTGGCTGGCTGAGGGAGGAGGGCTGTGGGTGTACCTAGGCCAGATAGAAATACGTAGACTAGGCTGTAATGCAGGCCATGTGGCACTCTACCCCACCGCAGTAGAGTGCCAAGTACAGGTATACATGCCCCTGTGGCATCCATGTGTGCAGATGTCCACCATAGCCATGTAGGCCAGATCCCAGAAATTGCATCTGTAGAGGCCAGGAGCACGGCGTAGGGAAGGGGGCTGCTGTGTCTGTATTGTCCGCCAACGGTAGCGGTATGCCATGCACTCAACCTGTCTTTCTTCTGTCTTCCCCCCCTTTTTGTGCTCTCCCTGTTCTTTTGTGCATCAGCATCATCAGGCGGATGTACAGTGGCACCGGAGCACGAGGGAGCTGCATCCCACATGGCCATGGAGGGCCACACCACGGACTCAGAATGCACCAGTGGGACGGAGGGCGAGGGGAGCTTCACGTCAGCCACCGGATCACCAACCAGCGACACAGACTTGATGGGAGCTCCCTTATGGTGGCGGCACCATCTGTGCGCCCCACTTCTACAGGTACAGCTGCCACCTCCCCTACCAGCACCGCCCTCCCAGCAGCCCCTCAGCGTTCGTCCCGTGCCCACTCACCCAGGAGGGTGGGCATCACCTTCGCCCCAGGCACCTCAGGCCCTGCCCCAGTCACCCCTGCTGCCCTCAGTGAGGAGGCCATTGACCTCCTCAGGTCACTCACTGTTGGGTAGTCTACCATTGTGAATGCCATCCAGGGTGTAGAAAGGGAGTTGCAACACGGTAATGCATTCCTGGAGGGCATTCATTCTGGTCAGGCTGTCCTTCAGCGAACCCTGCAATCTCTGGCCTCAGCACTGATGGCAGCCATTGTCCCTGTGTCTAGCCTCCCCCCTCCAACTTCCTCCACCCAGACCCAATCCCCTGTACCCCAGCCTATCCCAAGCACACCATCATACCAGCATGCACACACCTCAACACACAAAAGTAGCTCAGGCAAACATAGGCACCACACAACCCACAGGCACTCACACAAGCATCGACCACATACAGACACAGCAACATCCACTGCCTCCACTGTGTCCCCCTCCTAGTCGTCTCCCTCCTCCCTCCCATTGTCGTCTACACTCTCACCTGCATGCACTACATCTACAGCCACTAGGACTCGCACCACAATACCCAGGACCACACCCCGC
Organism: Pleurodeles waltl; assembly: GCF_031143425.1. Classification (NCBI taxonomy): domain Eukaryota; kingdom Metazoa; phylum Chordata; class Amphibia; order Caudata; family Salamandridae; genus Pleurodeles; species Pleurodeles waltl. Next base: position 253,865,653 of record NC_090438.1, on the reverse strand, counting down.
TCACCTGCAATCACCACCTCCACTCCCATTTACAAGTCCCCTGTGTCCTCTCCCAGTGTGTCTGTGACGCCCCCTCCCAAAGTACACGAACGAGGGCACCAACACACCCAACATCCATCCACCTCACGACAGCTTCCAGTACCTGCACCTGCACCCAGAACACCTAAAGTGACACCTCCTACAACCACCTCCTCTTCCTCCACTCCCAGACCCCCTCCAGCTACCCATCCCAGTGTATGTCAGAAACTGTCCCTCTGCAAAGTTGACCTTTTTGCCCCCACCCCCCCTCCAATTAATCAGTCCCGTCGTAGCGCCTCAGCCAAAAATCCTCCAGTACCAGTGGTGCGTGTTCAAGGTGTGTGTAGTGCACCGGCCACCAGGGCAGGCAGTGTGACACGGAGCCAAGGCACTGGCAGTCCACCCCCTGTAAAGGCTCTGAAGTTGGAAAGTGGCTGATGGGACCGTGTGAAGACTCCTGGAGGCAAAACAACTCACAGGGGTCCCAGGGGGATTGCAGAGTCAGCTGTGACTCCTCCAAACGTGGGGAATGGCCAGAAGCAGTCTGCACAGCCTGGTGTGAGCATCACAGCGGAGAAGGGCGGCATCCTTCCCTGCGGCCAGGACGCCACCACCAGCACCGTCGTCACTGGTCAGGAGACCACCGCTACCGCCGGAGTCAGTACCCAGGAAGGGCCAAGTATCGTCACTGGTCAGGAGACCACCGCCGGAGTCATTGCCCAGGAGGGCCCAAGTATCGTCACTGGTCAGGAGACCACCGCCACCGCTGGAGTCAGTGCCCAGGAAGGGCCAAGTATCGTCACTGGTCAGGAGACCATCGCCGGAGTCATTGCCCAGGAGGGCCCAAGTATCGTCACTGGTCAGGAGACCACCGCCGGAGTCATTGCCCAGGAGGGCCCAAGTATTGTCACTGGTCAGGAAACCACCGCCGGAGTCATTGCCCACGAGGGCCCAAGTATCGTCACTGGTCAGGAGACCACCGCCGGAGTCAGTGCCCAGGAGGGCCCCGGCAGCCACAGCCCCGCTGGGCAATGAGGGACCGTCATGCCACACACCAATGCCCAGTCCCGAGAACGTCATGCCACACACCAATGCCCAGTCCAGAGACGTCATTCCACACACCAATGCCCAGTCCAGAGAACATCATGCCACACACCAATGCCCAGTTCAGAGACCGCCATGCCACACACAAATACCCAGTCCAGAGATCGCAATGGCAAAGCACCGCTGAACAGGGCATGCACCGCTGAACAGTCCAGAGACCGCCATGGCAAAGCACCGCTGAACAGTCCAGAGACCGCCATGGCAAAGCACCGCTGAACAGTACAGAGACCGCCATGGCAAAGCACCGCTGAACAGGGCATGCACCGCTGAACAGTCCAGAGACCGCCATGGCAAAGAAACCGCTGAACAGGGCATGCACCGCTGAACAGTCCAGAGACCGCCATGGCAAAGCACCGCTGAACAGTCCAGAGACCGCCATGGCAAAGCACCGCTGAACAGGGCATGCACCGCTGAACAGTCCAGAGACCGCCATGGCAAAGCACAGCTGAACAGTCCAGAGACCGCCATGGCAAAGCACCGCTGAACAGTCCAGAGACCGCCATGGCAAAGCACCACTGAACAGTACAGAGACCGCCATGGCAAAGCACCGCTGAACTGTCCAGAGACCGCCATGGCAAAGCACCGCTGAACAGTCCAGACACCGCCATGGCAAAGCACCGCTGAACAGGGCATGCACCGCTGAACAGTCCAGAGACCACCATGGCAAAGCACCGCTGAACAGTCCAGAGACCGCCATGGCAAAGCACCGCTGAACAGTCCAGAGACCGCCATGGCAAAGCACCGCTGAACAGGGCGTGCACCACTGAACAGTCCAGAGACCGCCATGGCAAAGCACCGCTGAGCAGTCCAGAGACCCCCATGGCAAAGCACCGCTGAACAGGGCATGCACCGCTGAACAGGGCATGCACCGCTGAAGAAGGAAAAGGCCGCCACATCAAGCATCGTTATCCCATGTGCAGCAGGGACAGTGATGGGACAGGAACTGTCACGGGGAGACTAATCCAGTCTGGGCACCAGTCCCCCTCCAGAACCAGTGGAGAGATCCATCCACTCTGTCTGTCCTTCACAGGATGAAGCACTCTGGGCACCAGTCCCCCTCCAGAACCAGTGGAGGCTGTTATCTACTTGAGAGACTGTGGCTTTGCATTCCCCAGGATGGTACAGTGGGCAAACCAACCACTGTAAAGACTTGAGAGACTGTGGCTTTGCACTCCCCAGGATGGTACAGTGGGCAAACCGACCACTGTAGAGACTTGTGAGACTGTGGCTTTGCACTCCCCAGGATGGTACAGTGGGCAAACCGACCACTGTAGAGACTTGAGAGACTTTGGCTTTGCACTCCCCAGGATGGTACAGTGGGCAAACCGACCACTGTAGAGACTTGTGAGACTGTGGCTTTGCACTCCCCAGGATGGTACAGTGGGCAAACCACCCACTGTAGAGACATGTGAGACTGTGGCTTTTCACTCCCCAGGATGGTACAGTGGGCAAACCACCCACTGTAGAGACTTGAGAGACTGTGGCTTTGCACTCCCCAGGATACATCAATGGGCATGGAGCCCCGTCGTGGATCTGGCTTTGCACTCATCCGGCTGAGGTGCCCCCCCTTCCCTTCCCCTGAGGTGCCTGTTGTATTTCTCTCTGATGGCCCAGCAGTGTTCTCTCCGTTTGTGGACAGGTAGCTTGTGTGGGCCTCGCCCATGCATATTTGGACTAGTGGTGCACAGACATTGATATGTGCTTACTGTCAACACCAGGACAGTGCGTGCTCTACGGGCATCTAGAATGCAAAAACCCAACACTTGCAAGATAAAGTAATTTATGCATTGTGATGATATGTTATTGTTTAACCTTTTGCATTGCAGAATTCCATCCAAAAGATTCATTTTTAAGGTGCTTATAAATACTGTACATTTACAATGTATTGCTGCAGACATTCAGAGTGTGTTAGGGTGTGGTCCCTTTCCAGGGCCTTCTGGAGACTTTCCCTGCAACATGCCTGGGCGTGGTTCTAGGCTGGGCCAAGACTCTAAAAGAGAGTCAGCCCAACTTCCAGTGCTCACTATTCAGAGGTCCCGGTGCAGAGCAGCAGCTTCTTCCTGAGCTCCTGTCCCGGCGGCCTATTTGGATTTTCCAGTCTTCTGCACTCATCTCTCATTGGTGATCACTGTTTCCAGGCGGTAAGACAGTGTTTGGACATTTCCCAACACCGTAATTGAGAATCTTCATAATCTTGCTTTTAATTCTTAAATGAATATCAGATTACTTGTGCGCTGCCATTTTTTGACATTTGTACAGTGGTTTGCAAATAGGGAGGACGCGCAATTTATTCCATAAAGATTTGACTTCGTTATTACATTATTGTTCATTGCGCGCTGATATTTCTTGACATTTACATGATGTTTTACGAGTTGGCAAGACGTGCGACTCGTTTCATGAGCATTTAACTTTGTTGTTCATTGCGTTCATTTTCTTGACATTTACATGGTGGCATTCGAATCGGCAAAACGCGCGATTCACTTCTCGTGTGTAATTCATGCTGTTCATTGTGCGCTATCATTTTCTGGCATTTACATGGTGGCATTCGAATCGGCAACACGCGCAATTCTTTCCTTTAGTGTTTTTTCATGTTATTCATTGTGCGCTACCATTTCTTGACATTTGTATGGTGGCATTTGAATCAACAAGATGCGCGATTCTTTCCCTGAGTGCTTTTCATGTTGTTTATTGTGTGCTACATTTCTTGGCATTTGTATGGTGGCATTTGAATCGGCAAGACGCGCAATTCTTTCCTCGTGTATAAATAATGTAAGTTACTGTGCGCTACCATTCTAAGACATTTTCTTGGTAGCATTTCAAGTTGACACGTCGCATGATTTATTCCTTGAATCTACATTGTGTGATTTCATGGTGCACGGACCCCGAGAATCTGGTGACTCTGACAGAATAGTGAGCCCACAAATTATTATCCTCCTGGTTTTTGTATGTTCTCAGCATGGCCACACTGGACGAGCTAGTCAAGGCTATCACCCAGCTCCAGTCAGAAGTGGTATCATCAAAGGATTTGACAAATAGTCTATCTGAGAGGGTGAGTCAGTTACAGAATAAGGTTGAGAAGAAAGAACAAAGTCCCACAGGTGTGTCTTGGCCAGGTACTTCTTCTCAGACTTCTGGAGGTAGTCCGACTAACATTTCCCTCAATGTTCCTTCAGCCATTCCTTTAGCTCCCCCAGAACGCTTCACAGGTGATCCCTTGAAAGCGCAATCGTTTCTGGTTCAAGTGGAACTTCACTTCACCTGCAGACCACATACTTTCCCCGATGCCCAGTCTAAAGTAGCTTTCTTGTTGTCATATCTGTCTGGAGATGCGGGCTTCCTGGGCTATTCCTCTTGTGCGTAAAAATAGTCCCCTGTTGTACAACTGGAAAAATGTTGTTCGTGAATTTGAGAGAGTTTTCAATCGTAGAACTGTAACACAGTCAGCAGATCGTGAATTATTAGACTTACGCCAATGGAATCAGGACTTAGGGGGTCATTCCGACCCTGGCGGTCGGTGTTAAAGCGGCGGGCAACCCGGCAACAGGCAGGTGGTAAAAAAAATGGAATTCTGACCCTGGCGGGAACCGCCAACACAGCCCGCCACTTTAACACTCCTACCGCCACGGCGGGGCAAACAAACAGCGCGGCGGTCACCGCCAACAGACAGGCGGCAGACAATGTACCGCCCACCCTATCACGACCCACCAATCCGCCACCTTTTCCGGGGCGGGAGCCCCGCCGATAAAAACACGGCGGAAACAGACCACGAACGGGAAAACGCTCACCTCTATACACTCCATGAGGAATCTGGACACCATGGAACCCTTATTAAACATCCTACCAGCGATTGTCTACCTGCTCCTCTACCAGGAGCACGAACGCCGCAGCAGGAGACAACGGTGAGTACTGCACCTACGACACAGGGGAGGGAGGAGGAGAAAAGATTACGGGCACACACATACGCGACACCCCACCGCCCCCCAAATCCCCACACACCAATGCAGAGCAACAAGTCAGATTTACACCCCCCAACCCCCCCGGAATAATTCAAAGACAAAATAAAATGATCATTAAAATAGAAGTATATTAAAGCATATTTGAACTTAAGTGAAATATGAGATTTTTAAAACATACAAATCACAACATGAACAATGTATACATAGTCCAAAAGCCCTGCACATATTGGCTACATGCCATTGTTCGTGGGCCAATGTGCATAAACACATGGGCAAAGCCCACACACGAGACCCGATTCCATTGGAGAGAACACTGCTGGGGCATCAGATAATAAAACCACAGGCACCTCAGGGGGAAGGGAAGGGGGGGCACCTCAGCCACATGAGTCCACGACGCCAGATCCACGAGGGGCCTCCATGCCCACTGTACCATCCTGGGGAGTGCAAAGCCACAGTCTCTCAAGTCTCTACAGTGGGTGGATTGCCCACTGTACCATCCTGTGGAGTGCAAAGCCACAGTCTCTCAAGTCTCTAGAGTGGGTGGATTGCCCACTGTACCATCCTGGGGAGTGCAAAGCCACAGTCCCACAAGTATTTTCAGTGGGTGGATTGCCCACTGTACCATCCTGGGGAGTGCAAAGCCACAGTCCCACAAGTCTTTTCAGTGGGTGGATTGCCCATTGTACCATCCTGGGGAGTGCAAAGCCACAGTCTCACAAGTCTCTACAGTGAGTGGATTGCCCACTGTACCATCCTGGGGAGTGCAAAGCCACAGTCAATCTGGTGGATTACAGACTCCACTGGTTATGGAGGAGGCATGGTGCCCAGAGTGCTTCGTGAAGCCCTGCCCGACACAGATCCGGCACTGCCAATGGGCCAGCGGTGCTTGAGATGAAGGGCCCAGTGGAGCGGTGCTTGACAGGAAGGGCCCAGCGGAGCGGTGCAGAGACGGCGGGGCCCAGCGGAGCGGTGCTTGACAGGAAGGGCTCAGCGGAGCGGTGCAGAGACAGCGGGGCCCAGCGGAGCGGTGCTTGACAGGAAGGGCCCAGCGGAGCGGTGCAGAGACGGCGGGTCCCAGCGGAGCAGTGCTTGACAGGAAGGGCCCAGCGGAGCGGTGCAGAGACGGCGGGGCCCGGCGGGGCCCAGCGGAGCGGTACTTGACAGGAAGGGCCCAGCGGAGCGGTGCAGAGACGGCGGGGCCCAGCGGAGCGGTGCTTGACAGGAAGGGCCCAGCGGAGCGGTGCAGAGACGGCGGGGCCCAGCGGAGCGGTGCTTGACAGGAAGGGCACAGCGGAGCGGTGCCTGACAGGAGGGGCCCAGCGGAGCGGTGCAGAGACGGCGGGGCCCAGCAGAGCGGTGCTTGACAGGAAGGGCCCAGCGGAGCGGTGCAGAGACGGCGGGGCCCAGCGGAGCGGTGCTTGACAGGAAGGGCCCAGCGGAGCGGTGCCTGACAGGAGGGGCCCAGCGGAGCGGTGCAGAGACGGCGGGGCCCAGCAGAGCGGTGCTTGACAGGAAGGGCCCAGCGGAGCGGTGCAGAGACGGCAGGGCCCAGCGGAGCGGTGCTTGACAGGAAGGGCCCAGCGGAGCGGTGCAGAGACGGCGGGGCCCAGCGGAGCGGTGCTTGACAGGAAGGGCCCAGCGGAGCGGCGCTTGACAGGAAGGGCCCAGCGGAGCGGTGCAGAGACGGCGGGGCCCAGCGGAGCGGTGCTTGACAGGAAGGGCACAGCGGAGCGGTGCCTGACAGGAGGGGCCCAGCGGAGCGGTGCAGAGACGGCGGGGCCCAGCAGAGCGGTGCTTAACAGGAAGGGCCCAGCGGAGCGGTGCAGAGACGGCGGGGCCCAGCGGAGCGGTGCTTGACAGGAATGGCCCAGCGGAGTGGTGCAGAGACGGCGGGGCCCAGCGGAGCTGTGCTTGACAGGAAGGGCCCAGCGGAGCGGTGCAGAGACGGCGGGGCCCAGCGGAGCGGTGCTTGACAGGAAGGGCCCAGCGGATGCGGTGCAGAGACGCCGGGGCCCAGCGGAGCGGTGCTTGACAGGAAGGGCCCAGCGGAGCAGCGCTTGACAGGAAGGGCCCAGCGGAGCGGTGCAGAGACGGCGGGGCCCAGCGGAGCGGTGCTTGACAGGAAGGGCCCAGCGGAGCGGTGCCTGATAGGAGGGGCCCAGCGGAGCGGTGCAGAGACGGCGGGGCCCAGCAGAGCGGTGCTTGACAGGAAGGGCCCAGCAGAGCGGTGCAGAGACGGCGGAGCGGTGCTTGACAGGAAGGGCCCAGCGGATGCGGTGCAGAGACGCCGGGGCCCAGCGGAGCGGTGCTTGACAGGAAGGGCCCAGCGGAGCAGTGCTTGACAGGAAGGGCCCAGTGGAGCGGTGCAGAGACGGCGGGGCCCAGCGGAGCTGTGCTTGACAGGAAGGGCCCAGCGGAGCGGTGCCTGACAGGAGGGGCCCAGCGGAGCAGTGCAGAGACGGCGGGCCCAGCGGAGCGGTGCTTGACAGGAAGGGCCCAGCGGAGCGGTGCAGAGACGGCGGGGCCCTGTTCAGCGGTGCTTCTCTTGGCGGGGCCCTGTTCAGCGGTGCTTCTCTTGGCGGGGCCCTGTTCAGCGGTGCTTCTCACGGCGGGGCCCTGTTCAGCGGTGCTTCTCACGGCGGGGTCCTGTTCAGCGGTGCTTCTCTTGGCGGGGCCCTGTTCAGCGGTGCTTCTCACGGCAGGGCCCTGTTCAGCGGTGCTTCTCACGGCGGGGCCCTGTTCAGCGGTGCTTCTCTTGGCGGGGACCTGTTCAGCGGGGCTTCTCTTGGTGGGCCCTGTTCAGCGGTGCTTCTCACGGCGGGGCCCTGTTCAGCGGTGCTTCTCACGGCGGGGCCCTGTTCAGCGGTGCTTGTCTTGTGTTCCTAGGGAACCAGATCTGGGAAATTATTCCCTCTCAGTCGCCATCCGACCTATCGCTTGCGGGGCCCTCCTGTGCTGGACTCCTGGGCCCGTGGGTGTCCTCCGTCACACCCCAAATGGGGCTGGTGGGGCCCTCCTGGGCAGCTCGCCTGCTGCCGGACTTGTCCGCCCTGCTGCCCTTGCCCCCCTTGGCCGAATCTCTGGGGCCCTTGCCTCCCTTTGTGGATGGGCCAGGTGACGGTGCAAGGGTGGTGTCCTTGGGGGCAGCCGTCTCAGGCCTGTCGCGCCGGCCCTTCCCTTTTTTGGTTCTTTTCCCAGGGGGTGGGCTGGCTGTCCCCTTGCTGCTGGCCGATGTTCCTGCCCTAGGAGCTGGTGGACTCCAATAGCCCTGAACGATGGTCCTAGTAGGTGCAGGGCTTGTGGTGGCTAAGGTGCTGTTTGGACTCTTACGAGATGGAGGGGGTGGGTCAGGTGATGCAAAGAGGTTAATTTTGGAGAGGAACAACTTTTTAGGAGCAATGGGAAGGGTAGGTGCAGTGGGTATGGGAGTGGAGGAAGAGGATGTGGTTGTAGGAGAGTCAAGTGTGCTGTCTTTGGGTGCAGGTGCTTGTGCTGGAGGCTGTGGTGAGGTGGATGGCTGTTGGGTGGGTGGTTGCCGGCGTTTGTGTCGCTTGGAAGAGGGAGTGACAGACACACTGGGAGAGGACACAGGGGACGTGTAAATGGCAGTGGGGGTGGTGACTGCACATGTGCGGACTGTTCTGGTGGGTGTGGTGGTGATGGACATACTGGCTGATGGTGGTGTGCATGCAGGTGTGAGTGGAGATGTCACAGGGAGGGAGGAGGGAGACGAGGAGGAGGGGGACACAGTGGAGGCAGTGGGTGTTGCTGTGTCTGCATGTGGATGTTGCTTGGGTTAATGCTTGTGTGATCTGTGGTGCTTATGTCTGGATGAGCTGCCCTTGGGTGTTGATGTGTGTGCAGGCTGGTCTGTAGGTGTGTCTGGGATAGGCAGAGGAACAGGGGAGTGGGACTGGGTTGAGGAAGTTGGAGGGGGGAGGCTAGACACAGGGACAATTGCTGCCGTCAGTGCTGAGGCCAGAGCGTTGAACGATCGCTGATGGGCAGCCTGACCCGAATGAATGCCCTCCAGGTATGCATTGCTCTGATGCACCTCCCTTTCTACCCCCTGGATGGCATTCAAAAGGGTAGACTGCCCAACAATGAGCGTCTGGAGGAGGTCAAAGATCTCCGCACTGAGGGCAGCAGGGGTAACTGGGGCAGGACCTGAGGTGCCAGGGGCGAAGGAGATGGCCGGCTTCCTGGCCGAGCGGGCACGGGGCGGAAGCTAAGGGGCTGCTGGGAGGGCGGAGCTGGTGCGCTGGGTGGCGGCTGTACCTGTTGTTGCGGTGGGCACGGATGTTGCCGCCACCACAAGGGCGCTCCCTTCCGAGGACGTGTCGGTGTCGCTGACGTCTCCACGGGTCCCCGTTGTGGAGCCCCCCTCGCCCTCCGTCTCACTGGTTAACTCGGAGTCGGTTGCAGGGCCGTCCGGGGCCATGTGAGATGCAGCTCCCTCGTGCGCCGATGCCACTTCTCCTCCGCCTGATGATGCTAATGCACACATGAACAGGAAAACCATAAAAAAAGGGGGGGGAGAAGAAAGGAAGACATGTTGAGTGCATGCATTGGCGGCACCGTTGGCGGAGAGGACAGACACAGAAGCCCCCTGCACTACGCCTCGCACTCGGGGTACACTACTCAATGCTAGTGACTTGGCCTACAAGTCTATGGACGACAAATGCACACATAGGTGAGCCCGGGCCATGGATAGCTGTACTTAGCACCCTACAGAGGTGGGGGGCGGGGGCACAGGGCCATGTCTAACGGAGGGGCCTAGCCTACAGAAACCGCCCTGGCCTAGAGATAGCCACAGCCCTCCTCCCCCACCCAGACGCCTCCACTGTGCGCTAATATAGCGGAATGTGCTGATACTCACCCCCTTGTGTCTGCTGTGATGTCCTCACGCGCCCATCCAAATCGGGGTAGGCCACCGCCAGGATCCGGGACATCAGGGGGGTCAATTGACGACTGGCACCCCTCCTACGTTGGGAGGCCATCCCCAGCAGAGCCTTGGCGGTCTTTCTGCTCCCGCGGCGGATGTCCTCCCACCTCTTGCGGCAGTGGGTGCCCCATCTGTTGTGGACCCCCAGGGCCCGGACGTCCTTGGCGATGGCACGCCAAATGTCGATCTTTTGATGGGCGCTGACCTATGTGACATGTACAGGGTTGAAAAATAAATATCATCACTTTTCTGCATGGTCGATGTGCGCGGCCCCCCCTCCCCAACCTTGCCATGTGGCACATGCTCTCATCTGTCGTGCGTTGCACTCCTCATTCGCGTAGCGCATACTGGGGGAGGACCCCATCAACAAGTTTATCCAATTCCTCAGATGTGAAGGCAGGGGCTCTTTCCCCAGTCGCAGCAACCATTGTCTCTTCCAGAGTTCACAGCAGCACTTGCAGTATAGGTCCTCTCCTGTGGATGATCAGGTCTCGAGTGATTAAGCAAGTAGAAAATGGCGGTCACGCCTGCGGACATCGTCATTGGCTCCTGAGACCCATAGGGTTCAATGTTAACCAATGCTGCTTTGCGCTGCGGTCTTCGACCGCCTACCGCCACGGTGTGCCACGCCAGCGCATTGACCTCACATCCCATTGTCACACTTCACAGGTCAGGCAGCCGCCATTTTAAGGGCCCACAAGGCTGAATTTTCTACGGCGTCACACAGGCCTAGGCCTTGCATTGCCACTCATACAAGCCATTCAATGCATAGCGAATCGTGTGATGTGCAAGCCGTGGTTACGTACCTGTGGGTTGATTGACTCTGTGCTCCATGTTGTCCTTCCTAGGCACCGTCCACTGGGACTTGCGAGGAGATGGAGGAATCCTCCCGTGTACAGACCGCTGGTGGACCTGTCGACAATGGAAGAAAGACATGTCATACTTACATACAGACTTGACCGAGCAACTATACAGGAACTGTGTGCCCAGCTGGAGCCAGACCTGATGTCCCCCATTCGCCAACCCACAGGGATTCCCCCTCTGGTGCAGGTTCTGTCAGTACTCCATTTTTTGGCAAGTGGATCATTCCAAACAACAGTGGCCATATCATCAGGGATGTCTCAGCCTATGTTTTCTAAGGTTTTGTCCAGAGTGTTGTCTGCCCTGATGAAATACATGCGGAGCTACATTGTTTTCCCTGAGGTGGGAGATTTGCCTACAGTGAAGGGTGATTTCTATGCCCTTGGACATATCCCCAACATCATTGGTGCCATTGATGGGACCCATGTGGCCTTGGTTCCCCCCAGTGGAAGTGAGCAGGTGTACAGGAACAGAAAAAGTTATCATTCTATGAATGTCCAGGTGGTCTGTTTGGCTGACCAGTACATCTCCCATGTAAATGCCAAGTTCCCTGGGTCAGTGCATGACGCGTACATCATGCGAAATAGCAGCATCCCTTATGTGATGGAACAGCTACAGAGACACCGTGTGTGGCTAATAGGTGACTCTGGTTACCCCAACCTGTCGTGGCTACTGACCCCAGTGAGGAATCCCAGGACAAGGGCAGAGGAACGTTACAATGAGGCCCATGGGCGAACTAGGAGGATTATAGAAAGAACCTTTGGCCTCCTGAAGGCCAGGTTTAGGTGCCTGCATATGACAGGGGGATCCCTAATGTACTCACCAAAGAAGGTGTGCCATATCATCGTGGCCTGCTGTATGCTTCACAACCTGGCTTTGCGACGCCAGGTGCCTTTCCTGCAGGAGGATGGTCCAGATGGTGGTGTTGTAGCAGCTTTGGAGCCTGTGGAGAGTGAAGAGGAGGAGGACGACGGGGACGACACAGACAACAGGGACACAGTGATACAACAGTATTTTCAGTAGCACACAGGTACGAATCAACCACGCCATTTTACATTTACTTAAAGTCTCCTGCCTCTCTACTGTCTGAGTTCCCCCCCAGTTCCTGTTAACTGAGTTGTGACTTTCCCTTCCGTTTTCAGAGCTGTGGGCCCCACTGCGTGACCTCTGCTTTGTTTGCCCATGGACTACAGCTGTGTGACAGTGGTATGTTGTCATCACAATGTAACTGAACATTTTGGCACCGTTATGTCTAATACATTTGTTCAAAATACAAGCAGACTCCAGATTTTTTTAGTGCAAGAAGTGATTTAATTCAAGTGCTAAATTTAAGGAACATGATTGTAAAACGGGGATGGGTGATGGTGGAGTAATGTCCATGGCAGAGTCCAGTTCTCAGTCGCACAGGTGCATTGTCCATATGCCTGTGGAAGGATGGAGCAGGGGCAGTTCAAGGTTGGACAGGGTGACAATGTGGGACAGTGGGATGACATCAGGGGGTATCGTTTGCTGGCGGGGGTCTTGCAATCCTACTCTGTCTTCTTGTGAGATCTCAGGTTCCGCTTGCGGGGTACTTCTTCTTCTGCAGGAGGTGGGGTTCTGGTGGCCTGTCATTGTGTGGGGGCCTCCTGTCCACTAGCGCCGGCGGAGGTGGTAGGCTGTTCCTGGTCCAGGCTAGTGACAGGGGCCCTTTTTGGTGCCACATGGTCCCGCAATGTGGTGACTATCTGGGTTAGGGCCACGACGATGGTCCCCATTGCGGAACTAATGTTCCTCAGTTCCTCTCTGAACCCCATGTACTGTTGCTCCTGCATGACCTGGATCTCCTGGAACCTGGCCAGTACCGTAGCCATCGTCTCCTGGGAGTGGTGGTATGCTCCCATGATGGAGGAGAGGGCCTCTTGGAGAGTCGGTTCCCTGGGCCTGTCCCCCCCCTGTCGCACAGCAGCCCTCCCAGTTCCCCTGTTTCCGTGAGCCTCTGTCCCCTGGACGGTGTGCCCACTACCACTGCCCCCAGGTCCCTGTTGTTGTTGGGGTGGTGGGTCAACCTGTGTGCCCTGTAGTGGTGGACACACCGCTGATTGACGTGTCCTGGAGACAGAGGCATGGGCCCGCTGGGTGGGAGCTGTGCTGGTGTTCCCAGAGGGGGTTAGGTCTGGTGTAGCCTGTGGTTGTCTGTGGGGAACCGACTGTCCCGAGGTCCCCGATGGGCCGGGCTGGTCATCAGGGTCCAGGGAGACAGAGCTGCTGTCATCACTGGGGGCCTCTTCTGGGGGTGGGATGGACATCTCTGGACCCTCCGTGGCGGCGTGGTGGCGTTCGGGTCCTGCAGGGGTATAAGAGTATGGTTATTGCTTCTGTGTGTGGCATTTCGTGTAATGGGTGGGTGGCCATGTCCCCCAGTGCTGGCATTCCCTTGTGGGGGCTTTTGTGACGGTGGTTTGTGGGGGTGATGGGTGTGTGCAGTGGGCATGCTTTGGGGATGGGTGTCCATGCTTTGGGGACGCACGCAGGGCTAGGTTTTGGGATGGGTGGGATGTGATGGTGAGCCATTTGCAGGGAGTTGGTGTGATGGGGGTGGGGGTGAGGGTGGGGGTATGATTTGGCATGCAGGTGGGGTGGGGGGAATGGAGTAGTGAAGATTTGACTTACCAGAGTCCATTCCTCCGCCTACTCCTGCGAGGCCCTCAGGATGCAGGATGTGCAAGACTTCCTCCTCCCATGCTGTGAATTCTGGGGAAGTAGATTGGGGTCCGCCGCCAGTCCGCTGTACCGCGATTTTGTGCCTTGATACCATAGAACGCACCTTCCCCCGTAGGTCGTTCCACCGCTTCCTGATGTCGTCCCGATTGCGTGGATGCTGTCCCACAGCGTTGACCCTGTCCACTATTCTGCTCCATAGCTCCATCTTCCTGGCAATGGTGGTGTGCTGCACCTGTGCCCCGAAGAGCTGGGGCTCTACACAAACTATTTCCTCCACCATGACCCTGAGTTCTGCGTCAGAGAACCTGGGGTGTCTTTGGGGTGCCATGGGGTGGTGTGGATGAGGTGAGGGGTGGTGTATGTGTTGTAGAGTGTGGTGAGTGTGGTGGTGTATGGTGTTTTGTGCGTGGAAATTGTGTGGGTGATGTTGTGATTTGCCTCTGTGTGATGGTGTACTCTATGCTGTGCTCTCTCTCTCTGTCCTTCACTCGCAATTGTGGTCGTAGGGGTTTGTGGGTGATGTGGGTGTGTGTTTTATAGTTAATTGGGTGTGTGGGAGTGGTGTGTGTATGTGTCTCAGGTGTGTGTATTTTGAATTATCCAATGTGGTAGTGTTTTGTAAAGGTGTGTGTATTTTGAGCACGGCGGTGTGTACCGCCAATGGAATACTGCGGTTGAAAGACCGCTGCGGGGATTTGTGGGTCGGAATGGCATGGGCGTATTTCTGTTGGCGTGACGGTGGAGGTTTGGTCATCGCCAGTTTCACGCTGACCTTTGGTGTGGCGGACTTTTGTGGATGTCGGGTTTTTGGCGGTTTGCCAGTTGCGTGTCAGAATGACCGTGGCGGTTTACCGCGGCCGCGTGGTGTTATGGCGGCCTTCTGGCCGGCGGTACGCGACTTTTACCGCTGAGGTCAGAATGACCCCCTTAGTGTCATATTTAGCCAACTTTAATCAGCTGGTCGCTGAGACATCCTGGCCTGAAGAAAAACAAGCGGTCTTGTTTTACAGGGGACTCAAAGAGGAGCTAAAAGACATCTTAGCGCAAATCGACCCACAACCTGCAAACTGTCAAGATTTAATATACCTTGTCTTGAGGCTTGATCATCGTTTAAATGCACGAAAAGGAACGCGTAATAAGACTGAAAAACATTCTTGGCATGCTCATGATAACAAAGACCCAAGAACTCCGAGAGAAAGAACGTCGGAACCAATGGAAATTGGAACCATCAGGAGACCTTTGACCAAAGACGAAAAGGACCTACGCAGAAAAAATGGGCAATGTCTCTATTGTGGGCGGAAAGGTCATTTCGCCAAAGATTGTCCAATCAAAACAAAGAGCAAGCGAGGCCCAGTTCAGAAAGTTGCAACCAATGCATCAGTCGAGTTGAAAAATTTAAAGCACCCAAGTTGCAGAGAAGGGTTGCTCTTGGGTGTCACCGTGGATCCTTCACAATCCAAACATCTAAAATTGGGAATAAGAGTTCAGGTCAAGAAAAAGACCTATTTCAAGAAGGCTCTAGTCGACTCTGGGGCTACCGGAAACTTTGTTGACGCCCAATTGGTTCGTGCATGGGGGATCTCATGTATTGAAAAGAAGACTCTAGAAACCATGCAGGCAGTTGATGGAAAACTCTTGACTGGAGGTCCGATAACTCTTCAGACTGTCCCCTTGACAATAATTTGTGAAGGTAAAAATCAAAGAAAGAAACATAAAGAGGAACTCATCCTTGATGTGATCCATGCTCCCCAGTATGGGATCATCCTTGGCTTGCCATGGATAACTCATCACAATCCAGAGATTAATTGGGCTGAACGAAAGATCATGTTCTCATCAGTGCTATGTAAAGAACATTGGCCCTCATTCCCGCCCGCCAAGCGGGAACCGCCAGAAGACCGTACCGCGGTCAAAAGACCGCCGCGGTCATTCTGACTTTCACGCCGGGCTGGCGGGCAACCGCCAAAAGGCCGCCCGCCCGCCCAGCGGGAAAGCACCAGCAATGAGGAAGCCGGCTCCGAATGGAGCCGGCGGAGTTGCTGGTGTGTGACGGGTACAGTTGCACCTGTTGCGATTTTCAGTGTCTGCCAAGCAGACACTGAAAATCAATGTGGGGCCCTGTTAGGGGGCCCCTGCAGTGCCTATGCCAGTGGCATGGGCACTGCAGGGGCCCCCAGGAGCCCCACGACACCCGTTCCCGCCAGCCTGGTTCTGGCGGTAAAAACCGCCAGAACCAGGCTGGCGGGAAGGGGGTCCGAATCCCCATGGCGGCGCTGCTTGCAGCGCCGCCGTGGAGGATTCACAGGGGCAGCGGGAAACCGGCGGGAAACCGCTGGCTTCCCTTTTCTGACCTCGGCTTTACCGCCGCGGTCAGAATAGCCCCAGAAGCACCGCCAGGCTGTTGGCAGTGCTTCCTCCGTCCCCTACCCTGGCGGTCTCAGACCGCCAGGGTAGGAATGATCCCCATTGTCTCCAAAGGACTCAAGAATCGGAAGTTCGCCATTCTTACATAGCTACCGCTGCAGAGAAAAAAGTTCAGTTGCCCAAACAGTATTCGTCTTATGAAGATGTATTTGATGAGAAGGAAGCAGAGAACTTACCTCCTCATAGATCTTATGACTGTCAAATTGATCTAGTCCCAGGGGGGATACTTCCCAATTGTCGTGTGTATGCCCTGTCAGAATTTGAAAATCAACATTTACGAAAATACTTGGATAAATTCTTAGAGAATGGTTTCATCCGCCCCTCTAAGTCTCCCACAGCTTCTCCTTTGTTTTTTGTTCCAAAAGCAAACGGAGATCTTCGAACTTGTATCGACTGTAGGGGCTTGAATAAAATCACCATCAAGAACAAATATCCTTTGCCTCTAATTCCGGTCTTACTGGAACAAGTAAAGAAAGCAAAAATCTACACGAAGCTTGATATTCGAGGTGCTTACCATTTGGTCAGAGTGAGAGAGGGTGACGAATGGAAAACGGCATTCAAAACAAGATATGGCCTTTTTGAATACACCGTCATGCCTTTTGGTCTGTGCAATGCTCCAGCAGCATTTACATTTTTCTTAAATGACGTTCTTAGAGAGTACCTCGATATCTTTGCCATAGTTTACATTGATGACATTTTGATCTACTCAGACAATGAAAATGAACATGTTCAACATGTCAAGAAAATGTTGACAGCCCTTCGTAAACACCATTTATATTGCAAGCTACCCAAGTGTGAGTTTCATGTTACCACAGTTGAGTTTTTAGGGGTTATCCTTACCCCTCAAGGTATGGTGATGGCAGGAAGGAAAGTAAAAGCCGTATCTGAATGGTCCATCCCAAAGACTGTTCGTGATGTACAATGTTTCCTGGGCTTTGCAAATTTTTACCGGAGGTTCATCAATCATTTCTACCAGACAGTAACTCCAATTACTAAGTTATTAAGAAAGAAAGAAAAATGTGTATGGTCCCCAGAAGCAGACAAAGCCTTTTCAACTTTGAAAGAAGCTTTCTCCACTGCCCCAGTCTTGACTCATCCAGATGCGGATCGACCTTTCATAGTGGAAGCTGATGCTTCAGATGTGGCGATAGGAGCAGTCTTGTCACAATGAAACAAAGACACCGGTCAGCTTCATCCTGTAGCTTACATGTCTCGGAAGTTGAACGAAGCCGAACAGAACTATGTCATTGCTGAAAAAGAGCTTCTGGCGATTCGTGACGCCTTTAAAAAATGGAAACATCATTTGTTGGGAGCTAAATATACTGTCACAGTATATACTGATAATCGCAATCCTCAATTCATGAGTTCTGCCAGACTTTTGACTCCTCAGCAATTACGCTGGATGCAGTTTTTTGCCGAGTTTGATTTTGTGGTAACCTTCCGGCCTGGTAAAGATAATCGCAAAGCTGACGCCTTGTCCCGCCAAGAGTCTACCACATTGCCTGCAGTTCAAACCTCCAGAGCTATTATTGCTCCTGAAAAGGTCCTATGTATCATAAAAACAGAAGATTTATTTGAAGACATCCGCAATTCCTTCACTGTTGAAAAATGGCAGGCGTGGGCCCAGGCAGATCCGAAAAGATCAATCAAGCAAGGACTACCCTTTTATGATGCTCGTTTGTTCGTGCCCACTACCAAACTTCACAAGATAGTGTTTCATTGGTTGCATGTTATACCTACAGCAGGTCACCCTGGTACTCCTAAAACTCTTGAATTAATCCAACGCTATTTTTGGTGGCCTACCTTAACAAAGGATGTAAAAACAATGGTAAACAACTGCGAAGTCTGTGCTCGCACTAAAACAAGTCATTCAAAACCGAAAGGGTTGTTACACCCACTCCCAACCCCAAGTCGTCCGTGGGAACACATCTCTTTAGACTTTATTACAGGTCTGCCAGTGGTTCAACAGCATTCAGTAATTCTGGTGGTAGTAGATAGTCTCACGAAATATGGACATTTCATTGCCTGTAAGAAATTACCCACCTCTAGTGAACTGGCAACTATCTTACTGAATAGAGTGGTTCGTTATCATGGACTGCCAAAAGTGATCCTCTCCGATCGGGGATCGCAATTTGCCTCCAACTTCTGGAAGACATGGTGTAAAACACTCCAAGTGACATCTACCCTATCTACTAGCCACCATCCTCAAACAGATGGTCAAACGGAGAGACTAAATCAGACTTTAAAGCAATACCTACGTGCTTACGCTGAAAAAGCACTTAATTCATGGACATCAATGCTCTGGTTAGCTGAGTTAGCCTACAACAACTCTTTCCACACTTCTACTGGTGTTACACCCTTCTTTGGTTTGTTTGGATATCATCCTGACACCTTGCCCATCACAATTCCTCAAGAAAGCTCTCTCACTCCAGCTGTGTCAGAAATCATTCAACATTTGCATCAAACTCAGAAATCGATTCAACAACATTTAGAAAAAGCCAAACAAAAATACAAAAAGCATTATGACAAGAAACATTGTGAGGGACCGCAGTATCAACCTGGTGACAAAGTGTGGCTTTCCACAAAACATATAGACTTCAAGACGAAGCACATGTTCAACCCCAAATTTATAGGTCCTTACACTGTTCTTCAGCAAATCAATCCTGTGACCTATAAACTACAATTGCCAAAATCATTACGGATTCATCCAGTGTTCCATACTTCCCTCTTAAAAAAGGCAGTCCAAAAGGTCCGCCCTCATCCAGCTCCTGTTCTAGTACAGGGGGAAGAAGAATATGAAGTCAAGAAAGTGTTGGACTCTAAACTGAGAGGGCGTAACCTATGGTACTTAATCTCATGGAAAGGTTATGGCCCTGAAAGTAATTCATGGGTTTCCGCATCTGATGTTCATGCTCCAGTACTTGTGAGATGCTTTCATCGTCTCAATCCAGATAAACCAGGCCCTAGAGCGCGCCTGGGAGAGGGGAGTACTGTCAACACCAGGACAGTGCGCGCTCTACTGGCATCTAGAATGCAAAAACCCAACACTTGCAAGATAAAGTAATTTATGCATTGTGATGATATGTTATTGTTTAACCTTTTGCATTGCAGAATTCCATCCAAAAGATTCATTTTTAAGGTGCTTATAAATACTGTACATTTACAATGTATTGCTGCAGACATTCAGAGTGTGTTAGGGTGTGGTCCCTTTCCAGGGTCTTCTGGAGACTTTCCCTGCAACATGCCTGGCCGTGGTTAGAGGCTGGGCCAAGACTCTATAAAAGAGAGTCAGCCCAACTTCCAGTGCTCACTATTCAGAGGTCCCGGTGCAGAGCAGCAGCTTCTTCCTGAGCTCCTGTCCCGGCGGTCTATTTGGATTTTCCAGTCTTCTGCACTCATCTCTCATTGGTGATCACTGTTTCCAGGCGGTAAGATGGTGTTTGGACATTTCCCAACACCGTAATTGAGAATCTTCATATTCTTGCTTTTAATTCTTAAATGAATAACAGATTACTTGTGCGCTGCCATTTTTTGACATTTGTATAGTGGTTTGCAAATTGGGAGGACGCGCAATTTATTCCATAAAGATTTGACTTTGTTATTACATTATTGTTCATTGCGCGCTGATATTTCTTGACATTTACATGATGTTTTACGAGTTGGCAAGACGTGCAACTCGTTTCATGAGCATTTAACTTTGTTGTTCATTGCGCGCTATCTTTTCTTGACATTTACATGGTGGCATTCGAATCGGCAAAACACGCGATTCACTTCTCGTGTGTAATTCATGCTGTTCATTGTGCGCTATCATTTTCTGGCATTTACATGGTGGCATTCGAATCGGCAACACGTGCGATTCTTTCCTTGAGTGTTTTTCATGTTATTCATTGTGTGCTACCATTTCTTGACATTTGTATGGTGGCATTTGCATCGACAAGACGCGCGATTCTTTCCCTGAGTGCTTTTCATGTTGTTCATTGTGTGCTACTATTTCTTGGCATTTGTATTGTGGCATTTGAATCGGCAAGACGCGCAATTCTTTCCTCGTGTATAAATAATGTAAGTTACTGTGCACTACCATTCTAAGACATTTTCTTGGTAGCATTTCAAGTTGACACGTCGCGTGATTTATTCCTTGAATCTACATTGTGTGATTTCATGGTGCACGGACCCCGAGGATCTGGTGACTCTGACACTTATCTGCACTACTTCTCGTAATGTATATACTTTTGAATGGTTTTATGATATGTCTGTATGTATTTGCGACATGTATATTGCTACATTACAATGTTTGAACTGATTTCGTTTTGTCTTTGCATTCTTCCGGGGGGGTTGTGGGTTGTTACTGTGATGTTTCTAAATGCATTGGTGTGTGTGTTGTAGTGGGTGAGGGTGGGGGTGTTGCATGTGTGTCCCCCTGAATTTTGCCTCCCCCCTCCACTATGTCGAAGGTGCAGTACTCACCGTTGTCTTCGTCGGCGCCGGCGTTGGTCTTCGTAGATGAGTAGGAATACAAGGGCCGGAAGGATTTGTAATTCCGGCTCCATGGTGACCTCCTTCCTCGTGGGATGTGTTAAGGTGAGCGTTTTCCCATTGCAGACACTGTTTCCGCCGTGTTTTTATCCACAGTGAATTCGCCCCGGAAAAGGTGGCGGATTGGTGGGTTGTGATACTATGGGCGGTACATTGTCTTCCGCCTGTCTGTTGGCGGTGACCGCCGCGCTGCTTGTCTGTACCGCAGTGGCGGGCGGTGTGTTAAAGTGGCTATCTTTGTTGGCGGTTTCCGCCAGGGTCATAATTCCCTTTTTTTGATTGCCGAGCTGTTTGCGGTATTACCGAACCTTTATCACCATCCGCCAGGGTTGTAATGACCACTTTTATGTTATACCACGTTGAGGCCAGAAAGCTACACAGATTTGAAAGATCAATGGGGGGCTTGGCAGTCTATGTGTCAACAGCACTGAATGTATGCTCAGTGCAATTACTACGCTATCCTTGGATCTACAAATTATAAAATTCAGTTTGAGACAAGGCAGTCACACAAAGATAGTTCTGCTGTTCAATGTGTACGCGCATTAAAAAAGGGTGCTGTTTAAAAATCTAATATCAAATCAGGAGTTAGCCACTTCACTGGAGTAGTTAGGTGTGAGAGTTACAAATGGCAGAACAATCAAGGACAGGCGGCAAAAGAATACATCCTATAGTGCAAGTATTAGGTCTAGAATTGATTATACCATTCTCTCGCTCCTGTTACTAAAACATGTGAAGAAAGTCTCAAAATAAATATACTACAAGTTGTGATCACATCAGCAATTGGAGTTAAGCTTATATCCTCCTCGTCATAAGCCTGCACCGCTTGACATTGGTTCCTGTCACTGTATCAATCTGAAGTGACTGAGATGGACTAACAACTCACTTCCCATGTTGGTCATCAAGACAAAAGAAATAAAGGAGACCAGAGGCACACGTCATAATATAACCTTAGCAGCTTGTTTGTACTTTTCCACTTGTCTGCTAGCTGATTCTTCTTCTGCAAGATCTACCAATGTGCAAGCAGGCAGGGCCATGAGGACTGACACCAAAACGCCAAACCATAAAAAAGATCTAAGAAGAAAAATTAGGTAAGCAAGTAAACTTCCAGCAGTGTTTCCATTATGGGAGAAAGTGAGAATCCTGCAGAAAGAGTATAAGAAACAAATCTGGCTTAGCCAAAAATCGGAATACAATGCCTTTTGGAAAAAGTTAATCTTTGTTGCTAAACAACCAAATTCAAGATCATCCTGGTCAACAATTAATGGTGTCAACACAGACATAGGGCCTCATTACGACCCTGCCGGAGGTAGCACCGCCAACAGGCTGGCGGTGCTACATCAGGGATTCCGACCACGGCTGTGAAGCCGCGGTCGCCCAGCCGGGTCCGGCGGTTTCCCGCCGGATTTCCCCCGGCTGGGGGAATCCTCCATGGCGGCGCTGCATGCAGCGCCGCCATGGGGATTCCGACCCCCTTCTCGCCAGCCTGTTCTTGGCGGTGTAGGCTGGTGGGAACGGGTGTCGTGGGGCCCCTGGGGGCCCCTGCACTGCCCATGCCACTGGCACAGGCCTCTTGCTCAGGTATGAGGGATGATGTCTTCCCAGGGAAACCTGAAGGGCAGAGTTCGAGCTTAACATGCTGTGCTCTAACATAGCCTAGGTAGGAACTATTTCAACGACTCTAGTGACAATATGGGAGCGTTATTTTTAAGCTTTATTCTCCTTGTCACAATTCTAATCATGTCATGCTTCATCGTCCTAGTTATTGCAGGACATGCTGTATTATCTAAGATGCAGTTACTTCAATAAAACCTTATTGAATTCTATTCTGCCTCTGATTGTCCTTGTATAAGTGAGACTAATGTAACTGAGAGAGACGGATGAGATCTGAGTGACCACGATTTACCTGAGGAGTCTATTGTGTCATGCGCTCATTTGCCCAATCATCCCTGCTCTAGGGTTAAGATGAGGCACAACTAAGTAGCCGGAATAAAATCTGGATTAGGCCGACAGGTGTCACCTGGAGTGGGTTCACACTCAGTCCCCCACAGTGCAAGAGATTCTCCTCCCATATCCAGTAGTCTCATTAGGATAATGAGAGCGTACCCGACATGGCACCCATTGTTAGGTCAGGCTCTAATTTTCGGGTCCTCTTGAGTATCTCTGTCTCACTACGTACACCTCAGTACTATATAGGGAGACATCTGTGATATTGAGGATTTTCCTCCTCAGGTAAGTAGGGAGTACCTAACTAACGCTGTAGATTGTTCAATCTTGAAATCTAAAAGGATAATCCCTATTTGGTGTGCTTATATCTGAACAAAACTCACCATTCATTATGGCAAACCCACAACAGGTAGCAATTGCAGTCAATATGAGACCAGCCCTGAGTGCACATTGCTCTGGCGCAACCACATTCACTAACACCAGGCATTAATCCTGAGACTGTACAATCAATCATGGATTAAGTACCCGCCGAATGATAAGAGATTCCGTTTTGGTTAGCTCAAAAAATAAATGCACTGGAAGCAATATTTCCCCATACGGGACCTTGGGGCACGGTATTTGCCACTCTCTATACTAGCAAACATGGAACACCGACACTTGCCAATTTACCGGAAGTGTTGAAACAAATTCAAGATGCCCGGCCCTGGACTTGGGGATGCAACTTATGCGCAATTTTGCCACTGTATCATCAATAATATTAAGTAACTTTAAAGGGGAAGCAGTTGCACTAGCGGTGAACATGCGGCTCTGGGACATTCCTCCACAGGATCAAGAACGTAAGCTGCCAAAGATTATCGTGGAGACCTACTCTAGTATTGGTCGAGATAGTCTGGGGTCCAGACCTACAAAACCACAATTTCAGGCTAAAGATAATAAAGATTCTACCAAGCAAGCTTCTGAGGGTTCTAAAAAACGCTTGGATAAAAAACAATAAACACCTAAAAAAGAAAGGGGAGAATCTCTGCATACGGAGACCCCTCAGAATAGATATAATCTCAGAAATAGAGATAATATAGTCTATCATTGTAGACCATTGCGGCGCTAAAAATGATGAATATGGGCCTTAGTTCAATTCCAGCCACCCTGACTAGCATTTGAAATGAGCGGAGAAATTGTGAGGTGGAAACAAAAAATGGAAACCTTCCCACAGAACAATGTAAATGCATCTAAAATCAGAGCTCTGGGCCAAAGGTACAGAACCATTGCTTGGTAAATGTGCAAACCAGCAAACCGGCACAGTAACTTAAGTTGGACCAGGTCTTTGCTCATTTAACTTTTGATAATCTCATTTTGTCCGCTCTTCCATCAAATAGTTTAATTGACATTCAAACGAATAAGTACGTTAACCAATCCAAGTCAGTCTAAAGCTTTGCACACACAATGCCAGTTAAATTATCAGTGACTGAAAGCGCAGCAGATAAAATTACATTAAACCACCCCGATATTGGTCCAGTGTTTCTTCAGAATACGACCAGGATCCAAATGAGCACATATAAATCCCTCCCGGGGCGACTTTGCATTTAGTAGAGCAGAAGGACTAGGAACCAATGGCCCTGGTGCTAAGCAGAAGACAGAAGAAACAATCAAGAAAAGCAAGGAAAAATCTTCCTTCTCCCCCAGAAGTAACTGCTCAAAATAAGAAATGATATCCGATCTTCGGGCACCTATAGGATCAGCAACATCTTGATACTGCTATTACTCAGAATCAAACAGGAAACCACATTGGAAATGAAGAGCGATTAGATCATTGGATATCATGGGATTGTTTGGCCACTTTGAATTCAACACAATCAACACCAGACTCAGAGGATATTGCACAGAATGGGCTGAAGAAATAGTACAGTCTGGCCCATGACGGAACCCTACTGATTCAGCAGAGTATGTCTTCCCATGTGCACACTTTGTCGCAAGAATTAGAAAGGCCTTAACCCCAAGTAGAAAAAAAGCCCACGTGATACCTCCAAAGTTCACCAAACTGTACTGTATTACAAAATATAACATCAAAGCGCAGAAGCAGAACTCTACTAATGAAATAGCAAACATCCACAAGACAATGTGCCAAGGGCTATCCTCCAACTATGATATCGTACTCCTGTGACAAGCTTGTGACTAACATAAAAGAGCAAAGTATGACTAAGAATGACTTTGGAGCACCTTTTTGTGGTCTTTGTGGTTGAAGCATTTTTTACTCCACAGTATTCTTTGCAATGGCCACAGGCCATCCTCAATAGAGGTAATATGCTAAGGCTGCTGGTAGCGATACCTATGTTGAAGCATTTAAAGCTTTCTGACTTGTTCGCAATAACATTTCTTCCGCAATCTGACAATTGCCAAAATGAACAGACTGTATCCATCTGGAGAACAGAGGAAATAGCGATTTTATTACTTAATGCAAGCCAGCAATTTGATGCCTTGGACAAAACTCTTTCGAAACCCAAAAGTCCTTGCTATCCTTCACCTTTGCCAACCGCCATTACTGCTCGAACTGCTAAAATATGTTTAAAACCAGTTTACTCAGTGCTGCATAGTAAGGGTGGCTCAACGGGCTTAACAACATGAAAGTCTAGGAAGGAGGACGTGGAGTATAAGAACGAATGGCCCTGGTTACCACCTGTCTTAAATGTGCAGCAGGTAAGTGACTGCCACAAGGCAGGGTGGAACTTCCACTGAGGACATCTCAGCATTCTTTCTTGAACATTGCAGGGCTGAAAAAGATCACTTATCAGGGGGCCTATCCGCTGAAATGGGTCACGTACAAGATAATTGCCTTATAAGAAACTTGGCAAATCGATCCTCTTCAGTTACCAGAATTTGGGGGTCATTACGACCTCAGCGGTAAAAGCCGATTACCGCCTTGCAGAAGACCGCCAATACACAGCCACGACCGCGGAATTCCGGCACAGCTATTATGACCCACATCTCGGAATCCGCCAAAATTCAGACACCCACACAAGTCCGCCTCACCAAAGGTCAGTGTTAAACTGGCGAAAACAAAACCTCCACCTCCACGCCAACAGAAACACGCCCATGCTATTACGACCCACGAATCCACGCGGCGGTCTTTCAACCGCGGTATTCCATTGGCGGTACACACCGCCGCGCTCAAAATACACACACATCTCCAAAACACTGCCACATTGGACAATTCCAAATACAGACACCTAATACACATACACACACCAGTCCCACACACCCAATTCAATATAAAACACACACCCACATCACCCACAAACCCCTACGACCAAAAATTAGTCACGAAGGCCAGAGAGACAGCACAGAATAGACAATCCCACCACACAGAGGCACACAACACCATCACCCACACAACATCCACGCACAAAACACCACACACCACTACACATCACCACACACATCATCACTGACACCGCCCCACACATCACACACACCACCCCATGTCACGCCAAAGACACCCCCGCTTTTCCGAGGAGGAGCTCCGGGTCATGGTGGAGGAAATCCTACGTGTAGAGCCACAGCTATTTGGCTCACAGGTGCAGCACACATCCATAGACAGGAAGATGGAGCTATGGCGCAGAATAGTCGACAGGGTCAATGCTGTGGGACAGCATCCAAGAAATCGGGAGGACATCAGGAAGAGATGGAATGACCTACGGAGGAAGGTGCGTTCAGTGGTCTCCAGGCACAACATTGCGGTTTAGCGGACTGGCGGCGGACCCCCACCTCCTCCCCCACAACTAACAACATGGGAGGAGCAAGTCTTGACCATCATGCATCCAGAGGGCCTTGGAGGAGTCGGTGGAGGAATGGACACTGGTAAGTCAAATCTTAAATATCAGATCCCCCACCCTACCTGCATGCTATCACACACCCCCTCCCTCACCGCCTCCCATATCACCCAAACTCCTCACTAATGTACTAAGAACACAAACCACTCATTCCAGCACCAAGCCCTGCATGACACAACTAAGCATGGACACCCATCACTAAAGCATGCTCACTGCACATACCCATAACAACCCTTAACCATCATCACACAAACCCCCACACAGGAATGCTTGCACTGGGGTACACGCACACCCACCCATTGCACACCATGACACACACACATGCAATAATCAGGCCCATAGTGACAATAGCAGCTCTGCCTTACTGGATCCTGATGACCAGCCCGGACCATCGTGGGCCTCGGGACAGTTGGTTCTCCTTGCACAGGCACAGCCCAACACTGACCTTCCACCCTCTGTTAACACCAGCACAGCACCCACCCAGCGGGCCCAAACCTCCGTACCCAGGACAGGTCAATCAGCTGTGTGTCCACCACTACAGGGAACCAGGATAACCCACCACCCCAACAACAACATGGACCTGGGGGCAGTGGTAGTGGGCACACGGTCCAGGGGACAGAGGCACAGGAACACAGGGGAACTGGGAGGGCTGCTGTGCGACAGGGGCGGACAGGCCAAGGGAACCCACTCTCCATGAGGCACTCTCATCCATCATGGGAGCATACCACCACTCCAAGGAGACGATGGCGACGGTCCTGGTCAAGTTTCAGGAGGCCCAGAGCCTGCAGGAGGACCAGTATTTGGGGTTCAGGGAGGAGCTCAGGACCATCAGCTCCGCCTTGGGCACCATCGTAGGGGTGCTGAAGGACATACAGCAGACCTTGAGGGACACCGTGGCACTCCAAGGTGCCCCTGACACTAGCATGGATGATGAACTGCCCACCAACTCCGCCGGCGCTAGTGGACAGGACGCCCTGCCACAGGACCACCACACCAGCACCCCACCCCCTGCAGACGGACAGCGACCACGCAAGCGGTCCCTGAGATCCAGGAACAGGACAGAACACAATGGCAAGACCCCCGCCAGGAAATGAGACCACCCTGATTGCCTCCCACTGTCCCACTTTGTTACCCTGTCCATGCTGAAACTGCCCCAGCTCCACTTCCTATGCCCATATGAGCAGTGCACCTGTGTGATCAATAGACGGAACTCTGCCATGGACATTCCTCCACCGTCCCCCATCACCATTTTACAACCCCCCTGCATCTTTGAACACTTAAATAAACACCCTTGATCCACAAAACAATCTGGAGTCAGTCTGTGAGTTGGTTAATTTGTATAATAAATGACAGTGTCAAAATGCGTACACTATTGTAAAGCCAACATACCTATGCCACACATCACAAGTCCTTGAAGAATGCAAGCAGATGACACACGTTGGTAACCACGCCTGTGAAACCGTAATGGAAAGGTACAACTCAGTGACCAAATACTGCTATTAAGTAACAGACAGGATAGAGGTAGAAGTGTGAAAGTGAATGTAATGTGAAAAAAAGTTTTTCTCACCTGTGTGTCACTGGAAATATTGCTGTATGACTGACTCCCTGTTGTCGTTGTCTTCTTCCTCAGCTTCCTCCTCATCACTGTCCACAGGCTCCACAAGCTCCACAGCTGCCACAACACCGCCATCTGGACCATCCTCCTGCAGAAAAGGCACCTGGCGTCGCAAAGCAAGATTGTGAAGCATCGAGCAGGCGATGATGATCTGGCACACCTTCTTGGGTGAGTAGAATAGGGAACCACCTGTCATATGGAGGCACCTGAACCTGGCCTTCAGGAGGTCAAAGGTCCGTTTCATCACCCTCCTAGTCCGCCCATGGGCCTCATTGTAGCGTTCCTCTGCCCTCGTCCTGGAATTCCTCACTGGGGTCAATAGCCAGGACAGGTTGGGGTAACCAGAGTCCCCCCATAGCCACACACGGTGCCTATGGAGTTGACCCATCATATCAGGGATGCTGCTATTCCGCAGAATGTAGGCGTCATGCACTGAGCCAGGAAACATGGCATTTACCTGAGATATGTACTGGTCTGCCAAACATACCATCTGTACATTCATGGAATGATAACTCTTCCAGTTCCTGTACACCTGTTCACTCCTGTGGGGGGGACCAGAGCTACATGGGTGCCATCAATAGCACCTATGATGTTGGGGATATGTCCAAGGGCATAGAAGTCACCTTTAACTGTAGCCAAATCTTCCACCTCAGGGAAAATGATGTATCTCCTTACTTGTTTCAGCAGGGCAGCCAACACTCTGGACAGCACGTTGGAAAACATAGGCTGGGACATCCCTGATGCCATGGCCACTGTTGTCTGAAAAGAGACACTTGCAAGGAAATGGAGCACTGACAGCACCTGCACGTCAGGGGGGATTCCAGTGGGATGTCGGATTGGTGACATCAGGTCTGGCTCCAACTGGGTACATAGTTCCTGGATTGTGGCACGGTCAAACCTGTAGGAGACCACCGCCGGAGTCAGTGCCCAGGAGGACCCCGGCAGCCACAGCCCGCTGGGCAATGAGGGACCGTCATGCCACACACCAATGCCCAGTCCAGAGAACGTCATGCTACACACCAATGCCCAGTCCAGAGAACGTCATGCCACACACCAATGCCCAGTCCAGAGAACATCATGCCACACACCAATGCCCAGTCCAGAGACCGCCATGGCAAAGCACCACTGAACAGGGCATGCACCACTGAACAGTCCAGAGACCGCTATGGCAAAGCACCGCTGAACAGTCCAGAGACCGCCATGGCAAAGCACCGCTGAACAGGGCATGCACCGCTGAACAGTCCAGAGACCGCCATGGCAAAGCACTGCTGAACAGGGCATGCACTGCTGAACAGTCCAGAGACCGCCATGGCAAAGCACCGCTGAACAGTCCAGAGACCGCCATGGCAACGCACCGCTGAACAGGGCATGCACCGCTGAACAGTCCAGAGACCGCTATGGCAAAGCACCGCTGAGCAGTCCAGAGACCGCCATGGCAAAGCACCGCTGAACAGTCCAGAGACCGCCATGGTAAAGCACCGCTGAACAGGGCATGCACCGCTGAACAGTCCAGATACCGCCATGGCAAAGCACCGCTGAACAGTCCAGAGACCGCCTTGGCAAAGCACCGCTGAACAGGGCATGCACCACTGAACAGTCCAGAGACCGCCATGGCAAAGCACAGCTGAACAATCCAGAGACCGCCATGGTAAAGCACCGCTGAACAGGGCATGCACCGCTGAACAGGGCATGCACTGCTGAAGAAGGAAAAGGCCGCCACATCAAGCATCGTTATCCCATGTGCAGCAGGGACAGTGACGGGACAGGAACTGTCACGGGAAGACTAATCCAGTCTGGGCACCAGTCCCCCTCCAGAACCAGTGGAGAGATCCATCCACTCTGTCTTTCCTTCACAGGATGAAGCACTCTGGGCACCAGTCCCCCTCCAGAACCAGTGGAGGCTGTTATCTACTTGCAAGACTGTGGGTTTGCATTCCCCAGGATGGTACAGTGGGCAAACCAACCACTGTAAAGACTTGAGAGACTGTGGCTTTGCACTCCCCAGGGTGGTACAGTGGGCAAACCAACCACTGTAGAGACTCGAGAGACTGTGGCTTTGCACTCCCCAGGATGGTACAGTGGGCAAACCAACCACTGTAGAGACTTGTGAGACTGTGGCTTTGCACTCCCCAGAATGGTACAGTGGGCAAACCAACCACTGTAGAGACTTGTGAGACTGTGGCTTTGCACTCCCCAGGATGGTACAGTGAGCAAACCACCCACTGTAGAGACTTGTGAGACTGTGGCTTTGCACTCCCCAGGATGGTACAGTGGGCAAACCACCCACTGTAGAGACTTGAGAGACTGTGGCTTTGCACTCCCCAGAATACATCAATGGGTATGGAGCCCCGTCATGGATCTGGCTTTGCACTCATCCGGCTGAGGTGCCCTCCCCTTATCTTCCCCCTGAGGTGCCTGGTGTATTTCTCTCTGATGCCCCAGCAGTGTTCTCTCCGTTTGTGGACAGGTATCTTGTGTGGGCCTCGCCCGTGCATTTTTGGACTAGTGGTGCATGGACATTGATATGTGCTTATCTGCACTACTTCTCGTAATGTATATACTTTTGAATGGTTTTATAATATGTCTGTATATATTTGCGACATGTATATTGCTACATTACAATGTTTGAACTGATTTTGTTTTGTCTTTGCATTCTTCCGGGGGGGTTGTGGGTTGTTACTGTGATGTTTCTAAATGCATTGGTTTGTGTGTTGTAGTGGGTGAGGGTGGGGGTGGGGGTGGAGGTGTTGCGTGTGTGTCCCCCTGACTTTTGCCTCCCCCCTCCCCTATGTCGTAGGTGCAGTACTCACTGTTGTCTTCGTCGTCGCCGGTGTTGGTCTTCGTAGATGAGTAGGAATACAAGGGCCGGTAGGATTTGTAATTCCGGCTCCATGGTGACCTCCTTCCTTGTGGGATGTGTTAAGGTGAGCGCTTTCCCATTGCAGACACTGTTTCCGCCATGTTTTTATCCACTTTGAATCCGCCCCGGAAAAAGGCGGCGGATTGGCGGGTTGTGATACTGTGGGCGTTACATTTTGTTCCGCCTGTCTGTTGGCGGTAACTGCCGCTCTGCTTGTCTGTACCGCCGTGGCGGGCGTTGTGTTAAAGTGGCTGTCTTTGTTGGCGGTTTCCGCCAGGGTCATAATTCCCTTTTTTTGACCGCCGGGCTGTTTGCGGTATTACCGCACCTTTAAAACCGTCCGCCAGGTTTGTAATGACCACCTTTATGTTATACCACGTTGAGACCAGAAAGCTACACAGATTTGAAAGATCATGGGGGGCTTGGCAGTCTATGTGTCAACAGCACTGAATATATGCTCAGTGCAATTACTACGCTGTCCTTTGATCTACAAATTATAAAATTCAGTTTGAGACAAGGCAGTCACACAAAGATAGTTCTGCTGTTCAATGTGTACGCGACCCTACTGCTTCATTAAAAAAGGGTGCTGTTTAAAAATCTAATATCAAATCAGGAGTTAGTCACTTCACTGGAGTAGTTAGGTGTGAGAGTTACAAATGGCAGAACAATCAAGGACAGGCGGCCAAAGAATACATCCTATAGTGCAAGTATTAGGTCTAGAATTGATTATACCATTCTCTCGCTCCTGTTACTAAAACATGTGAAGAAAGTCTCAAAATAAATATACCACAAGTTGTGATCACATCAGCATTTGGAGTTAAGCTTATATCCTCCTCGTCATAAGCCTGCGCCGCCTGACATTGGTTCCTGCTACTGTATCAATCTGAAGTGACTGAGATGGACTAACAACTCACTTCCCACACGTCATAATATAACCTTAGCAGCTTGTTTGTACTTTTCCACTTGTCTGCTAGCTGATTCTTCTTCTGCAAGATCTACCACTTTGCAAGCAGGCAGGGGCCATGAGGACTGACACCAAAATGCCAAACCATAAGAAAGATCTAAGAAGAAAAATTAGGCAAGCAAGTAAACTTCCAGCAGTGTTTCCATCATGGGAGAAAGTGAGAATCCTGCAGAAAGAGTATAAGAAACAAATATGGCTTAGCCAAAAATCAGAATACAATGCCTTTTGGACAAAGTTAATCTTTGTTGCTAAACAACCAAATTCAAGATCATCCTGGTCAACAATCAATGGTGTCAACACAGACATAGTGCCAACAAACTTCTCAAGCATGACCGAAGAAACATGGGTAGCCCATCTGAGCGTTCTTTTCTAACAGCTTGCACCAGGTTGCTCTCAAGAAAGCAAGGAATGGTACAACTGATGTAGAGGAAACTAAGGAAACCCCTCTAAATGGGGAGTTATCTGTCAGCACCTGCCTTCTTGTTATCCATGGCAATTTGACTGTTAATTCCTATACATCGGCAGAAGTGGCAAATGTGATCACAGCTGGCTGCAGTGACGGTGCTCTGGGCCCAAATGACATTCTGCATCCCATTTACAAAGAGCATCATGAATACTGGTCTCAACATTTAGCAGTCCTTTATAATGAGGTTGCATTGACACACAAGATCCCTAGAGGCTGGAAAGGCTCAATAATAAGTTCAATTTACAAGGGTGGGGATTGCACAAATTCGGCAAATTATATTAATTGCCCTTATTGACATGGAAGCAAAGTACAATGCCTCACTAAATCTAACCGAGCTGACAGAATAGTCAACTTCAAAGGGCCTAATTCCTGTCAACCATACTGGGTTCCACAAAGGCTTTGGCACAACTACTAATATTTTAACTTTAACAGCAATTGGTGACAAATGCAAGCAATTCTAAAATAAGCTGCACTTATGCTTTATTGACTTCTAAGCAGCATTTGACCGGGTGGATCGGGGGCTCCTGTGGAAAAAAACGAAGAAAGTGGGGGCTTCTATTAAGTCTCTTAGATGCTATGGAGCAGCTATAGTCATCAACTTGAATGCAAATCAGATTGGCAGACATCACCAGCCAATCTAGAAAAAGCCCCACTGAAGTTGGCCCAAAAGCAAGGGTGCATGCTAGCCGGCATATGTTTTATCTGTTTGTAGCCAACTTATCCCCAGAGGCTTGATCAGGTTAACTCACATTTGCCTCGGTTGGGCTATCTAAGACTGACCCATTTTAGTTAGGCAGATGATAATGTTCAACTGAGCCATACAAGAGTTGGTCTGCAGAGACTATGTACAGGTCTCGGAAAATATGGCATGCTCAACAAATTGGAAATTAACACAGGAAAAACTAAAACTATGACCATCTGCAGTAAATCTGGTTCTTTTCCAAGGGTCAGGCGTGATGACTGCATCTTAGAAGAAGTTAACCACTACAAATATTTGGGGATGTATGTAGATAACATGCTGACTTTCAAGGCTCATGAACAGTACATTCCTGAGAAAGGACATGCATACATATTTGCATTTTGTGCCCTATATTTAAAAATCATATTGTTGTGTAGCCATTTTAGTTACAGCTTCATACACATTATTTTAGCGAACTAGGCCAGCCGCTGTGCGCTATAACCTAGATATATTTTATTCAGCTTTGTTTATTATTTTAACAATAGCCACATTTGTGGTCTTGTTTTATTTTCCCTATATAGCTGTTCTTTGCCTAGGCCCGCACTTTATTCTTAAACAATACATTTCTTGCATTCTGTGCTTTTCTCAAGACTGCAGTAAGACATGTTGCTGGCAAATGTGGTAACGCTTTGTCTCGAGGGTTCATAGACACATACACACTCTTAGGTAGGGATAATTTCTTGGAACATCAGCTGTTTTATAATAAAAACATGACTTTGACCCATTTACGTTACATGGAGATTCCAGCCAGATGACCATGACTGTATGCTGATTGCTCAGGTATGAGGGATGATGTCTTCCCAGGGAAACCTGAAGGGCAGAGTTCGATCTTAACATGCTGTGCTCTAACATAGCCTAGGTAGGAACTATTTTAACGACTCTAGTGACAATATGGGAGCGTTATTTTTAAGCTTTATTCTCCTTGTCACAATTCTAATCATGTCATGCTTCATCCTCCTAGTTATTGCAGGACATGCTGTATTATCTAAGATGCAGTTACTTCAATAAAACCTTATTGAATTCTATTCTGCCTCTGATTACCCTTGTATATGTGAGATTAATGTAACTGAGAGAAACGGATGAGATCTGAGTGACCACGATTTACCTGAGGACTCTATTGTGTCATGCGCTCAGTTGCCCAATCATCCCTACTCTAGGGTTGAGATGAGGCACAACTAAGTAGCCGGAACAAAATCTGGATTAGGCCGACAGGTGTCACCTGGAGTGGGTTCACACTCAGTCCCCCACAGTGCAAGAGATTCTCCTCCCATATCCAGTAGTCTCATTAGGATAATGAGAGCGTACCCGACATGGCACCCAATGTTTGGTCAGGCTCTAATTTTCGGGTCCTCTTGAGTATCTCTGTCTCACTACGTACACCTCAGTACTATATAGGGAGACATCTGTGGTATTGAGGATTTTCCTCCTCAGCTAAGTAGGGAGTACCTAACTAACGCTGTAGATTGTTCAATCTTGAAATCTAAAAGGATAATCCCTATTTGGTGTGCTTATCTCTGAACAAAACTCACCATTCATTATGGCAAACCCACAACAGGTAGCAATTGCAGTCAATATGAGACCAGCCCTGAGTGCACATTGCTCTGGCGCAACCACATTCACTAACACCAGGCATTAATCCTGAGACTGTACAATCGATCATGGATTAAGTACCCGCCGAATGATAAGAGATTCCGTTTTGGTTAGCTAAAAAAATAAATGCACTGGAAGCAATACTTCCCCATATGGAACTTCCGGATAAGCATAGAATATTAACTATGTGATTGCCATTTGGGATGGTTCCCACAGTAGATAACTGCAATACTTGGGGCACGGTATTTGCCACGCTCTATACTACCGAACATGGAACACCGACACTTGCCAATTTACCGGAAGTGTTGAAACAAATTCGAGATGCCCGGCCCTGGACTTGAGGATGCAACTTATGCGCAATTTTGCCACTGTATCTTCAATAATATTAAGTAACTTTAAAGGGGAAGCAGTTGCACTAGCAGTGAACATGCGGCTCTGGGACATTCCTCCACAGGATCAAGAACGTAAGCTGCCAAAGATTATCGCAGAGACCTACTCTAGTATTGTTTGAGATAGTCTGGGGTCCCATCCTACAAAACCACAATTTCTGGCTAAAGATAATAAAGATTCTACCAAGCAAGCTTCTGAGGGTTCTAAAAAACGCTTGGATAAAAAACAATAAACACCTAAAAAAGAAAGGGGAGAATCTCCGCATATGGAGACCCCTCAGAATAGATATAATCTCAGAAATAGAGATAATATAAAAACGCCTGACAGATATCAATATACTGATACATACCAATCTTGTTTCTTTCAGGACTCACCGGAAAAATGCAGTGAGAGAGGTGGGCAGTCAGAGCGAAGAACTGAGAATGTGAAACCCAGACAGGAATCACAAGGCTCTACAGAAGTTTCTGTTAAAAAGGAAGAGAAAGTTCCCCAACAAAAACCCTAATTTAAAAAGAAAAAAGTTGAACTTTGTCATGCCACTCAAGAAGAGAGCTCTATTGAAGAACAAGAAGTGGGCATTAGCACTACTAGACAGCGCGGCAGAGGTCGCAATAGTTCGCCGGTATCTTCAAGAGCATCTGGAGGTGAAAACAACTGATGACTTCTTACAAGTTGAAACTGCGGACATGCATGTCTCACGTCTGATAGGGTGTACAAAGTAACATTACAGTTAGAAGGAGACATTGAACGCACAATCGACTAAATTTCTTGGGACCGCTTTGTAAATATATATGATATTGTACTGGCCGAAAGGGATTGGCCACCAGAAAGATGTTATCACACCTTTTTTCTCGCCCCTTGTTCCCGATGAGCTCGCAAAGGTCTACGCCATCGATTTGGCATTTGCACAGGCATCCGCATTATATCGCAACCATGTAGGGTGGGATAAAGGTTCTCCCTTTCATGTAATTCCTATTAAAAATCAACCCCAGCCTCAACCACAGTATCAAATAAAATATGATGCAAAAGCACCCATGAGGGAAATCCTCACACAACTGGAGTACCAGGGCGTAATCGAACCTTGTGTCTCACCAATGAATAATCCCTTATTCCCAATAGCTAAACCAGACCATTCGTACAAAACATACATGCACATACGCTATACAAATATCACATATTACAGCACTCATGAACAACATAGTGCACAAAAAATACAAAAAAAACTGGATATTTTCAATGGTTTCTTCTGCCAAAATATAGCACCTGAGAGTGGAGAATTACCAAGTTTCAGTGCACTAGGCTCTCAGAAAAAAAATTATGTTGTTTACACCAGGGGACAAGAACAGTCCAGGACTGTTCGTGGCTCATGTGACTTCAACATTGCACAACATTGAACCTGAATCCTTGTCCTATGTAGATGATATCTATCTCACGGATGATGAATTACTGCAACATCAAAGACGGGTAGCCTGCATTGTTGTAGGATTTGCCGAATTCGTCTATAAATTCAACTTTAATAAAACAAAAATAGCCTTCCTTAGTGTCATGTTTCTGGGATATGATTTATAAAGTGAAGGAAAGAGTCTAGCACCTCAATTCCTAGAAAAATGTGTGCAGTTACAACCTCCAAATACAATTAAAATCTCCAATCTCTATTGGGTTTCCTACATTTTGGCAGAACTTACATCCCAGATTACGCTTCACGCATAAAACCCTTATATGACTTAATACGTGATGATTTTTCCAATAAATTTAGGACAGCCGAACACACACGCATTCTCAGAGCTTTGCAAACAGACATGCTTGCAGCACAACACCTACACGCAAGGGACAATAAAAAACATCTGGTCATCAGAGTAATTGCTGGTTCCATTGGTTTCACCTATGTAACTTTCAATGAGGGTGAGACAATCCCGATAGCATACAAATCACATTTGTATTCAGCAGCAGAACAACGCTTTGCTCCCACTGAGAAAATTCTCACTGCTGTTCAGATGGCTATCATTAAAGAAAGACCACTAGCCCAGGGAAAACACATTATTGTTGTATCTCCAATTCCAGCCCTTGAAGCTGTTACCAAAGCCAGTGTTCCAAACGTTAAACCATTACATCCATGTTGGATTCAATGGGCAACGTCTTTGACAGCCACTGATGTTGACTACATTTTTTACCCAAAATTACAAACTCAAGTTTTTTTGCAATATGAGCTAGAAAACCCAGTTCCGGCCAACACATTGCCTAATGATCAATATCAAAAAGTCATGTACACCAATAGCTCAGCACAACCATCAATAGGCACAAAGCATCAATACTCTGCTGCTTGCGCAGTCTTAAATGGCTACATGGAGGATAATACATTTTGTCCCCAGCAAACATTCACGCAAACCCTTGGGGATGACAATGGAACATACGGATCCTGCACAGCTAACACTGATTGTTTGTGATTCATACTATTGTGTCCAGTCCTTCAATGAATACCTGCATTACTGGTACAAGAAGGGTTCAGAGATTCTAAAGGCTACACCATCAAACACAGACTTCTTTGGGGGAAAGTAGCAGATCTGTAGGAAACACTTCCAAATGTCCATGTTGTACATACACTTGGACACCAGTGTGTTGAAATACACCTTGCTGGAAATACACTGGCTGATGAAGCAGCCAAATCAGCAGTAGCTACGGCTTCTGTTGCTGCAGTAATTCGTTCTGGAATGAAACTGGACAATGACATATGGGCTGCCGTGAAAGCTACGGTTGAAGGCACACCCTATCCAAAATCACTTCCTGCTAAATATATTTACCGAATTTGAGGCCTCCTTGACGCATAAGTAAAAATACCAGGCGTGGGGTTTCGAGTTATTCAAAATAAAGACATAATACCATAGTTAATTAAAGCAGTGCATGAGGGGGTTGCATCTGCCCATGGTGGTGCGGCAGCTACAATATCATTAATGCAAGCATGCTATTGTGGCCAGGTCTATACAAACAGACCAAGGTGTGTGTCCTTTGTTGGGACATCTGCCAACAAATTAAGTGCTCCACCGTCAAACATCCTCCGCAGACACCTCTATTGATTTCCAATAAACATTTACAATGTGTGTACTTGGAGCATTATGGTCCCATAACTCCAGACAGTGCAAACAAGCACATCTTAGTCGCTGTTGACTTTTGTCCAGATTTCTCTGGGTGTGGCCACAACTCTCGGCTGACGCTCGGACTATTATTAAAGATTTGCGAGTCTTTATCAGTAAATATGTAGCTGTGGCTTTCCACTCAGACCAGGGCCCTGCTTTTGCCTCAAGGGCATTCAGGGACACCATGGCTTCATTAGGGGTCCAAGTCTATTACTTGTCTCCATTTCATCCAGAGGGCAATAGTGTCGTGGAGCGACGTAACCGTGATTTAAAGCAGTCCTTAACAGCCAGAGTATTAGGTATGGGTCGTAGTTGGCTTAATCACTTGAATGGAGTCCAAAGAGCACATAACAATCTGTCTAGAAGGTCCCTGGTGGGTCGTACTTCATACGAGCGCCTGTTTGGAACTCTAATGTATGTTCCAGATCTTGATGGTCCTGGCGTGGAGGTGGCAGAAACACCTTTGACATAATTGAACGTGTCACTGTCTTGCAGGTATTACAACAGTTCTGTGTTGACAACGCTTCTGCCAGTGCTGCCTCTGCAGGAATTAAGGATGTATAAATAAAATCTACCAGCTGGATTCCAAAGGTCAGGAATCTAGTATGTGAAAACAGTTGCTTTTAAAAAGGAGTTTGGTCCTCCTTATTGTGCACTGGTCCCAGTCTTGGGAACACAAGGTACCAGAACTGTCATTGTACCAAGATTGGCTGGTGGTAAAGGAAACCACTTTGTATCTATCTACAAGGTCAAGTTACACCATGTAGCCGATCCTGCACAGCAGACCAAGAGGAGCAGCCAGTAGTTCCCGAATCCCTCTCACTACTGGTCAAGACATCTCTCTGCAAGTTTTGAGCAGCAACGCTAACACTTTGAGCTTGGGGAGGGTGGAAAATTATCTTGCAATATTTTCCACTAACATCTGTTACAACAAACAACACAGAAATTACTGATCGATTTGTTTCAACTTCTACGCAGACGGATCGCCTCATTTACAGTTAACCACTGTAGGAGACCCCTAACATTTCTCCTTCAAATATGGCTCCAGTTTTTGCACAAATTGCTTCTGGATACTTTGCCGACATCAATGACAATCAATTGGACTCATTTGCCTCTTCTACATCTGAACTACCAAAAACACATGAGTTGATAAACTGGCTTAAAACAAATTACTTTATTCTCCTATGGAACTATCTGTGGCTTTCCTTGACTGTATTAGCTTTCCTCCTTTGGAGTGGCTTTGTCATAACATTCTTTCTAATTATACATGGTCTTTACCTTCCTGACAAATCAAAAGTTGAACGGGTGGATAAGGTCCTAAAACCCTATTTTTCTTCTCACAAGGTCCTTAGAGACTTGTCTTTCATGAACATTTCTGCTACACCAATTCCTGATGGGACTGTTTGGGATAAAGTCACATTTGATATATACCAGGTGGAGTTGTTTATGATGATTGGGATGTGAAAACAGTTGATACTATGATGACTGAATTGCAGTATTTTACTGTATTTGAAAGTGAGTCTGTTTATCAACCAAAAGAGAATTATGGTGACATGTTTTGCTATAAATATTATGGACTTCATTTCATTCACAGAGCAAGTACCCCAAAGAAAAGTTTTAATTACACACAATGGGAACATTGTCCGACTCCACCACAAGGGCGTGCTAAAAAATATTCTGAAAAATTTGCATATTTTTCTGGGCACCATGTTAAAAATGCTGAGTCATATTATTTCAAATTGCCATTGATGGAAAATGGACATATATTATTGATAGATAAAGAATTCATTTATTCAGATTCCTTTGTTTCCCGGTTGGCTATAGAAGACTATGAATATTGGTTGAAGTCAATTTGACTTCAAAAGTGTGTGGGGAACAAAAAAATGGCTAATAAGAGGAAAGGAAGCTTTATTTAGAGCATACTTGATACCTGTTCAAATGATATTTTTAAATTAAACTGTACAACAGACAAGCTGTTAAGGCTTAGCAAAAATTAAGGATTTGAATGCGCCCAGTATTCCTGCCCCTGCAAGATTTTATAAATGGCAAAAGTATATAAATGCAACTGAAGATCAGCTCGATGAATGGGTCCAGAATGGCATGTTTAATGCTTCACTTTCACGTCCTGGGGTGGTTATTGTGGCCAATAGATACCGACGGGTGTCATAAACGTTTTATAAACTCCACAGGGGTTTTAAAACAAGTAGGCCAGACCCTTGTCATCTGAACATGCGGGTATAGTAACAACATACAGTGTAGGGAAACTATGCCAGCAATGGCTGAAGAGTTCCTCACTAAATGCTATTAGAGAACACCTCAGTATCCTGTCTAATAACACTGACTTACAAGATTTCCTGATAGGCCTCAGAAAACAATGCAGAAAGCGCTTCTTATATGCAATCTATAATGAAATTTGGAAGCTTTCTTAACAAGAAGCTGCGGCCGGGTTAAGGCAAATAGATCAGGAAAACTTACAGAAGGCATTAGCTGTTGTAGATAATGGGATCAATACCCTGTCTGATCGGATATACACCTTAAACAACATTGTTTCTTCTGCAATAGACATAATACAAAGTGACATGTCTTCTTTACACCATGGAGTCAACTAGGGTCCATTATGCAGTTGGGTTGGACACTACAAACACCGAAGGCAGGTCGCGTTCCCTGGCAACACGTTAGAGCAAGGGACATATTTTCCACATTTAATTCAACGCAACAACAACAACTACAGTAGTTGCTAAGAAAGAAGTGACTTATGTCATGTTAAATATTGAAAAGTTAGAAATGTTACCTTTTACTGTGACGGAAATACCATCTTCTGAGTGGTTTGTAAACAGCTATCCATGCAAGAGGCGTGTAACATCTCAGCAGCCAACTTGACCTGTTATCTGAAGGGAGTCAATCAATCAATCAATCAATCATAGTATTTATAAAGCGCGCTATGTACCCGTCAGGGTTTCGAGGCGCTGAGGGGGGGGGGGGGAGCGCTGCTGGTTTAGCGGTCGAAGAGCCAGGTCTTGAGGAGCCTTCTGAATGCGAGGAGGTCCTGGGTCTGGCGAAGAGATGTGGGGAGAGAGTTCCAGGTCTTGGCGGCGAGGAAGGAGAAGGATCTGCCGTCGGATGTCTTGCGCTGGATTCTGGGTACGATGGCGAGGGCGAGGTTGGCGGATCGGAGTTGACGTGTTGGAGTGTAGAAGTTGAGTCTGGTGTTGAGGTAGGAGGGTCCGGTGTTGTGAAGTGCCTTGTGAGCGTGGGTCAGGAGTTTGAAGGTGATCCTCTTGTCTACCGGGAGCCAGTGGAGTTCCTTTAGGTGAGGGGAGATGTGACTTCGGCGGGGTATGTTGAGGATCAGTCGGGCGGAGGCATTTTGGATACGTTGGAGGCGTTTGATGTCTTTGGTTGGGATGCCTGTGTAGAGTGCGTTGCCGTAGTCAAGTCTGCTGCTGACGAGGGCCTGGGTCACCGTCTTTCTGGTTTCTGTTGGAATCCACTTGAAGATTCTGCGGAGCATTCGAAGGGTGTTGAAACAGGAGGAGGAGACGGTGCTGACCTGTTTGGACATGGTGAGGGCGGAGTCCAGGATGAAGCCGAGGTTTCTTGCGTGGCTGGCAGGGGTGGGTGGGGGTCCGAGGACGGAGGGCCACCATGAGTCTTTCCAGGCCGAGGGAGTGCGTCCG
Source organism: Pleurodeles waltl (assembly GCF_031143425.1). Lineage (NCBI taxonomy): Eukaryota > Metazoa > Chordata > Amphibia > Caudata > Salamandridae > Pleurodeles > Pleurodeles waltl. The sequence goes on along the minus strand of NC_090438.1, from coordinate 253,823,912 downwards.
AGGATGAGGACTTCCGTCTTGTCGGAGTTGAGTTTCAGGCGACTGTTGTTCATCCAATCGGCGATGGATTTTAGTCCCTCGTGGAGGTTTGTTTTGGCGGTGAGCGGGTCTTTGGTCAGGGAGAGGACGAGCTGGGTATCGTCGGCGTAGGAGATGATGCTGAGATGATGTTGGCGGGCCAGTTGAGCGAGGGGGGCCATGTAGACGTTGAACAACGTGGGGCTGAGGGAGGATCCTTGGGGGACGCCGCAGATGAGGTTGGTGGCTTTGGAGCGGAAAGGGGAGAGACGGACTCTCTGCGTTCTGTCGGAGAGGAAGGATGAGATCCAGTGGAGGGCTTTATCTTGGATGCCGGCTTCCTGGAGGCGGGTCAGTAGGGTGCGGTGGCAGACGGTGTCAAAAGCGGCTGATAGGTCGAGGAGGATGAGGGCTGAGGTTTCGCCGTTGTCCATTTGATGTCTGATGTCATCTGTGGCGGCGAGGAGGGCGGTCTCAGTGCTGTGGTTTCGTCTGAATCCGGATTGTGAGGGGTCCAGGATGGAATTGTCTTCGAGGAAGTGGGTGAGCTGAGTGTTGACGATCTTCTCGATGACTTTCGCTGGAAAAGGGAGGAGAGAGATCGGACGGAAGTTTTTGAGGTCGTTGGGGTCAGCCTTGGGTTTTTTGAGGAGGGGTTGGATTTCTGCGTGTTTCCAGCTGTCCGGGAAGGTGGCAGAAGTGAAGGAGAGGTTGATGATCTTGCGGAGTTCGGGGGCGATGGTGGCGTTGGCTGAGTTGAAAACATGATGGGGGCAGGGGTCCGTGGGGGAGCCTGAGTGGATGGTGTTCATGGTTGCTATGGTTTCTGCCTCGTCCACGTGGGTCCAGGCGGTGAGGCGGCAGTCGCGGGAGGAGACGTCGGGGGTGGGGTCTGGCGGTGGACCGGTGATGAAGCTGTCGTGGATGGTGGTGATTTTCTGGTGGAAGAAGGTGGAGAGGTCGTCGCAGAGTTTCTGGGAGGGCGGGATGTCGTTGGAGTTGGCTTTCGGATTGGAGAGTTCCTTCACGATGCCGAAGAGTTCTTTGCAGTCGTGGGCGTTGTTGTTGATGCGTTCGGTGAAGTGGGCGCGCTTGGCGGTGCGGATCCGTTGGTGGTGTTCGCGGTTGGCGTTTTTGAGGGCGGCGAGGTTGTCGGGTGTGCGTTCTTGGATCCATTTCTTTTTGAGCTTCTGGCAGTTGCTTTTGGAGGTGGTGAGATCGTCTGTGAACCAGGCTGGTTTTTTCTTTCCTTGGATGGTGGTGGGTGGGCAGTCGCTTTGATTAGACCTGCGTTCCAGGTGCTCTCAAATGGTAGCTACATCCTCCTCAATAGTGAAAACTGTTGTGCGATGCAAGCCAGAATAGTTTATGTTGTTTCGGTCTCTAACATTGTTACATGCTCTGGGAACATACTTTTTCCTATCACAAGACAGAGAGAAGTATCTGAGATTTGGCCCCATATCGCTACTTCAAATGTGAATTTTGACAATTTGAGCAGACTCAAGGCTTTATTGTTTCAAAAACATGTGGCACTCACTACTGCATGCAAGACCTATGCACTTCAGGTTGCAAGGTCATCAGCAGAGATACAGTTCCTTTTCAGTACTAACTTTCCAAGACACTTTGGTGAGCTCGTGAGTTGAATATTTAATGCATTCAGTACTACTGGAATCACAAATTTCTTTAAGGCTGTTGGTTCTGGTTTCGTTCACACCTTCTCCTCTATATTTGGCTTAATACCATCAGCCATCCACTCAATATTCTCCAGTATTTTCAGGGGATTTCCAATAACTTTGGCTATAATAGGTGGCATCTTGCTATTGCTACTTTTTCTGTGCAATGGCTTTTCCACTGCAACAAGGAGGACTGAAAGCGCTCCCACCAGCGCAGCTGTGTCATGAACGCATGATGCAGTACTTTGGAGCATCACTCTTGGAGCAATTGGAGTGTGACTGGTCTCTGTCATTCAGACCGATTTTGCATTGTGTGCAGCCCATGTTTCGGTGCCTCTGCTGCTCATTCGAACATGCACTGAAAGTTTGTCTTTCTACGCAGCGCTTGCTTTCATTGGACGCTGATCTGTGGATGTTCTCACTGAGGGCTCATTACCAGACATGTGCATTGAGGGTGTGCTTGCTATGAAAAGCTGCTTATGAGTTGCCCTTTGTGGATGATGCAGCTCTAAACATATTGTTAGGAACACCGTAGAATGTTGCTGCCTTGGCTGGAGCTCAGGCTTTGGAACACGAATGCTCCTTGGTTTTCCTTGGGGATGAAATTCCTAAGTAGAAGATTTCCTGTCTTCAATTCTCCTGGATTCAACTGGCAACTTCCAAAATGACTCTGACTCTTGAAATTCAGCCTTTTTCACGCCACAGTTACCAATTAAAATTACACATGCTCAAGTGTCTTTTTAACTTGTCATTATTGACATTCTTATATATATTTCTTAGGTTGAGTTTTAGTAGCTTTTATGGATAATTAGGCTTTGAACCACCTTTGAACCGGGGAGGGTGTTGTGAAGCCATTTTAGTTATAGCTTTATATACGTTATTTGAGCATACTAGGCCTGCCGCTGTGCACTTTAACATAGATATTTTATTCAGCTTAGTTTATTATTTTAACAATAGCCACATTTGTGGTCTTGTTTTACTTTCTCTATCTTGCTGTTCTTTGCCTAGGCCAGCACTGCATTCTTAAACAATATATTTATTTCACTCTGTGCTTTTCTCAAGGCAGCATTAAGATAGGTTGCCGGCAAACATGGTAACACTTTGACTCGAGGGTTCATAGAAACATACACACTCCTATGTAGGTATCCTTTCTTGGAATATCAGCAGGTTTTATTGTAAAACACTACTTTATGCACGTTAAAGGGAGATTCCAGCCAGATGACCATGACTGTGTGCTGATTGCTGCATGCTTCACTGCAGCTGCTTGTGTAGACCACAGGCTTCTTGCTCAGGTATGAGGGATGATGTCACCCAGGGGAACCTAGAGGGCAGTATTAGAGCTTAACATGCTGTGCTCTAACATAGCCTACGGAGGAACTATTTTAATGACTCTAGTGACAATTTGATAGCGTTATTTTTATGCTTTACTCTCCTTGTCACAATTTCTTATTCTGTCATGCCTCATCGTTCTAGTTATTGCAGTACATGCTTTATTATCTAAGATGCAGTTACTTCAATAAAACCTTTTTGAATTCTATTCTGCCTCTGATTGTCCTTGTATATGTGAGACTAATGTAACTGAGAGAAATGGATGAGATCTGAGTGACCATGATTTCCCTGAGGAGTCAATTGTGTCATGCTCTTGGTTGCCCAATCATCCCTGTTCTAGGGTCGAGATGAGGCACTGTATTTAGCCGGAACAAAACCCAGATTAGGTCGACAGGTGTCACCTGGAGTGGGTTTAGACTCAACCCCTCACAGTGCAAGTGATTATACCGCCCAAATCCAGTAGTCTCATTGGGATAATGAGAGCCTACACAACATTATGATGGTTATCTCTGCAAAATTTCATTGATCACCTATGTTAGTGCGTTTATGCTTGGAAGGGATGCCCTGCTCTTAGATACCCTTCAATTTTGGCCATACAAGCATGCATTCGGGCTCCCGCTGACTGCGTCCCCAGCACAGGTCCGATTAGAGTTTGGACTTGTGAATCAAACCTGGTGGAGAATGTAATCTGCCATAAAAGCATGGCATAAGTTAAGAGCAAATCAAGATCAAGCTCTTTACAGAGCCTCAAGATAGGCAGTGGGCATGGATCTAAGTTATCTTACAGGGCTTATTTGCACTCTGCATTGGAAGCAACAAGCTCAACAGCTATGTGGAATGCAAATTTATCTCATCATGCGTTCTGTCCTGCATTGTGAAAAAGCTGCGAAAATGCACTCCTTCATTGCTGATAAGCAAGCGCTTGCATCTCACACTCAAGCCTGGATGGTCCTTCTCACATATAGGATCCTGCACCCGGCAACCTACTTAAGTATGACCTTTTCGTTACATCTGAAAAAGAAAATTGATGGCTATGCATTTGGGGATCTTACCATTTTTGGCTAATCAGCCTTTGTGGAAGCATTCTGGCCCAAAATCATGCAGGCTGCGTGAAGCGGCTAAAGAGGACATTATACATCTCGTCTGTATTTGCCCATTCTTAAAAAACCTCAGGGTTGCATGGTTAAAATAAGCCTTTAATAGCCCAGGCATTAGAACATGCAGGTCAGCTACAATCAATGCTATCCATCCATCAGATCCTCAGAATAACTGTAGAATGATGAAGTTTTTAACTGCATGTGACAGTATTTTGAGAAAAATGTCGGTTGGTAGTTGACATAAACCTTCATTCAGCATGAATTCCATTGCAGTGGCAGGTACTCCTTGTTCAAACTTATCTGGGCTGCTGAAATAATATCTTATCACTATTTGGATGTTTTAATTCGGACACTTTAGTCGTCTATGGAGTCCTTTTACAAGATCATATTTAATGTTTAATGTTTTAATTATTTTCTAATTTTGTATTTGCATTTTAGAATTTGAAAGGTGTGAGCAAATTGTGATTTTTAATTAACCATAACAATAAATTGTTCTTTTCTATTCCATTACACACCTACCATTGCACAAACATCAGGCAATAAAATAACTCATAGTATGCCCATACGAGATGAGGCACCACATCAAACAGGTTAACACACACTAATGCCCACAATTAAAAAAGAATAACATACTTAAACTCACACATACAGTCAGACAGTACCAGACCAATAGCCCTTAAAACTCACCGAACCAGTGATCTCAAATAAACATTTCACCCAAGACACAGAAAAACATCCTCCAAGGTTTCAAAAACACTGCCAAATGGGCCAGCTTGAAACAGCCAGTGCGTAGTCCATTTTTTAGTTCCAGTGGGCTGTAACAGGGCTACAACAAACAGCTGCCACACTGTCCTTTTCAATTTGACCCATACTGTGAGTGAGGACATCATAAATGAAGGTCAGGAAAAACAATCAGAGTACTGTATTGGACTGACCTTTAGGGCGGTCTGACACTGTGAGAAGGGCCAGACTCAAATAGGCAGTGTGTGCCATTTGTTTTGGCTCTGAGGACTGTGACAGGGCAAAAACAAAATCACACACTGGCCCATCTGGCAGTACGAGATTGCCTGAAAGGTCAATCCAACACTGTGAGATGGAACACCAGAATGGGAGGTCACAAAAACCCAGCAGAGTGCAGTGTTGGACTGCCTTTTTGGGCAGTCTGGCACTATCAGATTGTCTAAATTGAAAAGGCTAGTCTGTTGGATGTTTTTGTTCCTAGGAGCAATATCAGGGCTAAGAAAAACAACCCATATACTGGTCCTTTCATTATAGTCTAACTGACAGTGCCTGATTGCCTGAAATGCCAATCCAACACTGTGAGTGGGAATAACAGAGTGAGGCTTCATGATAACCCTAACAACACAAAAGTATGATGGACGGAATGCTGAAGCTTTCTAAACACTTTCTAAACACTCATCCCCAGTCTCAGATCTGGGTTTAATCCATTATTCTTTTGTCCACCATGCCACCCCAATTTTTACCCAGCTATATGCAAATCAGTCTTGACTAATTTTATTTCTCCTTGTTTTTGCCTTTTCTATGTGTGCTGGATTGTGCAGCACACATAGAAAGAGCAAAATGCCATGAATAATTGTTTATGTGCAGGAAAAAAGCATGCATTCCATAATGATGATGCCACATCACCATTGTTGACTGTTTAAGTGCAAGAAGGAACACCTTCCTGCACAGAAACAATCATTCCCTTCAATGCAGACACTCTATTACTAGTGCAAGGATGCCTACATGGATGCTAGCAGTTAACTTTAGCACCAGTGCTAGAGGAAACACAGGGGTGTGCAGTATTTGTGTAAATAAGGGGCATCCGTGCATTTTAGAAGTGATGCAGCACATCACTGCCAATTTGTGAGCAGCGCCACGCTGCACAACTTCTGTGAAAATATGCCCCTAAATATTTGCCCTCCCACCAGTGCTCAATAGACTGCCTTCATGCGGCCTTTTTCCTGCTTTTGACTAGGACCAACTCCGGCATTGTCCCATCAGAAACTTGAAAGTGTTGACTCTCTGGTTGCTGTGCCGCATGATCCAAACAATCTTTACGTTTCAAATGCAGTCCAGATTTTAAAATAAAATACATTTCAAATGTGTCAGCAGTGCAATTGTATGTTGCATAATTCGATCAGACTCATGCATCTGAAGTGTGTTTTATATCCTTGAAAACAAGAGGAACATAAGAATGCAGCAGAAGATAAAAAAAATAATTTATATGATATGAAAATTAGCACATTTACAGCCATTAGCAGCTCAGAGTGTCAAAGGAAGAATACATTTGGAGGCAATGTTTTCCCTCTATTTACTGCTTGAATGGGTTCCTGTTGAAAGTTTATTGCTCTCTACTTACTCAAAAGGAATTTGATTCAGCTGATGGAGGAAAATACTGCCACTGCTTCGACTCATCGATCTCAAAACTGTATATTCTTCTCACGGTGTAAGTGGGCGGAGTTAGAGATGGGTGGGGAGTACAGAACAGTAAAGATTTGTGCTGAATAATTCACCCAAAGTGACTTTTCTGATAACTAAAGTGTACTTTGAAGCACCTTTCATTTCCTGCGCCCAATCACTGCACTACTGACTGCCTGCCAAGTGCCTCTTCCACACCTCCCCTGCATATTATGCGCATTGCCCCGGGGAGGTGTTGGTCCCTGGGGCTTTGATGAGCCCTAGAAGGGGGGGGCTGTGCTCCCCCCTATGTGTTGTGAATGCCCTGAACACCTGGACCACCGGGGGGCAAAAGGAAAAGCAAGAGTTGGAGACTGCACTTGTTCTTTTTTTTTTTATTCATGGCAAATTTTGCTAATCCTCACGATTTTCACTGTGAATTAAAATTTAAAAAATGCTTTTTACCCCTGGGGTTTATCTGGGGTACCCCTGCACCAAGGCTAGTGGGGAAGTGTAACAGTCTCCTACCACCTTTACATTTCTTTTTCCTTTTATTTTTTTTTAGATTCGCTGAAGCTGAATCTCAAAACGGCTTCCAGCACTTCCTTGATGAAGTGTTGGCAGCCAATAAGATCTCTGCAGAAGATCGGGAGCATTTGTGAAGCCTTCGCAAGTCCAGATGTACAAATGTGGTTTTCTTTTAATATTTCAAAAAGTACTGAATGGATTTACACCAAATAACAAAAAGCACTATTTCTGAACCAAGAGTTACCTTTCTGCCAAATTTGGTGTAAATCTGTTCAGCAGTTCAGTTTGTGGTCGTGTCTAAAATCACTATGGGAATTAAAATGGGAAATGCACGTTTTTTGACCCTTCCTTTTTCTCAGCCCCAGCTTTACAGCTCACCCCAAAACATCCTATGCACAACAACATTCTCTGGCACACTTTTTTGAAACATCTTGCAGAAATTCGTCAAATTGCACCAAAGATATAAGCAAGACAAAAAATACTTTTGTATGGAAACTAGGTCTATATTTATGGATCAAATCTGTTTATTATTATTTTAAACACTGAGACATGCAAATACAAATATAAAATATAAGCACAGTACATTGCAGTTCGATACATAGTGTACATCTCCGTTGTAGACGCTCTATATCCACTAGCAGAAGTCTTCCAGACTAGGCTCTAGTTCTGGCTCAAAGAACCTCGCTACAAATCTCTTATTGACAATAAACTCAACAGGCAGAGCCCCAACAGGAGATCCTTCAGACTGCGAGTCCCCTTTATAATAATCAAACAAACATACAATTAAATAAAACACTTTAACGAAGCTCCCCTACAGCGACAGTGTCAACCCACCATCTCTCCTCCACTCCAACTCTCCTCCCGCCGCATCACAGCCCATGGAAATCTCTCAGTCAACATTCTAGTCAAAGTTCAGGTCAGCCTCAAGACTCTCAAGTACGCTGGGCATGTCAACTCTTTAAACTCTGCAGAAAGAATCTGCAGAAATGGCTTCCATAGTTCACTCAGATCACCCACCCGCTGCTGCGAAGCCAATGTGAGTTTCTCCATGGCAAGTATAAACCAAAGCTTCTGGAGCCACGCATTGTCTGTCGGGACCCTATTCGTACCCCACATGGTCAGAATCAGCTGTAAGGCTGCGTTAAGTGCCAGGGCCATCTGTCTCCCCCTCAACGACCTCAAGGGAAAAGTAAGTGGATTAGGCAGCCCCAGCAAGATGTATGATGGAAATCTGGGGATCTTTGTGTGGAATGCCATGTCAATCTCATCTATTATACCCTTCCGGTAGCGATGAAGTTTAGGACAGCGCCACAGCAGGTGCACAAGTGTACCCGTGCCACTGCACCCCTCCAGCATAAGTCAGATTTACCAGGGTCCCATGTGTGAATACGCGCCAGAGTGTAGTACCAATAGGAGGCCACCTTATATGATGTTTCCGTCCCGCTGCGAAGCTGATCCTCCCAATGGAAAACCAGGCTAAACGGGTGGCCCCAGGAGTAGGACACCGCCCGCCCCCATAGGTGCTCGGTGATGGGCTTAAACTCACGCCGCCTTTGCAGGGTCCGGACCGAGAGGTCCTGGTATAATTGAAGCTGGTATCCTCTAAAAAGGACCCGTGGAATGTTGCGCGCCTTTTGCAGTATACTTTCTTTCAGCCCGAAGTTATGGACACATGCCAGAATGTCTGGCGGGCGGTCCCCGGCCCCCCCGGGCCGACCCACGCGGTGGACTCTATCAAGGGCGATCTTCTTGGATTCTTCAAGTTCTAAGATCGAGCGAAACAACGCCATCACGAAACCTCCAATGTCGTCCTTCTCAGCCCCAGACGGCACACCTCTGATGCGTATGTTGTGCCTGCGCCACCGATTCTTCAGGTCCTCCACCGTCATCTGTAGGAGGTCCTGTTGCTCCCGCAGGCGTATACCCTCCTGCTGCAGATCCGCCATATCGTCGCCGCGGGCAATTTCACCATCCTCGACCTGCGTCACGCGCTCACCCAGGGATGAAAGCTCAACTCTCAGCTCCTTCACCGCTTGAGATATGTCTTTACGGAGTGCCTGAAGGTCACTCCTGAGTGATTCAAATAAAGAGGTAAGAAAGCCCTTAGTAACTGGAGCTGTCTCATCATCCGTCGCCTCCCTCACTGCATCTGGAGCCCTCACGGTCGGCGGCTCCTCCGGCGCCCCTCCTGGCCCCTGGCGTGCTCCAGTCAGCATATCTCGCACCGACCGGTCTCACTTAGGCTTGGAGGTCGCCATTCTCTCTGCCCACCTCCTGCAGGAACTTAGATATCTCAATCTGGGCTCCTCGCAGACTCACCAAATGTCACGTCCTCCAGGCCTCAGGCCTCGCCAGGGACATCAACCTTCCACCACAGGCTTGACCTTGGGCCTCCTTCTGACAGTGCTCGCCTCTGCTCCGGAAATTACCCTTGCGTGCCGCTCTTGCCACTAAACTGCATCACTGGTTCACCACGCTGCTCAAGGGCCTCAGCCTCAGCTCCAACTGGCCACTAGGCCCAACAGTCCAGCCACTCTCCTCTCTGGGGTCCCCCAGGCCGGGCCCAGCACAAATATCCCAGTCGCCACCAGGGCCCCTACTCCAGATCTTTATCGGGCCTCCAGACCGGACCTCACCTCCCTGCAGGGGCAAGGCTCTTCTAGGGCACCATCACACCCTCGGCGCTCCTCCAGCTGGCTGTCGGGCCCGGGCTCACAACACAGAAGAGCCCGCGGCCCTCCACGCCTCCACGTCACAGGTGCCGGCCCAGAACCTCCGGGTCCGCTCACTCGGCCGCCGGAGCCTCCACCTCACGTCATCAGGTTCCCAAGGACTCGCTAATGCCGCCCCCGATCCTGGGCATCACAACCAGCACCGCCGGCCTGCCGCCTCCGCATCCACTTCACAATTAAGGGCCCGGGCGGCGGAGCACGGACAAACACGTCCGCTCTCGCCGCCATCTTGGCCACGCCCCCTAGGTCTATATTTATATATATTCACTGGAAAAAACAAAGACTACAGGGACGTTATAGTTAGGTTCTGAATTTACCCGTACAAAACCATAGAAATTCAGCAGTTGTAGTTACAGTTATTTAAAGTAATTATAACTCGCACCCTGAGGTAACTATAACTCGCGCCTTCGCCATGCACAATTTTTTTATCAATACTTCTATTGCAAATGTTGCAGCAATAGTTACAAAGATGCCATAGAAGATGTAATCAATGATATAATATGATATAATATGTGGAGTAAATTAGCTGCACTTGGTGAAGTAGTGAGCTATAGTTACCTTAGGGTGCGGGTTATAGTTACTTGAAATAACTCTATAACTGCTGAATTCCTATGGTTTTGTACAAGTAAATCAAGAACCAAACTATGACATCCCAATAGCCTTTGTTTTTTTCAGTGAACTTCTATGTTTTTTTAATGCAAAGTAATTTTTATTAATTACTACATGTTAACTCAACCACCACTGTGCATGGCCTGGCCTTGCAGCCAAGCCCTTATATCCCTCATAAGCCCTTATAACCAACCAATCCCGCACCACTCACGGCCTTTGGCTGTATGTAGCGGGGTTTGGCAACAGGGCCTGTCTGTTAGTGAATCTGTGAGTGGGTGTTTGAGTGTCGGAGTGGGTCTGAAAGTGGATGTGTGAGTCTCTTAGTAGGTCTGAGTGGTTGCATGAGTGTCTGAGTGGGGGGTGTGTGAGTGGGTGCATGTGTCTCTGAGTGCAAGTATCAGTGAATGAATTAGTGTATGAACGAGTCTGTAAATGGTTCTTTTCTATTTTTTTTGTACATCCTCAAATATTCTCGAATATCCTCGATTATCGCATATGGTGAAAAAATATTTTAAACCGATAGTTTGACCCTTAAACACCAATATATCACATCCCTGGGGTTAGGGTACCGCCACCCTGACCCCTTATGTCACTTTTAATTTTATTCTTGAGCCCCAGGGACCATGTTACTCAAAATGGCAGCCGCAACTTTCTGGTCAGATTGCGGGAAGTCAATCACAGTATTCCTGCTGTCGCACGTATTTGATAATCTGGAAAATGTTGCGAAGGATCTGCGGCCCTAGATATACAACATTATTTTACATTAAATATCCTGAAAACTACTTAATGGCTTTACACCAAATAAGTGAAAGTGTAATCTGCATACTGAAAGCTAGCTTTCTGCCAAATTCAGTATAATTGTTCTAAGGTCCTATTGGAATTAACAATGGGAAACACAACTTTCTGTGTGCAACATGAGTCACTGGAGTACTTTTTTTTTAAATGTTGGGAAGATTTGTCAAACAGTGCCAAAGATATAGGCAAGTCGAAAAACAATTTCCATGGAAACATGGTCCCAACTAAAACTACTCACACATATATATATATATATACATATATATGCATTTCTTGTGCATTGCCATTGCAAACATGACTGTTGTAAATGGTATTGTTTGTGTAGTTTGAAGTGTAGTCTCAAAAAAAGAAATGTCATCTAGTTAGTCCTACCTTAATACCACTTTCACAGAACATGAAAACCAATTACAGAAGAGAAATAAAATGCAACTCAGAAAAAAATATACAAGATTATGACAGAAAGGGAATGTACAATAAGCATTCCCATAAAAAAACGAAAACTTAATTAAAAAAATAGAATTAAATTGAATTTCATGCATATTGCTTTCTTGATCTCGAAACGAAAAACAGCTGTAAAAATATTAACTCCTGTTTTTCTACTAAATTCTATTGTATTCAATGGAGCAGCAGGGAATCCCTTTTAAAAGCTATATTGTAAGAGCCATAAAATTGCCTTATTACTGGATAGATTTTTCTTGCTTTATGTTTTATCCTCTCTGATGAAGTTAAGCAACCATGAAGTGTCATGATGCTCCCGTTTAAGGAATGTGCAATCTTGTTCCCTGAAAGCGACTATTTAGTGTACTGCCTGCGTTCTTCCCCTTTGATTAGTGTTCCTGATTAAAGTATGTTAATTGCAATGAAGCTCTGATGACATAGATACTATGATCAGAGAATTGCCCTGCATTGCTGAATAAGATGAGAACCTAATTAATGTTTAAACGGATGAATGTCACTCCTGTTGCCCCTCAAAGCATATTAGACCGCGTAAATGCTTCCGCACAGTTTGGCAGGCAGAATGCTAATATTGCCTTCTAATTATATGTTTTGTTATTTTCAGGTAGACTACATTCTGATGTGTGACTTTCTCACTAATTATCATTTCCATTAAACAGGTTTCGGCATGGTGATTGAGCTTAGTTTGATTTTCCTAAACGCCTATTTGAAATAGTAGTATAATCGCATTTGTGCAGTGTTAGCCATGTCAGTCAGAATCCTCTATGCTAAACCATTAATTATTGGTACTAGAAAAAGGAAATTTAATAGTGGGTTGATCACATAAACATCGAGGGCTCATTTTAAGTCTCATCGAAAATATTAAATAGGAGCTAATGTAATTTGCGCCTGATTTACATTGCGAGTGGAGCGCGAATTTGGCCTGAGGTAAGACATTTGCCGTGAAAATGTATTGCGGTTCACAACCATTAGAAGCTGTCATGGGTAAAACAAGCTGACAATGAGTAAAACGGGTGAATTTATCATGAGGAAGTATTGCACCCATTCATTCTTCCCCATTTCCACTTGTAAAACATGGAATCAGGGAGTAAAAGGCTCTGGGGAAAAAATGCAGGCACAATATGTTCTCAGGACATTCACGATAATCGGCTCACGTGCTAGCTCAGCGAAATAAGATGGTTTAAAGCAGCTAATAGACCATGTAGGTCTCATCAAAAAGGGCGCCCTTCACAAATGGTTGTGCACTGAAACGTTAGTTTGGGCTATTATTATTGGTTATTGGGTTGGGAGCACTGCGCTGCGGCCGGGGATCGGAACAGGCTATTGGGCCGAGCCGTGGTGTGGACACAATGATTTTCCAATGGAAAATAATATTTGCTAAATGGTACCAAAAATACAGAATGAAGCAATGGGTCTATCTTCCAGCTCATACTGTCTCCCTTTACATGCAATGAGGGAATGAATCCACTGATGCCCACCTACTTATGTCATTGTCGGTAGTTGATTTGTACACATTTGGCATGCCCACATTTGGACGTGTGATCAAAAAAATCGGAATTAGGCTCCTGTGTGTTCTCTCTTTTCACCAGACAAAACTGTATGAGAATTAGACAGAGTCGTATCTCATTGCAGAATGACCATAAATTAGCGGTTTTCTGCTGCCTTACATATAAAATAAAATGTATTCTTCAAACTTTTATCTATAGTTTACTTGGAACATATTAAAAAAACGGTACTGTGAAAAGAATGAATAATACGTCATAGCATTCAAGAACAAGAGAGGTGAAGTTTGCGCACTTCGGTTACAGCCTTCATCTGATTGAACTTTGCCACAATGCACTCCCTAATGACGTGATACAGCTGACTCTATCCACTGTGGCTTTATTCTCCAGGTGCATCCAGCCGCTGAAGCACAACTGCACCTTTTCTGGGAAACGGTGAAACCTTGATGTGACAAACCCCATTTGTGAGTTCCAAAAGCTCTGCCTCTTCCCCTGCCAAAAACTCTCAGCACTGCAGTTTTGGGCAAAAAAAGAAGAGGGTGCTTAACACACTCAACTCACATGCTGGAAAAACATGTGCAGTGCAGATTTCCTGCACACAGTGACACTTGTGAGGGAGGTGCTAGCAGTGGCGGTTCCTCCTTTGGAGCGGAGGAGCGTTGTCCTGCCCCCTTCCTCCTGCTGACAGTGCATTAAGCATGAAAATTAAATTGGCAATGGAGAGGTTTCATTACCATTTTATTTTTCAGCTGTCGAGCCGAGGAGCAGTGCTGGGCTGCGCCATTGCTACTGACTGACAGCTGGTAACAGTGGTAGTTGCTGTTTCAGTTTAAAATGTGCATGCCACTTTGGCGGGCTGCCTTACGACGGACAGCCTGACATGCACATTTTAAGCCTCTCTAAACCGAGCGGTTTTATCTGGGTGGAGAGCACGAGAGTAGCATCAGGATTAGAGCCTCACCACATCTAGTAACATGTTCTCGTTCCCTCTTGAGTCTTGGTTGGTAATTAGCTGAGTGACAGGTGCATCTGTTGGTCACCTGATATGCCAGTTGGAGGTTGTGAAGGGTCTGGGGTCAAATGGCCTCTGGCCTCAGAGCAGAATGGCCACTCCCATCTTTAGGTACTGTTAAGTAAATCGTGGGTGGTGTATACACCATTGTCACCATCTAAACTGTTCTATTCCTGGGTTATTGCTGATTCTTTGAGTGCTTTGTTGGAGTTAGAAAGTCAAGGTATGGAGCTGAGAAAGAAGCACATTCCTCCCTTGGGAGTAAGGGGTGTGTAGCATTGAAAGGTTAGCATCAAATTCCCTTGAAGTGGACACCTCCTCCTCCAGTTCAACGTGAAAGAGGCATCTCATGCCTTGCTCCAAATATCCATTTATTGTTTCCCAGAATGGTCACCAGTCACTAGAGGGGGGGGAGGTGGAGTGCAGACAGGGAGAGGTGAAAGGAAATAGAGAGACTGTAGAGTGAGGGGCAAGAAGAGGGAGGGGAAAATAGGGTGAAGAAAGGATAAAATGTGGAGGGGACATAGGGCCAGATGTAGGAACCGTTTTGCATGTCGCAAACTGTGAAAAACGCAGTTTGCGCCATGCAAAACGGCCATCGCGATGCTGATTCACATTTTGCGAGTCGGTACCGACTCACAAAATGTGAATCCGACTCGCAAATAGGAAGGGGTGCTCCCTTCCTATTTGCGACTCGCACCGCGATGCAGAATTGCTTTGTGACCGCGAAAGCGGTCGCACCGCAATTCGCAGTTAACACCCACTTGAAGTGGGTGGTAACTCATTCGTAACGGGAAGGGGTCCCCACGGGACCCCTTCCCCTTTGAGAATGTCACTAAAAATAATTTTTCAGAACAGGCAGTGGTCCAATGGACCAATGGACCACTGTCTACTCTGAAAAAATGAAACCAAATGGTTTCATTATTTTTTTGGAAAATGGGCTGCAATTCAAAAAAAAAAAACCTGCTTTTTTACAAAAGCAGTTACAGACATGGAGGTCTGCTGTCTCCAGAAGGCCACCATCCCTGTGAGTGCAGGGACTCGCTATGGGGTTGCAAACTGCGACCCACCTCATTAATATTCATGAGGTGGGTCTTTGCGACCCCATAGCGAGTCGCAGAAGGTGTCTGAGACACCTTTTTGCATACAATTTTGCGAGTTGCAAATTGCGAGTCGGTCAGAAAATTTTCTTTTGCTACATCTGGCCCTAAGTGAGAGAGTAGTGGGAAATCAGTAATCGAAGCAAGGGATAAAGAAGAAAGATAGAGGAGGAGTAAACAGAGGATGTGGTGAAGGGAGGACAGAGCCACGGGAAGGGTGACAAAAAGTCAAAGGAGGAATACAATGAGGCACTGGGAAGGGGGTGAGTGTGGGTGAATAGCGAGGGATAAGGTGAGGGGTGAATGGCGGAAGGGAGGTGGAGAGCATGAGTGAGGGGAAAGGTGGGTGAGGGCGATTTCTCGTTGCCCTCTCCGGCAGCAGAGCCAGGTTTAGAGATGTTGATGGATTGCTAGTCTGTAAAATGGTGCAAGCAGGCAGCAGCCAAGCTAGGGACAGCAGCAGACACTGCACCGAAACAGACTTTCAAGAAAAGAAGTGTGCAATGTAAGTGGGTCAAAAATTTTCCCCCCCGTTTTAGAAAGTAAGCAGCCACTACTGGGTGCAAGTGTTGTCAATGGTTATGTTGATATCCTATCAAACCACCTTCCCAAGCTGGGCCCGAACCACCACTATTGCTGGTCTTAGAGGACATCTCTAGCTGCACTTAAACAGATTTCTACTTGAGATATATGCATTCTACCCAGAGCCGGTCTGCTGGAAGAAAATTATGGAACTGAGTACCTTTTGCTGAATATTACAGGAGCAACATCGCACTGAGAGGCAGAAGGTGAGGAGGTGAGGAGGTGAGGAGGCATAGGGGTGGATAGAAGCAGACAGAGGTGGAGGTAGAGGAGTGGTGCAGTACAGGCCAAAGGGAGCCCGTGGGAGACCTCAGTGGACCTGAGAGGACAGGGGGGCAGAGCGTGGATGCTGCTATCAGCTCCTGCCAAGTGTGTGCCACGGAGCTCCGGTGGTAGCAGCCCGGCTAGTGCTGGGTGCGGCTTACAGGATTCCGGGAGGCCCCGCTCAAGCTCCCACTCAAGTTTGTGCCTTTGTCCTCAGGTTGAAAACCTATGCAAAACCCCTACTCCTGAAGCACTCCCAAATCACGTACTGCACCCTCCCAACCAGCCCCCTAAAGCTCTGCCTTAAGCTCTGCCTCAAACATACAAGTCCAAGGTTTTCAAAACACTCCATAACATTGCTGCCCCCACTCTATCAGCGGAGATCAATACACAGTGCCATAATGCCACATTTGGGCAACCTGCCCAAAGCCAGAAGCAACAATGGCAACATTAGAGGCCTCAGCCCTGGCCCCAACTGCCTTTTGATTCGGCAAAAAAGACCAACCACACACAAATTAGTCTGGAAATTCTCCAGCCTGGTGTCTGTCTGATGATTAATCAAATTATCGTCAAAATATATTAAAGCAAGGCATTCCTGGATATGGTGGCCACCCTACTCAGAGAGGGCATTACCCAACAACCCCCAGGGAGGGTGAGATGGGGGCAATGGGGAGAGAGATGGAGGGGAACACACTTAGACACAGCTAGCATGCCCCCCCCGAAGCTCCTGCAGCCACACAACAACCCCAGAGCATATGAGAGCAAGCAATTTAAAACTGCACTGGAGAGGCAGCCAACCTCCCCATATAGAGTTGTGAATTACAATCTACGAATTACTATCTTGTTTCCTTTCAGCATTCCCAAAAAGTTACTGCCTCTGCACAACAGTTTCCAAATACCTTCCAGGCTAAGAGCACTTTGGATTATATCTTCTCAACTGACAAAGCTATTAACCATCTGACATCTTTTGAAATTCCAGTGCTAAAAGCAAGTGATCATCTTCCTCTCATAGCAAGCTTTGAGATGTACCCAAGGTGCTTGAAAATGCATAAAGCAATCGGAAAGTCTCAGGGGAAAGAAGAATCACAAATAATCTGAAGAATAAAATGGGGACCCACTGCATACCAAGCATACAGCTTGTGGCTCAGCATCAATGGTCCGACTCTGTTGTCATAGAAGAGTGACTCCCTCCAAATTAAATGTCCAGATATCATCAATGATCTCCTGCAACATGCAAGATCCTCTAACATGCCCCAACGGTGTTTCGCAAAACTCCTCATTACCATTCCATTGGGGAGAGTAAGTTGAATCTTGGCAGATTGAGAAGATTACTCGATAAAACGAGAGACCCCACAACAAAAAAAGAACTAGCATTAAAACTTCGGAAAAATACAAAACAACATAAGCAGTTGATTTGTTCTATAAAATGCCAACAAGCGGAAAAGGTGTCTGCTTACATCTACTCTTTGACAAGAAAACACAATCATAGTGAACTATAGAGATATATCAAAAACAAGTCGAGCCAGGGCAAACAGCGAAGCAATGCAATGAACAAAGCCTGTTGGGCAGAACATGTAAAAGACACTCTATGCAACTGACCAACTCTACCAGGCACAACCAGACGGGAAACCGGATATAAACGAACATCAAACAGCCACTGGATTTGCTCCCTCTCCAGGGGCGGTTGTCATCATTGTGTGCAGAATGAGGTTGTCGGAGGCTCCCAGCCCAAACGGAATCCCTTGCATACATCTATAAGGGAGATCTGAAGCTCTGGTCACCAATCCTCTTTGCACTGTATGTCTATTACCTTGACTCCCAGGAAGTACCATCAAACTGGAGAGGCTCCTTACTACACCCTATTTACAAAAAGGGGGACAGGTAAGATCCAGCCAACTATCGCCTTACCGCATTCCTGGATATTGAAGCAAAAGGATTCACCTCTGTCCTTTTGGAAGAACTGCAAAGTTGGGCAGAGGCCAAGGAGATCGTGCCACTAAATCAAAGCGGCTTCAGGGTGAATTCTGTGACTACGGACAACATGGTAGCCCTTTCTTTTCTAGCTCATGAGGCGGTGGCCCAAAAATCCCCCCTACTTTTCACATGCTTCATAGATTACTGCACGGCATTTGACACCGTTGACAGGAATCTGCTATGGAACATGCTAAAAAACTGGGATATCTCAAGCAAGCTTCTAAGGGCAATAACATTGCTATATACATCCACTTGGGTAAAGGTTAAGCTGTCACCCACCACAGTCAGCAAGGAGATTCCTACTACCAATAGGTTCAAACAAGGCTATGTTTTAGCACCGCTCTTATTCAACCTCATCACTGCAGATATGTCAAAGGCATTAAAACAAGCTAACCTGATTCCACCAAAAATCGGAAATCAAAAGGTCACCTTGCTGCATTAAGCAGATGACATTGACCTGTTTGATCATTTTAAAGTTGGCTTACAAAAATCGCTAACAGCATTGCACAGGTACAACTTGGCAAATAAAATGAAGATGAATGCTAATAAAACTAAAGTAGTAATTTTCAATGGGTCATCAAAACATCAACACTTTCGCTGGAAACTGGGGCTACTCACTGTCAGCAATACGGATGTGTACAACTACCTGGGAGTTCGGCTCTCCACCAAGGTAACACCCAAAGCTCACCTTCAATACCTGAAGGCAAAGGATGACTACATAATAACTAGAATATGTCAGCTCAATAACTCAATAGAAAGCCCCTCAGCAGAATTAATTCTTCCAACTATTAAAGCCACTTTCCTCCCGGCAAAGAATCATGGTCATGAAACATTCCCCGGACAATCCATCACGCTGATAGAAAAGCTCCAAGTCCAAATCTACAAAAGAGTTTTCAAGTTGCCAAAGTATATAAGGAGCCACCTGATAAGGTCGGAATTTGGTCTGGAGGGCCAGTATTGGGCCCTGATGAGTGCCTTCCTTAAATACTACCACAGGATAATCATGTCTCCACCTAACACCTTGAAGTTAGTTCTCCCCTGCATGTTTGACATAAGCATGCACCCTTGGTCACAATACTTAACTGCAGCCTTAAATAATCTCCAAAATGATCAACCCGAATTAATCAGGATGGCCCAATCACACATCGCAATCATATCTGTGCAGAGAAGACAGACAGAAATACTTTCCCGGGCATACGATTGGGAAAAACTGAATACGACTCCCGTGCAAGAAGCACTAGCTGCTTCCTATAATAACATCACACAGCTTTTGGCACCACAGACATGTCTTACCTGCCCCATTAGGAAAGGCAGTGTGACACAAATTGCTTTCTCAAGATTGCTTGGCCTGAGGACAAAGGAGCTAAACCTGAAATGGAACTCTTTCAATATCATCAAGGGCTGCAGGCTTTGTGAATATAAATCAGAAACCTTCACCCACCTACTGAGCTGTTGTCTGGCCCTAATGAATGCACACCGCTCTCTTCTAAGACCTCTCTTTCTTTTTCACAGTCTAAGATCCTGCACAGAGGCCACATCCCTGGTGTTAATTGTAAAGGAACAAGCCAATCTGGCCAAATTCAGCAAGTTCATCAAGCAGCTTCAAGCTGAACTGACTGCCCATACAATAGGCCCTTAGACCTTGTTTCAAAAACTTATTTTTCTGACTCAGCCCCCTCAGAGTAAGGCAACCAGACCAGACTTATTCCTCATACCAATTTACTTTATGAACCCATACCCAGGAGATTATCTCTCAGAGACCTTTTTAATGTATTTTTATGTATATTTGGCTTGGCTTTTGCATAACGTGTTCTGTTTGTGAAGATTTTAAGTAATAATGCGGTAAAATGATGATGATGATGAGTGGGAGGTTACTGGAGCAACCACCTTGGAACATGCATCCTGTCTGCACAGAATTGTAATTCCACTCTCACTGAGTTTGGAGTTCTAGGACAGCACTACTCACACATACAAATTATACTACATATCACTTACTAGCTGACTCAGCACATCTTGCACAAACCTGATTCAGCTGTTATCATTGTTCCCTCCCTGATATATTTTGAAGACTTGCTTCATTGTCCCAGGCACTATTTGTGCAGCACTTCTCAAAAACATGGTACCTATTTAGTGCTGTGTTCTAAATGCATAGCACATCTGTTTAATTCTAACAATGCATGACAGCTTGTCTATATCGTATTACTTGCTCAGCAAGACCTACTGGACAATCTATGTCATGTCCTTCACCTATAACATCCCTGCATTATTTTCCACTAATGATCCCCTTTGACCTACTTAAGGGAGAATAGCTAATGCTCATTCAGACTACAATACTCTTCAAGCCTGCTCTTGAAAGACCTGACATATGTTAGGGATGTATTTCCTTGTCCTTCTACTCCCTCTGTTGGAGTTCAACTGTTCTTGCCAGCTGCTTTTCTTTGAGGTGCTGCCGAACAACTTAAAAAAAAAAAACAATGATGAGGGCCAAGAAAAAATGACTATGATTTCTCAGGAGTCACTGAAGGCAGATGGAAAGGATATCAACATCTTAACTGACACAGCATAAAAGCCCATGCTGAAAGAAAACAAAAATTAAATCACCTCATTCGGTATTTGATGCCTTCAAGGAAAGTTTAGAAGCTACAGATAGAAATCTTATTATGGTAGAATCTCAACTGCTAAACTCATTCAACTGTGGCAACAATCTGTGTACTTCATTAAAAACCGATTTAGAAGGTAACAGCAGGAGAGACCATATAAGATTTTATTTCGGGTTTACTAACAAGAAGCACAAACCTACATTGGTGCTTTACTCATGAACTTAATTTTGAGTGTCATGGAAATTGACTATCAGCCAACAAGGTGTGCTCATGCCACCCAAATAAGATTGAAAAGCCTAGTCCTATTAGAGCCTCCTTTTTACTACACTGTCACATGAGCCATATCATCCTTACAGTTAGAAAGCATGACCTCCTACTAGCACAAAGATTGCACAATGTTATTTTTGACTAACTTTAACTATGAAAATACCTTTATACGAAAATGGTTTCTAGCTTTGATAAATATTTTCTAAAAATCAGTATATTAGGTTTGGTCAAGGGTGACCTATGAATATGCTCATCAAGACTGATGGAAAATCCAAAGAATACCATGATCCTAGAGAACTGGAACAATTCAGGAGCACCTTAAAATCCTAGCAATGGAGTTATGACTTACTGCAAATCCTAAAGGTAATTATTATTAGCCAATGCTGCAACATCTGACACTCACAGTGGGCAACCTAAATTACAGCCTGCAACCTTTCCAACTAAAACTAAGGCCCATATTTATACTTCAATTGTGCCAAATTTGTGTCATTTTTTTACGCAAATTCAGTGCAAACCTAACATCTAGCTTCAAAATATAGGAGTTTGCAACATTTTTTGGATGTGTGCACCTACCAATGAGATGCAAGATAGACATTCCCATCTAAAACAAATGGTGCTATCCCCACACCCCCATATTTATCCCCCGTGCAAAAATGACGCACAGGTGGTAGGAGGGGCTAGATAATGGTGCACAGCTTGCTTTGCACCATTATTTAACGCCTGGGACAGACCAGGCATTAAGGGACCTGTGGACCCATTTTCATGATTAAACATCATGGAGTGGGTCCACAGGTGCCCTCCCCAAGCCCCAGGAAAACCCCCACCCACACCTGAAAACAATCCAGGATGGGAGACCCCATCCCAGGTGAGTAGGGTAAGTATAGGTAAGTATATATATATTTTTTTAAGTGCCATCGGGAGCCCTACCTTGTGGCCCCATGCATGTCACAATGTGCCCCCTGGGCATGGTGCAATGGCCATGCCCAGGGGGCACTTGTCCCCAGTGCTGGCCATTGGGGTGATGGGCATGGCTCCTGTCTTTCCTAAACAAGAGTAATTTTTTTGGTGGTTGTGCGCCGGGAAATGGCTCTAGTCTTGTTAGAGGCATTTTTTTGTCTCTTACCTAGGCTAGCATAATTTTCTAATGCACAACCCCCTCCTTCCCTACCACCACCCCCACCCCCACCCAACTAGCATCTGTTTTGAAGACGCTACTGAAAGTTTAGTGCCGGCTTGCACCATTCCTTTAATATGGCGCACGGCTGGTGTTGTGGAATGGTGCAAGCCGGTGCTATACTTTTTGCTGCAAAACTGTATTTGTGGCAAAAAGTATAAATCTGGGCCTAAATGCCTTTGAACCATGCATATAAAAGAAACACCTCTCGAGACAGGGAGAAATCTAGATTAGTCTTTCAGTTGTGATATGAGCCACCGAATAGAGACTGCTTTGACTGTCCAATCCAGATGTAATCTGTCATAAAATGTCATGACACCTGTTTTGTGGCCTGCAGGAAAAAAGGAAGATAAATAAGTTATAGACTGAATGATTGGCAAAGCAATTAGCTGTGTCATCAGTCCATATAAAGTATGAAAATAAATGACCATCAGAACACTTTTCTCCCCTGAGAGATTAAGGCCCTCATTACAACCCTGGTGGTAAATCTTGCTTACTGCCGTGCTGACAGCCGTCAAGACACCGTGGCGCAAATCCGCTACAGGTATTGAGACCCACAGCTCGTAATCCGCCACAATACAGACACCCACACAAGTCC
The DNA here is from genome assembly GCF_031143425.1 of Pleurodeles waltl. Lineage (NCBI taxonomy): Eukaryota > Metazoa > Chordata > Amphibia > Caudata > Salamandridae > Pleurodeles > Pleurodeles waltl. The sequence continues at coordinate 253,801,202 of NC_090438.1, read as the reverse complement.
GCCACACCAAAGGCCAGTGATAAACTGGTGATAGCAAAACCTACACCGTCACGCCAACAGAACTACGCCCACACTATCACGACCCACGAATCAACGCAGCGGTCATTCAACCGCGATAATCCATTGGTGGTACACACCGCCGAGCTCAAAATACATTCACACTTACAAAACACAACCACATTGGACAATTCAAAATACACACACCTCATACACATGCATACACCACACCCACACACCCAATCAAATATAAAGCACACACCACATTACCCAAAACCCCTTACAACTACATTTTTGGAAGAAGCACAGAGAGAGAGAATAACTAACACAACACCAGCATCCACAGGCACACAATACCATCACTCATACAACATCCACGCACCTCAAACAACACACCCAACACAACACATCACACATCACAACAAACAGCACCTCACACATCACCCACACCACATAATGGCAACTCAAAGACACCCCAGGTTTTCTGAGGAGGAGCTCAAGGTCATGGTGGAGGAAATCATCCGGGTAGAGCCACAGCTATTCGGATCACAGGTGCAGCAGACATCCATTGCAAGGAAGATGGAGCTATGGCAGACGATTGTCGACAGGGTCAACGCAGTGGGATAGCATCCAAGAACACGGGATGACATCAGGAAGAGGTGGAACGACCTACGGGGAAAGGTGCCTTCCATGGTATCCAGACACCAGGTAGCAGTACAGAGGACTGGCGGCGGATCCCCACCTCCTCCCCCACAACTAACAACATGGGAGGAGCAAGTCTTGGCGATCATGCATCCTGAGGGTCTCGCAGGAGTAGCAGGAGGACTGGACTCTGGTAAGTCATGTCTTTACTACTATATCCCCCCACCATACCTGCATGCCATCACAAACTCCTAGCCCAACCCTCACAGCCACCACCCCAACACCCCACAGACACCCCACTATCACAATCCACACATCCCTAAACCAAGCCCTGCATGTCACACCAATGCATGGACACCCATCACCAAAGCATGTCCAGTACAGATACTCACCCAGGCCCCAAAATTAACAATCACACAAGGCCACAGACAATAAGCCAAGCACAGGAGTAAAGGGTAACTCACACATTGGACAAGATGGCACACACATATACAATAACTATGCATTTACCTCCCAACAGGACCCCTACCCAATGTCACCGGAAAGGAGGTGCCAGACATATCCAGTCCCCCCACAGAAGAGGCCCACAGTGACGACAGCAGCTCTGTACACCTGGATCAAGATGACCAGCCCGGCCCATCTGGGACCTCAGGACAGTCGGTTCCCCTGACACTGTCACAAACAATCACAGAACCTCCTCCCTCAGCTAACACCAGCACAAACCCACCCAGTGGGCCCATCCTTCTGTCCCCAGGACATGTCAATCAGCAGTGTGTCCACCACTACAGGGACCCCAGGCAAACCCACTATCCCAAGAGAATCAGGGACCTGGGGTCAGTGGCAGTGGGCACACAGTTCAGGGGACAGAGGCACAGGATAACAGGGAAGCTGGGAGGACTGCTGTGCGACAGGGGGAGGACAGGTCCATGGAACCCATTCTCCACAAGGCACTCTCCAACATCATGGGAGCATACCTTCATTCCTAGGAGACTATGGGCACGGTACTGGCCAAGTTTCAGGAGACCCAGCGGCTGCAAGAGGAACACTACCTTGGGATCAGGGAGGACTTGAAGTCCATTAACACCCTGGTCACCATTGCAGGGGTGTTGGCAGACATGGCCAACACCAAGAGGGACACAGTGGCACACTAACGGGCCCCTGACACTAGCCTGAACGATGAACTGCCCTTCACCTCCGCCAGCTCTAGTGGACAGGATGTCCCACCTCAGGAACAACAGGCCAACAACACCCCACTTCCTGAAGAAGGAGAACCACCCCACAAATGGTCCCTGAGATCCAGGAACAAGACAAAGAACATTACCAAGACTCCCGCCAGGAAATAAGACTCTCCTGATTGTCACCCTTCTGTCCCCCTCTGTTTTCCCTATCCACCTTCAACTGCCATTACTCCACTTCCCATGCCCCCTTGGACAATGCACCTGTGATGCCAATAGACTGGACTCCACCATGGAGATTCCTCCACCATCACCCCAGCCCATTGCACAGCCCCCTCCTCTTATTAGCACAGAAATAAATATCCTTGAATCACAAAACAATCTGGAGTGACTCTGTACTTTCACAAATTTGTTATTGCAACCTCTCAGAAAAATAGCAATTTCAATGTTCATTTTCACATACCAATGTTAGACAGTTGTTGGGCAGCAGTAAACATAGCGAAAGGCAGAAAGTGGTACACAGATCTCTAATATGGAAAGCCAAAGTGAACTGTCAGGGTCCATACACAGAGGCAAAAAGGCAGAATCATGCAATGTCTTACAGTAATCTGATATGAGAGGAGCAGTGCCAGTCTCTTACCTGTGTCTCACTGAAAGTATTGCATGATGATGTTGTTTCGGTTGTCTATATCTTCTTCTGCTGCCTCCTCTTCTTCACTGTCCACAGGCTCCACAGCTGCCAAAAGACCAACATCAGGCCCATCCTCCTGCAGCAAAGGCACCTGGTGTCGCAAACCAGGTTGTGCAACATACAGCATGCCACGATTATCTGGCACACCTTCTTTGGTGAGTAGTATAGGGAGCCACCTGTCAGATGGAGGCACCGGAACCTGGCCTTCAGGAGGCCGAAAGTACACTCAATTATCCTCCTAGTTCGCCCATGTGCCTCATTGTAGTTTTCCTCTGCCCTTGTCCTGGGATTCCTCACTGGGGTCAATAGCCATGACAGGTTGGGGTAACCAGAGTCACCTGCAAATATTGAGGGACAACTGTGAGACATACACCAACCATTAGGGGCACTACCATACCCAGACACCTATGTAATCTGTGTTTGGACCTTGGGCTCACCTATTAGCCACACACGGTGCCTCTGGAGTTGCCCCATCACATAAGGGATTCTGCTATTCCTCAAAATGTAAGTTTCATTCACTGAGCCAGGATACTTGGCATTCACTCTGGGACATGTACTGATCTGCCAAACACACCATCTGCACATTCATCGAATGGTAGCTTTTGCAGTTTCTGTACACTTGTTCATTCCTGCGAGGGGGGAAAAATGCCACATGTGCACCATCAATGGCACCAATGATGTTGGGGATATGTCCCAGGGCATAGAAGTCACCTTTAACTGTGGTCAAATCCTCCACCTGGGGGAAAACGATGTAGCTGCCCATGTGTTTCAGCAGGGCAGACAACACTCTGGACAACATGTTAGAGAACATTGGCTGTGACATCCCTGATGCCATGGCCACTGTTGTTTGAAAGGACCCACTGGCCAGGAAATGGAGCACTGACAGGACCTGCAGTAGAGGGGGGATTCCTGTGGGATGGCGGATAGCTGACATTAGGTCTGGCTCCAACTGGGCACACAGTTCATGGATTGTGGCACAATCAAGTTTGTAATTGATAACGATGTGTCTGTCTTCCATTGTCGACAGGTCCATCAGGGGTCTGTATAACGGAGGATGACGCCATCTCATCATCCGCCCCAGCGGACGTGCCCTATGGAGGAGAAGGGTGAGCAAAGGGTCATACACCACATAGGTTTCACAAGGGTGTTTAGAACAAATGTGATGTAATCTGTGTTTAGCCCTGTATGTCCGTATTCCTGCATAAAACTGTTAGTTGGCCTGCAATGTGGCCACCTGAAATGGCGGCTGTCTGACCTGTAAGGAGGGACAAGGGGAAATGAGGTAACTATGCTGGCATTGTACACCGTCGCTGTAGGCAGACGAAGACCGCGGCACAATTCAGCATTGGTTATCATTGGGCCCTATGGGTTCCAGGAGCCAATGACGATGTACGCCTGCGGTGACGGTACGCACAGCCATGGACGTGACCGCCATTTTCTATCTGTTCACTCACTTGATACCTGACCTTCAAAAGGACAGGTCCTACACTGCAAGTGTTGCTGTGACCTGAGTTTGGAAGCGACAATGGCTACAGTGTCTGGGAAAAGGGCCCCTGCCTTCACTGCAGAGGAGTTGGAGAAACTGGTGGCTGGTGTCCTCCCCTAGTACACGCAACTCTACGGTCCACCAGACAAACAGGTGAGTACACTGTGAGCATGATAGATTGGACATGAATGTAAGGCGTGGCGTCGATGGAACATACAGGTGGGGGGTGGGCAGAGGCCAGCATGTGAGGATGGTCAGTGTATGTGTTTGTGGGCCAGGGTGGAAGGTTGTGGCCAATGAGTAAGAATAACCGGACGGGGAAGTAAAATCCATTCCTACTTTACATTTCCTCTAGGTCAGCGCCCACCAGAAGAAGCGTATTTGGCGTGCCATCACCAAGGAAGTGCAGACCCTGGGGGTCTACCATAGACAGAGCACCCACTGCCGCAAACGATGGGAGGACCTGCGCCCCTGGACCAAGAAGACGGCGGAGGCCCAGCTTGGGATAGCCTCCCAACGTGGAAGGTGTGCCCGTCGCACCATGACCCCCCTGATGTACCAGATCCTGGCGGTGGCATAACCGGAGTTGGATGGGCACTTGAGGGCATCACAGCAGCCACGAGAGGTGAGTACATGATGCACTCATGCAGCTGACTCTGTGCGCTTTATGAGGTTTCTGGGTGTGGGAAGAGGGCTGTGGGTTCCCCTAGGGAAGGGCAAGCGTGCCAGGGTAGATCCATTGTTCGGCAGGCTCAGTGCCAGTCCAACCCCAAAAGTGGTAGTGGTCCTCTACACCTAGTCAGGCTCTTGAGGGTTCCAGGTGTGCATCAAATGGGTATAGGCACAGTCCACCAGGGGCATGTGAGTTGCCCCTGAACTGTTAGTGCATGGCCTAGTGCATAGGGCTGCTCCCTGTGTGTTGTGTCCGCCAACGATGGTGTTGTTGCAGGCATTGACCATGTCTCTCCTCTGTCTTTCCCCCTCTTTTTGTTTTGTTACCATGTCCTTCTGTGCATTAGCATCATCTGCTGGAGGAGCAGTGGCACCGGAGCAGGAGGGAGCTGCAACCCACATGGCCCTGGAGGGTGAATGTACAGAGTCGGGGACAGGAAGAGACACCAGCAACAGCGACTCCTCCTCTGATGGGAGCTCCCTTGCGGTGACGGGCACCTCTGTGCCCACCGCAACAGGTACAGCCTCCACCCCCCCTACCAGCACCGCCCTCCCAGCAGCCCCTCATTGAGTTTCCTGTGCCCGTTCACTCAAGAGGGTGGGCATCTCCTTCGCCCCAGGCACCTCAGCCCCTGCCCCAGTCAGCCCTGCTGCCCTCAGTGAGGAGGCTATTGACCTCCTGAGATCCCTCACTGTTGGGCAATCAACCATTTTGAATGCATTCCAGGGTGTCAAGAGGCATTTGCAGCAAACAAATGCATACCTGGAAGGCAGTCATTCTGGCGTGGCATCCCAACAGAGAGTATTTCAGGCTCTGGCATCAGTACTGACGACAGCCATTGTCCCTGTGTCCAGCCTCCCCCTCCAACTTCCACTACCCAGACCCAATCCCCTGTACCTCAGCCTATCCCAAGCACACCATCAGACCAGCATGCACACTCATCAACACACAAGAGTGGACATGGCAAACATAAGCACCACACATCCCACAGGCACTCACACAAGCACCATCCCCTGGCAGACACACAAACATCCACTGCCTCCACTGTGTCCCCCTCCTCCATGTTCTCCTCCTCCCTCCCAGTCTCGTCTCCACTCACACCTGCATGCACTACTGCCAGTACCTCTATAACCAGCACGCCCATTACCACACACCGCTCACGTGGAATCACCACCCCTGTTACCATTCACACATCCCCTGTGTCCTCTCCCAGTGTGTCTGTGAGACCTCCTCCAAAAGTACACAAATGCCGGCACACACCCACTCAACAGCCATTCACCTCACAACAGCCTCCAGCCCATGCACCCTCACCCAAATTCAGCATACGTACACCTCCTACAACCACTACCTCTTCCTCCACTCCCAAACCCTCTCCATCTTCCCGTCCCAGTGTGTCTAAAAAACTTTTTCTCACTAACTTTGACCTCTTCCCTACACCTCCCCCACGTCCTTCCCCTAGGGCCAGGAAGATGAGATCCCAGTCCAGCAACTCAGCCACGAAATCCTCGAGCACTGTGGTCCCTGCAAGTCCTGTAACATCGCGGGCCGCACCCATCAGGGCTGCCAGTGTGCCACCTAGTGAGGCCAAGAATCACCCTATTTCACCACCTGCCAAGTTGAAGAAGGGGACATCATGCCGTAGGGAAAAGCTGCACCAACCAAGCAGCAAGGCCTCCTCCAAGACAAAAGAGGACAGTGCCAAGGTCCCAGCAGCGGCTTCCAAGTTGGGGAAGGGACACAAGGCTAAAGGGAAATCAGCTCAGGGCACGGAACCTCAGGGTGTGTGACTAGTGACACCCCTTCTGCAAGACAGAACAGCAACCTGTACGGTGGTGGCCACCGCCGCAACCACCACCACCTGCAATGCCACCTGCATGCCCACCTGCATGTCTGCTGCCTCTGCTATAGTCCCCAGGATCATCCCCAGCGGGCAGCCATCAAAGGCTGCAGGAGATGTCCTGGTGTCTCCCTCCACAGGTGCTGACACATGCACCACCGCTAGCATCTCTGCCACTGACACCGCCGCTGACACCGCCGCTGACACTGCCGCAACCACCACAACCTGCCCCGCGACGTACTAAGACTGTGCCACCACAGCCGACATGACCCTCATCCCCAGTGGGAAGTCGTCCGAGGCTGCAGGAGATGTCCTGGACTCTGCACAGCGCACATGAGGCACCACAACCCGCACTGGCAGTACCAGAAGTTGGCAGGCTATCTCGCCGCAGGGTGGAGTGTGTCTCTGCCTCCATGGAGTATCAAGCTACGTGTTCCCAGGAAATCTTGTGGCTCTGACACCCAGGTGCGGGAATGGGAGCCAAACCCCCTCCAGAACCAGTGGAGAACAGCATCCACAACCCCAGTCCTTGGCAGGATGAAGCACTCTGGGCACCAAGCCCCCTCCAGAACCAGTGGAGAACAGCATCCACTACCCCAGTCCTCGGCAGGATAAAGCACTCTGGGCTCCAAGCCCCCTCCAGAACCTGTGGAGAACAGCATCCACTACCCCAGTCCTTAGCAGGATGAAGCACTCTGGGCACCAAGCCCCTTCCAGAACCAGTGGAGAACAGCATCCACTGGAGAGGCTGTGGCTTTGCGCTCCCCAGGACCAAACAGTGTGCAATCCACCCACTTGACAGACTTGTGAGACTGTGGCTTTGCACTGCCCAGGACCAAACAGTGGGCAACCCACCCACTTGAGAGACTTGTGAGACTGTGGCTTTGCACTCCCCAGGACCAAACAGTGGGCATGGAGCACCCTCGAGGAGTAGTGGCATGGTCCCATCATCCGGCTGAGGTGCCCCCTCCCCTTCCCCCTGAGGTGGCTGTTTTTTTTTTACCTGATGCCCCAGCAGTGTTCTCTCAGTTTTAAGGCAGGTATCATGTGTGCGCTTCGCCCATGCATTTTGGGACTACTGATCCACGGACAATGAATGGAACACTATCCGTACTTGTGTAGTCGATGTACATATTTGTATATAATGATCTGTTACAGACCTGTTTCCATAGCTGAATTTTCGATGATTACACTTGTTACAATCATTTCCTTTTGTCCTTGCGTTCTTCCAGAGGGATACTGGGTGTATATGTAATGTTGTTGCATGTATTTGTGTGTATGGTGTTGGGGGTGAAGGTGGGGGTGGGGGTGTTGCGTGTGTGTGTCACTCTCTTTTTCCTCCCCCTCCCCTGTGTGCTAGGTGCAGTACTCGCCATGGTCGTCGCCGCCGTCTTTGATGTTCCTGGTAGAAGAGGAGGTAAACCAACATTAGTAGCACCTGTAACTCGGGCTCCATGGTGTACTGGCTCCTCGTTGGGTGTCGAGAGGTGAGTGGTGCCCTTCTGTGTACTGTTTCCGCTGTGCTTTTGATGGTGTTGGTACCGCCCCGGAAAAGCTGATGGATTGGTGCCTTGTAATACAGTGGGCGGTACGTTGTCTTCCACCTGTCTGTTGGCGGTTACCGCTGCGGTGTTTGTTTCTACCGCCGTGACGGTCGGAGTGGTAAAGTGGCTGTCTATGTTGGCGGTTTCCGCCATGGTCGTGATTCCCTTTTTTTTAACCGTCGGCCTGCTGACGGTATTACCGCTGCTTTAACACTGACCACGAGGGTTGTAATGAGAGCCTAAATGTCTTTATTCTTGGACATTGATTTGCGAACCACCTTTCCGGTGATTAGTGCTGTCCTTTTTTAAAACAGAGTTCTACTGTTATTCATGCAAAAGATTAGGCCCCAAGACTCACCTTCAAATGCCTCTTGGTCAAGCTCCTGTCCATTGCAAGAAAGGCTGCCTTGTAACAGTCCTTTATATTTACTGATGGTTACCATTGATATTCTTTATGTCATGAATGTCAATGACCTACATAACTGTGAGTTACATATTAAACTGTTCTCTTTTCTTTCCACTAAAAAACAAACACCAGTCTGCTGCAACATACTCATCAATAACAGATTGAATCAAATTAATTGAGGTGGGATTGTATGGAGAAATTCATGTTCTTAGCATGTGTATTGAATCACACATCATAAATCTCAGGGCTTAAAATTAATGGGATTTAAGAAAGGAGATCTGTATATAATCATCCATAGATTCATCTAATTTTCTGTAGAAGGACCATCACGAAATTCCAAAACAGAATTCAATTCTTTAAGACCTAGACTTGATTAAGGGTTCTGTATCTCCTTCCAAATGTTATGGGTTGCTGGCAAAGCTTACCTACGTTGATGTCTGAGATTTGACTATAATGAGACAGACATGCCTCACCATAGCCCTGTACATTTGCAACTCTATTTGATTGGGTAGTTCCCTAAATGTAAACCAGAGAATGCCCATCACAAAAGTCAAACTTCATGAGGAGAAGAAGAAACAGGATGAAATTCTGTAGGACTATCTATGGATGAATGATGGTTTGCTGGCAAAGCATATCTGTGTGAATCTCTGATGAAAGATTTGACCATTATGAGACAGGTTCCACTTACAAGAAAGGGCTGGAAGGCAATATTAGGAATCTACCATGCAATACATCTCCTCCACATTAGACTCACTGGTGAAAAAGTCCATTTACACATCAAGTAGGAACATTCTAAACAGGATAGAAAACAAGAATGATACTTGGCCTGCAGCTAAAGCAGTGGGACCCCATGCCCATCATTACTGCTATTGAGTATCAGCAGGATTAAATGATAACCCACCCACTGGCTATAACTCAAGAGTCTGCAACATTTTTGTCCACCTTGCGCTTGCCTGAGGAGCACAAGGAGCAAGAACAATGTTTCCTGCATGGCATGACACTGCCCTTCTTGCCCCTGAAATACAAAGGGACAGATGTATCAGAGTCTGTCAGGAATATAAATACAGATGGATCACCAGAAGAAGGTGCCTTCTGATAGAATTCAACAAAGTCAGTCCTGGCAAATTGATTCCTTTTTGCAGAAAATCTTCAAACAAGCTGAAAATGATATCTGACTGAAACTGAAATTCTGCCCTAGTGCAGGAGCTGTGGAGCAATTTTCTCTATGTGCATAAACATAACGGAAATTACTAAAGTACTGCCATTTAGTCTAAGGTGTACCCTTTCTTAATCCTGAAGGACTTTGTATCAGCAGATCATCAAGAACCTATTTATGTACACTCTTGCAGATTTTTTGCTGGACACCTACCTGGCTTTTGATTGTATGAAATGATGATACATGCTCTGTACCTTAGAGAGGGCAAGCCAAGCACTGCACATAAAAAGTCATATATATATATATATATATATTTATATATATATATATAGAGAGAGAGAGAGAGAGAGAGAGAGATATAACAGACTAACCACCAAGTTGAACTACAGTGTATTCCTCTCAGACTCATTCATTATAGGCAAAGGTGCACACTAGGGGTGCACCTTTGTTCCCTTTGTACTTTCTAATATCACTGGAGCCATAGATGGCCAAAGCGAGGCATACAATCGGAGTAACCAAGGTCAGAGAAGTTAAAGTAATTATAAATGTAAATGTTATGCTGTTGATAATCAAAGGTCTTACCACATCTCTACCAGCCTAAATGTTATTAAATATGGCACAATTATCCTTTCATGGTACATGATAAACCGGGCCACATTCAAAATACTCCCTAAGAAGTGTCATACAGATAGGCAATTGCTGGGTGCTCTGCCTTTCAAGCGGATGCCTCACTTCTTAGGTGTGAAAATGAGTTATGTCTTTAATGCTATGACTCTGTAAAACAAGACTTAAATAGGATTATCCAAATGTGAAAAAAAAATATCTCTCACTTTGGTGCAGATTACAGACGTCGTCACGATGTTGGTTACATCAGAATGTAATATAAGATTAGTTCCTTTCCAGAATGGGGAAATAATAGAAATTTGGTTAAGTGGCATTCAGAGAGTTTCACCACGAATTTTGATGAAATGGCAGCACAAGCAGTACTCCATGTCTCTAAGATCACACATTTGCCCAAATACTTTGCTTTTGAAGTCTTGCGTTGGACAAAAACAGTGTCTAAACCAGCTGCTCCATGCACATATAAAAATATTTGCAAGGTAGGCATTCCCCCACAAAATCTAATCAAAATCTAACACTGTGATATTTATGTGTTTACCAATGTGTGAAGCATCATTGGGGTAGCATAGAAAGCCTAAAATGCTCCAAGAAAACCTTTGCATGGGCAAACCAGGATTAGTAAATGATGCAATGGCATTGAACATCAAAAAATACTTTTACAAGCTCAAATACACCGTGGAGGTTGTGATCCTGCAGCGAGGAGTCAGAAGGAGACAGCCACCACCCTGAAGGCAGTGAAGAAGGAAGGAGTGTGTGCTCTGGCAGTTAATCTCCCTCATTAATCTCAGGGAGGATCTATAATTGAATTGCTCCACAACACTGGGCCAAGCCTCCTGCCACCAACTGCCAGACCCACAAACATTCCTCCACAAGTAAAACTGATGGATGTGCTCCACATGCTGGTATCTGGTTCCTTTCAGGTCACAACAGTCAAAGTGGCAGAAATATCACAGGTATCATTTTCTGCTTTCCTTATCCTCCGTCCTGACGCTATAATCAGGCTCACAATACAGTACCTCCTCGTCCTTAAAACCCAACAGCAACAACTGGACACCAAGCATGGTTTCTATGCCATTGCTGGATTTTCCCATGTTTTAAGTGCAATGAGTTGAATATATGTGCAATTGGTTCCTCCTTCTGAAACATCCTACCTGTACAGACACAGGAAGCACATGTATTCTATCAACGTCCAGGCCATAGTGGACCATTAGTGGATGTATATTAATGTGCTGGCCAAATACCCTGGAATTGTACATGACACCTGCATCCTCCGGCACCGTTCATCAATGAGTGCTTCCAGAATTGGCAAAATGGGAATGCCTTACTTGTTGGTAAATAAATCTGAAGTATGCAACATACCAACTATTAATTTGAAATGTATGACATAATAGCCATCTTTGTGTATGCCTATGGATCTAGGGTCATTTTTATGAGAGGTGTGCCTCATGCTTCTCCGTCCATCATGGTACATGTGTGATGCAAGCCTTTAAGCCAGATTGTTGAAGACACACAAAGCCACTTTGTGTGGCTTTGAAAGGTATTACAATTTTGCAGTAATACAACACAGTCCAAAATGATGTGTTGCATTACTGTGTTCAAGGGAGGTGTCCCCTAAATGTTGTGTGGGTGTTTCCATGCAACTTCTAGGTTTATGATGCATGTCATGCATACCAAACAAGGTTAACCTAGGAATGCAGCAAATAAATATACCTCTCCAGGTGAGGCATGTTGAGGATAAATTACTTATTTAATTGATGTTACTTCCTCTTTTCATGTGTGCTGCATTCTGTGGCACACATAGAGGAATATTCCTCCAATTATTTTTTTGTGCAGGAACACCATGGTGCAAGGGTGCCTGTATTTGTACTAGGCAGCAAATTGTGTGCCAGGGCAGGGTGAAAGGACAGGAAAGTGCCATATGGCTTAAATCCTGTACCACAAACACATCAGCAATGCCAGCAAACATGCCCTAGCCACCCAATTTCAGACGAGCTCCAACAGCACAAAGGAGCTCTTCAAGATCATTAAAATTTCTCAACTTCTCTGCTTAAGAGAACTGCATCAACTCCACACAGAAGCTTTGCCCTCGCGCGACTTCTTTCATGAGACAATAGCCATAATCTACAAACATTTTGCTCCCCCACCATTTGCCACCGACTCCATCAATTTGCTCCTCCCCAGACACCAACATCCCCCAGAACCTTCCAGACACCTCAACAAACTGCACAATCACTAACTGGGAACTCATTACTATGAATGACACAACTGATCTCATGGGGTTCATCCACTCTGGATCCCCGTCAGTCCTCCACCCTCACTACAGGTTCAACTTAGGCACTAGAATCATCACTAGCAAACTCACTGACATCCTCAACTCTTCAATAGGCTTAGCCACCTACCCGGAAGACTGGAATACATGGGAGTCAAGTCCCTGCTCAAAGAACCATCCAACAATTCCAACAAACTCAAGAACTACCATCTGATTTCCTTGCTCCTGTTCCCAATTTAGGTACTCGAAAAAGCCATAAACCAACAGCTCATCACCTGACTAGACGAAAACAATATCCTTGATGTCTCAATCAGGCTTACGAGCTAACAACAGCACAGAAACAGCCCTCATCACAGAAACTGACAACATCAGACTTCTTCTGGAGCAAGGGAACTTGGCTGCCCTCATCCACCTTGACCTCTCAGCAGCTTTTGACACATTATCACGCCACACTCTGCTCACAAGACTCCATCAGATCGGAATTATAGGGACAGCTCTAAAATGGATTACTTCTTTTCATTCAGGCAGAACTCAGAGAGACCACCGCTCGCTCATCACCTCTAAACCCAAGGATATCATCTGCAACCTTCCTCAGGGATCATCACTTAGCCCCATCTTCTTCAACACATACATAGCCCCCCTGACCGACATCGTCACAAACCATGGACTCAACATAATCTAATATGCAAATGACACTTGTCCTCTCGCTCTCCAAGAACGTATCCAGAACAAAAATCAACTTCCACAACTGCATGAACAAGGTTTGAAAATGGATGAGGGACAGATGCATCAAACGTAACAATGTTTGGCAACACCACTTCTCTCACCTGAGCTGGGACCCACCCCACCCTGCCAACCACACCAGGAACCTTGGAATCATAGTAGACAACAAACTCAACAGGAAACACCAGGTCAACGCAATCTCCTCCACCTGCTTCTTTACCATCCTCATGCTCCGCAAGATCTATAAATGTTTCACTCTCAAAACCAGACGCACCGTTACCCAAACCCTTATAACCAGCTGGCTAGACTATGGCAATGACTCTATGCCTGTCTCACCAACATACTCCAAATCATCCAGAACTCAGCAGGCAGGCTCATTCTGCACTCACTTTGCATCTAAGAAACCTTCACTGGCTATCTGTGCACAAACGGTCACAATTTAAATTCCTGACGCTCGCGTACAAATCCCTCCACAACCTTGGACTAACCTGCCTCAAGCATCGCATGAATGTTCACCTTCCCAGACTCCTTCACTCAGCATCACACACCCTCACGATCACCCTGAGAATTCAACGCAGCCCCTATGGGGGTCGTTCATTGACATACCTATCTGCAAGGCATGGAACAGCCCCCCACCTAAGGGTATCTCCCTCTATCTGGTAGTTCAGAAGAGATCTTAAGACATGGCTATTCAACTGACAGATGACGAAATACAGTGCCTGGATACCCTTACCAGTGATTAGTTGGGATATACAAATACTACAATTGACTGATTGATTTTCCAGTGATACAGTGCAGCACAGCAAGGAGATGTGCTGCTTTACACTGTGTCTAAAATTATGTGTACAGAGTGGGAACAACTTACTGCAACATGTAGACAATGATTTTTCATTGTGTCATTCCCTCATTAACCCTAAAATGGCAGTTGCAGTATAAAATCTGTGTGTGGTATTATGTCATCAAGCACTGTGTAGATGGACTGAACCATAACGTCTCCACAGGTTAACAAATCAAGACAAAAATTTGGTACACAATACAACTCAATATGAGTACAATGGGCACGTAATGGGTAAGTGTGAGATGTGTGTTGCCTTAATGTCGTACCTAATCTCTATATCGGTTAGCCTTTCAATAAATTGTGTGTGAACAAATCATGTGTACATAAGTAGGTGTATTACATATGGCAGAATACTTCTGTGTTGACCAACGATTCTGGAGCAACACTGGAAGAAGTAGTTGTAAATTCCATTTGTGCCATTCAATGTAAGTGTAGGCCCCATTTATGTGTAGATGTCAATTTGGTGTACAATTGTGATACCTACAGTACAAAGCACACACATTTCTCAGCCACATTGACACTCTAGGTGCACACATACACATAAATATCAAGCCACATTGACATATGTAACCAAGTAAGTTGGCCAAATTCCCTGTATATGAATCCATCAATGTTAAACTCACAAACTCAAATACAATGCTTTGAAATATGTCATACACCAATAACTAACGCAGAATGAAATGCAACCAGGGCAAGTTGTCATAATATACACAGGATCCCAATCTCAACATTCTCTTGGAACACCAATGATGACAGAATCAAGGCATTGGAGTACAGAATACTCTACAAGGTAGAATCAGATACGTACATGTGAAAACCTAAAGTATTGTGTTCGGATATATAGTAGAAAGGTACTTGTATCTGCATAAGTGTGACCTACATAAAATGGCCCACATTGCCATGCCTTTGTGTCAATCTAAGTACAGCATAACTTGTCTGACAACAAGCATTGGCTGAAGGCTGACAACAAAATATATAACTTTCTATGTCACATGTTGGAAATGCAATACAGGTAGGCAGCAAATTCCCATGACAAATTAAGTGAATGAATCAAAGGATGGGTCAATGCAAAGGAGGCAAGCAACAACATTCAGATGTTCACAGTCCAAAACTCCCTAGGGCAGAATATATGACAGAAAATCAGATCACTTCTTTGTAATTTTGCACATGTAGTGAGTGCACATAACATAGAGTGTTCAGGAACATTTCAAAATACCTACCACAGTAATCTACTGCCTGAACAAGAAAGTCAGCATGTAGAAGCATCCAAAGTATCAGGACATGGTCAACATTTGCAATGAAACTGAGAACTGGTAGTGAAACGTGTTAAAAACGATGTCTAACTGCATGTAAAACACATAAAGTTCAATACTTTAAGAAGTATGTATGAGTTATTAGTCAGTATACATGACACACATGGACAGGTATGTCTCTGTAACAATGTGTATAATCAATAACAGCTGCATTTTTTTCTACTTTCAACTGACAAAGGATATGGTTTACAGCAGTGGGTCATGACCCCATTTGTACATCCCCAGATGGAGCTAGAAAAACATTTCAACTAGGCACTGATCAGGAGAAGGAATGTGTTAGAAAGGACATTTGATGTTCCGAAGTCCAGATTTTGATGCCTGGACATGTTTCGAGGACGATTATCAGACTCCCCCCCCATAGTATGCAAAGTAATACTTGTGTGTGTAATCCTACAGAACATATGTGTAAAAACAAATGTCCTGTAGGATCTGAAGCCTGAAGAGACCAACCGAATGGAGAAGGAGAAGGAAGATAATGGAGGGGACATCTAACACAACATGGCTGGTCAGTCACAATGTGACAACATTGTGAGTAATTTTTTCTTTTTTTTTTTTTAAATGACATGATGGACAAATTGTGTGCAATTGTTTGAAATGCTCAACATGAGAATAAGTGTTTGAACTCATTCATTGTGTTGTCTTTATATCACAGTCAATCATGTTGTCAAACCCCTTGAGCCACATGGGTCCATCATTCTAAATATTTAATCAACCGACGCAGCAATTCAATGTGATAGTGTTCTGCATGTAACGGTCAGGCCAGGCTTGCCACTTATCCACATCTAAAGAGTACATTCCTGTCCTCATGCACTTGAGCAGTGTAATGCTGCACAGCTAGCAGTCTTTCTGTGTTCTGCAGCAGCAAAGTGTTTTTCATATGCTATTCAGTGAGTATTGGAATAC
The DNA here is from genome assembly GCF_031143425.1 of Pleurodeles waltl. NCBI lineage: Eukaryota > Metazoa > Chordata > Amphibia > Caudata > Salamandridae > Pleurodeles > Pleurodeles waltl. Next base: position 253,784,928 of record NC_090438.1, on the reverse strand, counting down.
AGATAACGCAAATAACCCAATATGTTCATACCTGAGTGTTGGACCTGGTCTCATTCAGTAACATTTTGCCTTTCACATCCTCTTTTTTTTAGGTTGTTTTTGTTGACTATAGAGTTCTGTGCTCTGTACTCTAATAATAGTGATATTGGTTATCTGCAATTTGCTTATTTAATTTACTGGTGAGTCCCTAGTAACATGCAATGTAATTGATATGCTACTAGTGGGCCTGCAGCACTGATTGTGCCATCCACTACAGTCGACAGCAAATGGCAACTCATTAATTGAAATAAATGCACATTCTAATTATGTAAGACGGAACTTATGGGTGCTCATACACTGACACACATTGTTGCCTTGATGTGTAAAACCGGGTTTATAAAAGTAAACCCGTTCTAGTAATAAAGAAATAAACCAGTGGGGCACACCAACAAAACAATATCTATACTTTAAAGATAATATGATATCTTGATGAGATAAAATGAAGAATCATAATAAATTCAACTAGAATGCTTTTTTAGTCCTCTCCCTTTCTTGAACAGTGTAATCAATCACATAACTGACCAAAGAATATGATATGCACAAAAGTATAACTATCAAAAAGGAGAATATGTTCATGCAGATAGAAATTTTAATACAAAGAAAAAATATCTTCTTATACACATAAATATATATATATATACACAAAACATATAGAAAAAGAATGGAAAGCCATCAGCCGACACGTGTTTCGTCCTGACTGGACTTCTTCAAGGCTGAGAAAATCACAACAAACAACAATCACTCACAACAAACATATATATACAATTTTATACCAAAATTAAAATATATATACATCTGACACATTTTTCTTTCATTTTCCAAGATAAATAAACAAAGGATTTTTTAGTCAGTTAAATACCCAAAATGTTATATACACATCATGTTTGTAATATGACTCTTAATTTAAATCTGAACAAGAAACTCCAAAAGAAAAGAAGAGAACCACCACCACATATCCTTAGTGGCAGAGTGTTATTTAATGTCCGAAGGTATAACATAAGATACTCCCCATGTCTCCAAGAATAAGTATGTTCAAGCCACAGCAATGATTATACATGTCACTTGCAAACCCAAGTGTAAAAGAATTTCTCTTTTGTTTGCATTAGATCGCTTCATGTCTAAAATAACCCCACCTTGTGCCATGGTGAGGAAAAAGATATCCAATAGGTATGTACCTTTGATCACTTCTATGTCCGTTATACTCATATCCCATCTATCATACACTACAAAAAAGGGGGGGGGGGAATGACAATTTCATTATCCTTCTTTCACTTGTCAAAAATATTCCTTAAGTATGTGAATGTAATTTGTTGTAATGCCCATACTGACCTGTTTTTAACCACAGTCAGTCACCTCTTTTCTTTCTTCGAAATCAATCTAAATGCTGGGCATCACAAGTCTCTTTCATATATTGAGGAACCAACTGAAATACAAACAATTGAAATAACTCTAGTAGCCTCTCTAAAAAAACCTCAGTTTCTATAGTCACTATGGAGTCACCGTCCGCCCATCTAACAAAATTTATACCAGTATCTCCACGGTTTCCAGTAATGGAGCAGACACACTAATGAGGCTCCATTTTTCCATTACTTACATTAAATACACTTCCCAGACTTGTGCTGTTAACTTACCTATCCACCCCTCTTTCTGTTCTTTTATTTCATCCCAGTCCTGTTCGCTGATATATCTCGGCAAAAACGCGAGAGATTGTGTACCTCCTGTAAGTCTTCCGGCTTTCTCAAAATGAATGCGAGCCCCTCGCCGGCATTCTAAATGCCGCGTTCATATTCGAAAAGAGCTAATTAGCAACGAAGACGGACTTCCGCCTATCCATTATAACTGCGGCGGCCATGTTGAAGTGGTTTGTATTCGATAAAAGCTAACAAACTACGAGGACGGACCTCCGTCTATTACATGCAAATACGGCGGCCATTTTGAAGTGGCGATTTAATAGTTCGTATCTTTCAACTAATACACCAGCCACATTACCAACCTCCTGTAAGTCTTTCGGCTTTCTCAAAGTGAGTGCGAGTCCCTCGCCGGCATTTTAAATGCCGCGTTCATATTCGAAAAGAGCTAGTTAGCAACAAAGACGGACTTCCGCCTATCCATTATGACTGCGGTGGCCATTTTGAAGTAATTCGTATTCGATAAAAGCTAGCAAACAACGAGGACGGACTTCCGTCTATTACATGCGAATACGGCAGCCATTTTGAAGCGGCGATTGTAATATATCGTAACTTTCAACTAGTACACCAGCCAAATTACCAACCCATTTAAGAACTGGCAGAAAAACATATACCTAATCAAATTCCTCTCTACTGAGCCATACTAAAATATGGACAGGACAGAGTTATCGTAACCAATTGCAATTGTCTTACTCCTAGATTAGATGTTACATCATACGGAAGAGAATTGTACCTTCATTTAGAATATAGCGCGACTATACTAAATGTAATATGGTAGTCATATCTATCTATAGTTTTATTAATACAGTTTTTTCAACATTACGCACTAATTGGGATAGACAAATCATATATATCCCCAAAATCACCGTTATTAATAAGTCGGCAATATCCTTCAAACTTTGTGAAAGGATACAAATTAGGTCTATTTACCAACAAAAGGAATGAATTTTCCCTTAACTTGCATCCATCAAATTTCATGGTGGCAACGTAATTCATGCCCCAAATATGTAAAGAAATGTCATATCATTACACATGCAGAGTGAAGAAGTAAAAGGTCCCCCCAATATATAGAAAATTAGGGTGAGAAGATGAAAAATCCCCCCAGTGTGTAGAGGATTAGGGTGTGCAGTGTGTGTCACCAGAGTAAGTTGCTCATATATATGTATGTTATTCTTCATCAATAGTATACCAAATAGATACATTCAGAGGAAATGATATAATTCGTCATCCAAATTCATGCCCATTTCGATTGTTCTTAATTTAATGATCCATTTTGCTTCATTTTTTCGCAAATCCAATGTTCTATTGCCACCCCTAATGTTCATCGGGATGTGATTTATACCCATATATTTTACTAATGGGACCTCAGTTCCTGGATGTTTGTCATTAATATGCCGTACTAATGGCGATGCTGTGTCATGATTTCTTAGGGCTCTGATATGTTCTTGAATTCGTTCCTTCAAGGGCCTGATTGTACTGCCCACATATATCTGGCCACATATACATTCCAATATATAAACCACAAATTTCGTATTGCAGTTAATAAAAGTGGAGATTTTGTATTTGTCACTACCATTATAACTGAATTCAGAAGTTCTATGCAATGCCATATTGCACATATTGCAATTCCCACACCTATAGAAACCCACAATTTTTTTAGGAAGCCATGTTGCTTTGCTTTCCATTATAGGTGGTAAAAAACTTTTACAGACTTCATTTCTAATAGTTTTACCTCTTTTGTGGATCATTTTTGGTTTCTTAGGAAGTAGAGCAGCAAGTGTATCATCTGTCTGTAGTATGTTCCAATGTTTGCAGAGAATGCGGTATATATTGTGACTATTCTGGCTATACGCAGTACAGAAACTTATTGCTCTGTATGACTAGCTGTCTCGCATTTTCGTATCTTGACCAAGTAGAGTAGTTCTACATGTTTGATAAATCTTTTTTCTTGATGTTTTAATGATATGTTTGGAATAGCCTCTCTGTGCAAACCTGTCTTCCAATTTATTAAGTTCTATGTTACATACATTAGGATCACTAATATTTCTTTTTAGTCTGGTCATTTCCCCAAATGGAATGGCTGAAATTTGACTTTTAGGGTGTGCACTTTCCGCATGTAATACAGAATTACAAGATGTTGGTTTGCGATGGACTTTTGTATGGATCTTATTATCTATAATGGATATCTCTAGATCCAAAAAGCAGACATTGTTCTTACTGAATTCATACGTCATTTGAATATTAAAGATGTTACAGTTGATGTACTCATAGAATTCCATTAATAGTTGTTCAGATCCAGTCCAAATCATTAAAACATCATCAATATACCTTCCCCAGAAGAAAATGTTATCAGTAAATACAGAAGGGCCCTTCTTCCAAACATGTATTGCCTCAAAGAAACCCATATATATTCACATATGATGGAGAGAACCGTGAGCCCATGGCTACTCCTTGTGCTTGCTTAAACCATTGTCCCTCATGTAAAAATACATTATTTTCCAATGTAAATTCGATCATACACAGTATCATTTCAGTATGTTCCATATGAGATGCAGATCTCCCAGACAAAAAGTTCTGCACTGCTTGTAAACCCTTATCTTTAGGGCTACATGTATATAAAGAGGATACATCTAGAGTGACCAGCATCATGTCTGGAGTCCAATTAACGTCCTCCAGTTTACGAAGAACATCCTTCGTGTCTTGTAGATATGAAGGAATGTTTTCCACAACCGGCTGCAGATAGCTATCAATGAACTCGGAAAGTCTTTCAGTGGGCGCTCCTATTCCCGATATTATGGGTCTGCCTGGCGGTGAGATGGCGCTTTTGTGCAATTTGGGTAACATATATATACATGGTGATGTAGGATAAGGATTGAAAATATATTTGAATTCCAAATCGGAAATCAAACCCTGATTGCACCATAAAAATAGCAATTTCTTCAGTTCATCGACAATCATTTTAATGGGATTACATTGCAATTTCAAATATGCGTTACTATCGGCTAGTTGTCTATCTATTTCTTGAACATAATTTGCTCTATCTAGAATCACAACGTTTCCCCCCTTGTCTGCCTCTTTGATCACTATATTATGATTACTCCCCAGTTCCTTTAGAGCCAATCTCTGTTTATTAGTTATATTGAATGATTTGTGAAAGTTGCCACATTTGATTTGTTTTTGAAGTTTGAACAGATCTTCTTTCACTAATCTCCCAAACACTTCTATGGCGTTATTACTGGGTAACTTAGGGGTAAAACTAGATTTTGGTTTAAGGCCACTATTTAACGATGTATCCTGAACAATTTTAAGGTCATTTAATAAGTCTAGCCTATCCATGTTGTTATACTCCATATTTTCCAAAGTAAGTAAGAGTTCAATATCTGCAATATCTTTGATGGTATAATTACTCACTGTAGTACTCATAGTGGTATCAGGTATCGCTTCTGTATGTATTTCTGTCTTGTCTGCAAAGTATTTTTTAAGTTTCAATTGTCGAAGAAATTTGAAAAAATCAATATGTACTTGCGTCATATCACAAAGATTAGACACACAAAAGCCCAATCCTTTACCTAACACCTTTAGTTGTTCTTCAGTGAGAATATGTTTAGATAAATTAACAATCGAAATGCTGCTACAATCCTGTGCGGCATCTACCAACTTTTTGTTGGATGCAAGTATCAATTGTTCTTGATTTTGTTCCTTGCTGCTCTGGTCTGCATCCCTGTAGCTGGCTGATTTTTGGCTTCCTCTTCTCCTTTTGCCTCTACGTGTTTTGGCCTTACATTTTGAAAAGGCTGGTTGTAAGCATACCTCTTGTTTCCTAATCTGTACCTTTTTGCTTCCTGTAAAAAACTAGTGATGGGCATTTGGTCATCATTGAGATTTGAATTGGTATTATCACTAGATACGCTAGTGCTGTCTGATTCATCTGACGTAATTGAAAAGTCCGATTCATTGGTCATAATTCCCAAAGTGCCTTTCACACTTGTAACTTGCCCTTTGTGAATGAAATTATCAAATCTCCTGGCAAACGTGTATACTCTACCACTTTCATAATCACTATCATCTCTTCGTAATTTTGACATTTTTTTATTCTTGATATACATTTGATGTTTGTCAAGCATTTCTTTCAAAATCTTGTCATTTTTTATTTTAACATCTGGCAAATTTAAAGCCTTAATTTCATTTTCTAGTTCCTGTATATCTTTTAATAGTTTTTCCCTTTTTTCCTCCGCATGTTGTATTAGAATTGTCATCATACCCTTCGAAGTCTTGAAGAGTAGTTGTTCCCACTCCAGCATGTGTTTAACTGACAAATCGTCAAAAGTAGGAAATATAATTACTCTCAGGCCTCGAGGGACCTTTTTTTCTGTAATGTATTTTTTTAGAACCGTGGCATCCCACCGTCGGGATAATTCCTGTTTCCTAAGTTTTTCTAAGCGTAGGTATTTGGATTTCATACCTTCTGGACGATTACATATACCTTGGGAAGCATTACTAGTATTTGGAGTATGTGAGAACATTTCATGAAAAATCTTATCTCTCTCATCTTCAAACATCGCCATTTTTTGGAGTGCCTATTCAGCAACCCCTACAATCTTGGTCTAGTACTTTTCGAAGTGCAGATAATCAATATGAACATATACAATCGACAGCAAATGGCAACTCATTAATTGAAATAAATGCACGTTCTAGTAATAAAGAAATAAACCAGTGGGGCACACCAACAAAACAATATCTATACTTTAAAGATAATATGATATCTTGATGAGATAAAATGAAGAATCCTAATAAATTCAACTAGAATGCTTTTTTAGTCCTCTCCCTTTCTTGAACAGTGTAATCAATCACATAACTGACCAAAGAATATGATATGCACAAAAGTATAACTATGAAAAAGGAGAATATGTCCATGCAGATAGAAATTTTAATACAAAGAAAAAATATCTTCTTATACACATAAATATATATATATATATATATATATATATATATATATATACACAAAACATATAGAAAAAGAATGGAAAGCCATCAGCCGACATGTGTTTCGTCCTGACTGGACTTCTTCAAGGTTGAGAAAATCACAACAAACAACAATCAATCACAACAAACATATATATACAATTTTACACCAAAATTAAAATATATATACATCTGACACATTTTTCTTTCATTTTCCAAGATAAATAAACAAAGGATTTTTTGGTCAGTTAAATACCCAAAATGTTATATACACATCATGTTTGTAATATGACTCTTAATTTAAATCTGAACAAGAAACTACAAAAGAAAAGAAGAGAACCACCACCACATATCCTTAGTGGCAGAGTGTTAACCTACTCTGTGCCATGGTGCACTGTGTATTAAATATAGTTCACACATGATTGCGGTAAAGGGGTATTAAAGGGGGCCAAGAAAAGTGTCACTGCATTGGATGCAGCACCACTTTTCTTAAATTCAGGCCTAAGTTTCCGATCATCAATATTTGGGGATAACCCCTACTTCTGTCATCAAGGCATACAGGCTTGCATTACACCTATTAGTGTGATCGCACTCGCCCGGCTTGTCCTAGTGGCCATAGTGTGAGAGCAGCCTATAAGCATTGTGCTTTGGTCATCTGGCAGGCAGGGCATGGTTGGATGTGAATCAACAGTGTCAGTAGGCGCATAGCAGTGAGATTACACCATTCCTTCAAACCGAATAAAAACAGAAAAAAGACAGCAGGTAATTTTCCATAAGCACATGTAAACTGAAACAATTATTATGATCAGATAAGATGAAAAAAGGCTTTGGTCAAATTCTTGGAAAACAAAATAAATTACTTGATTCTTAACAAGCCTGAGATTCATGGTGGCATGATGCAAAAAGTTGCTTCCTGGCCACATTGTCATATATACATCAGACCACAGCTGACAAAATACAAATTGTACAGCATTGTGATGAGACTCAAAGTCCTGTAACACAACTCTATAACTGATGACCTTGCGATGTGATGCATCACCCAGAGAAGTAAGACAATAAAGATGTTTTTACAAACATTGCAAGACATGGAGAATGCAGATAAGTGTGAAGTTTCCATACCAAAAGTCACATAAAAATGTATGTGTACACAGAGTAGCTCATTGAACATGGTGCGATGTGAACTTACCTCTGCATGGTAAAAGTAGTTTACTCCTACCCTAGGTGTACAAGAGCATATTTTAGGGGATCACAAAAGGGAAATGGCATATGAGTGTCTGCCATTCTATAGGCCTCTGTCATGGATTGCAGTCTTCTTGGACAAGGTGGACCACACTAAGACCTGCCCTCAGAGTAGATGTACTGCTACTCCCTTTACCAGAAGTAAGACAGAGTTAGAACACGTTTGGCAGCATGATGTTTTTTGATCAGTAGTAGTGAGCATGATCATGCAGCCCTCGTTCACTGCAGTGAGCCCTACTTGCTCACTTATTCAAAAAGCCAGTTGCTGTGTGTTACACTCACTCATGCCCATCATCATGTTTTTCAAAATATGTTTGCATGAGAAAGCCATGTGCAAGACATACACAACACATAGGTTCCAATGTGGAACAGTGTGCACATGGTGAGAGTGTGTCTGTGGGTGGAGTGTGTTCACTTTCAGACACTCGAGCACAGTCCAAAGGGAGTGTAGAAGCAAACAGTGTGCTCTGCATGTTATGATGTTTGTGTTAGGTAGGGGTGGGTGGAGTTCCCTGGGTCGCATTACGCAGAATTTCCTGAAGTTGTAAAAAACTTTGCCGCACTATGTGGACTTCTCCGAGCAGGCAAAGTTTCCCTATCACTATTGTTCACATGGTGTTTTACATTGAATGCACCATGGAGTTTGTTCTTGCATTCACAATTGCGTGCGAATGGCACCACGTGGGGTGTGTGGGCATGGCCATCTTGTTTTTTACTCTGTATATGGTGCTGGGCCTGTTATTTCAGCCCTTAATAATCTTTTCAATCCGCTACCCTTATAATTAATCTACCCCTCATTTTTATTTATTGTAATAGTGTGTCTTTTGTGTTTGTGTATTTTTATGTTTTTCATTTTTTTCATGCTTTTTGTGACAGTTTTTATTTTTGTTTATTTCTCCCTTTACTTGCTTAGTTATTTCTTTCTTCTCCTGTTTCTTTTTCTCCATCCCACCATGCAGCGCCATGGCAGAGCAGGGCAGTGATGGCCAAAAGGGGAGACACAGCTCCAGGCCTCCTCAAACAGCCAGCAGCAGCTGTCTACCTTCTGGGCAGCGGCGCTCCTAAGGGGTGGAGTCCTGGCCCATCTTCTGTGAGGCAGAGGTAGCAACACTGGTTTTCTACCTGCAGGTCCACCTCCCTTCCATGCTGGCGGCAGGCCTTGCAGCAGTTTCCCCCTGATGGAGCATCTGCTACATTGGTGGAGGGTGCTTAGGTGTGCTTAGTGCACCACCCAGGACCAGCACACCACCCATCAGCTGACGCACCACTCAGTGGTTATTGTACTCGGTGGCACTCGCTTTGGCTAATTATTTTCGAAGCCATTGCAATGCAGACTACTCTGTCCTCCTGTCACCATGTGAATTAGTGATATCAGTGAGTTAGCGTTCTCTGTGACTTTATTTATGTAACACTCAAGCAATTTCACATTGATGTGTAGTACTAGTATGCATCTATGCACTGCAAAAAAAGGGAGAATAAGTTGGTCCGTCAAGGGGGTTGAGAAATGAGAATAGAATCAAAGATCAAATGTAGCTTTTAAGGATATTTGAAATAGGGCATTTAGGATAAGTATAGTTAACTCATCAATAGTCGATACTAGTCCCATAGGCAATTTGATTTAGATAAGTACAATGTTACTGTGGTTGCCTGTTATGAAATTTTCTGGAGATTAACTGTAGCACTAATCTATTTTTTTAATCTTCTTTATTTCTTACATCAGCACCCAAGGGCAAGAAGATGGGCAGCATCAAAGCGGGCCTGGGAGGAGCTGGGGATAAGGCGTTGACCACCAGTGCCTCTGTTGAAGGCTGTGCTCACCCCAGGAGGTCCTATTATTTATTATTAATATTTTCCTAACTTTTAGCTCTGCCCACTGTTACACAACTTTTAATTTAGCCTTTTTTTTGTTGTCCCCTTGTTTTCCAACTCTACTAATTCTGTTTAATTCCTGTGATCCCAGCATTATAAATTTTCATGTTTCTGTTGGTAGCTTACTTTTTCCGGTCTGTACTAGCCTGTAGATTTTTTCTGCTTTGTTGGCAATCTTTCCCTCTTCCCTTTATATTTTGTTGCACTGTAAGACTAAGAAGAGATGTTTGGTACTCTACTCTCTACTGTGAAGATTTCAGGCACAAGTATGCTAGTATTATTAATAATATTTGGCATGTATGTTTGTTTTGAAGGCTTTGTTTCTTTTGGATCATACTTTAACAGTTAACGAGAGAGCAGCCTTGATCATGGACCACCCCTCCCCAACCCCAAATGTTGTGCTGTGTAATTTATTTATACAGTAAACCAGAAGTTCCCATGACAGTGCAGCATGGCTGAAAAGTATGAGGTCGCATTGTAATTGCCAACCAACACCATATATCTTTCATTTCCATTATTATTCCACCCCTTCAGTGTGCTTCAGTTATTCAGACTCCTCTTCATCATAGGCTATATAGCTCTGTCCCTCCATTACAAAAAGTTTTTGGTCGGCTTGACTACCTGGCTTTTCTAACATTGTGAACCAACAAAATGCCCAGAGTGATATTTTTGATAGAATATACTGCAGCGGTAACCAAACTGGAGTGATGAATTGTGGTTGTAATTTTTTTAAACAAAAAAATTAAGGGGAGGTGTATATGGCATCTAAAAAATGTAGGCTCAAGTTTTGTTGCCAGAGCAGAAGGAGCAGGGGGAGACGTGGGAGCAGGGGTGCACGCTGGTAAGTCACATTGCTTGTCTACTGACAATTACTATTATACTCACGAGCTACAAGGGTGTCGTTGCGACTCATGATTGTGAAACCCCCCCTTTACCAGCTACAGCGGTGGTTGAGTATTGACCTCTTCTATCTGCAACTCAGCAAAAGCTCACATAATGTATGGGAAAAATGATGGCTTGATGGAAACAAGAAAGAATGGAATGTTAAAAGAAAGGATTGGTGCAATGAGTGAAAGGGAATCATGTATGGGTGGGTAAAAGGACGCATGGATGAGTTTTGGGTGACTGAATGGATGGATAGAAGGATGTTTTAAAGAAAGAATGGATAATGGAGTGGATATTTTGGTGAAAGAAAGTAAAGCTTAAATCATGGTTGCTATGGGTGAATATAGTTAGAAAGAATGAAAGGATAATTTAATAAATGCTTGGATTATTAAACAACGGAGCTCCTCTGGAAAGGGGCCTGCTGCTCATCTACCTCACTTATTTTGCTTTATGGTTATCAAAGCTATGGTTCAAAGTGGGGGTATTTTAATTTGTGTTCTTCTAATCCCTTGACTCACTGAATTTGTTAAGCAAGGCAGATATGTATCCCACCCATCATCATTCATCAATCCCCTTCCTTCCCATGGCATTTTATCACCCATGTCCGAAGAAGTGCAGTATGGTTCAAATCGTGACTACAGTGCTGGCTGTGCAACTTGCATCTGCTTCAGTTAATGTGGCATTTACAAAGTTTTCAATGCATTGCAAACTGAACAAACAAGGTGTGTTTCCCACTGCCCTCTTAGTCACCTATCATAGTACTTCAATCCTTTATTCGTTCCTAAGTTCTTCTGTCCCAGCCTTTCAAAAAAATTTAAAAATCTATTTTTGGCATGTGCCACATTCTTATGGCCATGTAAAGTGTTTCCAAAATATATTTTATGGTTTCTCATAACAGAATTATTTTATGCCTGTTCAGATATTTCCATTTAGGCTTTTGTCCATTACAGTGACTGACTAAGGCAAAACATAGGCACATGATGAATCAATGATCATTGACACTCCTCTATTCTATAGCCAAAGCTCTACCTACTCATCTAATCCTTTTGCAAAAGCTCTGCCTACCTGCCTAATCCCTATTGCCTTCCCTAGAGTAGATAATGTCAAGTTTACTTTCCTTACTGTCCAGCAAATGAATTTGGTGGAAATTATTTGTGGTGGTGGGTGAGGCAAGTGAGTAAAATGGGACTAGTGAGTGTCTGATTTGATTTCAAGTTAGATGTAAAGGATACTCTGTGATGAACATGCCAAATACAATCTATTTAGCCCGTTAGCCTATGCATCATCACCCCATCTACTTATGCCAGACAGGATAATATATCTACATTTTACACGTGGCATGTGCAAAGTAGTATCTTTTTAATTATTCAGTATCTATTATGGAGTCAGAGTAGAGACAAAGTGAAAGGCATTTGGAAAAGAGCAGGGCAATTGGAATTAAAGATAGATAAATGTCAACTACAGGTGATCCAGCTGCAGACACTACCAAAGTAGCATTGGCTAATATGCCTCCACTAATTTGGCACAATTTATTTTTATTTTTCCACTAAAAGTGTCCATTTAGTTACTAGAAAAGCCTTTATAAGAAACATAATCACAGTTTTCTTTGATCTGGAGTTAATCTACCTTAATTCATTTCTACCAGATAATCAGTGCTTTTTTGTGAGGGATGTATGGGCTCTCCTAATCCTAATCACATCAAATTCCAATGTACCTAGGGGATCAGCAATGCACTGCTACTGTGCCACCCACTGCTTACAGTTAAAGAAGTGTTTGCTCAGAGCATTGTTTATAATTTGTCTCTTTTTCTCTCATTATAGCTACTCCTGCTGGTCAACCAGTACCACCCACCACGCACAAGACAGTGGCCCATCTGTGGCGGCAGAGGCTGGAGAACATCCAGGCTGAATACTGGCAGCTGGTGTTCCTGAGGGTTGAAGAGGTGGAAATCGCTGGTTATGACCCGGGACCCAGATCATCAGCAGAATGCCAGCCCCAGCCATCACGTTGCCAGCACCGCCACCAGCTTTTAGGGGCCCTGAAGACACCTGCTGCAACCCCCTCCTGCTCTGACAAGGCATTGTTCCACTGTATCCTCCAGTGGATGAACAGTATGATGAGTCAGCTTGCCAGGGTTAAACATTGGCTGGACAAGCTCTGGACCCAAATAAACAGTATCCTCTTTTGAGCCCTTTTGAATTTTCTTGTTTTGGGGCGGGAGGGACTTGTTGTGGGTGGAGAAGGTGAGGTGGGAGTTGGGACTAGGTTTCACATTGGAGTTTTATTATACTTTTTGGGACGGGGCTATTTCTTTGGAGAGAAGAGTGGACCTGTTGTGGGTGGAATGGGTGAGCTTTCCTATTTGTTTTATTTTACTTCATTTATGCCTCAAATATTTATTTTTGTGTTTTAGTTTGCACTGTTGTCTTGTATTGTTTTAAATCTGCTAAAAAAGTGTATGCCATTTACTTATACCATTGCTCTAGTGCACTCTATAACTATCTTGCCCACTCGGGGATGGGATGATTGTATTGCCTATTTTGTCTACAAAAACCTAGATATAGTTAGTGGGTCATATATTGCATCATAACTTTAGGAAGACTGACACCAGACTACCACACTGGCAGTATTTGACACACAACAAAGAAGACCTGATTTAATAATAGAAACTAGCAATATCAACTTCTTCTGAGAAATGGGGAGAGAGTATTTAAAAACTAAACTTAGGAAATAAAATCCTTGAGTCAGAAGTGGTTGGACAAGGTAATGCATTTTCTCAACACACAGCACAAGGCCTTAGTGATGATGTTGATGGGGCCGGTGTGCAATATTGCTCAGGTAATAGAAGGTCATGCAGTGAGTTGGTGTCACTTTCACCTCATCTGCCCCTGCAAGTTTGCGATCCATTTATGGTGTAAAATTAAGTCACACCTCAACAAACCACACAGCCCAGTGAAGAGGGTTATGGGCTCAATGAAAGGATGGGAAAGGGAACTTTGGGAAAGGTGTGACAAAGACAAACACTACACAAAAGAAGCCACAACAATATTCATTGAGGCACTGAGGAGCATACCATCATCAATTTGATGTGAAAGGAAACAATGAAGGTATAAGTATAACACAGTTCACTTGAGTGCATTTCAACAATTCCTTTTGCCCCAAGAGAGACCCAAGATAGTACATCTCTAAACGTTATGTCTTCTAATATTAAAAAATACAAATTATGGTGGAATGAAGTTAATCATCTTGGTTCTAAAAATTATGATTGTTAAAGGGAGAATGACACTATTGCCAAATTGGGTGGTGTATCTCCATTCTTCTTGGAATGTCTGTCACTCTTTGGTGCCTGACTGAACCCACCCGGTATGTAAGCTGGAGTTTACAGCTTTCACCAAGTTTAGTTCGAGCAGGAGAGGACTAAGAGAAGGCCTGCATATTGAAAAACAGTAACTGTGTTACAAGGTAAAGTAGAAGGACAAAAGCAAGCAAGGTAAATGTCATGTGGAATCAGAAGTGTATCAAGAAGACTCAGAGTCAGGGCAAGAACATAAAGAGGAGTTTTTACATTTGAGACATCATTGCAGCAAACATACCCTCAACAGCATTTCCCAAGTCAATGTACCTCTCTACAGTCCACAGAGCTGAGTGAGTACTAAGTCTTCACCATCATCATGGTTTCTCTTCGAAGTTGATAAATTTCTCTTTTAGTTGTTGAGGTAGTCCAGCCCTGAACACTTCCATTCTCATCCTCTTCTGCCCTCCCCTGATTCTGAGTAACTTATTCCAGTCCCAAACCAAATGGGGTAGAACTGTGTAGTGCACTGCTGTTGGGGAACAAATAGAGAAAGAGAAATGGGGTATGATGTGTAGATTTGTGTTTGGTAACTAAAGTGACTGGCCTGGTCTCTGAGGAACCAGAAAAAAAGGAGTGTACCCTGCAGGTAAATTTCACTAAGTTTGTAAGGCCAATCACTTGCAAGACCAAATGATCACATGTCAGCCCCCAAACATTGAAAATCATCAAAATCAAGTTTACAAAATTTTAATTTGTTTAAATACATCATGAAGCATCACTCACAGTTACTCAATATATCACTACTCATTGGTGCAATAGTTAGCAGTTACCTCTTCCAATCCAAGCACGTTGCTTGATTGATAAAAAATATTATTTCCTCTTTGATGGTAGCAACACTTTGGAAGTTAGCATTGGCACTCCCAGTCTTTTACTCAATGATCTTCTGGGGCGGCCCTGCTAGATCATGTAAAAAAAGGTTAGACAGTAGCACGTGAGGGAGGCAGGCATTGTCTTTAATGTCCTGATGAGAATGTGGGAGCTTCTTTACTGCACATAGGTTCAACTATTTTTTTTTTGCAAAGAAAGAAAAGTTCATCCAGAAATAATTGAAAAGTTATATGGTGGCACTGGCATTCTCAATCATGGAAGTAGGGTTTGTCCTCAAATTCATGTGGTTCACCCAGATGTTGGTTAGCAAACACACTTGATTCTGACCAATCATCCTCTTCCTCCTCCTGTGGTGTTTCAGGAACTGTATAACCAGGTGGTATAAGATGCTGGTTCACTGTGATCATGCTTATTCTCTCCAGATTTTGAGGCAAGAGACTGTTCCTTCCCACTGTAACAACTGCACCAACTGCACTGAGCACATATTCAGCAGTCACACTGGCTACAGGACAAGCCAAATACTTTATGACCAGCCTGCTGAGCTCTGGCCATTGGAGCATCTACCCATACCAATACACCAATTCATTTTGATCTACATACACTTCTTTTGCGTCATCCAAATACTCCTGGAATATCCTCTGCAATGTCATTGGTGCTGCTACTTGTTTGATCTCTTTTTCCTCACTTCTGCACTGCCACTTGAAACCAGGTCAATACAGAAGTTAGGTCTGGTTCTTCGGATGCTGTTGTTGCCAGTGTTCGTGTTGCTGGAGTTGGCTGGTGTGAGACAAGACTGCCCTCTCTGGAAGTTGAAGGAGGTGCCCCAGAACTGCTGAGCAAGATTTTAAGTTATTTGTCCAGTTCTCTGGCTTGCTCAACATTCAAACTTTTGTATATTAAAACATTCCCTTCAGAAAAAGTAAAGAAAGAGGAAATATTTTTTTTGTAGCGTGGATCAAGTAGAGTGGCATAGATGTACTCTTTCGACAAGATAGTGTCATTTTGCAGCCTTGCACTACAAGTCAAGCGATAGCTTAGGCTCTCAACCAAGGTATGCTTTTCTGGGTGTTTAATCACACCTCCAAATATGAACTTTTCATATAACTTTTTTAGCTGGTCCAGTAGCAGATGCAACAATGGGATAGCTTGGCTCATGGTACTGTCATTCTTGTTAACTTTCCATGTGAAAAACTCAAAAGGGAGCAGCATCTGTGTCAGGCATTTGGCTAGGCCCTATTTGTCCACATACATGGTCATAGCTTTGCCAATTATATCTCCTCCTCTGAAAACGATGTAGTCATTAATCTGTCTGTACTGCTCCAACAGACATTGCAACATATAATAGGTTGTGTTACAACATGTTGGTACCTCCTGTATCAAGGCTTTACCTGGTACACTGTTACCACATTGAATAACCTGCAACTGTGTCTGGGCTTTAAAAGAATGGCTAAAGTCAGTGTGGATTCATCTGCAGGTGGTCAGTAGACTATGGTTTCCTTTTTGAGAAAGCCTTGCACAACCAGCTTGATGCAGTGCACCAAACACAGGACTCTGAAATAGCCACCGCCTGCCATAACCTGGACTATGTTTCAGACACATTGCTGCTAAATTCATCCAAAAAGTTTGTAGCTGTATGTGATTTCTCCATTGTGAACATGGCTTGTGAACATGGCTTCTGTTGCATTCCGCCGAACGCTGATTTCAGTGACATGACCTGTAGACAGCTTTTGCTTTACTCCCACAAAAGAGATCCAGTGTGCAGCGATGCACATGTAATCAGTAGCCTGACAACTAGTCCACATGTCTGTCCTCAGGTGGATAGTGTGGACAACACTTTCCTGCAAAGCTTCTCCAACCAATTGCAGAACATCGTGATGTAGCACCTGAACACCAACTCTGGCAAAATAGGACTGACTTGGAACCTTCCATTTTGGGCAGATGGATGCCACAAACACTAAAAATCCCACTCCTTCCACATAAGAAAAAGAAAGGAGTTCCAACATAATTTTTTTTGCCATCTTCCCATTGTACAAACGTTTCATTGGGTGGTTGCGGTCATAGGTCCCCTCCTGCCTAAACATGCAAGCAATTGTAGCCTGGATTTTCTGCTTTTGTGGGCCACTGATACAGGCAACTTTTGAAATGTAGGTGGTGGTAGACTTAATGTGGGTTGTGGTGCAGACACTGTATCCCATGGTGTCTCCACCTGAATAAGACTCTTTCTGTGCCATTGTGAGGTCGCTGAGACGGGTGATTCTGGTGCACTGCTGGGGGCAGGGCTGCTTTGAGTGAGGATGTCACCCTCGTCTTCCTCACCTTCCACCGTGATTTGACCAGTTGTAGCTGATGTTTCCTGGCTCTCCTCAACTTCACCACCTCGACCATGTTGAGCCATGTTTTTAAGGTACTCCTCCCACCAGATTGCGTGACATTTTTTCATATGGGTAGTCTGACCTCCAGTACATAATGTGAACGTGGCTTAACTCAATGAACACTCGTTTGGTGAATGGAGCATATTGCAATGTTCTCCTCCTGTTTGCCAATTTTAAAAAAGTCCCTAACAGGGAGGAGTACTTTCATACTGGGCCACTGTCAATGCCAAAAGAAGAAGGAGCAGAGGTAGCGGGGTGTGTTGATTGCTTCTCTGCAACCATACTTCTACTGAGGTATGACTTAGTGCAGGTCTCTGCTGGGGCCTTACTAATATGGGATCTGGCGGTGCTGCCTGTGCTACATCCCTTAAAGCAGGTTGGATAGTAATGTCTGAGTCCTCTGTGCCAGCATCCACAATGACTGGCTTGTCATCACAATTCCCCTCATCATCATCCCCTTCCATAATTCTAAGGCTTTCTGTAACTTTTACCTTGTCCTTGCTGTCATCTCTCAGGGCTATTCTGGGGTTCACTCCATGTCCCTATCATTGTCAGAAGTGGTGCTTCAAGAAGAAGGTGGAGTAGTACCCTTACATTTTTCTGCTGGAGATCAGGGAGCCATTGATTCTAAAAGAGGAATTTCTATCTCAACAGGAAGCTCAAACTCCTGCTCTGCTCCTACTTCAGGAAGATCTACTACTGCTTGCTGCAGCTGCTGTCCACTTTACTCTGTTTCCGGAAACGATTGAGTGCTACTTTGACAAAGGGACAAATCTAATTCAGCTTCACTGCTTGTCGGCGTTACCGTGACTACAGTGGCTGCCTCACTGACAGACATGGTCATGGGCTTAGTTTGGAGTGGTGCTGGTTAAGCAGGGGGGCTGCTCCCAGGTCGGTGTGGCAGGCACACATCTCCCAAAAAAGGTTGCAGTGGTCTCGCCACTGGTGTAAATATGCTTCTTCTCACTGACCACTTTCTTGGGAGCAACTTTCTTTTGCGCCATCTTAAGCTTTCAGTTGGCAGTGGCAATAAGATGTGCAAGATGAAAAGTTTGGAGGTCCGAAGTAACTGTACAGGCCGTCTCCATGGCAGTACTGTGGGTGATGTGATGTCTCTTCTTGTGTGCACCATAAAGCAACCAAGCAAGAAAAAATATGTAGTTAGCGAAACGTGGCATTGTTGCAGGTTGCAATAATAAAAACAGATACATTCGTAGGCCCATATTTATACTTTTTTAGCACCGCATTTGCGCCAGTTTTTGGCGCAAAAGTGGCGCCAATGCAGCGCTAAAAATGTATAAATATGGGCCCTAGGGTGGTTGATTACTTATGTAATAATACCAATTTAATCAAACATTGTAACCAAAACCACACCACCACACCATTACATTTCATTTGAAATCAGGCAGCACAACATACAGATTTAGCTCTTTGCTTTATCACCATCTGTTTTAAAGGAAACACCTGTGGTAGTCAGAGAGAGATGCAATGGTAAATGGAATAATCCTTAAAAAAGCTTGGATGGCAAAGTGGTCCAGGGGAAATTAAATATTCATTAAAAAAATTATTATGCTGCTAATGAGTCTGCAGTGTGCCACAGCCAGGGTTTCTAGGAGGAAATGGAATTATTATGCACCTAAGGAAACCAAATGCTTTGATGCGTCTGTGCCTCTTTGGTGGATGGATAGATGGATGGATGGATGGATGGATGGATGACTGGCTTGATTGATGGATGGATGGATGGGTGGAGGAATAGATGTGGATGGATGGATCAAGGCAAAATGCAGAGTTAAATAAAATAAAGTACATTAAAAAAATATATAATAAAAAAACTAAAATAAAAAATTAAAATTGAAAGGTAAAGTAAGAAACTAAAATAAAAAATAAAGTAATGACATTAAAATAATAAAATAAATTAAAAATAATTTAATACAGTGTCTTGAAAAACGTAAATACAATTAAAATATAAGCTTAAATAAACAAATGATCAATAATTAACAATCTTTAAATGTGCACATATGGCAAAGGTACACTGGCTGGATGCACAAAATGGCTGCCAGCCACATGGGAAAACAACAACAAGAAGCAAAAAGGCATGGCAAACAACAACACATGCAAGCCTAGGGCAAAGTGTGACTGGTTTGATGGATAAAATGTCCACAAGCCACATGGTCAAACAACAAGGAGCAAGGAGATCAAAGAAGAACACATGCAAGACTATGACAAAGACACACTCGCTGTATGCAGAAAATGTCTGCCAGCCACATATATAAGGAGGCTTGGTGGTAACCCTGAAGAAAACACTAACATTAATTCAGCTATGCAAAACATGAAAACTAACTGAGCTATAGGAATTTCACAACAACAGTACATACATTCTTGTATGCCATCAAATATTACCATACAACACATCCACTTTTTGCAATACAAATGAATTGTAGATAGTAGCCAGCATTTGTAATTTAACCAAATGCCATCCCTTCCCTAAATGAAGCTTTAAAAACATATACCACAGAAATATTTATTTCATGTACTGGGCCTACTGGCTAGGTGGCTATTTGGAAATCTAGTGCAGTAGTAAAATAATGTTGCAAATGTTACAAATACGTAGAAAAGGATATGTACAGAGCTGTGGAACAATTTTCCTTTACAAAAGATCAATGCATCAATGAAATGCAAAATAAATAATTAGGCCCATACGTAAACTCAAGGCCACCGACCTCTATATATTTCTAATTTTAAAGTGCAAAGAAATATTGGTGCATGCCCAAGCAAACGAACAACACCCTTATTCATTTATTTTGGAAATTGTGCGATTTCACAAAAACAGTTCTTAAATCCAAAGATATGTCAAAGAGGCAAAGAAAGTGATCCTTCCACCTAACAATTCAAGTGAGAAGTGACCAGGAGAAGACAAAGCACTGGGAGACACCTGCAGGACAGGAACATGAAGTTGAAGTTTCTAGGGCACTTTCTTCCTGTTTGAAAAAAAGAAATAGACTCCAAAACAACTTTTTGACTAGATTTAGATGTATCTCAAGTAGAAAATCTACTCCAGGGGCATTCCTGCTCATGAGCAGGACTGCTTAGTCCACCGTCAATGCTGGATGTAGCATGTCTAAAAACAAAGTCTCATATGCTCGGACAGAAACAGCGTGGGCAAACGCAAAGCCTCACATGCACTAACTAGCAGCCTGGGAGTATTGTTGTGTGTTAGGCCTGACAGCATTAGGGTGGTCACCCCTAACTTTTTGCCTGCCTCCCTTCACTTTTTGGATACTGTTTTTGCTGGTTTTAGGACTCTGCGCACTTAACACTGCTAACCACTGCTAAAGTGCATATGCTCTCTCCCTTAAAACATGTTGACATTGCTTCATACCCAATAGGCTTATTTAATCTACTAGTAAGTCCCCAGTATAGTGCGCTACATGTGCCCAGGGCCTGTAGATTAAATGCTACTAGTGGGCCTGCAGCACTGATTGTGCCACCCACATATGTAGCCCCTTAACCATGCCTCAGGCCTGCCATTCCAAGACCTGTGTGTACAGTTTCACTGCCACTTCGACTTGGCATTTACAAGTACTTGCCAAGCCTTAAAACCCATTTTTCTACATATTAGTCACCCCTAAGGTAGGCTCTAGGTAACTCCCAGGGCAGGGTGCTGTGAATGTAAACGCCAGGGCATATACCTGTATAGTTTATGGGGGTCATTACGACCCTGGCAGCCGGCGGTATATTGGCGGTAACACCGCCAACAGGCTGGCGGTGTTCCGCCAGCAATTATGACCGTGCCATACCACCGGCCCCTCCATTTTCCCGCCAGGATTCCGCCTGGCGGTCCTAATCCCCACCGCTGCCCTGGGGATTATGAGTCCCCGACCGCCGGGTTGTCCATGTTGGTACACACCGCCATGGAAAGGCCGGCGGTAAGGGGACTTGGGGTGCCCCTGGGGGCCCCTGCACTGCCCATGCACTTGGCATGGGCAGTGCAGGGGCCCCCATGCATAGCCCCATCGTGCATTTCACTGCCCGAATTTCGGGCAGTGAAATGCGCGACGGGTGCTACTGCACCCGCTGCACATCAGCATTGCCGCCGGCTCTATTACGAGCCGGCTGCAATGTTGATGTGACATTTCCGCTGGGCCATTGGACGGTAACACTGTTACCGTCCGCTGGCCCAGCGGAAATGTCATAATAGGGAGACAGAAATACGGCAATGGAGGTATTCTGTCTCCCGCGGCCTCGGCGGTCTTTTGAAAAGACCGCCGAGGTCGTAATGACCCCCTATATGTCCTGGAAGTGTAGTACTTCTAAATTCGTTTTACACTGCTGTGAGGCCTACTCCTTTCATAGGATAACTTTAGGGCTACCCTCATGTACTGTGTAAGTGGTAGAATCTGATCTGAAAGGAGTAACAAGGTTATATTTAGTATGGCCAGAATGGTAATACAAAATCCTGCTGACTGGTGAAGTTGGATTTAATATTACCATTTTAGAAATTCCAGATTTAGAAAGTGAGTATTTCTCTGCACTTAAATCCTTCTGTGCCTTACAGTCCACATCTGGCTGGGTTACTGGACAGCTACCTTGTGCATTTCACTCAGACAACCCCAAACACAGGATGCTCAGTCACACCTGCACACATCTGCATACTGAACGGGTCTTCCTGGGCGGGGAGGGTGGAGGGCCTTACACTTACATGTCAAAGAATAGTGGCCTTTCCTCACACAATGGACTGCCAAACCCCCTACTGGACCCTGGCAGACAGGATGGAATTGAAAGGGGACCTTGTGAACTTTTAAGACAATCTTTGAAGTCTCCCCCACTTCAAAGGCACATTTGGGTATTTAAACAGGACCTCTGACCCTACCAACTCAGACACTTCTGGACAAGATATCGCTGGTGAAGAAACTCTGAACCAGACCCTGCAACCTGCCAAGAGGAACTGACTGGCTGCCCAAAGGACTCACCTGACTGCTTTTCTGCAGAGGACTGCTGCCCTGTGGTTGCCCTGCCGCTTTGCTGACATCTGGCTCTGCTGAGAAGTGCTCTCCAAGGGCTTGGATAAAGCTTGCCTCCTGTTCCTTGAAGTCTCAGGACCAAAAAGACTTCCTCCTGCAAAGAACTCCTTGTGCGGTGAACATTTGATGCACAGTCTGCCAGAAACGACGCATAACCTGCATCACGGTGAGAAAATCACTGCACACCGAACTGGAATGATAAAGTCCTGCTTCCCGAGAGGACAACAACGCAGCACCAGCGTTGCGACCGGAACTTCGATGCACAGCCCACTGGATGGATGCATAGCCAACCCGGAACGTTGCAACCTGACCTCCTGTGAGAAGAATCAACACAGCGCCTGCCGTGCAACAGAAATTTCCCCGCATTGTCCACTGGATCGACGCAGCTCCTGTGACTTCGTCCTGAATGCCCAGGATTTCTCGGCATCACCCCCAGCGCATCTGAAAACCCCACAACCTGAAGAGGATCCAAGACAGCATGCCAGAAATCGATGCAAAGCCTTCCCTGCATGGAAAATTATCAATGCATGATCTGTGTGTGCCCAGAGAAACCAAGGCACATCTCCCCATTTTCCACGCATCTCCTCCTCTGCGGTCCCTTGCAGAGAATTTGAACGCAAACTAGGTACTTTTTGCTTGCAAGAGACACTTGTTGCTTTTTCAAGACTAAAGACTCCTCTTATTATTCTCTAAAGGAATATTTTCACGTGTACTTACCAAATCTTGATCATTTTGACCTGCATTTAACCAGATAAATATTATATATTTTCTAAACACTGTGTGGTGTATTTTTTTCTGACTGCTCAGTGCCAAGCTACCAGAGGGTAAGCACAGGATAATTTGGATTGTAGGTGACTTACCCTGACTAGAGTGAGGGTCCTTGCTTGGACAGGGGGTGACCTGACTGCCAACCAAAGACCCCATTTCTAACATGGTGCTTGCGAGAGAGCACCAGAGCCCCTCCTGCACGTTCAAATGAACAGTACGATGTGCTGGATTGCAGAATTCAGGAACTCTGTGCTACTTTGCGTAGTTCGAAGGGCTTGAGTTGTGCAAACTCCGCCGGCAGAGCAGAGTTCTATGCCTGGGCCTAGTGGTATGCCGATACATGTGGATCACATCATTGTTCCCCTAAAATCCTGTGACTGTAACCAATGAGCTTTGCCACACAGTGCATTACAGATAGTCACCTTAGTGCACAGCTATGTGTGAAAGCAAAAGGAAAGTAATGTCCTGCAGCTTATAGAAACCAAATAATTCCTCCCTTTTCCCCTGCTCCAGTGCTGTTTTGGCTGACTAGCGCCAATGTAGGCACACTTGCACCATAAAGGTGCACATTCCTGCTAACCAAAATATCCTGTGAGCCATATTCCACCAGCAATTTATGCTGCAGAGTGCAGCACACATTGAAAGTTTAAGTAACAAGGAGATTTAAAGGTCTTACGTTCTGTAATGCCACTCCTGGGAAAGTTTTACTTCCTGGCACATTTCAAGGTTTTCTTGGTTTTGCAAGTCTGCGAATGCATCTTAAACCATGGGATGTGAATGGGTACCCCCATTTAAAAGTCACAGAGCCTCTCTCTGGTGCAGAGAAAGGCAACACAGTGATTTGAAATGCATTGTGTCACTTCCGATTAATGACACTTCTCAGGGCTGCACATGGTGGCCTTTGGTGGCCCAACAAATATCCAAATATATTTGTGCTGCCCATTTCCTATGGTGTGTTGTGCAAGTGACACTTATATTGGGTCTGACATGTAGCCATCAGTGCAGATTTATCTTTGCCACAACATTACATGGAGGTCCTTGACTTGCTTTTTGTGCTAAGACATGGCTGCCTGACAAACATGTGCAATACTGAAATTCTATCAGCTGGATTTAGGAAACCCAGTAAATCTGCAATCTGGGTGGCACACACACGGTGTTATGGATGAGCCAGCCTGTCTCTGTGCTTCCCTAAGTGTGTTTTGAATCTTTGACACATCATATGATAGGAATCCTGACACATTGCTTGAATAAGGAGATTGGGCAGAATAGGGAAAACAATAAAATGGGCTATTGGCCCCAGGAGCAATTTTCTCATGCCCATATGACATTGGGGCATGAAGGTGTGTACCCTGGTAATGGCTGTGACAACTGATATGTGATCATGCTGCTCATGATTCCTACTTTCCTGTGCTGCCATGTTGCCTGTTGTTCCCTTGCCTGGGTAAAGAGAATTGCACATGAATTTCTTGAACCCAGACTGAGTCCACTGCCCATCTTCTGACCCACCTGTCAAAAAGAGACAGGTGCTTGTAAGACTTACAACCGCCCAGATTCACCAACTGGACACTGCTCTCTGTCACACAGACCTTCAGAGTGCCACCTCAGTCCACAGCTCTGCCTAGCACCAAGCAACCCTGGGTACACTAACCCTTCTTGGACAAATCCCTGCTTCACCGCAGGTACCTAAGTCCTTCCAGGACTACTGCTAACCACAAAAGGAAGTAATTTTTATAAGTAGTCTTATTACATGACAATAAATACTTAGGGGCATATTTATACTCTGTTTGCACCGAATTAGTGTCATTTTTTTTTACTCTAATTCGGTGCAAAACTAACTCCATATTTATACTTTGGTGCTAGACCCCTCTAGCACCAAATTTATGGAGTTAAAGTCATTTTTTGAAAGTGGAGACCTACTTTGCCTTAATGAGATGCAAGGTAGGCGTTCCCGTGCAAAAAATGACTCTATGGCCTTAACGCCATATTTAGGGGCATATTTATACTCTGCGGCATATTTATACTCTGTTTGCACCGAATTAGTGTCATTTATTTTTTTACTCTAATTCGGTGCAAAACTAACTCCATATTTATACTTTGGTGCTAGACTCATCTAGCACCAAGGCCCTGATTTAAACTTTTTTTGCACCGCATTAATGTCATTTTATGACGCAAAAGTGGCGCAAACTTACAAAATATTGGCCCTTATTTATACTTTTTGCTGCAAAACTGCACTAACTCAGTTTTACACCAAAATGTTTAGCACAGGCTTGCACCATTTCTGTGCACCAGCCGGGCACCATATTTATGGAATGGTGCAAGCCGGTGCAAAGGGTAGGCTAGAGTTTTAAAAAATGACTTTAGTCGGGTGGGGCTGGCAGTATAGAAGAAGAGGGTTTAGCACCAAAAAATGGCTTTAGACAGGTTAGAGTAAAAAAAAAATGACTCAACCAGATTAGCGTCATTTTATGTTGCTAAACCTACCATGCCACATGACTCCTGCCTTAGAAAAGGCAGGAGTCATGCCCACCACCCCTGTGGCCAGCACAGAGGACAGGGGTCCCCTGGGCATGGCCATTGCACCATGTGCCATGTATGGGGGCCCATTTCAGGGCCCCCTATGGCACTTTCAAAAATAAAATGCACTTACCTGTACTTACCTGGGATGGGGTCCCCCATCCTCGCAGTCCCTCTAGTGTGGGGGGGGTGCCCCTAGGGCCTAGGGAGGGCACCTCTGGGCTTATTCAATGGTGTTCCACCATGGAAATAGGGCCACAGGTCCCCTAACGCCTGCCCTGACCCTGGTCTTAAAAAATGGGGCAAAGCAAGCTTTGCCCCATTTTTTTACCCCTCCTCCCTCCCTTGCACCATTTTTACATGGGAGTGTAAATATGGTGTTAAGGCCATAGAGTCATTTTTTGGCACGGGAACACCTACCTTGCATCTCATTAAGGCAAGGTAGGTTTCCACTTCCAAAAAATGACTTTAACTCCATAAATTTGGTGCTAGACGGGTCTAGCACCAAAGTATAAATATGGAGTTAGTTTTGCACTGAATTAGAGTTAAAAAAAAATTACGCTAATTCAGTGCAAACAGAGTATAAATATGCCCCTTAGCGTAAAACAATGACTCTAATCTGGTCAGAATCATTTATTTTGACTCAAAACTGCCTAACGTCATTTTTTTTTTAAGCTAGCCTACCCTTTGCACCGGCTTGCACCATTCCATAAATTTGGTGCCCAGCTGGTGCTAAAAAATGGTGCAAGCCGGTGCAAAACTTTTTGGGGCAAAACTGCCTTAGTGCAGTTTTGCACCAAAAAGTATAAATAAGGCCCTTAGTCACCCTCAAAATAAAGTGTCACTCAAAATATCATACCTAAGAAATTGAAATGTCACACATAAGCTCACCATGACTACTGAAATGTCACACATGAGCAAACTGAAAACTTGGTAGCTATAAATCCAGGACCAATGACAGTGTGCTCAAAGTGTTTTATCCTGCATTTCATAGTCCTCTGCAGTGGATTCCACAAATTAGTCCAGTTGCGTTGGTCAAAACTTGCCTGTTGCATGGCACATTGCACCAGTTGTGCCAGTCGGAAGCTGCACATTGATGCCAATGCAAAGAACATATGTATCATAAAAAATGATGTATTTGACGGAAACAGGATGGATACACCCAGGAAATTATGCAATGGGTATGACAGGATGCATATTCAGATGTGTGCAAGTTTCTTTCATTTTCTCTCACAGTCTCTTAGTTTGTGCTTGTTGTTGGAGGTGTTTTGGAGAGAGGCTTTGAATGATTTTGTGTTTTGGTCTTGTTGGTGTCTTATTTATCCCTGTGTTGTGAGATTTGTATTGCTTTTGTGTTTTTGATTGATTTAAATATCTGTATTGTTAGTTTTTTGTCTTTTTAGGGGTTTGTAACTTGGAGGTAGAAATAGTGCTATGGCTTTTTTGGGAGGGCTTTTGTATGTATCAGTCGGTTGTTAGCACATTATCCTACAGAATAAAAAAAAAATTAAAACATTAACCCAAGCTACGGCTCCTGTAATCCAGCCTCCCTTGGAGCAGCTCATTTCGTCAATAAGTGAAATGGTGTGTCAAAGGAATTTTAACACATATTTCGGGGAGGCTGTAAAGTTGTAGGCCTGCTTCCCTAGGTGCACATGGTGTTGTCTAATTAATTACCATAATGACTGACTGATGCACATTGTGTATTTGCTGATGTACACATGGCAGGTATTTAGTGATGTTGTTTGGCAGATCTTAAGTGTATGTCAACCTTTTAAAATCTGGGCACTATGTTTGTTTCTACTTTAGCTATTAAGACTTGTGTGAAGGCAAAGCATTAGTCCTCAAATCATTGACTCAGCCTAATTGGTATCTTTTTGCCAGCTGGATAAACACACTGGTCTACACATGGTTTAGCATTTTAATCCCAAACTCATTCCCTATATATCCCTTATGTCCCCTATCATTTAGGAATAGATACAATACAAGTCATAGTGTAATGTTGCTGCACTGTGAAAAGAGTAATTCAAATACTGGTGGTCTTCGTTAGACTGGGTTGTGCCAATGTAGTCAACCTGCATCCTGGTGCAAGGTTTGAAACATTCAATGCCACAATGTGTGTGTCCAGATGAGTACTCCTGCATGCATACACAAATTACTGAGATGCACTCCCTTATGTAAAATGACCATTGATGAATAATGCCCTGGGAGAATGATGGTACAGAAATATGGATAAGTGCTTTGGAGACAAGTGTATACTAGAATCATTTAGGCAGATTACTGTCCATTTGCCTGGGCCTACATTTGTGAAATGTTAAAAACAATAGTATTGTAGGCAGAAAACCATTACCCCAATCTATGTTTTGCATACCTGACACTTACTAAGTAAAGTCTGCAATTTGTGCATCCTTGTGTGACTCACGATGAGTTATGTAATGTGACAAAAAACCTTGATTGTCTTACTCTATGAATTTTGACGTGTGTAGATGACCAGAATTCTGCTCACATTTGTGATGCAAGTCCAAGACCTTAAGTTACAAATTGTGTGCCATGTGTCCATTTTCTATTTCAGAAAATCATCATGAGTGTGACTTTTTGGTCTGAATGAAATGTTTGTAATCATATTGTGACTACATTTCAGTATTGTACATTAACACTGACTGCTCTTCACTCAGCCTTGCTTAAGTAGGAGGTGTCTTAGTACTGAAGGTATAGTGTCCATATCTTTAGCTCATCATGTACAGTTAGTCTGGACATCCACATATGATTGTATAACAATGACTGCTTATTTTCACACACAAGTACATTTACAAATTGTGCTTTTTAAAAAATGTTACCTCCCTAGCTAGCATGACAGCTGACTAGTTGGAGATCTATGAAGCCAGAATGGAACACTGCAGCCACATTATGCATGTGTTAAAGGCTTTCTGAAAATTTCCTAAACTTTATGAGAGGACCAAGGCTGCAGGGTTAAGGAAAAGCCACACACAAGAGCCAAAAAGAGCATCAGAGTTCCCTTAGCTGTC
The DNA here is from genome assembly GCF_031143425.1 of Pleurodeles waltl. Classification (NCBI taxonomy): domain Eukaryota; kingdom Metazoa; phylum Chordata; class Amphibia; order Caudata; family Salamandridae; genus Pleurodeles; species Pleurodeles waltl. Next base: position 253,756,359 of record NC_090438.1, on the reverse strand, counting down.
ACAGCCTGTGCGGGCAGCAGCAAGCCCAACTCAGCCAACAGCAGGGACATCTGCAGCCTCACAGCCATCACCTCGTATGCCCAGGTGACTTAGACAAAGGTGAGGATCTATATTGAAATATTTTATTCTCTGCAAACATAAATAAATAACTTAGCAGATGGACCAAATTCAGAAGGCTCAGGACAGCCTGAAAGACCCAATTAATACCCTGCAAGATGCAATTGTGTAGGTTGCCTAATTTATGTGACTTTCTCCCTCTGTATATCGCCCCCTTCCTTGTTTTATTCTGTTGTTTGTATGTTATACTAACTGGAATTAGTGTTAGTTAGGGCTTAGTATTGGTTTAGTGTAGGTAGGGATTAGTGTTAAGATCTTTTAATAAGTAGTGTTTTATAGATCTGTTTTAATAGTTTTAGGTTTAGAAGTGGGTGGGTAGTTCATGTTTAGCATAGACAAAATTGTAAAAACAAATAGACCACAAAACATGTATTTGTTTAGCTTTAAATGTATACTTAGTATATGCTTAAATGTAGTTGATGTTTGTAATGTACCACTCTATGCTTAATGAGGGGGGTTGGAGGATTGATGTTTAACTTGTCATGTGTGTATGGTAGATAAGATAGTGTAAGATAACATAGGTTAAGGTAAGTTTAGATAGTATGAGATAATTTTAAGTAGTTTGGGATAAGTGTAGGTATGTTAGGCTAGTGTTAGGTCAGTTAGTGTAGGGTAGGTAGGTATCTGTGATAATAATATTTGCAATGTGTTTCTACTTTCAGTAGTTCATCATCAGTTCATATGTAAGTGATGGTGCCATTGTGTACGATGAATTGCATACATGATGTAGCAAATGTTTTGTACTTTATAAAGGTATATGTGGCTTTGTCAAAGGCCTAGGGACAAATGTTAGTCTACCTCAGATGTGAAACATTTCTGGAACATTTTCCTTACTTGGGAAACTGTAATGGGGCACAGTACAAGATTTCATATTTTTACGTGGTAAGTATTAATGTGATTAGGACCAGATTCTCAGTGACTGTCTGTCAAGGGACTGCCACTTGATGTTATACACTCAACATACAACAATAGTCTTGTGGGACTTACCTAGGTCAGGGCTTCTAATCTAAAAAGTCTGTGATCCCTATGCTCTTAATTAGTCATTTAATATATAATCCCCAATTTAGTTGAGCAACAGATCCTGCAGTGGAGGATACACGTCAGATAGAGATGCTGGACATATCATTCAAACTCATCATGTAACAATATGTATTAAATCCAAATGTTGATCAAGTATTACAAAAATAAACAATATGTGAAGAAGTGAATCAATAGTGCAGACGACAAACTGCTCACATAAACCAACAGAAACACATATATATATACAACATATTACAATGGCATATTATGAGTTTTCCCAATGGTATTGCCAGACAAGTAAGCCTGTCAGGTAGCCTGTATTTCAAGACTACTCCCTTCACTCATTAGACATCTTTGACCATATGGGAGACGATTATCGATGTTTCAACCCTGACTACCTTAAGGGGTCACCTCACACATATATCTTTTAGTCGAAGAGTGGCGCCACTGGTCAATTATAGGTGCCCAAGGGAAAACAGGCATCACAGGTAAGGAGCTTCTTCCATGTAGTAGTAAACAGTGCAACAATAAATAGGTTATGAATCAACTCCTGTAGGCCAAGAGGTCCATAAAAAGGAGGAAATCACAAGTTGTAAGGACCTATGTCCCGGGGAAGTACATCCACCTCTGTTAAAGTTCTTCTCGTGTCTGCTGAATTTTACTGCCTGCCAATCTTGTGGTTTCCTCCTTCTGAGACCATTGCAACATGTCACTAGGGTACCCGTGTTCCCTCTAGCCATATGCTAATACCACAGCAATGTCCTAGTGATGTTATTTTGTCAGGTTTCATAAATTATCCTGCACCCTGCCTTGAACAACATAAACTACAAAACTCTATCTTGTTGTACTGCCTTGCAGACAATTGTAACAAAATATATTGTAAATTTGTCATATGTGTCATACATCAAGGTAACTCTACACAACAAGTAACTTTGCTACACTGCAGGATTGGTTGAGGACATTTAAATAGAATGCTGATGTTTTTTTTTTATATCCAGTATTTTCCTAGCACACACATTCATCACCACATTGCAGAACAGTAGATACTAACCCCCATCTCTTAATTGCATTGTCCACATCCAAATTGAAATTCAGCAACATCTCCAGCTCAGTCTATTGATTCAAGGCCCAAGATACTCATTTGCAGAGTCCCACTAGTGTCTTTACTCAGCTACACTTGTACAAGGCTCCTCAGGCAATCATCATTCAGACTCAGACACTGCGCTGAATCTCACATACTTCTGACACACATATCATACAATGACTCTTGGAAGACGCAAACACCACTAACACTTGTTACATTGTGCTGTTGTCCAGCATGCCTACCTGTAAGTGAGATTAATGGGTCATACTGAACCTAAGTAGATGTTAGTGAGGATAATCTGCGTGCATCATGTACCTACCCTGTTTTTCCACACAATTAGACCCAAAGCCCTAACCTCCAACCATCTGGGACACCTGACCTTTGTCCTGGACACATATTACCATTACAATTCACAAATCCCTGTTTCACATTCAGCTGATGAACATATTTTGCATAGTCATATGTCTCGTCTCTGTCCCTTCTGCCACCTGTGACACTATCTCCTATGCCCTAATCACATGTAGACTGCTAGACTGTAGTACACTGATTCCCTCTACCACAGCATCTCTGCACAGTTGCAACAAAAGTGTTAAACTATTCCGCAGAGCAGTGCCTGACTACTACTCACCCTACCTTGTGGCACACACATCACCCCTTGCCTCCTTGAGATACAATTATGTGTACCCATTCAGAAACAATACCAGTTCAATCTGATCCACCATACCTATAATACAGTACACTACCTCTGCTGTGCAACACTTGCATTACCTCCCACCCCCAAACTCCAAATGAGCAAGACCGGGTGTAGGGTGGTCTCTTACATCACAATTAGCACCTGTGAAAGCCTCAGACACACCATCAGGGCAGCTGGGTGCAAAATGGTTTAGTTCAAGTGAGTGTACACCTGACTCATCCCATGAATACTCTCTTGAATGAGAAGTTAGTACTCTAGCAAAGCACAGTACCAAACATTCAATTCCATTTCAATTCTGTCTGTGTACCTCCAAGACAAGCACAATTGCTATATGGTGCCAGGGAACCAGCATTGACACTGTCAAATATGCACAGTTTCCAATAGCCATGCATAATGTGCTGCTCCAGTCCCAGAGTTTCGCTTTGTATTGTGGGATTTGTAGTCCCATGATTAATTGAAAAACCTGGACTGTACCAATACATCAAGCTTATAAGAGTGAATGCTGACAGAGCTGGTGACAAACATGTATGACAGGGCAATTGTCTCAGAGTTAAGTGATGCATGAATTCATAAGTGAGAAATTTCTGCCCTTTCACATGCACACAGTGCAGCACAGCAAAGGGATTTGCTGTGCTGCATTATGTTGCAAATCTCTTTATTGTGCCCTATGGTCCCTTGTTTTCCCTTACACTGTAGTTGTCCATGTTCCTCAACTGCAGCTCTGTCCTGTCCAGCAACTCCTGCCACCAACTCTGCTGGGATGAATGACTCCACCCCTTTCTCCAGTGGGTCAAAGTCCTCCTGCTGATCAGGTCCTCCTTTGGTCCTCATTACTGCCCTAAGGTTCTTAGCCAGTTTCTCTTTGGCCCTGCATTTATAGTCATGCCATCCTTTTTTCAACTCAAGCACTGTCCTTTTTTTTTGCCCTACACTGTTGTTTTTTTCCACTAAGGATTTCCATATTGTGCAGTTGTTTTGGTCTGCTGTTCTGATTATTGAAATGTGTTGTTTTTGTTTTACACTTCCAGTGACACAACACACTTCTAAGTGTTGCAAAGCTGCTTTGTGGCACTTTATGACATACAAATCAGATTTGTAGGGGCCAGTTGACTTATGACACATTGCATCATTTTTTTGTAAAGATGCGTCAACATTTTTGAAGCACCTTTGGAGCTCACAGCATGATGTACCAGATCATAAATCTCGCACAGCCTCCATGTTGCAAGAAAATGGTGAAACACAGTGCAAGTTTTTGAAGCAATGCTGCGGCAACACAGTCTTGCGTCACTTATCATAAATCTGCACGTTGGTCTCCTGGTTTAGATGTGCATGGATTGAACTCAATTGGTACTCCGAAGGACCTGGATTGTGGAAACGTTCCTTATCCAAGGCTTCACAATTGTAGGAAATGGCCTCTTTTTGTATTACCACCCCATTTGTTGGACAGATACTGCTGTTTTTGACTGTACAGTATTTACTGGGATTCTGCTAACCTGGCTCTAGTGCATGTGTTCTGAACCCGAAAACATGTCAAAATTGGCACATTTAATCCACCTATAAATTCCCATTATACATAACCAAACTTAACTTAGGGACTGTAAAAGAAATTTCACTAATGGACTCCAGTATATATAGTACAGCCACTAAAGTGACAATACAAAACATGACTGAAGTAACCTGCCTGTGCAGGTTTGATTTGCAAATTCAGCCTGTATACAGAGCCACTTTTGGCAGATTCTACTTGCCCTTTTCAAGAATAATATGGCATTAAAGGCTTTAAATGCCCAAAAAGCAGGGTGCATATATTGAACGTGACCTTAAGTCACAATGCCCTGAAAGCTATTTTCACTGTACCATAGTTTGCTGTTTCATAGGAAACATTGGGATGCATCATTATAGTTGATGTAAGAAATGTTATCTCTGCCTAGGCAACAGACAAAAAGTTAATTCTTAGACTTTTGAACATCTTTATTACAATTCCATTTCTTTAGTACATTTTGATTTCTGCTGAAGGTTTTACAAAATGTACTTTTAAAGAGTCACCTTTTCCTGCCTAAAGCCTTTAGAATCCCTTTCGCCTGAACTTACAACTGTCACCCATGAGCTGAATAGTTCCTTGATGAGGTGTGAATTGAATTACAGAGATGAGACAAAGGTCTTGAGTGTGAGGAGATATTGACCTTGCCTTGACAGGGTGGCCTGTGCGCTTTGACCCGCCCCTTTCATATTCTCAAATTCCTCGCTCAATTACAAGTAGGCCCCTTAGCAAAAATAATAAAAGCCCTAGAAGCATCTCAAGGTAGTGACCCTGATTGCCTTCCATCAGTTCTATTTAAGCCCAATACTAAATGATGAACCTCTACTTTAAACCCTTTTTTGTTTGAGCTACTATCAGGGGAGTCATGCTAGACTCATGGCATAGTGCACTTGATGCAACAGCTGAAAACAGATATTTCAAATCAATTTTGCAACTGGGGCCTTGGACTGATGGGAGGCAGTTTCTCGCACGCTGGAGAATTTTCCTCCTGAATGTGAAAAGGGCTAAGGGATAAGGCAGTACTGTTACAATGAAGGCTCAAGTACCAGTGAAATAATCATGTGCTCCTTTGAAGATATTGAGGCATCTCTACTAAACTATCATGCAGCACAGTGCAATGAGTCCCCTTGCTGTGCTGCACTGCATGCTGGGGAAATGGCAAGAATGTGCCATACTAAACATTGTGCTGTGCATTCCTGGATTTGTCCTGCTATGGCACACAATGTGCTACCGAGTGGCAATGCAGGCACCCTTGCACCATGGTGCAAGGGCCCCTGTATTGTAAACAGGATAGTTTTAGTATGGTAAGAAACACCTATAGGCATAAAAATACCCCTGAGGAATATTCCCCTTTCTATGTGTGCTGCAGAATGAGGTAGTAATGAGGACATATCTCACACCTCACCTGGGGAGATTACATTTTTGACGCATTCCTAGTTTTACCAGCAATGGTGTATCAGGGACTGCACCAAAATCCATTGGTGGAAGTGTGGGAAAACCCACTCTCCACCCAAGAAACACCTTTCCAGGGCAAATTAACACAGTGATTTGCACTGCATTGCATTACTCTAGATTTATGAAGACAAGGAAGGCCATGCAAGGTGGCCTTGCCTGGCATGATAAATCTAACTTGGGAGTTGCATCGCTCTTCCACCACATTGCATGGTGCAAGAGCGACACAACCCTTTGATAAATATGGCCTATTTGAGAACTGGATTGGGATATATTAACAGGATTGGGGAGTGTGGGAAAACTGGGCAAAATGCAGAAGCCCCCTCACTTTTTGCCCCCCATTTTTTACTCATACTGGTGTTTGTATGACTCTGATGGTGCCCTAGGCATTGCTAAATAGTCCCAGGGCCTGTGCTCTGATTAAAATGGTATATGTAAATTAGGCTAATTATAATTGGCTGCACCAACCTACCTTTACGTCCCTAGTATATGGCAAGGCATATAGGTTTTGGGGGCCCCAGCATAGTCAGTACACCCATTTGTGCATTGCGTGGCGCCCCATGTCATTTCAAAAGCAGACCTGCCTTGCTGGCTGCTTTTAAGCTAAGATTAATTTCAAATTCAACTTTGGAATTAAAAGTGCTTCCAAAATCCTAAGCTACCTTTATGTTTAAAGATAGGTCACCCCTAAGTGCCCTTCTGGGTTGGGTGCAGTGTAACTATACACAGGGGCATTATAAAATATGTTTGATATGCCCTGGTGAGGGAAACATAGCCAAATTAGTTTTTACCCATTGTAGTGAATGGGCTTCATAGGGTAACATGGATAGACCATATTTTAAAATAATAAAGTCTTATTTTCCATAGGAAGGAGCTAAATATGGCAAGTTTGGTATCAAATTAAAAGTTATAATAAATCCAATAACTTACCACTGTTGAATTTAATATAACTTGAATAGTGAAATAATTTTAGTATTCTTTCTAAAAGTTACCAACTTCAGCCCTGCAGAACCCTTCTTTGATTGGTCTGCCTCTGGCAGCCTGAGCCAGGCTACCTTGATGAGGTCTGAAGTGGCCTGGGCTGAAACAAAGGGAAGCATCTGGTGGAAGGAGATCTGCCTCAGCGCATAGTAGAACATGATGAAGGGAGAGCAGCCAAACTGGACTTAAAAGGAGGGTAATACATTTGGGACAGCAACTGGACCTCCCCCATGTCCTGCAGCCCCAGACAGCCAGGTACACTCTGATTAGATTAAGAGAGGGCTGGAAAGGGGTGTGTTAATGGAAACCTAGCCACAGCAGTGGGTGGACTCAGCCAGATATGAACTCTAAGAATGAATTTTTGCCATCTTGAATTTTGAAGGATTGTTGGTCCTTGTGATTAATTTTTGCCACACTTCAGAGGAAGTGGTCACTCAAGAAGATGGGGGTCTGCATGTGATTGGACAGGAGTACCCCCCTGCTTGGCACCCCAGGAACAACAATAAATATGAAAGAACTTCCCAACACTTCAGATCCCTACTATAAAAAGACAAGCAGAAGGGTTACCCTGCTGGACCCCCTGGCCTGCACCTGGACCTTGTACTCAGAAGGACTGCACCAGCTGCACACTTTGGGCTTCATCAAGAAAAAGACTTTGCCTTACTTCTACAGCTCCAAGAAGGGACTCCCTGTGCGCCACATGTAGAAAGGAGCTGACTAGAGCTCCCTGCATCAAGTTCTGCAAAAATAGCCCAGCTGAACAGTGGCCAGTGGTCATTTAAGGTTTTGAACCAGGTGCATTCTGGGAGGGAGTTGAAGTCCTGACACAAAAGGAGCAACTCAAAGCTTCTGGAACCCTGGGGTGAGCTGTGGACACTTGAAGGACTTTAAAAGTAGTTCTGGAAGAAGATCCAGTGCAGGGTTGCCCTCACACACAGGTCCTTTACATCCTGCTATAGGGGTGACTTATAAATGACCTGGTGCAGTGTAAATGGCAGTGAAAGGGTTCTGGCACCTTTTCATGCAGGCTGCAATCTCAGTCCTGCAGAAGCCTTTGCATGGGCTTCCTATGGGTGGCACAATATATGCTGCATCCCATGTAGATCCCCTGGAGCCCCAATTCCTGGGGTACCTAGGTACCATATACTAGGGACTTATAAGGGGCACTAGTCTGCCAATTGTGGATGAAATACTGTGTTAACAGTATCCAACAACCATTTTGAAGGAAGATAGCATAACTACTGGGGTACTGGTTAGCAGGATCCCAGTAGACCCAGTCAAACACACTGACAAACAAGCCAAAAGTGGGGGTAACCAAGCTACATAGAGGCTACTTTCCTACACAATCCCACCCCCCCAAAGAAGGACAGTACTGCTAACCTTGGCCAGTTGAGACTTTATTGTCTGTGTGGTGATAAGTGGAGAGTAGCTCTGCAGTAGAGTGGTTACTACCTTTATCATCCACTATATGGTCCCTTCCCTGTGGGGAGGTGAACCACCCTGTTTGGATACTTTTAGCTAGAGAACAGTGCAACTGTGAACCCTGAGATTCCCTTTGTTTAAGGTGTTTTAAACAGGGCCAGGATGATTGTCCCTGTAACTCTATGTTAGGACAGGTTTGGTGTCCTAAGGGCTGTAATGCTAGACATGGGTGCTGTCTAAGTAGAGCTAGAGCAGGGCAGAAAGTTAGTCTCAATGGCTCTACGTCAGGACAGGTTTGCTGTCCTAACGTGTTAGAGGTAGTGCAGGTATGCTGCACTAAAGTTCCTCTGGGAGGGCTGGAGGGTTGCTCCAAGTTTTCTAAGACAGGGCAGGGTTGCTGTTCTGTCTTAGGTTTCTCATAGAGGGGTCGTTTTACTTCTGGGATTTAAGCTGTGGTAACTTTGGACTCCTTTGATACAGGCTCCTCCCTGGGAGTGGTATCCTTCCTCAGAGGAATGGTATCCTTAGTGGAAGGGGGGGCAGGGAATACCTTGATATCCTGCATACCTGTGTTTTTAGGAGTTTCTTGGGCCATTATTTCAGGCTCCAAGGCTCCTTCCCATTTCTGCTTCTGAATCTGTCTTGAAATTAAAGGAAACACATCTTTAGGAATGCCCAGCATGGATGCATGGTTAAGAAACTCTACCTCAGCCCAACCTGAGGTCTCTAGGTCATTCCCTAAACGATAGTCTACAGGTAAGCTAGGTGACACTACCACTTGCTTAGGGCCAGTAACTCCAACCCTACTAAGTTGCACTACAGTTAAGGGGAGAGACTGAGTGGAGTTGTTAACATCAGTGACTTGGTACATCTGACCAAGTAGGTGTGGTGCAGGTGACACCAGGTTCTCAGTTACTATAGTGATACTGGCACCTGTGCCCAGTAGGCCTGGGCCTCAACATCATTTATCTGAATGGGCTGCTTGTACTCATCCATGTTAAGGGGACAGGTATCCAAGGTGGCAAGGCCAATGCCACCTGATGAGACAGAAACTGTCTTGAGGGTTTCTACACCTACCTCAGTTTCTACCTCAGTTTATGGACCCAAATCTGAACCAAACTACACCTTTATTTTAACTATTGCCAGTAGGTCTATCACTATTACTACTACTACTACTATTAGGGGCACTAGGAGTGGATGTGGAGTTAGTAGTGGTGGTAGGCTCAAGAGCTTTTCCAGGACAGGATTTGTCCCCTGGCCCGTGGCCTTTATTTCTGCACACATAGCACCAAGTCTTTTTACAGAAGAAGAAGAAGAGAATGTTTTATTCCCACCCCAGAGGAGTTTTGTGGACCTGATGAGGAGTCTTTATTTTTGTCTTTGTTCCCACCCTTGTCCTGATGCTCACCACCTTCTTTCCTCTTAGCCTTGTCACCCCCTGTATGAGCTTTACTGCTCACCCCTGTTCTGAACTATTTTTCTGCCTTCTTTCCCAATTCTTGGGGAGAGGTCAGATCTGAGTCTACCAAGTATTGATGGAACAAGTCAGACACACAATTATTTAAAATATACTCACTCAGGAACAGATTATAAAAGCCCTCATAGTCTGACACTTTGCTGCCATGTAACCAGCCTTTTAAAGCTTTAATAGAAAAGTCTACAAAGTCAACCCAATCCTGTGAGGCCTCTTTTCTGGTCTCACTGAACTTGATCCTATACTGTTCAGTGGTGAGACCAAAACCTTCCAAAAGAGCTATTTTTTAAATACTGCAGTTGTCTGCATCCTCTTCTCTAACAGTTAGAAGTCTATCCCTCCCCTTGCCAGAGAAGGACAACCAGAGACTAAAATTCCACTGCATTTGAGGGACCCTCTGAACTTTATAGGCCCTCTCAAGTGCAGCAAATCACTTGTATGTGTCATCCCCCACCTTGTATGAGGGAACAATTTTGTGCAGGTTTCTGGAATCTATGGAGTTCTCCCTGACTCTACAATCCCTGAAACTTCTGCTGCTGCCTCTATGGGGTGCTAACCCCAACTCATGCCTTTCCATTTCCACTGCCAAGTCCTCCCTATGTAGGGCTAGCTGTTGCTGCTGCAGCCTTATCCTGGCCTCCTCCAGTCTCAGCTTTCTGAGCTCTCTATCTATGGAGTCATCCCCTGGAGTTTTGCAGTGTAACCTCTCAGACAATGAGGTGATATTGAAATGAGCAGAGGTGGATCTTTCCCTAGTCTTTGTGACCCTAACTACCTGTCCCCTAGGTGCAAAGGGAACCCTACCAGTGTGGCGTCCCCTCCCACTACAAGCTACACTAGTGGGTCTTCTAGGTGCAAGATCCTTGGAAGAACCCTCCTCTGAACCTGGAAGATTGTCTTCTACTTCAATGGGGTCAGAATCTCTCTCTTCCTTCTACTCCTCCTGGCTACCAGCATGTTCTTGGTCATCTTGGAGAAGGAGGCTCAAAAGGAAATTCTTATGGAATTCTTCCCCATGTCCAGCTTCTGGTCTGGACACAGCCCCTTCAATTCATTGAAGATCATGTCCTCATAGGGAGTGCCCATGACCTCAGAGCTAGGTCCACCTGTGGACATGGTGTATATGTGAGGGTGGTGTAGGGTGAACCCAACCTACCTAACCTCTAGTGTCCCAGAAAGGAAGGGTAAGAGACTAGATCCCTGTAACAGGTATATTATATATCTCTAGGTATGGAGTGGTCTTTCCTGTGGAAAGCACCAGGTGACAGATTGATAAGGCAACTGCAAGTACTTATCCCACTGATGCCACTAATGTAGGAGGCCGGCCTGGTTTGTAGTAGGTACCTATGGTACTTACACCTTATATCAGGTCCAGTTATCCCTTATCAATGGATTTTATGGCGGTTCCAACTGCAGGAAATCCACGGTAGTAAGCCGGGTCCAAATACCGCCGGAGGTATAGTGACTGGTGGGCGGAACGGAGACGCGGCGGATGACCATGGCGGTAACCGCCATGGTTATAATACAAAAAAAAAGACCGCCAGCCTGTTGGCGGTCTTACCGCCGCTTCTCCGCCTTCCGCCAGGGTCATAATGACCCCCAATATTCCCTTAGGAGGTAAGTAATACACAAATTATATACACTAGTATGCAGAAATAGGCATAAAAATAGTTAGAAAACAGTGCAATTAGTGAAAATCACAATAGTTGGAACTGGGCCTGGGGGAGCACAAACCATAAACTAAGAAAGTAAAATGCAAAAGTTTGTCTTCCACCTAGCGGAGGGTAGTGTGTAGAGGGGAGCTGGGAGTACTAGACAACCCCAAAGGTAAGTACTAGAACACCCTGAGCCCAGGAAAGTAGGAGTAAATACTGCAACTTTCCCAGAACACACACAAAAATGAAAAGAAGGATTATGCAAGAACCAGAAGAGACTGCAAGACACCAACAGTGGATTCCTGGACCTGAGGACCTGTGGAAGAAGGGGGCCAAGTTCAAGAAACACAGTAGAGTCCAGGGAGAACAGGAGTCATTGCTAATGGGATGACGATGCAAAAAAAGAACCACAGGTGAAGAAGAATAGTCAGTACTGCACCCAAGAAGATGGAGTTGAGTTCCTGGTTTTGCAAGTGATGTCCTATGCCGGATGGATGATTGCAGTCTGGTTTGCATCGCTGGAGCCTGCCAGCAAGACTTGGTACATGCACAGCTCGTGGGTTGGCGGAAAATGGCACTGCCTGGGACCAGGATGGACCAGATGGACTCTACCCAAAAAGGGGGAGTCGAAGGTGGCGCTCAGCATCTCAGAGAGCTCACAGAAGACCAGGCAGCATGCAAAGGAGTGGCAAAATATATGCAGCAGCCCATAAGGATCCCCTGGGACCCCAATGCCCTGGGTACCTAGCTACCATATACTAGGGACTTCTAAAGGGGCACCAGTATGCCAATTGTGGATAAAATACTGTGTTAACTGTATTCAATAACCATTTTGAAGGGAGAGAGCATAGCTACTGGGGCCCTGGTTAGCAGGATCCCAGTACACACAGTCAAACACACTGACAAACAGGCCAAAAGTGTGGGGAACCAAACTAGAAAGAGGCTACTTTCTTACAACGGTCCACTTAAAACCTTGACTTCCCCAGACCTGTGCGACCAGATAACTGTAAGTGGTGCTTTAAGCTTTTTGATGCTAGAATGCACAATTTTTTATTTTACAATTTAACAATTCATGTCTACAATTCCTTACATTGGAATTCTGATGTTATGGCCTAATTTTAAAGATAGAAATAGCCTCTATTTTTATAAATTGGTATTGGATTTTCACTGTGTTGTGTCTTTTACTTATTTACTGTTTTGGTGGTATGAAATACTTTACACATACCTTTATCCTAGGTTAAGCCAGACTGCTCATTTGCTAAGCTACCAAGGGTTGAGCAAGCATTCATTTACTGAGACTGGCCTGGACCTATCAGTGATTATGGTATTATTACTAGCTGGGGGTGAATACCCCACCTACTAATAGCTCACACTCCTACAGTGTTGAATAGGAAAGACTGATGTTTTTGTGTCAGTCTCTTCATTACTATGCAATGTGTTTGGAGCAATGGTGGAAACCACCCCATCCCAGGAACAGTGGTTGTACTTGCATCATAAACATTTTGTTAATTTGGGGCTTTTACATTAGACACCTTTTTTCAATTATTGGCAGAACTTACTTGAATACATCATTTCACTATCCAGAACGTTCAATGACTTTCACTTTCAAGAACCCATGTTTACATCTATAGACTTTGCAGGCACTCTTGTATGAGCAGCATGTTTTGACTGCTCTAAGTGGCATCTTACTTCATGGGGGCGAGTACCATATGGTGTTTATTTTGTTCTTGGTGGAATTCACTTGTAATTTTTAAAACTATATTTTCAGTAGAGGCATTTTGTGAGCATGTCAGTGTTGTGCCTCAGAGTGTGCTGGTGCCGTTCCCATTCCATGTTCACACTTCTGTTGTGTGCCCTGTGAGAGAAACTGCGTTCAGCAGCTATCATCTCTTGTCATGCACAACATTCTCCACAGTGGACTGTTTCATAATAGGCTTTATTGAGCAGAGCCAAGTGCATGTTCTATGCACTTGCACTGTGCAAACTGAATTAATTTAACCCAATATCTCTCTGGGTTAATGCTTTGATTTCAGATACTACAACTCAAAAACAGCAAGCAGGTGTTGCTTCTTTCTGTTTCTGAGCAGAGTCGTGGGTTAATAAAGTACAAACTCAAAGAAATGTCAAATTCTAAATTCACTTTATGCACCACAGCCACATAAAACAGGAGCTAACTTCTGCACCAGAAAAGCCCATCAGGCTACACCCATGGTCCTTCACTTCCAGGGTTGTTCACAAAGGTAACATGTATCTCGATGGTTTGTGTTACAGTAATTTGGTTGTTAATTGTGACCATTTGACCCTCAAATGTTTGGTAGTTCTTGAAATTCAAACCATACCAGAAAGCTTTGGAGGAGTTGCATTTAACAAAGCTTTTCATATTATTGGACAAGCAATCATATTGTTTGTGGTCCAAGGCTTCTCGCATGGTCCTCTCACTTGCTCTCTAGAGAGAGAAGTTTTTATTTCAATGGTCTCTTCATACAATGACTAAAAGAGACAGGTGTTGGTACAAATGTGATAGTTACGTTTGGATGCAGAACAGAGTCACTTCTGGCCTAATGGTCAAGGTCTTGTTCTGCCACATAGTATGCTGAATTTTCTAATACTAGTATTGCTTGTCAGTGTGCTTGTTTATTTACTAATGTTTTGACTGTTAAACCTGACTAGAGATGGACCATTCACATTTCTTTCCGATCACATATGTGGGATGACTGTCATAGGTCAGTCTAGAAGCATCACAATAAGGAGTCACCTAAGGCCTAAAGGTTAAGGTCACAGACGCTCACACTGAATGTTGAGGGTTCTACTTCAGGTGTGTCCGTGGTCATTTTCCTTATTTAATTTCTTTTTAACTTGAAAAGTTTAAGGTTCATACTGAAAGGTGATCTCACTCTTTAATTGACAAATACATTTTACTTTTCAATTTGTCCCAGAAACATCTCATTCTAGGTATATCATTCATCAAAGCCTAAAAAACTCTTTATCTCTCTCCCTCTCCATCTCTTTCTCTCTCAATTTCTCTCTTTTGATCTCCTTCTCCCACTCACACACTCACTCAGGCCCTTGTGCAACCACTCACAGCCCCACACAGACCCTCACACACCCACTCATAGAACCAGTTAGACACTCATGCACCTGCTCACAGACCCACTCAGACTCTCACACACCCACTCACAGACCAACTCAAACCCTCACACACTCATGGACCCAGATGCACACTGACGCAACCACTCACAGACCCACAAAGACACTGATGCACCCACTCTCACACACATACACTCTCACAGCCACTCTCGCACCCATATACACCCTCTCACATCTACTCTCTCACATCTACTCTCACACTCAGAGAAACAGGCCGCAGCCAACTCCTGCTGTGTGTGGTCAAATGCTATGTGGGGCACAAGGTTGGGCTGTTAGGCGTGTTTGGCTCCAGGGTATGGTCACGGGTCACACCCCGTTGCCAACCCCTGCCACGCACATCCAAAGGCGTGGTTGAATTAACATATAGGCCCTCATTCTGACCCTGGCGGTCTTTGACCGCCAGGGCGGAGGACCGCGGGAGCACCGCCGACAGGCCGGCGGTGCTCCAATGGGGATTCCGACCGCGGCGGTAAAGCCGCGGTCGGACCGGCACCACTGGCGGGGTCCCGCCAGTGTACCGCGGCCCCATTGAATCCTCCGCGGCGGCGCAGCTTGCTGCACCGCCGCGGGGATTCCGACCCCCCCTACCGCCATCCAGATCCCGGCGGTCGGACCGCCGAGATCCGGATGGCGGTAGGGGGGTCGCGGGGCCCCTGGGGGCCCCTGCAGTGCCCATGCCACTGGCATGGGCACTGCAGGGGCCCCCGTAAGAGGGCCCCTAAATGTATTTCACTGTCTGCTGCGCAGACAGTGAAATACGCGACGGGTGCAACTGCACCCGTCGCACAGCTTCCACTCCGCCGGCTCGATTCCGAGCCGGCTTCATCGTGGAAGCCTCTTTCCCGCTGGGCTGGCTGGCGGTCTGAAGGCGACCGCCCGCCAGCCCAGCGGGAAAGTCAGAATTACCGCCGCGGTCTTTCGACCGCGGAACGGTAACCTGACGGCGGGACTTTGGCGGTCGGCCTCCGCCGCCCGCCAAGGTCAGAATGAGGGCCTTAGTATTAAAAATTACTTCACAATAAAAAAATAGAGAAATTTACTGAGAAAACACAAGGGTGCAGGGCTGTTATAGTTAGAAAATAAAATTAAAAAAAGACATACAAATTCACTTAAAAAACCTAAGGTTACAGAGATGTTACAGTTACTTGAGAGAACTCTAACTATAACAGGTAAATTTCTATGGATTTGTATGTTTAATATGTGAGCCTATATATATTTGTTAATATAATTAAATCATTTAAAAACTATTACTTTTTTAGCAAATGTTTTTGGAACATTTTTAAATTAAATGTTTTAATGTATATGTACATATGTAAATATGACTTTATTTTGCAAAAATATAAGTACATTTATTTAAATTAACTCGTTAACTAACTTTTTTGTAATTTTTAGTATATAATAAAAAGCAAATATTTTGAACTTGGTGGGCGCGATATCTATTTGTTAAAGTAAGGGAAATTTCAAACATGATATAAAACATGAAAAAAAAACTATTTAATGTTATAAATTTATTTTAAATAAGAAAGCTGCTACAGCAAAATTAACTTAATATTAATTTAATAATACTATTTAACATATTATATTAAATTAAAATAATGTTATTAAAGCTTAAATAAAAAAGGCCCTAACATAGTTTTTATTGTTACTTATTGACATTGTTGAAAATGATGTTAAACTTTTTTAATTATTTAAAAACGAAAAACATTTAATTTAAAGTTAAAACATTGATAAATTGAAAAACGACAAATATTTTTAATTTTAGATGTTTTAACTTTAAATTAAATTGTTTTAGTTTTTATATAATTTAATTAAATTTAAGCCCTTATCTCCATTAGTTTATATTGGATGATGTTATGGTACCAGTGATTGGTCATGTGAGTATGTGAGTGTTTGTCCCTCACTAACTCCTTCTCCATTCACCCCAAAGCCTTCCTTACTCCTCCTTAAAACTCTTCCATTTAGTACTAAGTATTCTACTTTTTCCAGACACTCCCTCGATCCCTCCAACATTTACTACTAACTAGTAATACTTACGTGTGAGGATCTACCTAAAGAAAATTAGAGAAGGTGAAGGTGTAGATTTGCGCTTGTAGGTTTGTGAGAAGCATTTTGTAGTATTCAAGAAGTACTATAGAAGTACTACTAAACGTGCTGTGAACACAGTTTATGAACAGGCCCCAATATGTATCTCAAGCAATTTCTCGCTTCCACTAATACGGTATTTTGCCTTATTTTTGGTTACTGGAGAATTCTGCCTATTTTGTAGATATTTTGGGGCAGATTTAGGAAAATCTCTTTGCAGGATTTCCTCGGCCCCCCTAACTGGGTAGTGCCCCCTTTCCATACATTATGCCTGGTGCAGGTATAATGTAGCACAAAGGATTACAAGGTGCTATAATGCATGCATTGCCCCACTTTGTAAATTTGGCGTGGCGATTTTGGCCTCGTTGGGCCACATTAGAGTTTTTAAAAATGACTTTAAGGTGGGCACAAGGAGGCACTAGGGGCTCTTAAATCTGCCCCATTGTTTCCACCGTACTCTAAGTAACCCTAAAGATCCTACATAAAATTTATGACTGATACGACCTGCAAAGCTTCCCGATCTCTGTCCCAGTCAACCATGAACACTGACTTTGGTGCTTATTGTGTCATTATGCTTTTTTACAGCAAATCTTTCCATATTGCTAGCTCTGGGTCCCTTAAAACATTTCTGCGCCATTTTGTTTATTATTGTTTTCAATTACTTTAAAAGCTCGTAATAATGTCATCGTGTTGTTCTCTTGAACATAATGTTCTTAGATACTGCGTTAAAGTATCCCACATTTTTCTGGCGAAACTCATAGCTAATAGGGTTTTATCACAGTTTTCTCAGTGATTTGAATTGACGCCTAGGATGAATGGCTTTTTGTTTGTCCTATCTCTTGTCTTTCTTAGAGAGAACAGCATGACAGAAACTGAAAAAAACAATTTTATGCTAAACGTCAAAGAATGTGGGAGAGCAACTGTATTGTAGTTCAAAAACTTCGGATGATCAACTGTTTAAATGCATTTTTTTCACATGTGCATGCTATTGTCTCGCTAACTGTAGCTCTGATGTTTTTGCTTCAATAAACATTGTCAGTAATAGACAATGTTATCTATTTCTACAGATTACTAAAATTCTAAAACAAAAATCTTTAAATAAGTGTACTTAGAACTAATCAGATAATGAAAACTCGGATGATTTAATGCGCAATTAAAATTTTGAATGAAGGAAGCAGAATTTGAGAACTGCTGTATCTAAGTTGTACTGGGTAAACATTGCATACTGATGGGATATTCTTGACAACTAAACTGCCACTTCTCTGCAGCTAACTTGTCTTTCTGTCAGCCTACTGCATCATGAAAAAGATAAGTACCTCAGGGGAATGTGATCAGCTTATTTTAGAATAAGAAAAAAACAGCCAACATGACGTTGCTCACAAGTTAAAACAGGCAGAATTAACTTTACTATTTTTATTTTACACACTCCTCTACGATTAAATGGAATATTGTTACCTGAAAATTAACAATAACATATATTTATCCCCTTAATGTTGCCAACAGAATAGATGGTACCGAATAAACGTAAAAGGGAATATTGACAACGTCCTTAAATATGCTATTGTATCTGAGTCCTTGCATCCTTTCAGTCGATAATTCCTGAGATACAGCCCCTGCCATCGATAGGCACTGAATTAATTAACCGTAGGTCAGAAAAAACCGAACATTTCGTATAGTGTCCGGTTATTGACACTTAACGTCTGCTGGGAATGAATGGCAATGTCAGGATAAAATGATTTTCTTTTCTAAAGGGAATACCTGCGATGTTTATGAAGCGGAATTTTGAGAGAGCTGCATTTACAATTCAGAAGCAAGGTGATTTAGAGATCAAACCTCCAAGCGACAAAGTAAAGACAACGCCAAGAAAAAACATATTATTGCTGGACGCCTGCTTCTTTCAATCAATGTCACTTTTCATGTTTATTGTAACATGTATTTGGTTTTTCCTAATGAAGTTGCTCGATTTTACTTTTTGTGAAAAGTCATACTTTAATTAATCCCAGAATGAAGTCTGGTTTTTAAACAAAATGCTTCATCAATGTGTTTCTGTTAGTACAATACAGTCCACTTAAAAGTATTAGTATATTTTAATAGCAAATAACGAAGGCACTGGACCTTGCGTGTTTTTTTAATAAGTGAAAGTACATCTTTTATTAATGGTTAATTTGTCCCTGCGTACATGAGTGGATCGTTGAGGAAATTAATGGGTAAATGAATGCTAGATTGAGACAACCGGTTACTGAGTGTGCGGTTAGATAAATAAGATATTGAATGAATGGATAGACAAATGGATAATAGACTGCATGGACACTTAAACAGAATGAGTGCACAGCTCTAAAACCGTTGGTATTTGAGTAGATAAGACAATGGGTGGCTAAAAGAGTGTTTCCGCCAGCCGGCCCAGCAGAATGCTGGGCCTGGACATTGTCGACGGCTCCACATGGAGCTGGCGTCAATGTCGCAGTGTGGCGGGTGCAGCAGCACCCGTCACGCATATCACTACCCGATTTAAGGTCAGTGACATGAGCGACGGGGCTGTGCACGGGGGCCCCTGCACTAACCATGCCAAGTGCATGGGCAGTGCAGTGGCTCCCAGCGGTGCCCCAGGGCTCCCATTCCGCCAGCGTTTTCCTGGTGGGCGACACCGCCACGGAAAGGCTGGTGTCCCATGTTAAGCCTGATGCAGATTGGTTGGTATGCTAGCCATGACAATAGCATGTCGTTTCTTTGTTCAATGCTCAGCCAGACAGCTGTCTCTCCTGAGCTTTGTACTACGTCTATGTCATTACCTGACACCATTGTGAGTGCTGAAACATTTACTAATAATTAGTTGTATTCTGTATTTTGTCTTTGCTTAGAAAATGAATTATCTTAGAAAATAAATAACTTGCAACTTGAAAACGTGCCTACTTGAATGGCCGCCACCTACTATGCAATGTTTTACTAAAAAAAGGCTACTAATGTTTATTCAGAACTTATAATAATGTAAAATGCAGTAATTGGTTATACTTATGATTAAATGCTATATATTTGCTTAAATTAACTACAGGCCTCAAAGTTACGGAAGTCTAAGCCTTAGTGTTGCACAATATTAGAAAAATGCAATGTCAGAATAAAATATGATCTCATGTTTGCTGAATAAAGATGTATTGTTCTAACTGAAGGTTGACCAGAATTATAGTAGTAGCAAAAAGGTTTTTCCTGTCTTAACAAGAAACTGTTTGTTAGGTAATGTGTGTAGAAACCTGAATGTTCCAAAATTGTTACAAATGTTAAGTCGAAACGTATGAGAAAGTAATGTTCCCAGGAACTAACAATGGATGTACTGACGAAAGGACGGAAGGATATTAAAGTTGCTTCTTGATGAGTCGAATGATGTGCGTCGTAAAGAAGAGGAGCCAATCATCAACATGTGAAAGACTGTTTAGTTATATCTTAGATTTGAAATATAAACTTTATTGGACTAATGGCTATCGCATGATTCTTTGACCAATGACAACGTGGGACAACTTTAAGTTAACTGCACTGCACTAAGAATTGTGTGTCATTTTTCCATGCCATTCCAACAGACATTTTCTTCTTGGTCATTTTTCTTTGAAACCTTACTGGGTCACTTTTCTTCTCACTCAGCAGAGATTTATTCCAATTGATACTTTTTTCTTGGTCCGTGCGTAATGCTGGTGTTTACTTTTGCACTCAATGCTTATAGCACCTTCTTTTCCTAACTTAAATACTTCTTTCTAATAGTTCGAAGAGCTTAGAGTCCCCGATTCTGAACCACTTTCCTTGACATGTCCTGATGCTGATGCTGCTTTAACTGATGTCTGCTTGATGAAGACTATTCACCGATTTCAGATTTTTAGAAATGGGGTTTCTGGTTGGCTAGGGTATGCACCTCAGCCAGGCAGAACCTACCCACTCTAGTCAGGGCAAGGGAGTTACACGTCCAAAATAACCCCTGCTCACACCCTTGGTAGCTTGGCACGAGCAGTCAGGCCTATCCCAGAGGCAATGTGTAAAGCGTTTGCACAACACACACAACACGTGATGCTTTATCCCCACCACAAAGGAAACACAACACCAAGTTATATGAAAATGTACTGTACTGTACACAAAGCAATTATTAGACCAAACGTCACATATCAGTACTATCCTGTTACCTTAGCAGTTGTCAGAACGTTTCACATCAGCAACTCTGCAAACTAGCAGTAGTCACATATAACACACAGGTTACTCATATTCTTCAACATAGGCAGTAGTCAGGAAACACGTTATTACACCAAAACACTTGTCATAAGAATATCATAAACACCCATAGTAGAAACAGTATAAACCATATGGCAAGTCATAAAACATATTAATATGGTATGCCCATAATAGGAACATGTTCATACATATATAAACACATCAAAAAGCAGGTAGGCAATAAAGGTATCCACAGAGCTGTAGCAAGAACCCCGGATATATAATATCCCTGTGGTGAGTACCTGTTCTGATGATAAAGGCACCCCCAGTGCCTGGAAGATGGAAAATGGGGGCCCCCGGCAGTCTTCTGAGCCAAACAGGGGGCCTCTACGACATTTATGTCGAGGAGGGTGGCACGCATCTCCTTTGCACTATTGATTGTCCCCTCCAGGGGCCTGTGATTACTGGGGGCCCCCTTGGTCCTCAACCAGCCCTGCTTAGGCAGGGCTAAAGTCCTTCAAAATAGTGTAGGGGGCGCCATGCACCCCCTCCGTTTGGTGACGGGCCACTCCTGGGGCCCGCAATTGCTTGGGGTCCCCCCATGCCTACACCAGCCTTCCGAGTCAGCAGGGGGGGCCACAATATTGGCACTGGCCCACGAAGGGCCAACAAGGGGTCTACGGTGCCGCCCTACCCGCAGATCAAACAGGAGCCCTGTGTGGCTCGGCAGGCAAAGGAGAGGTGTCCTCCTCTCCTTCCTGCCTTTGTTGACGTTCCGGCCCAAAGCAGGGCCTTCCGGTGCCCCGGGGGTGCTCTACTTAGCGGACCTCGCCCCGGGGGACCAGGTTTTTTCAAGAAAAGGTTTTCTTTGTGCCCCGGAGGATCAGGAAGTGTGCTCCACTTGCGCTTGGATGAAACATCCTCCTTGGGCTGTGGTGGTGATTCCCAGCACCACAATGCGCTTTTTCAAAAGCGCTTGGACGGCAAGTGAAGCCCGGGTCGCGGCAATGATTTGCCAATGCCACAAATCGGAAAGAGTGCTCTCAAAGGTGCTACCAATATTATAGCAGCAGCACACTCCACAGCGCCACTTCCAGATATCGGGAGAAGCTCTAGTGGTATTTGCAGATCGTCACAGGGGTCAGGGACCAAAGCACCCTGCCCCTGGGGGGACAAGAGACTTAGGAAAAAGGCCCACAAGGGGAGGGGACCAGCAACAAGCCAGCACAGAGGATGTGAGCAGGTGGCAAGTCCCTTACAGTGACCAAGCAGTTCACAGGTCAGCACAACAGCAGCAGTCCTTGGTTGTCCTTGGTGAGTCCTTCCAGTCCTTTTTGACCAGTTCCACGATGATTCCAAGAGTCTCCAAATTGTGGGGAAAATTCCCCTGTACTTATATTCAGTCCTTACAGTGTTTTACAATGGTAGGGAGAGGAGGTTCCAACCAGTTACAGCTGGTTCTGGGAGGTCCCCCTCTCTCCTTCAGCACAGGCTCCAAACATCAGTGGGGGGGTAAACGACCCTATTGTGTGAGACCAGGGCACAGCCTTTACAAATATAGGTGTGCCCCACCCCTCCCTTCTCTCACCCCAGGAAGACTATTCAGTATGCAGATGCACCTCTGTGACACCTCATCCTCCCTGTGTACAGGCTGTCTGAAAAGTATGCACAAAGCCCCAATTGTCACTCTGCCCAGATGTGGATTGGAGTCAAGCTGCAAAACACCAGAGTCATAAGCACAGATAAATGCGCACTTTATAGAAGTGGCATTTCTGTAACAGTAGTAAAAAATACACCTACACCAGTAAGCAGAATTTACCCCGTACACATAGGGCAGGTCATTTCTAATGTAATCCTATGAGAAGGCAGCACTCACAGCAGTGAGACACCAAGTTAGGCTGTTTGTCACTACCAGGACAGGCCACTCAACCTTCTCCATACATCGCACCCTGCCCGTAGGGCTAGCTAGGGTGTACCTTAGGGGTCACTTACATGTAGTAAAAGGGAAGTTATGGGCATGGCAAGTAAATTTAGATGCCAGGTCCCTGTGGCAGAAAACTGTGCACACAGGCCCTGCGCTAGCAGGCCTGAGACAGGTTTGAAAGTCTACTTCAGTGGGTGGCGCAAGCAGCGCTGCAGGCCCACTAGTAGTATTTAATTTACAGGCCCTGCGTATAGAGATACCACTGTACACATACAGGTAAATTAGATATGCCACTTAGGTATAAGCCAATCATACCAACTTTACATGGGAGAGAACCTGCACTTTAGCACTGGTCAAAAGTGATGAAGTGCTCAGAGTCCTAGAGCCAACAGTGACAGGTCAGAAAAAATAGGAGGCAGGAGGCAAAAAGACTGCGGATGACCCTGCATAAGGAAAAAAGTCCAACACTGATCTATACGGACAGGTATATAAAACTCCAAATGTCTTTATTATTTATTTGTCTTTTTTTTCTAGGTACCAAATGCTGCCTTTTGATAGAGACATAGTTAGATGTTTTCCAAATTTGTGTTGACTAAATATTTTTGCATGACATCCAAACATGCTGATGCTAATCTTATTTTAGTGAGTTTTTCCTCCATTCAAACTAAATTGCTAATTGATGTTACTCAATTGCGGAAACTCCAATGTATGTCATTACCATTACGCAATTACTTTTATGAGTTGATTTATACTTTGGCTTTAGAAGGATTAGTCTATAACGCATTCATTAAATTGAGATTCTTTAGGATATTTGATAAAACCACTGTTATTCTTATACTTATACCATGTTATATCATGTGGTTTTGAGCCCAATTTACTTGATACTAGCTTTGTTAATCTAGGGAAATACATTTTGTAACTGATACTAAAGGTGTGGTTATTCATGACCTAATGGTCATGGTGTGAGAATTACTGACTCCAAGGAATTTCTCTTGTTTCTTTGATGATATTTATGGTATGTACTGATTAAGGGTGTGAACATCTTGAACAAGTCAAAAGGTATAAACACGTCTCCTTATCAATTAACATAAAGAAGACCAATAAGGTAAGATGTGCTCCTACCATCACAGTGCCACCTCCAAGCTCTTAAGGAGCTACAGCACCAAAGTTGATGTGACCCAGGCACAAAGCGTGACATGTTCCTGAACAGCTCATATGTTCCCATT
Organism: Pleurodeles waltl; assembly: GCF_031143425.1. Classification (NCBI taxonomy): domain Eukaryota; kingdom Metazoa; phylum Chordata; class Amphibia; order Caudata; family Salamandridae; genus Pleurodeles; species Pleurodeles waltl. The sequence continues at coordinate 253,732,359 of NC_090438.1, read as the reverse complement.
ATGAAGCTCATAGGCTGTTGCAATGACTAGACAAGCCTACATTGTTTTCTTGAGGATGAGATGTTGGCAAAAATTATCTCTCCCACAGCATTACAGAACAAGTTTTCAGAATTGTGATGTTTATGCACTGCATATGAACCCAAGGAGGAAGCACTTTCTAATGAAGTATTGTATTGTATTGTAATAGTATTTATATAGCGCTTACTACCCCTGATGAGTTGCATGCTACTCAGGAACCCAAACGGAATTAGTGGTGAATTAGTATAGGGAAATATGAGTACAGTTTTAGTATTATTATGAGTTAATTTAAGCCGCGGATATGTGAGTTTGTTAGTTGGCTTGCCTGGAATAATGGAGGCGTGGAGGAGGGAAGTATCCAGAAGTGTTAAATGCGAGTTTATGGTAATAGGATTTAGGCTTGGGATGAGTAAAAGGGGGATGGGTGGAAGAGTCTCTGGAAAGGGTTAGGGAGATCATAGTAGCAGGAGGGGTTTTGGATGAGTTAAAGGTGATATAAATGAGGGAGAATTTAGTAGGGTTGTTTGGGAGATCATAGCAGTAAAGTGAGGTTTGGGTGAGTTAGATGTGGAAGAGGAGGGAAGAGCTTAGCCAGGGTTATTTAGGAGATTAAAGTAGCAGAATGGATTTGGGATGAGTCAGAGTGGGAATGGAGGATAGATTGATAGAGACATGACACATGGTGATGGGTGGATAAAGTGTGATATAAAATGAGAGCAGGGATTCATAAGTATCTAATATAGCAACTTATCTAGGCGCTATGCAATGACCTATGGACATGTTAAGCATAGAATAACATACACACACACACACACACACACACACACACATGAATACACACAAATATGCACACATATATGTGCATATTTATACATATTTAAACCATGAGTAAATATACATTAGTTAAACAGGTTTAAAGAGTATGTGTGTAGTTTATTGTTATGACATAGTAGCAATACATATTTTCGAAAGAACTCTATATATCTAGAATATACACATAATCAGATAAAAAATATTTATAAACACAGGCATATGCAGTCCATAGCATATGATGGTTATGAAGGAAATAGCCAACTCTTGAGTAGTTTTCTGAAGACAAGATAGTTATCTGTGGCTCCTATAGTTGGGGGTAATGAATTCCATAGTTTGGCTGCTTGAACGGTGAAGGATGTTCCACCTATAGTTGTTTTCTTGTATTGAGGTGTTCTAAGGAGGGGTGCCATTCTTGAGTGAATGTTTCACTGTTAAATGTATTTGGTTATTTTGTTTCTGATTGAAAGTGGTCCTGTTCCATATATAGCTTTGTTGGTGATACATAGCAGCTTGAAGGTGCATATACTGGCAACGGGTAACCAGTGTAGTGTTCTCAAGGCAGGGGAGATGTGGGCTTTTGGCTTTACATGTAATAGTAGCCTGGCTGGGTAGTTCTGAATACGTTGTAGTTTTTTCATAATAGATTGAGATGTTCCATGGTAGAGGCCATTGGCATAATCCAGTTTGGATAGTACAAGCGAGATAGTAGCCTGCACCTTCTGTGGAAATCCGAGGTTGGGGAAGATGCGTCGTAGAGTCTTCAAGGTGATAAAGATTGTGTGTGCTAATTTGTCCACTTGGGCATTCATTGTTAACTTGGAGTCCATGGAGATTCCAAGGTTTTTAAATTCCTTGGATAATTGAGGAGGTGGTTCAAGATCGTCAGGCCAGGCTCACAGTGAGTCATGATTTTTACAGTCACCACATATGAGTATTTCTGTTTTGGAGGCATTTAGTTTGAGATGGCTCCAAGTCATCCACTGATCAACGGCTCTCAGGCAACTGAAGATTAGTGTGTTTTCAATGTTTTTGGGGCATTCTTATTTAAGTAGTATTTGTTTGTCATCTGCATAGTTGTAGCATGTGAGATGAAAATCATTGATCAGTTCTGGTAATGATATCATGTAGATGTTGAAAAGCAAAGGTGACATGATTGATCCTTGGGGGACCCCTGCTTTTGTGAGGTGGGGTTTGGACGAAAAGGGGGAGAATAGATGATATTCGTTTTTTTTTAAGGTAGGATGTAATCCATTCGAGAGCAGCCCCTTGTATGCCGGCTTCGTGGAGTCTTTGAATTAGGGTGTCATGGTCAACCGTATCAAAGGCAGCCGAGTGGTCCAAGAGAAGTAGTGCTGCAACTCCATTGCGGTCGACTGTGTTTTTAAGATCATCCCAGATTGCTATGAGTGACGATTCAGTGCCTCTTCTTGGGTGGAATCCAGTTTGGAAGTTTGAAAGTATAGAATTGTCTTCAATAAATTGTGACATCTGGGTGAATGCTGCTCTTTCTATCAGTTTGTCCAGGAAAGGTCCATTTGTGATTGGTCTGTAGTTCTTGGAGTCTTGCAGGTGTAGGTTTTTTTTCTTTAATAACTGTCGTATATATGACTTTTTCAGGTCTACAGGAAAGGTTCCTATAGTTAAAGGGTTGTTGATGATTCTGGCAGCATGAGTAGATAAAAAGAATGTTCTTGAAGATGTGTGGTGGGCAAAGGTCAGAAGGGCAACCAGAAGGTGTGCTTGCTTTGACCAAATCAATAAATTTACCTTGTGATATGTGTTTGAAGGACTGTAGAGGCTGGGTTGGTTTATTCTTATAGGGTATTTTAGGAAAGGAGTTGGTGCTGATGGTTTTCTTCTGTTACAAATAGGAGCCCAATGTGTCTGCCTTGGTTGTGTATTGAGCTGGCAGTTTGTTTGTAAAAACTTGATGAGTGGGTTGACTTCCTTCCATGCATGTAGGTTTTTGAAATTCAATGAGGATTTTATTAGAATTCTTTGGTTTCAGATTTAGCATTTTGAATTCTGTCGGAGTAGTACTTTATTCTGCTTTTTTGATTGATGATTTGTGCAGCTGCAGTTTGTCTTGACTGTTGTTTGTTTTGAGCCAGGTCCGCTGCAACTTTCTGATTTGTTGCTTTATCTTTTTAAGTTCTGTGTTTCTCCAAGGTGTTGGTTTTCTTTTGGCCTATTTAGTTTTTCTGAGTGGTATTAGGATGTCAAACGCTTCCTGTAGCCGCTCATAAAGTTTTGGAACAGCATTAATTGTATCTACATCAGTGTTGGCTGTTAGTTGTGTTTCTAAGTCATCAAAATTGAGTTTGCTCCAAGGTCGATAGGTGCATGTATGTAAGTAGTTGTGGGGTGTGTTGATTTGTGGTGTTTTATGTCAGAAAATTATCAAATGGTGGTCTGACCATGTGATTGGCGTGATGCTATGAATGGTAACTAGCTCAGGCTTAGAAAAAATGACATCTAGGATGTGTCCAGCAATGTGTGGGGGATTGTGTACAATCTGATATAGGTTCAATGCAACCAGTCCAGTAGTGATAGGTTTTGGATAGGGCATATTCGGTTTGTCAAACTAAATGTTGAGGTCCCCAAGAATGCATTGGTTTGAGTATAATGTAATAAGGTTTGAGACTGTATCTGGAAAAGCGTCTGGGAATGTAGAGTTGTTAGGTGGAGGTCTGTAAAGTAGGAGAAAGTAACAGGAGGAAGTTGGAGTAGGGTGGCATCTCGTGAGGAGGGCTTCACAACCTTGTAAGGAAATGTTGTCTGTTTTACTGAGATTTATTGCCTGTTTAAATATAATAGCTAGTCCACCTCCTCTCTTGCCTATAAAGTTTTGTGTGATGGTTTGATAGTCCAAAGGAAGGGCTTCATGCAACACTGGGGCATGTTATCTCCCAACCATGATTCTGTTATGAATAGTAAGTCAGGTTGTGTGTCTGGGAGCAGGTCGTAGATGTGTTGTTTGTTTTTTTAGAGTGACCGAGCATTTATGAGCTGGCAGTTTAGAAAAAGTGCGCTAGTGGCGGTGTTGTTTTGTTTAGGAGAAGGGTGAGCAGTATATTTTGAGCTTGTAGCAGGTGTGTTGTTAGTTGTGATAATTGTGTGAGGGTCACAATAGTCTTGTTTTTCAATATAGTGTTCCTCTTCCAGCAGGTTTAGGAGGCATTTTGTTGGGTCTGTGTGTGGGGGTGGTGGACTTGGTGGCTGAGAGAGACATGAAGAGTTTACAGTTTTTGTAGGGCAGCCTTATTATGTAATAGACAAGGGGATGTGAGGTTGTTAAGAGTGGCATGTTGTTTATTTTGGTTGCGTCTGTTTAGTGTGGATGGAGTATGGGTTGGGGTGGTGGAGGAGCATGTAGATCACGATGTAAGGCTCTAAATTGTGCAATGGATGTGAGGCGGGTGAATGAATGTTGCTGTGTTGGGGTGCTTGTGGTAGATGTTTGTGAAGAGTGAGAATGTAGGGGTAAAGATTGTACGGGCTTTGTATTCTTTGTGTAGTCATGAGGGTGGGAGTGGGTGTGAAGATAAGTATAATGAATGTTTGTGTTGATGTGATGTGCTGATGTGTGTGGTCTGTATTGTTTTTGTGGAATAGTGTGAGGGGATACTGATGTTCTGGTTTTCGGTGAGGGATTTGTATGTGAGTTATTGCTGGTGATTGGAATTAGAGTATTACAGGGGGTGTTGTGTTTTGGAGATGAATGCATGAGGTGTGTAAGAGGGGATGGATGTGTGTCATGGGAGTTTGTGTTAGTTGTGATGACTGGAAGATGGAATATGTGTGGTGGAGTGGAGTGTTAGGATTGTATGGTTGAGTGCAATTGGTGAAGAGAGGGGAAGGACGTTTGTAGATGGTGTGTTGGAAGGCTGGGTTTAAGAATTGTCATGATGAAAAGTGGTCTGTGGGGAGCAAACAGAGGATAGTGTTGTTGGTTTGTATGAACAGGGAGTGTGCATCTGGAAGGCTGAAAGTAAGGTATAGTGTGGTTTTGGGTTGTGTGGGTTGGCAGGTTGTGTTAGTGGGAGTGGACAGGGTAGTGTTTGGTATGACAATGAAGTTGTTTTACTGCTGTTGTTGTGGTAGATATGTGGATATGTGTATAGGTGTTGTATATGGGGTATCGTGTTGGATGATGAGTCATTGCAATCTGTATGTAGTCAGTTTGTCATGCAGGAGTTGGATGTCTTTGCAGATAATGTGTTTGCATGTTGATAGATGTGTAGGGAGTAAGTTACTTTCTTATAAATGGGAAATTGGGCAGCATTTCCGGCCCTTGTCCTGTCAGCCCTTAACCTCAACACCTGGGCTGAGACAACCTGAGCCCTAGGCTTAAATAGCCTTACTGGCCAATAGAAACCTAATCCTAACCCTAATCAATCAGATTTGTAACCCTAATTCAAAGAACCAATGGGAGACCCAGCCCTAATCACCAATCAAACCCCTAATCCTGACAACCAATCACATCCCCAAACCTAGAACCAGGAACCAATCAGAATCTCAGCCCTACTACCAATCACAAGCCCATCCCCAGAACAAGGATCCAATCAGATTCTCAGCCGTACTACCAATCACAAGCCCAGCCTTAAAAACCAAGATTCTATCAGAATCTCAGCCCTACTACCAATCACAAGCCCACCCCGAGAACCAGGAACCAATCAGAATCTCAGCCCTTCTACCAATCACAAGCCCAGCCCTACAAACCAGGAACCAGCCAGAATATCAGTCATATTATCAATCACAAGCCCAGCCCTAAAAACCAGGAACCAATCAGAATCTCAGCCCTACTACCAATCACAAGCCCAGGCCTAAACATCAGGAACCAATGAGAATCTCAGCCCTACTACCACAAGCCCAACTCTAATCCTAAGCCAATAGAAATACCAGCCCCCAACAATCTATCAGAACACCATATACAACAACCAATAGAAACTTATATAAGGGCCAAGTTAACTGATGCTCAGTCACTGTGGGAAGGGAGGAGGGAGCTGCTGCTCTATTCAGAATCTCCTTGGAAAGAGACAGGCTGAATCCACATTTCAAAGCTAGCAGAGTCAAATTTTCAGGTAAGGGAGAGGTTGTAAAAAAACACAGAAAAACTGCTTGTCGTGCACTTTGAAATGTGGCTTTTTTGAGGCAAAAGCAGGGGATGCAGACAGTTTCTAAACACAATTTATATCACAGAAACAAATTAAGCAGTCTCCTAAACACACTCTGCAAGATGAGTGTAGCCTTTTTACTTAGAAAAGAGGGGGGAGGGGCTTTATGCAGTCTTGTCCCACAAACTAGGAGGGAAATTTCAAACAGTCACGGCTAAAAAACAGCACTTTAATAGAAAGAGCTCACGTAGGACAATTGATGCTAAATTGCTCTTCCTTCTTGGATAAATAATTGCACACAATTTTATGTTCTAGTATTGCAGCAAAATACCTGTATTTGCATGATCACTTCCATTTTTTGTGATTTGATGTTCCTGGTTTGTTGACTCTGTGCACTGCTAACTATGTCCCAGTGCATTTGCTCTAATCCCTAAAACATGTTGCAATGGGTTATACTGCTAATTGGCATATTTAATTATCTAGACGTCCCTAGTATATGGTGCAAGGTGTACCTAGGTACCCAGGGCCTTTAAGTTAAATGTAACCAGTGGACTCTAACACCCATTGTGGAACTCGCTACAGTGACCGTGCAAACATGACTGCATTGTAGCCTGGCAGTTTTAAAATGCAATACAATGTTTCAAAATAAGCCCTATTGACAGGTCAAAATGTTCATTTTAATTATTAATATGTTACACCTGTATGGGCCTTATACACCCTACGGCAGGGTGCTTGGCATCTAAAAGTAGAACATGTGGAAACTTAATTTTAAACATTTCCTTACAGGGGAAAACCATGAAGGCTATTTTCTCTGTAGGAAGGAGAGTTGCTCCATAGAAAAGCATTAGATTACATTATTAAATTTAATAATGCAAATTTAATTTAGGAAACAGCAAGACAGATCATTCAAATTATAGCTACTTCAAATCCAATTTACTAGTAAATTCTAATTTGTGATAACTAATAATAAAAATCTGTTTTTAGAAACTTGCCTTTTCCCTACCTATAAGACTATTTGCATAAGCTTTAACTGTCATCTGACAGCTGATAAGCCCTCTTGAGAAGGTGTGAACACTGCTTCCATAGCAGGACTAAGGCTTTCGGTGTGGGGAGGTGTTTCAGTTCCTCTGGAAAAATGATCATCTGGGAAATTGATTAACTTCAAAGAGGCTTAACCTGTCTAAGACAAATATTAGCTCACAGCTAGGCAGGGTACTTTTCTTTTCTCCTAGTCAGGCACACACCAATCTCAGTGGGAGAGGAACTGCTCCTAAAAATAGCTTTAAGTGACCACAGAGGAGTGGATGCTCATTTCCCTGGCCACAACTCTGGGATGGGCATACAGGACCTACACAGAGGTAAATGGGTTCTGCCATGATAGATTCAGGTGAAGAGGTGCAGTGTAGGATTGTGTACTTGTAGTGCTTTCCTCTTATCTAGTTTCTAAGCACTTACATAACACACCAGAAATGCACTTCTGAGGTCAAAGAAGACTTTTATTGTTGTTAATTCTTCCCCAACCACACTTTTTATGTTGACGAATTAGTAGCTTTCAAGCCCGCGTTAATCAAACAAAATATATCAGTTTGCAATATACACAGCAGGTTATATTTATAAGATATTGAATGCAAAGCAAAACAAATACTTCACTGTGTGGGAAACTATTTACAGCTTCATCTTTCTAAGGTCTGCAAGCTGATGACCCCGTGTCAGCCGCGAGAAAGAGATTCATCTACCCACACAGGATTGCTGGCAGCTGGCGCCAAGCTCCAGCACGAGGTCCGGCAGATTAGAATCTGAATCTCTGCAGCCTGTTACATTCGTTACAATGGTGTGCCCCCTCCTCTCAGACCTGGGAAAACTGAGCAAGCCTTTTGGAGACTGGCCAGGTCTCCGAGACTACTCCTGTTCTCAAGCTCAAGCGGAGAGAAAAACACCCCTGTACCCTCTTATCAGGTCTAGTCTACTGTGAGAACAAAACATCTTGGTTCATTTTGTGCAAAAACACAGCTTGGAAAAATACAGCTTGGATTCTCAACTGCAATGTCTAACTCCACGTTAAAGGCAATAGGCAGCTAACCTAAATATCAAATGCAATGTTTAGTGTCATATCAAAGCTAATAGGCAGCTGAGCTGAATATAAAATGCAATGTATAATATCATGTCAAAGCCAATAGGCATCTGAGCTGAATATAAAATGCAATGTATAATATCATGTCAAAGCCAATAGGCAGCTGAGCTGAAAATAAAATGCAATGTATAATATCATGTCAAAGCCAATAGGCAGCTGAGCTGAATATAAAATGCAATGTCTAATATCATGTCAAAGCCAATAGGCAGCTAAACTGAATACATCATGTCAAAGCCAATAGGCAGAATATCTAATAGCATGTCAAAGTCAATAGGCAGCTAAACTGAATACATCATGTCAAAGTCAATAGGAATGCAATGTCAAAGCCAATAGGCGGCGAAACTGGATACAGAAAGTAATGGCTAATGCCATGTCAAAGCCAATAGGCAGCTAAACTGGATACAGCATGTCAAAGCCAATAGGCAGAATACAGAATGTAATGACTAATGCAATGTCAAAGCCCATAGGCAGAATACAGAATGTAATGACTAATACAATGTCAAAGCCCATAGGCGGCTAAACTGAATACAGAAAGTAATGACTAATGCCATGTCAAAGCCAATTGGCGGCTCAACTGAACAAAACATACCATGTGCTACTGGTGAACATTGAGCAACTAATATGCGCAGTGGTGAAACACAAAGTCATTGGTCAAAACAAACTCCATCAAATGGCAGTACAGTACTGTACTGTAAGACAAATAGGAATGAATGAAAAGTTGGGTATAGTTACTCCTGGAAACTATTTCCTATTAGTCAGGAAACGGATAGGAGTTGCCTCAACCACCAGGTAGTATCAGGCATAAAAATGACACCCCTGCCTGCCTTTTTCAGAACACTACTAGTTCTATGGAAGACAGAAAAAGACAGAAGAGCACCTTGAGACCCCACAGGTGATAAGTCATGCTTTATAAATGCTGATTGATTGATTTATTGAGAAGAGACTTGTGAGGAGACTTGAAGGGCTGAACCTAACTCACACTTGTATCCAAGACAAAGAAGTAAGCAAGGGTTCGTTAGCTGACCTCTTGATAAGCTACAAGAAGCCTTTTGGGAAGTGTTCAACCGGACATGGTCTGGAATTCTGGTGGCTTCTGCTGGAATGCAGTCTGACCTCCAAGTGCTATTCCCAAGGTACTGCGACCCTTGGCTCATTCAAAATATACTCCTACTAACATTCTGCAAAACCTGGAATTTAGAACCCCTTGGCTCCAAAGACATCTGGAAGACCAGGACAAAATTGTCAAGTCAATCTGATGAAGATGTGCTGCCACTGGTTTCTGTTTTTGACCCGCACGCCATTGCTTTCAACCTTAAATCGCACCAAGGTCCTCGTTCAGTGCAACCAGATGACTGTTGTTAGCAATGAACGATGTTTGCAGCTATTTTTATTTAAAAAAATTAAACAATGGTATTTTTATTGTGCTTTCTTTTTGACTTTTTAGGTATTCTGGTACTTTTAAATGCCATACACATCTTTTTTAGTTAAGCCTATGTACTCTTTGTTATAGCTATCAGGAATTGAGATCTGCCTAGGTTATTGAAACCGTCACTTGACCTAACAAAAAAAAAATACATTATTACTTGAGGTGGACTACCATCCACTCCAACTAATTCATTTTCTCACAGGCACAGATGCATAAAATGTAAGGTTCAATGGCAAGCACCTAAACAGATATCATGTGGTGGGTCCCCCAGTGTAATGGAATATTTGGTTTGGGTAAGGACATTGCATTAGTTTAGTGAACACCTGTTACATATACTGTGGTTGTCCAAGGCAAAAGCAATTGTGTCATCTCTATTCTTCTACTGCTGAGTACAGACAGAATGCACCTCCTTGAAATCACTTCAGCATAACAAAAGTTGTTGAATCTTCTTGAAGCTCTATCCATGCTCTTTTTCTGCCTCTTCTTAGTGAATAGATAGCTTTAGGCAAAGGATCTAACAGCTAGGACTAGTTGGTGGATGTTTGCAGATGCTAGCTAAAGAATTGAATAGAAAATGCCCCCGAAATACATTGTCATTGAAATCTAGTGAAATTTCACAAAAACTGAGTAGCATGAAATTTGCTAATTTTGCAGGCTTCTACTAAAATTGACCAAGAAGTACATGTTGCTGATGGGAAATGAGTAACAGCAAAAAAGACTATTCTAACAAAGGAAGAGATCACAACATTCCCACCAGAACAATTACCCAAAGACTCCAAAGCAGTCGACAAAGTGAAGCAAAAATAAAAACAATTAAAAAAACAATATGATTGGTACCAGCAAACAAAGCAGTGTCTCAGAGTTGAAGTGTGCTTTTATTGGAAGAAGCCAGGTCACATAGGCCTATTAGTTTAGTGTTAAGGGGGTTGATTGCTTGAAACAATGATATCTGACTACCAAATCTGTCTCCCTGCTGGTAACCTTAAAATTCAGGAACCAAATTGTAAGGAGTCTATATATAATGCATGTAAATTCCACAAATGAACCTTCAATTCAAGCTGTAGCCATAACTCCTGCCGTAATCAGGTTCAAATTTAACTACGACATACAGCTAGATAAACTGGGGTAAGTCTTTGGGTGTTGAAAGCACAGCCCTGGCCTTTCGTAGTAAGATGCGCCATCATTTCATCAAATTGCTTAGATTTAAGCAATGTAGAAAACTGCTGTCTGAGATTTAGAATCTCACCCTTGGATTACCAGAGACAAAGCTGAATGATTGTAGATGCTGTAGAAGTTATAACTGGGCTGGATGACTTATTTGCCCAGCCTGCACTGCAGCACCCTTGGCTGGAGGAGGGGCCTTGAGACTGCCTGAGGCACCACAAAAGTGCACTTTTTATCCGTGCTATGAACACTGTTACTGGACCTTGAGGACTCATTTCCCCAGCCTGCACTGCTTGTGGTGGGAGGAGGGGCCTTGAAACTTCCTGAGGTGATTCACAACATTCTGTATTACCCGCAGTGCGTGATGTTATACCTGGGCCTTGAGGACTCATTTGACCAACCTTTACTGCACTGCCCATGGTTGGAGAAGGGCCCTTGAGACTGCCTGAGGTGCTACAGAAGTGCTCTCTGTTACCTGTAGGACACTGTAACTGACCCTGGAGGAATCATTTGTCCAGCCTGCACTGCACAACATTATTTGGAGGAAGTGTATTGAGACTGCATGAGGCACTACAAGAGTTTGCTTGGCCCTAAGACCAGGCCTGCTTATGCTCACCCATGGCTTTACAAGACTAGACCAGGCCTACTGTTTTTCATCTGCCCTTTCAAAACATAATTATGAGTAAGGGAAAAATTACTATGGTTAGCATGGAAGTAAATCCACCACCTAATGTTGATAGTCTCTCACATAAAGGCAAGATGGGCCCTTCTAAAAATGCTCCTAAATTATTTTTTATACCTCGGCGGTGATGGCACTGACAGATGAAATTGTTACCATGGAGGAAGAACTTGGTTTAGGAGTAAATTATAGCTTTCTGGGGCCAGATTTACAGGAGCTTATTCCCTTCACCAACAAAATTATTAGTAGTCTGCCTGCTTTGAATTTGCTCTAAGCACCCAACCTTTTCCTAATGCAGTTAATACAGGCACTAAAATACCTAGGGTCTCAGTTTTGGCTTTGGTACGTCACTCGGTGAAGGATGCCCAGCTAGCAATTACACCTCCTGCTTTAAAAAAGAAATAAAGTGATCATACAGTGAGCAAGGCAGCTGGAAAGGAGCCATGAGTTTCAGTGGGTAAAGTGTTGGGGCGATATCGATATGAAGAACCTTCTATCCTCTGGAAACAAGTTGATAGAGTCCTTGTTTCAAGAATAGTATACTAAACTGGAAGCAGTGGTGAATTCTTCTTCTCTTTCAAGTAATAAGAGGCTCAAGCTCATTGAAAAACTATCATTGGCTTCTTCAGTCCCCAAGATCCCCCTCTAAAATATCTACAATTGGTATAGCAGACAATAACTATGAGCTCCCGCAATCAAACTTAGGGGTAGATTTATGGAAACTGGTGCTGCACCTAGTGCAGCGCCACTTTCCCTGTTCCCCTTAGCACCCCCTACCACCATCATGTGTGCGCCATATTTAAAATACGGCACACCATGGCACAGGGTAGTGGGCAATAGCGTCATTCAATGTGGTGCAATTGATGTACTCTGCAGGAGTAGTGCCAAAATGTTGGCACTACTCTGGCAGAGTACGTAAGGGCCCAGTCTAAATAATGGAAGCTCTCTTTTAACGCTTGCTCTGAGCAGGCATTAAAAGTGCTGTAATCAATGGCACAAGGAAATCTCATAGAAAAGTGGTATTTTCAAACACACTGTCCATAAACAACCATTACCAAAAGATGTATTTTTAAATTGTGAGCTCAGAGACCCTAAACTCTATATTTCTATCTGCTCCCAGAGGGAATCTTTACTTTAATAATACTTAAAGGCAGCCCCCATGTTAACCTATGAGAGAGATAGGCCTTGCACAGTGAAAACCGAATTTGGCAGTATTTTACATTAGTATATGTCCTACCTTAAACTTACATGGCACCCTGCCCATGGAGCTACCTAGGGCCTACCTTAGGGGTACCTTACATGTAGGAAAAGGAAAGGTTTAGGCCTGGCAGGTGGGTACACTTACCAAGTCAAATTGGCAGTTTAAAACTGCACACACAGACATTGCAGTGGCAGGTCTGAGTCATTTTTACAGTGATACTCGTGGGTGACACAACCAGTGCTGCAGACCCAATAGCAAAATTTCTTTACAGGCCCTGGGCACCTCTAGTGCACTGTATTAGGGATTTACTAGTAAATCAAATATGCCAATCATGGAAAGCTAATTACACATACATTTTAAAAAGGAGTACTTGCACTTTAGCACTGGATAGCAATGGTAAAGTACAGAGTGTATAAAAAAAACAAAAACAGAATCTAGCACACATCAACAACCTGGGGAACAGAGGCAAAAAGTTTGGGAAGACCACGTCAAGGATGCCAAGTCTAACAACAATCCACTTGGACTTAGCTGGAGGCAAATTCCAGCATGTATATGTTGGAGCTTCCCATCTGCAAAAATCCAAATCAGGCACACAAAATGATTCATTGTGAAATTTAAGAAATGCATCAAAGTAAACATTTTAAGTTTGGTAAATTGCATTTTGAATGTCCTTTGTTTTTTTAATTGCATATGAATTAATGTGTGTTCACATTTACTGCAATGTTGTACCAATATTTGTATGAACTAAAAGCCTGTTTCATTTGTTTGGGCACTTCACAATGATAAAACATACTTGAAGTAACTTAAGTTTTTAAAGTTTAAAAAATATATTTTTATGGATTCAGTACTTCAGTGGCTTATTAATGTAGCACACCCGATATATTTACAAGTGTTGCAGAAGTAATTTGAAAATACCAAAATAATATCTTTTTTAATTTCCTCAACAACATGGGTACTTACATAGGGTGTGATACATTAATAAAGAACTTGAAAACTAAGAGGCATATTTACAAATCTTTCGCACCGGGCAACAAACAAAGTTGCTCACCTTCCTTTAGAATTTGGCCCTAGGGGATTGGGTCCACTAGGCCCAAGAAGACTTGGGAGGGGGATTCCTCCTCTGTATAACTGTACTTGGCCCCGGGATGGTGGTCACCGGGGTCTTTTAAGGCTTGAGAAGGGTGTCCATATGGCTACACTTCCATATTTTGTTGGAATTTGGCCCCAGGGGATGTGGTCCCCAGGGCCAATTAAGACTCAGAGAGGCAAGCTTCACAACCCACTACCCTCAATATATATGTTTTGGTCCAAAGGGGTGGGGTTCAACCGTATGCCACCCACATTGAAGACTGTGTGAGGGGAGGGGTTGGCAGCCTGCAGAGGGTTTGGACACAGGGCCTGGAAGGAGGCCAAGTTATGTGGCCAAACCTCCACTACACAAAACCAATGCCCATGTGCAGCGTCTAGTTGGCTGTCTTCAGGGAGTTGGATTAAAGGCTTTGTATGGCAAGGGGTTGTCTGCCAACAGATGGCTGTCTACGGGGCATGGGGCATAGGGCAAGCCATGAGGCTATTTTTTTAAAAAATCCTTAGCGTTTCACTGAAAAAACATAGGGCCTGATTTAAGAAAAGTAGTGCTGCACCCAGTGCAGCATCCCTTTTCTTGCGTACCTTAGTGCCCCCCTAATGCCACCATGTGCACACTGTATCTAGGATACGGTGCACCATGGTGGTAGTTAGGGAAACTAGCATCAACATTTTTGATGCTAGTTCGGAGCTTTGAAGAATTAGAATCAGCAATCCTTCTTGCAGGCAGAGTAGTGACAAGTCTAGAAGTGTACTGAGTTGGAGGGGTCAGAGGTCCAGTATTTATACCAAGTTGGGTCTTTGAAGTGGGGTAGACTTTATAGGCAGGCCTTTGATGTGTACAGAGCAGAGGTCTGTCCTGCCCTTCCTTCCCTGGCTCCAGACTCACTAGAGGGGGTTATGCAGCCCTTTGTGTGGGGACAGGACACAGCCTATTCAGGTGTAAGTGAGGCTGTGGCCAGCTCCTTCCTCCCATCCTGCCAGGATGACCATTCAAGGCCCATCAAGTCACACCTAAGCTCACATTGTATGTGGCTGTGAAGGGGAAATACACAAAGCCCACCACAGACAAGTGATCAGAGACAAGCAGCAGTCACTAAATGGCTAAAGTAAGAAAATGTCAACTTTCTAAAAGTGGCATTTTCATAATTACAGTTTAGAATCCAACTTCACCCTCAGTTGTGATCTGAAAATGTGATTCCAGAGACAATAAACCAAAAAGGTTTATCTCTTCCAGACTGTGAATTACACTTATATGATGTAATAATTTAATCCCAATGTTATCCTATCAGAGGGATAGGCATTGCTGTAGTGAAAAATGACCTTGGGCTTTTTCCCCACCAAGACAGGTAAAACCTAAAAGTACTTGTCCTGCCTTTTCAATTCATTTCAATTCATTGCACCATGCCCTCTCAGTTGTCCTGGGCCTACCTTAGGTGTGATGTATATGCATAAAAAGGGTTATTTTGCCAGATCGATATGGCAGTGTAAAACTGCATATACAGGCTCTGCAATGGTAGGCCTGAGACATGGATAAAGGGCTACTTAAAGTGGGTGGCACAATCTGTGATGCAAGCCACAGGGTGGTATTTATTTTATAGGCCCTGGGCAAATGTAATGCACTTTACTAGGGATTTATAAGAAATTATTTTGCCAATTGGGGGTAAGCCAATATTATCATGTGTAGGGGAAAGAGCACAAGCACTTTAAGACTCATTAGCAGTAGTAAAGTGGACAGAGTCCTAAAGTCATCAAAAACAGGGTCAGAAAAGTGATGGAAGTATCCAAAAAGTTGTGGAAAGACCACCCTAAAACTGTCAGGTCTAACACTAACATTATAGTTAGGTGACAACAATAACAAAATAATATTTCAAACTTAAAAAAAAATAACATTTCACCAGTCAAAGTTATAGTTATCTTGAGTAACTATAACTGATGCCTTGGGGAAACCATAACTCCCGCCCTCACTATTCACCGCAAATTATCACATATGTTCCATCACCCATGATATATTCTATGATATCATTGATAATATCATTACAAGATTTGTAATTAAATCATTGATGAGAAAACTAGCAAGGGCATAAGTTATAAAGATCCTTAGGGCACAGATGACAGTTACTTGAAATAGCTACAATTATAACTGGTAAATTCCTGGGGGTCGGGTTTGGTTTAAAATGTCATGTTGTTGCTAAATATTTCACATTAATCATTAAACATTTCACATGTCTATAATGTTACTATAACCTTTGGCTCTACCAATGAATATGACAAAGTATTTTTGTTCTTTATGTATACATATTTTTGTGTCACAATATTTTTGTTCACTATAATTTCTCATACAGGTAGTACTGAGACCCTCTGAAGGGGAGAAGTTCTCAAACTAGGTAGAAATGTACCAAAAGTATGCAACTGTTTGTGGATGTCTGGTGGGGTTGCCCCAACTTCAGGAATGCTTGGTGTTGAGGGCAAGTGATGATTTATTTGAAAGAGCTCTCTTTCCTTTGCATACTTCACAGAGATACAATAACTGGACTTATGGGGGAGGCCAAAGGTGTGAAATCGTGTCCCTATCTCATATTAAACAGGCAGCCCTTTACTTGCTCCTTTTGTGGGTCTGGCTACTCGGTGCACTACCTGATGGGCCTGATCCCCTTGCATTTTTAGAAGTATCCAAGGAACCTATCCATAGAGGGATACTCCTGTTTTCACCTTGAGGAATATTTAGGCTTTTCTGGTGCCCTTTCTGTCCAGTAGAACTTTATAAGAAATTTCCACACAGTGAGGTTGAGTCTGCCCTGGTAGTACCATATTACCAGGGTGCAATGAGGTTGTTAATAATGAAGCATGGCACAATCAGTAGATGAGGCCTTCTCATTCAAACCTAATGGCATTATATTGTAGAAAAAACAAAAATCTCCCTTTTAGTTATTCTTAGGGTACTCTTGGTAGTATATGATGTGGTGCGCCAAATCTTGCAAAAATAATTTTGACTCAGCACTCTTTTTGTGTTTCCTTTTGCTCTTGGAGGGTGTGTGGCGGTGTACCTCCATCTCTCCTTCTGTGATATATGGTTATCACTACGTGATTATAGGCACTATGGACATGTGTTTGCACAAAGGTGCCAAATCTGAGCCCACCCTTAAGGAGGACATGACTGCTATTCACAGTGGACAATGCTGGAGCAGAAAATGGATTATAACAATAATGACCTTAACATATTGATTACTTACATATGGGTATGACAGAACATAGCCTGAGAGAACTGACATCTGAGGTCAAGCAACTGACAAGAAAAATTTACTCTTTGTCTGAAGAAACCTCCTTGTTGCACATGTGGACAGAGGATGATGATGGACACTCCCTCCACAACAATCTTTGATTTGCAGGGGTATAAAAATGTGTACAGGATCTGATGCGGAACTATTTGTTAAAGAATTAAGTAAAACTGTGGTGAGAACAAAGGGACTTCTACTTTTTTCTCAGTGACAACATCAAACATTGATCCTGGGGATCCACCATTCCTGTTAGCTCCCTCAAGGGAAATGATCATCAGACTGTAATACTTTAGAGAAAATGATACTGTCCTTTGGCATGTTAGACAAGCAGGACTCACTCCTTGTGAGACACTATGATATTACTGTTCCCGCACTTCAAACAGGCAGTGCAGCAAAAGAGGAGAAACTTTCACAATGTGAAAACAAATACATGAGGATGTTCTCCATATTGCTCAAGGTCATCACAAAAGTTACAACATAATACTTTCAAACTTCTGAAGAAATGTGGGGCTGTTTGGAAAGATAGGTGTAACAGTAACAAAAAACAGCAAGGAAGAAGCAGAGTACAGAACCATTACAAGAATCTTCAAGGAGAAAAACCACAGCAGATAAATAATGGGGGATTGGATCAACATCACTTATGCTCGATACTACACATAGATTGGATGGGGTGATGGAGCATCATGTACTGGTGGCTCGTGTAAAAACCCTCATCCATGAACAATGGGAGTAAACTGATTAACCAAAAACGGATGACCTTTCCTGACCCAGGTATACATCAGGCACATGGTATTGTGAACATTAGAGAGATCTGATATTTAGAGGAGGCGATTTCTGAACAATTTTAAGAGGAGGAATATGTGTACTTAATGCTGCATCAGAGATGCAAGCAAGAGTGTAGAATGATGTAGAATGGTTCGGGAGCTTGACAGAGAGTGTAGCCAACTGACTGCTGTAGCATAAGGCAGGTAAAAAAAAGAATATGGCAATCGTTGAGGAGACAAGATGGATGACACTAGTAAAACTCTAGGTTTAACAATGCTGGAAAATACAACCAGGCTACTTGAGGTGTGAGTAATTCTCCACCACCTTACCTCTCTTTTTCAGATCTTTTTAGATCTGAGACCTCATTGAGTTACTATTTTTACTTGATAGTTCATTGAATGTATATGACAAACACTACGGGGCATATTTATGAGAGGCTTGTGCTGCCGGAGTGTCACTTTTTTTGATGCTCCAGATGCGCAATCCTCTCAACATATCTATGAGGCCATTATGAGGCCACGAAAAGTCACTTTGTGTGGCTTTGAATGGCCTCACAGATATGGAGCAAGACACAGCAGGGAAAGTCACTCTGTTGCCTTACTGTGAGAAAGTCACCCTTTTATCATTTTCACCCCAATGTTTCTGACTGGTACTGGTGGTAACTGACCCCTACTGTGACCTGGGCTCTGCTAAATTGGCCCAGGATTTGGGCTCAGAATAAAAAGTATATGGCCAAATGGTACAAAGTCAAATTCCAATTAGCAATGACAGACCCTGTAAGTGCCTAGAAGATGATAGGGCAAGGGGGATTTAAACTACCTATAAGTCCCTAGTATATAATAGAGCGGGAGGTTAGAGGCCTAGCAGATTTCCTGCACTGTATTGTGTACTACTATGTTCCTTGCTGTCATTTATAAAGGCAGCCCTGCCTTGCAGACCATCTTTAAAAAGTTAAATGTGTGCAAATTCGACTTTGGGTTTTAATGTACTTCCTTAGTGATAAACTACCATATTGTTACATATATGTCACCTCCCGAGGTCTCCCCTAGATGCCCCAGGGGTGGGGTACATGTAACTATAAGCAAACTTTATTAAAGTTGTTTTATATGCCCTGGCGAGGTAAAAACTGGACCTTTCATGTTCCCCCATTGTAGGTACCAAGCTCCATAGGATAAAATTGAACTATTTTCCCCAAGCATAAGTAGGGCTAGGAGGGAGCTAAATCTGTCATGAAAGGACTCAAATGAATGGCAATGATAACTCTAACAACTTCCCCTTGTTGAATTTATCATAACTATTACAAAAAATATGTTATAAGGCTTTCTTTTCTGTAAACCAAATTCAAGGCTGCGAGTGGTCTCTCCTGATTGGGCATCCCTCTCAGGATTAGCCAAGCTGCTTTGATGAGGTGATAAGTGGCTGCACTGAGCAGAGGCTATCTGATGGGGGATGTTGGCAGATGCTGAGGCCAGGTCAGTCCAGGAAAGGGGCTGAAGCCAGTCAGAAAGGAATGCAACCAAGCTTGCCCTCTCACCCTGTACCCCGGAGATAGATAGTGGGCATAGAAAAGGAATTTGCAGATTTCCAAAGAGGGAGGTAATGGAAATGAGCTACACCAGTGTGTTGGTTTAGCCAGGACTTGCTCCTCTGGAGGAAAATCATCCATCTTGGAATGTTGAAGTTCAATCCTTTATGAGACAAGAAGATGACACACTTTAGGGGAGGTTTCCATGCTTCTGGGTGGCCCCCTGCAGCTCATTAGACAAGGATGCCCATGGACTGTCTCCACAGATAATTGAACAAAAAGTGGCTGATATGCATTGGAATTCAGATCTGTTGCCTGAAATCACAAGAAGAAGAAGGATTGCCCTGCTGGATCCGTGGTCTACAACCCCAAGGACTGCATGCTGAAGAACTGTTTCTGTTGCACACTGGAACAACAGCTCTAAGGACTTTGCCTTGCTTCAGAAAGGACTCTGGAGTAGACTCCCTGTAATGACAGGTATGAAGGAGCTACCAAGTGACGCCTGGACAAACTCCTGCCAGAAGAGCTGCCATGATCCTCTACAATCCTTAAACTTGGGCTCAACAAAGAAAAGACTATGGCCCTCATTATGATTTTGGCTGTCTTTTTCCAAGACCGCTGAAGCTGTGGGTGGCAGAAGACCGCCAGTGCTTCTGATCACCATATGAAGAGTACTGTGGGATTTCCGCCACAATTTTGGTGGAAATCCTCTTTTAGTTATGGCGGTTCCACCACCAGCCCTGCCCCACCAAAAGGATTCCATCAGCCGTATTTCGACCTGTAACATGACCTGGCGGTGTCCTGATGACCTCCTTACCAGACAAGGTAAGTCAATCGTCTGACAGGGAAGGTGGGTGGGAGGGTGGGGGTTGACTTGTGAGTGGGTGTTGTCTGCGTTTGTGAATGTAACTGTGTATATGTGTGTGTGTATGGGTGTTTGAATGCATGTTTGAATGCATGTTTGAATGCGTGTGTCTGCATGTTTGTATGGGGGTTTGAATGCGAGGATGATTGTTGAAGTGAGTGCATGTTGGAGTGTTTGTGTGAATGAGTGTATGTATGCGTGTGAGTGAATACATGCATGTGTGTGAGTGAATACGTGTATGTATGTGTGTGAGTGAATGAGTGTATGTAAGTGTTGGTGAATGCTTGTATGTGTCTGTGTGTGAGTAAATGTGTGCATATATGCATGTGAGTGAATGCATGTATGTAAGTGTTGGTGAATGAGTGTATGTATTCATGTCAGTGAATGCGTGTATGGATGCATGTGAGTAAATGCTTGTATGTAAGTGTTGGTGCATGAGTGTATGCGGGGTGCATGTGGGTGTGTGTGTGCGTGTATGCAGGGATACCTTTTATGGAAGGAGGGTGGGGGGCGGTGGTGCTGTTATGGAAAGGGGGGTTATTAAAAGTGCAAGGGGCGGTTGGGGGAATCGTCTGCTGGTTACAGGAAAGACATTTCTTGTAGCCTTTCCACTAGCCTTTCCACCAGGGTTTTTTGTGGCGGTGCTACCGCCACAGAAACCGTGGTGGAAGGCAGACTTGTGATACCGCTGGCAGGCTTCAGTGGACCGCCAGGTCAGAATGCTGATCTCTGGTCTGGCTGTCCAACCGCCCTGGCGGTACCAGAGCGAATGTGGTGCTTTGACAGAGGCCAAACCGCCACACTCATAATGTGGCGTTTTTCACCACCGGCCCATCGGCGGTGAGACCACCGCCGTGGCCATTGCGGTCTTCAGACCACCAGCATCAGAATGAGGGCCTATATCCTTATTACAAGCTTGCAATAACTTGAACATGCAATACGAAAATAGAATAATGTTTGTTTTGTACATTGTAACATATACTTTAACATATTTGCAGTTACAGATAAATGACAGCATGTATATTTGGTACAGTAGTCATCCATCAGTTGTTACATTTGCCAAGACTTTTGTATCACTGCCATAACAACTGTGTTCTTTCTCAGTTTCCGGAGCTCCTGTCACAGCCGTCTCACAGACTAAAAAAGTGGCTCCACCCCTACCGCATGTGCGAATTATTGCTGGAAGAGAGCGGGAACAACGCTTATACCTCACTGGCACCATCTCCTGGTAAAACGCATGCCAACTCTGGCAGCCGGAGAAAACGGTAGGGTCCTCGTGTGAGAAACACGTGAATGCTGACATCAGGTAAGAGACTCAATGAGTTCCAAAAGAAAAAGAGCTTCTATCGGCAGTAAGATCAGAGCGCATTAGACTTTTGTTTTGATTATTATCTTGCGATAATTGCCGATTATCTTTATTACTGAGTGACAGTTCACCTCTCGTGAATGACATTGGAATAGTATGGCTGATTCAGAAAAGTGCTATTGTCAAGATTCTAAATCGGACCCAGAGTAAGAATTGCAAAATATAACGCAATATATGTATCTAAAGAGGATATAATTGTGACACACAAATTATGCAGAGGGCAGAGTGATTACACAAATATATGTGGAAAACTCAGGACAATTGAAATAGACATTTCAAACAGGGATTCAAAGAAGGATTATGAATCAACCCATTGATAACATTACAGTTGGAACATTGTGTGAAGAAGAACACAAAAAGGTTAAGGTAGAAAGTCAATAAAGTATTTCCAAGGTTTTATTATCACAAAATTGTATTACTAATAACTCTGAGTACTCACAGTGAACATTTCTTTCACAGGTCTCTCTCCCTGCAGTACCCTCCCTAATTTCCCTTCCCCTGTCTGGCCATTCTGATACTCTGGGTGCATAGAGGCAGAGTCTGGGCTGCCGGAATGTGGGCTTCTTGAGAGTACTGCTTCTGAGAAGCAACCAAAAGAATTCTGACAAGAGCCCAGTAGGACAAGGTTTGGTGGACTTTTAAGGAATTGGCCAGGTGCATGGTGGGAATTGTGGTCCCAAGGAGCAACTCAGACATTCTGGAAACTTGGATTGGGGCTGTGGACCACTTTCATGCATCAATAAATACTTCTGGATGTAAGTGTAAAAGTGTTACATTGCATACAACTGAAACACTTTACTGTGTCCTTGTCCAGTGTAGCCTTCCCTTTGAGCGCTTTTTGCTTCTAAGCACTTGTTTTACTTTTGACCTTTAAAAAATCATATCGCTGGTTCCCTATCTTTTATTTATGTGGTTTATGTATCACTTTGAACGTAACAATATTTCTTATTTTTATAAATTGGTGTGGGATTTTTATTGTCTGTTTTGTCTTACTTATTTACTGTATTGGTGTATTTAAATGCTTTACATACCTGTCTTCTAAATTAAGCCTGCTTGCTTGTTGCCAGGCTACCATGGTCTGAGCCAGAGGCTAATGTTTAGAGACCTTGACTGAGTCTAACACCGTCTGGGGGCATTATTGCGAGTGGTAGGTGTGTACTTACTTCTACTAATAACAAGCTTCCAACACTTACTCTGTGTCAGAGAGGTATTCCATGGCTGCTGCAGTGGGTTCTCCCAGGCAACACACATGGATTTTGATGCTGCCCCAGATTTACTTAATCTTGTAAACCCGGGGCAGCACCAACACCTTACGGCTGGCATAACGAGGAAAAATATTTTAATTTCTCCTTGTTTTTTCCTCTCTCTCTCTCTCTCTCTATATATATATATATATATATATATATACATATATATATATATATATATATATATATGAAAAAGAACCACTTCTCTGGATTGTTTTTGTGCAAGCAGACGCTCCTTCGCGTGGCTACCTCACGTTTCTGGACCACTGGACATGGTACTGTCAAAAGCAGAAAATAGCAAAGGAGATGCAGAGAGAGTGTTCTCATCAGGCAGTCACCACTTAGTCTCAATAACACAGCTAGCAGTAACATTTTTGAGGCAAGATTCAGCAGCAGCATTTCTGAACTAAAATGGCTGACTGGGATATTCCAGCTGTGTTTAATGGCAGGGCATGCCAGTAGAACTTCCATCAGGTCTTGAGATGTTTTCCAGCAAAGCGGGGGTGGGTGTCAATCTGGCCCATACTCTGAAATCATCAGGAGCAGCACGGTTTACCAAGGTTCAGCAGTCCAGAAATATTCAGTATGCTGGTAGACAAGTCCCATTTATATACTCAAGCTCAGGCCATTGGACAACAAGAACAGCTAGTGTCTTTGGGGCCCAGCTTTCTTCATACCTGTTCAATAGGTACAACATGGACAATAACAGTGAAAGTTGGTTATTCTCTAATAGGCACACATATTTGGTAAAAGGCTCATAGAATTTGATTAAACTGATTCATGGAAAGCCACGTGGTGAACTATTGTTCCCTGTAACAACCTATTTTCTCTAGGTTCAAAGCTTGTACAGAGCATGACACTTGTCTGAGTTATAATAACACAACTGTTGCCTTTAATAAAACGTGGCACACCAGCAGCCAAAAAAACTGTCTTATCTGCTGATTCACTGAGTGTCAGCTAGAAGAAAACTGAAGTTACACCTGCATAAACCGCAACATTTCAGGTACTGGGAGAGAGATCACATGGAACAAAACAGTAGGATACAATCTTGTCACTGGGTTAAATAATATTTAATGCAGGAAAAATGTAAGGTAACATAATGAGACCTTACAAATGAATTGTAAGAAGTGTCATGTAGCCGCCTCCCTTTCTAGAACACAATCACGCTCTTTAACATCTACAGCATTTTTAGCTCTATGAATGTAACATTGTAACACAAGAAAAGCTAGCAAATGGCATAAAACTATAAATACATGCAGATAACGATAAGGGTCAGGCACCAAGGTCAATGAGTCATTAGAAGATAGCCAATATAACTTCCACACTATACACCCACATAAAGCAGCACTGACTGATTCCCATACGTGTATATACGTTTACATAAAGCAAGGGCTTCTGTGAGGGGCAACTCACCCATTACAGCATGGGGGAACTGATCTTCTACTGTGAGCCACTATACCCCAGACGCATTCCATATCCCAATGTACTGGGTTTCTGTAGAGTGGGGTGGGGGGTTACGTAGCAATGTGGCAGTGCTTAATTTGTGCTTTTTGTTTCCGGTGCAGAGTACCAGCACTTATTTTTGAGGGTGGCGCTTAATTTTTTGCCTCAAATATTTATTGCGAGCAAAAGACCCATATGGGAAAGATGAAGGAAGATAAAAACGAAAAAGCGTCACAATGGTAGTAAGCAGAAAGCTGCAGGAGTGAGGTGAAGTGGCACGGAGTGGCTGTAAGTGGATTGAAGATGCCGGAGATGGCTTCAGGATTACGCTGCCTCAGTATTCCATGTTTGCACAATTAATTGCAGCTGCAGCATACTTAAGAGGAGGGCTTTTGGCACCGGCAAGTTTTTATTTACAAATTAAGCTTTGATGGTGATGATTCCCTGAAGCTGACTGTGTGAATTAACTGCACATGTCAGATTGGCCGTATTTTTGCTGCGGCCAGTCTGACATGCGCAGTTCTGGCTTCCATACTCAACATTACTTGGAAGTTGGAAGAGCTTTAAAACAGCTCCATCAGTCTCATACAGAGCGCTGTGTTTCCCTGACCCAGCCAATCCTGGCAATGCTTTTATGCTGTTCTGTATTAAAAGAAGCATGACAGTAGCGCTTGGATTGGCTGGGGTACTATTGCCCAGCATACACATTTTTGTCTGGCAGCGCGAGTCCACAGGATCAGCTCACGAAGGTAAAGATATTTTTCATTAAGTTTATTTATTTAAATTTAAGTTACATTTGTATTGCAAAGGTGTTCGATGCAAATTCATTATAAATATTACGTACCTATGAGTAGAATGTGCCCCGATCACCCGTCTAATACAAATTTCAGCATGGCAGTACTTTTGAACATTATTTCACTTTTATGTGTTGCACGTGACTCACCACTTTTAAAAGTAGCCAGCCCCCGCTGGCTTCTGGGACGTCAGCATAAAATAGGTTACATGATTATAAATAATTGTGGAGGGTACAAGGGAAAATAATAATCGTATACATTCCGAACGAGAATACTGGCTAGGCACGATTTATTTGCTGGAAATGCAGTTATCTCTCACCAGTGAGTAATTAGAGTTATTTAACTGATCGATTGATCTCTACTTTGCTGGTTTTTGGCTGTTCTCAGTTTCTGTCCGAACCTCGGAGCTCGGGGTTGGGAGTTTTTAAATTATCAACAGATGGAATGCAAAATCTGAGAACTCAATATCTTTTCAAGATACAGCAGAGAGGAATGGTCATTTATACAAATGAAGGTGAGCCTTAAGAGAGACTCTTGTGATTATTGCAAGCCGAATCCATAATAAATTGGTTGACATTCAGAGCAAATGTGATTTGTATTTAGAGAAAACTGTAACAACAAAGTTATAAACCAGATCCAGGTAGACAGAAGATAATTACTTAAAAAAATATGTGAATTTTTAGACAACCAACGTAATGTGCCGCATTTAAAAAAACAAGAAAAAATATAAACTTGAAAATTAAAATCTTGCTAATTCCGTCATGAAATATATTGATTCCGATTAAAAAGGCAACTATAAGCATGCGACGTAGTATTCCTGTACTATTGCTTCCCATACTCTTAAATGCCTTTATGAATTCTGTCCAGAGATCTAAAATGGGAACAGTATAGGAATATTCAAGGAATGTGTATATACAAACAGCATTAATAAAAATAATACTGCGTCCTCTTTGAAGATTTTACTAACAGGGAGATGAACGGTTCAGGGTATGCTCACAAAGGCATGTGTGAGTGCGTCAAGTAGCACTCCTGAAGTACTACTTCACATACTCGTAAATGCATCTGTAAATCATTCCCAATGTCCCATAATATATTAGATATTTTACTGCAGGTGAGTGTGGCTTCCTTTTCTGCCAAGTGGTGAAGTTAGCATCCGAGAGGAAAACAATTAAAAAGTAGATCAGCATTTTTTGATTAATTACTGTTTACTCCGTCTGTGTTTGTGGTTTTCTTTGTTAATTTAATTTAATGTGCCCTAATTCAAACAGAGATATTTGTGCACAAATATGAAAATAGTATCAAGACTTTATGGCCCCTTCGCGTGTCATTTAGAGTCAGGTGTGTACTTTCATCCTTATTGACTATATCCTTTAAGCATCCTAAAAATAACCCTGGAATGTGATTCCACAATGCATGCTCTCCGCATAAATACCGTTCAGTGGCATTAGCGCCCTGGGAACGTATGTGATATAACGGTAGAGGTTTCATAAAGGATTTTGCAATAGGAAACGTGCGGGCACTGCTCCAACACCCAAACAATCTCAAAGGAGCTTTACTCTTTTTTAACAGATGTGTTCCATGGAAAGAGGAAATTCCAGTTGTCTCTGAAGTCTAAAACAACTCCAGGATTTTACGTATCTCCGCTGAAGTTCTGCTGATATGTGTTTTGGTGGAGGTTTTGAGGTTCAGCATGGACTCTTCAGAGTGTATTTCTAATCTCATGCTTGTGGACCTTGTTCCCCCTGAAAGAACATAAAAAACACTGAGACCAATTTGCCACACTTTTGACATTATCATTAGATTATTGTGAAAAGTACAGTAGGTACTGGTGGAGGGTCCTTACTACTATATATATATATATATATATATATATATATATATATATATATATAAATGTCTGTTAGTAAGGGATGCTGCAAGTATCTAATCCAGAAATGCTTTGATTTTGGGCATACTATTTGAAGTCTGGTGTGGTTTGTGGGATGCTTGACCTAACCATTGTCACAATATTATATTGTATCATGTTTTTCCCATGGGTTTTCCATTTACACACATATGTTGTGATATATTAGGTTATGTTATGTTATGCTATGTTTGTGTATTTGTAAAGAACACTATCATCCAAGAGAGTATTCTGGCACTGAGCAGATGTTTGTGCTTATCTCTGCTTAGGGCAGTACATTGGTTAATTGAAGAGCCAGGTCTTCAGCTTCTTGCAGAATTCAAGAGGAGAGGAGGAGGCTTTCATGTGGAGTGGGAGGTTTTTCCATGCTTTAGGAGCGATGCAAGAGTATTCTTAGCATCCTGATCTATTTCCATCTATGCACGGGATGTGTGCGAGTAGAAATCCTGCGGAGCGCAAGTGTCTGGGTGGTTGGTGAAAGGAGATGCAACTGTTCAGTGACCTAAGTTGTATAGTGCCTTGAATGTGTGTGTGAGGAGTTTGTAATGAGTACAATTGTATATCCTGAGCTAGTGGATCTCACTGAAGTGTAGTGCGGTGCGAGCTATTTGTGAGAGACTGCGGATGAGTCTGGCTGCAGAGTTCTGGATGGTTTGTAGAGATTAATGAGAACAGTGGTACTCATAGGTATTATTTAGTACAACATTTCAGGATTAATAGCCCCGTCATTGCATGCACTTAATGTAATTCACACTCAAAGCAACACAAAATTACCACAATTTTGATTTCGATTTTGTATCAAAATTATATTAAAGTCTTGGACTTATATTAACAGATACAATAAAACAAATGTTTAATTTTCTGGTGATATGTGACCCCATGTGCAGAACGTGGAAAACCACAACATGAAAGGGTGCAAAATACATGTGAATTGAATACAGTATTTTTGGGTCTCTTTTTTCAACAAATAATTCCAAATTATTCAATAATATTGCATAGTTTGTTTGTTGTGTTGATGTTGTGCCGTTTCCACAGTGGGTATGTGGGTCTAATCAGAAGAGAAGGATTACTGGGGTATCTGTCTTGACCTCAAGTACAATAATGGCTGCAGTCCAGGTGGCTCCACAGTTATAAGTGCCCACCAGTGTGCAAAAATAATTAATACTCATGTACAGATATCCATGTACCCCTGGTGATAATGAGCTCAGATAAACAGCTTCATAGGTGAAGGCCCATGAGAGCCTGTGTTTTCCTAAAGGCAGCACAGAAAGGCAATTGCAAATTCCTGCAGCACCTGGCTATGAGTCCAGCTAATGAGGCCCTCTTAGCTCTAGGTTTCAGTGATTATGTGGCAGTGCAGCAGTACGCTCCTTAACTGTCGGTGTTCCTTCAGCAACCTGTTTTCGATAATCACTAAATATCCAGGTTCTCTGTGGTTTTAAGGGTAGCTTTAGCTTTCCCATAGTGAGTTCAGATAGTTTGTAGCCTTGTGGTGAGTTGCTTGGTGATCCTGGCATGGAGCGCATTCCCGTAGTCCAACTTGTTGATGAGTAGGACATGAGTAATGTTTTCTCTGCTCTTGTTTGGAAGACATTCTAAGAGCTTCCTTATTACCTTCAAGGTGTGGAAGCAGGATGCAGTGACAATAATGACTTCTGTGGCCATGTCCAGTTTACTGTTGATGATAATTCTGAGGGTCCTGGTATCAGTGCTGGATGAGGATCTGGGTGCATGTTTGGCCAGCCACCATTTGAAGTTCCATGGCTCAGTGCTCCTGTGAAAGATCACTAGTTCTGTCTTGTTGATGAGCTTCAGACCATTGGCTTTCGTCAAGTTAGGAACTTGCTTCACACAGGCGGTGAACTTGTTTTTGTGTTCAGGGTCTTGTCTAAGATGGAGAGTATGAGTTGCATGTCTTCAGTTTAGGAGAGGATGTTGATGCTTTGTGGATGACAATGGCTGAGAGATCCTGTATGCATTGAAGACGGTGGTGCTGAGTAATTAACCTTGAGGCTCTCCACAGATGAGTTTGCATGCCTCCAAGGAGTAATGTGCTAGGCTCATCCTTTGTGTCCTATCTGTTAAGAAGGGACCAATAAAGCAGTGAGGGTGTACTTAGATGCCAATCTCATGGAGGCTCCTGACGAGGATTGTTAGAAATGGGGTCTTTGGTTGTCAGACAGGTTACCCCCTGTTCAAGCAAGGACCCTCACTGTAGTCAGGGTAAAGGAGAAACACACTCAGTGAACCCCCGCTCACCCCTTTGGTAGCTTGGCATGAGCAGGCAGGCTTACCTCAGAGACAATGTGTTAAGTATTTGTACCAACACACACTGTAATACAGTGAACCACTACAAAATGACACAACACAGCTTTAGAAAAAATAAAAATATTTTATCTAAATAAACAAGACCTAATACAATAGAAATCCACAATATACAGTTAAAAATACGAATTCAGTACTTAAAAGCAAGAAAACAGTGATTTGAGGTAAAAGCACTGCAATTTGGTAAAACGGAGTCGTTTCCTACAATGCGACGCCAATGGCGCCGTTCACGGAGTCGGTCAGCCCCCAGGTACAGTACCCCTTCAGAACAAGTAGAAAACAGGCCCTTGCACGGAGTCGGGTAGAGCGGCTTCGCTGGGTCCGATGCAGCATCGGTGCTACAGAGCAGAAGGACTGTAGCATTGCACAGCTGCATTTGATCCTCTCTACAGGGTGGTGGAGGTGAGGCGCCGTCGGATGCGAAGTCTGTTCCTTGGTTCCAGTAGATGCGAAGTCCGGCAGAGTTACAATGCTTTGGGGTGACCTCACGGTGTCACGATGACGTCACAGGGACACAGACACTTCAATAGCATCAGATCATCATGGACGTTGGACTTATGACACTCCGGTGTCAGCGAAGTCGGGCAGGATCAGCGGTTGCAGCGATGTGAAGCCTACAGGGTCGTCAGACTTCTACGAGGTACACAGCCTTGGGGCAGGCATCATCACAGTTCCGGGGTAGCAGCGTGAGCTCACAGGGTCATCAGATTCAGACTCAGTGAGGTCCACGGCCTCGGGGCAAGCGGAATCGTGGTTCTGGGCAGCTGCATCCTTTGCCACGTTGCACAGCATTATCAAGCATTGCTTGACTGTTTTTTTTCCAGGAGTTCAGTTCCAGGGGTCCAGGAACTGGAATGGCACCCTCTGACAAGCTAGAGTCCACAGCAAGTAGACTCAGCTTTAGTTGGTGAAGCCTTTGTTGTCCCTGAGGCTTTAAAACAGATGGCAAGCTCTACTCCAAACCCTTGGAGTCACTTCTCAAACAGGAATGCAACAAAGTCCAGTTCTGTCTCCCAGCACAGGCAGAAGAAGCAACAGCACACAACACAGTCACAGGCCAGGGCAGCACTTCTCCTCAGCTCTTCAGCTCTTCTCCAGGCAGAGGTTCCTCTTGAATCCTTGAAGTAATCTAGTTTCAAGGGTTTGGGGTGCTCTTCTTATCCAACTTTCTGCCTTTGAAGTAGGGCCCCTTCAAAGTAAAGTCTCAAGTGTTTGTGAGATTCTTTTTTGTCCAGGCCAGGCCCCAGCCACAAACCAGGGGGTTGGAGACTGCATTGTGAGAGGACAGGCAGAGCCCAGCCAGGTGTGAGTGACCACTCCTCCCTTCCTCTCCAGCACAGATGGCTCATCAGGATACGTGGGTTATCCCCAGACTCCTTTGTGTCATTGTATAAAAAGAGGTGCAAGCAGCGCAACTGTCACACTGACCCAGACAGGGGATCCACAAAACACACAGAGTCACAGAATGACTTAAGCAAGAAAATGCCTACTTTCTAAAAGTTAACACACTTAGGGGCAACCCAGTATTCCACTAGGAACTAGGTGCATACAATGTCTCACTTAAAAATACTCCTAGAGGAGTTATTTAGATATAGTATGCGTACACATTATACAGTCTTCAATTAATGAATAAGACAACTCTGTACTGTTAAAATCCAATATATTACTCAATAGGACTCAGGAAGTTCAAAAGCATGAACAACAGTTCCAACAAATGTGCATTTCATAAACAACAGCACTGTATATAACCCCTCTAGATCATAAGATTGAATCCCAACTGCAGATCCAGGAACACCTCCATGTTGAGGTGTGCAGTGTGACAGCAATCCTAAGAGGAGTGTCAGTGTTTGGACGAATGCAGCAGGGTAGCAGTGGGTGGGGGGGAACTGGTACTGGACTTGTTTGTGCAAATAATGGATTTGTTGTGGTACACCCTTGGCACGGTACATCCATGCTGCAGCCTCCATAAAGTAGGTCATAACAGGAGTGCAAAGTAGCATTGGGAACTATGCAGGGGAAAATGAAGTCGTCTTTCTTGCCTTCTAATTTTAAAGACAGTTTTGCTGGGAAACTAGTGATGTCACTTTCTGTGCAGATGGATGGTGGGAATAGTAGTGATTTCCTTCCCAGTGCAGACTGTTGATCTGATATGAGTTAGGCCTGACACTGACCACACCCACATGAGTTTCACTTGAATGACTCAATCCTAAGTAAATAATACCCTAAAGCAATGTTTCCAAAACTATGGGTCACAACAAGCTGATTTGTGGTGGGTCATGGAAGTCATTGCTGGTGATTCAAAGGCAGAGTTCAAATGTCAGGCTGCCGATGTTTACTTTTCTTTCTAGCTGCAACAGTGAGAGAACTTTGAATTGCGTGACAATGTAGGATGTTGTATTTTTTGCAAAAGGCAACAAAACGTACATGCCTGTAAATCGACTGTAGGTATCCAGGAGTGATGAAAGCAAACATAAAGCACTTGTTTTGTAATTCTGATGTGTGCTGGAACAGAGATATTAAGAGGGTCAATACATATCAAGACAGTGATGCACAAATGGCAAATATTCACAGAACCATATTTCCACACATTATTATGTGTGTGCTATAGAGTTTTACCAGTAAAACTGTATGTCTATGCACATTTAGTGGCCATTTCAATGGAAAATGAGCTGTCTTTAAATGGAAATGTGCTAACACATGATGTTTTATTTACATTCAGAAATCCCTCTGTCTCATGTCTATCAAGTGTAGGAGGATCACAAAAGATGTTTGCTCTAAAAAGTGAGTTGTGATTCTAAAAATGTTTCGAACCGGTGTCCTGTACTTTAATTGTTGGCAGATCAGGATACATATGGCACATATGGCCACATATATACTTTGATTATATCACTGGGGAATATGAAATACTTTTGTTCATAGCCAAGGTTACATCATTTCCTGCCAGCATTGCAATTTAGAAGAATGTGAATAATGGTAAACATATTTTAAATTAAATGTAGAGTAAAATTGACATTTTGAAATGATGCTGGCTAAAAACAATGTTATAGGGTTTATAGATTGTAGGCCAAAGCTATCAATCTTGAAATTAAATCTAAATGTACCCAAAAAGGATTAAATGGGATTACGGTTGATGGATCATTCCTAGACCCAGTGACGTGAGCTTCACAGAATCTCATATTCTGTTATTTATTTCTGGAGAGTGGAAATATGTAGAAAAGAAGAGGTTATTATTTGTCCAAATCATGTCTTGCTTTAGTTGAAAGACTTCTGTAATCTTGATGAAGATAGAAAATGACCCATGCAACTTCCACATAACATCATGTTGAAGTCAAGTCTGAACAACTGTGGACTCTCTGTGTTTCAGGCAGCTTTGCCTTTTAAAGTGGTGTTTTTTTTTATTTTGTTTTTGCCGTGACTGTGTGAATTACCTTTCTAGTTTGTGGCAAATGACTTCATAACCCCCCCTCTTTTCTAAGTATAAATGCTACATACATCTTGCAGAGTGTGTTTTAGGAGACTGTTTAATCTGTTTCTGTGATTTAAATTGTGTTTAGAAACTGTCTGCTCCCCCTGCTTTTTTTTGCCTTAAAAAAGCCACATTTCTGAGCGCGCGACCAGCAGTATTCCAGTGTTTGTTTTTAAACAATCTCTCCCTTACCTGGAAAGTAGACTCTGCTAGCTTGGAAGTGTGGATTCAGCCTGTCTGTATCCAAGGAGATTCTGAATAGAGCAGTAGCTGCCTCCTCCCTGGCCGCAGGGACTGGATTTAGCTGATTGGCTCTCTGAGTCCCTGTCAACCTGATCCCTCCCCCCACACCTGTTCTGGCCCCTTAAGTTTGTGAAGGGAAGCCCAAGATAGCCGCCTCCATTTTGTGAGCCTCAGCACCTTCCCTATGTCCTAATACAGCCCAATGTTCAAGGATTGCTAAAAGACCTAGGTAAGGAGCCCCCAGACTTTTCTGGGTAAATAGTATTATTGGTTCAAAAGTCTTTATTTCAGCTACCTGTGACTGTTTTACTGTGGACTTTCTGTATTTCAGGCAGCTTGGCCTTTTAAAGTGGTGTTTTTTTAAATTTAGTTTTAGCCTTGACTGTGTGGATTACCCTTCTAGTTTGTGGCACATGATTTAATAACCCCCCACCCACCCCCCCTCTTTTCTTATTCAAAATGCTACATACATCTTGCAGAGTGTGTTTTAGTAGACTGTTTAATCTGTTTCTGTGATTTAAATTGTGTTTAGAAACTATCTGCTCCCCTTGTTTTTTTGCCTTAAAAAAGATACATTTCTGAGCGCACGACCAGCAGTATTCCAGTGTTTGTTTTTAAACAATCTCTACCGTACCTGTAAAGTAGACTCTGCTAGCTTGGAAGTCTGGATTCAGCCTGTCTGTATACAAGGAGATTCTGAATAGAGCAGCAGCTGCCTCCTCCCTGGCCACAGGGACTGGACTTAGCTGATTGGCTCTCTGAGTACCTGGTAACCTGAGCCCTCCCCCCCAACACCTGCTCTGGCCCCTTAAGTTTGTGGAGGGAAGCCCAATACAGCCACCTCCATTTTGTGAGCATAAGCATCTTCCCTGTGTCCTAATACAGCCCAGTGTTCAAGGATTGCTAAAAGACCTAGGTAAGGAGCCCTCAGACTTTTCTGGATATATAGTATTGTTGATTCAAAAGTGTTAATTTCAGCTATCTGTGCCTGTTTTACTGTGGACTCTCTGTGTTTCAGGCAGCTTGGCCTTTTAAAGTGGTGTTTTTTAAAATTTTGTTTTTGCGGAGACTGTGTGAATTACCTTTGTAGTTTGTGGCACATGACTTCATATCCCCAACTCCCCCTTTTCTAAGTAAAAAGGCTAAATACATCTTGCAGCGTGTGTTTTAGGAGACTGTTTAATCTGTTTCTGTGATTTAAATTGTGTTTAGAAACTGTCTGCTCCCCCTGTTTTTTGCCTTAAAAAAGCCACATTTCTGAGCGCGCGACCAGCAGTATTCCAGTGTTTGTTTTTAAACAATCTCTCCCTTACCTGGAGAGTAGACTCTGCTAGCTTGGAAGTGTGGATTCAGCCTGTCTGTATCCAAGGAGATTCTGCATAGAGCAGCAGCTGCCTCTTCCCTGGCCACAGGGGCTGGTCTTCAGTTAACTTGCTCCTTATGTAAGTTCCTATTGGTTGTTGCATATGTTGTTTTGATAGGTTGTTGAGTGCTGGTCTTTCCATTGGTTGCTGGTTCCAGGGCTGAGGCTGTGATTGGTGGATAGGGCTGAGAATCAGATTGGCTGTTGGTTCTAGGGCTGTGACTGGTGGATCGGACTGAGAATCTGATTGGCTGTTGGTTATAGGGCTTTGATTGGTGGATAAGGCTGAGATTCTGATTGGCTGTTGGTTCTAGGGCTGTGATTGGTGGATAGGGCTGAGATTCTGATTGGCTGTTGGTTCTAGGGCTGTGATTGTTGGATAGGGCTGAGATTCTGATTGGCTGTTGGCTCTAGGGCTGTGATTGGTGGATAGGGCTGGGATTCTGATTGGCTGTTGGTTCTAGGGCTGTGATTGGTGGATAGGGCTGGGATTCTGATTGGCTGTTAGTTCTAGGGCTGTGATTGGTGGATACGGATGGGATTCTGATTGGCTGCTGGTTCTAGGGCTGGGCCTGTGATTGGTGGTCAAGATTAGGGGTATGATTTGTGATTAGGGCTAGGTCTCCTATTAGTTGTTTGAATCAGGGTTAGAAATCGGATTGGTTAGGGTTAGGACCAGGTTCCTATTGGCCAGTAGGGCTATTTAAGCCTAGGACTCAGGGTGTCTCCGCCCGGGTGTGTAGGCTAAGGGCAGAGAGGACAAGGGCAGTTGCCTGTTTTGGCCTGTTCGGGACAGGTAGGGACTAGGGACCAGGGCCAGAAATGCTGCCCAATTCTCAATTGACCAGAAATGATTTCAGTCCCTACACATCCATCAACATGCAAACACATTATCTGCAAAGACATCCAACTCATGCATCACAAACTGACCGGACACAGATTGCAATGTCCCATCACCCAACACAATACCCATTATACAACACATATACACATATCCTCCACAACTACAACAGTCAAACACCTGCATTCTCACAACAAACACTACTCTGTCCACTCCCACTAACACAACCTGCCATCACCCACACAACACAAAACCACACTGTACATTTCTCTCAGTCTCAGCCTTCCAGATACACACTCCCTGCTCATACTAACCAACAACACTATCCTCTGTTTGCTCCACACAGACCACCTTTCATCATAACAATGCCCAAACCCAGCCTTCCATCACACCATCTACAAACACCCTTCCCCTCTCTTCACCAATGACACACAGCCATACAATCCCCACACTTCACTCTGCCACACATATTACCTCTTCCAGTCATCACAATTAACATTAACTCCCTGACACACACCCATCGCCTCTAATACTCTAATTCCACTCACCAGCACTATCTCACATACAAATCCCTCACCGAAAACAACAACATCAATATACCCTCTCACTATTCCTCAAAAACAATACAGACCACAGGCATCAGCACAACAAATCAACACAAACTTTCATTATACTTATCATGACAACCACTCCCACCATCAGGACTACAGAAAGAATACAAGTCCTGTCCTACTTTCACCCTTACTTTCTCACTCTTCACAAACACCTACCACAAGCACCCTGACCCAGCAACTTTCATTCACTCGCCTCTCATCCATTGCACAATTTAGAGCCTTACATCATGATCCACATGCTCCTCCACCACCTCTAACCCATACTCCATCCACACTAAACAGACGAAACAAAATAAACAACATACCACTCTCAACAACCTTGCATCCCCTTGTCTATTACATAATAAGAATACCCTACAAAAAACAGTACACTCTTCATGTTTCTATCAGCCACCAAGTCCACCACCCACACACACAGACCCAACAAAATGCCTCCTAAACCTGCTGGAAGAGGAACACTATCTTGAAAAGCAAGACTATTGTGAGCCTCACACAGTTATCACAACTAACAACACTCCTGCTTCAAGCTCATATTATACTACGTACCCTTCTCCTAAACAAAACAACACTACCACTAACACACCTTTTCTAAACTGCCCGCTCATAAATGCTCGATCACTCTCAAAAAACAAGCACTACATCTACGACCTGCTCACAGATACACAACCTGACTTACTATTCATAACTGAATCCTGGTTGGGAGATGACATGGCCCCAGTGTTGCACGAAGCCCTTCCTCAAGGCTATCAGACCATCACACAAAACCGTATATGCAAGAGAGGAGGTGGACTAGCTATTATATTCAAACAGGCAATAAACCTCAGCAAAATAGACAACATTTCCATACAAGGTTGTGAAGCCCTCCTCATCAGATGCCATCCTACTCCAACTTCCTCCTGTAACGTTCTCCTCCTTTACGGACCTCCACCTAACAACTCCACATTCCCAGATGCTTTTCTAGATACATGCTCAAACTTTATTACACTATACTCCAACCTATGCATTCCTCTGGATCTAAACATTTGGTTTGACAAACCAAATATGCCCCATCCAAAAGCTATCACCTTTGGCCTAGTCGCATTGAACCTACATCAGATTGTACATAATCCCACACACATCGCTGGACACATCCTAGATGTCATTTTTGCTCAGCCAGAACTACTTACCGTTCAACTAATCAATCACTTGGTCAGACCACCATTTGATAACTTTCTAACATAAAACTCCTCAAATCAACACACCCCACAACTACTTACATTCATGCACCTATCGACCTTGGAGCAAACTCAATTTTGATGACTTAGAAACACAACTAACAGCCAACACAGATCAAGATACAATTAATTCTGCGCCAAAACTTTATGAGTGGCTACAGGAAGCTTTTGATATCCTAATACCACTCAGAAAAACTAAACACAACAAAAGAAAACCAACACCTTGGAGAAACACAGAACTTAAAACGATAAAGCAACAAATCTGAAAGTTGCAGCGGACCTGGCTCAAAACAAACAAGACAAACTGCAGATACACAAACTTAACAGAATATACAAATCATCAATCAAAAAAACCTAAAAAAGGTACTACTCAGACAGAATTCAAAATGCTAAATCTACAACCAAGGAATTTTATAAAATTCTCAATTAATTTTGAAAACCTACATACATGGAAGGATGTCATCCCACTACTCAAGATTTCATAAACACATTGTCAACTCACTACACAACCAAGGTAGACACATTGGACTCCTATATAAGACAGAAGAAAACCATCAGCACCAACCCCTTTCCTAAAATACCCTCTAAGAATAACCCAACCCAGCCTCTACAGTCCTTCCAACAAATATCACAAGGTGAATTTATGGATTTGGTCAAAGCAAGCAGGCCTTCCGGTTGCCCTTCTGACCCTTCTCCACCACAAATCTTCAAGAACATTATTTTATCTACTTCTGCTGCCACACCAGTAAGAAGAATCATCAACAACTCTTTAACTACAGGAACTTTTCCTGTAGACCTGAAAAAGGCATACATACGACCGTTATTAAAGAAAACAAACCTAGACCCGCAGGACCCCAACAACTACAGACCAATCACAAATGGACCTTTCTGGGCAAATTGATAGAAAGAGCAGCATTCGCCCAGATGTCACAATTCATTGAAGACAATTCTATACTTTCAAACTTCCAAACTGGATTCCGCCCAGGAAGAGGCACTGAATCGGCACTCATAGCAATCGGGCTGACCTTAAAAACACAGTCGACCACAATGTAGTTGCTGCACTACTTCTCTTGGACCTCTCGGCTGCCTTTGACACGGTGGACCATGACACCCTAATTCAAAGACTCCATGAAGCTGACATACAAGGTACTGCTCTCGACTGGATTACTTCCTATCTTCAAAAAAGATCTAATATCATCCACTCGCCCCCCTTCTCGTCCGAACCCTACCTCGAAAAAGCAGGGGTCCCCCAAGGATCAATCATCTCACCTTTGCTTTTCAACATCTACATGATATCATTACCAGAACTGATCAATGGTTTTCATCTACATGCTACAACTATGCAGATGACACACAAATGCTACTTAAATTCGAATGCCCCCAAAACATTGAAAACTCAGAAATCTTCAGTTCCCTCAGAGCTGTTGATCAGTGGATGACCTGGAGCCATCTCAAACTAAATACCTCCAAAACAGAAATACTCATATGTGGTGACTGGAAAAGTTATGACCCTCTGAGTGTCTGGCCTGACGATCTCGGACCACCTCCTCAATTGTCCAAGGAAGTTAAAAACCTTGGAATCACCATGGATTCCAAGTTAACTATGAATGCCCAAGTGGACAAATTTGCACAAACAAGTTTCATCACCTTGAAGACTCTATGACGCATCTTCCCCCACCTCGGATTTCCACACAAGGTGAAAGCTACTATCTCGCTTGTACTATCCAAACTGGATTATGCCAATGGTCTCTACCATGGATCATCTCTATCTATTATGAAAAAACTACAATGTATTCAGAACTCCGCAGCCAGGCTACTATTACATGTAAAGCCGCAAGCCCACATCTTCCCTGCCTTGAGAGCACTACACTGGTTACCCGTTGCCAGAAGATGCACTTTCAAGCTGCTTCGTATCACCCACAAAGCTATACATGGAACAGGACCGCTTTTTATCAGAAACAAAATAACCAAATACATCCAACAAAGAAACCTCCACACAAGACTGGCACCCCGCCTTAGAACACCACTATACAAGAAAAATACTATAGGTGGTACATCCTTCTTCGTTCAAGCAGCCAAACTATGGAATTAATTACCCCCAACTACAAGAGCCACAGATAACTTTCTTGTCTTCAGAAAACTACTCAGGAGTTGGCTCTTTCCTTCATAACCACCATATTCAAACAACTATGGACTGCATATGCCTATGTTGATAAATATTTTTTCTTATTATGTGTATTGTTCTAGTTATGTATATTTCTTTAGAAAATATGTCTTGCTACTATGTCATAACAATAAAATACACACACACTCTTTAAACCTGTTTGACTACGTATATTTACCCATGGTTCTACTTATGTATTGTATGTACATATATGTGTGTATATGTGTGTGTTTTCATGTGTGTATGTATGTGTGTGTGTGTGTGCATATATATATATATATATATATACATATATATATATATATATATATATATATATATGTGTATGTGTGTATGTTGTTCTGTGCTTGGCATGTTCGTGGGTCGTTGCATGGCTCCTGGGTGAGTTGTTATACTAGATATCTGTGAATCCCTGCTCTCATCTTATCACACTTATCGACCCATCATCATATGTCATGTCTCTATCAATCTATCCTCCATTCCCATTCTGACTCATCCCAAATCCATTCTACTACTTTAATCTCCTAAATAACTCTGCCTAAGCTCTTCCCTCAGCTTCCACATCTAACTCACCAAACCTCACTCTACTACCATGACCTCCCAAACAACCCTACTAAATTCGTCCTCATTTATCTCACCCTGCTACTATGATCTCCCTAACCCTTCCACAGACTCTTCCCTCCTCCATCCCCCTTTACTCATCCCAAGCCTTTTGTATGAGTAAATGAGGGCTATACTCCCAATTAACACTTCTGGATTTCTTTCCTCCTCCACCCCTCCATTACTACAGTCAATCTAACTAACAAACTCTCATATCCGCGGCTCAAATGATCTCATAATAATACTAAAACTGTACTAATATTTCCCGATACTAATCCATCACTAATTCTTGTTGGGTTCCGGAGTAACGTGCTATATAAATACTATTACAATACAATACAATACAACTGCATTTTGTGAGACTATGCTGCATGTGTCCTGAAGTACCAAATTATCAATGCTTGCTCGAGGACTGTTGCAAAAGTAGTAATGAAACAAGAAAGGCTGTACCCACACCGAAGAACCTTGGATTTAACTGTGCATTCTCTTCCTATTCTGAGCTTTTCTTCTCTGCTATCCATGGTTTATCAAGCCCATGAGTCAATGTCTTCTTCTCTTTATGCCACCTTACCAGATATTGCCTCATTGTTTGACTCACTACACTAATTAGAAGGTTTAACTCTTGTCCCTGCTAAGCTACAACGTCTATTCCAACCACAAGAACATGTGAGTTGGCTTCACTATTATCTGCAAATTTCCACATGGAAATTAGACAACTTCTGACAATGTTTTTATATTTTCTTCCAACATTTATTGAAGCGATGTATTGCTTTTGTTACTTATCGCCACAGGTATTTTGACATTAGTGCATCCTGATTACCTTAAGTTATTTCTTCAGTTATGTGGCAGTTTGCTTACTGTTTTCCTCTTTTACACACATTTAGCTGAGGGTTTGTCATGACACTCAGTCCAAGCTTTAAATTTAAGCCAAGGATGCTGTAGCATCCTTCCCAGCATAGAGAAAATGCAAAGCCTATGCCAACAGAGCTCTAGACTAGATGTCTTTATTCAGCCTCATACAATCTATCACTAAAGCACTAAATATGTCATAGTTGTTACTAACCACACCTTAACGTCTCCCAGCAGTTTGCGCAATCTATTAAGTCCGCCCAGAACCGCAAGTGTCCTAGCGCACCCAGGGGCATATTTACACTCTGTTTGCGCCGAATGTGCGTCAAACATTTTGACGCACATTCAGCGCAAACCTAACACCATATTTATATGATGACGCTCGACCCCGCGAACGTCAAAATCCCTCCGTGTGCGTCATTTTCCTGATGCGGGAAACTGCCTTGCGTTAATGACATGCAAGGAAGGCGTTCAAGTCCAAAAAATGACTTTAAGGCCTGTGCGCCTTATTTATACTCATGCGTCATTTTGACACACAGGAGGGGGTGGGCCTTAAAAAATGCTGCACAGCCTGATGTGTGCTGTTTTTTAACGCCTTGGTGAGGGCAGACGTTGAGGGACCTGTGGGCTCACTTCCATGGCCTCTGACCATGGAAGCAGTCTAGAGGTGCCTTTCCCTGCCCCCAGGGACACCCCCTCCCACCCTCTCCCACCACTGGAGGACACCCATGGATGGGGGGGAGCCATCCCAGGTAAGTACAGGTAAGTTAAGGTAAGTATAATTTTTTAAATTTTTTTAAAGTGGCATGGGGGGCCTAACTTGGGTCCCCCTACATGCCTCTGTGCCCAATAGCCATGCCCAGGGGATAGAAGTACTCTGGGCATGGCTATTTGGCAGGGGGCATGACTCCTGTCTTTGCTAAGACAGGAGTCAATTCCACGGGGGTTGTGCGTCAAAAAATAGCGCAAATCCAGTTTGAGCCATGATTTTTTACTCTAACCTGACTTGCACCATTTTTTGACACACAACCCCCAATTTTCCCGACGCTGGTGCTGCCCGGTTTGAGTCATTTTTTTTTTATTGTGTCCAGCACTGCAGCACTGGCTAGCTTCAATTCTTAAATAAGGTGTCCGTCTGGCACGTAGGAATGGCGTTAGCCAGCGGAAAAATTTTTGACGCAAACCTGAGGCTCTTGTAATGTGATGGCTCAGTCACACCTTATATCAAAATTGTGCCCTCTCTACGCATAGCTGGCCAATCAGATCCCATATAGTGGTTTTGCACTTTATTCACTGCTTTTTCCTTTTATGTGACCGCAAAATCTATTGACCTTGTCATGTAAACATGGTTCTTCGTTTCTTTCACAGAAACTTTTTCATTTGTTTCACTACTGTGTGGTTCATGATCTTTAATTTAATTAAAAACACGTTGAAATGATTTCTTTTCAAGAAATTTCTTCCTGATGTTCTTATTTTTTAAGCAGGAATGTTTTTTTTAAGCATGTCGAAGTGCCTGGCATTTCACGTATTCTGGGCGATTTGCATGAAATTAACATTTCAATTGTTTACTATAAGTTAAAGGCTATCTAACTGCAGGTTTTGTACTTTCTAAACACTCAACTGATGTTATGAACCAATTGATTGGTATTCGAGTTATCGACCATGAAGAAATGAAATGAAGATTTGCCACCGCCAAGTTTTAACTCTTCGTGAAAGCATTGCGCAGGATATTAATCATTTAAGCCGTAATAATATTTTCTAAAGGATGAATGTGTATTTCAGCAATACTAGTAACTATTATTCGGTCTCAGCTCTGGGAGCTCCTGTACTCAGCTTGATTTCTCTTATATGAGTATAAATCCTTAATACTTGTGACATTTAACTGTTTGAATTTGTAATCATTAGCCATCTGTCCCATAGCACTTTATCTCTAAGTATACGTTTTGATGTCATTAGCCTTCCAAAACGCAGATAGTATTGATGAATTTCATCCTGCATGCTGTGTTTCATGGGTAAATAGCAATAACGTTTAAACAGTTAAGCACAGAAAACCATTTCCAAAGCCTCTAAAATGGATCTGATTAGCAAGAACGATGCCCAGAAGCCACACCAACTATAAAGCAGATGCAAATTGGAACTTCATTTTTTTTTGTTACAGATGTATTTAATTTGCTGAAATGAATAGCAAAATGTTGAACTCTATGGCTTTTAGAACACATTCAAAAACAAACTTTATGAGTAGTTTTGATACTTTTTTTAAATAAATGTTAAACAGATATCATTCCAAGGCATCGTCCATGAAATGTGTTTATCACGTGAAGAAATAAAGATAGTATAGCAAAATGTATTATGATATAAACAATTTAAGGACGTGGCTGTTGAATTTACTGGGAAAGAAATAATTGCAGTGAACTGCTTTTAAAAGTATTTATTTCATGTTTGGTCTTTCTTTTATAACTAGAATGAAGTCATTAATATTTTGCTTTTTTTGTGTTTGACTTTTCATCCTTGGTGTGGTCTCCCTTAACTTTTTGCCTCTGTTTCCCAGGTTGCTCATGTGTGCTGGACTCTGTTTTTGCTGTTTTTGTTACTCTGGGCACGTTACCACTGCTAACCAGTGCTAAAGTGCTCCTATACAAAATGTGTATGCAATTGGTTCATCCATGACGGGCATATTTGATTTACTGGTAAGTCCCTAGTACATTGCACTACAGGTGCCCAGGGCCTGTAAATCAAATGCTACTAGTGGGCCTAAAGCACTGGTTGTGCCACCCACAACAGTAGCTCTGTAAACATGGCTCAGACCTGCCACTGCAGTGTCTGTGTGTGCAGTTTTAAACTGCCAATTCAACTTGGCAAGTGTACCCACTTGCCAGGCCTAAAACTTCCCTTTTCTTACATGTGAGACACCCCTAAGGTAGGCCATAGGTAGCCCCATGGGCACGGTGAAGTATATGTTTAAGGTAGGACATATACTAATGTGTTTCATATGTCCTAACAGTGAAATACTGCTAAATGTGGTTTTCACTGTTGCAACGCCTATCCCTCTCATAGGGTTAACATAGAGTCTGCCTTTAAATATGATTAGAGTTTAGATTCCCTTTGGGAGTGGATTGACATGAGGAGTTTGGGGTCTCTGAACTCACAATTTAAAAATACATCTTTTAGTAAAGTTGATTTTAAGATTGTGTGTTTGAAAATGCCACTTTTAGAAAGTGAGTATCTTCTTGCTTAAACCATTTCTGTGGCTTTGCCTGTTTGTGGATTCCCTGTCTGGGTCAGTTTGACATTTGGGCTGGTTGCACCTCTCACTAGA
The DNA here is from genome assembly GCF_031143425.1 of Pleurodeles waltl. NCBI lineage: Eukaryota > Metazoa > Chordata > Amphibia > Caudata > Salamandridae > Pleurodeles > Pleurodeles waltl. The sequence goes on along the minus strand of NC_090438.1, from coordinate 253,688,543 downwards.
CAGTGACACAAAGGGAGCTGGGGTGTAGCCTGCATATCCTGATGAGCCATCTGTGCAAGGAGGGAGGGGAGGAGTGGTCACTCACACCTGAAAGGGCTCTGCCTGCCCTCACACAATGCAGTGTCCAACCCCCTGGTGTGTGTCTGGGGCCTGGCCTGGGCAAGCAGGATTTCACAAACAAGAGAGACATTTCTTTGAAGTAAGCCTACTTCAAAGGGCAAAATGGGTATAAGAAGGGCACCCAAAACCACAGACTTTAAAACTCTTATGGAAACCAAGAGGAACCTCTGCCTGGAGAAGAGCTGAAGAGCTGAGGCAGAAGAGCTGCCTTGCCTGTGACTGTGCTTTGTGGAGCTATCCTGCAGTTGCTGCTTCTGCCTGTGCAAGAGGACAAAGACTGGACTTTGTGTGCCTTCCTTCTTGTGAAGAACTCTCCAAGGGTTTGAAACTGAACTTGCCTCCTGTTGTTGAAGTCTCAGGGACAGCAAAGCCTTCTCTCTGCCAGCACCTGGAACCTCTGCTGAGACTCCAAGTGGTGCCCATCCAGTTCCTGCACCTAGCACTCTGAAGTTAAGCCTGCTGCTCGTGCCAAACTACCAAGGGGGTGAGCAGAGGTTAGCTGAGGGTGATTCTCTTTTACCCTGACTAGAGAGAGGGTCCTTGCTTGGACAGGGGGTAACCTGACTGCCAACCAAAGACCCCATTTCTAACATTTTGCTTTATAAATTGCGCTTCCCCGAAATTTAACAAAGATTGATTAATTGTACACATTTACACAACAGCACTAATAACAAACTCTTACTTACACACATACTCAAAGAAGCATCATAATTAAGGGCCAGATGTACGTACAAAATGGACACCAAAACCTGTGGAAAAGTGTGCACCCACCTTTTACAATCTGTATTTTATTGTGCAAACTCACCTTTGTAATAATAGGTCTTGTTCACTCCATAAGGATTTGCATGGGGCAGGGAGTAACCTTCCTGATTAATATTCTTTTAGCAAATTGCAATTTGCAACCCCATGTGATTGTCTACAAATACAGGAATGGTGGACTGAAATTGTAGCAGACCACAGTGTTCCAAAAAGGCAAACACTTGTTTTTAAAAGCAACCAGCGTTCTTTAACCCCTTCGCTGCCAGGCCTTTTCCCCCTCCTGTGCCAGGCCTTTTTTTGCCTATTTGGGGCAGTTCTCGCTTAGGCCCTCATAACTTTTTGTCCACATAAGCTAACCAAGCCAAATTTGCGTCCTTTTTTTCCAACATCCTAGGAATTCTAGAGGTACCCAGACTTTGTGGGTTCCCTTGAAGGAGGCCAAGAAATTGGCCAAAATACAGTGAAAATGTCGGTTTTTTAAAAAAAAAATGAAAAAGTGGCTGCAGAAGAAGGCTTGTGGATTTCCCCCTGAAAATGGCATCAACAAAGGGTTTGCAGTGCTAAACTCAGCAGCTTCCTAGCTTTCAGGAACAGGCAGACTTAAATCAGAAAACCCAATTTTTCAACACAATTTTGGCATTTTACTGGGGCATACCCCATTTTTGCAATTTTTTGTGCTTTCAGCCTCCTTCCAGTCAGTGACAGGAATGGGCATGAAACCAATGCTGGATCCCAGAGACCTAACCATTTCTGAAAAGTAGACAAAATTCTGAATTCAGCAAGGGGTCATTTGTGTAGATCCTACAAGGGTTTCCTACAGAAAATAACAACTGAAAAAGAAAAATATTGAAATTGAGGTGAAAAAAACATAAATGTTTCTCTACGTTTTACTCTGTAACTTTTCCCTGCAATGTCAAATTATCGAAAGCAATATACCGTTACGTCTGCTGGACTCCTCTGGTTGCGGGGATATATAGGGCTTGTAGGTTCATCAAGAACCCAAGGAACCCAGAGCCAATAAATGAGCTGCACCCTGACGTGCGTTTTCATTCTATACCGGGTATACAGCAATTCATTTGCTGAAATATAAAGAGTAAAAAATTGCTATCAAGAAAACCTTTGCATTTCCAAAAAGGGCACAAGATAAGGTGCTGAGGAGCAGTGGTTATTTGCACATCTCTGAATTCCGGGGTGACCATACAAGCATGTGAATTATAGGGAATTTCTCAAATAGATGTCTTTTTTACACACTCTCCTATATTTGGAAGGAAAAAATGTAGAGAAAGACAAGGGGCAATAGCACTTGTTTTGCTAATCTATGTTCCCCCAAGTCTCCCGATAAAAATGATACCTCACTTGCGTGGGTAGGCCTAGCGCCGGCGACAGGAAACACCCCAAAGCGCAACGTGGACACATCCTAAATTTTGGGAAAAAACAGAGGTGTTTTTTGCGAAGTGCCTACCTGTAGATTTTGGCCTCTAGCTCAGCCGGCACCTAGGGAAACCTACCAAACCTGTGCATTTCTGAAAACTAGAGACCTAGGGGAATCCAAGGAGGGGTGACTTGCGGGGCTCGGACCAGGTTCTGTTACCCAGAATCCTTTGCAAACCTCAAAATGTGGCTAAAAAAACACATGTTCCTCACATTTCTGTGGCAGAAAGTTCTGGAATCTGATAGGAGCCACAAATTTCCTTCCACCCAGCGTTCCCCTAAGTCTCTCAATAAAAATGGTACCTCACTTCTGTGGGTAGGCCTAGCGCCCACGAAAGGAAATGGCCCAAAACACAACGTGGACAGAGCATATTTTTTCATGGAAAACAGAGGGGTTTTTTGCAAAGTGCCTACCTGTGGAGTTTGTCCTCTAGCTCAGCCGGCCCCGGGAGGGGGGGGGGCAGAAATGCCCTAAAATAAATCTGCCCCCCCCCAGCTCCCACCCCCCCCGGGAGCGACCCTTGCCTACGGGGTCGCTCCCCCTGCGTGACATTGGCGCCAAAAAACAAATCCCCGGTGCCTAGTGGTTTCTGCCCCCTTGGGGGCAGATTGACCTAAAATCGGCCAATCTGCCCCCAAGGGGGGCAGAAATGGCCTAAATACAATTTGCCCCCCAGGGGAGCGACCCTTGCCTGATGGGTCGCTCCCCATCTCGAAAAAAACAAAAACAAAAAAAAAACACCACAAAAAAATTTGCCCTGGTGCCTAGAGGGTTCTGCCCCCCCTGGGGGCAGTTCGGCCTAATAATAGGCCGATCTGCCCCCAGGGGGGGCAGAAATGGCCTAAAATAAATTTGCCCCACCCCCCCCCGGGAGCGACCCTTGCCTACGGGGTCGCTCCCCCTGCGTGACATTGGCGGCAAAAAACAAATCCCCGGTGCCTAGTGGCTTCTGCCCCCTTGGGGGCAGATTGTCCTAAAATCGGCCAATCTGCCCCCAAGGGGGGCAGAAATGGCCTAAATACAATTTGCCCCCCAGGGGAGCGACCCTTGCCTGATGGGTCGCTCCCCATCTCGAAAAAAACAAACAAACAAAAAAAACACAACAAAAAAATTTGCCCTGGTGCCTAGAGGGTTCTGCCCCCTGGGGGCAGATCGGCCTATTATTAAATGGCCTAAAATAAATTTGCCCCCCCCAGCCTCCACCCCCCCCCCGGGAGCGACCCCTGCCTACGGGGTCGCTCCCCCTGCGTGACATTGGCACCAAAAATCAAATCCCAGGTGCCTAGTGGTTTCTGCCCCCTTGGGGGCAGATTGACCTAAAATCGGCCAATCTGCCCCCAGGGGGGCAGAAATGGTCTAAATACAATTTGCCCCCCAGGGGAGCGACCCTTGCCTGATGGGTCGCTCCCCATCTCTAAAAAAACAAACAAACAAACAAAAAAAAAATTGCCCTGGCGCCTAGAGGTTTCTGCCCCCCCCCCGGGGGCAGATCAGCCTAATATTAGGCCGATCTGCCCCCGGGGGGGCAGAAATGGCCTAAAATAAATTTGCCCCCCCAACCCCCACCCCACCCGGGAGCGACCCTTGCCTACGGGGTCGCTCCCCCTGCGTGACATTGGCGCCACAAAACAAATCCCCGGTGCCTAGTGGTTTCTGCCCCCTTGGGGGCAGATTGACCTAAAATCGGCCAATCTGCCCCCAGGGGGGCAGAAATGGTCTAAATACAATTTGCCCCCCCAGGGGAGCGACCCTTGCCTAAGGGGTCGCTCCCTTTGCGTGAAATTCACGCAAAGAAAAAATTCCCTGGTGTCTAGTGGTTTCTACCCCCCTTGGGGGCAGATTGGCCTCATCAAAATAGGCCAATCTGCCCCCAAGGGGGGCAGAAATGGCCAAAATATAATTTTCCCCCAAGGGGAGCGACCCTTGCCTAAGGGGTCGCTCCCCACCAAAAAAAAAAGAAATGAAACATAAAAAATAAAAAAATTAAAAAAAATGGTCCCTGGTGCCTAGAGGTTTCTGCCCCCAGGGGGGGCAGAAAAGGCCTTCTCAAAAAAATGCCCCCCCTGGGAGCGACCCTTGCCCAAGGGGTCACTCCCTTTGTGTGTTTCAATAAAAAAAATAAAAATCCCTGGTGTCTAGTGGGGTTTCAAAAGCCGGATTGCAAGCAATCCGGCTTTTGAAACCCTTGGAGGGACTTCAAAGGGAAGGAAATACTTTTCCTTCCCTTTGAAGCCCCTCCGGTCCTCCCAAGTGATTGAAAAAGAAATGCTTTTGCATTTCTTTTTCAATCGCGCTGGAAGCAGAGCTTCCAGCGCGACTAGGGAGGCCCCTGTGACAAATCAGCGCGCGCTCGTGCGCTGACGTCACGGGGGGGGGGGGGGGGTTGGGAGTGGAAGGGGAAGGTCTTCCCCTTCCATCCCGACTTGGGGGGGGGAAGGGTGGTGCACGGGGGGCGCGCTAGCGCGCCCCCAAGTTCCCCTGTGCCTAGGACGAGATGATCTCGTCCAAGGCACAGGGGAACTGTAGCCTTGGACAAGATCATCTCGTCCAAGGCACAGAAGGGGTTAATAGAACCAGGATCCTTTCTAAAGTTTCCCAATTTGGAAACCTTCAGTGAGAGCAGGCAGTAGTCCGCTGGACCACTTCCTAGTCCCACTGATACTGGCAACAGACTACCGGAGGAGAAGAGTTCCAAAGATGAACTCTTTAAGAAAGCAAAACCTTGGCAGAAAATCATAATCAACAATGCGTATGTTGCGTGTTTTAATACTACTAATATAAAGTGGAGTATCCGATGTATCACTGAAGGTGCGTTTGTAGTAGACGACTAATAATTACTGTACAGGAGTGTTCAAATTCAGATTTTAACATGCTGGATTTCAATACCTTTGCACATTTATATTCATATATTCAGAATAAGTTGATATGGTGAATTTACATATAATTCATAAGTTGGTGAGATGTTAATTAAAGATGTGTGTATAATCATGTATTTTGAATATGCATTGAAGTATCACACTGAGTGAGCTTGACTAAAAGCCTGAAATGCTGATTGTGTTTCTGACCTTCAACTTGGAGTTTTCTCACGTTGCAACAATCTTTATTTGCAGGAGCACCCTTTTGAGTTTACAGTAAATGAAAGTCTTCCAAGGATGTCCCGATGTTTGACTCATAGCATTAGAACTTGAAGGGTGTTGCCAATTTTAATTGTGCATAGAAGATGGAAAACTACTGGTGTTCATGATATGGTTTCTGGAAGATTCTGCAAAGTCTAAATTGCTATTCAGTTAGCTAGATGACAGCAGACCCCTTTACCCTTTGGCGAGAGCAGATTCCCCTTAGAATTGGAGAGGTTCATACCTCTCTTTTCCTAATCTGTTTGAGTGGCTTCATGCTACACACACCTCTCTATCAGATCTTCTACTAAGGTCTCTGTTATGCTATCACTTTCCTATTATTTTTATCATTTCTTATATTTCCTGAGAGATAATGTGAGATAATTAGAAATCATCTATAGCTTAGTTAGAGTATTAGATCATGTTAGTTTTGAAATGATTAGGCAAGAGAACAGGACTGATTACCAAATCCTAGTTCTTATCTTCTGTGTTGCTGCAACTCAGATTCTTGAATGCCTTATGCTTGTACCATTTAATCTGATTGGATGCTTTACTTCACCTTTGGTGGTTCTGTTTTCTGGTTTTGAAGGAAAGAAACTAACACTCCTAAACTGAGATTTGCTAATAATTTCAAAAATTATTTGGCAATGTAAAAAAACTTCACACTTGTATTAAATTAAGCAGGATCCCAGCGCTGGTGTCCATCTGATGGGCTACACTTGGTCATAGAAAAGCTCATATTACCCTTCCAGTTAGCTTGTACTTTGTACTTTCTTCCTTTCTGTCCCCCTACCATTCACCTATTATCTGTGAACCTATCCTCTGATTTTTCTTGTCCAGACTGTGCAAGGAGGCATGGCTCTCACCCAGGTGTCATGATCATTAGGTTTGGTCATGTGATGGTTAGTATTAGTCTATCACTTGATCCCTTTGGTTGGCCATATGATCAGGAGAGGTTTTCAACTGTCTCACTTTATCCCTTTGGTTGGCCATGTAATCAGGAGCAATTTTCCACTTTTGAACATGGACCCTCAAGGCATCCAGTCAGGTGTCTAGGGAAAGGGTGAGAATCTAAAGGCATTACCTGTGAGGACCTAAATGGGCCTTGGGCCAGAAACCCTTTGTCTTACTCCGTCTAACACACATTACAGATTTGTAAAGATCTTGTCTATATTGCTACCATGATAAAAGAATGACTCAGAGGTCAACCCTAATCCACATGTGTAGGATAATTGCTCCTGGGTCCAGCCCATGGCTACTTGCTGAGTGTAAGTTTCTCCTGGATACATTCCAAAGGTTTCTTGCTGTGTAATATCAGATATTGCTTTAGATACCAAAAGCACAACTGAAGATCGTGATAATATCTTTCAGAGAGTCTCGAAGAACTGATGAAACCACACTCCACAGTCTTTGAGAAGAAACATAAGTAATCCAGCATCTTAAGAAAGTAAACATTTTTGTTAGAGGACAACACAAGAGGTGTAGAAAACATGTATTCTAAAGGCTCCAGAAGAGCTGCAAAAATAATTAGTAACTACCATTTTAACATCTGAGCAAAAAAAAGAGGAGAGAAATGGATTATGGAAGGGATTATCTTTTGTACCTACATATTACAACTACTTTACTGGATGCAAAGGTATCAACATTTAAGTTTCTCAGGCAACTATAGTTAAACTTTTTTTTCTATAAAATGGGAATTGCAGAAAAATGATCAATCAACCTGAATACAGGATGCACAATTATAAAGGACCAGATTTACTAACGTTTTGCACCATATTTCTGTCCCAAAAACTATCCAGCACAAACCATGATTGTGTTGGAAAGTTTTCTAAAGTAGCAGAAAGTTACCCTAGGCACTACCTTGTGCTACTTTGTTACAAGAAGACTTTCTAGGAGTGGTATATGGGTATTCCCATGAAACCACCTATGGGTTTTAATGCAAAGCCCTATCTGTTTACCTTATCTTTCCAACTTTGCATGTGTGCTTTGTACAGCATATAAAGTGGAAAAAGTCTGTAGGAACAGTGTTTGTACTAGAAGGGTTCTATCCAGTATAAAATCTATGGTTTAGAGAATACACACACCCTTGTGCTATGGCCCAAGAATGTGAGCAGTCAGCACTAACAAATGTGCACATTTTCTCTCTCTAGTTGAAGCTAGACAGCACAGCAAGTTTGGTTGCTGTGCATCTGGGCCCAAGTTCTGTAGGGGTGTTGCAAATGCAACACAAAATTCCTCTGCTCTCCAGGGTTTTTTAAATGGATGGTAAATTGATGCCATATATTGTTTTGCATTACCTTATGACCGTGGCCACTCAAAGTGTTAGTAAGTGTTTCCTATAGAGTTTAAACCACAATTATCTACCTTATCCAACTTCTTTGCCCCGTCCTTACTTAATGGGTACTGTCCTCATGTACAGCATTCAAGCATAGAACTTGAAAATACCCACATGCCTCCACCAATATGGCTCCCACAGGAAGTGCATAGTTCATTGACCATATTACAAGGCCTGACGTGCACTTCCTATTTTGTACTCTCTGTCTCTGCATTGACACCCAGAAGTCAGTTGAGTAAGGATTTATATGTATTTATTTTATGTAAAGTTTTTTGTTGTAATGTCAGTGTGAATAGTTTCCTAGAGCCTGCTTTAAGGCTGAAGCACACTTTCATCGAGCGAGGCAGTTCATCTTTTTTTGACAATTATTTGAATAAGAGTAAATGTACAGGCCAATTCAGATCAGGACTGACAACCAGGTTACAAGAGCCCACTTGAACCAGAACACCTCTGTTGGCAGCTCTAGGAGAGCAGAGAGCAGTTTGGGCAGAAAGGAGCCATATGCCCCTGACAGCAATCACTCCTTCAGGGAGGGAGAATATGTATGCAGACCATATGAGCCAGATACCACTCTTCACTGTCTCCATGTCCCCTGGTGTTTGAGGAGATCTTGGATTAGTTCAGTGCACTATGGCTGGACATTTTTTGTATCTCCTCAGAATGCTTTCCTGTCCAACCTCTGTTCTATTCTCCTGTGTCAGGAGGCATGGACGATTGTTCCAGGTGGTCTTCTCTATGCCTCCAGCCCCCTTTCCTCTCATTAGCAGAGACTATGCATTCATGGAAGCATCAACCATGATTCCCTTGATTACTCCAGCTAGCTGTACAGCCTCCCTGGCTGCTCCCACTTGTTACTTACCCCCCTGAGGTATCCCTGGTTACCAGATATTTAACTTTGCTGGTTCTCTCCAGGTGTCTGGACTGTGAGAAGCTAATGTTCTATTCTAGGTATTTAGAGAATGCATGGCTACCTAAAAGGCCTCACAGTGCTTAACAAACAAACAGACCTGTTAGAAATTGGGTTTCTGGTTGGCTAGGTTATGCACCTAAGTCAGGCAGACCCCACCCACACTAGTCAGGAAGAGGGAGTTACACACTGAAGATAACCCCTGCTCAACCCCATGGTAGCTTGGCACGTGTAGACAGACCTATACCAAAGGCAATGCGTAAAACGTTTGCACAACACACACAACACGTGGCGCACTATCCCCAACAAAAAGGAAACACAACACCCAGTTGTATAAAAATAAACAGGATTGTATACAATATCATTAGACCAAACACAACATGTCAGTAATGCCCTGCTACCCAAGCAGTTGTCAGAACATTACACAGTACTATTACTGGCGAAAGCCAGCAGAGGTCACATGAAACATATAGGTTACTGGTTATCCTGCATCATAAGCAGTAGTCAGGTCAACATTCCCAAATTGCACATATCAGGGTAAAAGTACATACTACCGGAAAGGCGTAAGGTCATAGTAAACATGTTACTAAAAATGCACTTGTTCTAGTAAACATTCTATCATAAATGCCCATAAAAGGAACATCAGAAAACATCATGGCAAGTCATGAAAACATATCATCATAAATGCATGGGTCATAGTAGAAATTTACTCACAAATGTCCATAACGGGACATAGATCATACTATACAATTGTGCACATAAAATTATCATGGTTCCGGGGGGGGCTTATGTCAGCCTGTAGAAGGTTGGCCTAGTTTGTAGGGGGTACCTTGGGTACTCACACCTTCTACCAGGTCCAGTTATCCCTTATTAGTGAAATGTAGTAGTGTTCTGGCAGCTTAGGCTGATAGAGGTAGCTATAGCAGAGCAGCTTAGGGTGATCTAGGAGACAAGCAAAGTTCCTGCAATACCACTTATACTTACGCAGTACGTATACACTAATGAAGACAGTACTCAGTGTTACCAAAAAATAAAGGTCTTTATTTGTGCAACACAGTACCAAAAATATCTTAGAGACAATACTCCTTCTGGAGGTAAGTATTATACACAATATATACACTAGTCACCAAAATTAGACAAGTAAATAGTCATAAAACAATGCAAACAATAGTAAATGCTATAGATTGCAATGGGAGAAAATAGGTCTAGGGGCAACAAAAACCATATACTAAGAAAGTGGAATGCGAATCACAAATTCCCCCTAGACAAGTGTAGTGTGTGCAGAATTGATGGGAGAGTAAGAATACAGTAAAAGTAAGTAAATTACCCCACCCCAGAGCCCAGACAAGCAGGAGTAAAGACACACTACACCTCATGATTGGGATTTTGCAGCAGCCAACCAAGACTGCAAAGAACAACTGCTGGATTCCAGGACCTGAAGACCTGCAAAGGAAGGGGGCGAAGTCCAGAAGTCAAAAGAAGTTCCAGGAAGGACAGGAGCCCCTGCCAACCCAGAAAAGGCTGCAAAAGAGTCCACGGTTAGTTGAAGACTGCAGAAATGCACCCTAGGAAGATGCCAGTAGGGTCCTGTATGATGCAAAGTATGTCCCACAATGTGAAAATTGTTGCAGATGTGATTTCGTGTTGGAAGTCACCGACAAGCCTTGGTTATGACAAAGGTGTGTTTTGTGCCAAAATGGCACTGGATAGACCCAGGAGGGACCTGGGGGCCTCAACTCTGTGTGAGGAGGAAGAAGGGGCTCTCAGCACTTCAGAGAGCCCTCGGGATGCCAGGCAGCACCCCCGGGAATCCCAGGACATGGGGACAAAGGAGGTGCAAAATGCAGTTAATGCAGCACAACAAAGGAAGTTCCCATGCCGCCAGAGAACAACTCAGCATGTTGAGCATCACAGGATGGAGTGCTGGGGACCGGGGTCAGGCTGTGCACGAAGGAATTTCGCAAATAGTGCACAGAGGCCTCAGTAGGCGAAGAAGATGCAGTACACAGGGGTACTGTCGCTCTCTGGGAAGGCACAGTCTTACATCTTCCAAATTGCATCAGCAGGACCTCAGGACAGTCTATGTCAATGATGTCCACACTCTGTGTCCTTAGGAGCACGCTCGTTGCTGTGAGAGGAGTCCAAGGGTACCGGTCATTGTCTTGGAATGTGCCTGCTGGAGCAGGGGAGTTACTCCATCACCCCACAGGAGATTTATTCAGTCCTTCTGGTGCAGGATGAAGGCAGGAAGTCCTCAGAGCGTGCACACAGTGGAAACTGTTGCAGTTGCTGACTTGGAGCTGAGGTTGCTGAAGAAAAGTATCTCTTGTAGATACTTTGTTGCAGTTACAGCGGTTCTTCGAGCAGGCTGAGGTTGATCTGAGGTCAGAGGATGATGAAGTTGTTGCAGAGGATTCCTGAAGGAAACTTGCAAGCAGAATCTGAAGAGAACACACAGGAGAGACCTTAAATAGCCCTGAGAGGGGGATTGGCTACCTTATCAGGTATGGATCTTTCAGGAGGGGTCTCTGACGTCACCTGCTGGCACTGGCCACTCAGAGCCCTCCAGAGTGCCCCCACACCTTGCAAAGCAAGATCGCTGAAATCTGGGACACATTGGAGGAGCTCTGGGCACCACCCCTAGGGTGGTGATGGACAGGGGAGTGGTCACTCCCCTTTCCTTTGTCCAGTTTCACACCAGATCAGGGGAGAAGGGGTCCCTGAACCGGTGTAGACTGGCTTATGCAAGGAGGGCACCATCTGAGCCCTTCAAAGCATTTCCTGAGTCTGGGGAGGCTACCCCTCCCCAGCCTGTAACACCTATTTCCAAAGGGAGAGGGTGTCACACCCTACTCTCAGAGGAAATTCTTTGTTCTGCCTTCCTGGGACTGGGCTGCCCAGACCCCAGGGGGGCAGAACCCTGTCTGTGAGGTGGCAGCAGCTGTAGCTGCAGTACAAACCTCTGAGAGCTGGCTTGGCAGTACTGGGGGTCCATGGTAGAGCCCCCAGGGTTCATGGAATTGGCTCCCCAGTACCAGTTTTGGAATGGGGGACAATCCCATGATCTTAGACATGTCACATGGCCATAGTCGGAGTTACCATTGTGAAGCTACATATAGGTATTGACCTATATGTATAGGTATTGACCTATATGAAGTGCACACGTGTAATGGCGTCCCCACACTCACAAAATCCCAGGAAATGTCCCTGAACTATGTGGGGTCACCTTTGCTAGTTCAAGGGTGCCCTCACACTTAGTAACTTTGCACCTAACCTTCAACAAGTGAAGGTTAGACATATAGGTGACTTATAAGTTACTTAGGTGCAGTGAAAATGGCTGTGAAATAACGTGTGTGTTATTTCACTGAGGCTGCAATGGCAGGCCTGTGCAACGGTTTGTCTGAGCTCCCTATGGGTGGCAAAAGAAATGCTGCAGCCCATATGGATCTCCTGAAACCCCAATGCCCTGGGTCCCTAGGTAACATATACTAGGGACTTATAAGGGGGGGTCCCATATGCCAATTGAAATTGGTAAATTAAGTCACTAGCCTACAGTGACAAATTTAAAATCAGAGAGAGCAGAAGCACTGAGGTTCTGGTTAGCAGAGCCCCAGTGACACAGTTAAGCAGTATACAGACACACACATTAGGCCACAAATTATGAGCAGGATCCCAGTGAGACAGGCAAAAACATACTGACATACAGGTAAAAATGGGGGTAACATGCCAAGGAAGATGGTACTTTCCTACACAGCCTAATATCTAGGACTGCCATGCCCTAGGTGACAACAAGGATGCCAGTGTCCTGATCGTGAAGCTCCTCTGCTCCGATCGTTGTGGGGCACAGACTGGTCCTCAGCGGGACAGGACGTCTGTCCTGCAAACAATGTCCTCTCAAATCAGGGCTCCCATCCGTGAACCCCAAACAATGCCAGGGAGGGGGTGGGTAAAAGCAAAGAGAGCCCACACTCCACACAGGGAGGTGACCCCACTCCTTACATGTGAGCCGCATTTGGAACAAGAGTCTCCTGGCTCTGGGTGGGCCACAATCTACAGTGAGCCTTCTGGCTCTGGGATTACAATACCATGCTCCCGCCCAGATTTGCATCCCTCTACTGCAGTCGGGGACAGTGGACAAGGGGGTGGCTCACCTTGTTGGGGAGGCCTCCTGGGGCCTCGTCTCCTCCTCAAAAGGAAAAGGGAGGTGGTGCACCGTGAGCTCTCCTGAGCCCAGTGCCTCACTTTTCCCCAATACCCGCACCCGATCCTGGTGCGCAATCTCCTTCAGCCCTCCTGGGCCACAACGATGAATCCAGCCACCAGTGGGTCCCTGGTTGTGTCCCGGGGGCAATGTGCCCAGTCCTCGTTGCCCCGGGAGCAATGCAAGGGGAGCTCTTGCTCCAATTTCAGTTTTCCAGTGCCCCGGGGGCACCCAGCACAGTGCAGTTCGGACGCGCTCTGACGTCATAGCCTGCCCAGGTTGCGGCAGCACTCTCCAAGTGCATCAGACAAAAATGGGAAGGGCTCTCAAAGCACGCCAAATCAATAAAACAAAGCGCTTATGCTCCACCACAGGAGCTTCATACACAGCGCTGCCCTTGTGCTGGAAAGCAAATGGTTGCATGCAGTAGAGGCCACACCACCTAGCCCCTAGGGACACCAGCAGACACACAGGGCGGTAGAGCCCAGCAACAGGCCAGCACAAGAGAGATGCAGTCAGGGGCAGTTCCTCCTAGTGACCCAGAAGGTCACAGATCAACACAGCAGCAGCAGCCCAAGGCGGTTCCTGGTCAGTCTCTCCAGCAGCATTCTGTGTCCATATCTGTTGTTCCAGAGTGTCTATAAACATGGGGAAAATCCCCTGTACTTATACTCAGTTTTGCACAACACTTACAAAGAGGGGGAGAAGAGATTCCAACCAGTTACAACTGGTTCTAAGAGTCTCCCCTCTCTCCTCCAGCAGAGGCTCCAGACATCAGGTAGGGTAAACAATTACTTTGTGTGAGGTCAGGGCACAGCCTTTACAAATGCAGGTATGCCCTGCCTCTCCTTCTTTCTGCCCAAGAAGACCATTCAATAGGCAGATTCACCTCTGTGACACCTCCACCCTCCTGGTGTACAGGCTGTCTGAAACATATGCACAAAGCCCAGCTGTCACTCTGTCCCCAGATGTTAATTGGAGTCAAGCTGCAAAACACCAGAGTCATAAGCACAGAGAAATGCTCACTTTCTAGAAGTGGCATTTCTTTAATGGTAATAAAAAATCCACCTACACCAGTAAGCATCATTTTACACTACCATTACAACCATGCCAATCATGCCTATGCTACCCATCATATATCAAACAATACCCCCTAGACATAAGGCAGGGCATTTGCAATGCAATCCTATGAGTAGGGCAGCACTCACAGCAGTGAGAAAACAAATAGGCTGTTTGTCACTACCAGGAAAGGCAACACAAGCAGGCACATGTCCTGCCTTGTACATACATAGTACCCTGCCCACAGGGCTAGCTAAGGACTACCTTAGGGGTGACGTACATGTAGTAAAAATGGTGTTCTAGGCCTGTCACGTACATTTAGATACCAGGTGCCTGTGGCAGAAAAATGTGCATGCAGGCCCTGCGCTAGCAGACCTGGGACAGGTTTGAAAGGTACTTCTGTGGGTGGCGCAAGCAGTGCTACAGGCCCATGAGTAGCATTTGATTTATAGGCCCCGGGTATAGAGATACCACTGTACAAGGGACTTACAGGTAAATTAAATGTGCCAATTAGGTGGAAGCCAATCATACCAACCTTAAAAGGGAGAGCACCTGTACTTTAGCACTGATCAGCAGTAATATAGTGCTCAGAGTCCTAGAACCAACAATAAGAGGTCAGAAAAATAGGAGGAAGGAGACAAAAAGTTTGGGTATGACCCTGCAAAAAGGGCCAGCTCCTACAAGACCTTAATCCATTAGCCACTTTGAGTACCAAAGCATCAAGGCAGGTCAAACCTCAATTAGACAAATAACCATGCCTCAACATCTTCCTGAAGTCTAGTTCATTTTCAATTTTGCTTATCCTAATCGGTAAGGAGTTCCAAAGTTTGGAGGTCAGATTGGAGAATGCGCAACCTCCACTTCAAACTTTTGGAATTATTATAAACAATGAATCTGTGGACCTCAAAGCCCTTGCAGGAGTATTGGGCTGCAGCAAAGACCGTGTCAGTTGAGAGCGTGTTTTGTAGTATACACTACGTGCAATACACAAGGGCATTAAATTTAATGTTTTGTTTGATTGGTGGGCAATTTAATGAGGCCAGCAAACTCACGATTGAGTGAATTCTAGGAACTCTCAATATGAGACGGCCAGCAGAATTGTGTACTACCTGTAATATTTTAACTATGTATAGTGGACATCTCAGATAAAGGGAGTTTGTGCAGTCAAGATGGGACAGGAAAAGAGCCTGTACAATTGACTTTAAAGAGGAAAAAAAGATAAGAGGTCTAATATCGTTGTAAGCATTCTCAGCATGCCATAGCAGTTCACTGTAACCTACCTAGTGTAAATCTTAAAGGCATACTTCCAGTCCTACCAAATACCAAGAATTTTGATTTACGTTTTAGACTTCCTCACGAGTATTTAGGGTGTTAGTCTGATGGTGCCCCTTTTTCAATTCATAATTTTAGAAAGAATAATACTCTAAAGGGTTAGGAGAGACATTCGGGCAGCAATAACTGAGTGATAGTTTGCCAGGGGTTTTCGTCCTGTCTCCTATGAGGGAGAAAGAGTCTTACAGCTCCTTAGAGATGGTTTTCTTCTTCACTTGGCTTTGTTTACTCTCCATAGCCAGTGGGCTGCAATTAAAACTCTCAGGAGCCCTGCCCTTTCTGACATTAATCCTTTGGCTTCTCGTCGTGTTTGAGAAGCTTCGATCTCTTAGTCCAAAATTGTCTTCAGGGATCCTGATTTGAACCCCTACCATCAGTATCCTTTAAGTTTGTAACTGTAAAGTATCCTTTCTAATTGCCATATCTTCAGGCCAGAGGTTAGGAGAGATTTGAGCTCTCCTTTGTTATGATCCATTCCTGAAATTCTTCTATAATAATGTTATCCTAAGACCAGAGCCTTCCCTTTTTTCCCTTTCATCTCTCTTGTTTGTATACATTTTGCTAGGTAATTTTCACCAACAAAAAGAAGAGCACAACATCTCAGTCTCTCATAAACTAGTCCCCTGTCTATTATACTCTCTCAGTTAGGGTAACATATCTAAATCCTCTGGGGGCCATGAATGGGCAAACCGCAGGAACATCATGCAGAGCACTGTGAATAAGCAGAACAATGCCTGTAACTCACTCAGACAACCATAACCTATTGTGCTCAAGGCCTATCCGCCATCTACCATGATAGCCCCAGAATAAGATACATTAAGAAGAAAGAAACAAAAGTATATGGAATGTGAAAAAGTCAAAGAAAATAGAGTGTGCATGGCAAACTGAAGATGGTCCAGGCTAAAATATATGCTTACTGCCCTGTTCAGGTCTCCACAGGATGTTGTTATGTGTAGAACTCCGATCCTCTATCTCTCAGGATAGCAGCAAAAGGTAGTTGTTGTAGGCGAGGCCACCAAGGATGATAGAAGAAGCTGGTGCCTTGCAATGTCTTCAGTATAATGTTATCCAGTAGAAAGACACCAGCAATGGCGGATACTCAATAAAAACACCATGATAAAGTTTGAGGAAGGGGTCCCATATTTCCTCAAATTTGGAGAGATTGTCATTTAGCTTACAGAAAGATCTTTCAAAGGACACCATCATTGCAATTGTCTCAGCCCAGTCAGTTAAGGTTGGCAGAGACACACCGATTTCTATTTCTCTAGAATACACAAATTAGTGAGGGCAAGGGAGGGATCAAGCCATATTTTAATATGGGAAATGTACCTGTTAGACCTGACAGCTTCAGGGTTGGTCATTCCCCAAACTTCTGCCTGCCTCCCATCCCATTTTCTGATGCTGTGTTTTGCTGTTTTTTAGGAGTCTGTGCACTTTACCACTGCAGTCCATTGCTAAAGTTCATATGTTCTCTCCCCTAAACATTGCAACATTGGTTCCTACCCGAATGGCGTATTTAATTTACCTGAACATCCCTAGTAAAGTTCACTACATGTGCCCAGGGCCTGTGAATTAAATAATGCTAGTGGACCAGCAGCACTGATTATGCCATCCACATAAATAGCCTTTTAACCATGTCTCGGTCCTGCCATTGTAAGGCCTGTGTGTGCAGTGTTAATTTGAACTACTTGCCAAGCCCTAAACTCCCCTTTTTCTACATATAAGGTATCCCTAAGGTAGGCCCTAAGTAACCCATAGGGCAGGATGCTATGTAGGTACCTATGTGTTTTTATGTCCTGGTAGTGAAAAACTCAGAAACTCATTTTCCAATACTGTGGGGGACTGCTCCTCTCATAGACTAACATTAGAACTGCCCTCATATACTCTTAAGTGGTAGATTCTAATCTGGAAGGAGTAGACATGTCTTTTTTGGTATTGCCAGAATGGTTTTAGAAAATCCTGCTTGCCGGTGAAGTTGGATTTAATATCAATGTTGTAGAAAAGCCAATTTTAGAAAGTGGGCATTTACCAACCATGAACACAGGACACTCATTATGAGGATGGTAGTCTTCAGACCACCAGCCTCGCAGTTGGACTGCCACCAAAACAGCAGGCGAACCGCAACATTACAACCATGGCAAATGTGCCACAGTTGTAGCGCCAGCATGCCACATTTCCACTGGCCGACGGTGTGGCGGTGCCGGCGGTGCCGGCGGTCTCAATTCGCCAGGGCAGCTCTGCAAGCAGCAATGCCTTAAGGATTACAACCCCTCTTGCTGCCTGTGTTTACATGCGGTTGGCCTTTTGCTTCTCAATAACATCCAGGGGTGCTCTACTAGAGCTATTTCATCCTCTTGCGCAGCCTTTAAAGGAGCCTCCTTAATGGACATTTAAGCAGCAGAGACATAAACCACTCTTCCTTCCTTTGTTTTCCATTATAAATTGCAAAGGATAATTATTTTTTCTTCATATGGTTACGCTATCCTTTCTGCAATTCAGTGAACAATATGGATGTAGTTTCATTTATGTCTCTGAATAAATTCACTTGGTGTAGCATTGGCTTAGTAGTTTTAGCAATTTTATTTTCATAAATCAGCCTTAATATACACTCGCTCAGTAAACACTGGGGCAAAGAAGACAGATGAGGTAGGTAATGATTTGGTTACTTACAGATACTCTTGATTACTCTGTTTATCTCCCTCACTACAGTCCTACATTCACTTTCTTCCCTTCCTGAAAGAGGGGGAAAAAATGGTATAACTAAATCATGGTTATTCCAGTAAACTCACATTTCAGGCCCCATCCTTATGGTACATGAACTATCCATTTACCGTAGGGACCGTATTGGTTGGGGCATGTGTGTATTTTCAACTGCAATGGGTGAATGCAGTGCACAAGACACAGCGTGCTCTATTAGTAAGCACTGTGGTGAGGTAGACTCTAATTTGGAGAAATTAAGAATAATGGCAAGCAACGAGCCATTAAGCTTTATCCAACCCACATGATGAATTACTTTTTTGAAAGTATGGTTTTGGATGATCTGAAATTAAAGAATGATAGTAAGAAAAATGCTAAATGGATGGCAGATAAAGGAGAAGTAGACCATGAACAGGGATGGGAACACGTATATGAAGTTATCCACGGAACATAAACACTTATTTAAAGAGGTTTTAGTGGAGATTTTTACAAAACAAATTTGGATTTGCAATTGATTTTCAAACGCTAACCACATTATAGTCTGGGGGTTTTGTAGAACTCCCCGTCTATATTTTTTAATAAAAATTGATTTGCCTTAACCAAATCCGCTTTGTGTGTCTATAATCTCTTCTAAATGTATTATATCCATGAACTTTAAAGAAAATTCATTGACTATTTTGTAAAGGATAGTATGGCAAATAAAACCTTTTACCATTCAGCATATGTTTAATTGTGTGAAGTAGTTAAAAGTGAAACTACCACCACCAGATTTGAAATGTTGTACATGACCATCCTACATAAGGAAAGGTTGGACAGGTGAAGTGGCGTATTCTACAAAAAGCAGGCATTGGTAATTTCAATAGACCTGGTTTTAAAGGAGTTTTGTATGGTAATGTAAAGCATCATGCATAGATTACATGGCAATATACCGGTATTTGCATTAAAGCAAAGCACTGTAGAGTAATACTGGTGTAGGTCAAAAGATCAGGTCACAGTTGCATTGACCAGACCTAAAAATCCATGTAGTTTAATGGGTGCCCTCCTCCCATATTTGCTGCTGCCTGAGAAAAACACCATCAATTACCTAGTTCTCTAAGACACTTCAATGCCATGTATGTGCCCCTGAAAGTTCAAGGTCAGGAAGTTGGATAAGTAAACAGTGACCACAGCTGTGTAGATGGCAAGCACTTTTTTGTGGAAGCACACAACTTCTGCCTAATCAAAACATGCACTCCTGGCTCCCAACATGTGGAAGAAGCCAAAGCCCCTCTCAGTGAATCTCACATAATTGTCTGAGACACCTATGCTGTCATGGCTGACCATAAAAAGGCCTTGACTGCACCAGTCCAGTGCCTTTTACCGGGCATTTTACAGTTCACTCTTTTGCATTTCTTTCTGCCAGGAGAAATATATTGTTTACTAATTTGGGGAATTAATTGGCCATCTGTGACTCAGAGTTCTGAATATTTTCAATCTCACTTTGAAACCAAACATATTTGAAGTGTCAGCATCGTAAAACCTCTCTACATGTACTAGAGATATATACATGTTTGTTTTTCAGCCTTGACCTTCACATAGACACACACAAGCAAAACGGAGAGGTTCTAAATCATTGACAAAAAGGCATAAACGTCCCTGTGAAAACGAGCAGTCACTTTAATTCCTGTGAAGACCACAGAAAGGAGACAAAAATCGATTTACATATCAGAGACTGACCAAAATAACTTGCTCCTTACCACAGTTTTCACAAAGAGACCCTCGAGCACCACTCTACTATTCGCCATTCATGCACCAAAATTAACCATTTAAGCCAATTATTATTAGTTTGGCATTTAGCATTTTCTGAAAGGTTTGAACAAAGCAGAACAGGCGATATTCAGATAGTTACATCCATCAAAAGGACATGGTTTGCACAGTGTTTAAAATAGTTCAAGTTTCTTATTTAACATAGATGTTACAATGAGATGTATAAGTAGGGTTTTTTAGTTGTGCACAGTAGTCATACATGAGTGCTCAACCTTCTCCAACGCACCAATAGGATTTTACCATTGGGAAGGTTTAACATAGTGATCAAAATAAGTCTGTGTCATTCAAGTCTCAGTTGGAGGTACTGGTAGAATTAGCTCAGCTATACATTCCTGCAATATTTAAGTGAGATCTGCTCAATACTGTATGCTGAGCTCCTACAGTCCAGAAGAGGATGTGACAGATTGGTATTCCCTGCTGTTCAAATTCTAGTGTAATCACATATCATCTCTCAGGATCTTTGCAGGGAGTAGCATGTATATGGCTAGTTCACTTCAAGGCAACCTCCATAGTGGAGGGCCTTAGAGCTATTTCCATCCCCAGAACTCCCTAGGGCTGGGGCATGTGCAGTTGTGAAAGGGTGCTAATCTAAATGGAATCAGACATGTCACGGTTCCAATCAGCAGACATCGCTCCGAAGGTAAGGAAGTTAGTAGTTAGTTACAACAGATTTTTATGTGTCCGCAGTGGTTAAAAAATGTATTACTAAAAGACAAAATTACAATTTTGTCCTCAAGCAAGAGTTTTCACCTTCATTTCGGCAGGCAACAGTGAAGGGACTTGTGAACATCACAATAAGTGTAATAGACAGTGGTCTGGTCATGATACATGGGCAAGTCTGCATAGGAGGAAATAACCCCAACTAGCAAACTACGGCATCAGCAAACAAGCATTATGTGCCATCACCAGAGAGACATCCTTGGAGAAGCCTGAAATTACCTACTACAACACATCAGAACCTCCTAGGCTCTTCTAGACTTTCTCAGGAAGCCGAAAACATGGCTTTTCGACTAAGCCCCCAGGGATGCCTCACACACCTGCTCCAGGGCGCCTAATTAGCACACTTTAAAAACACACATAATGTAACATAGTATAACGTTAAATAACATAACACAATGCAATCTAACATGATGTAAAATTACTTAATGTAACATAATCTAACATAATATCCAAAGATGCTAGTCTCCCTGCTGGGTGAGGTGACATCACCCAGGAAAATTCAATACCATCTGCATTGGAACCTGGAGCATCAGAGCCTGCCTGCTTGCCAAGGCCATTGTGCCATGTGAGGAAGAGGAGTGTGTTGGAGGGAGCGAGATCCAGTGGTGGGTCCCGTCCGGTGTGGGAAGATAGACCTGCTGCACTGATCAGTTCATTGTCCTTATGCGGGACGAAGTCACTGACCCTCATATGCCAAAGGAGGGCTGCCATGAAGTGAGCCATGTGCATAGCTGAGTAGATCAGGACAAATACCAGGCATAGTGAGAAGCTGTGACCCTTATGCCAGGAGGAATGGGAAGAAGAAGATGGCTTTGCTGTAAGGGCCATAGCACAAGGGCAATAGCCATTGTGTTATTGTGAGCTGCAACCACATGCCACAGCTTGTGCACAGGGAAAATTTGATGACCTAGTATGCCAGAAGGGGTGACCTGTAGCAACAAGACTTGCAACATGATCAACACACTCCCGTCTGAGAGTGAGGTCACCATGAGCTCACCTGTGTACCATCATCAAGGCTTCCGGATTGTTGTATCATCCTCCATCCCCCCACCATGGGACTGATCAGACAAGCTTCAAGAAGAAGTCACAAAGAACCTATAGTTGCTTCTGTGGTGTGACCACGTGTGAGGAACTCTACACCCACTGACTGCAGCTCACCTGGGCACATGCTGCAAACTTACCTGATTCAGCTTCTGCAGCTCTATGCACCCACATATGCTGCATGTTCAGGAACTCCAGATGCTCCAAACCTGCAGGAATAAGTACGACTTTATCTTGGGCCAGTCAGTCCTGTGGCAAACTGCTTGCTAGTTAGCGCTGTGGCACTGGATCACTGTTGGCTTTACAGTAGAGTCAGAGTGGACTCTTGAGACTTAGGCCCTCATGATGACATTGGTGGTAAATCCCACTTACCGCCATGCTGACTGCCGCCAACATACAGCCACTGCAGTAGATTACACCCACCCATATTATGACCACACATAGCAATCCGTTACTATACAGCCACACACACAAGTCCGCCAGCACAAAGGTCAGTGCTAAACTGGTGGTAGCAAAACCCACACCGTTACGCCAACAGAACTACGCCCACAACATTATGACCCACGAATCACCACAGCGGACATTCAATGACGCTAAACCATTGGCAGTACATACCGCAGCGCTCAAAATACACACAATCTAACAAAACTACATCACATTGGACAATTCAAACTACACACACCTGCCACACATACACACACCACACCCACACCAATATAAAACACCCACCCACATAAACCACAACCCTTTAACATTACAAACAAGTACCACAAGAGAACTAGCAAGACCACAGACAAGACCACAGACACACACCACCATCGCCTATACACTATCCTCGCACCCTACATCACAGACCCCAACACAGCACCCCACACACCCTCACCCACATCACTCACAATACATCCATGGCACCGCAACGACACCCCAAGCTCTCTAAGGAGGAGCTAAGGGTCATGGGGAGGAAATCATCCAGGTAGAGCCATAGCTGTTCAGATCAGGTGCAGCAGATGTCCATTGCTAGGAAGATGGAGCTATGGTAGAAAATCATGCACAGGGTCAACGCCGTGGGACAGCACCCCAGAACAAGGGATGACACCAGGAAGAGGTGGAACGACCAACGGGGGAGGTATGTTCCACAGCAGCAAGACACCAAATAGCTGTACAGAGGACTGGTGGTGGACCCCCACCTCCTCCCCCACAACTAACAACATGGGAGAAGCAAGACTTGGCAATCATGCATCCTGAGGGCTTGGCAGGAGTAGGAGGAGTACTGGACTCCGGTAAGTCAAATCTCTATTACTATCACCCCCCCACATGCATGCCATCACAAACCCCCACCCTCACTCCCATCACTCAACCACCTCCCACATACACCACCATCACAACACACTCCTCCCAATACCAAGCACTGCATGCAAAACCAATGCATGGACACCCCTCACAGACCTGCATGGACACCCATCACTAAAGCATGCACATATAGGGAAACACACCCATGCGCAAGATGATACACACAGAAACAATAACACTGCATTTACATCCCCACAGGTCCTCCACCCAACGTCACCACAGAAGAGGTGCCAGCAACTTCCAGTACACCCCCGGAAGAGGCCCACAGTGATGACAGCAGCTCCGGACACCTGGATCTGGAGGACCAACCTGACCCATCAGGGATCTCCGGACAGTTGGTAACCCAGGCACAGTCCCATACCACCACAGAGCCTCGCCCTTAAGAAATACCAGCACAGTACCCACCAAGCAGGCCCATACCTCTGTCCCCAGGACACCTCAATCAGCAGTGTGTCCACCACTACGGGGACTCCAGGCCACCCCACTTACACAGGACGATCAGGACCTGGGGTCAGTGGCAGTGGGCACACAGTTCAGGGGGCAGAGGCACAGGACAACAAGGAAGCTGGGAGGACTGCTGTGCGGTGGGGGAGGACAGGCCCAGGGAACCGACTCTCAAGGAGGCACTCACCAATATCCTGGGAGCATACCACCATTCCCAAGAGACGATGGGCCAGATACAGGACAAGTTGCAGGAGACCCAGCGGCTGCAGGAGGGACAGCACCTGGAGATCAAGGAGGACTTGAAGGACATTCACACCACCCTGGTCCCCATTTTAGGGGTGCCTACAGACATGGCCAAGACTATGAGGGAGGCAGTGGAACACCAGCAGGCCCCTGACACTAGCCAAACCGATGAACAGCCTTCCACCACCGCTGCCGCTAGTGGACAGGAGGCCCTGCCACAGGAACAACAGGCCACCAGCACCTCATCCTCTGCAGAAGGAGAACCACCCTGCAAACGGTCCCTCCAATCCAGGCAGAAGCCAGAGAATGTTGCCAAGACCCCTGCCAGGAAATAAGACTCTCCTGAATGTCACCCTTGTGTCCCACTCTGTCACCCGGTCCACCTTGAACTGCCATTGCTCCCCTTTCTATGCCCCATTGGACAATGCACCTGTGATACAAATAGACTGGACTCTATCCTGGACATTCCTCCATCATCACACCAGCCCACTGCACATCTCCCTCTAATCATTAGCACTTGAATAAACACCATTTGAATAAATACAAGTATGGAGTCTGTCAAATCGTTTAACCATGTATTTGTTTAGCAAGCTTTGAACACTGCAATATAACTGTACAGTAATGTGACCTGTAGTTGGCTGCAGTCAACACACCAGGAGCGATAACTGGGAACAAATATCTGCAGAAAGACATGCCAAAGGGTACAGTAAGTGCCACAGAAGTGAGAAAATCAGCCGGCCAGTGACAATGTCGAATACAAAACTGTCAATGTAAAGTGTAATTACAGTGTCTTACCTATGTGTCATTGGAAGTACTGTTGTATTATAGCACTTCTATTGTCCTCCTCCTCATCTTCTGCCTCCTCATCTTCACTGTCCACAGGGTCCATTGCTCCCACATTCCCATCTCCAGCCTCATCCTCCTGCAGAAAAGGCTCCTGGTGACATAAGGCAAGGTTTTGCAACCAAAGGCATGCCACGATGATCTGACACACCTTCATAGGTGTGTAGTACAGGGGTATACCTTTTAGATGGAGGCAACGCAACCTGGCCTTCAAGAGGCTGAACGTCCTTTCTATTATTCTTCTTGTTCGCCCATGTGCCTCATTGTAACGTTCCTCTGTCCTTGTCTTGGGATTCCTCACAGGGGTCAGTAGCCGTGAGAGGTTGGGGTAACCAGAGACACCTGAAAATATTGAGGGACAACTGATAGACACACTCTAACTCTTAGGGCACACACCAAACCCATACACCAACAACCCCTCGGTAGCCAAACCCTGTGCCTCTGGAGTTGAGCCAACACATATGGGATGCTGGAATTCCTCAGGATAAAGGCATCATGCACAGTCCCAGGATACTTGGCATTGACATGGGAGATGTACTGGTCCGCCAGGCACACTATCTGCACATTCATGGAGTGAAAGCTCTTTCAATTTCTGAACACCTGTTTATTTCTCTGGGGAAGGGGGAGGTGGGAGGAGGGACAAATGCACTATGTGTACCATCAATAGCCCCAATAATGTTGGGGATATGTCTCATAGTATAGAAATCAGATTTCACTGTGGCCAAATCCTCCCCCTGGGGGAAAACTGTGTAGCTGCGCATGTGTTTAATCAGGGCAGACAATACTCTGGTCAGCACTATTGAGAACACTGGCTGAGATATTCCTGCTGCCAAGTCCACTGTCATTTGGAAGGAGCCACTTGACAGGAAATGGAGCACAGATATGACTTGCACAAGAGGGGGGATCCCGCTGGGCTGATGGATAGCAGATATCAGGTCAGGTTCCATTGGGCACACAGCTCTGTGATTGAGGCCATGTCCAGTCTATAGGTGAGGATAATGTGCCTGTTATCCATTGTTGCCAAGTCCACCAGGGACCTGTACACGGGGATATCTTCATCTCCTATTCATCCGCAGCTGTTGCAATCTAGGGGGAAAAGGGTGCGTAGCTGATTACTATTCCATATTTTCAAACACTACACTGCATTGCATGTTGTGACTGTAACACAATATTGTTGTATAGGCCCAAATGGAGCCTATGTGTACAGTGATGCAGTTAGGTGCCATGTCCTAATTCCGCTGACGTTGTGCGCCGTTACGGGAGGTGGTCGAAAACTGGTGTGCAAATCCTCATTGGATCCCATTGGGCCCAATGGGTTACAGTGGCCAATGGTGATGTATGCCGGCGGTGACATCACGTACCACCGCGGACGTGACCGCCATTTTCTATCTGTTCACCACTTGCTACCTGACCTTCAACAGGAGAGGACCTACACTGCAAGTGCTGCTGTGACCTATGTCTGGAACTGACTATGGCTCGTGTCACTGGGGAAAGGGCCCCAGCTTTCACCGCTGCGGAGTTGGAGAGGCTGGTGGACCACAGTACCAAATGCTGTATAGGCCTCAGACCAACAGTACACTGTGAGCATGATGAATGGGGCATGAATGCATGGAGTGCTTTGTGTGAGGGCCTCGTGTAGGTGGGGTAGGGTAGGGGCCCCGGGCAGCGTTTTGCATGTATGGTGAGCAATGTCTGTGGGTAAGGGGATGTGAGGGCTATGGTAGGCCATGAGTGTAACAGGCAGGACGGTCATCTGATACCCTTTCCTATGTGTATTTCTCTGCAGGTCAGCGCCCATCAAAAAAAGGGTATATGGTGTGCAATCGCCAAGGACGTGTGGACCCTGGGGGCCTACGGCAGGTGAAGCACCCACTGTTGCAAACGGTGGGAGGACCTGAGACACTGGCATGGAAGATGGCAGAGGCCCAGCTGGGGGTGGCCTCCCAATGAGGAAATGGTGCCATTCGAACCCCGGTGCTCCTGATGGCCCGCATTCTGGCAGTTGTCTATCAGGAGCAGGATGGGCGCTTGAGGGCATCACAGCAGTCACAAGGGGGAAATTACAGTGCTCTAATATACTACTTGCACGTGGTGGGGTGGCATCCGGGTCGGGGATGTGGGCCTGTGGGTGCCCATAGGCCAAGCTGGCCAGTGTAGGGTAGGGCACATGTTGGGCAGGGTCTGATGTCAACCTCCTCCAAACAAGCTAGTAGGCCTTCACTACTGGGCAGGGGTCTGTGGGTCTCAGGTATGCTGCAACTGGCGTTAGGTGTCCCTGTCCATGGGCTGGTGACTAGCATTGTGACTGGTAGTACATTGCCTAGTGCGAAGGGCTGGTCCCTGTGTGTGAGTGTGTTGTGTACACCAACAGTGGTGTTGTTGCCACCATTAACCAAGTGTATCCTTTGTCTTGTTCCCCCCCTTTTTGTTTTGTCACCCTGTCCTTAGCATCATCTGGTGGAGGAGCAGAGGCACCGGCGATGGGGAGAGCTGCATACCACAGGGCCCAGGCAGCCGAATCCACCAACGATGAGGGCACCAGTGGGATGGAGGGCGAGGGGAGCACCACGGCGGAGACTGGAGGGGACATTTCGGACAGTGATACCTCCTCTGATGGAAGCTCCCTGGTGGTGGTGGACACCTCTGTGCCCACCCCAACTACAGGTACAGCCCCCACCCCTGTACCAGCACCGCTCTCCCAGCAGCCCCTCAGTGTGTTTCCCAGGAGTATGGGCATCTCCTTCCCCCCAAACACCTCAGGCCCTGCCCCAGTTAGCCCTGCTGCTCTGAGTGAGGAGGATATTGACCTCCTGCGATCCATCTCTTTTGGGCAGTCAACCATTGTGAATGCCATCCAGGTGCTGGCAGCCCATTTGCAACAAACAAATGCATTCCTGGAGGGCATTCACTCTGGCATGGTGGCCCAACAGAGATCAATCCAGGCTCTGGCCTCCTACCTGATGGCAGCCATTATCCCTGTTTCTAGCATCCCCCCTCCAACCTCCTCTCAACCCCAACCTATCCCAAGCACACAGGCAGACCATCATGCACCCAGGACAACACACAGAATGGTTCAGACAAACACAAGCACCACACATCATCACATAGGCACTCACACAAACACCATCCAGATGCAGACATACCAACATCCACTGCCTCCACTGTGTCCCCCTCTTCCTCCTCGTCCACCGCCCTCCCAGCAGCGTCTACACTCTCACCTGCATGCACTACATCCTCATCTACTACCTCCATCACGCCTATCGCTACATGCCCCTCACTGGCAGTCACTACCCCTACTTCCATGCACATGTCCCATGTGTCCTCTCAACTGTGTCTGTGCCCCCTCCTCCCAAGGAACACAAACGCAAGCACTCAGACACCCAACAGCCATCCACCTCACATCAGCATCCAGCCCATGCACCTGCACCCAAACACAGCAGAGACACCTCCTGGAGCCACTTCCTCCACTCCCAAAGCTTTATCCTCTTCCCACCCCAATGTCCCTCAGAAGCTTTTCCTCTCCACCATTGACCTCTTTCCTACCACTACTCCCCCGTCCTTCACGTCAGGCCAGGGTGAAGAAAACACAGGCAAGCACCTCAGTCACCCAGTCCAGGGGCAGAGTAGTGTTGACAGCTACTGCAGGTTGGAGAGGATCACAGCCACCAGGCAGCAACACTGACAGGGTACCTGCACCAGGTGCATCAAGGAAAGGCAAGGAGGCACCACCAGCTGCGACTAGGAAGGTCAAGGAGGCACCCCCAGCTGCTACAGGGAAGGGCAAGGAGGCACCCTCAGCTGGAGGTGTGAAGGGCAAGGGGCAATACCAAGCTGCTGACAGGAAGGGCAAGGGGCCTGCATCAGCAGGCAGGAAGGACAGGAGGCCTGGTGCTGGGACTCATTTGGAGCCCCCACCACCAACCATCCGAGGCTGCAGGGGGTGGGCTAGAGCCTACCCCACCACTGCCAGCACCAACACCAGCAGACAGTGTGTAGTCCTGCCTCCATGGGCTGTTGTGAGTCCTGGGCCCTGCAAATCCAGTGGGTCTTACACCCAGGTGAGAGAATGTGACCTTGCACTCCCCAAGAACTGCATCACAGGGCACAATTCCCCCTCCAGATCCAGTGGAGAAGCCATCCACTCACTGCATCCTTCCCAGGATGAAGCACACTGGGCACAATGCCCCCTCCAGAACTAGTGGAGAAGCCATCTACTCACCACATCCTTCCGAGGATAAAGTACACTGGGCACAATGCCCCCTCCAGAACCAGTGGAGAAGCCATCCACTCACCACATCCTTCCCAGGATGAAGCACACTGGGCACAATGCCCCCTCCAGAACCAGTGGAGAAGCCATCCACTAGAGAGACTGTGGCTTTGCATTCCCCAAGACCAATCAGTGGGCAAACCACCTACTAGAGAGACTGTGGCTTTGCACCCCCCAGGACCAAGCAGTGGGCAAACCACCCACTAGAGAGACTGTGGCTTTGCACTCCCCAGGACCAAGCAGTTCGCAAACCACCCACTAGAGAGACTGTGGCTCTGCACTCCCCTGGACCAAGCAGTGGGCAAACCACCCACTTGAGAGACTGTGGCCTTGCACTCCCCAGGACCAAGCAGTGGGCAAACCACCCACTTGAGAGACTGTGGCCTTGTCCTCCCCAGGACATCGCACAGGGCATGTAACCCCCTCCAGGACCAGTGGTGTTGTAACATCTTCTGGCTGAGGTGCCCCCCCATTCCCCGTCCCCATGAGGTGTCTGTGTATTTTCAACCTGATGCCCCTGCAATGTTCTCTCAGTGATGTTGCAGGAGTGAGGTGGGGCCTTGGCCTATGTGTTGTGGGCCTGTGGCCCACGGACATTGAGGACTGGGCAGTGTTCCTCCATTTGTAAATATGTATATACATTTGTAATTTAATTCACTTATTCATGTTCTTTAATCGTATTACACTCACTTTCTTCGATTCATTTTTTCCTTGCATTATTCCTGAGGGTCACGGGGTAGATATGTAATGTTTGTGCATCTGGTTGTGTGTATGGTTTGTGGGTGTTGCATGTGTGTGTGTCACTCTCTTTTTCCTCCTCCATCCCTTGTGTGCTAGGCGGCAGTCCTCACTGTGGTCGTCTTCACAGGCGTTGGTGTTCGCAATGCAGGAAAAGGTATACAAGCATGGGAAATATGTGCAACTCGGGCTCCATGGTGTTGTGGTTGTTTCCTGTGTCTCCAAAGGGGAGTCCTTTGACTTATGTTTTCTTTTTCCGCTGTGCTTTTGATGTCATTGGTACCACCCCAGAAAAGGTGGCGGATACGCTGCTCATAATTCAGTGGGCTGTACATTGTCTTCTGCCTGGCTGTTGGCGGTTACCGCCATGGTGCTTGTTGCTACCGCCATGGCAGTCGGTGTGTTAAAGTGGCTGTCTGACATTTTTGTCACTGCCGGCCGGTTAGCGGTATTACCGCCACTTTATCACCGACCACCAGGGTTGTAGTGAGGGCCTTAGACTACTAGTGGGGCTTGCCCGGATGTTACCTGTCAAGAACTTGAACTAACTATTGTTGTAAGGAGGAAGTGGAAGCCCAAAGACCACCTAAAAGAACACTAGATCCCTGACCTCAAGGGGAATGTGTGATTGTTTTTGTATGTTGTATTTTTCTTTGAGTTTATAGCTTAAAAAATAAAATGCTTCTCTTTTTTCATAAAAGTCTGAGCCTGTAGTCATATCTCCATGTGGGAGTCTCGGCCTGCTCAGACCACTCTATTTCTTAGAGTCAAGTGCTAAATGGGTACTTGGCCCAGTAACCCAGAATCCATAGTTGGTCAGGCCCAATAACCCCTGCTTTCCTCTGAAAGGGGTCCTGACAAACAGATTATTCAATTTTTATACTGTATTGCACATCTTCTATTGACAGCTTCTTTCAATTTATTTGTTATTGCCTTGCCATTTACCTATATATTCTCTAGTGCATTTTTCATTATTTTCTTTCCTTTTGTTTATATTCTGTGGAATAAAGAGCAGTATATGTATGACCTGACATTTAAATGGCTGCTTCACTTAAACATTGCAATCTCCTTACATCCTGCCTTCTTCCATTCTGAGAGTGATGTCAGGAACATGAGCAACTAGCTTCATTGATGGCAGTGCATTTAGCTCCCGCTTCATACCATATGCTCCTGATCAACTCATCATGGAGCCAATCAACTTCTTGTTTGACTCCAAAGTCCCTGTTGGTGCTCACACTTGGCAAGAGGTTTTTTTCGGTATGCTATTGGGGCTGTATGTTTATTATTGATGTGGTAGACTCTTGTAAGATTACGTTAGACCCTAATTTCTCCTACAAGCCTATCTGCTTCCTTCTCATATGTCAGCCAGCACTATGCATCTTGTTAGACCTGACAGCCTTAGGGTGGACATACCCCAACTTTCTGCCAGCCTCGCACCACTTTTCTGACACTGTTTTTGCAGGTTTTAGGACTCTGCACACTTTACCACTTCTAACCAGTGCTAGATTGCATATGCTCTCTCCCTTAAACATGGTAACATTGGTTTATACACAATTGGCATATTTATTTACTTGTACGTCCCCAGAAAAGCCCACTACAGGAGTCTAGGACCTGTAAGTTAAATGCTACTAGTGGGCCAGCAGCACTGATTATGCCACCCACATAAGTAGCCCCTTAAACATGTCTCAGTCCTGCCATTGCTAGGACTCCGTGCGCAGTTTCACTGCCACTTCGACTTGGCCTTTAAAAAAACTTGCCAAACCTTAAACACCCTTTTTCTACATATAACTCACACCTAACGTAGGCCCTAGGTAACCCAGAGGGCAGGACGCTATGTAGGTAAAAGGCATGACATGTACATGTGTGTTTATATGTCCTGCTAGTGGAAACCTCAAATTAGTTTTCCACTCTTGTATGGCCTGCTCCTTTCTTAGGATAGCATTAGGACTACCCTCATTTAGTGTTTGAGTGGTAAATTCTGATCAGAAAGGGGTAATCAGGTCATATTTAATATGGCCAAAATGGTAATAGAAAATCCTGCTTATTGGTGAGGTTGGATTTTATTTTACTATTTTACAAATGCCACTTTTTTTTAAACCGAAGCATTTCTCTGCACTTAAAATCCACCTGTTTCTTACAGTCTGTCTCCAATCAGTGTCTGGGCTGGGCTGGTTGGCAGCTTTCTTGTGCATTTCAGCCAAACAACCACAAACACAGGACATTCAGTCACACCTGCACTCATCTGCATACTGAATGGGTCTTCTTGGACTGGAAGGGTGGCGGGCCTGACACTTACATTTCAAAGGCTAGTGGCCTGCCCTCACACAATAGACTGCCAAACCCGGTACTGAGACCCAGGCAGACAGACCTGCACTGAAAGGCAAACTTGTGCACTTCACAACCACTCTTTGAAGTCTCCCCCACATCAAAGACATTCTTGGGTATATTAACTGGGTATCTGACCCCACCACCTCAGACACCACTGGTCGTGAACATGCAACCTGTCAAGAGGAATTGCCTGGCTGCCCAAAAGACTCACATGGACTGCTTTGCTGAGAAAGACTGCTGCCCATCTGTTGCCCTGCTTCCCTGCTGCCCTCTGACTTTGCTGACATGTGCTCTCCAAGGGCTTGGATTGAGCTTGCCTCCTGTTTTCTGAAATCTCAGAGCCAAAAAGACTTCATCTCTTCAGGAAACTCCTTGTGTGCCAAAAATCGATGTACAGCCTGCCGGAAACGACGCCCAGCTGTTTTGCGACTTAGAAATTGCCGCACAGCTGAACCAGAACGTTGCAGCTCGACTTCCCGAGTGAAGATTCGAGGCAGTGCCTTCCCTGTGACAGAAAATTCAATACATAGCCCTACCGGATCGATGCACAGCAGAAACGGAATGACGCAGCCAATTCCCAGAGTGGAAAATCAATGCAGTGCCTGCTGTGCGACAGGAAATTTGGCGCATCACCAAACCAGATCAACGCAACGCCTGTGACTTCTTCCAGTGCACCCACATTTTCCCTGCATAGTTCCTGGGAATCAAAAAGATCCCCACATCGCAGTGAGGAGCCAAGACCGCTCCCTAAAAAATTACACAAAGCCCCCTTGCAGTGTGGAAAGAAACAACAAATCATCTGTGCTGTGTCAGAAAATCCAACACACACCCTATTTTTCCACCCATCTCCTCCTCTGCGGTCCCCGTGCATGTTATTTTTTACGTAAACCAGGTACTTTGTGTAATCAGGAGAAAACTGTTGATTTCTTAGATTTAAGACTCTTTTTAAACCTGCAAAAGTGATATTTAAACTTGTGCTCTTCGAATCTTTATCGTTCTTTGACCTTACGTTAACCAGATAAATATCCTATATTTTTGCAAACCTGTGTGGTGTATTTTTGTGGTCTTTTCACTGTGTTACTGTGTGATTTATTGCACCAAATACTTTACACATTGCCTTTTAAGTTAAGCCTGACTGCTCAGTGCCCTAGCTACCTTAGGGTGGGCACAGGATACTTTGGATTGTGTGTGACATACCCTGGCTAGGATTGGGATTCCTACTTGGACAAAGGTGTATACCTCTGCCAACTAGAGACCCCATTTCTAACACATCTCATCTTTATTTCTCACATATCACAAATGAGTGGAAAATATTTATTTTCCTCACACTTTAGAATTTCAAAAAATGTGCACAATTTTTGCTTTTGTAACTGCTAAATGTTTACAGTTCCTTTACAGGTATTTCCTTGTTGTTGTGCCTTACAATAAAAGACACCCTACAACCTTTCCTAACCTGTACCTCAACATAATTATCACATAATTCACTTTACTTTTATTTTTCTGACTGCAGCGTGAGAGGGGGTTTGTAAACACTAATCCTCATGTTTAAAGCATATGCAGCAAATTGTCAGAAGACATAGCCTGACATTTGACCCGTGTCTTGTAAGCGCAGCAAATGTGACAAGATAAATACAGAATTCCAAAGCACCTTTATTTATTACTTGAACTTTCGCAAACCACCCTAAATCAGCTCTTGACCCACTACTGGGTCACAACCAATAGTTTGGGAAACACTGTACTAGATTATAGTTTATTTTGGTTGTTTGTGAGATTGTTCCTCTATGTCTGGTTTAGCTTATCTCAAACTCATGCAGTCTCTGTCTTGAACTTCATTGGAATACTGTGTACCTTCCCACATTTTGTGGCAGATTTAATTACTGTTTACACTGTTTCTTGTGAAAGGTTAATTTGAAAAATACAGCCTCCACCATAGGACTCTTTTTGAAAAGCAAAGGCTGGAATCCCTTGTGCAAATTCGAAGTCCCATGCAATAAGTGAATTCCTTACACAGTCTAATGTTAAGTTTACATTCAGGTTGTACAAAAACAGCCACTAAGATCAAGGATGAAAAGTCTAACAGGTGTCCCTCCCAGCTGAAAGTGGGAAGCAACTACCCAACCTCATGGGAGTTCTCATCACTAAGGCGGAAGAATCTGGACAGACCATCAGCAATGGAGTGTTCTGTACCTGGGCAGTGTTCCACCATAAAGTCCATCCCCTGTAGGGAAAATGACCACCTCAACAGTTTTGGATTCTCACCCCTCATCTGCATTACCCATCTGAGGGGCCTGTAGTCTGTCTGAACCCAGAAGTGAGTCCCAAATAAGTAGGGTCTTAGCTTCTTCAGAGCACTGACCACAGCAAACGCTTCACGTTCTATGGCACTCCACCTACATTCCCTGGAAAGTAACCTCCTGATAATGAAGGCTACGGGTTGATCTGGGCCCTCTTCATTAAGCGGTGAGAGTACAGCTCCAATACCATGCTTTGAACTGTCTGTTTGCACAACAAGCTACTTGGAATAGTCAGATGACTTCAGCACTGGTGCTGTGCACATGGCAGCCTTCAGGGCATCAAAAGTGGTCTGGCAAGCCTCTGCCCAGATCAACTTCATGGGTTGCTTCTTAGAAGTCAACTCAATCAAGGGGGTAACAATGATACCACATCCTGTGACAAACCTCCTGTAGTATCCTGTGAGACCTAACAAGGCTCTCACTTCAGTCTGGGTCTTGGGAGACTCCCAAGCCAGAATGGTATCAATCTTTGGCTGTAGGGGTGCCACCTAGCCACTTTCCACCTACCAAGTACACCACAGATCCCTGCCCTATTTGGCACTTGCTTGCCTTAATAGTGAGGCCTGCCTTCTGCAGGGCCTCTAACATGCTGCAGAGGTGTTTCAGATGTTCCTCCCATGTGGAACTAAACACAGCAATGTCATCCAGGTAGACGGCACTGAACTCATTCAGCCCAGCCAACACCTGGTTGACCAACCTCTGAAGGGTGGCAGGGGCATTCTTCATCCCAAATGGCATCACTTTAAATTGAAAGTGTCCATCTGCGGTAGAAAATGCTGACCTCTCCTTGGCCCCCTCAGTTAAGGCAATCTGGCAGTACCCAGACGTTAAATCAAACGTGCTGAGGTACTGGGCAGCTCCCAACCAGTCCATGAGCTCATCAGCTCGGGGGATGGGGTGTGCATCAGTCTTGCTGACCGCATTGAGGCCCCGGTAGTCCACACAGAACTGGAGTTCTGGAGTGGCACTAGGTGCAGCAGCCTTTGGGACCAATACCACTCGGCTGGCCCAAGGACTGCTGGAATGCTCAATAACCCCCAGGGTTAACATTTTCGATACTTCATCCTTAATGCAAACCCTGACCCTGTCAGTCACACTGTAAACTTTCTGTTTAATGGGTGGACTGTCCCCAGTGTACACATCATGTGTGCACAAGTGTGTGATGCCTGGGATCAGGGAAAACAGTGAGGTGAACTGTCTCAACACCTGGCGACAGTCCCTCTGCTGCTCTTCAGTCAGGGAGGGGGAGAGGTTCACTCCCTCCACAGACCCATCTTTCTCTCCAGCAGACAGGAGTTCAGGTAGAGGCTTACTCTCCTCCTCCACCCCAACACCTGCTAAAGGAGCATGGACAGTTCAGTCCACTCAAAGTGCGGCTTGAGGCGGTTGACATGCAGGACCCTTTAGGGGTTCCTTGGAGACTGCAAGTCCACCAGGTAGGTAACTTCACTCCTGCGCTCCCCACCTCAAATGGCCCAGTCCACTTATCCTGAAGCGCCCTAGGCTCCACTGGTTCCCTGAGACTTCAAAACAGGAGGCAAGCTCAATTCAAGACTTTGGAGCTTCTTCACAAACAGGAAAGCACAACAAAGTCCAGTCTTTGTCCTCTTTCAAGAGGAAGCTCTGCCAGAACCTTGACTCTCTGCTGAGAATCCTGCCCTGCCAAGTGGTGACTTGTCCAGTCTCTGGGCCCTTAAGAGATGAAGTTGGCAGAACAAGGACTGAAATCCACACACAGAACACCGTGCGGGGATATTTTCAACGCAACACCTGCAACGCGGGTGAAAAACTGTGCGCCACCTGCTACGCAGGAAAAATCGACGCTCCACCTGCATCATGGCTGGGAGATCGATGCATCGCGGCTGGAGAAATGACGCAACACCCGCTTGAAGCTGCTAATAATGAAAAAACCCATGCAGCATGGTTTTCTAACACTGTACAACTGGATTTCTCGCTCATCGTCACTGGGTGTCAAAGTCATTGTGAACCTGCGCAGATTCAAGGTGCCCTGTCTGAAATCGACACAGTGAATACCTGCCCAGAGAAGAAATTACGTACGACTTCACCTGCGAGTAAGGAATTGACACATCACTGATTTTTCCGAAGCACACTTGCCCGTGCAGCTTTATTTTTTAATCAGGTACTTTGTGTAAAACCAGTGTTTCCATTGTTTTCTATGGCGTAAGACTTGTATTCTTTTGAAAACTCATATTTAGATGGTCTTGATTGATTCAGATAAATATTACCTATTTTTCCAAACTGGTGTCTATTTTGTAGTGTTTTCACTGTATTTGTACAAATATGTTACCCATTGCCTTTGATACAAGCCTGACTGCTTGTGCCAAGCTACCAAGGGGGTTAGCAGGGGTTATCTTGAGTATGTACCTTCATTGCCCTTACTGGAGTGATGGTCCCTGATTGGACAGAGTGCAAACTGACTGCCGACCAGAGACCCCATTTTTAACACTGTTCAAATACAGACCTCAATCTTAGTCAGGGAAGTCAGATACTAAATTAACCTGTGCCCTCCCCCCGTAGCTTGGCACAGGGCAGTCAGGCTTAACTTAGTAGACAATATGTGAAGTATT
Source organism: Pleurodeles waltl (assembly GCF_031143425.1). NCBI lineage: Eukaryota > Metazoa > Chordata > Amphibia > Caudata > Salamandridae > Pleurodeles > Pleurodeles waltl. The sequence continues at coordinate 253,651,923 of NC_090438.1, read as the reverse complement.
TGCGCAACACTCAAATACAGCAACACAGTGAAAGACACCACAAAAAGATTCAACACCAGTTTAGAAAAATAGATAATATTTATCTGATTAAAGCAAGACAAAAACAACAAAAATGCAGTATATAAATTTTGAGCTATGCAATTTAAAGTTATAGGTAAATATATAGCACAGATATTGTGCACACTGGACTGAGAAATTGACAAAGTGACAGAGCCTGGACTGGGTTACCTCCTATCTCACTGGCAGAACCCAGCGAGTCTGCCTCCCCCATTCCACTCGGAGGCCGCAAAAATCATCTACGGCGTACCCCAGGGTTCCTCCCTCAGCCCGACCCTCTTCAACATCTACATAGCCCCGCTAGCTAACATCGCCTGATCCCACAACCTCAACATCATCTCATACGCCGACGACACCCAGCTGATCCTCTCTCTCAACAAGGACTCCGCCAAGACCTACCTCCATAAAGGAATGAAGGCCATCACCGAATGGATGAAGAGCAGCTGCCTTAAACTCAATTCTGACAAGACGGAAGTCCTCATCTTCGTCTCCACCCCCTCCGCATGGGATGACTGCAGGTGGCCTGCCACTATCGGAGCCACTCCAACTCCCCACGACCACATACGCAACCTAGGATTCATCTTGGACTCCTCATTATCCATGACCCAGCAAGTCAACGTAAACTCCTCCTCCTCCTTCAACACCCTCCATGTCCAAAAGATCTACAAATGGAACTGAAACCAGAAGAACAGTCACCCAAGCCCTCGTAATCAGCAAACTGGTCTACGGCAATGCCCTCTACGCAGGAACCACGGCCAAACTTTAGAAGAGGCTGCAAAACATCCAGAACACTTCTGCACACCTCATCCTGGACATCCCGCGCCACTGCCACATCACAGGCCACCTAAGAAACCTGCACTGGCTCTAAGTCAACAAGAGAATCACCTTCAAACTCCTCACCCACACTTACAAAGCACTGCACAACACCAGACCGGAATACCTCAACAGATGGTTGTCTTACACCTCGACCCGGCATCTCCGCTCCGCCGACCTCACCCTCACAACTGTCCCATGCATCCGCAGAACTACAACTGGCGGCAGATTATTCTCGCACCTCACCACCAAAACGTGGAACACTCTTACCACCCACCTGCGCCAGACCAAACACCTCGTTGTCTTCGGGAAACTTCTCAAGACCTGGCTGTTCAAGCAGTAGCTGCACCTTTCCCCTTTATCTCCCCCCTGCTCAGCGCCTTGAGACCCTCACAGGTGAGTAGTGCACTATACAAATTCTAGATTGGTTTATTGAGTTCAGACCGGCCACAATGGAGCATGGGTCACTTGGGTTTGCTGAACACAGTATCCTAAATCCTGGTGCACGGTTTGCTCGGTGTGGCTTAGTGAGGATTTGCATCGTCTGGCATTGGTTCTGAGCTGAGCGACAAAGCTTTGTGGTGCTTGTGAAGACTTTGTGTTGCTTTGCAGTGGTTCTGATAACAACCGCAGAAGGCAGAGAACTTTAAGACCACTTACAAGGGTCCAGTGCTTGGGCATCACCACTTGGCAGGGTAGCCTCACAGAGGGCAGAGTACATGTGCGGTAGCAAGTGAGTTGCAGGCAGTCTTTGATATCCCTGAGACTGCAGAAAAACAGGGGGCAAGCCACTGCAGGACAGAAACTGCAGGCCAGCACAGCAGAGCACACAGCAAAGGGACAGTCCCTCCTATAGCAGCAGAAGTAAGCCAAAACAGCCGAGCAATTAGCAAGGTAGCAGTCCCTCCTACAAAAGCAGCAGTAGGTCAACACAGCAAAGCAGTTGCAAAGTGACAGTCCCTTCTGGCTGCACTGGAGTCCCTCTTCCTGGCAGAGTATCCTTGGTTCTGGTAGAATCTGAGTTAGTGGGGTTAAGGGTATATTTTGGTGCCCTGGTTTTGGAAGATGGGAGAAACTTCCAGGCCTTTCTTTGAAATGTACTGATGCCCTGCCTCCCCTGTCTGGCTCCAAGCTGACTGGAGTGACAATACCAGGCTGTTAAGTCCTATTGTGGGTGGAAAGGACAAGTCTATTCAGGTGTGAGGTAGTGTTAAGCTTCGCCACAACTAAGCTAGTTAATAGTTTGTTAAGGCACACCAAGTCACACCTAAACTAATATTGTGTGTGGCTGTCTAGAGGGAATGCACAAAGCCCAGATGTCATCCACCTCAGGCTGTATTAAGAGACAGGCAGAGGCACAGAATAGTTAAAGTAAGAAAACAGCAACTTTCTAAAAGTGGCATATTCAGACTTACAATTTAAAATCCAACTTTACCATAAGTTGTGATTTTAAATTTGGAGTCCAAGGACACCTAACACCACATACCTATCTCTTTCCAATTGGAAATTACACTTAAAAGATGTTTTAGGGTAGTAACAATACTGTTCTATGAGAGAGGAGAGACAACCCTTGCAATGGTGAAAAATGAATTTAGCAAATGTTCGCTACCTGGATGTGGATGCGTTAATCTTAAAAATACATGTCTAACATTTTAAATGCACTGCACCCCACTCTTGGTGCTAACTAGGGCCTACCTTAGGGGTGACTTACATGTAATAAAAAGGAAGGCTTGGGCCTTGCTTGTAGTTGCCAGGTGAAAATTGCAGTTTAAAACTGCACACAACGGCTCTGCAGAGGCAGGACTGAGACATGTTTGAAGGGCGACTTTAGTGGGTGGCACAATCAGTGCTGCAGGCTGACTGGCAGCATTTAATTTATAGGACCTGGGTACATATACTGCACATTAGTAGGGGGTACAAGTAGATTAAACATGCCAAATGCGAATAAGCCAATGTTACCATGTTTTAGAGAACAGGGCCATGCACTTTAGCACTTGTCAGCAGTGGTAAAGTGCTCAGAATCCTAAAAAACAGCAAGAAATGAGTCAGAAAAACAGAAAAACAAAAGGAGAAAAGCCAAACGTCTGGGAATGACCCTGCAGAAAGGCACATTGCCAACATTTTCCAATGCAAATCTTGATTTGGGTTTGTGGTACAAAAGTAACGAAAAGCCAGCACAAAGTATTATAATTTGCAGCCTTTTTGCCTAGTCCCTGGGGAAGGAGGTGGTGTCCAGTGCCCTGACTGTAGATGTGGAAGATTTCTATACTGAAGGGTGCAGTATCACCTTATGGCTTGAAATCCAGGGGTAAATGCATAAAGACACCCAGACTTCAAAGGAAACTCAAAGGTCCCTGCTTTTGAAAAATTGGCTTTCCAAAGGGATTCTTCATTTCAGTGCTTACTACAAATCAAGGGTTATTCTTTCAGGCAAAACATTTCCGTCACTAGTGCAGTTTTCAGGGCCTCAAGAGATGTCCCTGAACATAAGTGTACAGAGTGCTCAATTTATATTTTGTATTTCTGGAGAAGCAAGACTATTTGCAGCAGGCTGGATTCTTCTAGATTCTTTAATGGCTACATCGGAAACAGGTCAGCCACACATTGCTATGAATAGTGGGCAGCACATACACTCCACAAACTGGGTACTTCCCTGCAATAGAAGGTCCTGACACATCCAAGACGAGGAAATGTTCATTAAACTGCAAAGCAGCACTGGTTTATACTCACATAATTAGCCAGTTGGCAGCCAACCCTTGTCCAATCACTGTGTAATGATTTCCACAATTTAAAGGTTCATCCAATGTGGCTGGGTTCACGTTACCTTGTTTAGAGAAGAGAAAAGTCTGGGATACAAGGATAATCTGCCTATGTGTAAGGTTTTCCAAATTAACTTTCCAGTGTGACTTCTGACCGGAATGTATGTATCGCCAAGCATCCTAAAATAAAGTAAGATCAGGAAAAATATGTGGAATATGGGGTGGACACTAAGGCCCATATTTATACTTTTTGACGCTAAACTGCGCTAACGCAGTTTAGCGTCAAAAAATTTAGCGCCTTCTAACGCCATTCTGAAGCGCCATGCGGGCGCCGTATTTATGGAATGGCGTTAGCCGGCGCTAGCAGACCGGCGCTGCCTGGTGTGCGTGGAAAAAAACCACGTAGACCAGGCAGCGCCGGCGTAGGGGGAAAATGGCGTTAGGGCGTCTTAAAATGGGGCGAGTCAGGTTGAGGCAAAAAAATCGCCTCAACCCGATTTGCGCCATTATTTTCGACGCCCAGACGCCATTTAAATGACTCCTGTCTTAGTAAAGACAGGAGTCATGCCCCCTTCCCCTGGGCATGGTCATTGGGCATAGTGGCATGTAGGGGGGCACAAATAAGGCCCCCCTATGCCACCCAAAAAAAAATAAAAAATATAAAAAATTATACTTACCTGAACTTACCTGAATGTCCCTGGGGTGGGTCCCTCCATCCTTGGGTGTCCTCCTGGGGTGGGCAGGGGTGGCAGGGGGGGTCCCTGGGGGCAGGGGAGGGCACCTGTGGGCTCATTTTGAGCCCACAGGCCCCTTAACGCCTACCCTGACCCAGGCGTTAAATAGTGGCGCAAATGCGGGGTTTTTTGACCCGCCACCTCCCGGGCGTGACTTTTGCCCGGGAGTATAAATACGACGCATTTGCGTCGCCGTCATTTTTTTAGACGGGAACGCCTTCCTTGCATCTCATTAACGCAAGGAAGGCGTTCACGCAAAAAAATGACGCTATTTGCCCATACTTTGGCGCTAGTTCGGCGCAAACGGAGTATAAATACGGGCCTAACCATCATACATCTATCATTATCTATTTGCACTAAATAAATGCACACAATGACATAGGGATACCCTAAATCAAGAACAACAGTACTGATCGTAAACTTTACATCTGATATCTTCATACACACGGCATGATAAATGGTGGAAAGGTGTGTGTGTTGGCGCATGGCAGTCATGTTGGGATACCCACAACAATGATTCTATACTCAGGTATCAGAACTCAGACATGTTGGTTAAGAGTTATGCTGAAGATGTCCACATGTAAAGTTTGCAAACCTAACATTTCAATCCTAAAAACCTAAAAAAGGGGGTTCCACTTGACAGAATCAATCTGCATTTTGGGGTGTCCATAGAAACTAATTGACCCTCATCCGGTAATCCAAATGTAGCTGCACAAGGTACCCTCAGGGATCCAAAGAAATAAAATGACGGGGATACCAGCTGCATTGATTGTCGTGATTGTCTTTATAGCTATTCACATCTTGGTATACCTCCCACTGTCTCCTCTTGAATCTGGATTTAAACTCATGCTTTAAATTTGTGTGCCAAATTGGGAACTGCTGTAATCTGGGATTGTCTGGCGCCTTTGTTACAAACAGTTTTGCTATTCAATTTGTGTGTTTTACTTTCCATTTCACTGTTAACGCTTTTATAGGACATAATGGTGGTCATTCTGACCCTGGCGGTCTTTGACCGCCAGGGCGGAGGACCGCGGGAGCACCGCCGACAGGCCGGCGGTGCTCCAATGGGGATTCCGACCGCGGCGGTAAAGCCGCGGTCGGACCGGCACCACTGGCGGGGTCCCGCCAGTGTACAGCCGCCCCATTGAATCCTCCGCGGCGGCGCAGCTTGCTGCACCGCCGCGGGGATTCCGACCCCCCCTACCGCCATCCAGATCCCGGCGGTCGGACCGCCGAGATCCGGATGGCGGTAGGGGGGGTCGCGGGGCCCCTGGGGGCCCCTGCAGTGCCCATGCCACTGGCATGGGCATTGCAGGGGCCCCCGTAAGAGGGCCCCTACATGTATTTCACTGTCTGCTGTGCAGACAGTGAAATACGCGACGGGTGCAACTGCACCCGTCGCACAGCTTCCACTCCGCCGGCTCGATTCCGAGCCGGCTTCATCGTGGAAGCCTCTTTCCCGCTGGGCTGGCTGGCGGTCTGAATGCGACCGCCCGCCAGCCCAGCGGGAAAGTCAGAATTACCGCCGCGGTCTTTCGACCGCGGAACGGTAACCTGACGGCGGGACTTTGGCGGGCGGCCTCCGCCGCCCGCCAAGGTCAGAATGAGGGCCAATGTCTCTAGTTTTCTTGTAGACTAGATTGCTAGGTTAGGCCATGGATAGTAGACAAAATCGTTTTTCATAGGCGATTTGAAAGCGTTTTTTTTTCCTTTTTTCGGAACATGGACATAATGACTACAATATTCTACTGCTGAAAATATGTTTAATTTCATCTCTCCAGTTATTTGTATTTTAATACTGTGGAAGCCACTGACCCCTGATGTCACTCTTAATAATTGGTGGTTTACATACTGACGAAGAAAGATTGATTTATACCGAGAGGTGGGTAATTCATACTGTGTCATGTAGTAGTGCTGACAGGTTTTCCATGAATTGTTAACAGCTTTTTGTTCTGGGTCACTTCAATAAGCTGTGCCCGGACTTTGTTTTCTTTTTCAGAAAAAAGGGAGAAAAGAAAAAAGAAAAAGGTTGGTATATGTTTGATATTTGAGAATACATCTCTGCTAGAATGCAGAACACATTTTCATAAGAGCGGGCATGGTTCACTCGAGAATTATTCATTACTTGTACCAAATGCATCGTGCCATTTCCCACTATAGTCCAAAGACTCTTTTCTAAATATTCAATTAGATTTTATTTAAGCAAAATGCACATAAGTGACCTACAAGATGTCAATAACCTCACGACCTTATCATTCGCATGGGCTTAGTTTAAGCAGCTGCTACACACCAAATGCTGTGGCCACATTCCAGCTTATTCCTTTTGGCAGAGAATACAAACACTGACCTACTTCTACTCCCACCGAGTCACCTGTGTATTCTTGTAAAAAAGTGAATAACAAAACGCTATTATCCAATAAAGCAGTGTGTGAAAAATTCACAAAACACATTCCCTATTTTTTGCCTCCCTTGTGGCACTTACCAATTAAACACAGATGTGATCCAGAGCATTGAAATCATGATATGAATGGTAATAACAGTGAAAGGAGGGTTCAAAATCATCTTTCAAGTGCACCGTTGTGCAGCTCAGGGTCGTGAATCCCACAGAATAAAGAAAGATAAGTCAATGCCAGGTCGCATAAGGTGTTTTCAATGAAAGAAGAATGTCGTTGATGAATGAATTGCTCATCTTTCAAACCTGCAAAAGCTATTTTCGATGCAGAGGGCTCTGGCTGTTCTATGAGGGAAACTAGAATACAGCCTAAAATATTAATTTTACTTCATGACACAATCATGATCACACTGCCAAATAGTGTAAAAGGCCATTTATTGGGACAGGATTGCTCTTATACCATAACATTTGCATAATTTTAAACTTCAACGTCAACAATTTTTGTACCATCACTTGTGTAAACACCCATCATCTTTCAGTTTTCACTTAATTCCCCCACTTTTACCTCCATTCACCCAGCCTCCACTTTCATTCATCTACTATCCATCTCCTCCTTTCATCCCCTGCCCCATTCGTACATCCCCCACTCTGTTATTCTTCATGTGCTTCTTCTCCACCCCCCCTTGGAAGGGTGACCAGGCCCGCATCTGACTCTCCACCCTCCCCCATCTATTGCCACCCAGCAAAGATCCCTGGAGCGTTTTGCTGCCCCACCAGAGAGACCACTGCAACACTCTAACTTACGTCTGCTGACTCACTGAGTCATATTTCTTGCCCCACAGATCCCACAGGAAAAACCTCAATTCCAGTATGTAATGTGCATTTCCCATCTCCGACAGGTGCACCCCGTCATCTCTGAAGAGCACCGCTTCTTCTTCTTTAATCACCCCATGAGACGCTTTTAAATCATGTGCCCAGCAAAAAACGTTTATAGCCCTATTGAGCTTTCTCCTTGCCCTTTCAATAGCTCCATGCTTCACTTCCCCCTCCGTTGGGCCTGGCCCTTTTACAGGGTCATTCCCCAGACTTTTTGCCTTTTTTGACTCCTTATTTTTCTGACCTTTGTTGGCTGACTTTATGACTCTGAGCACTTTTCACTGCTTATCTGTGCTAAAGTGCATGTGCTCTCCCTTGTAAAATTGGTATCATTGGCTTATACCTAATTGGCACATTTAATTTACCTATATGTCCCTTGTAAAGTGGTATTCCTATACCCAGGGCCTGTAAATAAAATGCTAATAGTGGGCCTGCAGCGCTGCTTGCGCCACCTACTGAAGTAGCCTCTCAAACCTATCTCAGGCCTGCTAGCACAGGGCCTGTGTGCGCAGTCACCCCTAAGGTACGCCCTAGCTAGCCCTATGGGCAAGGTGCCATGTATGTAGAAGGCAGGACATGTGCCAGGTTGCGTGGCCTGTCCTGGTAGTGACAAACAGCCTAACTTGGGTCCATATTTATACTTTTTTAGTGCCGCATTTGCGCTGCTTTTTGATGCAAAAGTGGCGCAAACTTACAAAATACAATTGTATTTTGTAAGTTTGCGCCGCTCTTGCGTAAAAAAATTACCCAAATGTGTCACTAAAAAAAGTATAAATATGGGCCTTGGTGTCTCACTGCTGTGAGTGCTGCCTTCTCATAGGATTTCATAAAAAATTCCCTGCCTTATGTGTGAGGGATATTGTCTGATTTATAAGGGGTAGCGTAGGCATGTTTGGTATGGTTGTAATGATGGTAAGAAATGCTGCTTACTGGTGTAGCTGTATTTTTTATTACTATTACAGAAATGCCACTTCTAGAAAGTGTGCATTTCTCTGTGCTTATGACTGTGGTGTTTTTGTAGCTTGACTCCAATCCACGTCTGGGCAGACTGACAGTTAGGGCTTTGTGCATACTTTTCAGGCAGCCTGTACACAGGGAGGGTGGAGGTGTCACAGAGATGCATCTACATATTGTATAGTCTTCCTGGGGTGAGAGAAGGGAGAGGCGGGGCACACCTGCATTTGTAAAGGCTGTGCCCTGGCCTCGCACAATAGGGTTGTTTACTCCCCACTGATGTTTCGAGCCTGTGCTGGAGGAGAGAAGGGGCACTCCCAGAACAGGTTGTAACTGATTGGAACCCCCTATCCTCCTCATTAACAAATACACTGTAAACTGAGTATATGTACAGGGGAATTTTCCCCACAATTTAGACATCCTTTGAACATTCTTGGAACTGGACAGAAGACTGCTAAGAGGACTCACCAGGGACCACCATGGGCAGCTGCTTTTGTGCTGACCTGTGAACTACAGGAGGAACTGTCACTGCTTGCATCCACTTTTGTGCTAGCCAGTAGCTGGGTTCGCCAGCCCTGTGCTCCTTCTTCCTTTTTGTCCCTAGGGGCAGGGTGACATGGCCCCTGACCCCTGCCACGAGGAGTGCTGCTGGTAACAGGAAAGCACCTAGAAGAGCGCTTCCTTGGGCTCCCTTGCGCATCTTATGCACTTGCTGTGGAAAAAGTAATCACTGCCGCAGCCCAGGTGTTGCCTTGAGCGCTTTTTGAAGTGCTTTCTGTGCTGCCCGTATCACCGCCCCAGCCTGGGACACCAGTGTTCTTCATGCACTTTTTAAAGCGCTTTCTGTACTGCCCCCATCACTGCCGCAGCCCGGGTGCCAAAGAATCACTGTTGCAGCCCGAGTGCGCGTTTTGGTGTTGGAGCATGTCGTGCTCTGCCCAGTGCCCCCAGGGCACCGAAAGGAGGAAAAGAGCAGCGAGCGCGCTCCTGCCGTGCTCCCAGGGTGAAGCGCGCTTATAGACACGCCCCCGGGGCACCAGCAGGCACCGTCTTCAGTGCCTGCTCACCAGAAACAGGGAAGAAGCCGGGAGAGCAGCTCGCGCACCGTGCCAGGTGCTGCTGCCCTCTGGAGCAGGAGAAAAGCCTCATCGGAGGCCCCTGCTCCAGCATATCTTCATTCTGACAGTCGCCATGGGGACACAGGCAGCTGTCTATCCCATGCAGGGCAGAGGGAGGGAAAAGGGCGTTCCTTTCCCCTTGGCCACTGCCTTAGGGGCACGATCGCCTGGTAACTTTACCTTGGCAATTTTTGGTGCTCCCCCCCTTTGTGGTAGCGCCAGTGGAGGCCCGGGGGGTCCCAGAGATCACAGCCCCAGGAGGGGCCCCTCAGGTGAAATAGAGAGGGTGCCGACCGCCCCTCTCCCTCAAGAGTTCAACGTGGCCCCTGTTTAACGCACAGGAGTGCCAGGGGCCCTACCTTCCTCTTCTAGGCACTGGGGTGCCTCTTTCAGCGGAAACAGGTACTTTGACTTGAATAGGTTCTCTGAAGTTCCTTTTTATGGACATTTATGAGGTATTTATGACAGGTACACCTATTCTTTATTGTAATTCCTGACTACTGCTTGTGTTGCAGAATGCTGAGTACTTACGTGTTCTAATGTGACAACTGCTCATTCTTGCAGAGTATTAGTAACTTGTGTAACGTTCTGACAACTGCTAAGGTAGCAGGGTATTACTGGCATGTAATGTGTGGTCGAATTATGTTTGGTGCAATACAGTTTATTTTTACATAGCTCAGTGTTGTGTTTACTTTGTGGTGTACATATTGTGTCACATGTGTTGTGTGTGTTGTGCAAACGCTTCACACATTGCCTTCAGATTAGGCCTGACTGCTCGTGCCAAGCTACCAAGGGGGTGAGCAGGGGTTATCTTGGTCGTGTAACTCCCTTGCCCTGACTAGAGTGGGTGGGTTCTGCCTGGCTTAGGTGCATAAGCTAGCCAACCAGAAACCCCATTTCTAACACCCTTAATTTACTTTGTGGCACAAATTCAGTCCATACCAGGCAAGTCCCTGCCAAATGTTGATGAGCAATGCCAAGTCTCGATGCATGTGTTGAGGTAGGGTGAGCCCCGATAGTCTGACCATGTTAATCTCTCCTAAGTGCATTACCAGCATGTCAGGGCAACCCCAATTTGGGAAAATAGATGTTACGAAAGGAAGCAAATTGGCCCACCTTGTTCCACTCTTCCCCCACTACAAAACCTTGTGATGGATACTCGGCAGTCCAAGCAAATGTCCGTATATCTGCTTCTCTGCATATTTAGCTGCCCAATGGATAAAGGAATGGTGGACCAGTCACATTACTACTTTCCCACTCGTGGTGCCCCTCACAGAACAAGCAGGAGAACAAAATTTCAGTAGAGGTAAGAACAAACACCTCCCCACAACCTTGTCCCCCCCCCTCTCGCCCCCACCCCTTTCCAGCCTCGTTCTCACCTTCCCCACTCTCTTCTCAAGCCGCTAAGAAACAGTTCATGCCCTCACATAATGTTCACAGCATTGCGAGTGCCACCTTCCGATTCTCCTGATCTGGGTCGAATCCCACCCCAGCCGGGCCACAGCAGTTGCAGCCCCAATCCGGAATGAGTGGGTCCCAAATGGATACGCCCGACTGCAGCAAAGCCATTCAAATTATCGTCAACAACTGGAATGCTGTTTTTTCCCATTAGCATGACAAAAAACTGCCCATTCACCCTTTTCCACCTGCACTTTGAAATGTCCCCATTCACCCACCAGGCACAATGCACAGTCAACACCTTTGTTCAATCATACCCATTTGTCCCTACCCCGTTGGTCCATCTTGGACCGGTGTAACTAAATGCCCAAGATTTCTCCATGCAAGCACACTTCCCCATACTTGATACCAGCAGTCTTCCCTACCCCAACAACTTAGACACAAGAAAATCCCCAAAAAACATCCATATCATCCACAAAATAAAAATCTCCACTTCATATGCATCCGTACAGCAAACAGGCAGTACATGTAGCAGCTCCAACAGCAACTTGAAAGTAATCACTTCACTCACCCTGGCACTAACCCCATTCCTTTATTTGCCCAACCTTTTCAAAATACACCCCAGAATATCATCCCTGGCTGGGTCACTCTCCTTAAAAGGACACTCCAGCCAACATCCCTCTAATTGTGGCTGGTAACAAACCTTTTGCAATTAAGAACAGGACAAAGCGCAACACTCATGCTTCAAGCGCACCCTGATCCAGCAACCAAAAATTCCCATCATGCTACTCAAAAAATTGAAACTCCACAACCATGCCAGCCTATAACTTCGACTGGTGGACTCCACAAGTGACTTTTCAAGAAGTCTAACGACCATCATGCCCCCTACTCCCACATGTCTGCCAGGACCGCAGTCTTGTGCTCATCTGTGCCTGGTTCCAAACCTCAAAATCGTTGGCACTGTGAACAAGACAGGGAATCCGCAATGGCATTGTTTACTCCAGGAATGTATGCTACTTTAAAGATAATATTCAACGTTAAACAGTGGAGCATAAAACTCTGCAGCAGCCTCAGTACCCTGAGGTCTCTCGGCCTCTGCCTGTTAACCAGTTCCACCACTGTCATTTTGTCCACATGAAACATCACAATTCTGTTGGTGAGTTCATCTCCCCACACCGTCAAAGCCACTAGAACAGCAAATTCCAAAAAGGCCATACTCCTGCACTGCGTGAACCACTGTCCCGGCCACTCCTCCGCACACCATTGCTCATCCCAAAACATCCCAAAACCAGAGGCTCCTGCCACATCCGAGAATAATCCTCCTCCTGGAACTGCATGAAGACCACATTGAACTGCTTAACGAGAAGCTCCCAGACTCTGATGTCTTCCCTTAATGCCACGGACATCCAAATCCTGTGATGTGGAAGGGACGCACCTGCCATTACTAGACCCATGCACCTACAGAAAGCCCTACCTCCCCAAACCACCCTGCATGCAGCATTGAGAAACCCCAAATGGCTGCTGAGCCAGCTGCAACTCCATTTAATTTAGCCCCCGAAGGTGCTTCAGGAAAGTCAAAATTTAGTTCACCTTATCCACTGGCAATTGTGCCATGAGGTTCAGTGTGTTAAGTTTAATGCCCAAAAGGTTAGTATACAGCTAGGACCCTCCATATTTTCTGGCGCCAAGGGAAACCTCATGTCCAATGCCAGTTGTTCAAAGCACCCCAAGGCCCTGCTACATGCCCCAGACTCCACCCTGCCTACAAAAAAGAAATCCTCCAGATAATGTGACACTGCCCAATGGCCACTGACCTTCATAAAAACCCACTGCAAGAACGCACTAAACGCTTCAAACAAGGCACAGGAAACTGCACAACCCATGGGTAACACCCTGCCTACATATATGGCTCCATTTAGCTGCAACCCCAGCAATGAGGAATCCTCAGGGTGAATGGGCAGGTGAAGCTCCATTCCAATTTGTGTGCCATGTCTGTATCCGGGTAAGTGTGCAACCAAGGCATTGTTTGTCAAGCCTAATTGGTGTAGGAACCCTTTGGCCCATGGGCTCCTTGAGTTCCTCTCCCCCTGGTAGTTCACCATGGTTTGGTCGGGCTGGCCAGTAAGAAGCATTGCATGAACTGGTGCCTCCACCGCATTTGGAACACTTATGCTTAAACTTGCATGGATGCCTGGAGCAAAACCCCTTGTTAAAGGTCCAACATGCTCTTGTACTAAGGCTGGGAGAGCATTGTGTACGCCCTGCTCCCCCCTGAGCGGGACAGGCTGAAAGGGCTTACATGATACCGGCTACCCACTTGACGTATGTGTAGATGCAGCCGAATGGAGGACGCCATCTATTGCATCTTCAACTCTACATCGATGTCCCCCCATGGTTTATCCAGGTTTACACTCACCCTGGCCCTGTATTCTTCATCGTAATTTAACCATGCAAAGCCCCCAAAATGCAGCTGAGCCATACTGATAATATCCAAATATTCAAACATTGCAATTACCCTGTTTGAATATTTATCACAGTAAATACTGGCATAGATTAAGAAGGCTGATGTTCAATTTTCCATAGTTACAGGGACTCTAGGCCTCCGCTCCAGCTCACACTCTTCTTCCTTTGACCCTTCTTCTGGCTGTATATCTCTATGAAGCAATTTGAATACATCTACGTATTCATGCTTCCGTATCCTCATTTTGGTCTTGTCCCCCACGTGGGAGCCCAAAGGCATTGCAAACCCATATATGGGAGCTGCTTTTCAGGCCCCAATCTTTTCCCTGATCTTCCATCTCCCCTTCTGTCACTTTCTCTCCAACTTCCTCCACACACGCCATCCCCTTGCTGCCTTTTCTATTTTACTTGTCACTCTCCCTGCTTCCCCAACTCATGTATTTACCTCCTAGCACTGCCTCTCCCCGTAGCACCTGGCTGCTTTTGCCACATGTGCCTCGCACGCTCCCAGGCCTCACCGCTGGACAGGCTTTGGTCTCCTCTCATCCCTTTTCGTTGGCTACCCATATCCAATGCCCCTTACACAATTGGTCCCACCTGTCCTCCCTCTCTGCCACCAGCCTATGCTGCTCTTTTATCTGTGCTTTGATGTCCACTGCTGACTAGCCACTGTCCCCTGTCTTGCTTGCGTTTATTACCTGCTGTCCCCCCCTCCTGAGTGGCTTAGGCCCCTGGAGGCCCCCAAGCAAAGCCGGATATGCTTTGGGAGCTGGGGCCACCACCTGCAGATTCATCTCCCCTTCAGTTAGCTATGTGTCTGGCTTCGTTTTTACATTTCTGGGACCCCTCTTCCCTGTGCTGCCCCAGGCCCTCACCCCTGGCCCACCCAGATGATAAGTATAGTGGCTTATCAGTGTCCATCATGCCCTGGGGCCCTTCCGCTCCCTGCATCTCCTCACAGGCCTCAGAGGCCTGCTTACTGGGTTCCTCCACCTGCTCGGCCTGGCCCCGTACCAGGGGCCCCACCCCTTTATCCACAGTAGCCTCCTTGCTCTTTGGGCCTTCCCCTTTATTGGGGGTGCAGACGTACCACGTCCCTGCCCCAAGCCCACTCCTTTCTTTTCTGTAATGTTGGTGAAGGGCATTCAGTGACCGCCGCCGCCACGCCAGTAGCTGCGGAGCACCTAGGTCGCTCATACCCTACCAAGGCCTGGTCAAGAACGCCAGGCCTGAGCAGGTCAGCCCAGTCAGCTTCACCCATGACACAAAGCACGATGCAGCCCGCCATGTCGCTAACCGCTTTGTTTTTAGTTTTTTTTATATGCACCCATACACCTACCTAACCCTGGCAAACGTCCTGCAGGACAATAGGCTTGCGGAAGAGGCCGACCCCCTTTAACCTCCCTATATGTACCCCACCAAAACTCTTCCCTGCTTCCCTCCCCGCCAATCCCGTCCTTGTGACACCTTCTGTGTCACAAAGGATCCTGTGGAGAGACTAGATTGCATCTGACTCTTCACGTGGCCCTTCAATCTTGAGTTTGGGACCAGGTAGAAATATGGTTTTTAGAATCTATTAAAATCCCAATTCAATGGTGGAGTTGGATCAACAAGAGGATCGCCTTCAGGCTCCTCACCCACGCACACAAAGCACTCCATGAAATGGGCCCCGAATACCTCAACAGCCGCCTCTCGTTCTACACGCCCACCCGTCAGCTCCGCTCAGCCAGCCTCGCCCTCGCCACCGTCCCACGGATCCGCAGAACCACCGCCGGAGGAAGATCATTCTCCTACCTGGCGGCCAAAGCATGGAACTCCCTCCCCGCACACCTAAGAACTACCCAGGACCATCTCGCCTTCAGGAAACACCTCAAGACATGGCTCTTCGAGCAGCAGTAACACCACCCCCTCTCCAGCGCCTTGAGACCCTCACGGGTGAGTAGCACGCTCTATAAATGGACTGATTGATGTTTTAATAAATATTTAGGGACGTAACTTGTATAATGTTCCCTTTTCTCTGCCTAAAGCTCCTGGAGGTTAAGTTGCAATAGTGATGCTCCCAGACAAATGTCTGGGTGTTTGGAAGTGTCCTTTTATCCCCCGTCATGCAGGAAGGCCAGTTAGAGTGAGCCTAGAAATGTCATTAATCTGTAAAGGATCTGCCCTTTCACAAGTAACTGTAAGGTGAGATGTTGAGAAGGCAAACTTTTGATCCCCTAGCCAAATATGCTCTAAAACCAGCGAGAGGGGTGTTCCCCTCAGAACCGGCTTTGAGTGACTACAGAGGAGGGGGCTGCTAATTTCCCTGGTCACACATCTGGATAGGTACACAAGTTCTTCACAAGGGAGAAAAGGATCCCCCATTTTTAGGGTCGTGCCTGCGCTAGCATGCGGTTGCGCATGCGTATCACTTGAGAGATGCTGTAGTAGTTAGAAAAGGGCTCGGAGCCCCATCCATGTCACGTCAGTGTCTTTCATTGGTTTGTGGGCTTGCCTTTTAAAATCTGCTTGCTTTCATTAGTGGAAGGCATGCATACGTCATGCCTTTTCCTGTGGTAAAGCCCTCCTCGAGCGCAATGAGCTAGTACTGAAAACATACAAGGCCTGCTGTTTTCCATCTGGTTTGTGGACTACTTTTTCTCTTTTTGTGCAACTCGATCTCTCTTGGTAGAAGTCGAGCGATTTGCATGACATCAACCCTGTTACATAGTTAATTGCACTTTTGCCAGTTACGTAGATAATTGCACTTTTGCTGATAGGTTTCACTATGTGTGAACTGTAGCAGCGCGATCACACTCTTTTTTTCCATTTAATGAGGCAAAAAAAGTCTGGTTGGGAGTTTAGAACTGCTAATAGCTCTAACTCGGAGAAATGCGAGACCCGTTGCATTGCAAATGCTTGTTTAAAGGTGTATATGGTTGCCCATGGTTAGAGAGGAGCCAGGAGTATTCCCACCAACTAGCTAGTGCCAGCCATAAATGTGGCACCCCAAAGGACCATCCCCAGAACACTTTCTGGACCTGTGAAAGAAGAAAAGATGGACTGCACCTGCTGTTTGAGACTTTAGAGGAGACCTGAAGGGCCACGCCTGCTCTCACTTGTCCCCAGGACAAAGAAGTGGACTCCAAAGCTCAGCCTGATTACCTCTTGTGTGGCTACAGGGACAAACCAGCTGTAAGATGCCTTTTTGTTGAGGTGTGTAGGGAAGTACCATCTTTCTTCACATGTTACCCCCAATTTCTGCCTGATTGTCTCTGTGTTTTGACTGTGTCACTGGGATCCTGCTAGTCAGGACCCCAGTGCTTATGGTTTGTTGCCCACATGTCAGTATGTTTTACTGTTTTGTCAGTATGCTTGACTGTGTCACTGAAGTCCTGCTAATCAGAACTCCAGTGCTTTTGCTCCATCTGTTTCCAAATTTGTCTCTATGGTCTAGTACTACATATTTCACTCTAGATTGGCATACTGGACCCCCCTTATAAGTCCCTAGTATATGGTACTTAGGTACCCAGGGCATTGGGGTTCCAGGAGATCCTTATGGCTGCAGCATTTTCTTGCCACTGATAAGGAGCTCATACAAACACTTCTTCAGGACTGCCATTGCAGCCTGAGTGAAATAGTGTAAGCACTATTTCACAGCCATTTTCACTGCACCAGGTCACTTATGTCACCTATATATCTAACCTTCAGACCCTGAAATCTAGGTTCATAGTACCTGTGTGTGAGGGCACCTCTGCACTAGCAGAGGTGCCCCCATGTCGTCCAGGCCCATTTTCCCAGACTTCGGGAGTGCGGGGACGCCATTATAAGTGTGTACTACATAAAGCTCAATACATATATGTAGCTTCACAATGGTAACCCCGAATATGGCCATGCGAGGTGTCTAGGAACTTGAAATTGTACCCTCAATCTGATTCGGGTATTGGTGGGCCAATTCCATGCACCCTAGGGGCTCCACCATAGACCCTCAGTACTGTCAAGCCAGCGCTCTGAGGTTTTCTCTGCAGCTCTAGCTGCTGCCACCTCACAGACAGGCTTCTGCCCTCCTGGGGCTTGAGCAGCTCAATCCAAGGAAGGCAGAGCAATGCATTTCCTTTAGGAGAGTGGTGTTACACCTTCTCCCTTTGGAAATAGGTGTTACAGGCATGGGAGGGGTATCTTCCCAGAGCCTCTGGAAATGGGTTGAAGGGCACAGATGGTGCTCTCCTTGCATAATCCAGTCTACACCGGTTCAGGGACCACCAGTCTCTGCTCTGGATAAAGGAAAGGGGTGTGACCACTCACCTGTCCATCACCATGACAGGGGTGGTGCCCAGAACTGCTCCATAGTGTCCCTGGGTTATTTCATCTTGTTTTCAGGATAATCAGGGAACTCTGGGAGCATCTGAGTGGCCTGGTTTGGTGACCAATCCCCTCTGAAGGCTCTTTAGGGTCTCTCCTCTGGGTGTTTCCTCAGATTTGGTTTTGCAAGACTCCAGCAGGAATCTGTTGCAACCTCTGCTTCACCTTCTACTGTCAGATCAACTGCAGAACTGCTCCAGGAACTCTACAACTGCAACAAAGTATCCAAGAACGCTACTGCAACTCTGTAACTTCAGTCATTCCAGCAACTGCAACAGTTTCCATGTTGTGCATGCTCTGAGTACTGCCTGTCTCCATCCTGCACCAGAAGAATCAAAGGAATCTCTCGTGCAGTGACAGAGTCACTTCCCTGCTTCAGCAGGCACCTCACTGCAGTGATGACCGGTACTCTGGATCCCCTCTCCTGATAACGAGCATGGATCCTGGAACATAGGTGAAGGACTGAAGTGACCCGGACTGTCCAAAGTCCAACTGTCCAAATTTGGTGGCGGTAAGAGCGTGCCTTCCCGTGCCAGATAGTACCCCTGTGCACAGCATGTTTTGCAGCTCCTAGGGCTTCTGTGCGCCTCTCCAACGCATCTATTATGCACAGCATAGCCCAGATTCCCCACACTCTATCCTGTGATGCTCAGCTCCCGGAGTTGTTCCCCGGCAGCGTGAGATCCCTTTGTGTATTGCTGCAATGACTGGAATTTGCAACTCCTTTGTCCCCGTGTCCTAGGACTCCTTTGGGTGCTGCCTAGTCTTCTGAGGGCTCTCTGAAGTAATGTGAGCCCCTCTGTCTCCTCAGTCTGTGTTGAGACCCCCAGGTTCCTGCTGGGCCCAGTAGAATGATGAAAATCAGCCTGCATTCTTCTACTCAACATGGGACATCCCTTGCACCAAGCATGAACCCCCAGCTGTCTTCTTTGGTGCATCTCTGACTTTTTCTTCCAACTGGAGAATCCACTTTTGCACCTTCATCCGGGTTAGCAGGCACTCCTGTTCAGCTGTTCTTGGTTTCCTCTCTCCACAGGTCTTCCGGTGCAGGAATATATTGTTGGTGTCTTGCAGTCTTGCTTGGTTTTTGCATAAATCACAACTTCTAGTGTGTTCTTAATAAGCTTGCTGTAATTTACTCCTTCTTTCCTTGCCTCTGGGGTGGTGTACTGTACTTACCTTTGGTGTTTTCTTACACTCTTAGTGCCCATCTACACAATACTCTTGCCTAGGAGGCAAGCCGACATACATATTCCCATATTTTAGTATATGGTTTGTGTTCCCCCTATGCCCATTGTAACCTATGGGGATTTTCACTATTTGCACTATTCAGGTGACTGTTTACTCACCTGATTTTGGTTACTAGTGTATATTTTGTGTATAATATTTACCTCCTAAGGAAGTATAGCCTCTAATTTAATTTCAGCCTTGCGTCACTAAAATAAAGTATTTTTATTTTTGGTGACACTGAGGCCCTGATTCTGACTATGGCGGGCGGCGGAGGCCGCCCGCCAAAGTCCCGCCGACAAATGACCGCACCGCGGTCAAAAGACCGTGGCGGCCATTCTTACATTTCCGCTGGGCCGGCAGGCGCTCTCCAAAAGAGCGCCCGCCGGCCCAGCGGAAATGCCCCTGCAACGAGGATGCCGGCTCCGAATGGAGCCGGCAGAGTTGCAGGGGTGCGACGGGTGCAGTGGCACCCGTCGCGTATTTCAGTGTCTGCATGGCAGACACTGAAATACTTTGTGGGGCCCTCTTACGGGGGCCCCGCGGCACCCCCTATCCGCCAGGAACAGGATGGCGGTAGGGGGTGTCAGAATCCCCATGGCGGCGGAGCGCGCTCCGCCGCCATGGGGGATTCTGCAGGGCGGCGGGAAACCGGCGGGAGACCGCCGGTTTCCCGCATCTGACCGCGGCCGAACCGCCGCGGTCAGAATGCCCTGCGGGGCACCGCCGGTCTGTCGGCGGTGCTCCCGCCGACCCTGGCCCCGGCGGTCTCAGACCGCCGGGGTCAGAATGACCCCCTGAGTATTGTCTTTGTTGTGTGGAAATATTGTGTGACTACAGTGGTATTGCAAGAGCTTTGCATGTCTTGGCTGCTCTGTCCATAGCTACCTCTAGACAGCCTTGCTTCCAGACACTGACTGCATATCTCTAAAAAGGGAGAACTGGACTTGATTTAAGGTGTAAGTACCTGTGCTACCCACTACAAACCAGGCCAGCCTCCTACAAGGTGCCCAGATGGCAGTTACAACTGGACCTTCACTGGACCCTGCTGGTGTCTTCTGCTGGAGTGAGTCTTGCCCCTAATTTTTGTCCTTGAATTCCTGTGACCTTTGGCTTTGTCTAACTGGACTTATCCTATAATTCCTGAAAAGCTTTGGGATCCTGGCTTCCAGCCGCCAGAGGACTGAGACAAATTACCTAGCTCATCCGGCCAAGTCATTACTTTCTTGGGCTGAAGAAACACATTTCTACTGTGTGGAGCTTTTCCACAGCAGGAGATGTATTTCCAGAGGCTCAGTGAGAAAGTACCCAGTCTCATGGGACCCATTGTCGAATACAGCCTGCAATCTTCACCTGCTGGAGGATTTCAATTTCCATTTCTGAAACTCAGTCCCAAAGTAAAATGATTGACAGGGATAAACCTGCTTGGTGCGGCCAACTTAAACTCTATCACAGTTGGACTGATATTGTGTCTAAGTTCCAGTCAACTGCGACCAGAGTATCATTGGCACTTTAGTTTGCTTGATTTTTTTTTAACCTTAAATCTTCTAAAATCCATAACTCTGTTTCCACTTTTTGTTTTTTTGTCTTGTTGGTGTCATATTGTTTATTAAATTATTACATTGTACTCTATGTTTTGAAAGTGAACTTGGACTTTTAGTTTATTGTGTGTTTGACTTTTTAACTATTTGGATACTTCTAAATTATTTACACATGGGCCCTCATTTTGACTTTGGTGGTAAATCCCACTTACCACCATGCTGACTGCTGCCAACATACCGCCACTGCAGCGGATTACTGCCACCCATATTATGACCCACACATAGCAATCCGTCACTATACAGCCACACATACAAGTCCGCCAGCCCAAATGTCAGTGATGAACCGGTGGTACCAAACCCACACCGTTACGGCAACAGAACTACGCCCACAGCATAATGACCCACGAATCATCGTGGTGGACATTTAATAGCGCTAAACCATTGGCACTACATACTGCCGCACTCAAAATACACACACTTTAACAAAACTACACCACATTGGACAATTTGAATAACAAATACCTGACACACATATACACACCGCACCCACACACCCACACCACTATAAAACACACACCCACATTACCCACAACCCTTTACTATTACAAACAAGTGCCACAAGAGAGATAGCAAGACCACAGACAAGACCACAGACACACACCACCATCAACTATACACCATCCACACATCCCACATCAAACACCCCAACACAGCACCCCGCACACCCTCACTCACACTATACTCATGGCACCGCAACGACACCTCAGGTTCTCTGAAGAGGAGCTAAGGGTCATGGTGGATGGAATCATCCGGGTAGAGCCACAGCTATTCATATCACAGGTGCAGCAGACGTCCATTGCAAGGAAGATGGAGCTATGGCGGAGAATCGTGGACAGGGTCAACGCCATGGGACAGCACCCCAGAACAAGGGTTGACATCAGGAAGAGGTGGAAAGACCTATGGGACAAGGTACGTTCCACAGCTGCGAGACATAAAATAGCTGTACAGAGAACTGGCAGTAGACCCCCACCTCCTCCCCCACAACTTACAACATGGGAGGAGCAAGTCTTGGAGATCATGCATCCTGAGGGCCTGGCAGGAGTAGGAGGAGGACTGGACTCTGGTAAGTCAAATCTCTATTACTATTACCCCCGCTACCTGCATGCCATCACAAATCCCCACCCCTACCCTCACTTCTATGACTTCACCACTTCCCACATACCTCCCATCACAACATACTCATTCCAATACCAAGCCCTGCATGCAACACCAATGCATGGACACCCCTCACAGACCTGCATGGACACCCATCACTAAAGCATGCACACTAGAGACAATCACCTAGCCCACAAAATCACTACTCACACAAGGCAAAGCTGCCAGGGCAATACAAACCATGCAGGGCAACACACCCATGCACAAGATGACACACACAGAAACAATAACACTGCATTTACATCCCCGCAGGTCCCCTACTCAACGTCACCAGAGAGGAGGTGCCAGCAACTTCCAGTCCACCCCCAGAAGAGGCCCACAGTGATGACAAAAGCTCTGGACGCCTGGATCTGGATGACCAACCTGGCCCATCAGGGATCTCCGGACAATCGGTTACCCAGGCACAGTCCCATACCACCATAGAGCCTCCCCCCTCAGGAAACACCAGCACAGTACCCACCCAGCGGGCCATACCTCTGTCCCCAGGACAAGTCAATCAGCAATGTGTCCACCACTACAGGGAACCCAGGCCACACCACAAACACAGGACGATCAGCGACCTTGGGGCAGTGCCAGTGGGCACAACGTTCAGGGGACAGAGGCACAGGACAACAGGGCAGCTGGGAGGACTGCTGTGTGACCGGGGGAGTACAGGCCCAGGGAACCGACTCTCCAGGAGGAACTTACCAACATCCTGGGAACATACCACCATTCCCAGGAGACAATGGGCTGGATACTGGACAAGTTGCAGGAGACCCAGCGGCAGCAGGATGGACAGTACCTGGGGATCAGGGAGGACTTGAAGTCCATAAACACCACCATGGTCACCATTGCAGGGTTGCTGCCTGACATGGCTAACACCTTGAGGGAGGCAGTGGCACACCACCGGGCCCTGACACTAGCCAAACCAATGAACAGCCTTCCACCCCTGCTGCTGCTAGGGGACAGGAGGCCCTGCCATGGGACCAACAGGCCACCAGCACCCCACCGCCTGCAGTAGGAGAACCACCCTGCAAATGGTCCCTGTGATCCAGGCAGAAGCCAGAGAACATTGCCAAGACCCCCGCCAGGAAATAAGACTCTCCTGAATGTCAGCCTTGTGTCCCACTCTGTCACCCTGTCCACCGTGAACTTCCATTGATGCCCTTCCTATGGTCCCTTGGACAATGCACCTGTGATACAAATAGACTGGACTACAACCTGAACTTTCCTCCATCATCACCCCAGCCCATTGCACATCCCCCTCTAATCATTAGCACTTAAATAAACACCATTTGAATAAATACAAGTATGGAGTCTGTCAAATCATTTAACCATGTATTTGTTTAACATGCTTTAAACACTGCAATATAACTGTACTGTATTGTATACATAGGAATGAACTGTAGTTGGCTGCAGTCAACACACCAGGAGCGATAGTGGGACACAAATATCTGAAAATAGAGATGCCAAAGGGTACAGTAAATGATCATAGAATTTGGAAAATCAGCCTGCCAGTGACAATGTCATATACAAAACTGTCAATGTAAAGTGTAATTACAGTGTCTTACCTGTGTTTCATTGCAAGTACTGTCTAATAATAGCACTTCTGTTGTCCTCATCTTCATCCTCTGCCTCCTCATCTTCACTGTCCACAGGAACCACTGCTGCCTCACGCCCATCTCCAGCCTCATCCTCCTCCATTAAAGGCACCTGGTGACGTAGGGCAAGGTTGAGCAACATACAGCAAGCCACGATGATCTCGCACACCTTCTTGGGTGAGTAGTATAGGGAAACACCTGTTAGATGGAGCCAACGAAACCTGGCCTTCAGGAGGCCGAATGTCCTTCCTGTTATTCTTCTTGTTCGCTCCTGTGCCTCATTGTAAAGTTCCTCTGCCCTTGTCCTGGGATTCTTCACAGGGGTCAGTAGCCATGAGAGGTTGGGGTAACCAGAGTCACCTGCACATATCAAGGGACAACTGTTAGACACACACTAACTGTTAGGGCCCACACCATACCCATACACCAACATCCACTGGGTGGGAACCAGGGCTCACCTATTAGCCACACCTGTGCCTCTGGAGTTGAGCCATCACATATAGGATGCTGCTAATCCTCAGGATAAAGGCATCATGTACAGGCCCAGGATACATTGCATTGACATGGGAGATGTACTGGTCTGCCAGGCACACTATCTGCACATTCATGGAATGAAAGCTCATTCGATTTCTGAACACCTGTTCATTTCTCCGGGGGGGGGGGGCACAAATGCAATATTTGTACTATCAATAGCCCCAATAATGTTGGGGATATGTCCCATTGCATAGAAATCAGTTTTCGCTGGGGCCAAATCCTCCACCTGAGGGAAAATTATGTAGCTGCGCAAGTGTTTAATCAGAGCAGACAACACTCTGGTCAACACTATTGAGAACATTGCCTGAGACATTCATGCTGCCAAGCCCACTGTCACTTGGAAGGAGCCAGTTGCCAGGAAATGGAGCACTGATAGTACTTGCACAAGAGGGGGGAATCCCGGTGGGCTGACAGATAGCAGATATCAGGTCAGGTTCCAATTGGGCACACAGCTCTGTGATTGTGGCCCTGTCAAGTCTATAGGTGAGGATAATGTGCCTGTCCTCCATTGTTGCCAAGTCCACCAGGGGCCTGTACAAGGGGGGATGTCTCCATCTCCGATTCATCTGCAGCGGTTGCAATCTAGGGGGCAAACAGTGAGTAGCTGGTCAGTATCCCATATTTCAAAAAACTACACTGCATTGCATGTTGTGACTGCAACCCAAGATTGTTGTATAGGCCCAAATGATGCATATGTGTACTGTGATGCAGTTAGGTGCCATGGCCTGTCCTACCCCCTGAAATGACCTCCGCCTGTCCTGTATGGAGTGACATGTGGAAATGAGGTAATTCCGATGACGTTGTGCGCCATTGCAGAGGCGGTCGAAAACCGCTGTGGAACTCCTCATTGGATCCCATTGGGCCCTAATGGTTACAGTGGCTAATGGTGATGTACACCGGCGGTGACGGTACGCACCGCCACAGACGTGACCACCATTTTCTATCTGTTCACCCACTTGCTACCTGACCTTCAACAGTAGGGGACCTACACTGCTAGTGCTGCTGTGACCTGTGTCTGGAACCTACCATGGCTCATGTGACTGGGAAAAGGGCCCCTGCCTTCACCGCTGCGGAGTTGGAGAGACTGGTGGATGGGGTCCTACCCCTGTACCGAATGATGTATGGGTCGCCAGACCAACAGGTGAGTACACTTTGAGCACGATGCATGGGGAATGAATGCATGGTGTGTATGAGGGCCTCGTTTAATGGGGGGTTAGTGGAAGGGTCCTGGGCAACGTGCTGCATGTATGGTGGGCAATATCTGTGCGTAAGGGGGTGTGAGGGCTATGGTGGGACATGAGTGTAACAGGCCAGACGGATTGACTGATACCTTTTTTCTATGTATATTTTTCTGCAGGTGAGCGCCACTTAGAAAAAGGGTGTATGGTGTGCCATTGCCAAGGACGTGCGGACCCTGGGGGTCTATGGCGTGCAGAGCAACCATGTTGGAAATATTGGGAGGACCTGAGACGCTGGGCAAGGAAGATGGCAGAGGCCCAGCTGGGGATGGCCTCCCAACGAGAAAGGGGTGCCCATCGAACCCTGACCCCCCGATATTACTTGTGCGTGGTGGGATGGTCTCTGGGTGGGGGATGTGGTCTTGTGGGTGCCCCTAGGCCAGGCCGAACATTGCAGGGTAGGTCCCATGTGGGGCACGGTATGATGTGAACCATCTCCAACCAAGCTAGTAGGCATACACTACTGGGTAGTGGTCTGTGGGTCTCTGGTATGCTGTTAGTGGCGTTAGGTATTACTATCCATGGGCTGGTGACTAGCATTGTGACTGGTAATGCATTGCCTAATGCGTAGGGCTGTTCCCTGTGTGTGTGATGTCATGTACGCACAGTGCATGTAGCCCCCTCCAGGACCAGTGGTGTTGTACCATCTTCCGACTGAGGTGCCCCTCCATTCCTTGTCTCCCTGAGGTGACTGTGTATTTTCGACCTGATGCCCCTGCAGTATTCTCTCCGTGTTGTTGCAGGAGTGAGGTGGGGCCTTGGCCTATGTGTTGTGGCCCTGTGCCCACGGACATTAAGGACTGGGCAGTGTCCCTCCATTTGTAAATATGTATACACATTTGTATTTTGATGCATTTATTCATGTTATTTTATCCTATTACCCTCACTTTTTTCAAATCTTTTTGTCCTTGCATTATTGCATTATTCCTGAGGGGTAGTGGGTGAATATGTAATGGTACTGCATCTGGTTGTGTGTATGGTGTTGGGGGTGGGGGTGGGGTGTTGCGTGTTGCGTGTGTTGTCACTCTCTTTTTCCTCATCCCTCCCTAGTGTGCTAGGCCGCAGTACTCACGTGGTCGTCTTCACCAGCATTGATGTTTGTAATGCAGGAAGAGGTAGACGAGCATGGGGAAAATGTGCAACACGGGCTCCATGGCATCGCGGTTGTTCCCTGAGTGTCCAGAGGTGAGTCCTTTGACTTCTGTGTTCTGTTTCCGTCGTGCTTTTGATGTCATTGGTACCACCCCGGAAAAGGTGGTGGATAGGCTTGTCCTAATAGAGTGGGCGGGTCATTGTCTTACACCTGGCTGTTGACGGTCACCACCTTGGTGCTTGTTGCTACCGCCATGGTGGTCGGTTTGTTATAGTGGCTGTCTGCATGAGTGGTTTCCGCCGTGGTCATATTTCCCTTTGTTTTACCACGGCTTGTTGGCGGTATTACCACTGCTTTATCACCGACTGCCAGGGTTGCAATGAGGGCCATATTCTTTTCGGTTACACTTGTCTGCTCCTTGTCATAGCTTAAGCCATTACTGAACTTATTAAGTATATGATTTTATTACCCTAATTAATCATTCACTTTCTTAGAGTAGGAAGAAGCTAAATAAAAGAGAGGGTAGAGGAACAATAAATGTAGGTGTAGATTAATAAAGTAAAGAAGAGAGAGTGGAAACAAAAGAAAAGACAGTGACAAATAAAACTAATCAAAACAAACATTACCTAACCTCAATTTTGTTTTCATGAAAAATAATCTATTTGGTGATGACCTCACCCAGAGAAATCTACCAAACCCAGACACTGCTAAAAACTGGATATCCTAGCTAGTCCAGGGTAGTGTGATTTGCTTGGACCCACTATGTTTTCCTTTCCAAAATATCTTTCAAACCTCAAACCTCAAACTTGAACTAAAATCACACATTTTACTCACATTTCTGTGACGGATAGTTCTGAAATATCACGGGGGACACAAATTCCTACCATCCACCATTTCCACATTTCTCCCAGTAGAAATGTTACCATACTTGTGTGAATTGTCCTAATACAGGAAAGGTGCAAAACCACAAAACAAATTAATAAAATGATTCTTAATGTTGTGGATAACTGCAGAATGTGGGCACAGGCTTGGAAATTTCCCAGAGGCATCAACCAAACCCAGACATTCCTTAAAACACAACACACATCAAAGTCTGGGGAAACGCGAATTGGGTGGATCACACTCAGGGGCATATTTATACTCTGCACCAAATTAGCATCATTTTTTTTACTCTCATCTGGTGCAAAACTAACTCCATATTTACACTTTGGTGCTAGACCCATCGAACGCCAAATTTATGGAGTTAAAGTAATTTTTTGGAAGTGGAGACCTACCTTGCCTTAATGAGATGCAAGTTAGGCGTTCCCGTGCAGAAAATGACTCTACAGTATGGCCTTAACGCCATATTTAGGGGCATATTTATATTCTGGGCATATTTATACTCTGTTTGCACTGAATTAGCGTCATTTATTTTTTTTACTCTAATTCGGGTCAAAACTAACTCCATATTTATACTTTGGTGCTAGACCTGTCTAGCACCAAGGCCCTGATTTATACTTTTTTTGCTCCGCATTAACGTCATTTTTTGACGCAAAAGTGGCACAAACGTACAAAATATTGGCCCTTATTTATACTTTTTGGTGCAAAACTGCACTAACTCAGTATTGCACCAAAAAGTTTAGCACCGGCTTGCACCATTTCTGTGCACCAGCCGGGCACCATATTTATGGAATGGTGCAAGCCAGTGCAAAGGGTAGGCTAGAGTAAAAAAAAAAAGACTTCAGTCAGGTGGGGCTGGCGGTATCGAAGAAGAGGGTTTTGGCAGGTTAGAGTAAAATAAAATGACTCTAACCAGATAAGCATCTTTTTATGGTGCTAAACCTACAATTCCACATGACTCCTGCCTTAGAAAAGGCAGGAGTCATGCCCACCACCCCAATGGCCAGCACAGAGGATAAGGGTCCCCTGGGCATGGCCACTGTACCCTGTGCCATGTAGGGGGGCCCATTTCAGGGCCTCCTATGGCACTTCCAAAAATAAAATGCAATCTTACCTGTACTTACCTGGGATGGGGTCCCCCATCCTCAGCTGTCCCTCTGGTGTGGGTGCCCCTGGGCTGGGCACTTGTGGGCTTATTCCTTGGTGTTCCATCATGGCTTTGCACCATTTTTTGACCCCCTCCCCTGCACCATTTTTGCATGGGAGTATAACTATGGTGGTAAGGCCATAGAGTCATTTTTTGCACGGGAACACCTACCTTGCATCTCATTAAGGCAAGGTAGGTTTCCACTTCCCAAAAATGACATTAACTCCATATATTTGGCACTAGACCGGTCTAGCAACAATTTATAAATATGGAGTTAGTTTTGCACTGAATTAGAGTAAAAGAAATGACGCTAATTCAGTGCAGAGTATAAATATGCCCTTTAGCGTCAAAAAATGACGCGAATCTGGTTAGAGTAATTTATTTTGACTCTAACCTTCCTAATGTCATTTTTTTTTTTTACGCTAGCCTACCCTTTGCACCGGCTTTCACCATTCCATAAATATGGTGCCCAGCTGGTGCTAAAAAATGGTGCAAGCCGGTGCAAAACTTTTTGGGTACAAAACTGCATTAGTGCAGTTTTGCACCAAAAAGTATAAATAAGGCCCTCAGTTTTCTTACCTACAGTCTAGGTGGCTCAATGGGTGCTGCAGTCCACTAGTGGCATTTAATGTACTGGCCATGGGTATTCTTTGTACCATATCCCATGACCTTATAGGTTTGTTAAATATACCACTTTCTGTTTGGGGGGTCAGAGCATATGCTCTCAGACCTGGTTAGCAATGTTCCACCAAAGAGAGTAAAAAAAAACAGTAGCAACTATCCAAAAATATGGGGGTGATCAAGCAAAAACAAATATTTTCCTGCTGAAATTTCGTGTATTTTGCTGAAATTGTGTGTAACTGCGCAAGAGAGTATTACACAATTGTGATGTATGTAGGCAGGACGTCTCCAGCAATATTGTGATGAAAACTTCAATAAAGGGATTATTATTTCATACAGACCAGGGTGTGTTAGTGCTAACTAATGAATGTCACAGGGTAGGTGAACATAACTCCTATGTCTGTGTTAAAGGAGACGTTACTATTCAGCCTCATAAATATGGTATCACAAGAGACAGCGTACCTTTGACCAAGTTATGACTAACAAGGCCTCGAAAAATGGTGGTGCAATACTTTCAAGAAAAATTCACCACAATAGAGTTCTTAACACTATTATGAGAAATCAGGATAGCACAAACCAAAAATCTCCCCTAGACACATAAAACACAGGTGGCTCCTCAGGTATATAAATATGAGGACAATTTTAAGGTGTAAAACTAACAGTTTTCACTAACAAAAAGTAAAACATCTAGCTATAGAAAAATAATAGTATTTAGAATAAATGGTTTCTCTTCTTTACCCTTTGCACAAATAGCAAAGGGCATTAGACGATATGTTACTTCTTGCTGTATAGCACCACCTTGTTCATGGTACCTGTTTCGTTCTATATGCACTTTATAGCTTAAAGCTGCTGTGGTATGAGAGGCACTTTATAAATGTGGTATGGAAAAGTGAATATGATATTTTAGGAACACTGATACTGCTGATACAATATACCTTTAAACTCTTCGAGTTCAAAGCCATGAATTAACTATACACGTACTGGGAATGCTCTTGTTGCACTTAACAGGATAGGATATTTGCTTTTTTAGCTGTGAAAAATGTATTGAATTTTCGGATTTTCCAGGTTTTATTTTTGAATGAGTTATACATGTGCTCATATGTATCAAATATTAATTCAATACAATAACAGTCCATTTTAACTTGATTGACCCATGTCATCGTTTAAATTAACTGTACATTGTAAATTAATAACAGTGGGGGTAAACCAAAATAAATAAGTACTGAGCAGGAGTGGCCATTATTTTTTTCATAGTAAGTGGATGAGAACTTTTGGCCAATTCTGTTTGTTTTAATTGGTTTCATATACACCTGCCCTAGATTAAAATGGTGCCCTGCAGCACAACTATTCTTTGTTTAAGGTGGTGAGACTTGATGTTCGAAGTAGAGATAGGGACACAAGTCATGTGAAACTTAGGGCCTCAGTAAGTGGTTGGCGGTCCTAGGACCAGCAATGCCGTACTGATTGTTGGACTGCCGCACTTCAGGTAGTCCAACTGCCAAATTATGAACCTGGAGGTCAGACCACCAAGGGACCAACGTCCCCACCGGGAACATAATTTCTCATGGGCTAATGGCGGACAGAGTCATGCACACTGCTGAGTTCAGCACTGCCGGGCAGTAAAATGAGTCCAGTTTATGCCACCATTTTCATGGGAGGGACCACGCCATGAAAAGTCTCCCACAATCCCAATGATGTGGGCCACAGGGGGTCCCTGAACTGCTCATGACCATGGGCAGTGCAGGCCCCCCACTGCCAACACCCTCAGAGTGCACACTATCTGATATGGCAGACAGTGTGAATTCTGAAGGTGCTGGGAGCCCCCCTCTGTACAACAACATTGTCCTTGGCTCAATGAGGAGCCGAGGCCAATGCCACCACAGGGTATCCATTGGACTGACCGGCGAAAACCTCAGACTTCTGAAGTTCCCGCTGGTCAGCCCAATAGAAACCTCGTAATGGGCTTGTGGGGAGACCTCCAGTCCTGCAGCGGTCTGCTCTTACTGGGCTGGTGGCAACGACGGACAGCCCGGCAGTCTCATAATGAGGCCCTTAAATTTTGGGATTATGATTATATCGAGTACAGGTCTGGTGGTTGGTGGTACGGGTCTGGACAAATGCATCAATTCCACAGATCTGAGTTTAAGCTCATATCAGCAGGATTGAATCCCAGAGGGTGTACTCGATATTTTAGCTTTTGGATATCAATGAAATGAATACCATTAATTTGGGCATCAATAAATATGTATTTTGTCAACAGTACAAATAGACCTCGATGTGAGTGAAGACTGTGCACAAGAAATACATGTTATGGTTACATCCGTCATGAAACGCATACATCTTGTGCACAACTCCAGCAATATTTCCACCCTACATAGAAAGCAGTAGATGCCAGATATCCTGCCAGTGGGATATCTTACTGCCCTTTTAAAAGTCCCACAAAGGTTTAGTTGAAATTTCATCATAAATGGTGATGAATTAGCTGATCCTCCACTAGTTCTGATGTAGTTATCTGTAGGGAATAAAAGGTCTTGAAACAATAGCAGGCTTTCCGTATGAGTTAACTTTTGTGTCACTAACTTGTTAAAACCTCTTTGCTTTCTAATATTTGGATATGGGTGTACTGACAATCTAGCCTACTTCTGGAGAGTTAACTTCCAGGACCCAAATTAGGTGGTGAAAAGTCAACCATCCAAGTCAGACACAAGTGTATCTTCCAAGGTAGCTCCTCCCATGGCAGAGGTATACATTTTATGGCAAACCTCACTTCCATGACTATAAACATCAAATGCAACTTAATTTCTACTGCTAGTGATGCAGAGAAGGCAAGTCCACTACAATGGCAGACGGAATACATATTACCAAGATTTCAAATAAATGTCTTGGTGTCATGGAAGTTTTACCAAACAAAGTTTAAAAAGCATGCTGCAAGGGAGGGGTTAATGAATTCAAGTTTAGGGTACCTCTTAGGTAGGACCTCAGTCAAGATATCCTTTGTGAAGGATAAGGTTGACAAGAAGATTTTGGTTACTTGAATAAATGTTAGAATAAGCT
Source organism: Pleurodeles waltl (assembly GCF_031143425.1). Classification (NCBI taxonomy): domain Eukaryota; kingdom Metazoa; phylum Chordata; class Amphibia; order Caudata; family Salamandridae; genus Pleurodeles; species Pleurodeles waltl. The sequence goes on along the minus strand of NC_090438.1, from coordinate 253,619,892 downwards.
GAAATAATAATATTTTAATAATATATGAGGGGAGGTGGTATAAAGTCCAATACAATGTGTTGAGTTAGGTAGCTGGAGACTTAGGGCCTCATTACCTTCATCAGGCCACCTGTGCGGCCTGAACACTGCCAGCCCCATTAAGAGTTCACCGCAGGACCGGCGGGTGGAAACAGCTTTTCGGCCTGCCGGCCAAGTGGTGAACAGTGCCTTAAAATTGACACCGAACCGGTGCCATTGTGGGGGTGTGGCGAGTGCGAGTGGGTGCCGCAGCACCCATCGCACATTCCACTGCCCGTAATTCGGGCAGTGGAATGCGTGACCGAGCTGTGCATGAGGGCCCCTGCACTGCCCATGCCAACTGCATGGACAGTGCAGGGGCCCCCAGCAGCCCAACAACACCCTCATTCCGCCAGCCTTTCCATGGCATTGTAATCACCATGGAAAGGCTGGCAGAAAGGGGACTTGTAATCCCTGAGGCAGTGCTGCTTGCAGCGCTGCCCTGGTGGATTATAACCGCTGGGACCACCGAGCTGCAGGCTGGCGGCAGTCTGGTGGTGTAAGCGGTGTCAGCAGTGTCAGCGGTTGGACTGTGGTGGCTCCACCACGTCATAATGTGGTGGTCTAACCGCCTCTACCGTTGCAGTCCGACCGCCAGACTCATAATGAGGCCCTATATCTATTTTTTATGTTCCCGTGTTTATTAACCTCTCATTTGAGGGATCTTTTTAAGTTGACTGAGATGCAAAGGGAGTTAACAATAATAAAACAATATCATTTTCTTGAAGCCCATTTGGCCACACAACAAGGACTAGGAATTAACGGTTGAAGGTAAGTGATTTTTATTTCCAATCAGTAATCAATCCAGTATGTATGCATCTCAGGAAAATATTAAAAAGATACAGGATTACAGCTGGCAAGTGAAATATTGCAATTTGTCCAATCTCAATAGATCAAAATACAAAGAAATAGCCACAGCAATACAGAAACTGAGAGTTAGTAATAGGTGTTCCATGAAATCTCCTGTTCTTTCTCTTAAACATAAAGTGATTCTAAAATCATCTAATCAGCATTTTAAAAATGGAGTGAGGATGGTTTGAATGAAGTTTTAGAGAAGTTTGGAATTGCAAGAAGGTATCAGCATAGTGACGGCTTGAGTAGAATCCTTCCAGGAAAGGGTTGTATGTTTAGCATAAAGCTTACAAGAATAAAAGAAGCAGAGAGGTCAGTAACCCTCAAAAGTCAAGAAAATTTGCTCTAACTCCAGATGAAGTAAATATTAATTAAAATATGTAAGACCTTCATCAACAATCACACCCACCAGAACCAATTGTCTCCCTTCTTCTGGTGGTGTATTTACAACATCACCTGAATTTCCTATCCCACAGAACTTGGATAGTTACTGCAACCTTGAACATCTCTCGTTCCTGATACACGCTGAATAGAAGGCTAATTCTGCTCTTTAGGTCTCCATGTTTCTTGCCAAGATTCTTCTTCTCAGGCCTTAATATCAATGAACTAATGCAGACAACAATTCTCCTTTTCTTTAGCTAATGAACTCATGAGAACGCATCTGCAAAACAAAACACCAAGTAAAGTATATTTCAGAATTAAGGTCTTTAGTCAGGCTAACTTTAACTGAACATTAAGGCCCTCATTACAACCCTGGCGGTAAATACCGCCAACCACCGTGCTGACGGCCGCCAACATACCGTGACTGCGGCAGTATACCGTTATGGGTATTATGACCCACACAGAGAAATCCGCCACTATACAGACACCCTCACAAATCCGCCAGCCCAAAGGTCAGTGATAAACTGGTGGTACCAAAACTCACACCATTACACCAACAGAAATACGCCCACCGCATCATGACCCACGAATCACCGCGGCGGTCATTCATCCGCGGTAAACCATTGGCGGTACACACCGCAGCGCTCAAAATATACACACACTAAAAAAACTACACCACATTGGACAATTCAAACTATACACACCTGACACACATACACACACCAAACCCACACACCCAATCAAACATAAAACACACATCCACACTACTTACAACGTAAAATATTGCCAACTGAGAGAGAGTCAAGTCAGGAGCACCCACTGAATCAGAGCCACATAACACCATCACCCTTACACCATCCACGCACCTCACAGCACACACCCCAACACATCACCCCACACACCCTCACACATACCACTCACACTACACCCATGGCACCACAAAGACACCCCAGGTTCTGAGAGGAGGATCTAAGGGTCATGGTGGAGAAAATCATCCGGGAAGAGCCACAGCTTTTCGGATCACAGGTGCAGCAGACATCCATTGCAAGGAAGATGGAGCTATGGTGGAGAGTCGTGGACAGGTTCAACGCCATGGGACAGCACCCCAGAACAAGGGATGACATCAGGAAGAGGGGGAACGACCTAAGGAGGAAGGTTCATTCTGTGGTAGCAAGACACCAAGTAGCCGTGCAGAGGACTGGCAGTGGACCTCCCCCCTCCTCCTCCACAACTAACAATATGGGTGGAGCAAGCCTTGGCGATCATGCATCCTGAGGGCCTCACAGGAGTAGCAGGAGGACTGGACTTTGGTAAGTCAAATCTTTACTACTATATCCCCACCCTACCTGCATGCCATCACAAACTCCTACCTCTCACCCCATCACTCCACCACCTCACATATGCCCCACTATCACAACCCACCCATCCCAATACTAAGCCCTGAATGCAACACCAACGCATGGACACCCATCACAGGCCTGCATGGACACCCATCACCACAGCATTCACACTAGTGACAAATACTTAGCCAAACCAATAACATCTCACACAACCCAAACGTGCCTTGCTGAAAACAACCACCAACATATCCATGCACAAGATGGCACACACAGATACAATAACACTGCATTTACATCCCCACAGGAGACCCCCACCCAACGTCACCGGAAAGGAGGTACCACCAACATCCAGCCCCCCCAGAAGAGGCCCACAGTGATGACAGCAGCTCTGCACGCCTGGATCACGATGACCAACTTGGCCCATCAGGGACCTCCGGACAGTCTTTTACCCTGCCACAGTCCCAATCCACCACAGAGCCTCCCCCCTCAGGAAATACCAGCACAGCACCCACCCAGCGGGCCCATCCCTCTGTCTCCAGGACACGTCAATCAGCAGTGTGTCCACCACGACAGGAACCCCAGGCAACCCCACCAACCCAAGACAATCAGAGACCTGGGGTCGGTGGCAGAGGGCACACGGTTCAGGGGACAGAGGCACAGGACAACAGGGAAGCTGGGAGGACTGTTGTGCAACAGGGGGAGTACAGGCCCAGGGAACCAACTCTCCACGAGGCACTTGCAGGGATCCTGGGAGCATACCACCATTCCCAGGAGACCTTGGGCCAGATACTGTACAAGTCACAGGAGACCAAGAGCCTGCAGGAGGAACAGTACCTGGGGATCAGGGAGGACCTCAAATACATCCTCACCATCCTGGTCACCATTGCAGGGGTGCTGGCTGACATGTTCAACACCGTGAGGGAGGCAGTGGCACACCTACGGGCCCCTGACACTAGCCACACCGAAGAACAGCCCCCCACCTCCACCTGTGCTAGTGGACAGGATGCCCCGCCACAGGACCAACAGGCCACCAGCACCCCACCCCCTGCAGAAGGAGAACCACCTCGCAAACGATCCCTGCAATACAGGCAGAAGCCAGAGAACATTGCCAAGTCCCCCACCAGGAAATAAGACTCTCCTGAATGTCACCCTTGTGTCCCACTCTGTCACCCTGTCCACCTTCAACTGCCATTGCTCCATTTCCTATGCCCCCTTGGACAATGCACCTGTGATACAAATAGACCGGACTCTATCCTGGACATTCCTCCACCATTACCCCACCCCATTGCACATCCCCCTTTACTTATTAGCACTTAAATAAACACCCTTGGAACAAAAACAAGTATGGAGTCTGTCAAATGATTGAAATATGTATTAGTTTAACAAGCTGTAAACATTGCAATTCATATGTACAGTTATTTATACATAGGTATGACCTGTAATGGGCAGCAGTAAACACACCAGGAGCAGGAGTGGAGCACAGAAATCTGAAAATAGATATGCCAAAGGGTACAGTAAGTGGCCATAGACATATGGAAATCACGCTGCCATGCCCAATGTCTAACACAAAACTGCAATGGAAAGTGAAGTTACAGTGTCTTACCTGTGTGTCACTGGAAGTACTGTTGAATGAGTGAACTTCTGTTGTCAATATCTTCTTCCTCTGCCTCCTCTTCCTCACTGTCCACAGGCTCTACCGCTGCCACAACACCATCTCCAGGCTCATCCTCCTGCAGAAAAGGCACCTGGCGTCTCAAGACCAGGTTGTACAACATGCAACGATGATCTGGCACACCTTCTTGGGTGAGTAATACAGGGATCCACCCGTCAGATGGAGGCACCTGAACCCGACCTTCAGGAGGCCAAAGGTTCTCTAAATTGTCCTCCTTGTTCTCCCACGTGCCTCAATGTAACGTTCCTCTGCCCTTGTCCTGGCATTCCTCACTGGGGTCAGTAGCCATGAGAGGTTGGGGTAACCAGAGTCACCTGCACATATCGAGGGATATCTGTTAGACACACACTCACCCTTAGGGACAACCCCACACCCATATACCAACCTCAACTGGGTGGGGACCATGGGCTCACCTATTAGCCACACCCGGTGCCTCTGGAGTAGAGACATCACATATGGAATGCTGCTATTCCTCAAGATAAAAGCATCATGCACAGAGCCAGGATACTTGGCATTCAAATGGGAGATGTACTGGTCCACCAAACATACCATCTGCACATTCAGAGAGAGAAAGCTTTTGCTATTCCTGAACACTTGTTCATTTCTCCGGGGGTGGGTGGACAAATGCTACATGTGTACCATCAATGGCACCAATGATGTTGGGGATATGTCCCGGGGCATAAAAGTCAGCCTTCACTGTTGCCAAATCCTCCACGTGGGGGAATACAATGTAGCTGCGCATGTGTTTCAGCAGGGCAGATAACACTCTGGTCAACATGTTGGAGAACATTGGCTGAGACATCCCTGATGCCATGGCCACTGTTGCTTGGAAGGAACCACTTGCCAGAAAATGGAAGACTGACCGGACCTGCACTAGAGGGGGGATACCTGTGGGCTGGGGGATAGCTGAAATCAGTTCTAGCTCCAATTGGGCACACAGTTCGTGGATTGTGGCCTTATCAAGTCTGTAGGTAAGGATAATGTGTCTGTCCTCCATTGTCGCCAGTTCCACCAGGGGTCTGAACACGGTGGGATGTTTCCATCACCTATTCATCCTCAGCGGTTGAACTCCAGGGTGGAAAACAGTGAGCAGAGGGTCATATTCACACAAATGTGAAAATTAAAATGCATTTCTTCCTTCACCGAAACAGTATGTGAATACAAAAGTTAGTTGATGTGCCAATGTCTGCTGTCACTCAGTTAGGTGCCATGGCCTGTGCCCCCCTGAAATGGTGGCTGTCTGACCTGTGAGGAGAGAATGGAAGTGGAAATGAGGTAATTCATGAGTGTAACAGTCCCGACGGTATGGCTAATCCCTTTTTTCTATGCATATTTTCCTGTAGGTAAGCGCTCATCAGAAAAAGAGCCATTGCCACGGAGGTGCGAACCCTGGGGGTCTTTGACAGGCGGAGCACCCACTGCCGCAAACTGTGAGAGGACCCGCGCCTCTGGGCAAGGAAGACGGCGGAGGCCCAGCTGGGGCTGGCCATCCAACAAGGAAGGGGTGCCCGTCATACCCTGACCCCCCTGATGTTCCACATCCTGGCGGTGGCCTATCCAGAGTTGGATGGGCACTTGAAGCCACAAGGGGGTGAGTAAAGAATCAGAATCATGATTTTGAGTGCAATAAGGTTCTACCTGGCTGGGGGATGTGGGCTGTGGTTGCCCGTAGGCCAGAGCGAACTGGCAGGGCAGGTCCCTTGTTGGACAGGCTCTGAAGCACTCCAACCCCAATAATGTTAGCTGGCATCTACTACTGGGCAGGGTCCTGTTGGTTTCAGGTGTGCAGCCAATGCCGTTGGGCAATGTACCCCATGGGCTGGTGACTAGCTTTGTAACTGGTAGTGCATGGCCTAGTGCATAGGGCTGATCCCTGTGAGTTGGGTACACCAACGGCAGTGTTGTTGCTGGCATTGGCCAAGTGTATTCTCTGTCTCTCCCCCCTTCTTGTTTTGTCACCCTGTCCTCGTGTGCATTAGCATCATCTGGTGGAGGAGCCGAGGCACTGATAACGGAGGGAGCTTCATATCACATGGGCCTGGAGGCCGAATCCACCTACGGTGAGGGTACCAGTGGGACGGAGGGCGAGGGGAGCACCACAACAGAGAGAGGAGGGGACACTACAGACAGCGACTTCTCCTCTGATGGAAGCTCCCTGGTGGTGGCAGACATCTCTGTGCTCACCCCAACAACAGGTACAGCCGCCACCCCCTGTACAAGCCCTGCCCTCCCAGCAGCCCCTCAGCATGTTTCCCATGCCCGCTCACCCAGGAGGGTGGGCATCTCCTTCGCCCCAGGCACCTCAGGCCCTGCCCCGGACAGCCCTGCTGCCATCAGTGAGGAGGCTATTGACCTCCTGAGATCCCTCACTGTTGGGCAGTCAACCATACTGAATGCAATGCAGGGTGTTGAAAGGCATTTGCAACAAACAAATGCATACCTGGAGGGCATTCACTCTGGTGTGGCGAATCAACAGAGAGCATTTCAGGCTCTGGCACCGCACTGATGGCAGCCATTATCTCTGTCTCCAGCCTCCCCCCTCCAACTTCCTCTACCCAGTCCCAATCCCCTCAACCCCAACCTATCCCAAGCACACCTTCAAACCTGCATTCACCCAAATCAACACACAGAAGTGGCTCAGGCAAACACAAGTACCACACTTCATCTCACAGGCACTTACACAAGCACTATCCCCATGCAGACACACCAACATCCATTGCCTCCACTGTGTCTCCCTCCTCCTCCTTGTCCACTTCCCTCAAAGAAGCATCTCCACTCACACCTGCATGCACTACATCCTCATCCACTACCTCCATCACCAGCATGCCTATCACTACACGCCCCTCACTGGCAGTCACTACTCCCACATCCATGCACACGTCTCCTGTGTCCTATCCCACTGTGTCTGTGACCCCTCCTACAAAGTACACAAACGCATGCACACACCCACCCAACAGCCATACACCTCACAACAGCATCCAGCTCATGCACCTGAACGCAAACACAGCAGACTGACACCACCTACCACCACTCCCTCTTCCTCCACTCCCAAACCTTCACCCTCTTCCCGCCCCAATATCCCTAAGAAGCTTTTCCTAGCCAAAATTGACCTCTTCCCTACCCCTCCCCCCCGTCCTTCACCTGGGGCCAGGGTGGGCCGAACCCAGCCCAGCACCTCAGCCACCAAGTCCACGTCTGCTGTGGTTTCTGCAGCTGTGTGAGGCTATAAGGAAGCACCCGTCAGCCCAGCCAGTGTACCACCAACACCTGCCAAAGTCAAGAAGGTTCCACCACCTGGCAAGGGCAAAAAGGGGACAGCATCCAGCAAGGAGAAGGAGGCACAACCAGTCAGCAAGGCCAAGTCAAAGACTCCAGCTGGCAGAAGCAAGGAGGCACCACCATCTGACAAGGGCAGGAAGGGATACAGAACACCAGCCCGGGCATTTCAGCCGTCCAAGGCTGCAGGTGAAGGCCTGGAGGCTACCACCACAACTGCCAGCACCGCCACCTGCACTGCCGCAAGCACCACCACCTTCACCACCGAAAGCAGCACCACTGGCAGCAGCAGCCCCAGTGGGCAGCCATCCGAAGCTGCAGGGGAAGGGATGGAGCCTCCTCCCACCACTGGCTGCACCGACACCTGCACTGCAGCCAGCACCGTCAACTGCACCGCCCAAAGCGCCATCACCTTGCACTCCACATGTGCTGCATCACAGGGCACAAAGCCCCCTCCAGAACCAGTGGAAGAAGGCATCCACTCACCCTATCCTTGACAGGCTGAAGCACACTGTGCACAAAGCCCCCTCCAGAACCAGTGGAAGAAAGCATCCACTCACCGTATCTTTGGCAGGATGAAGCACACTGGGCACCAAGTCCTTTCCAGAACCAGCACTGGGCACAAAGGGCCTGATTACAACTTTGGAGGAAGGTGTTAATCCTATGAAACTCATAATACGGCTGGTGGTATATCCATCACATTTGGGGCGGATTAACACCTCCTCCAAAGTTGTAATCAGGCCCAAAGTCCCCTCCAGAACCAGTGGAAGAAGGCATCCACTCACCCTATCCTTGCCAGGATGAAGCACACTGGGCACAACGCCCCCTCCAGGACCAGAGGAAGAAGCCATCAACTTGAGAGACGGTGGCCTTGTACTTCCCAGGACAAAGCAGTGGGCAAACCACCCACTTAAGAGACTGTGGCCTTGCACTGCCCAGGACCAAGCAGTGGGCATAGAGCACCCTCCAGTAGCAGTGTTGTTATACCATCTTCCGGCTGAGGTGCCCCCCCTTTCCCGTCCCCCTGAGGTGCCTGTGTGTTTTCGACCCGATGCCCCTGCAGTGTTCTCTCTCCGTATTGAGGCAGGACACAAGTGTGGGCTTGGCCTACGTGTTTTGGCCCAGTGGGCCACAGACATTTTGAGTGGGCATTGTCCCGCCTTTTGTATATATTGTATATATAGTAAATACTGTTTTTGCTTTCTCAACGTATTTCTAATTATTTCTAATATTACACTCATTTGATTCTATTCCTTTTGTCCTTGCGTTATTCCTGAGGGATATGGGGTGTATATGTAAAGTTGTTGCATGTGTTTGTGTGTATGGTGTTGGGGGTGAGGGTGGGGACGTTGCGTGTTTCGTGTGTGTGTCACTCTCTTTTTCCTCCCCCCTCCCTTGTGTGCTAGGTGCAGTACTCACCGTGGTCGTTGTCAAGGGCGTTGGAGCTCCTGGTATAGGAGCAGATACACCAGCATGGGGAAGACCTGCAGCTCGTGCTCCATGGCATCTGGTTCTTCCTTGAGTGTCGAGAGGTGAGTTGTTTCCCTTCAGAACACTGTTTTCGCCATGCTTTTGATGGCGTTGGTACCACCCCAAAAAGCTGGTGGATAGGCCTCTGGTAATACAGTGGGCAGAACCTTAGCATGGCTGTTGCAGGTTACGCCCGCAGTGTTTGTTGCTACCGCCGTGGTGGTCAGTGTTAAAGTGGCTGTCGGTGTTGGCAGTTTCCACTGTGGACATGATTCTATTTTTTTTACCGCCGGCCTGTAGGAGGTGTTACCACTGCTTTAACACCGACCGTCAGGGTTGTAATGAGGGACTAAATGCGCACTTCCAATACATGGTTCTACATGCACATGTACAGCTTTCAGAATAAATGCAAAACATGAGTAAGAAAATTAATTTCACTTCAGCAAATACAACTTGAAGTGTAAATATACATTTTGAATAATGAATACTTGAAAGCAATATAACTAAACAGTGCACACTTTTATAAAACTATCAGTTTCTCAGTCGTTTCCATTCATTACTGCATTTAATTGTTTAAAATATGTTAATATTATGAAGGCACACAGTAAATATCTCAGATAAAAATGCATCATTGTGCATTGACAATGTGTAGAGGATGAAGACTACATTGCGGGTCTTCAATCTCCCAATTGGTGGCGATGTTAGCCATCACAATAAAACACATATTAATCCGTATTTGTGAGATGAAGTCAAAGCCTTGAAGTCCTCATCAAATTTCATTTAGTATTTTCCAGATGTTCTATGTGATCATAAAATCAACACTGATTTTCCTCCATTTCCATATCCCTTCTAGTTCATTTCAATCCCTTTCCATGTTGCACTTCCTTTGTTGCTCTTGTACGCTTTCATCCTTTCATCCTTTAAAGACAATGAACAGACATATCGCACAGATCATGATAATGATGAGAGGTCTCAAGAAAGAACCCAATACTCCACTTCCCAAGCTTCCGAACCACTTACCAGTCCTGGAATACCCATCTCCACTTGCTTCTCAAACAGCTGCAGTTTCCAATTCCAATAATTCTCCTTTTAGGTAAGTAATGTTTTTAATGTATTTCTTTAGGTTAAACATTTCTGGACCTTTAACACATCACAGGCTCCACCCTCCTTGGCAAGAAGGATGTCTAAAGATGTTCTGGAAAACCATCTCATAGCTATAATTTCAGTATCTACAGCTAATAAGGAACTTGCTGTACTCGTGGGCAACATGTCCACTATGACAATTTTCTACAAATAGTTCAAGATTATGGGGGTTATTCCAACTTTGGAGGAAGTGGTAATCCGTCCCAAAAGTGACGGTAAAGTGACGGATATACCACCAGCCGTATTACGAGTCCATTATATCCTATGGAACTCGTAATACGGCTGGTGGTAAATCCGTCACATTTGGGACGGATTACCACCTCCTCCAAAGTTGGAATAACCCCCTATGCCTACAGATGTAATCACTGCACCAAAAATATCTCCCACGATTTCAGCACCACTGGTATCTTGCTTCAATCTAGTCTTTGTTTCTCACACAGGATCATGCAAATGCCCCACATGGTACATCCCTGAAAAAACCAAACCTAAATAACATATACCATACCTTCTCCTGGGCAATATGAAATATGCTCGCTCCCCACAACCAAAATAAACTCTAGGAATAACAGGATCCTGTCCTTCCAAGAGCAATAGCCAAATTCCTACATATAAGAAAATATGGTGACAATCACTTCTACCCATTAACTTAATGTAAGGGAAGATGTATTCCTACGAACACATAATTACCCGTGTGTTGCAAATCTCAAAGTAGTGTAGGCATAGGTCCTAAGTTCTGATGTCTCAGTTCTTTCTCATCCCACTGTCCCTTATATCTCTGTCTGTTTTACCTGTTTCTCTATTGCTCTCTTCCTGCCTTCTATTAAATCTAAAATGTTCTTCTCAACCTCATTTAAAGAACATGTCAAATTGTTTCTATGAGCATAAGCCATGCCCGGTGTCATAATCAGTCTAGGGAGATTGCCAACCACCATCTCCATTGTCTTGGAAATCAGGATTCAAATTCTTTTACAAAGGAACTTCAGAAAATACCAAATCATAATTTGTGTAGTAATATTGGAAATGCCCCTTTCTATAAACAGACTCAACAGAAGGCTACAGGTACACCATACCCAAAATGAATATGGGGTTAGGTAATTCCCTCTGCTGCTGCAGGTATCTGCGTATAGACACAACAATCCCTTGGATCCATAGTATCACCATATTAATAACAGAATTTAAAATAGGCATTTGAAGAATCACCTCCTCTAGTTGCATCTACCTGCAAAGCCTCATAATCTAATGCATGCAAGCTATTATCTGTAGGACTTGGGCTTGTGGGGATAATATTAGGCTTAAACTCAGCTACTGTAGAAAGTGTAGGTGAGGATAATCCTACAAGGAGAACTTTTAGTATGACAGCAATAATAAACTACACCCCTGCTAATATATATCTATATCTATTCATGTTATTAGTTTCCATGATTCCTCTAGAATCAGACCATTGAGTAAAGGTTAGCAGCAACAGGGTCTTCTCAGCACATCCATAATTGTGCAAATGGCAAATAAAAATTTCAAACAATGTGCAGTGAAGTTATTTACAAAATCTTTGCGAGACTTCCCTAACCCTATTCCATCTTCTTCTAAATGACACTCTTACGCTCCTTCTACTGTTTCGGGCCTGGGGAATCTTTGCAATTCTTTTTAAACAATGTTGTTTTTATGATCTACCAAGAAAAGCCCAGTTGAGACGATCATGTCAATGGTATTTCAAGCCAGTTTGTTCAATAACAATGCAAGTATAAGCTCAGTTCTGTTTGCAACTCAATTTCATGGAGATTCAACTGGGATCTCACTCTTGTTCTCCAACTCATTGATTTCCCCTTCACAATCGTTATCAGCAAAATATGTCCATTCAGGTGATGACTAACTCCAACATGGCACTTTAGCTGTTTCTGATCTCCTGAGTAGGGGTTGTTCACTTTCACTGTTACTCAGGCCAGTCTTCAGTATCCTATGGGACAGTTCACAAGCCTCGGTCTGTAGGCAATTTTAATCTCTTTCTTTCTTGCTTTCTTGGACACCCATCCCCAGTTTCTACTCGGTGTCACACAGCACTAGGCTCTTCATCAGGGCCTGAGTTTGGCTCAGGTAGCAGTTCAGGCCAAGACTCCTCAACTGTCAATTCACAAAGACCATCCTCAGGCTGAGGAAGTCCTTTCACAGGCTCTTGCCGAGTCTCGTCACTCTGTGCACCAGCTTCTGTTTTTTTTTAATCTCTTTGTTCAGCTTTTATGACTAAAAAAGAGCAAATCAAAAAACATATCACGTCCCGCCTCTCACTTTTGAAGACATGTAGATACAGTATACATACAGATTGCATGTGTTCACCCATATGGTGGGTCTGGATCAGGCAGTAGTATGACAAATGACACGGTTTCAGTTGGCTGTATCTAATGGTCTAGGGATTCCCTCGACCCACCCATGAATATGGTTCTGGACTTTCTGGTTTCAGGACATGCCTTCAATGGCCTCAGTCCGCCTGGTGCAGTGTCTCCCTCCAGGGTCCCCATATCTTATCAAATTTACGTGGGCAACCTTTTGCTTGGTATATAAATTTCTCCACCCCAAACACCAGTCTAGGCCCTCTTCCCATTCCGTCAGAGTAGGCGTTGTAGGTGCCCCCGGGTGTTTCAAAATGTCTCTATGGGTTACCATACAGGGCCCGATTATTGAATACCAGGCAGTAACTGTGTTTGGTCGCCCCAGGTTCCCACGGATACCAACTGGTGTGAGAGTTTCACTTCCTCACCTAATGTTGCCACAATCTGGCCACTTACCGGTCTCCTATAGGTCCCCAGTTTTAGACTATCCCAGAGTGTATGTAGTAATGTGCCCAGGAAATGGCCTCCCCGTAGGCATCGATCATCTGATGCCTGACCAATTTCAAACAGGCTGCTCCTGGTGTAATAGGCCCTGTGCAATAGTTTTAATTGTATCAGGCGGAAGACTTCCCTGATCACAACCTCCCTAGGATACCCGCATGCTTGACTCCAGTCGTCATCCTCTAAATTGCCCATATCACTCTCCCATCATTCGCTCAAGTGGTCTAGTGGGGGGGGGGCTATTGTTTAGAAGTGTAGAGTAGATCCTAGACACTGCATGATCTGTCAGGGAGAGCCCAACACCCTATATTCCAATGGGGATTCTTCTTATATTTTGGTCTGTAGCACCTCAGATTTATTGAGAAGGAAACACAACTGTTGGTACCTCAGAAATTGACTCACTGACATTTTGTATTCAGCTTGCATGGCAGCAAATTAGTCTAAAGCACCGTCACTCCATACGTCAGTTGGGAGATCCCCAGCAAATCTAATTTTCGGTGACCTTCTATGTATCTTACATTCCAGAAAAGCCCCACGGGGTCTGCAGCATCTCTTTGTCCCAACATCCTATGGCATTCGTCATTCTCTTCCAGATCCAGAGTATGGTTTGTGCTGGGTAGGAAGGGGGTCCCTCCTCTTCCATAGAGTCGGTGAAGATAGCCCCCTGGGGCCATAGCGTACCCTTCAGGGAGGGTTCCTTTTGTAATGAAAAGGTCCACTTGGTAACCATCAGTAACTGTGAGGCTCAGTAATAGAGTCAAAGGTTTGGAAGGGCTAAAAATCCCTCTGTTTGGCGTCTTGTCAGCATTAACAGAGCTATTCTAGGTATTTTCCCATCCCAGAGCAGCACACTCGTGACCCTGTCCACCTTGTGAAAGGAGACATCTGGGACCGAATACGCAGTGTTCTGAAGGATGGGAAATTTGGGTAAGTAGATTATCTTATAGAGGGCTGCCCAGCCCGGCAGTGGGAGTGTTAGCTTTCCCTGTGTCTCTGCAATAAGCCTCCAAGACTTTCTCCAGATTCTCCTGCATAAAGATGTCTTTATTCAGCACTATGAACATGCCTAAGTAGTGGAACCCCCGGGTTACCCACGGAGCGGTCAATTTCCTACCTTCGTCTGGGTCCCCACCACTATCAGAAAGGCCACTGATTTGTGCCAGTTGACACAGAGCCCTGCGTAGGACCCAAAGATACTCAAGATTTTCAGGGTTCTCTCCACTGATTTTTGGGGGTCTACAAGGTAAAGAAGGATATCATCTGCATACAGTGAGATGACGTCTTCCCAATCTGGTTCCTACCGAAGGCCCCTGATCAATGGGTCCACCTTAATCCATGAGGCTAGGGGTTCAAGGGACATCGTGAGCATCAGGTCGGATAGTGGGCAGCCTTGTCAGATGCCCATTGACTGTCTGAAGTGACTCAACAGGGCCCTCATTCCCTCGCCCCTCACCATTGGGTCCCTATACAAGAGGCTGATCCAGGATAGGAAATATGGACCAAAGCCCATCTTTCAAAGGATAGCCATCATGTATGGCCACTCGATGGAGCTGAAGGCCTTTTCGGCTTTTAGTGTCAAGAGGATCTCCAGTTCTTGCAAGCATGCACTGTGAGCTAGGCAGCCCCTCAGCCTAATTAAAATTATGTTATGTGGCTTTGTATGGCATGAAGCCAGATTGATTGGGTTGATTAAGGAATCAATCAACTGCCTTACATGGTTTGCTATTATTTTAGCCAGGATTTTCATTTTGGTAAGGAGATCATTCTATAGAAGGCACAGTACTCAACCGCCTTTCCGTCTCTGTGGATCAAGGCAATCGTGACTTCTGGGAGGTCAGGCAGAAGAATGCCTGCCTATATAGATTCATTAAACATGGAGAGCATCGACTTCACCACTTTTGAGATGAAACATTTGTAGAATTCTATTGGGAGGCCATTGGGGTTGGGGGGTTTCCCATTATAAATTTCTGAGATTGCCTCCGCCACCTCCCCCTCTGTGATATTTTCCTTCAGCGTTCACACTGATCCGGATCCAGGTGGAGGTCAGAAAGTCTCCCAAAAAGACCTCCAGGCCTTCCTTGTTACTGGCGGCTCAATTCTGGTAGAGGTCTGCAAAATAATTTGCAAATTCCTCTGCGATTTCCCAGGGTTTCTCCCTCAATGCTTTCCCTCTTATCTTGATCCTTCTAATCCAGTGTTTCCCTTCTTCCTTTTTTTGCTAATTGTGCTAGCAGCTTTCTGGCCTTACTGCCAGCTTCATAAATTTGATCCTGAGTGGTCCTGAACAGATCTCACTACTCCTGTCGCACTAAGGCTTTGTATTCCTGTGTGACCTCTTGAACCTTGTTGGCCTGGTCCCTATTTGGGAAATCTATATAATCGGCCTTGAGTTGCAATAGATTCTGCTCGTGTTTCCTATTCTCCTCATCCCTATATCTTCTCAGACCTACTGTACAAGCAATCAGCTGCCCCCTCAGGACAGTCTTAAATACCTCCCAGAAGACACCACCAAGTCGGCTGAGCCCTCATTTTCTATAAATTAGTTGGTAGTCGTTCTAGTTACTATTGATTTTGTCTCCCAGCCTGTCAGTTGCCATGCATTAAGCCTCCATTTTATTTTCCTTCTCGAGACCCCCATGTCAGCCCTGGTGATCAATGATGATCCGACATGCCCTAGGGAAGAAAGGTTGACTTGGTTGCATGCGACTGTTGCCCAGCCGAGGGGGCATGTCAGGACAGCAGCACCAACAAGATACCCCCAGGGACCAACAACATCCCCCAGCCAGCATGAGAACCCTCCGCTCACCTTGAAAGCACCCCCCACCAGTCAAAATATCCACATGGAAAGATGAGCTCCTCTGTGTCCTGCCCACTCGGTGTTCAGGGATGGCCCAGACTAGGGGAGAGGTGGTACCGGGACCAGGCCTCCTCTTCTGTGTGATTGGCACCCACCTGCAGGCCCCCGTCTCAGTATTGCCTGGCTGAGATATGGTGGGTTCTTCCAACGGCACCCAGTCCAATGCTCAGCGCCATCGATCAACACCATTAACTCCACCGGGCCGGGTGTCTCCTGCACTCCAGTCTCAGCTGCACATGAGCATGTCCCAGGCATTTGAAAGGCTATATCACCCTCTGGAGGTAAGGCCCATCTCCCTGTGAGTGCCTCTTTGGGGTTTGCGGGAAGGTGTCAAACAAGAGGGGCCTGCTTTGTCCTTCCGGGGACCACCAGGCTCGTTTAGCCAGGACCCCAGCCAAACAGTCCTCTACCACCTCATGCAGCCATCTCATGATTACCCTCATGACTGTAGGTAGGACAATGATACCAGTCGGAGGGAGGCGGCAGGCGGCAGCCTCAGCCAGTACATACTTTTTGCCAACCCCCAGGTTCCAGTATCACTGGCTGCTGCTGCGCAGGTGGCTACTCCTCCCCCTGTTCACTGCCACAGCCTTTGGTGTGCCAAGTGGGCTGCAGCCGCCTTTCCTTGAAACCCGCCGCACTTGTGTGCCTTCCGCGGTGCTTGGCTGGTCTCATCGGCCCCGTCCTGCCTTTGATTCAGTCACAGTAAGGCAGGATCATTTCTACCAGAAGGGTCCAGTATATGGAGCCTCACATACTCACATTTGTCACCATCTTCGGTTGGGCACCCATCTCCCCTGTGCAGCTACGTGTTACAGTCTTTCAGTTGTGGATTCCACTTCAGAGAGAGGTACTGTCACATCACCGAGGAGAATTTCCACTCAATTAATGTGGGCTGCGTGAGCCCAGTTGGGAACACGTGAACGCTTGACAGCAGAATTTCTAGTAGGATGACCTGGTGCAGTCCACAACACCTATGTTCCAGACATGTCTTCCAAGCGTGCTTCTTCACCAAGACCCATTCTCCAGGATGAGGTCATGGTTCTGCTCCAGGCTTGGAGAGACGGCAATAGCTTCGATCTGGTGGGACACAAAATGGACCACATCAACTAATCTCATGCAATAGTCAGGAACCATGTCATCAGTAATGTTCATAAGCACATTTGCAGCCACTGCAAGCAGTCTCATTGGTCTCCCCATGATTATCTCATGAAAGGATAATCTTGTTTTTCTGTCAGGAACACTATGAAGACTCATCAGCACAAGAGGCAAAGGGTCTTAGCACTGTTTATAATATTTATCTTTTTTCGTTTCTTTGCTTGAGTATTTATATATATTTTTTTTCATAGTAGTGGGTGCACGTTCTGTAGGTTCACTTATTTCTTTGCACAGGTCACTACATAAGCTGCCTGGCACTTACAGGCACCCTGAGAGATACTCATGCTTGTTCTTCTATCAAAAGTGTCTAGACAGTTGTATAAATGTTTTTAATACGCACTGTGTGGTGTTCATCTGGCTTTCTTCTTTTTTGCTTGGGGCGTCTATACATCAACATTCTTTCTTAAACACGGATTTCATCTGAGTTTATGGTGTTGGAAAGTGGTGGAAAAAGACAAGTAATCAACATACAGATGATTGGAATTTATTAGTTTACATCTTCTCTTTGTCAAAAATTGTGTTCACAGCCTTGAAAAAGTCACTTTTTTGAGAAAAAACATGTGTCGGCTGTTGTTGGTTTTGAATCACTTCATCGGCTGTGGTTGGCTTTGAATCACCTCATCTGTTGCGGCTATTGATGGTGGTTGAACTGCTTCATCTTCTGTATGATATACGTGTCTGGATGAGAACTACTTATCATGGAAGAATAGATAAGAAAAATATGGACTGTTTGGGATGTGCCATGGTCTGATCATTATTCTACTTCAGAGATTTTGATTTACATGCTTTGGCCAATCTTCCTTCCAATGTTCCATCCACCTTCTTCACAATGCTAGAAGCCTCTGGACAATAACTGAAATGTAATCTCTGCCCTTCTTGCAATGCTACACAAAACATTAACAGGACCTCATTATTGAAAGTAATCCCTCGGTCTGACTTCAACATTGTTGGGAAACCAAACCGAGGTATCAACTCCCTCCAAAGCAATTTGGCTAGTGTGAAACTGTCCTTTCTCCTGGTTCTGCAGGCTTCCACCTAAATTGAGAAGATGCACACATCCACTTGGACATAACTCAGTCTATTGCATACAGGCATTTCAATGAAGTCCAATTACATTCTGTTGAATGGCCCTCCTGATCTTTCTACATGACTCAATGTCACTGGAATTCTTTTCCCTACATTCATCTGTTGACACACAATATGTGTGGCACAATTCTTCAGTGAACAATCTAAATTGTAGGATAAACCAACATTGCCTAAAAATCCTGACCATGGCACCCCTCCCAATATGTGCAGCTCAATGGAAATGCCCTGCCATTGGGAATGGCATGCTGTCTGGCAACACAGGTCTGCCATCTACAGAAACCCATATATCATCATCTCTCTTTGCACACCCTCCTCCGACCCAACCCCACTGTTCTGCCTCTGATGCTTCTTCCTGCAATCTCTTCACTCCCTCCCAGGTATCAGTTGTTGACAACAAAAGATTATAATTGGTCTCACTTTTAGATTCATTTACATATTCACTAACAAAAGTTCATGACCCATGAGCACAGTGTTGTGCAACCTCATCAGAATAACAGTTGTCTACTGTCACATAATCATCACCATTGTGGTGAGCAGAGCTGCAATTTTGGCAGGCAGCTGTTGTGCTTTAAGCAATCTCATGACATGTTCCCCATTATGAATAGGGGAACCAGATGATGTCATAAACCCTCCCTGTGACCATAACTGTCCGGAGTCTTGAACGACACCAATGCCTTACTGGCTGTCTGTAAATATAGTCGCTCTCAGCTGTTCAGAGACATAGAAATCTCTAGTAAGAGCTATCAGTTCAGCCACTTGTGTAAAGAACACCGCTCAAAACAAGGAGGCTTTGACTACCCCATTGGACTGTATAAACTGCCTTACGCAGCTCTCAAGTTTCCTTTATCGTCTCTTAAACATGACCCATCTACAAACAGTATGTAATCAGATTCTACTAGTGGCCCATCTTGTATATCTGTTCTAGGCTTGGTGCATAGTTCAGGGACAGCGAGGCAATCATGGTCAACCCTCCACTCATCATTTTCATTCTCCAGGAGAGGCATTAACTTGGCAGGATTCAGAGTAGCAGATGTTTTAAGGGTAAAATTGTCAGCATTCAGTATGCTTTGTTCATAGTTTGTCAACAAGCTGTTTGTTAAATGCTGTGTGCAGGTATATGACAAAATACAAATTCAACTGAATATGGCACAAGAACAGTTGGAGAATGTCCCATAATAATAGTTTCATACTATTCTATGTTGATACCAACTGCTGCCATGGCATTCAGGCATCCAGGCGGTCCTGAGGTTACAGGATCAAGACTATCAGAAAAGTAAGGCACAGGTCATCTCGCATTTCCGTTAAAGCATTGAGAAAGTGCACCCCTCTCTCTCACTGCAGAAAAGAGAAAAAGCTTCATTGTAATCAGGCATTCCCTGTGTTGGGGTACAACAGAGACTTTTACTCAGCGCTAAGAAGGCAATCAAGCAGCCATTATCCCATGGTATTGGATCAGACAAATCATTGTTTGTCACATCCTTTTGTGTCAGACTCCGTAAAGAATTGGCGACAAGGGAAAAGTTGGGTATCCCCTGGCGACAGCATAGCACCATTCCCAAAAACATCCTGACTTCTCTTCTCTCCACAACAAGACCTGTGAAATCTTCACAAATTGCTCAACCTGTGTATACCATTCCACTGGCTTTTCTCTCATTGTTTGTCAATGACACAAGATCATTCCTACTCTAAGGCACATGAACATGACCTCTACTAGGCACTTTCCTCAATTGAAAATTTGTAATGCCCTTGCCACCCTAAAGACATTGGTGGCTCTCCCTTTGGTTTCTTTTGATCTTCCTTCTTTGCCCATCTCCCTTCCAACTTATATAGCTTGCTCTATTTTCCGATGCTGCTGATTAATTACTTAATTTGCAATTTAATTCCTGACATTCTCACATTGCAAATGCTATTCTCACCAAAACATACATGACAGTTCTCTTGCAATACCTGGGTTCTACTTAAATTTACATCATAAGTTTGAGCCAATTCAGGCAGTTTATCATGCTAATGCCCTGCAAATTGTGGTCTTCACCCGTGAATATGAGTTTATTCTTTTGCAAAGTAGCTAATTGGGAAAGATCAAGGTTTCCTTGGATCATTTCATCCAGATCGAATTCTAAATCTACTGCATTTTCCCTCACTGGGAAGGGAATTATTCCTCGGCTTGATCCAGAACCTTCACTTTCTCCCTTAGACCCATTGACAAACCTAATCAAATCATCTAATTCTCAGGAATTTGTACCATTCTGTACTATAGGGTATAGGATACTATCCGTTCTCTGGGACTACTGTTAAGAAACACTCTGAGGTGAATTCAAATGGGCAAGTTAGAATTTTGCAATCTTTGAGTGAACTCTCCTACAGGAGTAAATCATGTCTGATGCTGCAAAGCAAACATTGGGTGTATTTACCTGAGTTTGAACTAAAGGAGTTTATACCATTCCTGGGACCCCAGGAGCCTTATCTGATATTTTAACTCCAGCTGTCAAAGTATGTGTTGTGGTTCCTGCCACCTCTGATTCATACAAAGTCAGGAAAACATTCTGACATCTCTCTGCATGCTTGGAGGATTCATTTAAAGAATCACCAAGATTCTTTCTTTGCTAAAACTTCCTTACTCCTTTCTCATTGTGATGTCCAAGATACAGAACTTCCTTCTGGCAATACTGCAGCTTACTCTGCACCACTTTATGCCAATTCTTTATGTATTCAGCAATGCAATGGTGTCTCGTTTACAAGCTACCTGAGTGTCTGATGCCACCAACAGGTTATCAATGTACTGAATTAGGACAGAGTTACAGGCCATGATCAAATACTTAAGATTTTTTTGCAAAGATCTGATTAAAGATTAAGAGGCTTTTGGTATACCCTGTAGAACTCAGCAGCATTCCAAAACATTGTTCTGGAACCGAAAGGCTAAGAGGTACTGACTGTTCTTATCCAAAGCAGCAGAGAAAAATGCCTGACACAAATCAATGACAGTAAACCACTCCGCCTCACATGGAATTTTAAACAAAATCACAGCTGGATTCAGTACCGCAGGACAACAGGGAACAATCTTTCACAGGTTCTGCACTATGCAGTGTCTAGTGATAGGCTTCTGCAAGCCCACAATGGGTGAATTACTTGGACTCCCCATTATTTCCTTCAGAATGCATCTTTGTATCACTGGAGTAATTCCAGCAATTGTTTCAGGGGTCAGATTATACAGTGGGATTCTTGAGTACTCACCATTAGGCCTGGGTGCAGAATTCGGTCACTTTGTGCTATGCGGAGTAGAGTGGAGTTCTTAAACTCCACCTTACTGCATGATGAGGAGTTTGTTCGCATATACAATTTTTTTTTTGTACCGCTTGCTTGTGAATGCAACAATACTTTTGAGCTGTTAAAGAGCACAGGCAAGACTGTCGCAGATGGAAGCAGTGCGTTCCCTTGCACTGTTTCCATCTGCGACAGTGGGCAAAACAGTACCCCTTGGAAGCGCAAATGCATTCTGAAGTAGATTTTCTAGTCAAGCTGCTTCTAAATCTAGTCAAAAAGATATTTATGACTGGAAGTTCTTGTCCAATGGACTCCTTAAGTTGTTTTTGAGTGTGAGAAGTCTTTTTTTCAAACAGGAAGTGCCCCTGAGACTCCAACTACCTTTTCCTGTCCAGCATGCTCCTCCCAATGTCTCGTCCGACTCCTGATCACTTTTCAGTTGGATTTTGAGGTGTAAGGATCACTCTCTTTGTATTTTGGATATATCTTTGGATTTAACAACTTTGATGGTCATTATGACATTGGCGGTGACTGTTAAAGTGACGGTAATACCGCCAACAGGCTGGTGGTGGTTACGGTCAAAGGATGACCATGATGGTGATCCATCCCATAGACAGCCAATGTACCACACTAACTGCCAGGGCATTAACACCACTGACCACAGTGGTAGCCATCAACAGCCAGGTGGAAGACAAAGGCCCGCCCACCATAATATGACATAGCAAACCTCCAGGATTTCTGGGGGGGTACCAATGCCATCAAAAGCCTGGCTGAAACCAAACACAGAAAACAAAAGACTCACCAACAAGCACACAGAGGACTCCGCCGCCACCATGGAAACGGAACTTCAAGTCTTTCTGATGTTCTTCTATGCCATGGCTCTCCTGGAACACCAATGCCGATGAAGATGACAACGGTGAGTACAGTGACCTAGCACACAAGGGAGGGAGGGAGAAAAAGGAGAGTGACACTCACGTGTACAACACACACCATTCACACACACCATACACAGAACCAGCTGCAGGTTTAAACCAATGTCACAGGGCACATGTCAAAATGGAACAAGGACCATAATGATTATCAACGAACACTCTAATCTGATGTCAACAGCCACCATATTGTCCATTCAAATATAAATGCAGGCAACGATGCCCAGAGTGGCACAGTCCAAGGCCCAACTTGACTCCTGACACACTCCGGAATCCACTGTTCATGGGTATCATGTTGGAAATAGGCAGGCACCTCAGTGGGGAGATGGGTGGGGTGAGGGGCACCTCAGCTGAAGTGGGGGCTCCATGCCCATCTGTCTTTGGTGGTAAGTGCAAGGCCACAGTCTCAGAAGTGAGGAACTTGCCCACTGGTTCTGGAGGGGGCTCCATGCCCATCTGCCTTTGGTGGGGAGTGCAAGGCCACAGTCTCTGAAGTGGGAAACCTGCCCACTGGTTCTGGAAGGGGCTCCATGTTCAACAGGCCCTGGAGGGTAGCCTACATGCCCTCTGCTGGAGGTGAGGGCTCTTGTGCCTCAGCTGGAGGTGAGGGCTGCTGTGTCTGTGCTGGAGGTGAGGGCTCTTGTGCCTCAGCTGGAGATGAGGTCTGCTGTGCCTGTGCTGGAGGTGGGGGCTCCTTGCCCTCTGCTGGTGGAGTGAGCCTCTTGTCTTTCATTGGTGGTTGAGTGGGAACCTTCCCTCTCATTGGTGGTTGAGTGAGAACATTTACTTTCATTGGTGGTTGAGTGGGAACCTTCCCTTTCCTTGCTGGTGGAGGGGGATCTTTGGCAATCTCTGGTGGTGGAGACAGATCCATGTGTCCCCTCTTGTGACGGGTCCCCTTGGTCTTTGACATGTCACTTTTGTCCTTGCCTCCAGGACTAGGAGTTACCTCCACTGTCCCCATCTCCTGTTCCTTGCTTTTCACCACCCTAGCCCTCCCTTTCTGAGTTGGAGGTGTGCTCTCAGTAGGAGTGGCAGTCATCACACTCTGTGGCCCCTTTGTGCCAACAGCTGGTGATTTGATGGGAGTAGTGGCAGACTATTTGGCTGAGGTTCTGGGCTGGGTCCTTGGGAACCTGCTCTTATGGGCAGGACAGGGGGATGGATGGGTAGGGAAGAGGTCAAGACATATAAGTAAAAGCTTCTTAGAGGAGTTGGGGTGGGATGTGTATGGAGGGATGGGAGTGGCGGTTGAGGGAGTGGTTGTCTGAGGTGTACGTCTGCTGGACTTGGGTGCAGGTGCATGGACAGTGTGCATGTCTGAGGTGGATGGCTGTTGGGTGTCTGACTGAATGTGTTTATGTCCCATGGGAGTGCAGACAAGGTGGGAGAGGACAAAGGGGATGCGTGGATGGATGTTGTGGAGGTGTGTGCAAGTGAGGTGTGCGTGCAGCTTGATGTGGTGATGGTTTTAGTGGCTGTTGATGCAGTACATGCAGGTGTGAGTGTGGATGTGACTGTGAGGGAGGAGGAGGAGGAGGAGGAGGAATGGGAGACAGTGGAGGCAGTGGATGTGGTTGTGTGTGCAACTGTCTGTTGTTTGTGTGAGTGCTTGTGGCCTGAAGTATGCGGCCTATGTTTGGCTGTGCTGCTCTTGTCTGATGTTTTGTGTGCATGCTTGTCTGTATCTGTGCGTGGGATGAGATGGGGTTGAGGAAACTGGGACTGGAAAGTGGTAGTTGGAGGAGGGGCGGTAGGAACAGGGACACTGGCTGTCATCAAAGAGAAGGCCAGAGCCTGAAATGATCTCTGTAGGGCTGCCAACCCACCGTGGATGCACTACAGGAATGCATTGGATTGCTGCATCTGGGATACCAGCGCCTAGATGGCATTCACAATGGTAGACTGCCCTACAGAGATGGATCTCAGGAGGTCAACAGCTTCCTCACTGAGGCCAGCAGGGCTCACTGGGACAGGGCCAGAGGTGCCTGGGGTGAAGGAGATGCCCACCCTCCTGGGTGAACAGGCACGGGCAACTCGGTGGGGGGCTACTGGGAGGGCGGTGCTGGTACAGGGGGTGGCAGCTGTACCTGTAGGTGGGCTGGTTCCAGAGGTGTTCGCCACCATCAGGGAGCTTCCATCGGAAGAGGAATCAGAGTCAGTGTAGTCACCTCCTGTCTCCGCCTTGGTACTCCCCTTGCCCTCGTCCCACTAGTCCCCTAGGGATTGGTGGACTCTGCCTCCTGGTTCCTGTGGGATGCAGCTCCTTCAGCTGCCGGTGCCCGTGCACCTCCGCCAGATGATGGTAATGCACACATAGACAGGATGACAGAAGAAAATAGGGGTGGAGAGAGAAAGTTAGCACGGGGTCAATTACAGCACCAACACCACAGTTGGCATACATATTACCATCACACAGGGATCAGGATTGTGCATTATGCATCACACTGGCATTTCATTGGCTAGGTGCCACAGCAAGATGAGAGCCAACCCCTGCCAACTGCACCCCTCCTGAGACCCACTAAGCCCTGTCTGACATGGAATGCAGCCTAGCTAGGTTACTAGATTTTGCTATACACCCATTTATCTTGAGCCTCAATCACACAGCAAAATATCTGAGCTTGCATTCAGGGGCACCCACTAACTGAAACCCACCACCAGGATCCCATGCCACCCAACAATAATTGTTATCATGCTCACTGAACTCACCCCCTTGTGGTTGCTGTGCTGCCCTCAAGCGACCATCCAGCTCTGGGTAGTCCACCATCAGTACGTGGGCCATCAGGGGGGTCAGGTTCCAACGGGCACCCTGCCCTCGTTGGGAGGCCATACCAAGCTGGGCATCCGCGGTCTTCCGGGCCCAGCATCTCAGGTTCTTCCACCTTTTCCTTCAGTGGGTGCTCCACCTGCTATAGACCTGCAGGGTCTGCATGTCCTTGGCGATGGCATGCCACAATCCCTTCTTCTGTTTGGTGCTGACCTGCATAGGCAACACAGACAGGAGGACACCATTAACCATACAACGCAGCTTGTCACACATGTGGCCTGCACATACCATTTCCATCTCTTTTGGCACAAACATCACCCACCAAGTTCACTACCACCATCCACCCTTGTCACATGCATCGTGCCCATGGTGTACTCACCAGTTGGTCTGGAGGCCTACAGAGCTATCCATACAGGGGTAGGACCCCATCCACCAAGCTCTCTAACTTCTCCAAAGTGAAGGCAGTGGCCCTTTCCCCGGTCACACGGGCCATGGCAGGATCCAGACACAGGTCACAGCAGCATACACAGTGGAGGTGTTGTCCTGTGGAAAGTCAGGAATCAAGTGAGGTTTTTATACAGAAAATGGTGGTCACGTCCGCTGCGGTGTACACCGTCACCACCACCGATGATCACCATTGGCCACTGTACTCCATAGAGCCACATTTTAACCAACGGTGGTGCAAGACTGCCTTGGTGTCTTGGTGCCTTGGTGTCTTGGTGCAAGACTGCCTTCCACAATGACACCCAACTCCGACAGAGTTACTTCACTTCCACCTGTCCATACTTCCAGGGCAGGCAGTCGCCATTTTATGGTGATGGACAACATTCAGAAATTAGAAACTGCAGCTTTGCTGTAAATTGTACATACAGTGCCATTTATGTATGTGCTCTATGTACACGGAGGTGGTGGTTCCTTTGTTCAATTTGTGACACCCTACTCACTCTTGTGTCCCTTAGATACCTACCACTGTGAAGGAATAGGAGGAGACAAGACCCCGTGTACAGACCCCTTGTGGGCTTGGCTACAATGGAGGACAGGCACATAATACTCACCTATAGACTGGAGAGGGCCACAATCACAGAGCTGTGTGCACAATTGGAGCCTGATCTGATATCAGCTATCCTTCATCCCACTGGGATCCCCCCTCTTGTGCAAGTTCTATCCGTGCTCCATTTCCTGGCAACTGGTTCTTTCCAAGCCAATGTTCTCAATTGTGCTGGCAAGGGTTTTGTTTGGCTTGCTCAAACACATGTGCAGCTGCATATCTTTCCCCCAAGTGGAAGATTTGACCACTGTGAAGGCAGGATTCTATGTCATGGGACATATACCAAATATTATTGGGGCGACTGACTGAACATATATTGCATTTGTCCCTTCCTGGCACAATGAACAGGTGTTCAGGAATCGGAAGAGTTTAAACTCACTTTTTAGATTTAATATGATCCATTTTAGAGTGGCGTTCCCTATAAAATGTGTGTGGGAAAAAACACTACTGCCATGCCCTTGCGATAATTCTTCGAAACAAAGTACTTGCCATTTTATTTTATTCTGTAAACTTTACTCAGTTCCCAGGAAATCCTTCCTATTACCCATTTTGCGTAACTTGCACACTTCTTCCTACAAAGACGGATTGACTGGCATCCAAAGCCTCTCATCCAAACAAATGTGCATTTCTATTCTTAGTTTTATTAAATCTGCTATCACTATTAGAAACCGATATGAACTGGTAATGTGACCATTTATTAAGAGAAATTAGGAATTGTCTTATTACTATATTGTCCTATTATTATATATGTTTTTATAAGTATTTATTATCTTATACTGTTTTAGTAAGCTTGGGCGGTAAACTTAGATTTAATAGATTTGCTTTTGACGTATGCAATAAGTACTGTATTTTATGATGACTTTTATGTATGCATGTGCACTTTTATGGCAAATCGCCGAATAAAGTTATTTTGACTGACTGACTGACACTCAATGTGCAAATCTTTCTGATGTCATCCCTTGTTCGTGGATGCTGTCACACAGAGTTCACCCGTCCACAATTCTACGCCAGAGCTCCATCTTCCTTGCAATGGATATTTGCTGGACCTCTGCTCCAAACAGCTGTGGCTCTACCCTGAAAATGTCCTCCACCATGACCTGCAACTCCTCATCAGGGGGTGCCTTTCTGGAGACATGTGTGTTGTGTCATGTATGTTGTGCAGTGGGTGTTGACCAATTTGGTTGGGTGTGGGGTGCGTGGTTATCATGCAATAGAAGTCATATTCACCAGGGATAAATCACATTCATCTTGGATGAAACTAATAGCAGAGTGCCTGAATGGCTGCATCCCTTAGGTCTCTTAATTGGATTTGTTGCCATGAACAATGACAGTAACATAGTCATGGCCATGTCAGACAGTGGCTATTTCGGGGTACTGTGTTTGGCACACTGTGTCAACCTGGTTGTTCAAGAATTTCTCAAGAAGGAAGACATATCAACATACTGACCTCCTGCTGAAGAATCTGCTGTCATTTCAGCCATTCTTT
The DNA here is from genome assembly GCF_031143425.1 of Pleurodeles waltl. Lineage (NCBI taxonomy): Eukaryota > Metazoa > Chordata > Amphibia > Caudata > Salamandridae > Pleurodeles > Pleurodeles waltl. The sequence continues at coordinate 253,592,287 of NC_090438.1, read as the reverse complement.
TAAAGCCCCAAAGCAGTTGCAGAATATTCAAAGTGCTAATAGAGTAGCAGTTCAAGCTCTGATACAGAAGGTGCCAACACATTGGAACTCTACCTATTATATGTTGCAACATTTGTTTGAATAGGACAGACAGATCAATGACTGTGTCATTCAAAGAGGAGCTGATTGGAAAGCCATGACCATGGATTAAGACAAATGGGGCCTAGTTAAATGTTTGGCTCAGGTGTTGCTTTTTGAGGTTTTCACCTGGGAAGTTAGCAAGGAGGACAGTACAATGGGCTAAGCTATCCCATTGTTATTTCTGCTCCAGGAGAATGTGTCTGAAAAGGTTGCACTCAGAGTTGTGAACAAAAACACAGAAGCGCATGCCTTGGTTGAGAGCCTAAGCTATTGCTTAACTTGTAATGCAAGGCTGCAAAATGACATTATCTCTTCCAAAGAGTACATCTGTGCCACCCTACTTGATCCATGCTACAAAAAGATTCTTCCCACTTTCATTAGTTTTTCTGAAGGGGATGATTCAAAATACAAGAGGTGAATTGTTGAGCAAGCAGTTGAATGGGAAGAGGAACGGTTGGAACTTAGATTCCTTCTCGACAGGTCTGGGGTGCTGCCTTCAACTTCCAGAGAGGGCAGGCTTGTTTCACAGCATACAACACCAGCAAGAAGAAAACTAGCAACAACAGCAACAGCAACAGAAGCATTGGACCCAACCTGTGCAGTGGCTTGGTTTCAAGTGGCAGGTCTTAAGTCCAATACAGAGGTGAAGGCAAAAGTGTGCGAGCATGTGGCAGCACTAATGACCATTCAGAGAATGTTCCAGGAGAACCTAGACATCCCAAAAGAGGTGTATGTGGATTAAAACCCATTAGTGTTTTGGTAGAGGAAGATGCTCCAATGGCCACAGCTCAGTAGGCTGGCAATAAAGTATCTGGCTTCTCCTGTAAGACAATGTGTCTGCTGAACATGTGAAGCTGATGCATTTGTTGCAGTGAGAATGACCAGTCTGTAACCTCAAAACATGGAGAAATGAACTATGTATGAAGTGACCCAGCTTTTTTATACTGCCTGATTACACCGTTCCCAAAATACCACAGGAGGAGGAAGGGGATGATTGGTTAGAATAAAGTGTGTTAGCTGATCAACTTCTGTGTGAACCACCTGAGTTTGAGGACAAACTCTACTTCCCAGGCTGAGTATGCCAGGGCCATCATATAACTTTTTTATTATTTCTCTTTGAGGTTCTTACTTCATGTGCAAAAACAAAAAAATAGCTAGTGGAACATTGTGTTTGTGTCAGATTTATGCTGCCCCACCATTTTTAATCACACTAATATATATGTGCAGATTGGAGTTGGACCCGTCTGCAGTGAAGAAGCCCCCCCCACATTCCCTTCAGGATATTGGAGATAATGCCTGCCTCCCTCAAGTGACATTGCCTATCCTTTTTACCCTCACATGCCATCGCCTATCCTTTTTTTACATCGCCTAGCAGGGCTGCCACAAAAGATCATTGATGGAAAGACTGTCAGTTCCAACGCCAAATTCCAAGGTGTTACTACCATAAAAAAAAGATAATATTTTGTACCATCAACTACGGTGCTTGCATTGGAAGAGGTAACTATTAACTATTGCGCCAATGAGTAGTGATATATTGAGTGACTATGAGTGATGATTGATGATGTATGTGGTGGGTGGCTGGCAGTGAGGGAATATTTGTAATATTTGTGGGACTGATGGGAGATCAATATTTCCTGAAAGTGTTTGGCCTTTCAAACTAAGCAAAAAAAAATCTGCAGGGTCAACTCTTTTTTTCTGGCTCCTTGGAGACCAGACCAGTCACTTTAGTTAACAAACACAAATCTACAAAAAATACTCCAATTCTGTTTCTCTGTTTGTGCTTCAACAGCAGTGCACTATGCAGGTCTACTACAATTGGGGAAAGAGACACAGTTACTCAGAATCAGGAGGAAGAAGGTGGATGAAGGACTCATAGTGGGACTACCTCAACAGCTAGAAGGAGAAAGTTATTGATTTCAAAGTGAAAAGATGATGATGGCAAAGACTCTGAGGCCTAGTACTCAATCAGCTCTGGGGACTGAAGAGAGGTGCATTGATTTGGGAAATGCTGCTGGGTGTGTGTTTGCGGCATTGCTGCCTCAAAGTGTGAAACTCCTCTTAATGGTCTTGGTCTGCCTCTGAGTCTTCTTGATACACTGCAGACTCCTCATGAAGCTTAGCGTGCTCTCTTTTGTCCTTTTCCTTTACTCTTTAATACAGTTACTGTTTTTTTAATACTCAGGCCTCCTCCTAGTCCACTCCTCTTCGGCACAAAACTTGGTGATGCACTGCCCAATATGGAAATACAGTTTAATTTTCCTTTTAGCAATCATAATTTTTAGACCTGGGTGGATTAATTTCAATCTTTTATCATTTATATTTTTTAAACCTAGAAGACATAACATTTAGAGATATACCATCTTGGGTCTCTCTGGGGCAGAAGGACTGCTTGTAATGTATTTAAAGGGAACTTTCATACTTTTCTCTTCATCGTTTCCTTCCACAATAGATTGATGACGGTGTGCTGCTCAGCACCCTGTTGAATACTGTTGAGGTTTCTTTTGTGTAGTGTTTCTCTTTGTCACACTTTTTCCCAAATCCCTTTTCCTATCTATTTATTGAGCGCCTACCTGTCTCCCCCCAGGCTGTGTGATCTAATGAAGTGTAGCTTAATTTTATACCATAAATGGATTACACAATTGTTGTGACGGATGTGTTGAATGAGACACCAACTCACTGCATGACCTTCTATTACCTGGGCAATATTCCACACCGGCCCATTCAACAACATAATTAATGCCTGGTGTTGCGTAACAGCTTAACTTTGTCCAGCCACTCCTGACTCTGAGCATCGGACTAGAGAATTTCATTTCCTAATTTTAGGATTAATACTAGCTCCTCAATGCTCTGAAGAAGTTGACATTGTTAGTTTTTTTTCATCATACTAGGTCTTCTTGTGTTTCAAATAGTGTTATTGTGGTAGTCTGGTCCCATTCTTCCTAATGTTATGCTATAATAATATATGACCCACTAACTCTCTGTTTTCTTTCAATACAGATGACAGTGATTAATAACCCTTTGGGAAAACTGTGCTGTAAGAAGACTGAGGTATCAGCCCTTGCTTCATCTAGTCAGGTAAGAGAAGAACTAGGGTTTGAAGTTGTTTAGTTAGTAATTAACTTCTAATGAAGAAGATGTAGTTTGTGTGTATCTAGCTTTTTGCAGGCAAAATACGCTATGGTAGTCATCCCCTAGAGGTCAATATAGTTCTAATAGAGTAGCAGCTGGTGGTCAGTGCCTCCTCCTCCCCAGCCCTTCCTGGACCCGCTTCGGTGTTGCCCCTTTCCTTGCCCTTGGGAGCTGATGTGAGAACTAAAGAAAATTAAAAATAGAATAGTAGTACAGTGAATGTCCATACAATTATTAGAACAGGCAAATGCAGTAACACTGTACTTATCTAAATCAGATCACCTATGGTACTAGTATCTATTATCGTTGAGTTGGCTATATTAATCCTAAAATCCATATCCCGAATTTCCTTAACAAAAACTACATTTGGAACTAATGCATTGCAATAAATGAACATTGATTCTATTCTCATTGCTCAACCCCCTTGACGAAGCAAATCAGTCTCCTGTTTTTGCAATGCATAGATGGATACTACTACTACACATCACTGTGAAATTGCTTGGGACTGTACAAGCTACATAAAAGTCACAGAGAATGCTAACTCACTGATATCACTAATTCACTATGATGACAGGAGGTCAGAGGAGTCTACATTGCAATGTATTTCTAAATAATGAGTCAAATCGAGCACCAACAAGTACAAATAGGTAGCACTGAGCACCTGTCTAGCCCAAACTGAATCACATAATAATATTCTTATTGTAAACTAAATGTAAATCACCTCTGAATGTGAGCAGCATGCTATTAAGTAAAAAATATTACCATTGTAGAACACAACCGCAACAAATAATATCAATAATATTCATCGAGCTCTGGCATCTCAATGCCTAGTAGGTGGAGCAGGTCCTGCTCCTGGACAAGGATATCAGCCCAGCGATGCGTCAGCTGCTGGGTGGTGTGCTGGACCTGGCTATTGCAACACATACACATGTGCACTCTCTCCAAATGCAGCCAATATTCTCCCAAGGGGTACCCATAGCCAGGACTGCCACCTGCTGCCAGCATGGAGGGGAGGTGGGGCTGCACATAAATAACTAGTGTTACCACCTCCACCTCACAAATGATTGTCCGGGGTGGCATCCCTCAGCAAGGTAAGCGGCTGCTCGGGGAGGGCTGGCATTACTGCTTCCCTGGTCGCTGCACTACTCTGCCATAGAAAAAAAGCAGGAAAAGGAAGGAAGGATGAAATAAGGAAGTAAAGGGAAAAATAAACAAAAATATAAAATGTTATGAAAAAAGCACAAAAATGGAAATAAACATAAAATACACAGACACAAAAACACACACTAATATAATAAATACAAATGAGGGGTAGATTAATTAGGATGACAGAGGATTGAAAAGATCGGGAACAGATTTAAACAAAAAAGTCTCAGCACAATGGCCAGAGTAAGAAAACAAGATGGTTATGCCCATGTGAACTGTGTGGTGCCATTCGAACAAGATTTGGAACTCAAGAATAGGGAAACTCCATCTACCTGCAAAACTCCATGTAGCGTGAAGGAGGTTTTTTTACCACTTCATGGAGTTCCACATAGAGCAACTCTGCAATCTCTGCCTAGGCCAACTCAACATTTGGCTTTGCTTTTTTTTTTGTCCTCATACACCTCACAGGTTTGTCACACCTTTATTCTGCCGCGAAGCAAAAGTGGACACACCGCACAAGGAGGCTCCCTTGTCATCAGTTCAGCCTTCCTAGGGGGTTACCCCGGGTAGCTGTCATGGATGAAAAGAGGGATTTTAAATCATAGGACCATACACCTCTAGAGAGGGGGACCATTGCAAGTGGGGAGCCCATAGCTTCCTTTTCTTCAGCCTCTGCTCAGGACCTCCCACCTTCAGATCCAATATGGCAGTCTTCAAAAGCATCTCAAGCCAACTCCTATATTCAGGGGGGGTTGCCATCACCCATTTCAAGCAAATCTCCCTTCTAGCCAGTAGAATAGCGAAGAACAGCAGACCCCTACTGTTTCTCGACCACCCAACCGAATCATTGGGTTTACCGAAAATAATGAGAGGGAGATTTGCAATAACTTCCTTCCCTATAATCTGCAACAGTGCTCCCACCACCTCAGTCCAAAAAGCAGCGACTCCTGGACACTCCATAAACATGTGTACGTCTGTGGCATTTGGAACTCCACATTTAACACAATGCACCACTTCCCCTTTTTTTACTTTAGTTAATTTTGCTGGGGTGATACAAGCTCTGTGTATCACATACAGATGGTTCTTCCTCAAGGGGGCAGGCTTGACTGTCTCGAAGCACATTCTCATGGATTCTTGCCATCCTAACTGCGCTGTTTCTTTCATCATAAATCCTTGCCATAACTGCTCTGGCAATTTAAAGTCACCATCAATCAACTCAAGGATCTGCCAATACAACCTTGCAACATTACTACAGTTGGGGGAGCCATTAAAAAAATCTTCTGCTAAGGGGTTTTCTCCCTGCTGGCTTCATCGAATAGACTGTACCCAGGATTCCAGTTGAATATATTTAAACCTAGACAGGGTTCCCCCTGTACTTTCTCTCAGTTCGTCCCAGGGAAGTAATCCCGTCTCTTGTAAAAGATCTCCCCAGTATTCCAAGCCGTCTTCCCTTATTGGTTTAGACAAGGCATATTTCAAACACTCTGGAGTACCCGGAGAATCGGTGATTATAATAATCTTAATATAGTATTTCATCTGGTGCCAACACCTTGCTGCATCTCTCAGTAATTTTAATCTTATTTTCTTAAAGAATTTTGGATCACCATATTTAAAAAGAAAGTGGTTTGCTGCCCCCTGAATGGGCTGGGAGGGCAGTTGACAGATCTGCAGTGAACCCCATCAAGTCATCTGCATAAAGTGCTACTTTCCTCTCCCACTGTTCCCAATTAAAAGGCACTATTTCAGGATGCTGTCTTATTCTTTTAGCGAAAGGCTCGATGTATAAATCTAACAAAAGTGGAGATAATGGACATCCCTGCCTAGTACCTCTCGATATCCTAAAGGGGTTTGTCAGTTTCCGATTGATTAAAATTCTGGCAGAAGGGTCATGATAGATCCGTTTAATAGCTCTAAAAAAAATATTGCCCAAATTGTGACTCCTGAAAATCAAGGCTAAGTAACCCCAATTAACCCTATCAAAGGCTTTCGAGGCATTCAAAGCTATAACCCCCAGAGGGATCTTATAGACAGTTGCCACATCAATTGCCCCGATTAGACTATGCGTAAGCTCATGTAAATACCTGCCTTTAACAAAGCCCTTCTGATCTACAATAATCAAATCCTTAACCACAACATTTAATCTATCCACTGAGATCTTTGCAAAGAACTTATAATCCGAGTTTAACAGTGAAATGGGTCTGTATGACTTACATCTAAACGGATCTTTACCCGGTTTCAAAATCTGTGAAATGACTGCCTCATTCCAGGAAGCCAGAATGGGGGAGTCCATTGCAAAGACCTCAGAAAACAATCTTAACAAAAAAGGCACTAATGCCTGCTCCAAAACTTTATACACTTCGGGCCATATTTATACTTTTTGACACAAAGCTGCGCCGTCGCAGTTTTGCGTCAAAACAATTACCGCCGGATAACGCCATTTCGATGCGCTGTGAGGGCGTCAAATTTATACTTTGACGCACAGCGGCGCAACCAACAGGTGGGAGTCATTATTTTGTGACGCACACAGCGGCGTCAAGTCATAAAGGAAACCAACGTTAACGCGACGCAAATGACTGTGGGTCGATTTACGACAGCGCAACCCGGAAAGCGCCGTAAATTTTGACGCAATAGCGTCAAATTCACCCGCGAACACTGCCCTTTCAGCAGAGGAGAGCCAAAATGGATCCCAGATGCCACAACAGACCCCAGGAAGATGACAGCAGACCAGGAACCAGCCAGGATAATCCATACAGGAACCAGGACATTTTTAGAAAAAAAAGAAAGTGTCGCTTCAGTGCAGAGGAGCAGGAAATCCTGGTTAAAGAGGTGACGGAACACCAGCACCAACTGTTCATCACCTCTAAGTTGCCAATCAGCAGGAGAGAGGCCATATGGCAACAAATTGTGGACAAGATCAACAGTGTGGCTGAAGAACGCAGAACAGTCACCGAGTGTAAGAAACGCTGTCATGACTGCAAACGTAGGAGAAAGGAAAAAATGGCCATGAACAGGAAGGCAGCACTGCAGACTGGAGGGGGGAGTCCAGCACAACAGGAGGCCCTGGACCACATAGAGGAGATGGTCGCAGCCGTCATCCCTGAGGAGATCGTCACAGGGATTCAAGGACAGGACAGCACAGACTACCACGAGACAACGCACATGCAGGGTAAGTTACATGGGGAATTATAATGCAATGATGATAACTGCAACCGGGGGGGGAATACCTACTACACAATGCATGTAAGTCTGAATATATATGAAGTGGCATGGGTAAAGGTGCACAGCAGGGGGGCATGGCCAGCACAGACAGAAGCTGGGGCACGACAAAATACAGCACCAACAAAAGTCCCATGGGGGCATCCTGTCATGACAACAATGGAGCTAAGGGAAAGCAGCGACAGGTGGGAAGGCCTCTACGTCAAACTTACATCCAGGCACTCGTCAGTCAAAATGTATCCTACATCAACTATGTTCCCATCAGTAATCCAGTAGCCAAAACAACAACTGCAATGTAACTGCGACAACAGTTGACAATAACACCTCTGATCTCTGTGCAGCTATAGTAGCAAATGGCAGGAACCTCCCCATGGAACATACCTACCTAAATTAGGGGGTGAGGATGACATCTGCAACTAGTTCTCGAAATAAGACAAAGGCACCAGTACACTCAAATGCCAATGCCCATAGTAGACACATACATCAGCCAAAGTAAACAGCAATAGGAGCCACACAGCACTAAGGACACACACATGCTGCATACGTCAGTGTCCCTCACGTGCCTGGCTAACAAGGCAACATCACTAATGTCATACTGCTCAGACAACAACATTGAGGATGGGACACATGCAACTGGTCACTGAAACACACCTGCATAGTCTGAGAACCAAATAGGACATTGATACGATAAACAGGGCAATCCAATTAAACACACATTACCCAACATCATCTATAAACATCAACAATGTTTACACCCATATCACATCCTAACATTGCCATGCATAGGATATGCCACTTAACAATAACATTTAGGTCAATGTGAATAAAAAGTTTTTGGGGCAGGTCCTGAGAGGCAAGTGTGCTGCCAGGGCAATCACAACACCCACAGCCAGTGAAAGTGTAATGTGGTAAGTTATACGTATCCTTTGCGCATTAGCTTCAGGCTTTAGGCCTTTGTGCACTTTGCCCTGAATGTATTTATTCATTTGCTGACAGCTTAGAGCCTCTGTGCACTTTGGACTAAATGCTTCTTATTAGGCTTCGTACTGTTATATTTCAAATAGCCAGTTCTACGGTCTTGTTTTTTTTTACATTTCACACTGTTTTGCCTACTTCAGCACTGGAGTTCTCCATAAGATATTCACTCTGTGCTTCAGTCAAGGATACAGTCTGGTACATTGTCGATAGACGTGGTAGGAGTTTCAATTTGGCATTCCTGCGTAGGGATATTTTGTGATCACGCTGACATGTTATTTATAAAATCACTTCCTTGTCCCAATACACGCAAGAGGAAGTTTCCGAACAGAGAACCACAACTAGACGCTGCCTGCCTTGTTGCAGATGCTGAACCAGATCACAGGCCTTTGCTCAGGTATGAGGGCTGATGTCTCCCCAGTGATTCAGAAAGGCAAGCTAGAAGCTTAACATGCTGTGCTCTAAATAGAACAAGCAGAGGGAGAGTACAAACTGTTAGGCACCATGATAGCTTTGTTCTAATGTTTTTCTCTCCTGGTGACTATTTCAATTCTACCATGTCGTATTGTTTGGGTTATTGCGCCTCACGCCTTATTATCTAAAATTCAGTTGTTTTATGAAATCATCATATAAAACAAATACTGTCTTTGTCATTTGTATATGAGATCATACTGGAAATGAGAGAGTTGGTTTGGATCTGAGTGACCACGACTTCCCTGAGAAGTTCCAAAGATGTCATGCGCTCGGCTGCCTAATCATTTCTTTGCCGTGGGAGACATGAGGTACTACTAGTTAGCCAGAGCACAAACAAAAAAAAATAGGGTGACAGAGTTATTTACAAGTGGGTCAGACTCAGTCCCCCACACCGTTAGCTATCCTGCTGCCTAGAAATCCAGTAGTCTCATTTAGGATAATGAGAGCCCACGCGACAAAATGTCTCTCCATACGAATAGATATACACGGAGGGTCGAGTAGGGCAAAAAGATGTCTCTTCCCTAATTGGTACAAAGCAACACCTAGAGGCAATTAGGCAGACAAGTCTGATAACTCTATATCATACATGTGACACACAGGTGGGCCCTCGGCCTATAACAATGCCCATATGAAGGACAGCAGATACCAATACCAAACCAGAGCACAAATTAAAGTCATCAAAAGGCTTGCATGTTACGGCAAAATTGTCACTACACAGACACACTAATTGTACCCTGTTTCATTGCAGAGGAACATGGATCTCCTGCCGATATGCCTGTCCCTGATTTCCCTGATGACATGGATGACGAGCCCATAAACATTTCCCAGGAGACCATCCAACAGGTCCTTGAAACCCTCCAGACCCCACCTTCAGTCACAAGGAGGAGCAGAGAACAAGCAGCCATCACAGAAGACCCACCCACCACCCCAATTGTAATACCTGCCAGCTCCAACACAGCTGAGGACTCTGACGACACTGGCACCAGCTTTGAAAGAACTGTAGTTGGTGTACAGCGGGAGCTGGCCAAGGAGGTGCGGGTGGGGATGCAAAACATGGCAGCCAGCCTTGAGGGGTTGCGTTCGTGCATGACGTCATTTGCAGATCAGGCAGCTGCAATGCAAGCCCTAACATCTCTCTTGCAGGAACTTGCAAAAACACAGAAGGAAATCAGCACAGCTGTCATCCAGTTGACACAACACCTACAACTGCAATCCAGTCAACGTGTGCACGAATGCAACATTGAACCCCTCAGGGCCGACCTGGCTGCCTACCATCGTTATGTGGCTGCTATTCTCAAAAACCAGCAGGCCCTCCTTGCAGCAGTACTGCCCTTAAGAACTTCACAGGGACCAGCCCCCGGGATGTCTGACTCCACGTCTTCTAACACTGAGGTGTGTGTTGCCCCTTCACAACCAACAACAACAAGGACAAACCAGGCAAAACACAAATCAGAAGAAGAAGACATGGAATAGATCACATTCTCACGGAAGAGTAACCGGAAGCACTAGTCCCTGCACCATGGCCTACTTTGACCAAGGTCCTACGTTTTGTCAAATGCCAGTCTCACTACAACTACACTCAATGACTGTTCTGCTATCCACTGTATGACTTGTCACCATTGCCAGTGAATGTCTCTCTCCTACTATTTGCCAAATCCTGTCCCTCTGTACTGTCTGTGACATCACCCCAGCATGTCAGGAGCATCATCCACACCCCTTCTGTAGGATCACCATGTAAGAATGCACCAGAACGGACTCAGCAAACATGGACAATGGACATTTTGCACTACAGCACCTATCAATAAATAGCACTTGCGCACCTAATATGTCTCTGTGTTATTTTACACATCAACTGTGCAGTAGATAACTCAAAAGTGCCTGTGTGGCAACCATGTAGCTTGTCAATACAACTGTCCTGACATCATGTAGTCTGATACATCTGTGCAGTGACCAGGATTGCATCATAGCCTTACCATCCTGAGGAGATTAACTGATGAAGGGTCAAACCACACACAATCATGCTGGGTTGGACAGAATAATGCTCCATCTATAGCAATTCAAGTCAACTAATGGTGGCTGATAAATGTAGGCACCATGCAATACTAAAACATGAAATTATGCAGCAAAATCTAAGCAAACAAAAAAAAGAAAACACTGCATCAATCACCCTTTCTGAGTATACTTCCATGAAGGAAAGTCATGCTGAATTATTACACACATGTTCTAGGTCAGCAATGAAGGCAACAAGACAAGAGTGTTAACAACACCTCATCTACAAAGATCTCCCTGAACATCACACTGCAGTCCGACCTATTCAATTACCCACAATAACAAGTCTGGAAGCACACTTTGTGATGTTGAATACCTACTCATCAACACAAATCCTTGGTGATCGATGTAAACTACCAATGGTGGGTCTCCCAAATGGTGGATACTTACCAAGTTAGCACACGGGTAGCTGGCATGTTAAACCTCCATTTTCTGTGGTGGGTAGCATAGGACACTAATGTCATAGAAAAACATTCACCTACACTGATGTCAAGGCCATGATAAAGTGGCACTTAACGCATCATGCAAAGGGTTAACTATATGTTTATTCCTATTTATTCACACAAGAGGCAACTAAGGGAAAAGTCATACCTACACTTATCTAACCTGACTACTACTAACCCACAACTGTCCCTAACTAACCTAAGCTAAACTTACTCTACACATATAACGAAACAATCTAAACATCAACCCCCCACCCACCATTATGAGACAGGACACATGCAGGACAACACATGCTAACCTACACACATACTATACTATCCTAAACAATCATATATTTTTTTGGTGATTTTTTATATTTAAAAAAATAAATAAATTAACAAACATGAATCCCAACATTGCTAATTTATCCTTGGCTTTCATTTATTCTGTTTTGCTAAACCTACAGCAGCAGGCTCATGGAAGGCCATAGGGTATGAATCACTGTTAGCCATTCAATAATCCCATTTGCCCATTTGACGTTTGCCCTATTGATTATTTGGAGCAATCTGACATACCATTTTGCACTGATTTCTTTTTCGAACTCTCGGCGTTCCTCATGTGCTGATGACAAATAGGTTGTTGATGTATGTGGCCCTTTATGCATTACCTGGTTTAGTGGCATGTTACATTCTTCCTGCTAGGTTTGAACTGGGACACTACTGTGATCGGCTGCTTGCAAATATTTGGTTGATTGGATGACATATGTTTATATGTGTGGGCGAATGTAGATCCACTATCAACTGTCTGGGTGTATGTTGTCACTGTAACTTCAAGGTCTCCTCATGAGTTAGTGGCAGCTATTCTTGTTCCAATTGGTGATTGTTTGTAGCAAAAATTGAGAGAAGCCATTGAGGACATGGTCACGTACACATGGATGGTCCCACCCTGTCACTGAACACGTGTAATGAGACTTTCAAGTGAGCTACATTTTTGTGCTGAGTGAGACGACATTCTTCTTCAGCAATTTCAAACTAAAGGTGGGCAGAAATGAATAGGCCAAACCATGATGTGGTGTTTGTTATCTGTGTTTATTTACAATTGTGCAATAAGTGTTGATATAAGAAATTAAGAAAAGAAATTATTTACAAGCTGTTGGCGCCTACGCACTCCAGCAGCCGTGTTTGGTTGTTCCCCCTCCTGTTGCAGGCCAGCAGCCTCCTCTTCGTCGTCTTCAGGCATGTCTGGGTCTGGTTCAAGGAGGGGAATGTTCCTTTTTACACAAATATTGTGCAATGTGGCACAAGTGAGTATGATCCTACAGACCATCTCTGGGGAATATAGCAGGCTACCGCCAGTGATGTCAAGGCAGCGGAACCTTGACTTTAGGATTCCAAAGGTCCGCTCAACAATGCTGCGTGTCCTCTTATGGGCGTCGTTTTATGCCCGCTCAGCAGCAGTAGTCGGCTTCCCAAATGGTGTCATTAGCCAAGGCTGGATGCCATACCCCTGATCAGCTGAAAGAGAAACACAGAATGGGATCATGTAGATGTAGGAGGCACTCTTGTACAGACCTTTGATGGCAGTAGTTGTCTTGTGTTGTCTGTGACTCTTTTGTGTACTAATGTGACTACCTATACTTGTAGGAGAAAACTTTTGCATTGAGTTTTTTTCCTTGGCTGAGCAAGTGTTTGTTAGCTAACTGTTTGTTAGCAGTATGTATTTGGATTTTCAGTACAGTGTGCCCTCCCTAGCATTGTGACTTGTGATACAGGTGTCTGTGTGTCTTCACTGGGGGTGAGATGATAGTTCCAGGCAGAGTTAAAACATGAAAGTGTAGTTAACACGTTCATATGAAAGTACCCTGGACATCCCATACCTTAAGACTTATGCAATGTATTAATGTACAGGTTATTGTAACACTTACAAATTGCAAGGTGACATTTAGGCAACCATACTCATTAATGCCTTCACATTAAGCTGTAGAGTAAATTCCAATGTGTTACAGGTTCAATGGTGACTTCGGAAACATGGCTAGTGATGTCAGGACCTCAGTGTGTTCCTGGCTAGGTGTTGCTATTGTGGTGTATGTGTTGTGTGTTCTAGAGGGTTGCTGTGCAGTGTGTATATAAGTTGGATTTTTGTACTTGCCAACAAGTAGTCCATTGCCATACCGTCCATCCTGGAAGTGTTGGTTGATGGTAGAGTGACGGAAGATGAATGCGTCATGTACACTCCCAGGATATTTTGCCACAATGTTGCTGATCAATCCTTGGTGATCGACTATGGCCTGCACATTGATTGAATGTGTGTGCTTCCTGTTGCGGTAGAGGTGTTCTGTTGCAGCAGGTGGCACAAGGCGTACGTGTGTTCAGTCGATTGCACCAAGGACGTGTGGGAAGCCACTGATGGCGTAGAACCCCTGTTTTGTTTCCTGCTGCTTCTGCAGTGTGTTAGGGAAGCAGATGTGGAGGGGTGTCAGGCGAATGATGGCATCCAGTACTTTTGGCAGGAATGCGGAGAATGATGGTTGTGATATTCCACCAACCAGGGCACCAGTTGTCTGAAACGAGCCACTTGCCAGCAGGTGAAGTACGGCAAGCAGCTTTGTTTCTGTTGGTATGGTGTGGGGTGTCACCAAAGTGAGCTGCTGAATGGTCTGCCAGTTCAACCGGTACCTCTGTATGATGTTGTGTTCCCTGAGGCCATGCAGGGTTGTTCTTGGGCGGAATATCCTCTCCTGCCTTCTGCGCTGCCTTTGGGGTCCCTGCTGTTGTTGTTGTAGCTGCTGTTGTTGCTGTAGGGCTCTGCGTCGACGTGCACGCTGAATAAAAATCACCTCCATGTCTCCCTGTTGCTGCTCTGCTGCTCTGTTGTTTGTTCTGTGTGTTCTGATTAAATACAGGCGTGTTTGGCCCATTTTAACGCCTGCCCTGACTCAGGCATTACATTTTGACGCAAATCGGGTTTTGCGTCATTTTTTTGCTCCGCCTCCCGGCGAGAGTCATTTTTGCCCGGAAGCATAAATACTGCGCACAGCTGTTTGCGTCGTTTTTTGGACGGGAACGTCTACCCTGCATATCATTAACGCAGGGCGGGTTGCCGCATCCAGAAAATGGCGCACATTGCGGATTTTTCCCTTGCGCGGGTTCGGGCTTCAGGGTTTAAATATGGGGCAACGTTTGCGCTGATTGTGCGTCAAAATTTTTGACGCACATTCGGCGCAAACGGAGTATAAATATGCCCCTTCATTCGGGAGACCATCTGTGCCTAGCGCCTTCCCCCCCATACTACCCCTCAAGACAGCTATCATTTCACCTGAAGTGATAGGTCTATTCAACCAGCGCTGCTGCTCTAGGGATAAAGAAGGGAGAGTATCTTTCTCCAACCAAATTTGAGCGGCTGATTCCGAAACCATTATTTCCTCAGTATAGAGTTGGGAAAAGAATTGCAAAAAGGCCCTATTTATATTTCCACACTCACTAGTCCTCTGTCCTTGCGCTACCTCGACTTCCTTAATGCAGTTCCTCACTTGATCCCTTTTAACTTTCCACGCCAGAAGTTTCCCTGGACTCTCCCCATATTCAAAATGCACCCGCTTACTTGCCTCCCACCGCTTTGCAACCCTTGCTTGCAAAAGGGCTTCTAGTTGCTGATAGAGAGCATCCAACCTCTGCTGCCCTACCTGCTTCTCTTCTTTCTCCGTACTCTCCCATAGCTGTTCTCTACAGCACCTCATCTCTGTTTCCAAATACTCTTTTTATAGATGGCAATATTTATAAGTATCCCTCGAAGCACTGCCTTGCAGGAATCCCAAACCACATGAAATGCGGCAGTACCTAAATTCACTTTAAAAAACTCCTCAGTCTCTACACGTACCTTAACTCCCATATCTTCATCAAGCAATAAAGTACGGTCTAACGTCCACCTGCTCACCTCCCTATCTTTTAATATGTTCATTTTAAGTACTACCGCTCCATGATCTGATAAATGAGGGGGAAGATAAACTATATTTTCTACCGCATCGCGCCATGCTCAATCGACCAAAAAGTAATCAATACGCGAAGAATGGCTATATTTCTTGTTATTATATGAAAAAACCTGCTGAGGGCCTGCTCTATCCCTCCACCAATCATCAAGTGCCCTTTCCTTCATCATCCTTCTTAGAAACTGCTGGGACTTCGAGTTAACAGTCGATCTACTTTTGATTGATCTGTCTAGCTTATTGTCTAGAATTATATTGAAATCTCCTGCCATTTACACTGGCTCAGAGAAATCCAAAAGCTGACAAAACAACTTCTTGAGAGGCTCAATATCATCATTATTGGGGCCATAATATCCTACCAGAGTGATGTGCCTACCCAGTAGACTTGCTTTAATTCTTATCCATCTGCCAGTATTATTTGTATTGACCTTTAATACTACTGCATCACAATGATGCTTAAACAATATTGCAACCCCTCTAGTGTTAAAATCCTGTTCAGTACATACACATGAACGGATCCAATTCTGACTTCTAAACAAAGCTTTACATTCGTTCCCGGTTAAGTGCGTTTCTTGCAATATCAGAACCTGGGCGGAAAAATCCCTCAGATACTGTAAAATCATATCTCTTCTATCTCTCACCCTCAATCCATTTACATTCCAAGACAACATTTGAAGACTTTGATTACAGCCAACCCCTTGAGCTGCCTCCTTCTTATACATACCTTACGGTTTGTCTAAAATACTGAGGTGTAGAGGACTTCTGCTTTTATTTATTTTTTTCCCACTATTTTCTCCCACTTGCTCCCCATCCTGTGCTCTCCCAAACACCCCCCACCACCATGTCCCTCCTTACCTCCCTTGGCAAGCCCTCCCTTCATACGGATCAATCACCCAATTTAGAATCACCAATTGGTCATCCCTCGGTGGGCACAAATTATGTTTCAAAGCCTCCATCTTTAATGGTCTCCAGCAACTCATCCGCTGCTTTCCCCTCTCTTATATTATACATTTTATTATTATGCATGATCCTAAGAGTCTCCGGAAATCTCATCTGAACTACGGCACCCTGTTTCCTGAAATCCTCCATCCGCTTCCCCAGCTCCCACTGCCTGTTTATGGTAACGCTGGACAGATCAGACCTAACCTCAAAAGTGAAATTATCCCCTTTCAATGTTTTCTGTCTAAGTGCCAAAGTCAGGATTTTCTCCTTCAATTTATATGAATGAAAATTTATCAGAATCCTCCGAGGCTTAAGACTATTTGCCCTTCTCCTAAAAGGGTCCCTATGGATCCGCTGGATGTCCCTTGCTATTTCTTCTGGAGACTCTTATAATGAGAGCGAGACCTTAAAGAGAGAACTCAAAAACATTTTTTAATTCTCGCCTTCCACACCTTCAAATTGTTCCTCCTAGAGTTATTTTCCAACTGTTCCATCTTGTTCTGCAAGGACTGCTAATTTTCCTTTAAAGCAATTTGCGATTCCCTAAATAGGTAATTGCAAATAGGGAATACCTATTCACATGTATCATGCATTTCCTAAATGTGAATTTGGCATTTAGGAAATGCAATTACCACAAACTCAAGTTTGGTGGTAAGCATGTTCAATTTTTAAAAATGCATTATAAATGCATTTTTAAAAATGACATGTAGCACATAAATACCCCTTGGGCATGTGTGCACTTTACATGTCCACAAATATTTTTTGGGGTGCCATCAAAGTGGGTCTTAGACCACCAGCACCCTGGGGTTTGCATTACCTAACTTGTGAATTCCTAACAGGAATGCAAAACCATTCACACCTATGGGCCTACAGGCCCAAAGGGATGAATGGAGTCCCATTTCCTAATTGCGATTCAAAAATAGCGATTGCGACATTTAAGAAATCGTTATTACCGAATTGCAATTTTCATACATCCCATTTTGCATTTCTTAAGTAGCGATTTCTTAAAGAAAGCTATTTAGGAAATGCAAACCGGGATGATGATACATCTGGCCCCAAATCATCTAATTCTTGGGAATTTGTACCATTCTGTACTATAGGGTATAGGACACTATCCTTTCCCTGGGACTACT
Source organism: Pleurodeles waltl (assembly GCF_031143425.1). Classification (NCBI taxonomy): domain Eukaryota; kingdom Metazoa; phylum Chordata; class Amphibia; order Caudata; family Salamandridae; genus Pleurodeles; species Pleurodeles waltl. Next base: position 253,574,698 of record NC_090438.1, on the reverse strand, counting down.
GTTAATGACACTCTGACAAATGGACATGTTAGAATTTTGCAATCTTTGAGTGAACTATCCTACAGGAGCAAACCATGTCTGATTCATGGTTGATGCTGCAGAGGCAACATTAGGTGTATTTACCTGAGTTAGAACTGAAGGAGTTTCTACCATTATTGGGACCACACAATCATTATCTGAGACTGAACTCCAGCAGTACCTGTCAAAATATGTGTTGTGGTTCCTGCAACTCTGATTTATAGAAAGGGATTGCGGGACAAGTAGTGAATTAAACAACAATTGCATCTGGGGCATTGGGAACAGTGGAGTTAATAGGAGCGCCAATCCCTGAACGTTCTCCCATCAGGTTCAGACTCATGGTACAGTGCAGTGGCTATTCCAGAGTTTCCACCAGCAACTGCTTGTTTCCAAGCATCAAGTGCTTCAAACTGGGCAGGCCTAGGTGGTGGATTAATTTTGTACAATATTCTTTTCAAATTTTCAGTGATTATCAAATTAAATGTACCATAACACGGAAACATCAATGGACCTTGTTTCTTTGTGATCGTATGTAATTGACTCAGTCAAATACATGATTGAAGCCCCACATTTATGATCTTGCGTGCCTTCAGGTAGTACCTCTTCCCCTATCAAATAGGTATAATCACCATCTAATCACATTTCTTGTAGCCTTAAATAATTTCATTTTCTCAACAGTAATATCACAAGTCAATCTTCAATTTCAACCGGAAAATTATTTCTTCTCCATGATGAAAGCAACTAATAGAGCACCACGAATGCCAACCATTTAATCTCAGCACAGCACAATGTGAGGTCCTTTCCACTGCTTGCAGTATCTCACCCTCCTTTATAATTCTTTGTGAACGTTACAACACAAGCACAAAACAAATGCAAGTCAAATTCAACAACTTTATGTGCTCTGCTAAGGAATAAATAGTATTTAACCACAAAGGAAATGGTCTGGAGTGGCACCTTCCAGTCCACTCTTACTTACACTTGAAAGAAACTTCTACCAGAGAATCACCTGTATTAGTGTATCGTCACCCCTGTCCAAAAGGATGTACCATACCAACAGCACCTTACCCTCAAACAAGTGTATCTGTCTCTATCTCAATTGTGTAGCTCATGGTACCTCATGACTAACACCTGCAAACAATTACAACCCAGTGATTTTCACACTGATAAGTTACTACTATCCTGGGATCTAAGATTACATCGTGCTTGATAACCACTTCAACCTCTTAGCATTAAGCGCTTCCACATCTGCACAACAACTTAAACTGTAAAGTTGTTTCAATGGGTAATGAACAACGCTGATAAAACTCTTATCTTGAAGTGAGTTTATTCTCAATTGCCTCATCCATCGCCCTCACATTTTCCCTTCATCCGTCTGATTTCTGAATCCCCGCTGGCCCCAGGTTCTATCTCCCTGGTAATGGCATGCGATGTTGGTATCCTTCATTAGAGACTCCACACATCTCTCTTTCATATTCAACAAAACTATAAGATTAAAATACATATTATTATTTTTACAACATACCATACCTAAACAACATGCTAACAGTGAATATTCAAACATTGAGAACATAACACTCTCACCAGAAAAATACTATTGCCGTAAGAATATGACACAAATCATGATTTTCAGTTTGGAATATAGGGGGTTATTCTAACTTTGGAGGAGGTGTTAATCCGTCCCAAAAGTGACGGAAAAGTGACGGATTTACCACCAGCCGTATTACGAGTCCATTATATCCTATGGAACTCGTAATACGGCTGGTGGTATATCCGTGACTTTACCGTCACTTTTGGGACGGATTAACACTCCTCCAAAGTTAGAATAACCCCCATAATCTTTGAAATGACCTGGACTAACCCTCCTCCTTCTATTTCTTCTTGTTTCATCACTTGCTCTATTTTCATAATCATCCATACAACGTTTAGATCCTGACATTGATATACTTCCTACTTCCGAATTCACCACATTTTCCTACAAAAAGTCTTTTAGATTAACAACTCTGTTCATGTTCCAAATCTTTCCATCAGACGTTTTGACAGCATTCATGAATATCTTGGTAACCTTTAAAGGTCTAGTGTATTTTGACCCATCAGCACTACCAACTGGAGATTTTACTTTCACTACATTCCCCACTTTAATATTCACTTTACACACTTTCTTTCTTACATCATATTCTTGCTTTCTTTTAAGCATAAGCCTTTCCTCTCTTCTTCTCCAATCAGTTTTAAACAAGTTGAAATTATCCTTCATCCAATTCATCCATCCTGGACACAACTTGGTATTGGTACTCTCCTTCTGAACAGCTCAAACGGAGATTTACCAGTGGTCGTATGTGGAGAAAAACGATAAGAAGTGATTCTCCTCAGAAGTTCCTTTCGCCAATTTATACCATTTACCCTTGCAAGTTGTATGCTCGCTTTGATATACCTGTTAAACCTTTCTACCGCACCATCAGTTTCTGGATGGTAAACTGCTAATCTTTTGTGAATGATACCAAAATCATCCAGAAAAGTCTCAAATTCCCTGGAAGAAAATTGAGGTCCATTATCAGATAAAATTGATTTAGGAAAACCTTCTTTCCTAAAATGTCTTCCAGAAAATTGATCACACTGAAAGATGAAATATGACTTAAATTTTTAACTCCCACCCGTCTGGAATACAAATCCAATAACACAATCAAATATGGTGTTGAATGTTCATTTGGCAAAGGACCAACTATGTCAATTGCCAACTCAATTTCCTACAACACATAGGTACATTCCAAGTCTTCAATATTTTGTCACATTGTACACACTCTCTCAACATACGTTCCACCTCCAAATCCCTGCCTGGCCACCAAAAATTGGCTTTTAAATTCTCTCTTGTTTTCACCATTCCAAGATGACCTTCATGTGCTTGATTCATAATCCTCTTTCTCAAAACATTCGGTGGAATCAATCTCGTACCCCTCAATAACATAGACTTATCCACAGCTAACTCATCTTTTCTCAAACCCCAAACCTTTTCCAACACACCAAATCTCCCATTTTCCAAAGCTTCACAATTTCTACACAGCCCTGTATCTTCTTTCAGTGCATCCTTCCACTCTTGCTCTGTTATCGCTCCACAAGTAATTTCACACACATCACTAATAATCTCACAAATATTTTCCTCCAACATTACTGTACTCTCTTGTTCTTCTTCTGACATATTAACATCAACTAATCTTGACAGGCAATCCGTGCTTACATTCAGTGCCCCTGGTAAATATTCTACCTTGAACTCCTGTAAACCAATGATCCACCTTCTTATTCTTGCAGAGATGCAATTCAAACCCCTGATGCCTAACACCTCAACAAGTGGTTTATGATCCAACAGTACTACAAAATCTGTGTCCCAAACAAAATGCTTACATTTTTTAAGAGCCCAGAAAATGGCTAAAGATTCTCTTTCAATTACTGAGTTTTTTTTACTCAGCTCCACTCAATGATTTAGATGCACAACCAATCATCAACTTCTTTCCTCTATCTTCCTGCATAAGAACCGCCCCCAAACATTTCGCACTTGCATCAGTGACAATAAATGTTTGTCTGCCAGGTTTAAAAGCTTGTAAACAGGGTGCACTCTCTAATTCTTCTTTTATTCTCAAAAACTCTTCCTCACATACAGAATTCCACCTAAATTCTCTTCCTTTTTTAATAGAGCTCTCATGTTTACTGACTTTTCTGCCAAATTCTTTATGTACCTCCCATAATATTCAACCATACCCAAAAAATAACTAACCTCCTCTTTTGTTTGAGGAGAGACCAACTTTTTAATTGTCATGACCAAATTACGTTTGCGTTTCACACCATCTCCTGAAATCAAATGTCCTAAGTATTCTACCTCAGACAAACCAAAACGATTTTTTTTCCTTTTAAGGGTAAGTCCTGCCTGATTTAGACATTCCAAAACCAATCTCACACGTTCAAAATGTTCTTCAGCAGTATCTGCAAATATCAACACATCATCCTGATAACACTTCACTCCCTTCAAGACTTTCAATACCCTGTTCATAATGCGCTAGAATACTGAAGCTGCCGAAACAAGCCCAAAATGCATTCTTTTAAACTTATATGCACCAAAAGGTGTAATAGATACTGCCAGTTCTTGTGAACCTTCTTCCAACTCCACCTGGTGATATGCTGATGCGAAATCTAAAGTGGAAAAATACTGTGCTCCACCTATCATAGACACTATTTCTATAATATTCAGAAGGGGAAATTTGTCAACAACTATCTCTTTGTTTAAAGCCCTAAGGTGCACACATAACCTTATTTCACCATCACCTTTCTTTGCCACCACTATGGGAGCCAACCATTCTGTGGTTTCAACCTCTTCTATTACACCCAATTTCTCTAATCTCTTAAGCTCTGCCACCACTGGTTCCTGTAAAGCTAAGGAATTCTTCTCATCTTTGCCACTACCGAAATTGCATCCTTCTTCAATCGTATGCTATGTTTGTAACCTCTAAGACACCCCAAACCTTCAGAGAAAACATCTGGAAATTCACATACCAAATCCCTCTCATAATCATCTACTTTCTGCACTTGGACTTGTGGTTGAGCATTAGGATTTAGTATCACACCCAATAACTTCTGATGCGTCCAACTCAGAAGATTGTCACCCTGGTTGGCTACATACATTTTCCCTACATGGTGCCTTCCTTTCAACTCTTGATGACCTTCAAAGTACCCTAACATCTTTATAGGTTGCCCACCATAACTTCCAGGGCATACACCCATTTTTCTTAACTTTTTGTCTTTCATAGCCAATGTATCAAAACTCTGTTTTGAAATTATAGTTAACTGTGAACATGAATCAAAACGCATCAATACACTGACACCATCTGCAATAACAACCTCACTAGGATGTTCACTGCAATTTACTTGTGCCTCTACTTTAAAAACAATTTCTTGTGAAACCTCCTTGACCTCCTTCATAGAATTACTGTTATAATTATTATTCTTTCTACTACGACAGCATTTATAAAAAAGTCCTTTTTTCCTACAGTCATTGCTAATTACATTCAATGCTGGACAATTACTTGCATTTGCATTATGACCACTCTTACCACATCTAAAACATTCTCCTTTAAATTTCAGCAACTCTTCTTTTTGCTTCTCGCCACCAACATCCTTGTTTTTCACTTCACATACTACCTCCTCTACTTTTGTGCTTTCACCGAGTACCATTTTTTTACTTCACTCAACTCCATGACACACTTCAACATGTGTTCAACCCTTTTTGCTACCAAAATGACCTCCTCCAAAGGTTGTTCATCCTTCAACCACAACTCTTCTCTAATCTTATCACTGCTGCACTTCAACACAAATTGATCTCTAATCCTCTCATCCACCAACGTTCCAAATTTACATGAAGCCGCCAATTTCATCAAGCTAGTTATATACTCCTCCACAAACTCATATTTTCCTTGCTCTCTCTTACTAAAGTAATGTCTTTCCATAATTGTACTTACTCCTGGTAGGTAGTGTTTGTCTAATTTCATTACACATATTTCATATTCATTTAAATTCCTTGCTTCTTCACTACTCAGATAAGTTCTCTAATACCTTTTGCCCTTCACCACCCAGACAATGCATAAGCAATGCAAGTTTCCTTTCAGCACTTAGAGTTGGTCAACAAACTCTTGCATAATGAATAAACATCTTCTTTCATTTAGTCCACGGATACATTGGTTCTCCAGGACTACTTAAATAATGGTGGAGGTGTTACATTCTGCATATTTGCTCAAATTTCATTAAATAATTTACTACCTAAATACAAAATAAAAAATAAATGTTTTCCAAAGCAAATTCTTCAGAGGTGTGCCCGTCACCGTGTATTCCTTTAGTTCTCCATTTCAGATAAGCAAGGTACTTTCCCCCATGTCAAAAGGTGTGCCTGTCACCATATTTCCTTGCAGTTCATGTTAACAGGCAAGAATGGTGTGCCTGTCACCGTATTTCATTCAGTGTTCCCAATAATATCAAAGTTCCTACTCATTCAAACACTCCAGTAACTTATTTTGTAAATAGAAGTTCTCAACAAAAATAACTTTTAAAATAAGGTGCACACTTGTTCTTCCAGGTGTCACCATTTCTAAATATATCTCACCGCACCTTCAGTCAAAACCTTACTTTGACACTACCACACCAATAGCGCCAAAACGTATATGAACACCTGTTTTTTTTTACCTCCAAAAAAAAAAAAAAATTCAACTTTGCACTTGCCTTCCATAACAGTTTTTTTCCCCCGTAGAAACCTTCCTCTTTAAATTTGTAAAAACCCTTTAGATCCTGGGAAAGCCTCGAAGACACGCCCCTCAAATGGAAGCGCTATCACGGCATCCAACGCCTCCAATGACGGCGTACAACTCGAAAGCGATACTGCTTTCAAACGCCGTCAACAACAGACACAGCCGTCACTTGACTCCTCCGATCCTCCGAATAAATCCTCACAAACCGATGCAATCACCACTGCATGAAAACGATCCCATTGCCAAGGACGCGGTCAATGAAGAAACCTGCAGGCCATTACCAGTCTCCTCAACGCCACCATAAGTGCCGTCATTATAAATAACTTTCTCGGGACAGCGGATTCGTAACGATGTTGAGGAGACTCTGTATCCCACACTTGTCGCCAATGTAAAGTTGTTTAAATGGGTAATAAACAAGGCTGATAAAACTCTTATCTTGAAGTGAGTTTATTCTCAATCGCCTCATCCATCGCTCTCACATTTTCCCTTCAACCGTCCGATTTCCGAATCCCCGCTGGCCCCAGATTCTATCTCCCTGGTAATGGCAGGTGATGTTGGTATCCTTCGCTAGAGACACCACAAAAACATGATTGCATCACACCATGCAAATCTCAGCAAAACACTGCAAGGTAGATTTCACAATTTCTGGAATACTGCTGCTTGTCCGAGTCGGAACATGGACTTTGGGATCAGGACTGGGTTTGGGCAAGACTGTGCTCTCTTACATGGATACAGTAACTACCTTGGTCTCAATAACTAAACCATCCTCTGCTACCATCTGAGAGCACACAGGAGTGTGATTCACAGTCTCCCATCTGATGGATCTTTTTAATTTGACTGAGACACAAAGGGAGTTAACAATAATAAAAGATTGCAATTTTGTGAACCAAGAACCAGAAATTAATTACTAAAGCTAGGGAATTTGTATTTCCAATCAGTAATCAATTCAATATATATGTTCATGTCAGGGAAACACATACAAGATTACAGCTGGCTAGCTGAAATATCACAATTGATTTATCTCAGTAGATAAAGATACAAAGCAATAACCGCTACTGCAGTACTAGAATCTGAGAATTAGGAATACTTTTTCCATAAAAACTCCTGTTCCCTCTCCGATACATGAAGTGATTCCAAAATCATCTTATCAGCATTTTAAAAAAGGAATGAGGTCCATTTGAATGAAGTCTTAGGGGAAATGTCGAAATGTGAGAAGGTGTCAGCATAGTGAATGCTTTAGTAGAAGTTTTCTTGGAAAGGAATAATTGTTTCACACATCCCAGAATAAAGGAAGGAGATGGATCTGCAACCTTCCAAAGCCAAGGGAATGTGCTCAAATTCTGGCCAAAGTGAACAATAATTAAAACAAGTAAGACCTTCAGGAATAATCACATCTCTTCCCATACCACCAGGAATCAATTGTATTCCTTCTTGTGGTGTGTATTTGCAACATCACTTGAATTTCCCATCCCACAGAACTTGGATAGTTACAGCAACCTTGAGCATCTCTCATTCCTGATACATGATGAATAGGAGGCTTCTCCTGCTCACAGTAGTCCCAAAGAAGGGTCTCCATGTTTCTTGCCAAAACTCCTCTTCTTAGGCCTTATTAACAGTAACCCAATACAGACTGTACTCCTTTGCTCTCGCTATTGAAATCATAAGAACGTACTTGCAAAAAACAAAAAAGAAAATGGTAGCCAAGCAAAGAACATTTCAGAATTAAGGACTTTATCAGGATCATTTTAATTACACATTAATTGTGCGTTTCGAGTACATGGTTGTATATGCACATGTATAGATTTCAGCAGAAATGCAAAACATAAGTAAGAAAATCTATTTTACTTCTGCGCATACAACTTGAAGTGTAAATATAAAAAGTGAATAATTAATACATGAAACCAATTTAAATAAACCAGAGCACCTTTGTAAAGTTTTTCAGTTTCTCAGTGGTTACATGTCATTAGTGCATTTACATTTATCACACGTTATTAATGCACACAGTAAATATAATGTCAGAAATAAATGCACAATTGCCAATGACGGTGTGTAGATGATGGAGTCTAAACTGCACTACTCCAGGCTAAATGGCAGTATTCAGACATTGCAGATGCACATGACAGTCGGGGGGATTCTGGCAGGTGCTGTTTCCATTGCAGTCACTTTTGTAATAATGCACAACTTGCTAGTGCAATGTCCGCTTAATTATAAACGAGCAGTCATGGATTCATTTGGAACCGCACACTAGAACCATCTCGCCATATCGTCAGAGCGATAAAGGTTGTAAATCCTGTTCCACCTTCTCCTACTAGTCGTTAAGGAGGAGAACATGCTAATTTTTCAGTCTATTTCCATCAATATTGTTCCCAGTTAAACAGACATAAACGCGGCATGCAGTGGGCAAATAACTGCAAGGTGATGCGTGTTTCCATAGAATATAGGTCACATTTGCATATTCTCCCAATCATCCTTTTATCTTCCCTTTTTTCCTGCAAGTAGCTATTTTTATGTAACTGATCTTCAAAGGCCCATACACTGTCCTCATTTCCTCGTAAACTCGCAGTTCATATCCTTAAAGATTGTGTAGTCACACAAATGTTTCCGTAACCTGTTCAGATTGAAACTTTCATTTGCCCCACTTCCTCTAAATGCGGAAGGCCTTTTCTTAAAACCCCAGGCAGGTGTGCTTTTCCTTCGATGTGATTTCTTTTAGAGAGCCTGAGCTGCACATAATTTCACCATGTTTGTTCTTCTAGCTTATACTGCAGCCATTGGTTTCCACAAAGTCCTTGTCTGCAAAGATGTTTTTAAGGTATTTAGTTAATGGGCTCTGGCAGAGGCCCCAGCCTTTCAGGGGGCCCCATGATCCCTGATAGAGCCAGCTCTGTTCTGTAGAGAGTCTTGCCCTGGTACCTTTAATAATTCTTAAACAGATTGTTTTAAGTACAGTTTTCCCTTTAATTGATTTTTATTGTGGGTGATGTGTTTTTCTCTATTAAAGACATTTTGGAGAGAAATGTTACCAATACAGTGCACTCCTGTCTTTTCCACCTGCACTGGCCTCATTTTGGCAGTTTAGTGCCAGCGTAGACACACTTGCATCATGGTACAAGTGTGCCTGTGTTGTTGGCAGGATTGTTCTTCTGCAGGAAGGGGCACCTTCCTGCACAGATACAAAACACAGAGGCATTCCTATGTGGGCTGCAGAAAGAAGCACTCATGGAGAGAGGGAAAAAAGAGGAGAAATAAATATATTTCCCCGCTGTACTCCTGCCCTGGGAGGTGTAAGGTTTTGATGCTCTCTTAGGTTTATAAGTCCTTGTAAATCACAGACTCGGTCAGAACTCATGGGAGTTGCGTGGGAAAACCCACTGCAATACCCATGGAATGCCTCACTGGTGCAGAGTAAGGCAATGTAGTGACTTGTGCAGCCTTGCCTTACTCCATATCTATTAAGCGTATGAGGTAACGGTCCTGCCGTCAACTTCCGTCTGGCTTATTTAGATGTCAGTGGGAACATATGCGAAAGACCACCGGCGGTTATACACGCACACTCATACATACACACATGAATACACACACACATTTATGTACATACATATACATATTTAAACCATGAGAAAATATACTTAGTTAAACAGGTTTAAAGAGTGTGTGTGTAGTTTATTGTTATGACATAGTAGCAATACCTATTTTCTAAAGAACTATATAAAACTAGAAAATACGCATAATCAGAATAAAATATTTTACAACATAGGCAAATGCAGTCCATAGTTGTTTGAATATGGTGGTTATGAAGGAAAGAGCCAACTCTTGAGTAGTTTTCTGAAGACAAGATAGTTATCTGTGGCTCTTATAGTTGGGGGTAATTAATTCCATAGTTTGGCTGCTTGAACAGAGAAGGATGTACCACCTATAGTCTTTTTCTTGTATGGTGGTGTTCTAAGGTGGGGTGCCAATATTGATCGGAGGTTTCTTTGTTTAATGTATTTGGTTATTTTGTTTCTGATAAAAAATGGTCCTGTTCCATGGATAGCTTTGTGGGTTATACAAAGCAGCTTGAACGTGCATCTTCTGGCAACGGGTAACCAGTGTAGTGCTCTCAAGGCAGGGGAGATGTGGGCTTGTGGCTTTACATGGTGTTATGGTGTTAATGTATGATTTATTGCACAAATACTTTACACATTGCCTTCTAACTTAAGCCTGACTGCTCAGTGCCGAGTTACCATAGGCTTGGCACATGATAAGTTGGATTGTGTGTGACTTATCCTTACTAGATTGAGAGTCCTTGCTTGGACAGGGGGTAACCTGACTGCCACACAAAGACCCCATTTCTAACGGACAGACTATGATTGATGATAGTGAGCCACTGTCATCGGAGCCTGCTGCACCTAAAATACGTCTACCTATATGTAGCTCTATGACAGGTTAAAATTATACAGAGATAAATGATGTACAATATGTCTACTGATCAGTGTCAGTTGGTTGCCTGCAGTTTGAGTGAGGAAATAGGATTTGTGACATAGAGACACATTACAACTTCTACTGTCATGTGGCTTAACATTGCCATGCACAGAAAATTCATCATTTGTCAAAACATCTGTCCCAGATACATAATTATGTCATCTCCAAGCACAACAACACCTGCATTACTAAAAAGAACACAATTGTGCTATGAACTATAGAGGAAGAGATTACCCAGTCAGATATTCCCCAATCAAGGGAGAAGGCAGGGGCCTTGTCACCTGCGTTGCACGGCATCCTGGCTCCCAGAGGTTGGTAACAGCAACAAAAATCGAGGAGGACTTGATGGCTGCAGAGTTAGGAGGTAAGTGATTTTTTTGTACACAATGCGGCATACAAGTAAACGGAGGACGTGATCCATGAGCTAGATGGATGCATCAATTGGCTTTCAGGCATAGCCGTCACACATGTTAGTCTATGGCAGGGTCTGTCATGGAGGTTACCATCTACTAAGCAGTCAACATCAGTTGATGGCTGTCGGCTAGGCAATGTCCTGACGGCAAGGTCAGGCAGCCTCCAATTTAAGGTGTTTAGCTGCACATTTTATGATTGTTTTGCATCACCAGCACTCGAAATGGAGGCTAGTACATTTCTAATAGTCAGGTACAAACAACACTTTTAAGGACAAATTATGGCATGAAAAAATGTGAACTGTGACTGTTAGTGCTACAGGGAAAACATTACCCCTGTTGATGTATTTAAAATAAAATAAGTGCACATAATACAGAACAATTGTATTATTTGCACATAATGATGAAACACTCAAAATATGAATACATTTATATCTTAGTGGGTCAAATAATTGATGTCAATGTGTGTACATGTATTACCCAATGAGATTTCCACTGTTACCAGAAGTCAGATGTGCTTTGACATTAGAAGTATAGTGTGACTATTTCATTTGACATTTTCCTTTTCATACTTACAGATGCCTGGACACAGCCATGGGTAGGGGGTGACAGTCCAAGGTGTTCTGGCCCTTTCCAGACCTTGCCAACATGGTGGGAAGGGACGTCATTCAGCAATGTTGTCTAAATAGGCAAACTATCCTGGATTTCTGTCAGCAGTTGGAGCCTGATCTCCTGCCTCACATTTTGAATCCAACAGCCATAACACCAATAGTAAAACACATGGTAGTACTGCATTTTGTAGCCACTGGCAAATTTCAATGCAGTAGCTGAGGGCATGTCCGAGCGAACCTTCAGTGGTGTGCTACAAGGCGTCCTTGCTTCCCTGATTAAGAACATCAATAGCTACATCCAATTCCTACATCCACAGGATTTGGCCACAGAGCATTTTATGCTTTGGGTGGAATACCACATGTGATTGGAGCAATAGATAGCACGCATGTTGCCTTGGTGCCACCACACAACAGAGAACAGGTCTATTGCAATCAGAAGATCTACCATTCCATCAATGTGCAAGTTGTCTGCCTATCAGACCGATACATCTTGAGTGTTTGTGCCCTCTTCTCTGGGTCAACATGATTCATTCATACTACGGAATGGCAATATACCCATGCAGATGTTACAACTTGAACCAGAGAGGGCCTCATTTGTTGGTAAGTACCACATGACTTGTAGATTTTTGCCTGAATCCTAGTTTAGGAAGGGACAAGGGTTTGATATGAAAGTAATCTGTTGATGTGCTGCTTCTGTGTATGAGACATAGCGTATCCTAACTGACCATGGTTATTGACATCGCTGAGGAATCTAGGGGAAGTCTGCTTTAATGAGACCAATGGACGGACAGATGTAGGTGCCTGGAAAAGTGGAGACTTCCTCTACTCACCCAATAAGGTGTGCCAAATCACGGTTGCCTGCTGCATTCTCCATATGATGGCCCTGAGGAGATACATCCATATAATTGCAGAGGAGGAACCGTGATAAGCCCCAAGGTGAGTATGTTGAAATTACCTATGCGGATGACAGTGGTGAAGAAGGAGTTGACTTACATCAAGTTGCGATTGTCCACTTCTTCACCTGATCTAAGTTTACCTTTGCAAATGTAATGCAACAATGTCAAATTGTGCCCTAGGATACATATCTGTCTGCTATGTTTTTTTTTAGGAATAATCAGTGCAGGAAAGTTCAAGGCAAAGATGGTAGTGGATAAGGTTTCCATACATTAGGTTATATGGGCATTGAAATAGATGAAATAGATGAAATATGCTTGTGCTAAGTATGTGTGTCATCATGACTTGTCGATTGAGTTACTTTTTCTATGTGGTAAAAATTGTTTTCTCTTGATATTCTGTTTCAAGGTTCTTCACCATGTCATGTTCATTTGGACATTTAAACGGTGTGACATTTGCTGTGTTATGTTGCTGTTTCAAAGAACAAAGTGAACTTGTGTGATCCTGGAAGAGACACTGACTTTCGATGGACAAACCTTTTACAAACACAACTTGCACTCTGATGGCATGGATGTTCATGGAAGTTCAGAAGATTGTATCTGATCTGTTTCCTGTGTGGTGCTGCCATCAAGGCAATATGTGCCACTTGAGTTGTGTATGTGCATGTGAAGCCCTAGCATACTGTTCTCCCTCCACTTTGGCTACATCTTCAGTTGGTGGGCAGTGGAGTTAGCTGTTGGTGTGTTTCATCATTGGTGATATAAACTTTTGTTAGTACACCTCTGAATGGTGAATGTGCCCTCTACTGGCCATGTGTCCTCAAATGTTGTCACTGCCATGATGTAGACTATTGCTGTTAATGGTCTAGGATTCCTTTTGTGAGGGCAGGATGTGTGGCTCTAAATGACATCATACATTAGTGATAGTGTGCCTATTTAATCTGCTCCGATTGTATTTTCCCTTTCCCTCATGGTATCAAGGTAGTGGAACATACAAACCTGAATGGCACAGATATTGAAGTTAGGACTGTTTTTTATTGCTCAGACTCTATTTCTACATGAACTTCCTTTCAAAATTGATACATGTGCCCATGAAACAGTCCACAGCGTTCATGGTATACAAAGAAGGAGGCTATTAGGTTAGGCGTCTCTTGACTGCAGTGGCATTGGTCTTGCATCCTCTGCTGCTGGTCTAGATGACTATACCTTCTCAGGAGGGAGGTGGTTTGGCAGTTTCCCTAAAAGTTGAGGGACACCAGACAGAGGGAGATGGACCTGGGAAAGCCTTGTGCATGATCTGGTAGATGCCATATATTACCCAAGTCAACAAGCCAAAAGTGGAAATGATTTTCTGCATCTCTGCATTGTTCTCCCTCTGTACCGGCCTAATGTCACAGAGCTTGGTTAGGACCTGGCCCATCACACCTTTTGACTGTTGTACTGATTCCAAGACTTGGTCAAGGGTGGTCTGGCTCACAAAACCCCCAGTAGCCTCCCTTGGCTGGACACAAATTCCGTCACACAACCCCTACCCCGACTAGCCAGTGCCCTCAAAGTGTGTCCCAAACCACTGGGTCTTGGCAGACCTGTCGGCTGAGTTGTTGGTGGCTTATGGAGCCAGGACAGGATAGGTGTGCTTACTCTCAGTGCATAGGAAGGAGAGCTGTCCTCATGCTGAGGTCTTCTTGTAGCTGTGGTAGGAGGTGTAGCTGTGGGTTGGGTTTGACTTACTTGAGCCATGCAGCCTGACAGACTAGGTGGCCCAGCTTGCTTCTCATCACCCAGACTTGCAATTGTTTGGTCCTCACTGAAGGCTTTCTCCTGAGCCTGGGGTGGAGGTCTCTTGGCTGCAGATGGTTGTCACCTGCTTTGCTAGATGGTTGTGCACTGGTTAGGGTGGTTGGACCTGTGAAGGATACAGATGATTTGTGAATAAAATATAGTTTGTGGATTTCATGTGTCTTTGTTTACATGAGGGCCAACCTAAAGTCTGGAAAGGGAGAGATTGACTGATTAGGCCTTTCTGTGATTTTCATTGTTTTACCCATGTAGCCTGATTTACAAAGATGAAAACTCCAGTCCTGACCTTATAGCGATGTCCTGAAATGCAAAAGTGCAGACAGACATTGAGACCAAAAATGTAGTGTGTACGTTGGAGCCCTGAACCCTTCCAAGGCCTGGCAGACTGCAAAACATTAGATACACAATGGTTCATCATGCAACTGAAACTAGTTTGTACAATACTTGTTTGAAAAATAGCTTCCAGATATCACTTTCAATGACTATTAAATATGAAAATACATTTGCAGCTAGTACAAACATGTGGATATCATGTACCTTGGAGAAAATATAACTTACGGACACCATACTCTCATGTGAAAATGGATGTGGATTTGGACCTGTTTTTGGTAGAACAACAACATACATTGATAGACAGTAATGTGCATAGTCATGCAAGGGATCCATGGAAAACTACATACAATCTGACTACCCATGTAGCATTCTGTTACTAGGAGAGCTACATCTATGCTGCTAGTAATATGTGTGACACAACATATTTTGTTTAGTCAGAGTTAGCTATGTCTTTGTTGCTGAGGTTGTTGCAGCATTCTAAAAGTCTAACTTAAGAGCAAGACTCAATAGGTGATTAGTGAGACACACGTAGGTCTGACTTACCAGTCTACACTCCACCAGGGATTCCACTCAAGCCTTCAGGATGAAGGATTTCCCAGACCTTCTCCTCCCAGGGAAAGAGTTGAACTAGGGGGATAGGAGAACCACCACCAGTCCTCACGGCCTTCAGGTGATGCTTGGAGGCCAGTGAACACACCTTCGCCCACAGGTCTTTCCACCTCTTTCTAACCTCCTGCAGTGTGCACAGATTGTTTTCTACTGAATTTATCCTGTCCACTATTCTGGACCACATGTATCTTTTTTGGGAAATTGTAGTGTTTTGGACTTATGCTCCAAGCAATTGTGCCTCTACTCTAATGATTTCATCCACCATGACAGACAACTGTCACTCTGTGAAACGGCGATTTCTTCTCCCTACCATTGTGATTAATTATGAAAAAAGAGTGCCCAAAAAGATGATGGAGGAACACAAGAAGTAATAGTAACAAAAAAACTGAAGGAGAGTAACACAGAATAATGATCTGTTGAATTAAAATGGCAATCAGGGTGTGTGTTTCATAGTGTGTTTTGCAGGTGTTCACAATTGTCCAATTTTCAGCAGGTGTGGGCTGCTGGCATTCAACTGATGGCCATAGCCATGGTACTATGCTGAACGGGTTCGCCATAGACTCCTGCCGACATGGGCCCGCCGCTGACACACCGCCAGCACTACTACATGATCTAAGTACGCTTGGCAGGAATGCCACCATCAAGGCAGTGATGGAGTGCGTATCATCGACGTTGAAGTCCTCCGTGTCAGCTGCGGGATGTAGCTAGCATGACTGAGCCTATGACTTCTACGAAATGCATCTAAATATGGCATGCAGGTGACTGCTGACGTGATAGTCTTTTCAGGCTCACCACTAATGCGGCTTACCGGAAAGACCACCAAGATCTAAATCGAGCCCAAAGTTCTTTACACTGTACCAGTACAATGATAGGTACACTCCATATGAGTCTATAACTGAGTTCAGATTAAGTGCTTTACACTGTACAATATCTTCTTTTCTCATGGTGACGGGCACACCTGGAACAAATTGAATTAATTCTAAAGTTCCTTGCACTGTACAATATATTTTATCTATATGGTGAAAGGCAGACCTGGATTGACTTGGATTATTTTCAGCAGGTGGTATTCTTGTTGTAATGCCAATAACTTAACTCTTGATTGTAATTGGTCATAATGGCCACAACTAATATGACTTCTCCTCCAAGTATCTTATCTGAGAAAGGTGAACCATTTATACCCTGGAGAATGTGGAAGAAATTATTTTATTCCTATCTGGTTGCCATAGGGATGGAGAAATTTTGGGCAGCCAGAAAACAAACTGTGCTACTTCATTATTTGGGTGTGAAGGTTGTAACATTTTTGATAGTTTGGAAACAATCCTGTGGGTAATGTGGAAGGTGACACACTGATGTATATGTTATAATGGTCCTTATGTTGGAAAAAAAAATTTGAAGGAAGAATTAATGTGCTGTTTGAACACCACAATTTCCAGGATTCAAGAGAAGGGAAAAAGGGTGGGGAATTACATAGCTTGATTGTAAACGCTAGCATGTATTTGCAAAGTTGACCCTGTTAGACTTTTCATCTTTGGCGTGGTCTCCCTTAACTTTTTGCCTCTGTTTCCCAGGTTGTTGATGTGTGCTGGACTCTGTTATTGCTGTTCTTGTTACTCTGGGCACTTTACTGCTGCTAACTAGTGCTAAAGTGCAAGTGCTCCTTTACAAAATATGTATGTAATTGGCTTATCCATTATTGGCATATTTGATTTACTAGTAAGTCCCTAGTAAAGTGCACAAGAGGTGCCAGGGCCTGCAAATCAAATGCTACTAGTGGGCATGCAGCACTGGTTGTAACACCCACATAAGTAGCTCTGTAATCATGTCTCAGACCTGCCACTGCAGTGTCTGTGTGTGCAATTTTTAACTGTATATTCGCCAGGCAAGTGCCAAGCCTAAACCTTTCCTTGTCTTACATGTAAGATACCCCTAACGTAGGCCATAGATAGCCCCAAGGGCAGGGTATAGTGTATGGTTAAGGTAGGACATATAATAATGTGTTTTATATGTCCTGACAGTGAAATACTTGTTGTTCACTGTTGCAAGGCCTGTCCCTCTCATAGTTTAAAATGGGGGCTACCTTTAAAGATGATTAAAGTGTAGATTCCCTTTGTGAGCGGATGAACATTGGAGTTTGGGATCTCTGAGCTCACAATATAAACATACGTCTTTTAGTAAAGTTGATTTTAAGATTGTGTGTTTGAAAATGCCACTTTTAGAAAGTGAGCATTTTCTTGCTTATACCATTAATGTGACTCTGCCTGTTTGTGGATTCCCTGTCCCGGTCAGTTTGACATTTGGGCTAGTTGCACCTCTCACTAGACAGTGACATAAAAGGTACTGGGGTGTAGTCTGCATTTCCTGATGAGCTATTTGTGCTAGGAGGGAGGAGAGGAGTGGTCATTTACACCTGAAAGGGCTATGCCTGCCCTCACACAATGCAGTCTCCAAACCCCTGGTGTGTGTCTGGGGTCTGGCCTGGACAAGGCAGGATTTCACAATCAAGAGAGACTTTCCTTTGAATTAGGCCTACTTCAAAGGGCAAAATGGATATAGTTAGGGCACTCAAAACAACAGACATTGGAACACTTCTGGAACCAAGCGGAACCTCTGCCTGGAGAAGAGCTGAAGAGCTGAGGAAGAAGAGCTGCCCTGCATGTGACTGTGCTTTGTGGAGCTATCCTGAAGTTTCTGCTTCTGCCAGAGTTAGAGGACAAAGACTGGACTTTGTGTGCCTTCCATCTTGTGAAGATCTCCAAGAGCTTGATTTAGAGCTTGCCTCCTCTTGTTTGAAGTCTCAGGGACAGCAATGACTTCCCTCTGCCAGCACCTAGAGTCTCTGCAAAGACTCCTACTCTGCCAAGTGGTGCCCATCCAGTTCCTGGGACCCTGAAAGGAGAAGCTGGCACCCTAAGAGGAAGAAATCCACTCACAGAACGCCGTGCGGGGAAAAGATCGACGCAACTCCGATCTGCGGCTGACAAATTGAGGTGCCGCCAGCTTTGCTGCTGAAAATCGACTCTCGCCCGCAACGCGACCTGAAGATCGACAACCGGGGCGGGAGAAAGGATGCACAGCATCGCTGATGAAAGCTGGTACGATTGCAACCCACGCTGCATGGTTTTCGGATAATCGTGAGGCTGGATTTCCGAAGCAAGCACCGCTGGGTGTGTAAAAACAATGCAAGGCCTGCCCAGACCCGAGAGTGCTGACAGGATCAATGCATGGCTCTCATGTGGAGAGAAGAAACGATGCACCCCGACCTGAAGAAAGGAAAAACGACGCAAGGTCTTGCTCGTGAGTGAAATCGACGCATCGCAAGCCCTTTTGACGCACACTCGCCCATGCTGGGTTATTTTTGACACACCGAAGGTACATTTTCATGCTAACAGTGTTAGTGTGTGTTTAAAATTGCATGAAGACTCTTTTTTGCATTTTTAGTGATAACTTTATTTGTGTATTGTGGATTGTTGTCATTTTGGTCTTGTTTTGTTTAGATAAATATTCTCTATCTTTCTAAACTTGTGTTGTGTCATTTTGTAGTGTTTTCCTTAAGTTACTGTGTGTGTTGGTACAAATACTTTACACCTAGCACTCTGAAGTTAAGAATCCTGCTCATGCCAAGCTACCAAGGGCGGCAAGCAGGGGTTAGCTGAGGGTGATTCTCTTTTACCCTAACTAGAGTGAGGGTCCTTGCTTGGACAGGGGGTAACCTGACTCCCAACCAAAGGCCCCATTTCTAACAACCCCTTAACTGACTCCCTCATCAGAGGCCAATGGGTAAGATGAGCAAACAGTTTGAGGGTTGAAGAGAAGTTATAATCTAAACATTCAGATCTGAGAGAGGCAATTGCCATTGTTGAGGGGGTAGATAGTACCAATACATAGGTACATGAGTTGAGGGCTGTCCCTTGTGACTTGAAACATTCAGGGGTTAATGAGATCATGGGTGAAGTAGGCGATAAAAGAAAACTGTGTGTGAGAAGATGAAAAGTGAGGAAAAACAAGGTAATAAAACCGAGGGAAAGTTCACTAAAATGAAGTGTTATTGCTGAGGTAACACCAGTCATTAAGGAAATGCACAGTGTTATGCCAAGAACTGCAATTTGCAGTAAATGTGGTAAAAAGGGTCTTTATGCCCAGGTGTGTAAGAGTGAAGCAAGTCAGACTCAAACTGCTGATTCAGTCCAAGAAAATATGGGAATAATGGTACTGACAATAATGCCTAATCACAATAAAGTAGATGTAAGGCCTTTAAAAATGACAGAGTATCATATCAAATTAGATGGTAAGGATGTGACTGTATTAGCAGATTCTGGTTCACCATATACAATTATAGGTGACAGAAACTGAGAGAAGGAATTTGGTGGAAAACATTTAGCTTCCTATCCTCCTCATATAAATCCTGAGAGTTGTGGAGGATCTAAAATTGTTGTACTTGGAAATGTTGCCATGAGTAAAGCTTTTCAAGAGAAGGAAACTGTTAGAAAGGTGTATATTGCTAAATGTTGTGACAATTTGCTGGGGTGGAGAAACTAGTGTGACATGGTAATTGTGCTGAATCCCAATGCTGTGCCTCCACTTATGTATGTGTGGGAATTGTGCTGAATCCCAATAGTGTGCCTCCACTTATGTCTGTGTCACCAGAATAGGGTCAGGAAAACATTAGGAAGGCATTAAATTGAGATTTCTGGATGTATTCACAAATAAATGGGGTCTTCTGAAGAATTTTGAACACAGAATCATTTTGAAAAATAATGTTGTTCCTAGTGTTCATAAAGTGAGAAAAGTTTAGAATCTGATGCTAGCACCGTTGAAATTAAAAATTGATAGGTTAATGAATGAAGAAATAATTGAAGAGATTGAGACCTTCATTACAAGTTTCTCCGTCTTTTCAGAAGAACTCTGTGGAGACGGCTGCCAAAAGACCTCCAGTGTTGGCGGTTTCCCGACCATCGTATTATGAGTCACATATGGAAGACCATCTAAGGGCGGGAGAGAGGTGGTCCCACCACCAGCACAGCCACACCAACAACATCCAGGCCTCCAAATTATGATCCACAAATCAGCACAGTGGTCCTTCCACAGCAGTAAACCATTGGCAGTGCCATTCTCCATGCCCAAAAATACACCTCCAGAAGAACCCAAAGGCACATTGGACAGTACGACTACCCCACACCTGAGACACATACACACATTAGACACACATCATGATAAAACACCCCCCACACATCCCATAATCCATTGCAAAAGGAACGATTCACACAGACCCAGAGATACTGCCATACCCAACATATAGCACATGTACACCATTGGCACACTCACACGTCACACACAGAACTACCACACACACCCAATTATGCACCAAATACATCATCCTTGCACGCAACACCCACCAATACACTTCACTACCACCATGTCCCCAGAAAAGCACCCATGATTCACAGACAAAGAGTTGAGGGTCATAGTCGATGAAATCGTCAGAGTAGAGCCAAAACAATTTGGAGCACAGGTCCATCAAACATCCATAGCCAGGAAAATTGATTTATGGCAGAGGATCGTCGACAGGGTCAATGCAGTGGACAACCATCCACGCACAATGGAGTATATCAGGAAGAGGTGGAACGACCTACAGGGGAAGGTGCATTCCTTGGCATTACAATACCACATTGCCATAAACAAGACAGGTGTGGGCCACCACCTCCTCCCCCAGAGTTCACATTGTGGGAGGAGAAGGTCTTGGACATCCTGCATCCTGAGGGCCTGATTGGAATAATCAGAGGACTGGACTCCAGTAAGTCACTAACACTCCCCTGCCACCAACGACTCCTGTACAGCATACATCCCCACCACCTTATCACTCCCTAATTCAACCCACCTCACACTTCTTCCCCAATCACCCAATGCCCCTCCCCTGCATGCCATACCACCCCACTACCACAATCCCTACACAGTCCACCCCATTGCACGGATAGCACTCACAATGGCAAGCACTAAAACTTCTACAATGCATAACTTCCTACACATAAAAAGCTGCCAGTTGAACTTCATAGTGGAACACCTGCACCTAAAAACATTGCACCAGCTACGATAACTGGATGCCTCAACTGCGTGCCATACATAGCAATGACAGCTATGCTATCCACAATCCACAACCCCCCATGGAACATGGAACCAGTTTCACAATCCATCACCCATAAACAATGTCTGCAGTGCTGCCTCTGTCATTGCCATCACGGGGAAGCAAGTCAAGCTACTGTATGCATCCGAAAATGATACAAACAAGTACATCTCCACAATGTAACTCTACCCCTCTCCATCCACGGGTACCCCTGCCACTGCCACCCTCAGAGCATACCAGAGACAGGCAGCCCTCCCCAGGATAAAGGCCACAGTGAGGACTACAACTCTGGATATATGGATACTGACAACTTACCTGGCCCACTTTGTGGTAACAACCACACAGCCAACCCCTCACCCCAAAACCTTTGTCCCAACGACTGTTTAATCAGCAGTGTGCCCCACAGTACAGGGATCTGAGTCTACCCCTCCGATCTAAGATGATGAAGGTCCTGGTGTAGCTAGGAGTGGGTACACTGTGCTATGGGCACAGGACAGGGGGCCAGAGGGAGGGCACCTATGGGCCAAGGGATGGGGCACCCAAGGGAAAGGACTGGCCAGAGGCCATCTCCCAAGTCCTGAGAGCATTTTAGCAATCCCAAGACAAGATGGGCCAGATACTCTCCACCTTACATGAGAACCACAGCCTGAAGAGGGATTACCAACAGAAGGCCATGCAGCAGTGGCAGTCACACAATCCCACCATGTCCTCCATTGCAGATGTGTCTGCAAAACTGCAACAAAGTAGCAAAAAGACTAACAGTGACATTGTAGCACCTAATCCTGCTGGCTTTCTCAACTGTTTCCTAGTGGTGCATGCTCTGGGGGCTGTCTTCCTTCACCTTACACTGGGAACCAAGAAGAAATCTCCAGTGTGTTGAAGGAATCTTCCTCCTGCTCCAGCAGGCACCAAACTTCAGCGTCACTGGCACTCTGGGACCCCTCTCATCCTGATGAGCGTGGCCCCTGGAACACAGGTAGTGGACCCATGTGACCCAGACTGTCCAGTGGTCCAACTGTCCAAATTTGGAGGAGGTAAGTCCTTGCCTCCTCTCTCAATACAGTTATCCTGTGCACTGTGTGAACTGCACCTGCTAGGGCTTCTCTCCACTTTTGCAAGGAATACTTCATGCACAGCCTAGCCCAGGTCCCTAGCACTCCGTTGTGCATTGCTCAACTCACTGAGTTGACCACCGGCTTTGTGGGACCCTCTTTTGTAGTGTTGAGGTAACCGCCATGTTCAGTTTTCTTGAACCTGTGTTCAAGTACTTCTGCGGGTACTGCATTCTTGTGTGTGGGTTTTCTGTATTGCTGTGGGCCCCCTCTGTCTCCTCTTCCAAGTGGCGACCTCCTGGTCCTTCCTGGGCCCGGGCAGCACCCTTTTTCTCCAACAGCGACCTTTGCAGCTAGCAAGGCTGGTTTGTGGTCTTTCTCCAAAGAAACAACTCTGTATCCTCCAGCACTCCATGGGACATCTTCTGCACAAAGGAGAAGTTCCTAGCACCTTTTGTTGGTGCAGAATCTTCAGCTTCTTCCATCTTGAGGCAGCCATTTTGCACCTTCATCTGTGGTTTAGTGGGCTCCTGCCCCCCTGGACACTTTCACGACCCTTGGACTTGGTCCCCTTCCTTTGCAGGTCCTCAGGTCCAGGAATCTGTCTTCAGTGCTTTGCAGTCTGTTGTGGTCTTTGCAGAATCCTCTATTACGAGTTTAGTGTGTTTCTGGGGAAGTAGTAGCACTTTACTCCTACTTTTCAGGGTCTTGGGGTGGGGTATCTTGAACACCCTTAGTGTTTTCTTACACTCCCAGTGACCCTCTACACACTACACTAGGCCATGGGTCCATTCGTGCTTCGCATTCCACTTTCTTTGTATATGGTTTTTGTTGCCCCTAGGCCTATTACATCCTATTGTATTCTACAGCGTTTGCACTACTTTTCTAACTGTTTACTTACCTGATTTTGGTTTGTGTGTATATTTTGTGTATTTTACTTACCTCCTAAGGCAGTATATCCTCTGAGATATTTTTGGCACATTCTCACTAAAATAAAGTACCTTTTTTAGTAACCATGAGTATTGTGTTTCTTATGATATAGTGCCTATATGATATAAGTGGTGTAGTAGGAGCTTTGCATGGCTCCTAGTTCAGCCTAAGCTGCTTTGCTATAGCTACCTCTATCAACCTAAGCTGCTAGAACACTACTAATCTACTAATAAGGGATAACAGGACCTGGCACAAGGTATAAGTACCCTCAGGTACCCACTATAAGCCAAGCCAGCCTCCTACATCTACTGGCCACTAGCACCCATTCCACTGTAGCTGAAGAACACCCAGGCAAACAAAGTCATCCATCCAGACATCCTGCAGGACCTGATGCCAATACCAAGACCACTGCCAGGAAGTGAGACTCGCCTAAACATTCTCCCTTCTGTGCCACTGACACACCCTGTTGACTGTCCACTGCCATTACTACATTTTCCCATGGCAATTGGATATTGGACCTGTAATACCTACAGCTGGGCCAACTGCTCTGATGATTTCATCCACTGTGACACCTCTCATCACCCATTGCACTTGCAAATCACAGTAAAGACTATTACGCACAGCTACTGCTTACGTGTCTTTATTGCAACACATGTGAATTAACTGTTGAACAATATGTCAGCTTACTAAAACCATTGACCAGCAAAAGTCTGTAAGATGGACAGAAGGGGGAGGCACTTGCAGCAAGTTTGGTAGTAAAATAGACTCATCCTCAAATCCTGTGTCAATTTAGCCACCAATCAATGCAGGAATCTGAGTAGGTCCACCCATATTACCTGCAAATACACCAAGACAAGAACAACCATCATGATAGGAGCCTCTGTTAACCAGCCAACACACATGCAGAACATTATCACCCTCCCCATTACGAGTATCCAAGTGGCATGTGAACACAAAATACAAAAGCAGATACACATTTTCAAGACATCCATTCCCAATGGTCCATCCCTTACAGCTCACAGAACCCTACTAAAGGCAAGTTCCACTATCAATACGAGTTAGCTACGATATCCATCCATTGTGTACAGTGAGGATAAATTGCCATACTGTTGGCACAACCCAGATTGCCAGCAATTTTGCAGTTGACACTGTATTACTGTGACCATACAACATAGCCAATACTTTGCAGATGTGATCGCAGCCAAATGTGCAGTAAACATAGCACTGACATATGAACAGTAACACCTCCACTGATGGGCAAGATCTAATTGCCACAAACCCACACAGAGGGATAGCTGCACTTAACACCCCCACTGATGGCACACACCAGGATGAGCTATGTCACAGGGTAGACAGGAGTACAGGTCACATACAAGACACTTGGCACATAAATGAAGCTCATTTGAAGTATTTTTGGATACCCTCTGTCCTAGAGTCAGCTACATCCTCATCATTGGCCTCCTTATCAGTGTCTATGTCACCATCATCAGCCACAGGTCTAGCTGTTACCTCATCAACATCCAGTAATGTCTGAGATATCTTAGAGACAGATTGTGTAGCATGCAGCAGCCAACTACAACCTGGAATACCTTCAGTGATTTGTAGAGCAGGGCACCTCCTGAGATGTGTAGACACTGAAATCTGACCTTTAGCAGGCCAATGGTCCTCTCTATGACATGCCTCGTCCTGCTGTGGGCCTCATTGAAATGGTTTTCACCATCTGTAGTTGGATATCTCACTGGTGTCAGCAGCCATGGAAGGGTAGGATAGCCAGAGTCACCTGTGTGCACAAAGGTTGGACCTATTACAATACCGGCAGAGACACAGGGTAGAACGTGAAAAGAGGTGTCATTACAGTAGCACACATATTATAGGATACACACCGATGAGCCAGGTGATCTCTCTCTGTAGTTGTGCCATCATGGCGTGGGACATTGCTGTTCCTCAGGATGTAGAAGTCATGCACAGATCCTGGAAACTTGCCCGTCACTTGTGAGATGTATTGGTCAGCGAGACACACCACCTGGACATTGATGGAGTAAAAGCCCTTTCTGCTCCTGTACACCTGTTCATTGACCGTGGGAGGAACCAAAGCAATGTAGGTGCCATCTATGTCCCCTATCACATGAGGGACAGGTGCCATGGCATGGAAGTCAGATTTAACAGTGGCCAAATCTGCATGTTGAGGGAACCTAATGTAGTTGTCCATGTGTTTCGTTACACTTTACTGAACTTACGCTGTGACATCCCTGCTGCCAAGCAACCTGTCAACTGGAACGAGCCTGATTCAAGTGAGTGTAGCACAGATAAGACCTATATTGTGGGAGAGATGGCATTGGGATTACGGATACCTGGCAAGAGACTTGGTTCCAACTGAGCACACAGTTCTATGATGGTCCGACAGTTCAGATGATACGTCTGTATTGTGTGTCTCTCTTCTAGGGTAGCAAGGTCGACTAGGAGCCAGTACACCGGTACGTGTCTCATTCTCCCTGTTGCACGGTATCTAGAAATGAGAAAGAGGAAAAGCCACACGTTCATGTCAACAGTTCACATGCCACCTAACACTATACATATAGCTTAGTTACACACACATTTGGTTAGGCGGTCCATGAGTCAGCAACTGACTGCACATGTCGCGTCATAGTTATCAGTACACTCACCTATCCATGAATGTCAAATGTGTGAAACTTGCTATGATGTGTGAACATTGCTAATCTATGCACGTCACTAATGATCATATATGACACACTTATCATTCACATACAATACACTAGCTACATGTAAAATGGCAGCCGCTTGTCCTGCAAGCACAGGACAGCTGGAAGTGACCTAATTCCGCCAGCAGTAGTCATCATGGCGGTAAGCGGTCGTAACTGCCGTGCAACTCCTCATGGATAACATTATTGCCTATGGGAGACTGGAGAAAGTGATGATCACTGCTGGTGAAAGCGGTCATGTACATGGCAGCCGTGACCACCATTTTGAGTTGCATAGCTTACTTGACTCCTGACACTAGTGCAAGCAAGACCTCCATTGTGTGAGCTGCTGTGTTCTGACTCTGGAAGCCAATACACCAGGTCCTGTAGGAGATAGGACCTCTGCCTTCACCTAGGAGGAAGTGGAAAAACGTGTTGATGGGGTTGTACCACTTTATGGGCAGTTGTATGGGGGCACCAGTGCAGCAGCTGAATTCAATGTTCCTGTCCTGTCTGATGGTGAAGTGTTTGGGGTTGAAAGGCATGAAGATGGCGTAAACGGAGTGGATGCATGCGAATGGGAAAGGAGTAGCTGTCGCTGGTCCTGAAGTTGTACAGCCAGCAAGAGCAGTGGGAAGACTTCCTGTTTCAGTTCCATGGTGGCTGCGGATGTGTCTGTGTTTCTGAAGGTGAGTGTCTCTTTTTGTGTTGCTTGTTTCCGCATGGCTTTTCTTGGCCATGAGACCACCCTGGAAATTGTGGCAGTGTACTGGGTCGTAATATGGTCATGTTGGAAAATGGGTTATTAGTAAGGGCAGGTAAGTACCTACACTTAGCAATAGGCCACTATCCTCCACTTAGGTCCAGTTAGGTCTCAGTAAATTAAACCCAACCCTTGGTAGCTTGGCAACGAGCTACAAGGCTTAACTTAGGAGACAGAGTGTAAAGCATTCAAATATCACAAAACAGTAATTAAATAAAACACAGGAAACAGATTAAAAATCCAAAACCAACTTATACTAATAGATTATATGTGTATCTTTAAAATGACACAAAAACTAATAAAATCAGATAAGGGGAACCGGAGATATGAATTTTTAAAGAATTATTTTTTTCTAGCGCCTGGAAACAAAAAGCGTCAATCTGGTCATCTGGTCGCACCTCGAACGGGGCAAAGTCAAAGTTTAAGGCTGACCGCGATGGAGCCTGGCTCGGCTACAGCCCACGGGAGGCCTCGGTCAAAAGTTTCGCTTCGCACTTAGTTGTTTTTCGGAAGATTTTCTTCAGCGGGACAAAACTGCCAGTCCAATCCGACCTCCTGGAACTCTTCTACAGATACGCGTCACGGGAGCCCTCGGTGGAGATTTTTACCTTCGAACTTAGTCTTTTTTTCGAGGTGAAAATCCTTCGACCGGGGCAAACCTGGATCTTGATCCCACGTCCTTGGAGCCCTCCTCGGATACGCTGGCTGGGAGGTCCCGGTCAACTTTTTACGTTCAGACTTAGTCACTTTTTTGGAGATTTTCTTCACCGGGAAAAACCCGCAAATCAGGCCGGGTCACGGTTGAGGCAGGCCGGCTAGAGTTGCCGCTGCGGGTTGGTCCCTCTATGGAGCTTTTTTTCAAAAGTTCTCCAAACTTTTCCAAACTTCTGGATCTTCTTCCAGATGTTCCTTTAAGGTTCTTTTGGGGTCCACAGCTCACCCCAAGGTTCCACAAGCTATGAGATGATCCTTGGGGGTGTGGACTACAACTCCCAGAATGCACCTGGCTCAAACTCCTTTTTGGCCACTGGACAGTGGTCAGCTAGTGATTTCTTCAGGAGTTGGTGCAGGGGACTCTGGTTAGCAATTTTTTACCTGTAGCAAACAGGGATTCCCTCCTTGAACCAGTTGAAGCCAGGCAAAGTCCTTCTTGTGGTGAAGCCCAAGTGTGCAGCTGGTGCAGTCCTTCAGAGTGCAGGTTCCAGGTGTAGGCTAGGGGTCAAGCAGGGCAGTCCTTCTTCTCCTTAGGTTCTCCCTTGTTGGATTCTGATGGGGATCTGAGGTGTGGGTACAGTTCTGCCCGTTTTATCCTTGCTCCTGGGTGAAAAACAAGGGGGTCCTGGTTCTCCATTCAGGGGCAGGGTCCTTCCCCCTGTGATGACCACTTCCTGGGAAGTGTGGCAAAAATCAATCCCAGGAGGCAACATTCCTCAAAAATCCATCATGGCTGAAAGTGATTTTTGGAGGTTACATCTGGCTGAGCCCACCCACTGGTGTGGCTAAAAACCATAAACACACCCCTCTCCTGCCCTCTCCTAATCTAATCAAGGGGGCAACTAGTTGTCTGGGGTTGCAGGATGTGGGGGTGTTGCTGGGTTGCTCCAAATGTCCTTCTCTGCCTTTGAAGACCAGTTTGGCAGCCCTCCCCCTTTCTGCCTCACCATCTGCTGATGGGAGATCCCCTCCCACAGGCACATCTCTTTGGGTGAAGTCAGGCCACTTCACACCTCATCAAGGCAGCCTGGCCAGGCTGCCAGAGGCTGGCCAATCAGAGCACAGCAGCAAAAACAATGCAGGGCTGAAGTTGGCAACTTTTCAGGTAAAGTTTAAAACTCTTTACCTGAACAAGTTATATTAAATCCAACAACTGGAAGTTGTGGGATTTATTATAACAATTAATTTGATACCAAACTCTTTGTGTCTGCCACTTAAGGGGACTTTTAAAATGAAAATAAAGCCTCCCCATTCTAGCCTGGAAGGCCATTCACTACAATGAGGGAAAAACACATTTGGCTGTTTTGACCTCACCAGGGCTTATAAAAACATTTTTATAAGGTCCCTGCTTATAGTTACATGGCACCCAGCCCTAGGGGTACATAGGGCACTCCTTAGGGGTGACCTATATGAAAACATAAGGTAGTTTAAGACTTTGGACTACTTTTAATTCCAAAGTCGAAATTGCATATAACTTTAATTTAAAAGCAGCCAGCAAGGCAGGCCTGCCTTTAAAATGACACTGAGCACCTCAGCAGTGCACCTATGGGTGCACTACCTATGCCGGGGTCCCTAAACCTACATGCTCAACCATATACTAGGGACTTATAGGTAGGTTGACTTAGCCAATTATAATTAGGCTAATTTGCATACTGATTTTACACAGGGCACAGGCCCTGGGACTGGTTAGCAGTACCCAGGGCACCATCAGAGTCAATAAAACACCAGCAAAAAGTGGAAAATGGGGGCAAAAAGTTAGGGGGCCTCTGCAATCAGCCCTGTTCTATTACAGGTCAGCAGACACATGGTCTCCCCTGGCCTTGAGATGTCTACCACCTGCCACGGCGGTCTGTTGCTACTGGCGGTACTGGCGGTGTTTTGTCTGTTTTTTGTTGGGAACACCACCATGGTCATAGTATGGCTGTTTTCCCCGCCGGCCTGGAGGCGGTGTGAACACCATGGTCACCATGGCGATCCCCGGACCACCAAACTCGTAATGAAGATCTGAGACTTCCAAGTGGCTCGCACTGATTATGAAAGTACCCATAGATGAAGGAAAAATGATACACTTGTGTTGACCTTCAGGATCTTAATAAACATATATATGTTAATCTTCAGCTATTTCCTAACATTTCAGAGGTGCTGAATATGCTGGGAAGTGCCAAGGTTTTCATTGTAGTAGACCTTTCATCTGCCTATCATCAAGTGAAACTGCACGATGACATAGTTTGTGAAACCTCTTTGAGCTTACTGATTCAAAAGAATGCCATTTGGCCTGTTATCAGCAGCAGCATGTTTCTGGAGGTTCATGAAAAAAGGGCTATACGAAGTTACAAACATCCTTTTCTCTCAGGATGATATTTTCATTGATGGAAAGAGTTTAATGGAGCATGATGAGACACTGATGAAAGAGTTTGAAAAGTTGTCTAAAGCAGGTTTGACGTTAAAAAGAGAAAAGTGCAAATTTAGGGTTTGTGCAGTTTCTAGTTTGGGTCACAGATATTTGAAGGAGGAATCAAACCCAAGATGGAATTGCTGGATTCAATCATAAAAACACCAGCACCTACTTACAAACACCAAGTAAGATCCATTCTTGGGTTAGCTAATTTTTATTCTACATTCTTACACAATTTTTCTGTGTTGGCCCAGCCCATAAGATCGTTGCTGAAGAAGATGTCATGTTTGAGTGGACGAGTGAATGCATTTACGCTTTTGAGACTAACAAAAAACACATTGGTGGGAATCCAACCATAGGACATTTTGATGAGGACAGAAAAAACCTTCCCTACCACAGATGCTAGCCTCAGAGGATATGAGGCAGAACTTTCCCAGAGAGTAGATGGTGAATAAAGGGTGGTGATTTTTGCATCACATGCACTTAGGGGTGCAGAATAGAGATACTTGATTATAGAAACAGAGGCTCTGGCTTACACCTTGGCAATCAAGCACTTTAGGTTTTATCTCTGGGGCATACCATTTGTTGTTCGGTCTCATCACAGACCATTAGTTCATGTGTTTTCTTCAAGGTAAGGTGTTGAACTTACTCCTTGCATTCTGAGGTTGGTAGAGGGATTGGGTGATTTTAATTTTCAAGAGTAAAATACAGGATCAAGAAATATGATAGTAGATTGTTTGCCTCAACTTCAGGTAGATTGAGAAGTTACTGAAGATGTGTTGGCAACAGAAGTTAATCAAACTCCCTTGGTTGGTTGATTCTGTGAGAAGGCTTTCGAGAAGAGCAAATGGAAGTCTGCAAGGGAGGCAGATTAAGAAACAAAAGAACTCAAAGATCATATTGTGAAAGGTTGCCCAGATTATAAAGTGCTCTCAGAGAATTTGAAGGGGTATTGGAATGTAAGACATGAACTGGGTTGGACTGGAGGAAGATTGTACAGGGGTGCCAGAATGTATACTTCCAAGGATGTATGAGAAAAGATAGTCCATCTGGCACATGAGGGTCACCTGGGAAGGAACGTTACCAAGGCAAGGGTAAGGGAATGTTATTGGTGGTCTGGCTTAGACAGGCAAGTAGAGATTGTTGCCAAGGGCTGTGATTCGTGGGCCTTGAGTGACAAGGGCAAAGTTATATCTAGAGCACCATTATCTCCTGTTGAGATTCCATCTTAACTGTGGAAAAAATTATGATTGGCTTTTTTTCTGGTCCATTTATGTCTTGCCCCGTAATGAGCATTATGTGGTTCTTTTGGTGGATTATATATCGAAATTGGTTGCAAAGAAGTGTGTGAGCTGTGAGCTCAATTGACACCAAAGTGGTAATCAAATTCCTGAAAGAGGATTTATTTTTTCAGAGATATTCCTCAGGAACACATTACTGATAATGAGGTTCAGCTAACAGCTCAAGAGATGCATATGTTTTGGGTGGTTCTGTCCATTAAACACCTTAGGACTTCCTTACTTGCTCCACAGGCCAATGACCATGATGAGCACATGAATAGAGTGGTTAAAGAGTGTGTGCAAAAGGCAGTTGAATCCAGATGGATTTCATCTGAAGTCTTGATTGAAGTGGGATGGGCTCATCTCAATGCTCTGAATTTTATAATTTTGAAATCATTTTTTTTCTGGACTAGGGTCAGAGTTGGCAATACAAAATTAAACCCAGCATGGTTAGGTGAGAAAATACATGGATTGGAATGTGTGCAGGTAAAGGAGATGGTGAAATTTAAGGGAAAAGGTAAATGACTCAGAAAAAAATGCCAAAAGACTTGCATACGTCAATATGATCAGTGAAATCGTACGAAAGCTAGCAGGTAGGAAGCTGGAGAAAAGAGATTTTTTTTAAATCAAAATACCTGGATTTGTGAAGAAAAGAGAATCAAGTTACATCATGGGTCCTTTCCTAATTGAAAAAGTAACGAAAAATGTTTTTTAAGCTTACGGGTTACTGTACATTTGGGGGAGTATAAAAATACCTATGTAATGATTCTCTGCTAAATCACCTTTGATTTAGAGTCATCTTATTTGTTTTATTTTTATTTCTCATGAAAGTATTGGTATTACAATATATTAATTTTCTAATTTTAACTTTATGGACCCCATGGTATTTAATTAATATAGGTTGCATTATTAGTAATGTTGTTTTCTGGGTTTTTACTTTGGGGAGGGATATGTGTTTTGTTGTGCTTATGGCAGTCTTGAAATGTAGAGGATTGCTCATTCTGACCATTGTGTTTGTCTGGAATGATTAGGTGGATGGTGTTGAAGCAGATATTCTAATTAGAAAATTATTAATGATATGTGCTTGAATAATGAATAATGAAAAGTTGTAGAAGAATTATTCATAGAGAAAAATAATGTGCCCTTTTTTATATTGTGCCCTCGGGGCATGTCAGCCATGTGTACGAGATTGTACTAATATAACTGAAACTGTATGAAATAATGAAAATATATGAGAAAAATGTAGTAATATGTCATATTGTGTATAACCTATGTTTTACTTTAATTTGTAGTGTTAACTTAGTTGAATTCATGGCCTAGTCTTCCTAGGCGTCGCACACACAGAGCAGAAATAATAACCGCGTTCGCAAGAAGCTGCCATGACCCTAAACTGCCCGATGTTCAAGTTGCTTAGCTAGAAGTTTCTGCAATGTACCGGCGGACAGGAGATGATGAAGACAATTTGATACAATTATGTGTAGAGTAGGCTAAATGTACTATCCCAGGACTTGAACAATAGAGGCACTGACTGAAGAGTAACATGCAACAATTTTGATACCTGAAGAGCCGGATCATGAGGACATTGTATAGTTGACCAATCTGGATCTTGAGAAAGGACTGATATTAAAATTGGTAGATTTGGTAAACAAATCCTATTGGTTAAAGTCATATTTGCTGACAGACTGACGAATTATGAATTAGGGAGATGGACTGGGAGACCCTAATATAAAGTCATGACAAGGGGCTAAAACTAGAGATGCGAGGGAAGAATTGATGACGTTAGGAGACGCTGTCTGAGGTTCTGTCATCTGACTTATACTCTGAGAGCCTGATGTGTGGCTGATTAACTGATGACCTGACGACAAAGACTAACTTTGTTGCTGATCCATTCTGTGGATAGGTAGCTATGAAAATGTGACTGAATAATTTGTGCCTTTTCTTCTAGGTACCAACTGCGCTGATTATAGAAATCTCACTTAGATAGATTTTTTTCTCCAAATTAGTGTTTTTCTCTAAATTGTTTTGCATGAAGCCCCACATGTTGATGTTAATCTTGGCTAGTTAGGCTGTTGGGGGTGACGTTGACAGTGACAAATGACTGACAAGCTATTTGCTGAACTCTGCTATTCATGCTGGTATGATTTTTGACACATGTAGGTGCATTTACGCATATGTTTCTTCAAGTAATGTTATGATGTTTCCATTAACAAATTAATAATTGAACTGATTGAATAAAGATCGATCTACCAGATGATTTACAATTGTAATCAATAAGGAAATAAAAATTGTTTAACTCTTCACCGAGTTGTGGTTATTCAAGAGAAGATGGTTCATTATTGGTAGCTATGTTGATTATTGATTTTGATAGTCACTACATAACTAGGATACTCAATGAGATTCAAAAGGTGCATCGGCCTATATGCGTCCCCTTGTAAGTTTACTCACTAAGGACCAGGTGCGCTTGCAGTGACATTCTAAAATGGGCAGTTGGAGTGGGTGATTGGAATGGAGAAGACGTTTCCATGGTTGGTGCTTTCAATTCAATAAAGTTATTCTCAACATGCCTGAAACGTTGTCTAATCATTGAAGAAATTAACAGCCAGTAAAAGTGGAATTTGAAAATGCCATGGTACCAGAGGTAGAGGCATCCTTAGCACTGGAAGTGAAAGCATACTCGGTGTTATTTCCCATATGAAAATGTATAATTTGCAACTGTGTTTTTGCCAATGACTGAGTGAAACTCAAAGCTAAATTGAAATGTAATGTAGGTTACTGCATAATACGTCCCATCAATAGAGACTCCTCTCAAAGCAAAAGACCACCCAAGGTAATTTTGTACATTATAATAAGCAAGACCCATGATTTGTCCTTAGTTTTGGTCTTCATAACTTTACAAATGCAATTGAAATGCCTCCATGTTATTATTTATATTAAATGAAGTGCCATCAATTGAATGCTTTAACTTTCTCTCCTGTCTACTAGTCATTCTTCAAATAACTTTATAATCATACACTCAAATCCTATCAAGCTACTTGAATGAACTAAGTCTATTACAACTCCACGCATATCCTATTCATGGTCATTAGACCAATTTTCTATTGTTTGAGCAGTGTTTTATAATTAATGACTGAGCATCTCCTTAGTTAGACATAGTTGGTCCTCAAAAGACACAGCACGTATGCAGGAATTCAACAAAATTCCTTAAGTAGCGGAAGTAACATCGCAAACACTATCACTCCTAAGGACATCACAGGATGTGATGTCACATTAACTTTGACCCTGGTGATATTACAAGAATTGATGTTCCTATGACATTTTATTGTGATGCCACTACAGTATATGTCACCACAGAAGTTATCAAATATAGCAATAATAACTAGAGGCGCCATCATGAGGCTACCCAGGCACAGCCATTATATGCTCACTATAATCATTGCATCTCATATACAGTCCCTTGCTGTCCAGATTCTAAACTACAACTTACAAATTCCCATTTATAAACTCAAATGGTAAGGTACAGTACCCAAAGCTTAAGCATAATAGAAGTTACTGAGGCAGAGCATCAAATGAATAGGCACAGTGCCAAATGCTCACACACAGAACCAGAAATCAAAGTACAACTGATGTGTGCCTGGACACGGTATCATTCTACGCGTCCTAGCCATTGTATGCCCTAGTCAATCAAGCAACCACATCAGAGATACCTCTTCATTATGATCAGATGGAGCCTCAAATGTACACAATTGTGACTTACCTTGCACGTGTATCATCAAATGTATGTCCAACTTCTTTTTTCTACAACTGTCTCCCCCAGACATCCTTCCGCGCTTTTCCTTCATATCTCCCACATTACAAATCTTCAGTAACAAACATCTGAGAAGATAAAAAAATGTATTTCTTCTTTTTAGTTGCACTTGAGTGATGTTTACAGAGGTAAGGAAAGTGTTTGAGATTAGAAATCATGTTTGAAATGACCAAGGGGGTTATTACAACTTTGGAGGAGGTGTTAATCTGTCCCAAAAGTGACGGTAAAGTGACGGATATACCACCAGCCGTATTACGAGTTCCATAGGATATAATGGACTCGTAATACGGCTGGTGGTATATCTGTCACTTTACCGTCACTTTTGGGACGGATTAACACCTCCTCCAAAGTTGTAATAACCCCCAAGTGTGTTAATTATATTACAAAAAGACAGCTTCAGGGGAGAATGTAGTCGGAAAAAACAGCATAAGTTCTCTCACATTTCCGTGGTCTCGGCATAAGTTGCCCATCCATTCCAGAGTTTTGCTCTGATTTCTGTGACTTCTAGCTTGGGCCATCCTAAAATAAACTCAGGAAACCGTGTGCGAGAACGCAAAGAAAAATCTGGAGTGAATCCCTCAGTCATCCATGAATCATGGAAACTTCAGAGCGCTGCAGTGCATTCTGATCATAAAGCATGGCCTTTTATTTGCTAGATGAGTCACAAAGTACTAAGGGGATAGTATCAGAAAGTTAAAATGAGGGTCAACTCCCCCTCAAAAATATGCTACCTAGTTTGATTTCATCAGCAAATGCAGGTTACCATCAATATTCCTTCTATTAATTGTCTGTCTACAACAGTAAGCTTGTGTGCCCAATGTTTTCACTCTGTGCGAAATCAAGAGTACAATTGAGCTGCTACATGTGAGGGGTGCTGTCAGTGGAAATAGGTGAGTGGGTGTAAGAAGTAGGCAGCTGGAGTGTGCTAGGCAAGATGATTTTCCAAAAACTGCCAGCCAAAGCGAAGCCAGCGTCCTCTAACAGAATAGATGATCCAGCCAATCCTAACGCTGCTCTGAGCAGGGTCAGGATTGGCCACAGGGCAGGCTGGGAGCCGGTGCCTGGAGTGATGAGGGAAAGAAGAGTGGTGCCGTGTGGCGCCCCATTCCATCGGTTTACATAAAAATGACTCAAGCAATCCATTAACCCACTAGGCTTTCTCACTATGCTACAAATACCTAACCTGGGCATTACTTATAGTGCCCTATCGTATATACAATAACCATCAAACCTAAACCTGTGACAGAGATTACATACACAGGTATCACCAGAAAAAGCATTAACCATCTGAGCTATCTCATCAGCACTATATATTGACATTTTCTGAATAAAGATGGATATCTGCAGCAGTTGCCTTAATCTCCAAAACTGCCGATTACTCACTAATCAAGTTAGGCTTGTGGAGAGAGGTATGAACCCTTCACGTCTTTATGGTCAATGTTACACAGCTGGAATGCTCATTTTCCCTCACCCCAAAAAATTAGGAGTTTGCAAAGACCAAAAGGAGTAGAAATGTCACAAAGTAGAACATGTGGTACTGGCAACACTTAGCAAAGTTGCTCTCCTGTTGATGGGGAAGACAATAGAGGGGCTAAACCTTTACACTATACCAATTATTTAATTTTTGAGTGATTCCCTTTTCCGCGTGCATTTTCAGGATATTTCTATAATATTATTTCGCTGTTGTGATTATGTCTGAAACATTTTAAACATCAATTTACATTGCTGTAGTGTATTGTTTTGTTTCAATACAGACTGAACTATGCACGGCAGTAATAACACACTTCGTTTGTTTCAGCTTTTTGCCTTTTGGCATGAGAAGGTTTCCAGAAATGTATACTATTTAATACGGCAGACAATAAATTAGGAATTTACCAAAAATGTAACCAGTGAAAATTTTACCAGGCAAGAAAAAATCATAAGTGTATCAACATCCTGTGTAGGAATTGGGTAACACCACCATATTAAGCCAGTAAGTATACACGTGTGGGTAATTTTATTCTATAAACCTAGTGTGTTGCTTTTAAGTATATATATTTTACACTGAAAGGGAATCCAAAACTGTTTACTCCATTGGAAGGTTAAAGCATTGGAGTTCTTTATTTGACAAACTCTGGGCACGCCCCGTGCTGATGCGGAGCCCGGCTTTAAAATAACTCGCTTATTTTCTTCTTTCTCTGAGATATCAAAGGGAATGAGCATACCCACCCTCTGACCCATCCCACTATCAGATTCGAATTCAAGGACGATACTTCTGGCGGAGCTAGGAAAGGAAAATTGATAGCATTTCCAAGCATTTACTCCAAATCTATCTAGCTCCTGTTTGCTCCCGAGTGCCACAGTGGGAAATGGGGTTAAGACAACAGAACATAATAAAATGTATATTTAGTTCCGAAGTACTTCCTGTTTAAGAACCCCTTCCATACTATCTCAGACCTTAGAAATTACTCATGCTGGGTCAGTGGTCCTAGGAGGACCCACAAAGGACTGATAACGCCTACAAGCCTTGTTAATTTAACTTACAAGGGGACTTGTTTTAGGCCAATGAATCTTTTGACCACGTTTGTGGACTTTCCAGAACAAGATATCTGTTTAGCATTTCAATCAATAGATCAATAACCTAATCAATATTTACCATAACTAGTCAATCTAATTAATCAATAACATTTAATAAGAATCAAACACACCATGACCTTTCAGCCATGAATAACCACACAAATCTAGTAAGATTTAGGATATTTATTCCCTATTAGTTACACTCTAGTATCATATTTATTAGTCGCAATATCAATAAGCACATCAATACCACTATAACTTGGCAACTCGAGTAAGAATTTATCAAAGCATAGGTCATGAACATTAGAACAAAGCACGACGTTAACATGAGTCAACTTTAGCAGAGCATCTTTAGTACATTATTCAACAAAGCAAGAATTCAGTAATTTGTCTATTTGCACCCGATATTAGTGAACTCCATAACTAACCTCTAATTAGCATCAGCATGTTGGGCTTCATGCAAAACAATTTAGCAACATGAATTTGGAAAAACATCTAACTAAGGCCCCTATCAAAAGAGGCAAATAGACAATTACAATTTATCATCAGATAGTTACCCCTCCGAATGAGTCAGCATGCAGGATCAGTCTTCGTCCTCAGGACATCAGCCTATTCGTCATCAGCCAGAAAAGAACAGGTAAGTCTCAGTAGGGCATAGCAAGAAAGGCTCTTCCCTCATAAGGAGGAGAAGTGCACATCAGGTAAGGGGTGGGATGAGGATGGTTTAAAATATCAGACAGCTAAAGACAAAGGCCCTTGTTACAACATTGGCGGTAAATCCCGCTTACTGCCGTGCAGAAGACCGCCAACACACCGCTGCGGTGGCGGAATTCCTCTACAGCTATTACGACCAACAGCTCGGAATCCGCCAAAATCTAGACACCCACACAAGTCCGCCACACCAAGGGTCAGTGCTAAACTGGTGATAACAAAACCTCCACCGTCACGCCAACAGGAATACGCCCACACTATCACGACCCACAAATCCACATGGTGGTCTTTCAACCGCGGTATTCCATCGGCGGTACACACCGCCGCGCTCAAAATACACATACATTTACAAAACATAACCACATTGGACAATTCCAAATACACACACCTAATACACATAAACACACCATACCCACACACCCAATCCAATATAAAACACACACCCACATCACCCACAAACCCTTACGACCAGAATTGCTAAAGAAGGCCAGAGAGAGACACCACCATCCACAAACTAGCATCCACAGGCACACAACACCATCACTCACACAACATCCACACACCTCACACAACACACACAAACACATCCCCTCACACATCACAACACACACCACCTCACACATCACCCACACCACACCATGGAACCGCAAAGGCACCCCAGGTTCTCTGAGGAGGAGCTCAGGGTCATGGTGGAGGAAATCGTCCGGGTAGAGCCACAGCTATTCGGATCACAGGTGCAGCACATCTTCATAGCTAGGAAGATGGAGCTATGGCGCAGAATCTTGGACAGGGTCATCGCAGTGGGACAGCATCCAAGAACACGGGATGACATCAGGAAGAGGTGGAATGACCTACGGGGGAAGGTGCGTTCTGTGGTCTCAAGACACCAGATTACAGTTTAGATGACTGGCAGTGGACCCCCACCTCCTCCCCCACAACTAACAACATAGGAGGAGCAGGTCTTGGCTATACTGCATACTGAGGGCCTCGCTGGAGTAGCAGAAGGAATGGACTCTGGTAAGTCAACTCTTAACTACCATATCCCCGACCCTACCTGCATGATATCACATATCCCACCCTCACCCTCATCCCTATCACTCCAACACCTCACATATGTCCCACTATCACAAACCACCCATCCCAACACCAAGCCCTACATGCAACAACAAAGCCTGGACACCCATCACCAAAGCATGTCCACTACAGATACCCACACAGACCCCAAAACAATTATCACACAAGGTCCTACACAAGAATGTAAGCCCTGGGGTACAGGGTCACCCACCCATTGCACACGATGGCACACACAGATGCAATAATCATGCCTTTACACCCTTGCAGGACCCCTACCCAACGTCACCGGACTGGAGGTTCCAGACATGTCCACCACCCCCACAGAAGAGGCCCACAGTGATGACAGCAGCTCTGTCCAACTAGATCAAGATGACCAGCCTGGCCCATCTGGGACCTCAGGACAGTTGGTTCCCCACACACTGGCACATGCCACCACAGAGCCTCCCCCCTCAGGAAACACCAGCACAGCACCCACCCAGCGGGCCCATCCCTCTGTCCCGAAGTCACGTCAAGCAGCAGTGTGTCCACCACTACAGGGAACCCAGGCAAACCCACAAACCCAAGAACAGCAGGGACCTGGGGGTAGTGGCAGTGGACACACGGTTCAGGGGACAGAGGCCTTCAGACACCTTGGCTGAAAGACAATGGGTCCAATATGGGTTGTACAGAATGCACAATTTAAAAGTGAACAATATCTAAATGATACAGAGCAGTTTGCATTCATGCATTGTTTGTGAGTGGACCATTTCGCCTCATAGCATATCAAGGAAGGATTTGTATTCATAATGAAGGGTTTCAAGGCTCTTAATTCCTCCAATATACCCTCAAAGGTGAAAGAAGGTGTTTTGGATGGAGAGTTGGATTCCTTTTTGTTCTCTTGTCTGAAACTGGGGGTTTTTAGACACAGCTCTAGATGCTGAGCTAGAGCTCCCAAAGGTTGCTAGAGCCTTCCATGAGGATACAGACATTCTTAGGACTGAAGGCTCATTGACACATTTTTGAATGAGTAAGGAGCTTTGAAGAAAATGGAGGGGATGATGATTTATATTTTTTAATCAAAGTCCTATCCATATAGGAACAATGTCTATATGAGAACTCAAATGAAGTCAACTGATATGTAAGGATGTATAAGATAATATGCTGTTAGCTCCTTAGGAGTACGTGGTGTAGAGTTGAATGATACATTGAACAATTAGGCCAAGGTGAATAAAATGACTGAAAGGCATATGCCTGGGTCAACATATGAGGAAATAATGCTCTGAAAAACAATTAAAGTAATTCAAGCAACAGTCAATACATTTCCAGTGTGATGTATGCAAACCTGTAAGGAACTTGCATGCACTGCCGTTGACTGGAGGTGGGCATGCACAGAATATCACCTTAATAGTTGAAGCAATGAGTGAGGAGATCTGAAATTGCTCTACATTGTGACAAATATAATTACATGAAACTGCCCAGCGTGGGGACGACACATACCCCTAGCCCACTTAGCTCAGGGGAACCTCAGGTGTTGATGTAGAGTTGAAAGGTAAATTCCCATTGACACACATTACAGCCAGGAGTGCAGATTAAAATTGCCAAACAGATGTAACAAAGAGTACCTTCAGTGACAGATCAAGAAAGGCCAAGATTATATCATGGTGTCAACACAATTAGTAAGTCAGAGACTCAGAACAGAGCCTCTCGGGAACATGAATAGACTTAACATGGTGGTGTTTCATGAAGCAATCAGCATTGGCTGAAAGACAAACATTCCTGCACATTGCTTAAATTGCATAAAAAAGGTCCAGAAGAGTGGCACCGACCTTACAACCATATATTTTCAACTCAAAATGCAGATATGTATGAAATCAGAGCAGAGCCCCCAAGTGAACATTGGAGCCGACTGGGAGGCTCAAAGTCCAGCGGCCATCTTGGTGGTGCTCGCGACACGCTCCCCTCTTAAACATTTTATTGAAGTTCATTCTCTGGTTATTAAATGTGCCCTTTAGGTAATGTGTATCTTGCAGGAATATTTTGTCATATGGAACACATATCAAACCCCAAGGTTAGCAGTGCAGTGGGCAAATTCAAGATGTTCAAAGAGAGAAATCCCAAAGGTTTTCCTTATTTCACTCCCAATTCAGCATGTCTTGGAGTGAAATCCACAGGACTCTTTGCATTCCACATTGTAAAACAGTGGACAAGAACCCAGTAGTACAAAGAAATTCAGGTGCTATCACAACAAGAAAACAAATAAATCATAATTTTGCTTCAGCTTTAAGCTAAAAAATATTGAGAGATTTGTTAAAGGTTCTTTTTTTAAAGTATCTATGTTCTACATACTGTCACATTGTAGTTCAGAGACAAATCGACCTTCATGCTAAAAAACATAACCCCCTACCTATAGGCAGACATATAGGTGGTCATTCTGACCCTGGCGGTCTTTGACCGCCAGGGCGGAGGACCGCGGGAGCACCGCCGACAGGCCGGCGGTGCTCCAATGGGGATTCCGACCGCGGCGGTAAAGCCGCGGTCGGACCGGCACCACTGGCGGGGTCCCGCCAGTGTACCGCCGCCCCATTGAATCCTCCGCGGCGGCGCAGCTTGCTGCACCGCCGCGGGGATTCCGACCCCCCCTACCGCCATCCAGATCCCGGCGGTCGGACCGCCGGGATCCGGATGGCGGTAGGGGGGGTCGCGGGGCCCCTGGGGGCCCCTGCAGTGCCCATGCCACTGGCATGGGCATTGCAGGGGCCCCCGTAAGAGGGCCCCTAAATGTATTTCACTGTCTGCTGCGCAGACAGTGAAATACGCGACGGGTGCAACTGCACCCGTCGCACAGCTTCCACTCCGCCGGCTCGATTCCGAGCCGGCTTCATCGTGGAAGCCTCTTTCCCGCTGGGCTGGCGGGCGGTCTGAAGGCGACCGCCCGCCAGCCCAGCGGGAAAGTCAGAATTACCGCCGCGGTCTTTCGACCGCGGAACGGTAATCTGACGGCGGGACTTTGGCGGGCGGCCTCCGCCGCCCGCCAAGGTCAGAATGAGGGCCATATTGTTACCATCTGGGCTAGGTCCTGTTTCAGTGAGATGATGGAGTTGTTGGTGGGAAATTAAGGTGCCCATCCACTCAACTTGCAGACCAACAACATTTATCAATTGTGGTTTGCATCAGCATCAACAATATTGTGCAAATTATCCCTATCATATTATTAGTTCAGAGTTGAACACTGAAAGCCTCACTTGAATTTCAGGTTACCACTTTTAACTGACAATTTGTACTGGAGTACAAATGGACAGCAAAAAAAGTGCACCATTAATCATACAAACCATAGAAACAGGAATCTGGTACTCCCTTATGCCTAAGTCTACATCGATACAGGCAATATCATATCATCCTTACATTGAAAAGAGTGTCTCACTAGAGTTTCAAATTGAAAGAATTGTGCACACGACCTAGAAGAGGCAGCATTATTAATACAGTCTATGATAGCTAGCATAGGAAGTTGCTCCATGAGCAAAATATCTTGACTTTGGACAAAATTTCCTAACAGTATGCCAGAGAGTTTACTGAAGTGTTGGTGTCTGAGGTCCAATATATATACTTGATACCTGCTTTGAATTGGGTAAAGGTTCTAGAGGATTCTCTTTGAAATGCTCATGTTCTGCCTTTCCTGGCATTGCTTCAGAATAACTACAGAGCATTTGCAATCATTTGGGTGGAAGCAGGACACAGCATCTTGAGGTGTAAGTGTAGCTGTGCCTAGCTCCACCCTCCCACCCTGTCAGTGATGGATGATGCAGGTATATTGTAGCTCTCTCTTGGGTGTAACTGTCTAGGAGGAATACACAAAGGCCAACTGCCAACTACACTCAGGCATGTGGCCTATATAGAGGCTGTGGTGCTCTAAATGGTAGAGATGAGAAAATGCCAGCTTTCTAAAAGTAGCATTTTCAAAGTTATAACCAAAAACCTGACTTCAACATAAAGAGGATTTTTCATTACAATGTAAAAGACACCAAACATGAAATGTTTACCTGTTCCCATTTGGAAGTTACAGATCATTGATTGTAATAAGGGAACCTCAATGTTATCCTATGAGAGAGGCAGGCCTTGCAATTGTGAGCAACACCTTTAGGATTTTTTCACTGTCAGGGCATGTGAAACTTAAACCTAAATGGCTTAATACATTGCACCCTATCCTGCAGGCTGCTAGGACCTACCCTAAGGGTGACATATAAAAAGGGAAGGCTGAGTCTGGCAAAAGATGTATTTTGTCAGGTCGCAATGGCAGTTTAAAACTGCACACATTAGCTGCAATGGAAGGCCTGAGATATATTCACAGAGCTACTTCAGTGGGTGGCACAATCAGTGCTACAGGCCCACTAGTAGTATATAATTTACAGGCCTTGGGCACATGAAGTACCACTTTACTTGGGACTTACAGGCACATTAAATATGCAAAGTGGTTGTAAGCCAATTCTACAATGCTTAAAGGAAAGATCACAAGCACTTTAACACTGGTTGGCTAGTGGTAAAGTGCACAGAGTCATAAAAGCCAACAAAAATGTGTTCAGAAAACAGGAGTGTCAGGGCAAAAGGTTTGGAAATGACCCTGCAGAAAGGGTCAAGTCCAGCACTGCTGCATAAATCATAGGTTCCCAGTGAGAAACCTCTTCAAACCATAGCTTGCAGTTTAACACTCAAATGAAATGTAATAGCCAACAAAAATGTAAACATATGCCAATAAATATATTTCATTAAATGTATGTCAATCACAGACACCAAAATGTAAACAATTATTTATATGACTTAAATACAGTCGACTCAATTAATTGAGATATGAGCAGTAACCCTTTTACAGCACATATCACAATTATAAGCTGTGAAATAAACTGCTTTGAGGTTCCCATTTTGGCAATGGGACTGCATATTAGGATGGCAGCAACACCAAGTGCAGGGGACTGAAGACACACTGCACCATTTGAATGCTGTCGGCCCAACTCCTGGATAGCTCCCAGTGCCTCATCCTGACCACAAACCTGCTGGGGCAAAAAGTGATTACAGCAACTTCAATATGACGGTCTGACACTTCAGAAAAGTCATGGAAACAGATTGTACCCCTTTTGCTCACTTACTTATGTATGCCAAGGTGA
Source organism: Pleurodeles waltl (assembly GCF_031143425.1). Classification (NCBI taxonomy): domain Eukaryota; kingdom Metazoa; phylum Chordata; class Amphibia; order Caudata; family Salamandridae; genus Pleurodeles; species Pleurodeles waltl. The sequence goes on along the minus strand of NC_090438.1, from coordinate 253,530,050 downwards.
AATACAAGATGCACAATGGTTTTCAATGTATTTATTGAAGTATTCACATTCAAGTATAAAAATCATGAGCTGTGATAATTAGGCAGATGGAAACGAGCACGATAACCAACAGGACAGCAAGAGTGAAGAAGATAATCAACCCCGCCGTATTGCATGTTTCTAGGGAGTCTATTTGTTCCTACCAAAACCCTTTGTCTAAATCTGGGAGCATAGTGTTTGTAACCCTCTGCCTGGTCCAACCCAAAGAATTCACCCCAACCCCCTAACTGAATCAAATAGCAGGGGTCTGGCTGTGTTGCAGATGGCAGTCTCCTTAGGAGAGAGAAAAATCAGCACCAGTAAATCTATTGGTTGAAAAGAAACCATCCCAAGATGGTCATGACCGGAAAGCCCTCTACTCCTTTTGGTCTAAGTGTAGTTTATATAATGATATTATTGGGCAGTAGCTCTGATGTAATGCTGTGTCTCAGAGATAGGAGCTGACTGATAGGCTGGCAAATACAATTTAGCATGTCCTGTGCATCCCAGCCTTGGACAAGGAGTACAGAATATATGTAGTACAAGGCTGATTAAACGTTCAGCGTGATCTCTACCTTTTTGAAAAAAGCAGCTGATAAAATATGTAAAAGCAAAAGCTAACCGCAGACTCAATAAAATATGACTAAATATGTGTATGAAGGTAACAAAGGCACAAGCCATGAAGCTAATCTTAGACAGGGGTGCCACATTCAGGAAAAAAAGGTCCTTATGACACAAGCGTTCATTCCTGATATTATTTTCAGCAAGTAAAACATGCAGAAATTTCCCAGGCAAAAAAGCACAATAAACAATGGAGCATGAAGATTTTGAAGTAGTAAGTATCAGAATCTGCAGGTTAGGCCCAATTTTTATGTCAGCAATCATAACTGTGTACTATTTATGGCACCTGATATATATCTGTGAGAAAGTGGATTATTAATTAGGGCGGATGGTAGTCTACCACAAATATTAATGCCTTCATCCTTGTTACATCCGGTAAAGATTTCAGTAATGTAAACCTCAGCTCAAACCCTGGCAGTTATGGCACAAAGCAGACAGTCTTAACTGAAGAAAATCTATAAAGTATTTAGAAGTACTAAAACAGTTAAAAAGTAAAAAGAAATGTAATGTACCAAAATTCTTCTCCAATTTAAAATATACTGAATATTTTAATGAACAAATGAGAGCTAAATATCAAAAATGCAATAAGGGGAACCAGCGATTTACATTTTTAAAGTTTGAAAGACATTTTAGCACCAAGAGGCACAATGTTCCTACAGCAAACAACTGGTCATGCAACAACGGGACAAATGTAAGGCTTAAGGCTGCCCCTGATGGAGTACAGAGTCCAGGTTCATCCCAGTGAAAGATTTTACCTTCTCACTGGGGCCCTGATTTATACTTTTTGGTGCAAAACTGCACCAAAAAGTTTTGCACCAAAAAGTTTAGCACCAGCTTGCTCCATTTCTCAGCACCAGCCAGACACCATATTTATGGAATGGTGCAAGCAGGTGCAAAGGGTAGGCTCGCATTAAAAAAATGATGATAGCCAGGTGGGGCTGGCGGTATGGAAGAAGAGGTTTTGCATGAAAAAAAGTACGGTAAGCAGGTCAGAGTAAGAAAAAAGGACTCTAACCAGCTTAGTGTCATTTTCTGACGCAAACCCATCCATACCACATGACTCCTGTCTTGGAGAAGACAGGAGTCATGCTCCCCACCCCAGTGGCCAGCACAGGTGACCAGGATCCACTGGGCATGAGCATTGTACCCAGTGCCGTGTAGGGGGCTCATTTCAGGGCCCCCAATTGCACTTTAAAAGAAATAAAAAATACTTACCAGTACATACCTATACTTTCCTGGGATGAGGTCCCCCATCCTCCTCTGTCCCTCTGGTTTGGGTGGGGTGTCCCTGGGGCTGGGGAGGGCACCTGTGGGCTCATTCCATGGTGTTCCACCATGAAAATAGGCCCACAGGTCCCCTAACGCCTGCCCTGAACCAGGTGTTAAATAATGGTGCAAAGCATGCTTTGCACCATTATTTGACCCCTCCTCCCCCCTTGCGTGATTTTGGCTCGGGGGGACAAATATGGAGCTAAGGCCATAGAGTCATTTTTAGCACATGAATGCCTACGTTGCATCTCATTGCCGCAAAGTAGGTTTCCACGTCCAAAAAATGACTTTAACCCCATAAATTTGGCTGGAGTTAGGTTTGCACCGAATCTGCGCCAAAGAAAATGATGCAAATTTGGCGCAAAACAAGTATAAATATGCCCATAATTCTCTATAATTGAAGTCAAAATCTTCAGTTGGACAAGGAAGCAGGCTGTGGGTGAGATGGGTTCCAGGAGGATTGCCATTGGATGAAGTCCTGGTGAAGACATTGAATTTTGGAGGAAAAGCTCTGAGCAAGAGAAATTCAAAATTCACATCCAAGGGAGATTCCTCAAACGTCTTATACCTTTGGACCTTCACCTTGTGAAGGTTTCTCACTTCGGACTTAGTTACTGCTTGGGAGCTTGTATTCCTCCAGCCGAGTAAGACTGAAATTTTTTGCGTGATGTCCTACTGAAAAGTATTTATTGCTGTAGAAAAAAATACAGTGGGAACTGCGACGAAGCAAGATCAACTGCAGACGCACCCTCAGCAGATTGGCTTGCAAGTAGGTCCTACACTTCTGTTGTTTTTCTAGGCAGTTATCTTTGAAAAAGATTCTCAGTCCCAGCTTTTAGAGTTAGGCACCAAGTAAACTCGGACTCTTATTGAAAAGCCATTCAGACATTAGTGGCACACTTAAAAGTTAGGACTCACTTTAGGAGAAGCCACCACCATGGTCCAGGGCATGTTCACTTGGAACTTGTCAGTTGAGCCCTTTAGGAATGTGAGCTTCTTTAGCTTTTGTATCCCCATTGCTTAACAAGTGATCACCCAGCTGATCCTTGGAGTTCATGCCTCAGTCCTGGTTACAAGTGGAAACAGCTCTAGCCCTTAGGGGTCTCCTCGCAGGTCTCACCAGCATGTGCAGTCCTGTTGCCCACAGATTCATGGGTGGGGCGTAACATTTACACCCAGTGCCAGTCTAAGGATGGGGGGACTCCTGGCCACTCCCTAATCAATGGGTTTAAAGTTCCTAGGGGTCACCCTAACCCCATTTTCAACACTTTCTGTCTGGTTTACTGTAAACTATCCCACAGTGCCCCCTTTACTTAGAACCACGGTGACAGAACCTTGATTCCCCTCTGTAGAGCTCTCCGTATCCACCCAGAGCTTTTGCTAAGATAATGGGGAAACCTTACCTTGTGGTCACTCAAAAGCAGTTCTGGGGCCTACTCCTCTCCCAGTTGGATTGGTGCCCATCTCTGGCTAGCGTCACAGTAGAGGCGGCAGGCCCTGGTATGAGCTATTTCTACCTGTGCCTGAGTGGACCCCCTTTAAAGTTAATTTAGTTCCAGTGCACAGGCCAGATGGTCAGCCCCCATTCCGAGGCTCTTTGTCAATTGCCTGGGAGCAATGCACATTTCACCACAGGAGAGACATCATGGTCAGGTAACTCTGAACACTGGCAGAAGGTTACATTTAGCTCAGGCAGGAAAAATGCAACTTTTCAAAAGTGTCATTTCAATATAGTATTATGAAATCTGACGACTTGTATGTTGGATTCTAAACTACAATTACAATGAGTCAATGAACCATTTTTCTAAGCATTCTGAAGCCATGGTTAAGCATTATACGTTATTATAAAGTAATACAGTACTTATTTTGCTAAGGGACAGCCAGCCCTACTCCAGTAAAAAATGACTTTGGAGATTTTTACACTGGCATGACATGAAAAACATTAACACCCATGACCTATTTTTTTAAATACCAGGCAACGTGCCCTTTGGGCAAGAAGGGCCTAGTTTAGCGGTAACATAAGTAAAACAATATGGGTGTTTAGGCCTGGTAAAAGGTGTTACTTTCCAGATCTAATTGGCCGTTTTAAAATTGCCCAACCAGGCTCTAAGGCCAGGCCTTTAGACATGTTTTGCATTGTCACTTTACTGATGGCACAAAATGTGTTGCATTTTACTAGTGACATTTAACTTACATGGACAGAGTACACTTTTGTACTGGGGGTTTATAGATGGGTTAAACATGGCAATCAGGAGTGTAGAGAATGTCAACATGTTTTAGGAGTCAGAGCACATGCACAACGGTTAGCAGTGCCGTAGTGCATAGAGTCAGTAAACCAGTAGCATCAGCCTAGCAAAAGTGGATTGATCATACAAAAAGAGGGATTTTCCTGTAATATTGATCCAAGGGATATCAGAATATATAGGGTACCATAAATCTCTCACCATTTTCTAAGCCAACTATAATCAGTACGGCAGTGTGGGATACTCCACTAACCCCTAAATTTGCTTTTGAATTGAGAAAAAAAGATCTAGCTCTTTTTCACAATAAAATAGTTTACAGTTATAATCTACTAACAGACTAACTCATTACAGAGGAAATAAAAAAAAAACTTTCATGCATTCTTTTGAAGACACCTGCATGGGTAAGCACACACCGTCATGGCATATGCAGCAACACAGTTTCCACATCCAGTAGTGGAAAGTCAATGAAAGTAGATCAAATAACGAAGACAAAATAAATAATGCAACATAAGGGTGGTGTTAATTTCTTCTAAGTAACCCTAGGGATACACAAGACACATTTTACCACATTTTGGAAATTTCAAAACAAGAGCTTGGCTACAAAGAACTGAGGCAAAATTAATCCTCAACCCAAACTTTCTGACCTAAACACATGAACAAAGTGAATATTTGAAAACATGCAAGGCATTGATTATTTACCATCAATAACATGCACCAGAATATAGCCTGAATCTCAGTTGACACCAATAAAAACAATACAAAACCATGCACCAAAAGACCATTTCTACAGATAGATTACATGTATAAATGCATTGCTTAAGTAACCTAAGCAGTATAGTAAACTGGAGACGATATGCTTTAAATAATATATACATCATAAAAATATGTACCTGTATGTGATAGGAACATCGAAGAATTTTTAGCTATAACAATGAGCACTTTAAAAAAATTACATCATGACAACATTATTTTCAAATTATCAAAGACAACATTTGTAACTGAAAATCCTCACTGTTATGAAGCTGTAGCAGACTCAAACCAGACAAACCCAAACATAGGAAGAAAAGATAAGGAGTTCCTGGAAAAAATCCAAAGCATTCTCCTCAAAATATAAACCTCATAAAAATGCGAAATAAAATGAAAGTTAAAGCGTGATGCTCTACACATCAAGTTATATATTCTAACCCCCATGCAACAACAGATTGTAATTGTTTACAAAAATAGATGTCACTTCAGTTCAGACTTCATTAATAGCCTCAAAATATGAAATAACAAACACTAAATACATAATATTTCCCACTATAGACATCCTAGACTAACACATTAAACACAAACTAGCCTACTGCAAATAAACATTAACTAATACAATTTTAAACAAGTCATTACACTTAAAATAACTTATAGTAAAACTAGAAAACCTATACAGTCTGAAAAAAGAACAAATTAAAATTGTCTTACCTGATCTGATGAAAGAGGGAACGTCAGCTACTTTACTTCATGGTGGCTGAGATGTGACAAAAATAAACTATGCAATGGAGATGGAGCGATTCAGGACTGATGATCTCAGCAAGGCTGAGCTGCATACCTCTGGAAGGAGAGAGAGCCAAATGCAGGAAAAATGCCCATAATGGTGGACCTCTAGCGGCTCTCCATGTCTATGAGGAGGTCATTAGGGTGGTGTCCACCCCGGAGGAGCCAGAGGATGACAATCCTAAGAAATAGGAAGTGTACTTAAAATTGGAGTGGGGATAGGGTCCGGCATAGACCCTGAGCTGCTGCAGCCTCAGGAGAAGGAGAACCATCTAATCATATAAATAAACCCCTCTGACAGACCAGGGAGCATTGTTTACTCCACAGCCTGTTCCCTGAGGGAGTGGAAGGCAGGAAGGCTGAGAGAAATGCAGGCTAACATGGTCAAGCTTAAAATGGAGGGAAGAAAGTTGACTCTAGAGGAAAATAATCTGATTCATGAGAGGAGACTGAAGGAACAGGTACTGAAGGGCAAGTATGGAACAGAATACATTGGCAGTGGTGGCATCAGCTCAGTGCCCTATAGGAGAGGTGAGGGTCTGCATATCCATAAACCTCAATGCTAGATATGTTGTGGGGGATGATATAGACAATGTTTTTCTGCATACAAAATAGGTCCAAGGATGCATAGGGTCCCAGGAGAGGTTAGGAGAGCCAGTGTGTAGAAACATATGTCCCCAGTGGGGAGGAATAACCTTCTTAAATTAGAGGTGAGGGACCAGATGAAGTACACTCCCATGGAAGACATTTCACTCTCAAAGTTTGGGCTGACCTCTCAGAACTATTGCATTAGATTCAGGGGCAGCCAGAAGCTTTCAAACCAGTCTTGGGAGTTTATGGACTACTCCAGCAAGGTCTGAGTGGTTATGTGAGCGCACCAAGGGGAATGATTTTACTGGGATGTACAATCTAAGTCAGCAGGAACACATGCCTAGTACTTGTTTTATACAGTGGTTGACAGTAAGCTCAATGACCCCAAGATGCTTACTAATGAGGCAGACCTCTGGGTCAGCGCCATAGTCTCCAAAAAGGCATCTGGGGAAGACTGCCACAATGGTGGTCAGGGTTCCCACCAGATTTAAAAGTGGAAGATAAAAAACTTAAAGGTGTTCTCGCACGACCACACAATAGTGCAGATAGGAAGGAGACCTAGCCCCAATATGACCACAAGTAAAATGGGTTTGTTGAGAAGAAAGTTGAAAAAAATATCCCCAAGTGCTGTGAGTGTTAAAAGTATGGGCACACAAAGGGGGATCCCAAGTGCACCAAAAGGGCACATCCCTCCACTAGTGGGTAAACCTGAGGTTGGCCAGTGTAGCGCTTGGTGAGAAGCTTGCCCTAATTAGTATGTTGGTACAGCTGAGGGAACCCTAGTGTCCCTGGATAACAAAGAGATGGTACCCAAAGGCCACATATGTAGGAAAGTACCATCTTGCCTGGCATGCTACCCTCATTTTTACATGTCTGTCAGTTTGTTTTTGCCTGTCTCACTGGGATCCTGCTAGCCAGAACCCCTGTGATCATAGTTTGTGGCCTGTATGTGTATACCTGTGTAGTGACTAACTGTGACACTGAGGCTCTGCTAACTAGAACCTCAGTGCTTATGCCCTCTCTGCCTTTAAATGTGTCACTATAGGCTAGTGACTACTTTTACCAATTTCAATTGGCATACTGGAACACCCTTATAATTCCCTACTATATGGTACCTAGGTACACAGGTTATTGGGGTTCCAAGAGATCCCCATGAGCTGCAGCATTTCTTTTGCCACCCATAGTGAGCTCAGACAAACCTTTATGCAGGACTGCCACTTCAGCCTGAGTGAAATAACACACATGTTAGTTCACAGCCATTTTCACTGCACTTAAGTTACTTATAAGTCACCTATATGTCTAACCTTCACTTGCTGAAGGTTAGGTGCAAAGTTACTAAGTGCGAGGGCACCCTTGCACTAGCAAAGGTGCCCCCACATAGTTCAGGGCCATTTCCCTGGACTTTGTGAGTGCGGGGACACAACTACACGCATGCACTACATATAGGTCAATACCTATATGTAACTTCACAATGGTAACTCCGGATGTTGGCCATGTAACATGTCTAAGATCATGGAATTGTCCCCCCATGACAGATATGGTATTGGGGAGCAAATTCCATGCATCCCCGGGGCTCCACTATTGACCCGGGTACTGCCAAACCAGCTCTCTGGGGTTTTCTCTGCAGCTACCGCTGCTGCCAGCCCACAGACAGGGTTCTGCCATCCTGGGGTCTGGGAAGCCCAATCCCAGGAAGGCAGAACAAAGCATTTCCTCTGGAAGCAGAATGTTACCCCCTCTCTCTTTGGAAATAGGTGTTAAAGGCTAGGGAGGGGTAGCCTCTCCCAGCCTCTGGAAATGCTTTGAAGGGCACAGATTGTGCCCTCCTTGTATAAGCCAGTCTACACCAGTTTAGGGAACCCCCAGTCCCTGCTCTGGCATGAAACTGGACAAAGAAAAGGAGAGCGACAAATCCCCTGTCCATCACCACCCCAGGGGTGGTGCGCAGAGCTCCTCCAGTGTGTCCCAGACTTCTGCCATCTTGTTTACAGAGGTGTGAGGGCACTCTGGAGGCCTCTGAGTGGCCAATGCCAGCAGGTGATGTCAGAGAGCCCTCCTGATAGGTGCTTGCCTGACTAGGTGGCCAATCCTCCTCTGAGGGCTATTTAGGGTCTCTCCAGTGGGCTTTTCCTCAGATAATGACTTGCAAGAATTCACCATAGTTCCTCTGCACCTCTCTCTTCGACTTCTGCCAAGGATCGACCGCTGACTTCTCCAGGACACCTGCAAAACTGCAACAAAATAGCCAGAAGACTACTAGCAACATTGTAGCGCCTAATCCTGCCGGCTTTCTCGAATGTTTCCTTGTGGTGCATGCTCTGGGGGCTGCCTACCTTCACCCTGCACATCCTAAGGGAGTATATCCTCTGAGATATTTTTGGCACATTGTCACTAAAATAAAATACCTTTATTTTTAGTAACTATGAGTATTGTCTTTCTCATGATATAGTACCTATATATGATATAAGTGGTATTGCATGAGCTTTGCATGTCTCCTAGTTCAGCCTTGGTTGCTCTGCTATAGCTACCTCTATCAGCCTAAGCTGCTAGAACACTACTACTCTACTAATAAGGGACAACTGGACCTGACACAAGGAGGAAGTACCATTGGTACCCACTATAAGACAGGCCAGCCTCCTACAACATGCCATCCAATAATTGTAGGTCTAGCCACCATCAATGGGCAGAGGATGGAGGCTCTGAAGTACTTTGCATGCCCTTTACCCACTGGGATGTACCACAGAAGTGAATTAGTTTTAGCCCATTCGAGCTCCTCTATAAGCACCCTATTAGGAGACCTCCCACTCTGGTGAAAGAGGGTTGGGAGCAAGCTCCCATGAAGTCCCTCCCCACCAAGATGTGGCTAGATAAATGCTAGCAATCAGAAACAAGATGCAAAAGTTCTGTAAAAAGATGCTGAGAACCTAGAAGCCATCCAGGAAGTCATTAATCTCAGATATAATGTTAAGGCCACTCTGGTGGAGTTTTGATCTATTCAGAAAATATGGGTCATTGATCCAGTGGAGTCCAGCGCCCCCCAAGACTGTTGGACAGGGCCATATGAGGTGAAAGAGAGAAAGGGGGAGGTAATCTACTTGGTGGACCTCACAACTCCCAGAAACGTATAAAGGGTACTCCATGTTAATTTCCTCAAAATACATTATGAGAGGTTTGAGGTCACCATGCTTCTGGTGATAGATAATGAGGTGGAGGAGGAGACAAAGCTTTTCCTTGACTGCCAATCCTCCAAGGAGAAATATGAGTCAGTGTGGGGTGTTAACCTCTCCCCTACTCTGACCCTGGAACAGCAGAGGGATGGCCGCAATATGTTGAAACAGAGTGAGTAGCTGTTGTCCTTCACCCCTGAGCTTACACACTTGTGTACCAATGAAATAGATACTGGAGACAGTATGTTTAAGAAGCTGAGTTAATGTTTAAATGAAATGTGAACCCTGGTCAAGAAGCAACAACACTTCTCCGGTGAAGTCACAAGCAATACTAAAATTAACCTGTGCTCAACCCTCAGGTAGTTTGGCATAGAGCATAAAGACTTAACTTAGGCAATGTCTAAAGTATTTATATAGCACTTCATACAGTAACACAGTGAAAAAATACCACAAGAGAATCACACACCAGTTTGAAATAACAGAGTAAAATGTAATAAATAAAACAGGACTAAAATGTCAAAAATCCAGTTAGTGGAACCAGACTTGTGATTTGTTTAAGTTTTTAGGGTAAAATAGCGCCCAAGAGCACAAAGTGCCAACCATAGATACCTGGTTGTGTGGGCTGTGAGAAAGTCACAAGTTCAGGCTGACCACAATTGAGCACAGGTTGGATACAGGGACCAGGTTAGCCCTGCTGGAAAGTTACCTTCTCAGTCCAGCACCAAGAGTACCATTCTCAAGGATGGAGGATGCAAGGAGCAGGAAGGCGCTGTGGATGGCTGTTGAGGCAGCACGAAGAGCAGGCTGAGCATCACTGGCAGATGTTTCAGCAGTGCAAAGATCTTGTTGGTGCAGTGGGCTGTCAGGCCTGTGTTTTGTGGTGTTGCTCCATATGAACGGTCAATGCTGTAGGGCAAATGTTCAGGCTGACAGAAATTCACATTGCCGGGCCATGCGAGTGATAAAGATTTGGTGACATGAGCCCATTTGTGGGCACAAAGAGCTGGAAAGGGTCAGAGACGAGAGGGGTACCACTTGGGGGTGCAGGGCTTGCTCCAGATGGATCTGGATTCTGGTGCAAACAATTGGGAGCCTGCTATGTCCCTGTGGCTCAGAACAGGAAGCCAGCAGACTAGCCCTTACAATCACTTTGGGGTTCTGGGATCAAGAGAGGCAATGCCAGTCCTTATCACCCAGATAAGAGGCCAGCAGATAAGAACATCAAGGCAGCAGTCCAGCAAGGCAGTAATCCACTAGGACAGCAGTACAGCAGACAGCACAACAGTCCTTCTTCCTGACACAGTATCCACAGGTATAGAGGTTTAATGAAGAGTTGGTGTCTGAGTTCCAGTATTTTATACCCAGTTTTGCCTTTGAAGTGTTGTAGAAGCCTTCAGTGGTTTTCCTATGTAGTCCCCAGGCATCCTACCTTCCCTCTTCAGGGCCCAGATTATCTACAGAGGGTATGCAGCCCTTTGTGTGGAGGGAGGACACAACCTATCCAGGTCTAATTGTGGCTACGACAAACCCCTCCCTCCCATCCTGCCAGTGATGACCAGCCAGGCACTCCGAAGCAGTTTTCACTACCAGGACCTATGCAACTCAAAAGTACATGTCCTTCTTTTTAAATACACAGCACCCTGCCCTCTGGGTGGTTTAGAGCCTACCTAAGGGGTGACTTGTATATATTAAAAGGACAGTTTGATCCTGGTAAGAGGTATATTTTGCCAGTTCAAAACGTGAGTTTAAAACTGCACTCACATCCTGCAATGGCAGGCCTGAGACATGTTTAAAGGACTATTTAAGTGGGTGGCTGTTAGACCTGGCATCAATAGGGTGGTCTTACTCCAGACATTTTGCATTGCACCTTCTGTTTTGTTGCTGTATCTTTATGTTGGCCTTAGGACTCTGAGCACTTTACCACTGCTAACCAATGCTAAAGTACATGTGTTTCTCTCTTAAACATGGTGACATTGTTGTCTCTACCTCTGGCATATTTAATTTACTTGTAAGCCCCTTGTAAATGTGTATACCATATACTTGGGGCCTGTACATTAAGTGCTATGTAAGTAAAAGGAAGGGCATGCACTGAAAAATTACCAAAGTCATTTTCCATTACTGTGAGGCATGCTCCTCTCATAGGCCAGCATTCAAAATTCCTTAATATACTTTTAAGCTGTAATTCTGGATCAGAAAATAGGAGCTACAACATATTTCATATCATTGGAATAGTAATGATAAATCCTCATTACTGGTAAAGTTCGATTTATTGTTACTATTTAAAATTGCCACATTAAAATGCAACATTGAGAAAGTAGGCATTTTTCTGCCCACACTGCTCTGAGTGGCTGACAGCATGTCTCCAATACACGTCTGGTCTGGGCTGGGTGACAGCTACATTTGTGCATTCCCTGCAGACACCCACAACACATAGCATTCGGATGCTTCTGCAGTCATCTGCATTCTGATGGGTCTTCCTGGAGTGGAAGGGTGAAGGGGAGCTAACACCTACACTTCAAGAGGGAAGTGTCTGTCCACACACAAATGGCTGATTGCCCCCTATCAATAGTCTGGAGCCATGGCTGGGTTGAAAAGGAGACCTGTGCACTTAAGAGAGATAGTTTGAAATCATCCTCCACATCAAAGACACTTTTGGGTATAAGTACTGGGGTTGTTACACCCTGAATAAAGTACAGTTCTGGAACTGAAATAAACTCTGCTGGAGTAAATGCTGTTGTGCTCAAATGATTGCTACCTTGCTGTGCCTGACCTTCCCAGGAATTGCAGTCCTGCTTTGCTTAGCTGTCCTGATGCCTCAAAGACCTCGTGACCTGCTGAATTCTAGTATTCCACAGACTTGGGCCTGACTTTGTTATACGGCACTCCCTGCCATTAGGAGACACACATTCTGTTAATACCTACAACACAGCCCCAGTGGGGCCCTATTTGCCTAAGAGAAGCACATCAGCTTCTAAGATGACAATATTTAACACATTTTTCAAATTACCATAAAGCCTCTAAATTGAGTTCTGTTTAAAGAACTGCAATTGACGTATTGAGAAATGAATAACTCTTGCTTACCTTATTGTATTTATGTTGTTCTGGTCTTATTCTAGTGGCAAACTCAGTGTTGCAGGCCCACTAGTAGCTTTTAATTTAGAGGCTCTGGGCACAGGTAGTTTCACTTTACTAGGGGGGTACACATAAATTAACATACCTACTGGGGATGAGCCAAAGTTACCATGTATAAAGGAGGGCGCACATGCACTTTAGCACTGGTTACCAGGGTTAAAGTGTGCAGAGCCCTAAGGCCAGCAAAAGAAGATTAGTAACATTGGAGGAAGAAGGCATAACCCTAAGGCTGACAGGTCCAGCAGTATGACTTTGCAAAATAACATTTATAGGTTGTCAGACAAGGTGAGGACTTACATTAAGGAGGTGATCTCCAAAATGTTTGAAGTGGGGGTGATTGTGCACTCTAATAGTCACAGGTCCAGCCCATTGGCGCTAGTACCCAAAGCTTCCCCATCGGATGCTGCCCCAGAGCTCAGGTCCTGCATGGACTACTAGAGATTACACACACAATCCGTTAATCAGATGAACTCAATGACAGGCTTGAGCTGCAAAGCTCTTGAGTACTTTTGACCTTACTTCAGGATACTCGCAGATTGCTTGAGGGGCCTGTACTGAGGGGGTCAAAGATTTAATAAGTGATTACTTTTGTTTTGGAACAGGTAGAAATATCATGTTTGGTGTCTATGGAATTGTAATGTAAAGTCCTCTTTATTGAAAAATAAATTTCGGGACTCACAGAGTCGTGGTTTTCAGTGAGGCTGCAGCGGTGTCGGGCCTGTGGGGTTGTTGCACTCCAGAGAGGACCACAGCCTCAGTTGCAGGCAGCATCACGGATTCTGGCAGCGGTTTCAGTCTGAAGTTGGTGCACTTGGTTCTTCTTGGTTTTACACCAGCTTCTTCTTTCAAGGACCCAGGTACCGGATTAGGCACCACTTGGCAGGGTAGAATTCTCAGCTGAAAGTCCAGTGCTGGTAGAGGAAGTCTTTGATGACCCTGAGATTTCAGAACAGGGGGCAACCTCAATCCAAGCCCTTGGAGACACTTCACAAGCAGGAATATATCACAAATTCCAGTCTTTGCCCTCTTTCAGGCACAAGCAACAACCGCAGGCAAACCCAGCAAAGCATAGTCACAGGCAAAGGGGCAGTACTCCTCCTCCAGCTCTTCAGCTCTTCTCCTTGGCATAGATTCCTCTTGAATCCAGAAGTAATCTAAAAATGTGGGGTTTGGTGTCTACTACTTCTACCCCGTCCACATAGGCAAACTTCAAAGGAAAGTCTCTGTTGTTCACAAGATCCTGCCTTGCTCAGGCCTGGCCGCAGACACACACCAGGGGGTTGAAGACTGCATTGTGTGAGGGCAGGCACATCCCATTCAGGTATAAGTGTAAGCTCCTCCCTCCACTCTAGCCCAGATGACCCATCAGGGTATGCAGGATACACCCCAGCTCCCTTTGTGTCACTGTCTAGTGGAGATTCACAAACAGTCCAAACGTCAGTCTGACCCAGACAGGGAATACACAAGCAGGCAGAGTCATAGAATGCTTTAAGCAAGAAAATACCCACTTTCTAAAAGTGCCATTTTCCAACTAACAGTTCAGAAAACAACTTAACTAAAAGTTGTATCTGAATAGGCCTTTCATCAGTGAAAACCAAATTTGGCAGTATTTCACTGTCGGTACATGTAAAACACACCAGTACATGTCCTAACTTTCACATACACTGCACCCTGGGGCTACCTAGGGCATACCTTAGGGGTGCCTTACATACATAAAAAGGGAAGGTTAGGGCTTGGCAAGTGGGTACACTTGCCAGGTCGAATTGTCAGTTGAAAACTGGATACAGAGACACTGCAGTGGCAGGTCTGAGACATGTTTACAGGGCTAATCATGCGGGTAGCAGAATCAGTGCTGCAGGGCCACAAGTAGGATTTGATTTGCAGGCACTGGGCACCTCTACTACACTTTACTAGGGACTTACTAGTAAACTAAATATGCCAATTATGGAAAAGCCAATTACACATACAATTTATCCAGAGATCACTTGCACTTTAGTACTGGTCAGCAGTGGTAAAGTGCCCAGAATACCAAAGGCCAGCACACAGTCACAACATAGGAAGCAGAGGCAAAAAGACAGGGAAGCCTACTCCAAGGATTCCAGGTCTAACTTGTACTGGAAAAATGTGTGTAAGTGCCAAGTGTGGGAAGTCCAAAACATACTCTTGTGGTGTGATGCACTCCCAATGCAAACCTGTCAGGAGTTTATCAATCACTTCCAAAATGGCTTCATGCAGGAAACATTTATAAAGGCACTCAACATCCAGACTGGTAAGAGCTTCCTTTGCACTGTGAAAAGAAATGTCTTTCAGAAATGCTTCTTGCTAGAGGTTTGAGGAAAAAGCCACAAAATTGAGATAAAGGCTAAAGAACCTCAGAAGATGTTGGGGGGGGGGGGGTTGTCATCTTTTGTGAGTACATAAAAATAAGGAACACAGGCTCCTTTTCAATGAGGAACTCTGCCTCAAGTTTGGTAATCAAACCATTATATAACCTTTTCGGGCCATGAAAGCAATTTCCTCCTGTTTTTTTGGGAGTGGGGTCTTTAAAGAGGGGTTTGTCATTACATGTGTCATTGAAGAGTGTCTGATATTCTTTTCTGTACAATATTTTAGGTAGAATAACATTTGACCCACCCTTGTCTAAAGGTTTTATTACAATTTCTTTATATGTTGCCAGTTCAGTTAAAGCTCTCCTTTCTTCCTTAGTGATGTTGTTAAAAGTGGTATGTTGATCATTACTCAAAGAGTCAATTTCTCAATTTACTGCCTTTTCAAATGCAAGCCCCTCAGGTGCAATTTCAAAGGGGGGAGGTATGGAAGTGGATTTAGGTCTTAGTCCGGTGTCCTTATCTATTTATTTACTGATAGGTTAATTCCTGAAAAAGACTTGGGCCTCATTTCAACATTGGCGGTAAAAACCACCTACTGCCGCAGCAACGGGCGCCAAAAGACCTTTGTCGCGGCTACCATCCGTCCACCATAATATGACCACAGCCGGATTTCCGACCCACAAGAAGGGCAGAAATCCGGCTGTGGCCATACTGGCGGATGGCAGTAAGGTGACGCTACTACCACCAGCAGCACCAAGCCAGTAGACCACCGCCAGCCATATTATGCAAATAATACGGCCTGGCGGCATTCTGCAGGTGGGCGCTGCTGGTGGTAGCAGCGCCCCATCCCGTCCCCTGCCAGAAGACCCCCTGGATCCAGGTAAGTCTGGTTTCTGACAGGGGAGGGGGCGGGGAGTGTTTATGTATATGTGCGGGGTGTGTGCATGTATGTGTTAGTGTGTGCGTGAATGCGAGTGTGTGTGTGTAGTGTTGTTTGTGTGTGTGTATGCATGTGTGTGAATGCATGTATGAATGTGTGTGATTGCGTGTATGAATGTGCATGTATGTATGGAAATGTGTATGCGTGTCTGCTTGTATGTTACGATGTGTGTGCGGATGTGTGCGTGAATGAATGTATGCATGCCTGCATGTATGTGTGAATGAGTGTGTGTCTGTGTGTTGTGTGTTTTGGAGGGCCGTGGATGTAGGGGAGGGTGGGGTGGTGTATGGGGAGGTTTCAGGGGAGAATGACAGTGAAGGAATTACCTGTCACTGATAGGGCATACTGCCATGTTTTTTGTGGCATTACGAACACCACAGAAACTATGGTGGTAGGCAGGGACATAATACTGCCGGCGGCACAATGGAGGACGCTGGGCTGGAGATTCTTATCTCCAGCCTGGCCGTTGCTACCGCCATGACTATCAGAGGGTGCATTGGCGGATTGGCTTCAGCCAACCTACCAGTGTCATAATGTGGCGGTAAGTACTGCTAGCCTGTTGGCGGTACTACCGCCACATTAGCTCCGACCGCCGGGGTCATAATGACCCCCTTATTGTCTGACCTTCCTTAGGAATTCTGCCATCTCCAAGTTTAATTGGAAGATGTTCTCTTTTGGGGTTGGTAGAAAACCAAGGCACTTGTTAAGTCAGCTGTTCTCAGTTTCAGTGAGAATTCTATCACGGTAGTTAATTGTGATGTTACAATTGGGTCCCATGTTTTGCTAGTCCCTGAGGTAGCATCCTTCATTACTGTGGTTCCCTGTAGGGCTCCATGTAGTTGTCAGTTGACCTTTGTGCCTTTCTCCCAGATAGCCACACAACAAAAGGTCTGGGTGTTGGCAGAATGGGACATCCTAGCAGCATGGGGGTGGAACTATGCACATCTCTACTTTTACTTCAAACATTCAGTACACACACACACGGAACTTCACATTAGCTTTGTGCAGAAGACACCCTGGGACCAGGGCACACAGGCAGGAAATCTCCACAATTTTCTTCCACTTCAAAGCTGGCACCAGGGATAAAACTAAGACACTCAGACCCACTGTTCAGTTCACTTCTGGGCCTGCAGAGGACTCTCAGAGGACTGCCCTGCTGGCTGTGTTCTGCTGTGTTCTTCAGAGGATGGCCCTGCTGCACCAAGAGGACTGTCCTGCTGCCTGAAGGCTCCCTTTTGCCCTCAGAAGACTACTATGCTGCTTTAGACCTGCTTCTGTCCGAACCCAGAGCTTCCAGAGTGAAACCAATGCCAGTTGTCAAGCCTCCTGGTCAGAGCCTCAGGGACAGAAATGGCTCCAACCATCTTGTACCTGTGTCTGAACTGAGCCTGAGTAAATCCTGGCCATACAAGTAGTGCACATCCAGTCATGGACCCTTGGAAGTGGTGTTAAAGATGCCCAAATAGCCCAAATACAAAACTTGGGACTTAGGACATTTTCAGTCAAACCATGCTTTAATAACTGAGAGGACACTAAGACCTACTTGCTTGCTAACCTGCCCTAGGTACATCGCTAGTCAGAATGACTGTAGCTCATACTATTCTCTTCTCCACAGGAGCAAATCCTGTTCATCGGCTCCTTGCAGAAGTGATATCCCACCTTATGGACCCCTCGTCGGCTACAGCCTGCAGCTTCACCCACCGGAGATTTTCAACTTCATAAAGAGAGACTATTCTATCAATCAATCATTTCATTCAATTTTCCCCGATGACAATGTTTCCTCCCTAGACAACTCAGGCTGTCTTGCCCTGCTAAAATGTACCTTCTCAGACAGTTCTCCTCAAAATTTGCTTTAAGTCTGATGGTGAGCAGGGACCGGGCCCAATCCACTTTGTGTATCTGAACTGCTCTCTATCGTGATTAGCCATAACTTACAACTTTGTCCCAGTCTTGTGCAACTAGATGCCTGTGGTTAACTCATTGATCTTTTCTGCAATATTTTTCACTTTATACTTTAAAAAGGTATGACTCCTGTTCTACTGATTGGAATAATGACAATTTGGTGTAAAAATATCTCTTAAAATAAAATTGACTCTCCTTTTTTTTCTAGGCTTTTTCTTGTGTTCCGATTTCTTTCTTCATTAATGTTTAAGTGGTGCATACATACTTACACATTGCCTTGTAAGATAAGCCTGACTACCTTTTGTGTCAAGTTACCAGAGGGTTAAGCACAGGTTATGTTAATTCCTTCAGTAGAGTTTCACCCCCACTTAACAACCCAATTTCTCATACTAATGATATTTATATACACTTATAGTTCACTCACCATGTTATTGTATTGTTTTTATCTCTTTAGTACCGATATTTCTGTATTGTGCTCATTGGGCGTGATCGTACATTATAAAACATCAAAAATAAATAAATGGTTGCTGTTAAACTTGACAGCATTAGGATGGTCATGCCCCAACTTTTTGCCTACCTCCCTCTACTTTTCTGACTCCGTTTTTGCTGGTTTTAGGACTCTGCATACTTTACCACTGCTAACCAGTGCTAAAGTGCATATGCTCTCTCCCTTAAACATGGTAACATTGGTTTATTCCCAATTGGCATATTTGATTTACTGGTAAGTTGTTAGTAAAGTGCCCTGTGTGCCCAGGGCCTGTAAATTAAATGCTACTAGTGGGCCTGCAGCATTGGTTGTGCTACCCATATAAGTAGCCCCTTAACCATGTTTCAGGCCTGCCATAGCAAGGCCTGTGTGTGCAGTTTCATTGCCACTTCGACTTGGCATTTGAAAGTACTTGCCAAGCCTTAAGATCCCCTTTTTCTACATATAAGTCACCCCTAAGGCAGGCCCTATGTAACCCATAGGGCAGGGTGCTAAGTAGGTGAAAGGCAGGACATGTACATGTGTGTTTTATATGTTCTGTTAGTGGAAAACTCCTAAATTAATTTTCTATTACTGAGAGCCTTCTCCTTTCATAGGCTAGCATTAGGTCTACCCTCACATACTGTTGTAGGGGTAGATTCTGATCAGAAAGGAGTAAACAGGTCATGTTTATGACCAGATGGTTAATAGAAAATCCTGCGTATTGGTGAAGTTGGATTTTATATTACTATTTTAGAAATGCCACTTTTAGCAAGTGAGCATTTCACTGCACATAAAATCCATCTGTGCCTGTCTCAAGATTTTCCAGCACCCACAGATGATGTGTCATTTCCTTTCCCGCAACACAGAACTTGCATTGTTTGATGCAGGTTCCTCACTGCAGTGCAGGGATCTTACTTGCACCCCAGTATGATGCGTAGAAATCCTGGGTGTGTTCAATGAAGCCACAGGCTTGTGTCGTTCCAGTGTGTTGCATCAGATTTTCTGTCGCAGGCGCAGCGTCGATCTTCAATCGGGAAGTTGGGCTGCGTCATTCCTGTTCAGCTGTTCAGGGATTTTCTCGCCATGGTGCTGGCTGTGCGTCATTTCCAGCAGGCTGTGCAACGAATTTTCAACACAGAACGCTTTCTTTGAAGAAAGTGTAGTCTTTTTGGCCCTGAGATTTTAGCAACAGGAGGCAAGCTCAATCTAAGCCCTTGGAGAGCACTTCTCAGCAGAGCCAGAGGCCAGCAATGCATCAGGGCAACAGCAAGGCAGCAGTCCTTTAAAGCAAAGCAGTCTAGATGAGTCCTTTGGACAGCCAGGCAGCTTCTCTTTACAGGTTGCAGGTTCTGGTTCAGGGTTTTTTTTTTCCCCAGGAGGTATCTTGTCAAGAAGTGTCTGAGTAGGTAGGGTCAACCACATACCCAATTGTGACTCTGAAGTGGGGGGAGACTTTAAAGAGTACCTTAGAAGTGCACAAGGTCCCCTTTCAGAACAGTCCTGCCTGCCAGGATCCCAGTAGAGGGTTTGGAAGTCCATTTTGTGAGGGCAGGCCATTGTCCTTTGAAATTTAAGTTTCAGGCCCTACACCCTTCCAGCCCAGGAAGACCCATTCAGTATGCAGATGTGTGCAGGTGTGACTGAGCATCCTGTGCTTGTGGTTGTCTGGGTGAAATGCACAAGGGAGCTGTTAACCATCCCAGACGGGGATTGTAAGGCACAGAAGGATTTATGTAGAGAGAAATGCTCACTTTCTAAAAGTGGCAGTTCTGAAACAGTAATGTAAAATCCAACTTCGCCAGTCAGCAGGGTTTTGTATTACATTCTGGCCATACTAAATATGACCTATTTACCCCTTTCGAATCAGAATCTACCACTGAAACAGTTTAGAGGGTAGCCTTAATGATAGCCCATGAAAGGAGCAGGCCTCACTGCAATGGAAAATTAATTTAGGAGTTTTACACTAAAAGGACATATAAAATACAGAGATATATGTCCTGTCTTTTACCCACACAGCACCCTGCCATCTGGGTTACCTAGGACCTACCTTATGGGCGACTTATATGTAGAAAAAGGTGAGCTTAAGGTTCGGCAAGTACTTTTAAATGGCAAGTCGAAGAGGCAGTGAAACTGCACACATAGGCCTTGCAATGGCAGGCCTGAGACATGGTTAAGGGGCTACCTATGTGTGTGGCACAACAAGTGCTGCAGATCCGCTAGTAGCATTCAATCTACAGGCCCTGGGCACATATAGTACACTTTACTAGGGACTTAGCAGTAGATCTAATATACCAATTGGGTGTGAACCAATGTTAAAATGATTTAAGGGAGAGGGCATATGCACTCAGTTAGCAGTGGTAAAGTGTGCAGTGTCCTAAAACCAGCAAAAACAGTGTCAAAAAGTGGAGAGAGGCAGGCACAAAGTTGGGATCACCCCCCTAAGGCTGTCAGGTCTAACAGCTTCCTTGTGTATTTCACCCAGACAACCATAAATACAGGCTGCCCAGTCACACCTGGACTGATCTGCATACTGAATGGGTCTTCCAGGGCTGGAAGGGTAGAGGGCCTGACACTTACATTTCAAAGGCTAGTGGTCTTCCCTCACACAATGGACAGTGAATCCCCCACTGGGACCCTGGCAGACAGACCTGCACTAAAAGGGGCACTCCTATCCAATAAGTACATAATCTCTGAATAATCGTGAAAAAGCAAACAATGTAAGTACATATATATGAAGATCAAACAAATATGTACAGGACTTATTTAGAAGAACGTAAAAAAAAAAAGTTTTTTCCATTCGGAGCTACGGTACATATAAACCACATATTTACTTTCAATCTGAAAATTTTACATTTATTCCATTTTGGACAACATTTAACACATAAACTAAACAGTACAAATTGGACATCAGTACATGTTAAACATATATATGAATCAGGAAGAAAAGAAGAAAAGACAGACATTAAGATGGTATACATAACAAATCCATCCAGAAAGAATCCTGATGGTAACAAAGAAGTTCCATCCGATCCTAAGAGTCAAACATATATAGTTCCGTGTGTAACCATGTAGTTCACTCTGCTCGGAAAGAACAGTCAGAAACTCCAGCCAACACGTGTTTCATCCAATTCTGAACTTTATCAAGGCTGAATAAACAATAAACAATAACAAAATTTCTAATAAGAATTAAAGTAATTCTAAGATGTCCAGTATTGTAAAAATTTTACTCATCTTAAAAGAAAATCATCCAATTTATTATAATAGAAATCTGTGAGTTAGTTACCAAATCTTGTGTTATGCAAAAAGGAAAATCCAACCAGAAATTACAATCACCCACACGTGTGGTAGTCAGTGCGCTAAGATCGAAGTGCTAGAGCAGTATAATTAAATTTTCTATTTTGATAGTCTTTTCACTGGTTAAGGTCTCTTTTCCAGTATACATATTTGGCAACAATACGTTTATGTGTTTAGAGCACCCGCTTTACACCATTTTATTACAGGAATATGCGGCTAATTTAAGCTTACTGTTGCCTTTTTTATATCTAACTGCCCTAAAAGGGGAACTTGTGCACTTCAAAACAACTCTTTGAAGTCTCCCCCACTTCAAAGGCATTTTTGGGTATATAAACGGGGTCTTTGACCCCACAAACTCAGACATTTCTATACCTGAACCTGCAACCTGTCAAGAGGAACTTCCTAGCTGCCCAAAGGACTCAGCTGGACTGCTTTGCTGAGAAGGACTGCTGCCCTGCTGCTCTGCTGCTCTCTTACTTTGCTCAGAAGTGCTCTCTAAGGGCTTGGATTGAGCTTGCCTCCTGTTTTCCAAAGTCTCAGGGCTAAAAACACTTCAGCTCTTCAGGAAACTCCTTGTGCCCCAAAAATCGACACACAACTTGCCGTAAATGATGCACAGCCGTTGTGCAACCGAGAAATCTCTGCACAGCCGAACCGGAACAACGCAGCCCAACTTCCCAAGTGAAGAATCAACACAGCGCCTGCCTTGCAGCCAGAAATTAGACGCACAGCGCTATCAGATCGATGCACAGTCAAACCAGAAAGTCACAGCCTGACTTCGGAGTGAAGAATCAACAAAGGGCCTGCCGTGCCACTGACAATTTGACGCATCACCATACCAGAAATACACAATGCGTGTGTCTTCCCCCACCCTCCAAGGATTTCCACGCATCATCCCTGTTGGGGTGCTCAACTGGCTATTATGTGTTTGCAGCTGAGACAATGCTCGATGTAAGTTTAACTTATGATTATAATAGACCTTTTCCAGGTGTTACTCATGTTCCTCAGCTCAGTATCTTATGTCAGAAAAGTCAAATGAATACAAAGTAGCATGAAGCATTCATAGAGGAAATGAAATGTGAACCTCAGAGCATGCCTCTGAGGCTGCAGGGGTCAGGCCATGATTGTGCTACTGAATAACAAACCCCCAGAATATCCTTATGTAATATAGAAGACAGATTGTCAAGGGACAAAATATTGAAAGGTAAGTACAATTAAGGAAGTATAGATTTACTTCTGAACTCCACATCTAGATCTCTTGAAGATATATGTACTACGTATGTACATGTATGTGCAGTTAGTTATAGAAAAACTAGACTTGCTTACTGGTTGAAATGTTTTTTTCAATATTCTGATCTTGATATTCTGGACCCTCGATATTTAGGGTGCACACCCAGTCCATGGAGCATATTGAGGAACACTGGCAGGGTGCGCAGCTCTGAAAACAGAGCACAGCTAAAGTTATGACAAAAGGCAAAAAGGAGAGAGAGAGAGTGTTCGATATGCGCGGCAGTGGTAAAAGTAGGTAGCAATCTAAAATTCTGAAAATGCAACACACAAGAGAGTTGTTAGACCTGACATGCCTTAGGGTGGTCACCCCTAACTTTTTGCCTGCCTCCCTCCACTTTTTGGACCCTGTTTTGCTGGCTTTTAGACTCTGCGCACTTTACCACTGCTAACCAGTGCTAAAGTGCATATGCTCTCTTCCTTTTTAAACATGGTAACTCTGGCTCATACCTGATTGGACTATTTAATCTACTTATAAGTCCCTAGTAATGTGCACCACATGTGCCTAGGGCCTGTAGATTAAATGCTACTAGTGGACCTGCAGCACTGGTTGTGCCACCCACTTAAGTAGCCCCCTTAACCTTGTCTCAGGCTTGCCATTGCAAGGCCAGTGTGTGCAGTTTCACTGCCACCTCGACTTGGCATTTAAAAGTACTTGCCAAGCCTAGAACTCCCCTTTTTCTACATATAAGTCACCCTTAATGTGGGCCCTAGGTAACCCCTAGGGCAGGGTGCTGTGTAGGTAAAAGGCAGGACATGTACCTGTGTAGTTATATGTCCTGGTAGTGTAAAACTCCTAAATTCGTTTTTACACTACTGTGAGGCCTGCTTCCTTCATAGGCTAACATTGGGGCTGCCCTCATACACTGTTGAAGTGGCAGCTGCTTATCGGAAAGGAGCAGGAAGGTCATATTTAGTATGGCCAGAATGGTAATACAAAATCCTGCTGACTGGTGAAGTCGGATTTAATATTACTATTCTAGAAATGCCACTTTTAGAAAGTGAGCATTTCTTTGCACTTAAATCTTTCTGTGCCTTACAATCCACGTCTGGCTGGGCTTGGTTGACAGCTCCTTGTGCATTCACTCAGACATACCCCAAACACAGGGTACTCAGCCTCACTTGCATACATCTGCATTTTGAATGGGTCTTCCTGGGCTGGGAGGGTGGAGGGCCTGCTCTCACACAAAGGACTGCCACACCCCCTACTGGGACCCTGGCAGACAGGATTGAACTGAAAGGGGACCTGGTGCACTTCTTAGCCACTCTTTGAAGTCTCCCCCACTTCAAAGGCACATTTGGGTATAAAACAGGGCATCTGCCCTACCTCATCAGACACTTGCTGGAGAAGAAACCTGAACCAGAAACTACATCCTGCCAAGAAGAACTGCCTGGCTGCTCAAAGGACTCACCTGTCTGCTTTCTACAAAGGACTGCTGCCTTGCTGTTGCCCTGCTGCCTTGCTGAACTCTTGTCTGGCTGTGAAAGTGCTCTCCAAGGGCTTGGATAGAGCTTGCCTCCTGTTCCCTGAAGTCTCAGGACCAAAAAGACTTCTCTTTTTCACTTGGACGCTCCGTGCGCCGAAAATTTCGACGCACAGCTTGTTCCGCGGCGAGAAAAACGCCGCACACCAACGCTGATCGGCGCGATGCTCTTGGGACGACCGAAAATCCGACGCACGGCTTCGCAAGGACAACGCCGCCCGACCTCTAGAGGAGAGATCGACGCGACGCCTGCCGTGAGATCGTAATTTCAACGCGCAGCCCCGAAGACCGACGTCTAGAGGAGAAATCGACGTGACGCCTGCCGTGAGATCGTAATTTCGACGCGCAGCCCCGCAGACCGACGCGCAGCCGGAGAACAAACAGGAAAATCCACGCACAGACCCGGGACATCTGGTAATCCCCGCGATCCACAGATAGAGACTGTCCGCATGCCGGAAAATGACGCACGACTTCCCCGCGTGGAAAGTAACGACGCAAGTCCTTGTGTGCTGGGGAGAAATCGACGCACACATCCTTTTTCCACGCACCTCTTCCTCTGTGGCCCTCTGAGGAGATTTTTCCACTCTAAACCAGGTACTTGTGCTTGAAAGAGACTTTGTTTATATTCTAAAGACTTAAGACACTTTATATCACTTTTCAGTGATATCTCTACAATTTCCCATTGCAACTTTATTCTTTTTGACCTACAATTATCCTGATAAATATTATATATTTTTCTAAACATTGTGTGGTGTATTTTTGTGGTGCTATATGGTGGTATTGTATGATTTATTGCACAAATACTTTACACATTGCCTTCTAAGTTAAGCCTGACTGCTCGTGCCAAGCTACCAGAGGGTGGGCACAGGATAATCTTGGATTGTGTGTGACTTACCCTGACTAGAGTTAGGGCTTTTGCTTGGACAGGGGGTAACCTGACTGCCAACCAAAAACCCCATTTCTAACAAGAGTGCACAACCTAAAATGCATTTACACATCTCTTTAAAACAACAACATATTTTCATCAACAAAAGGGCACTATATATTCAGATGTTTTAGATATCTTGTTCATTTAAAAAGGTATGACCATTTGCACAGAAATTAAATGACTCTGAAATGGAACAATTGTAGCTTTCAGCTGATAGGCAGTCTTGAGTAGCACAGGTGCAGGATAGGGTGAGGCCCTGGTTGCTTTGCTTCCCGATAGCTACTGATTTCCAAACATGGATAATGTTACATTATGGCTCTATTGAACTGACATTGAATGATAACAACCAATGCTTCTGAGTTATGCCACCCTTTATGGAGCAAGAGAAGGTTTGTGCATCCTGTGTCAATTGTTCAAAACTGGAACCCCCTTCTCAGCTATGGACTTTACGGTGCAGTTAAAGAGAGGTATACTCTCTCCGTGTATAGTTTCTGAAAGTCATGACAAGCATATTTGCATGAAAATAAAGAAACTTAGAAGTACCTGACAGTTAAGGAACACACAACCTGTCAAGTGAGCGTCTTACCAGGCACAGCGCCTCCACTATGGCGGAGGAGTGTCACCCCCCCCCTCACCATCCCCAGTAGCTTAAAAATGAACAATTTAAATGATAATAAACTGTGTTTATTATTGTTTTTATTTTTCAGGGGGCGGGGCCACAGGAGTTGACAGTGATGGAGGGGGAGTGCACAGCACTCCCCTCAGTGCGCATGCATGTTTGGCCAGCCGTCATGGCCGGCCAAACACACATGTGCACTGGGTTCTCTCCAGCCTGGCACTGTGTTGCTGGGTTGGAGACAGCAAGCAGACGCTGCCACTCTGCATCCGAGTGCCAAGTCAGGGTGCTCAGGCCAATTGTAATGCTGCTCTCATGCCAGAGCAGCGTTAGGATTGGTCACAGGGCAGGCTGTGAGCCTGTGCCTGCAGCAAGTGGAGCGGGAGCCGAAAGAGCGGCTGCGGAGGTACGTTTTTGTTTTTGTATTTCTTTATGTTTAGCAGAAGTGACATCACACACCCTTTCACCTCTACTTTCACTCCCACACATACTTCCACATACAAGTTCACACTTAATACACACTCTCTCTCACAAAAACACACTCACACCCGCAAGCACTCACACAACATATATTTAAAAGCATTTTTTCCTAAACTCAAATGCCATGAAAGGACATATTTCATCTAATTCTGCTCCATATTTTTCACACCAATAGTGAACATTATATTATTATTCACTGTTAGTTTAGTAAAAAAAAATGACAGAAAACAAAAAAAAAGTGGTGCCCCAACTGACGGACGTAAGGATGAGCTGCCCCTGTGTTACCCTCTAAGTTCAAAGGTCCCAAAGGCAGTGCCAGCAGGGACCCCTGGTGACCCCTAAATGACGTCCATGGTTTTAAGCGCTCAGTTTAAACTTTAAAATGTGACACAGACAAAAAAAAATGTATATTTCTAGCATCTGTTTTTATTTGTGGAGTGTTAGACCCTGCATGGTCTTTGGCGGAAGTTGAATCGAGAAAACGGATAACTGCAAAAGAACCTAGTGGGGGAGAGTCGTTTTCGAAAAAGCAGTACATCATGAATAAGTTATTGCAAAGAGCACAACTTCCGCAATTTTGTTTCAAATAATTCTCGGGGATAACCCCCACATTCCCTCGACGCACAACTTGTCGGTCGATTTGACCAATTTTGGCAAGTCTGCTTTTGGTTTCCTGCCATGACCAGCGGCGCGCTGCTATCTACGGGTGTGTGAGCAGGGGTGTGCAAACATTCGAAAATGATCATGAAATATATTAAGGTAGTACAGGGACATCTTCTGGAAATCTTTGCTTTCTTGGTAAAAATCCAATTAAATGAGAAATAGCATACGATTATCCGGGAATGTAACATTTTCTGTTTCTAAATATATATATTTTTAAAAACTCAAACTTCTTCAAAAAGATAAAAACAAATAAAAACAAATAAGCAATGTTCTGGTAGGGAGTGTAGCTAATCATTTGCTTAAAGCTCAAGTCAGAATATGTTATATTTTTCATCTGCTTTTAAGTGTGCTCTCCATCTGTTGCTGTTATTAACACTCTCAGTGGCTTACTTCACACCACTTAATCTGTGGCAGATGGTGAATAATAAACCGTGTTTCCAGCTGTCTCCAAATATACGACAAATATCGCTTGGCCATACGATGCAGCTGTCACTGACCAAAACCCATTTGGTTCTGTTCATGATCTAGTTTATCTGATTATTATGTGCAGGTTAAGTGACTTAATAATATACTGTTTATGCATTTATTCCATTTACATGGTAGCTCTTTCACACTGGAGTACCGCGGGAGGAATGGACAAGAATATTAAACAAGGGAAACATACTGCCCGTCGTCAATTCAAACACCTGCCAGCTCACATTAAACATTCCAAATGGCTTGTATTCAATGCAAGGGAAATACGCAGAGTGGACTGAAAAGCTTGCGTGGCTTGGACGCGATTAGAACGAGATCGTTCTCTTTTGCCACTTTGCAAACACAAACCTCTAGGTATAATTCGGAGACCGTTTGCTGCATTGCCTTCAAAAAGTCACCTACGTTATGAAGTTAACCAGTCATTATGGTCGACCCTGTGTCGCATGCGCTTGCAAGATGCTTTAGTAGTTAGGAAAGGGCTCGGAGACCCGTCCATGTCACGTCAGTGTCTTTCATTGGTTCGAGGGCTTGCCTGTTAAAATCTGCTTGCATTCATTAGTGTAAGGCATGCATACGTCATGCCTTTTCCGGTGGTTAGCCCTTCTCAAGCTCAGCGACCAAGTACTGAAAAACCAGGCTCGCTGCTTTCTGTCCGGTTTGTGGGCTACTTTTTATCTTTTTTCGCAGCGCAATCTCGCTTGACAGAAGTCGAGCGCTTTCCATGCGATCGACCCTGTGACATAGTTAATTGCACTTTTGCCTGTTACATAAATAATTGCACTTTTACCAATAGGTTTCACTACGAGTGAACTGTAGCGGCACAATCACACTCTTTTTTTCCATTTAATGTGGCAAGAAAAGTCCGGTTGGGAGTTTACAACTGCTAACTCTGAGAAATGAGAGACCCGTTGCATTGCAAATGCTTGTTTTTCTCCAGCAATTAATTAGTACACACTCCCTCAAAATGTCAGTCACAGTGAGGAAATGTACAGCAAATGTAGTGTGGGCCGCACATATTTTAGACGGTTGCAATAATAGTGATCTGAAACTAACAAGCAAGCCATGTTATAATAAGGGAACCAGTTAAACAACTAATTTCATCTATATTGTGAAACTGGGCTTGTGCTTGTTTGGAAGCAAATATTTTATATATACCCACATTTCCTATGAAATTAAGCCTTAATTTGCGATTTGCCTTATTCCCCTGGACGAAGTTCAGAAGCAGACATAAAAGTGCATTTCAAATAATCTAGTTAAGTGTTATACCCAGCATATAAAAGATGTCGGTCTCATTTGAACAGGTTACATTCGCGCCAGTGCAACTTTGCATCCACATTATGGAGATTGTTGTAGTACTTTTGCACCATCTTACGAACCAACCAACCAATGCATAATGTCGTTTTGGCTCTGGGGATTTTGGTGAATAGGTAATTTTCGCTTTTGTCTGGTGGTCCAAATGTCAGCAGGAATATTCTCAGAACCAGGGGTCCATGTAAACACATACTTACAGTCGTATGGACACTCGCATAAACAAGCAAATAGATATCGCCACTTATGTACACAGATAAACAGGCACAAAGGCACCTAGCTACGCACAGAGGCAACACATACATTAACACCAATTTTATAAAGACAACGTACAGGGTAACCAGTACTGTGCCATACCACACATAAAGGCTCACTTATAGTTAATGTCAATGCATTCACAAATGCATACATTCACCGTCAACAGCACAGAGGCTTCTATACACACATTGTTAGACCTGACATCCCTTAGGGTGGTCACCCCTAACTTTTTGCCTGCCTCCCTCCACTTTTTGGACTCTGTTTTTGCTGGCTTTTAGACTCTGCGCACTTTACTACTGCTAACCAGTGCTAAAGTGCATATGCTCTCGCCCTTTAAACATGGTAACTTTGGATCATACCCAATTGGACTATTTAATCTACTTATAAGTCCCTAGTAATGTGCACTGTATGTGCCTAGGGTCTGTAGATTAAATGCTACTAGTGGGCCTGCAGCACTGGTTGTGCCACCCACTCAAGTAGCCCCTTTACCTTGCCCCAGGCCTGCCATTGCAAGGCCTGTGTGTGCAGCTTCACTGCCAGTTCGACTTGGCATTTAAAAGTACTTGCCAAGCCTAAAACTCCCCTTTTTCTACACATAAGTCACCTCTAATGTGTGCCCTAGGTAACCCCTAGAGCAAGGTGCTGTGTGGGTAAAAGGCAGGACATGTACCTGTGTAGTTTACATGTTCTGGTAGTATAAAACTCCTAAATTCGTTTTTACACTACTGTGAGGCCTGCTCCCTTCATAGGCTAACATTGGGGCTGCCCTCATACATTATTGAAGTGGTAGCTGCTGATCGTAAAAGAGCAGGAAGGTCATATTTAGTATGGCCAGAATGGTAATACAACATTCTGCTGACTGGTGAAGTTGGGTTTAATATTACTATTCTAGAAATGCCACTTTTAGAAAGTGAGCAGTTCTTTGTACTTAAATCTTTCTGTGCCTTACAATCCATGTCTGGCTGGGTTTAGTTGACAGCTCGTTGTGCATTCACTCAGACACACCCCAAACAATAGGGTACTCAGCCTCACTTGCATACATCTGCATTTTGAATGGGCCTTCCTGGGCTTGGAGGGTGGAGGGCCTGCCCTGACACAAAGGACTGCCACCCCCCCTACTGGGACCCTGGCAGACAGGATTGAACTCAAAGGGGATCGGGTGCACTTCTAAGCCACTCTTTGAAGTCTCCCCCACTTCAAAGGCACATTTGTCTATAAAACAGGGTCGCTGCCCTACAACCTGAGACACTTGCTGGAGAAGAAACCTGAACCAGAACCTGCATCCTGCCAAGAAGAACTGCCTGGCTGCTCAAAGGACTCACCTGACTGCTTTCTACAAAGGACTGCTGCCTTTCTGTTGGCCTGCTGCCTTGCTGAACTCTTGCCTTGCTGCAGAAGTGCTCTCCAAGGGCTTGGATAGAGCTTGCCTCCTGTTTCTTGAAGTCTCAGGACCAAAAAGACTTCCATTTTTCAACTGGACTCCTTGTGCACTGAAAAATTAGACGTATAGCTTGCTCTGCAGTGAAGAATTCACCGCACGCCGATCCGGAAAGATGCCGCTCGACAGACCGACACAACGCCTGCAGTGCGACCGTAACTTCGACGCACGGCCCGCCTGGACTACGCCGCCCGACTTCCAGAGAGGAAGTTGACGCGACGCCTGCCGTGAGGGAGAAGATTCCACGCACAGCCCACCGGAACGACAAGCAGCTGGATAACATGCCCAGGATTCCATGCACAGACCCCGGGACATCTGGTAATCCCGCGAACCACAGAAGGAGACTGTCCGCGTGCTGGAAAACGACACACGACTTCCCCACATGAAAAATAACAACGCAAGTCTGTGTGTGAAGGGGCGGAATGGACCCACACACCATTTTTCCACGCATCCCCTCCTCTGCGGCCATCTGCGGAGATTTTCCACTGCAAACCAGGTACTTTGTGCTTGAAAGAGACTTTGGGGGTTATTACAACTTTGGAGGAGGTGTTAATCCATCCCAAAAGTGACGGTAAAGTGACAGATATACCACCAGCCGTATTACGAGTCCATTATATCCTATGGAACTCGTAATACGGCTGGTGGTATTTCCGTCACTTTTGGGACGGATTAACATCTCCTCCAAAGTTGTAATAACCCCCTTTGTTTGCTTTTTAAAGACTTAAGACACTTCATATCACTTTTCAGTGATATCTCTGCAATTTCATATTGAATCTTTTATCGTTTTGACCTGCAAATACCCAGATAAATATTATATATTTTTCTAAACACTGTGGGGGTCATTCCGACCCTGGTGGTCATGGACCGCCAGGGCCGGGGACGGAGAAAGCACTGCCAACAGGCTGGCGGTGCTTCAGGGGCAATTCTGACCGCGGCGGTAAAGCCGCGGTCAGAAAAGGGAAACCGCCGGTTTTCCCCTGCCCCAGGGAATCCTGCAAGCAGCGCCGCCATGGGGATTCCGACCTCCTTCTCGCCAGCCTGTTCCTGGTGGCTGGCGGGAACGGGTGTCGTGGGGCCCCTGGCATAGGCACTGCAGGGGCCCCCTAACAGGGCCCCATTAAGACTTTGCAGACACTGAAAATCGCGACGGGTGCCACTGCACCCGTCGCACACCAGCAACTCCGCCGGCTCCATTCGGAGCCGGCTTCATCGTTGCTGGGGCTTTCCCGCTGGGCCGGCGGGCGGCCTTTTGGCGGTCGCCCGCCTG
Source organism: Pleurodeles waltl (assembly GCF_031143425.1). Taxonomy (NCBI): domain Eukaryota; kingdom Metazoa; phylum Chordata; class Amphibia; order Caudata; family Salamandridae; genus Pleurodeles; species Pleurodeles waltl. The sequence continues at coordinate 253,498,341 of NC_090438.1, read as the reverse complement.
CCCAGCGGGAAAGTCAAAATGACCGCCGCGGTCATTTGACCGCGGTACGGTCTTTTGGCGGTCTCCGCCCGGCGGGCGGCGCCTGCCGCCCGCCGGGGTCGGAATGACCCCCTGTGTGGTGTATTTTTGTGGTGCTATATTGTGTTATTGTATGATTTATTGCACAAATACTTTACTCATTGCCTTCAAAGTTAAGCCTGACTGCTCAGTGCCAAGCTACCAGAGGGTGGGCACAGGATAATTTGGATTGTGTGTGACTAACCCTGACTAGAGTGAGGGTCCTTGCTTGGACAGGGGGTAACCTGACTGCCAACCAAAGACCCCATTTCTAACACACATGAATGCCCACATGAAAGAGTGCATATGCGCAGAGCCAGCTTTAGCGCTGGTGGCACCCTGTGCCACAATGTTTGTTGGCACCTACCTAATGACCACCTATGCTACAGATTACCTCACTATCACTCTTTAACAGTGCCCCTCAAGTCTCCAAAATCACTCTTTCCAAGATGCATTTAATTAGTTTTATAGCACCACTCATACCAGTGTAAGGTGTCAGAGCACTTTACATTGCACACACGTTACACAGTAACAATCAATCATAAGTGAGTAATTCAGTGTATAAGAAATGTTACATAAGATAGAGGACTAAATGGTGTAGGAGCCACATGTCATCCATACTGGTAGGCTGTATAGTTTAAGAGTGCTTGGTCTGGAGAAACACAAACTCAGAACTGAAAATGTAGCACCATGTTTGGAGGTTCTCTTTAATAACAAAAACTGATTTATACCCAAATGAACCCTTTTTGCAACATAAGAATTGTGAAAGTCTGGGGAAAAACCATAATGATTTAATCTATACTTTGCAGTATGCACACAGATCTTTGATAACATTATACTAGCTTACTCTTCCATATTAGAATTTTAATTGATAAACTACAAGTAACGAAAACACCTCTCTGACAAAAGTAGTAGCCCACTGGCCTATTTGCATTATGTGCACCTTGTAATCTGTATGGTACAAGTTCTTTGCAGCAGGCATATTGACACTTTCTGCTACCCTAAAACTTCCATTAGAGAAAACTCCAATATCTCTCCAGACAGAATATTAATCACAAGAGTTATCTTGGCATTTTTATTGTTGCTTGAACTTTGCTGGAGGCAAGGAACACACAGCAGATGCTTTTAAAACCATAATATATCTGCAAACGCAGAGCCCCCACCCAAAGTCAGCACCCGGTGCGGTGGCCCTGTTCGCACCACTCTAGCAACGGCCCATATATATGGATGGATATGTATGTGGATGGATACACATCAGAATATATTTATGATGTAAAAGAGGGACAGATAATTACACAGATGGGTGCCTGGTTAGTTGTAATTGACTGGCAAATAGATGAATATTCTGATTGTTTGATGTGTTAATGGATGGACAATTGATGGGTACATTTGTTTTATGATGATGACCATCCTACTTCTTTTTGTTGTATTTCACCAATATTGGGGTAATGTTTCCCATGTTAAAGGTTCTCTGCAGCTTGTGGTGCAGCAGTACAGACAAAATGATAAATGTTCTAACATATACTTAGTGTTAAGGTTAACTTTTAATTAATGGTTTCTTTTCTGCTCAAAAATATTTCCTTGAGGAACACCTGATTAAGAAATATAAAAAACATAATAACACAACCAAAAATATTAAGAAAATACTAACATAACAAGAGGTGCCATGTAAAGTAAAATAGATTTTAAATCAAAATTTCCAGATTGTTTTAGATAGAATACATTTTTCTAATAGTATTTGTACAAAATAATTTAGTTTTTTAATTGCTAAGAAGGGAGTGCATGGCCCATAAAACAGTGAGGAATGATAATATGTACATTTTTAACACAGTCCTACTGATTTTTAATGAAATTTTATCTGAAAGAAAAAAGAATGATTGATTCAAATGACATCTTTCTTGTTCAACAAAGGAAGGCTTCAGACAAACTAGGTTTGAAAATGTTCATGCTTTGCCCAGAGCCATCATGGACTCTGTGCAGCCAAACAATTCTATAACATCATTTACAACATTTACTGAACTTTCACGCAATGTAGGGCAGCAAAGTTGCAGCGGTGCTTGGTGTTAAAAAAAGAGAGCAGAAGTGCTAGATATTTACAAAGATATGGAGCATTTCTTCTCTCTTCTTGTATGGTGCACTCTGTGCAGCGTAACGACAATGCAGGCAGCCTTGCACCATCATGCAAGGGTATGTGTTACAGGCAGTATATTTTTTGCGCAGAAAGGGATACCTTTCTGCACAAAAACAATCCTTAGATATATTTTCTTTAGTGGCGGCCTCTAATTTTAAGAGGGAGGGGACAAGCGGGATACACAGGTACACATGCACACTCACACTCATTCGTTCACACACACACATCAATTCACAACACTCATTAACAAATATTCAGACACACACACAACACCAAACATTCATTTAAAAAAAACACACACACACACTTACCTTCAGCTCTGCCTTGGAGGCCCCAGGAGGGTTGGAACTGCTGCCTTCCCTCATTGTCTAAACTAAGTTCAGCCAATGAGGGAAGGCAGCAGTCCCAACTCATCCCAGAGTGGGACGGGGTCAGTTAGACTACTGACTCCACCCCACTCTGTGATGAGGTGTCACTGATTGACATTCGGCCCTGGGCGCTTCAGGGCTTAAAACTGAAGAACCCAGGTCCAAACCAATCGGTAATGTTCCCCCTTGTCATGAGGAGGAGGGCAACTAGGCACCTTTGCTAGGCTGAAGAGGTCATGCCCACAGGGATGTGACTTCTTAAGCCCAGCAAAATTCAGGTCAGGCATCCTGGAGCCTGCGCATATAGTGAATGCCTAGCTCCTGGCTGCCTGACCTAAAAAGTAGGAGCGGCTTTCAGGCTGGCCTTTGCTCAGTCTAACATACACTCTTCTTGAGGGGCAAAAGGTGGGGGCATGACCCATCAGCCCCAAAGGATGGGCCGTTGCTGATTTTCCTCTTTCTATGTGTGCTGCAGATGTTTCTCATTGAAATGCGTCACTTGGGAAGGCATAGCATTTTTACATATTCCCAGGTTTACAAGTGTTTGTAAATTTCAGAATGCACCATATTCCATCGGTGGATCTATATTACTATCCATGCTCCACCGATGGAATGCATCCCAAGTTTAAATGCAACATAACGCAGCAGAAGCAGCTGCCATGCATTACATTTCTTTACAAAGTCATGCCAGGACACCCAAACCAGGACATACAAGGCTGTGCATATATTACTGTAGCCTTTACATTGTTCTTGCATCGCCGTGCATAATACAAGGACAGTGCAAAGGCTTCATAAATCTAGGCCCATGTGTCAATGACATAAGAAAATGCCAACAGCCACGCTCTTACAGTATGCATGAGGCTTTCATTTTTCTCCAAGGACAAATGCAAAACTTCACATTTTGTTTTCCAGACCAGACACCCTCATTTTCTTATGTCAAATAGATTTTGTAGAAAGGGTGAAAAGATTAGTACATCCATGTCCAACAAAAGAGACATCGTTACCAATATAATGAATTTCAAATTTATGAAATATATTACACTCCATTACTTATTTTCCTATTATTTCTAACTTTCTAATAAAACAATGTATTGAACAGAAATATGCAAAATTATACTTGAAAACTTCTTGGATACAGTCCTCAATCTGGCTTGAGACGACTGATTTTGAGACAGAAGGTATATCACATTAATGTGCCTGTTTTTTGGGTAACAGGACCACAGGAGAAATATATTTGGTTGGCCCCACTATTTACAGCATAAATATGACTTTTCTTCACTTCTGACATAATCCACCATCTACTTCATAATTTGAAAAATGTGTTTCTTGCTCAAATGGATCAGATGCTACTAAAATAAATTCGCATGGGGATTATTACTGCGCCGATTTCTGTAATTGTGCATTTAAAAAGGTGACAATGTTGCACAGATAATAAAACATTTCTCAGAGGACACCAAACCGCTAAATATGTAGAAGTAATTCAAACAGGGCAAACAGAATGACTCTTTATCACCATGTTTTTATTCACGCTTGCCTCAAATATAATTTCCCATCATCCACAACGTTCTGCTGTAGTTATTTCATCAAACCAAGCATATAATAAATATGAAACTGCACTATACTGCCGAACTGATTTTTAATGGAAAGATGTTCTGCATTATTACCGTGTAATTTAAATTTCGTTACACCATACTTTAGTAAATCCTGCCGCATATTTTTGACCTCCACTACCGTATAATTATTCCAGCTATGTTCATACACTTCATTTCACCTCCACTGCTGTATAATTATTCTGGCCTTGTTCGTGCTTTTCAACAATGCTATCTCAGAGTCCTATAGAGCTCTTTCTAAACAAAAGTTTTGGTTTACAGATATGTGCGATGAAATAATCGTCGAGGTGAAAGTGTCAAAGGAGAAGGCTTGGAAGGGGCGCTGTCCCATGTGTGTAGTGGACATATCCAGTGTGTAGTGCAATATTCTTCGTCAGGAATGGCATAACTTTCTACTAGCTACTACTAGTTTACTTCTAGTAGAAAGAGACAATCACCACATTAGAGGGAATGTTTCCAGGTTTTCCCCGTTGAGCAGATGGACGCAAATGGTATCCGATGAGGTCATGAAAGTCAATTTGAGTTTATTTGATGACTCCACTAACTTCCTCACCATCTGTCAACCTGCCATGGTGTGTTTCCTGGAAACGGTTGCCAGGTCAGCCGTTGAAAGCAAGGTCCATTTGTCACACTTGCCAAGGAACAACGAGTAATCCACTGACTTGAATCACATTACCGTTGATGCAGTTTAATTTATGGCTTCACCACTATCACCCTATCATTATTTTTTTACTGTTTTATCAGGGTCCTCCAGTCTCTCGTTAATGACTATAATATTCTGGACTCAACGTGCCCGCATTCGGATATCTCGAATCTTGAACATCAGTACGCAACTTCCTTTCAGAATACTACAGTCCAAAAAATAAAGAATGTCGATATAAAAAGAACGCCTGAAGAACGGCCCCCAAAAGCAGAGTCTGTTTGATTTGTGATTAAAGCAGCCTTCAAATGAAGAATTCCCTAGATCACGCTGAGGAAATCAAGATTTATTAAAGGCTAGGATGGTGAAAGTATATGTCAAAGTCCCTTTAATTTGCTACTCAGCAGCAGTGACGTCATGAAGAACAAAGGTGATGTTAATACAGTAAGAAGGCTTGCACCTCCGCCAGGCCGTCTTGGAACAGTGTATTACACATTTAACAATAAGGAAACAAGCTGAATGAGTACTGATCAGTAACAGCAAATTAACAGCAGGGCAACAGGTTCAAGGCGCCAATAACAGGGTGCGATGAAAACGCCACGATGGAGTAAGGCAGCCGGTTATAAACAACTTGAAGTACTTGAAAGAGCGAATCTGGAGAAGGCCAGAACGTCCATCAAGCTGGACGATTGAAGAAAGAAAACATGTTTTAAGAAGGTTCAAGGGAACTCCTGGGAGAGAAGGGGGGACCCAGGCAATCAATAAACAGATGTCAAAGCAAAAAATAATAAAATAGCAAAATGCAGCAAATTAGTAATATGCAAATAAGGAAGGACCATCATGGTGTGGACCAAAAGATACATTAAAATATTACCTGCACAGCTGGATCTCTCATTGTTGCAGGCATCAGGCCCAATCACACAAGTTTTTGTTGTCACAAGTGGGTGACACTGGATAATAGGACTTTTGTGTATTCTGGAGGTTCAATCAGTGAAATGTACGGGAAATGAGTGACCTTAGCAAAAGTTTAAGGGTTGCAAGGCATTGTGGATGGGACCCACACAAAGCACACAATCCAGGAATCCCCTGTATGTTTACTTTTAAAAAATGATTAGGATTGGTTGGCTTTAATGGGTAGGGGTCAATTAAGGCCCCGATTACAACAGATACCCAATTGCTGGTCTTTCCATGCAGCACTTCAGTACTTTTTGTGTGGCAGTCTCTTGGCCCATCCTCACAAATGAGATACTATTCTTATCAGGGGACTTGTGGTAACTCATGGTGATAGGAAATTGTCCCTGCAGATTCCAGAACTTTCTCTCACAGAAAATTTAGGAAAATGTATGCTTCTAAGCAACGTTTCAGATTTCCAAGGGTTTCTGGGTAAATTTCTGTTGTGAGAGCCATGCAATCATGCACCCCTGTCAATTCACTGGTTGTCTAGTTTTCAAAAGTGTGCAGAATTGCTTCATTGGCCTATTTGCCATCTGAGCCAGGGCTCAAAATTCACAGCTACCCACATTACAAAAGAAGAGTCAGTTTTTAATGGAAATATCTGAGAAGTCCATGTTGCTTTTTTTGTCCCTTCCAGTTGTGAGCACTAGGACTACCCAGACAAATTGAGTTCCATTTTTGTGTAGAGATGTGGGAACGCTAGGTGGTTGTCAATTTGTGGCACTCAACAGATTCTAGAAATTGTCAATAAATGAGTGAACTTGGCTATTTACACACTTTCAAGTTTTTTAGAGCTTTTTGGAAATATGAGAGGAATCAATGGAAGTTCCACTCCAATGGACCCCTTGGGGTGTTTAGTTTGGAAAACAAATAGGAGTTTTTACTATTGACCAGATTTATATTTTGGTGGACAAAGCTTTCTCCATCGCTCTGTCAGAGGACTTAACATCCACCAGGCCGAGCCAACTCTGGCGGTCAAATTAAGAAATAATCACCAAAATGGAGATTATTTTGAAAGCATTGGCAGGAAATGACATCATGGCAGTTCCTGTTAATGATTTTTTAAGTTTGACGCATGACTCTGTCAACATAATACAGCCATCCATCATTTTTTTTTAATTTTCACAAACAAAATCTCAAAGTGGAATTTTCTTTTTGAAAAATAAAAAAACATGCCTCCCTCACCATAGGTGTTATGTTCCATGGTGCCGGGGACATTAAATACTCTTCACTACCGCTTATTACCAGGGATTTCCTAGTGGTGATGGGTAGTGGACACTGACCTGCATGGCCACCCATCTGTGAAAAAGGCCTATTTTTGACATGGTTAGCCCCCAAGTTTTGCCTGGTAAATGATGTCCATACAGGGAATGGACTTTCAAGTGGAACACAGACCTAGGACTGCCCTGACAATGTAGATGGCCTTTCCAGGTTCTTCGATTTAGATGATGAAGACTCACTAGGGCAAGTGTAGTCTCATCCTCTTTTGTTTGGGTGGCGGTAGTGTAAAAAAACATCTCTTTTTGACATGGTTAACCCCCATATTTTGCCTGGTAAATAAAGTAGCCTAGAAGCTATTAGTGGCTGGGGCCCCTGCTAACCAGTTTCCTTGGGCCAGATCTCTTCCCAAAGCTGGTGTGATGCATTGGCACAATTGGCAACACCTTTGGCTGACACTATAAGTCCCTAGTAAATGGTACTTAGTTACCCAGGGCATGGGGTACTAAGCGTAGGCCCCTGAGGGCAGTAACACAGACTGTGCCACCCTCATGGGCCATGCATCAAGATACGCCCAAGCTTGCCATTGCAGGCTGAGTGTCCTGGTGCGAACCTAAAAGGTTAACTCGACATGGCACACAGCCTGTGTGCCTTGTCCACTTCACACTGCATGCAACATAGGTAATTCATCCCTCTGGCAGGCCTTCCAGCCATAAGGCAGGGTGCACTATACTGTATGTGTGGGCATATATGCATGAGCAATATGGCCCCACTGTGTCCTTGCCAAAACTGGGACGTAGTGAGTGAACAGAGCAGCCATTTCAAATGCATATGTTGGGCACTGGTCAGTACAAGTTTCACAGCTATATGATGGCCACTCTGAAACATGAGTTGTTTGGTATCCAACAAGTCAGAATGATAAATCCAAACTGGTGCCAGTGTTGGATTTATTATAAAATGTACCCAGGGGTCACTGTAGGGATGCTCTGCAAAAACTAATGAGCGTGGCATGGTTGCTGGCCAGTCACCTCCAGCCTGCCACCTCCAGACACAAGTCTGCATCTCTGGGGTGAGGTCCTCTGTCCTCTGGGATTCAGAACAAAGCCCTTTCTGGGTGGAGGTGCCAACTTCCCCTACCTCAGGAATGTGCAATTTCCTACCTGTGAGCTTTAAAGGGCTCACCACCCTTTAAAATCGACACCTAGGCCTGCTGCTAGCAGCAGATGGCTGCTCAGTTGCAAACCCCCACTTTTGGCAGGAGCAACCGTGGAAAAACTAAACAAAGGACAGGAGGAGTGTCCCCACCTACAATGCACTACCCCCAAAGAGTACGCGAGGTGACCTCTCCATTTTTGTTTCCTCAATGTTGGATGGAAGGAAAATAGCCAATCAGGTGTAGGGAAGTGACCTCTGCCTACTAGAAGTGGTCACTTAGTGGGTGTAGTCAGCCTAAGGTAGATGTCCCATTGGCCACTACTAGATTCCCCCTAAAACACCTGCTAAATATAGTATTTATTGGGCATCCCTAGACCAAGAACTCAGTTTCAAATGAGAGAAGACCAGCACCAAGAAGATCCAAGGCACAAGAACTGTGGGCCTGCTGCACAAAGAAAAGGCACCAAACCCTGCCTGCTGCACCAAGGACCCAACAATCGCAACTGAGGAGCTGCTGGACAACTAGAAAAACTCTAAAGAACCCGAGAAGACCTCCAGGCTTTGCAAATTGTCATAGAACTCCCTCCATAGTGGAGATACTACTCTAAGTCCACAAGGAACCAACAAGCCAGTGAGCTTTACTTCCCTGACAGGCAGCTAACTCCAGTATTGAACACTGCAGCCAGACTAAACTTCACATCACAGACCGTGAGCACAGCCCCTGCCAGTGTGCTAAGATTTGTGGCACTGTGCCCTCCAGCGGCTGGACCACACCAATGGCCTTGCTATTGGTCACCTGACATTGGACTACCAAACAAAACAACTCACCTGGGACAGGAAAAGGACCAGAGGGAAGCCTCATTTGAGTGACTTCTTCAGAAACAGCCTGAACCTCCCACCAGAGTGCCCCTGCTGTCCTGCAATCGACCCTTGAACTGACCTTCCTCCTGCACCTAAGGGCATCCTTGCGCACATCTCCTGCCTCACCAATTCCCCCTGCATCCGGCCACCCTGTGCCCTGCACCGAAGAGCGAGCTGTGGGCTAAGGGACCCCCAACCCTTGCAACCTCAACACTCCAAGGGGGCTGTTAGACCTGGCTTCCTTGGCATGGTCTCTCCCATCTTCTTTGCCTCTGCTCCCCATGTTTTGACTGTGTGCTGGACTCCGTTTTTGCTGTTTTTGGTACACTCAGCACTTTACCACTGTTGACTAGCGCTAAAGTGCAAGTGTTCCCTATGTGAAATTATATGTGTAATTGGCTTTTCCATGATCAGCATATTTGATTTAATAGTAAGTCCCTAGTAACGTGCACTAGATATGCCTAGGGGCTCTAAATCAAATGCTACTAGTGGGCCTGCAGAACTGATTGTGCCATCCACATGAGTAGCCCTGGAAACATGGCTCAGACCTGCCACTGCAGTGTCTGTGTGTGCAGATTTTAAAACTGTTAATTCAACTTGGCAAGTGTACCCACTTGCCAGGCCCAAACATTCCCATTTTATACATGTAAGGCACCCCTAAGGTAGGTCCTAGGTAGCCCCATGGGCAGGGTTTAATGTATGTTAAAGGTGGGATATGTACTCATGTGTTTTACATGTCCTAGCAGTGAAATGCTGCCAAATTCAGTTATCACTGTTGCAAGGCCTATCCCTCTTTGTGGGACTGCCTTTCCTTAAAGTGCAGTTTCCATTTGAGAGCAGTTATAAATCTGGAGTTTGGGGTCTCTGAACTCACAATTCAAAAATACATCTTGTAGTGAAGTTGTTTTTTAGATTGTTAGTTTGAAGAAGCCACTTGTAGAAAGTAGGCAATTTCTTGCTTGAACAATTCTGTGAGTCTGCCTGTTTGTGGATTCCGTGTCTGGGTGAGACTGACAGTTGGGCTCTTTGTGAATCTCCTCTAGACAGTGACACACATGGAGCTGTGGTGTAGCCTGCATATCCTGATGAGCCACATGAGCTAGACTGGAGGGCAGAGTGGTCACATGCACCTGAATGGGCTGTGCCTGCCTTCACATAATGCAGTCTCCAAACCCCTGGTGTGTGCTGGGGCCTGGCCTGGACAAGCCAGGATCTTGTGAACAACAGAGGCTTTCCTTTGAAGTTTGCCTACTTCAAAGGTAGAAAGGAGTATTAGTATTGGACCGAAACCCCCAAACTTTAGATCACTTCTGGATTCAAGAGGAACCTCTGCCAGGGAAAATAGCTGAAGAGCTGTGGAGAGCTGCTGCCCCTGCCTGTGACTGTGCTTTGTTGGGTTATCCTGCAGTTGCTGCTTCTGCCTGTGAAAGGGGACAAAGACAGGAATGTGTTGTGCATTCCAGGGCTTGGACTGAACTTACCTCCTGTTTTGCAGTTTCAGGGCCATCAAAGTCTTCCTCGGCCAACACCCAGACTATCTGCTGGGACTCCTGCCCTGCCAAACGGTGCCCCGTCCAGTCCCTGGGCCCTTGAAATGTGAAGTTGGTAGAGCAAGGACTGAAATCCATTCACAGAACACCGTGCAGGGAATTTTTCGACGACCACCAGCAATGTGGCTGAAAAACGACGTGTGACCCATTTTGTGGCTGAAACAGATTCCCCATCTACATTGTGGCTGGGAAATTTAGGCATGGAGGCTGGAGAAATGGCACAACACCCACTTGTGGTTGCTGATAACGACCCAAAGCCCCATGCAGTGCCTTTTTCTAACACTGTTTGACCGGATTTCTCACGCATCGTTGCTGAGTATCAAAGTCATTGTGAACCTGCACAGATCCGAGGTGCCCTGTCTGGAAATCGATGCATCGCTCTCTTGCAAGGGAGAAAAATGATGCATTTCCTACCTGTTCAGAGAGGAAACGACGCACAGCCTTGCGTGTAAGAGTTAATGCATCACTGACTTTTCCGACGCACGCTTGCCCGTGCGGCTTTACTTTTGACACAAGTAGGACTCTTTTTTTCTCTTTGAAACTTCATATCTTAATTTGTGTATGTTGTATTTTTGTTGTTTTAGTCTTGTTTGATTTAAATAAATATTACCTATTTTACTACACTGGTGTGGTGTCCATGTTTTAGTGTTTTTCTGTACTACTGTGCATGTTAGTACAAATACTTTACATATTGCCTTTGAGATAAGCCTGACTGCTTGTTCCAAGCTACCAAGTGGGTGAGCAGGGGTTATCTTTAGTGTGTAACTTCATTGTCCTGACTAGAGTGAGGGTCCCTGCTTGGACAGAGTGCAGACTGACTGCCAACCAGAGACCCCATTTCTAACAGGGACCCCCACGATTCACATTTAAACTTACCTGTGCAGTGCTTTTCCAAGTTGACCCTCACAGTGGCCCTGCACTAGCTCGAGAGACATTTTCCCACTGCTCCCAACAATTGCGTTTATCAACCTGTAAAAGAAGAACTTGGTAAACCTAATGTATGATTTTATATGCATATTTAAAGGTAATCCTCCATTGATTCCTATTGTGTGTAATTACGCACAGAAACACTTTTTTTTATTAAACTCAAAAATGTGTATCTCTAAAAGTACTTAACCAATTTTGGTGATCTTGGTCTTTCATAAACAAATCTGAAGTATATTTTATAAATTGGTCTCAAGTTATTCCTTTGAGTGTGTTAGTTGCAAGATTGATACTGCGAGTACAGCAAATGCTTTGCACTTCTCCAAGATTGGTCTAACTGCTCGACCAAGCTACCGTTAAAATGAAAGCATTAAGGGGGTTATTCTAACTTTGGAGGAGGTGTTAATCCGTCCCAAAAGTGACGGAAAAGTGACGGATTTACCACCAGCCGTATTACGAGTCCATTATATCCTATGGAACTCGTAATACGGCTGGTGGTATATCCGTCACTTTACCGTCACTTTTGGGACGGATTAACACTCCTCCAAAGTTAGAATAACCCCCTAAGTGGTCTAGTTTTTACCCCTGTAAACCAATGTGTGGTTGTCTGGACCCTCTGCACAGTGTGCTTAGCTTTGCACACTACATAGAGGGCCAGCCTCCCACATCATCTCAATTAGGTGGGCAGACATAGAGGTCAGCATCTGATGGCCCTTACTCTGACAAGTCATCAGAGGAGTGTAACCATGCCAGAGATGGTGTAGTCTCTGTCATGATTAAACCAATGGTCTGCTCACCTATAAAACTGGCAAGCTGGACATTATCTTGAAGGTAAAGATACTTTGTCATCGCTGCAAGAAACATCCTTACCGCCACATATATCAATGTGTCCCTACATTTTTTAAGTTAGTCTATCACTTTTACTTGATTGTTTGGGCACTTCCAGAAATGCTGACTTAGAAGAACAAATCAAAGTATCTAAATACTGAAGCCAAGACTACTGAAGGTGAGCCTCTACTCTACTCTACTCAAAGACCATTCACACAACACACACAACAATTTCATACCTCCAGCCAGGAGCCCAAGCAAACACAGTAAGGCAGTTACATCAACAAACCACTGCCATTCAAAGGCCTATCACATTCATACTCCACAGGAAAGACTACTCAATCTAACCAACCTTTCTAGCAGTGTGCCAGTCCTTGTAGCAGCACAGGAGTCCTTTCTGGTCCAAACTGTACTGAAGAGTTGGTGTTGGAGTTCATTCTTTCACACACAATTGTGTCTTTGAAGTTGGGGGAAGCTTCTGAAGGCATGACTTTGAAGTATGCAACTAGCCTGCCTTCCCTGCCCTGACACTAGACTAACTTCAGGGGGTATGCAGCCCTTTGCATGGAGACAGGACACAGCCTACTCAAGTTTAAGTGGGGCTGTGTCCAGCTCTTCCATCCAATCCTGCCAGTGATGGCCTATCCAGTCACACCTAAGCTCCCCTTGTGTGTGGCTGTCTAGGATGAGTACACAAAGCCTAACTATCACCCACTCCCAGTCATGTGGTCCCGAGATAGGCTACAGGCACAAGATAGATCAGACAAGAAAATGGCAACTTTCTAAAAGTGGCATTTTATAAATTGCAATTTAAAATACAACTTCACCGTAAGTTAGGATTTTAAATTGTGATTCCAGAGACACCAAACACGAACAGATCATCTCTTCCGATCTGGAAATTACACCTAAAAAAGTAATAAGGCAACTTCAATGTTATCCTAAGGGAAAAGTAGGCCTTGCTGAAATGAAAAATTAGTTAAGGAGTTTTTCACTACCAGGACATGTGAATTTAAATGTACATGGCCTACTTTTCAAATACATTGCACCCTGCCCTCTGGGCTGTCCATGGCTTTTTCTCAGGGTGACTTACATGTAATAAAATGGTAGGTTTGAGCCTGGCAAAAGGTTTATTTTGCAAAGTCCACATGGCAGTTTAAAACTGCACACACACAGGGGGTTATTCCAACTTTGGAGGAGGTGGAATCCGTCCCAAATGTGACGGATTTACCACCAGCCGTATTACGAGTTCCATAGGATAAAATGGACTCGTAATACGGCTGGTGGTATATCCGTCACTTTACCGTCACTTTTGGGACGGATTACCACTTCATCCAAAGTTGGAATAACCCCCACAGACTGCAATTTACAGGCCCTGGGCACAAGTGGTTCCAAGTTACTGTGGATGTACACGCACATTAAATATACCAAATGGGTATAAGCCAATTCTACCATGTTTTAGTGAGAGAGCAAAAGCACTGGTTAGTAGTGGTAAAATGCACAGAGTCCTAAGGCCAACAAAATTGAATCCAGCAAAAAGTGGGGCAACTGTTTGGGGATGATCCTTCCGAAAGGGTCAAGTTCTGAAGTAAACAGTGAAATGCCTTCCTTCCTGATGACTCAGTCCAATCACTAAATGACAATCCTATGAGCTGATCAAAAATATGAATGGAACTGATAACGCATCCGACCTAGGTAATTTACTTACTTGGGGACTCGTTTTAAGCCAATGAATCTTTTGACCCTGATTGGAGACACCTTAGGACGAGACAACTAATCAGCATATAAATCACTATGTCAACAACTTTCTCAATATCCAACATATCAAAGTTAAACGAGTTAGCTAAATGCATTAATGAAGTTTTAATCACACCATGACCTTTCAACCATTAATAACCACACCACATTTAGTAAGATTAACAATATTTTATTCCCTATTGAGTACACTCTACTAGCAAGTTTATTAGTCTCAATACCAGAAAACACATCAACACTGTCACAATATGGCAACTCAAATAAGATTTCATCAAAGCAAAGATCATAAACATTAGAACAAAGCACGACGGCAACATGGATTAACCTTAGCAGAGTATCATTAGCACATTATTTAACAAAGCATATATTCAGTCATTTGTCTATTTGCATCCAGTTAGTGAACCCCTTAACTAACATCGAATTAGCATTAGCATGTTGGACTTCCTGCAAATCAATTTAGCACACAAATTTTGAAAAACATCTGTCTATGGTCTTTATCAAAAGAAGCAGTTGGTACCTATAAAGAAAAGGCAAACAGACAATTACAATTTCATTATCATATAGTTACCCTCCGTAATGGGTCAGCATACAGAGTCAGTCTTCGTCCTCAGGACATCAGTTGATTCGCCATCAGCCAGAAAAAGCAGCAAAGTTCAGCAAGACAGGGCAATAAGAAACACTTCCCTCATAAGGAGGAAAGGTATGAATTAGGCAAGACAAGGGTAAGGATAGCTTGAAGATTCAAAGAGCAAAGTCTTTGAAACAGAGTGTCAAAGTGGCTAGGTAACAGCAGAGAATTGCACACAATGACTAGGTAATGCAAGGAATGCATATAATGGCCGATTTCTCCTTGTGACACGGGGTTATATTAATCTTGTTGTACAGTCTCCTAATTTCCAATTGGGCAAATTTTGGTGCATCATTATCTCCAACCAATAATTGGCTTGTCACCTCATTAGGATTTTCACTTTGGAACAGTTCTCACGTAGTTCATTGGCTCCTGTAATTGACGTCTCCAACGGGTAGAATGTCAGGTACAAATTTTTATTCTCGCGGTCTCAGTCAGTACTTCCATTGTCCTTACCAGTTCTGGCGACCTTGTACCTGTTGCAAGTTACACTGTTGCATTCAGCAAGAATGTCTTCTTGAGCAAGTCGAATCTCATGAGAAAGAATTTACTACGGTTACACACATCTTCTAGCTTCTGTAAAAGTACGGCTACATGTCCTTCAGCAAGTCAGCACATTGTGGCCCATATTTATACTTTTTGACGCAAAACTGCGCTAACTCAGTTTTGCATCAAAAAAATTAGCGCCGCCTAACGCCATTCTGAAGCGCCATGCGGGCGCCGTATTTATCGAATGACGTTAGCCGGCGTTAGCCGCCGGCGCCGTCTGGTGTGCGTTAAAAAAAACGACGTACACCAGGCAGCGCCGGCGTAGGGGGATATGGGGCTTGGGCGTCAAGAAATGGGGCAAGTCAGGTTGAGGCAATTTTTTCGCCTCAACCCGATTTGCGCCATTTTTTTTCACTCCCAACCCCCATAGAAATGACTCCTGTCTTAGCAAAGACAGGAGTCATGCCCCCTTGCCCAATGGCCATGCCCAGGGGACTTCTGTCCCCTGGGCATGGTCATTGGGCATAGTGGCATGTAGGGGGGCACAAATCAGGCCCCCCTATGCCACAAAAAAAACTAAAAAAAAACACTTACCTGAACTTACCTTAATGTCCCTGGGATGGGTCCCTCCAGCCTTGGGTGTCCTCCTGGGGTGGGCAAGGGTGACAGGGGGTGTCCCTGGGGGCATGGGAGGGCACCTCTGGGCTCCTTCAGAGCCCACAGGTCCCTTAACGCCTACCTTTTGCAGGCGTTAACAAACGGCGCAAAAGTGGCCGTACGTCATTTTTTTTGACCCGCCCACTCCCGGGCGTGAATTTTGCCCGGGAGTATAAATCCGACGCTCATGCCTCGGAGTCGATTTTTTAGACGGGAACGCCTACCTTGCATATAATTAACGCAAAGTAGGTGTCCACGCTAAAAAATGACGCTAACTCCATGGACTTTGGAGCTAGATGCGTCTAACGCCAAAGTATAAATATGGAGTTAGTTTTGCGTCGGAATTGCGTAAAAAAAAACGACGCAATTCCGGCGCAAACGGAGTATAAATATGCCCCTGCATGTTAGAAAAACACATTTAATATGAGACTGGCAGCTAGGCCCCGACTCATGCTAATTAAGGCCTAGTAATTAATTTTAGCAAAATCTTAACATATAACTCTTAACACTAATACAAAACCACACATTCATACATCAATAATCCATTATTAGTCAATTTCATTAATTATCGTATACATTGGTGGCCACTCCCCGTGGGCACATTTCACACACACGTTTAGTAAAAGCACATTAATACTTTTTCTAGGCGGCATCATTATACATTAATTTTAGAACATTTCATGTTAATTTTAATTATAAAAGCTACACTCCAACAACACTGCCAACAAAGCTGTGCCTGAATGTGACTAACACAGTACCCTCTTTCTGTGAAGTCCTTTGGGCTGAAAAGGGTTGACCCAAAGGTATCCAATACAAAAAAGCACCATCCTTCCATACATGAAGACGTACACAACTGTTGACCATTCACTTTCTGAGCTGCTGTGAGCTGGCCGATCAACTAAGGATCTGGATGTCAAACCCCTTCTGTAAAGCCTTTTAATTTGCTATCTTGTTATGACGTGGGCACTGAAAGACATCTAACACTGTTACTCGCAATACACAGCTATTTTGACAACATAAGCTGCAAATAAGCTGCGGGCTCATAGGATGGTGTTGGACACTGTGTTCATTTCTGTGTACTTTCAGTCAGCAATGTGATGAGAGGATTTGCTGTAATCGACTAGCCCCTCCCATCAACATCAGGTTTACATCAAACTAACAATGAAGAAAAGTATGTCTATTAACACTATGGTGCAAAAAGATTTCATTGAAATAATAGACAATAGGTAAATTGGGCAGGTAAAATAGTTTTTATGTGACCTCTCTGGAAAATCATTTAGGCTTTTAGTAACTGGTGACTATATTAAATGACCTACCCATTATATATAATTTTTCATGCCATGGTTTTGAATTCAAAATAAAATAGATATTTGTGCAGTAGTATTCATCCTTTGAGACTGCCTTTAATATTTTCGTCAACGATACAATATGGAAATACATATGGAAACACTTCGGTTGCATGGTTGATACCTAATTAATTGTCTTGGAAAACAGTTTAGAACAAGGTGAGCTGAAAGTGTAATCAAGAATTTCTTCGAACTTCAGTGGGTAACGGAAAAATTGAAACATGCCTTATTTTTTTCTTACCTTCAAAGTACAAGATGACGTGAGACAATATACAACAATCCTGGAGAAAATCATTTAAAATTCATGGTTTCTATATATTTTTGAGGGAAACAAGAGTGTTTTATTTTTTTAGTTCAATCACAATATTTCAAATGCCTTTTAATTAGTTACTAATGGCAGATGCAAAGTAGACGTCATTGGAAGTATCATTTAAACACAGCCTGCTTCTTGGGGAAATTTAGTATAATTATATTCCACAATAAAATAATTTAACCAGAAGCGTATTTGATAAGCTTTCATGTTGTAAGATATGCTAAACATAAACATGTATGAGAAATGATTAACATGCAGGCCAAATCAGGAAAAAGTGAAATTTGATCTAGTTTCATTTAAAGCGCAACCATGAAGTTATAACCTTTAGGCAGCCATGCCTTTTATTCCTGTTCATGTATTAATTTTACACAGTTCATGAGCGATGAAGACACGAAAAGATAGCGTGAAATATTCTTAGGGCAAGCTTTATCAATCTTTTAGGCAGTACGATGCAACAAACCACCTTGCAGCACTGCATGAAAGGGCAGGAATGTGCCCTATGTAACGATGCAGTGCATTCCTGTCCTTTCTTAGCATTGGCACACGTTTGGCTGCCCAGCGCCAATGTATACACCTTTGTGTCATGTTGCAAGGCTGCCTGCATTGTATGCAGGATTGCTTTTGTGCAGGAAGGGGCACATTCCTGCACATAAACAATCCCGAAAGGCATTTTCCTATTTCTGTGTGTGCTGCCCCTCTCCATCCAGCAATGTAAATTTGTAGAGCTTTACTGTATTCACAATGTAAGCAAATGCTACACCAAATTAACAATCCTGCATTGATATTAACTGGAGGGAAGCTTAATGTCCCCACAAAGGCCCCAAGTGCAAATTTAATATAAATGTGGCTAGATGTTTAATCCTCCAATGCTGTGAGAGCCTTAGCAGTGGAACAAGCCTTTTGCTGCTCTACCCTGCACCAATTCAAAAGGGCAGGAATGTAACACATCTACAATATGGAGTGCATTCGTGTCATTTCAGCCAGTGCCGGCGCTCAAATTGCAGATGAACACCAATGCAGGCACCAATGCTCCATAGTGCAAGGGTGTCTGTGTTGTTGGCAGTCTTCTTTTTGCACAGGAAGGAGCACCTTCCTGCTCAAAAACAATGAAGAGAGGCGTTTTCCTCATTCTATTTGTGCTGCAGAACACAGCACATGTGGAAAGAGGAAAAAAACAAGGAGAAATGTAAGCATTTCTCCTTGTTAGGTCTGCTCTGGGGAGGTGTAGGTTTTTGGTGCTGACCCATATTTACGCTACATTGTAAATCTGGGGCAGTGTCAAAAACCATGGGTGTTAAGTGGGAACACCCACAGCAACGCCATGGCACAACTCCCTGATGCAGTGTGAGGCAACGCAGTGACTAGCACTGTGTTGTCTTACACCATATCTACAAGGACAATTAAATCCACACCGGGCAGCTTTGCGTAGCCCTGTAGATTTGGGCCCGCACTGTGCACCACAGGAGCATCAAAATGTGATGCTCCAGTGGTGCACATGGGCTTGTAAATAAGCCCCTGGGCTTGGTAGCATACGTTAGACCTTTTTTAGAATCAGGCTTTGAACTCACCTGCTTGGCCAATCCTGGAAACAGAAGGGGGGTGAATTGGCAAAGGTTAATTACCTTCACACTGCCTGAAAAGACATAGAGAAACAATGATGGAGAAGCCAGGTTTTATTCACCATTCTCTCCAGGAGGCCTTAAGAGGTTTTGGTGGGAAGCAACACATTTGGCAGCAGAATACAGAGGTGAGCATAAAGCTCTCAAAGTCTCCTTATTGAAAAGTTGCATGTCGTTGCAGAGGAAGCATGGGAGTTGTGATGTACTGTCTTTGGATTTGGAAAAGGAGACCACATCTTGGAACTTCCTTTAAAATCCCTTGCACAAAGAAGAAACTTATAGAAGCCCTTTAGTCATCAGAAAATAGGAACGGATGGACCCTTTATGGACCAAATCCCGGTCTGGAGTGACAACACTCTGGATTTGAACTGACTTGGGCTCTGTGGACCTGTGTCTCTAAGGTCATTGACACTGGGCTCCCCATTCACTCTCGGGGACAGTAGAATTGTGAACTTGCAGGGACCTTGGAGGGGAAGGTACTCCTGGAAATATGGACTGGTCTTTGGGTATTACCCACTAAAGCAGGACCCACTGACTCCTATTGGTTGAGTATGAAGGTGCCCTGAATGAGGTCAGAAGGCCATGGCACATATGGAGTGGAAGCAGAGAGGATAAGGAAGGGTCAAAGAATGCTGCTGAGGAAGACTTCCAGCCAAGAAGTAGTACCAGGAGCCCAGACAGAAGAGCAGGTCCTGGGTGATACCAAAGAGCCTTGATGAACAGACTGTGAGGTGCTACAAGGACTGGAGTACAGGCCTTGAGCTCTCTCTTGACAGCTAATGAACATCACAAAAAAACATGAAGGTCAGGGGGGCCTAAAATTGAACTCTTGATTGCTAGAGTTATTAAATAGGAGGAAAACAAGACAAACCTTATTAAAATTGACTCACCTCAGTTGAAGGAAATAGCCTTTGAATGGCCCTTACATTTGAGCCTGCCCAATGGATTTCTCAGTGCCCCTGAGCCGAAGGAAAGCCAAAAATGTTGATCTGTATTTGTCTGCTACTGTGTGAGAAACTGTGAAGGGAGAACCTACTGTGCTTGGTATGCACATGACTCCCTTTCCCCCAAGGAGTAATAATACCGATTGAGAAAATCTCATTAGGGATCACAATGCTACCCATCCCTTCTAGAATACTGATTACCCTGGGAGAGGCCAACGTTTTGGGGACTGCTCTTAGGCTCTCCTTTCAAAGGAAATCCCACAGAGTGCCTAAACCCCTGGAAAACTGCAGTCTTACCATGTTCAAGGAGAGCAGGGAACATACCTAATCTCAGATCCCCTCCTGCTCAAACATGGGTGGGGAAGGAGAAATTAATTGTCTGCTTTAAAGGGTCTCTTGGAGGTTGGACTCATACCAAGACAAGCAGGCTTGGTCTCCTGCATGCCACTTGTATTCCTTCTAAACCCATTTGACCCAGAGGAAGGGGAGGGGCACCCAGAAAAAAAAATGCACTAGAGAACACATTTCCCTAAAAACAAAGCAAAAATATGCTGCCCATGGCTGAACAAAGGCAGCTATAGACCTGGGATATTCTGCGTGGCATTCATGGCATGAGTCTGTCTATTGGGCAAATACAATTACTTGGTGTGGTGGTGCTACAGGAAAGTGTTTGTTGGCTGTTAGTGCTATGGCTCTTTGGTGCATGTACTTTTTCTGAGTTTGGGGCTTCTTTGCAGCAAATGTACGGGTTGAAAGATGATTCCTACACTGCATAATTTTTAGCCTACACATTTGCATTGAAACTAAAAACGAACCATTACAGATATTATTGGATGTCACTGTTTGTATTATGCTTTGATCTTACAATTAACCTTATACCTGTTGTTGGTAACATCCTTATGAACTAGTAGGCAATATGTTTATTATCTTCCACGATGAGCCTAACACAACTGTGTTGTGTTAGTGTCATAGGGGCAGTATTGGGGCTTAAGGGGTCATGGCATGCTGATAGATATACTATTAGAGGCTTCCCATGTGCAGAGGTCAGAGGATATATTTAGGGGGTTATCTGATCTATAGGACCTTTCTGGTCTATGTCTCTTTTTGTTTGAGAGTCCTTTTAGAGGGTATCATAATAGGAATTTCACCTATACTGTGGGTAGTATTTAGTAGTGTATAATAAAGCATGTTACCATTTTATAAGAACACAACTGACTGGAAACTGATCTACTGAGTGTTGCTTGTTGATTTGGTTGCTGAGAGCTGAGCCTGTAGCCCACTGCATTTCCTTTGAATAAGCCTTTGACTGTTACATCTCTCTACCCTGAGAGGCAAGTGCTAAAAAGTGGCACTTATTTCCCAGTTAAAGGTTCCACAGTACAGGGGCACTAGCACGCCAGAGGTCAAAGACCCCAGATGTTACATTTATTGGGGCTCAGTACTCTTTGAGTAGCCATTCCTCGCCATCCCTCCCTTAGTATTGTGAATTGCAAAGCTCTGCAACTAGTCCCTGTAGAAAGTAGTGCCAAATAGTCTATGTTTTTTAGCCATTCAGATCAATGGTTGGCTACAGGTTCTCTCCCCTTTGCTCAAACATTGCAACAAACTTTACACAAGTGGCCAACATTTCTGTAGGTAGCTTTTGGCAATGAACAGCAAGGGTTGTCCACAGGGCTGATTTTGGCTTAGCAGTCAATCTGGGCAAAGTGGAGTAGGACAAGAGAAAGAGAGAAAACAGAGGTACTACATACCTTCACACTGCCTGTTCTTACAGTGGGGCTCAACCTGCTCTGTGGGTGTGTTGCTCTCTAAAATAACAAAACATCCTTTAGTATTTCACCTTCTACGTTCCTGTAATCTAAAATGAAAAATGATATATCTTGTGATAATTTCTTTATTTACATATCTCTGTCGAAAGTTGAAACTCTGAGACACATTAGAGCTGAAATATAAATGCTAATTTTATATTATATGTATGAAAATACTTGAACTCTAATACTCCTTTCAATGTCAGAAACAGCTTTTTGACATTCATAAGTTAAATCTGTGCTTTGCATACCTTAAAATATAACACGTTCATCAGTTGTAATGAAAGGAATACACATTTGTACTGTGCTGACATTCTTGGGGGCAAGCAATAGCTTCCCCACCACATTCAACATCTTAACACCATAACATGACTCAAAGAATATATAAACAGGGAGCATATTTATCAGAGGCTTGCATTGCCATTGGGTCACTTTTTGTGATATAACAGCGGTGCAGTCCTCTCAATCATATCTATGAGGCCACGAAAATCCACTTTTTGTGGCTTTCAATGTCCTCATAGATACGGAAGTAGGCAAGGCAGGGCAAATCGCTGTGACCAGGGAGGGTTTCGATGGGTTTTGCGGTGAGTGTTCTCAAGCAATACCCATAGATTTGGACATATCCCTAGATTTACAAGACCTTGTAAACCTAGGGATGTGCCAAAACCTTACGCCTCCTCAGGTAAGGTGCAACGAGGAGAAATATCTCTATTTTGCCTCATTTTTTCCTCTTTCTGTGTGTGCTGCAATCTGCAGCATACGTAGAAAGAGGAATATGCCTCCCAGGATTGTTTTTATACAGGAAGATACCTCTCCCTGAACAGAAACAATCCAGCGTGCAATGCAGACACCCATGCACCATGTTGCAAGGGTGCCTGCTTTGGCACTAGCCAGCTCATTGTGCACCAGACCAGGGGGAAGGGACAGCAGTGCACCCTATGCCTTAAATATGGTGCATTCCTGCCCTTCCACTTTGACACAGGGCAGTGCAGCAAGTTGACTTGCTGAACTGCCCTGCACCAAATCCCAATAAAATTGGGCCAACGTATGTATACATGAGGATTTCTCTCATTCCTCTCATTGAGTAAATAGAACAATTTGCAGTATATAATTGTTGTAAGAATGACTCTCTAAGCATGTTACAAATATTGAGGTCTAAATCATTGATCATCAATGTTTCAAACAAAATTATTCTAAATATTCGAAAATGGTCAGTATCTCCAGGTGTTGCTCTTTGATCCCAACTCCAGCAACTATCTTGATTGCCTAGAAAAGAATTCTCTGCAACATGAGGAATTTATACTCCTAGAATCCAAGATGGTTCCACCATTGCTAGTCTCCACAGAGACCTGTACCACATTGGACTTGTAGTCTATCATGAATCCATTAGTGTTTTTTCTGTACAATGGATACCACAGGCACAAAGCCTCACATTATTCGACTCTCATATTCTGTACACACCCCTGGTTGCTCTTCTGTCTAAACAAAGTGCACTCATGTTTCAAAATTCAAAAGAACCCATCTCCCCAGCTGACCTGCAGTTACTGTGAGCGCATACTACAGATTATGACAGCCGTGCGCCCAGACCACTATGTGTGGCTGTACAGGATCCAAAAGTTAGATAATACAGACAAGCCCTTTTCTTGAACTTTGTAGGCTGTTCTAAAATACTAGCTTGGATTTTTTTGGTTTTTATTTTTGTGTTTTTGTATTTTCTTCCAACTGTGAAGGAAGAAGGCTACAGATCTTTCTGCATCCTAGCTTGCTGGAGTTAGATTTTTTTCTTCAAATCTGCGAAGAACTTTATATAAAATGGAGGAGATAAATGTGGCAGGCACCTGAAACACAACACAGCAAAGGACCCAGAGGGCTATGCCTATTTCAGGGAGAGCACGCCGTGGGTAGGCTACTTTAACCGATACCGACGAGTCCCAAAATGTGACTGGCTGGACCGTGTTATTCCCGAAGGGGCCCCCTACATGAAGAGGGATGGGCGACCTTTTTTGATTCAATTTTTGACGAGACAGTTTTCACAGATGTAAGTGACTATTATACATTTTTATATACATAATAGATAGTGTCTCTTTCTTTTCCCATACAGTCAGGAGAAGTTCAGTTGATTGTAGGTCCTGATGAAGCGTTAGAGGATCTTTCATGACCACATTACGCGAAACATGTTGACCAGACCTTAGGGGTCAGGTGACAATTTCCCAGATCTCCAGGCATTTTTAAGTGGTTGAGCATTAACCTCATTCTCCACTTTTCTATATGTTTTTAATCTTGATCGCAACCCCTTGATATACCTATTAAAGTAGATTGCTGTGGGGCTGCTAATCAATTTTAATTTTTCTACTCTTCTGCAATAATGAGTGTCTGACCTTTACGACCGCAACGGCAGCCACTTATAGCAGATCTCCGGTAAAGAGCCCCCGAAAGGGGAGCCCGTCAGATATTGCACCGCCGGTCTGACGAGGAGCTTTCTGATGATGAAGCATGACATCCATCTGGGTGTGTGAGGGCTCTTGCTTCTGAACTTTAAATGTCCCCCTAGATACATGGAACAGTGTACCCTGTTGTTGTTAATTAGTCTTACTGGGAGAACGTACACTGGACCTTTAACCTCCCTATCCCTCTCTTTGTTGATAAGCTACATACATCACATGTCTGAGACATTTACACATATATTTAACAAATAACCTAGAACCTGCACTTAGTAATGTGTGTGCAACTGAGACACTGAATGCTACAAACATGCAAGTTAGGAGAATGAGTACTATAGAACACAATGTGATAACTGCCTTAACATTTATGAACAACACAGTGGGGCAACTTTATCACACTGTCCCCAATTTAGCTGACGAAATACAGTCTCCCGCTCGAAGGTAAGTTGAAGTTCCTTCATTGAGGAAATCCAACAGTGTGGAACGTTCCCTTAGTCATGCTGTGAGGAGACTTGACAATGCAAAAGCAATGCTCAACCAAAGTGAACATACGCATAATAATACAGGTGCCAGTGGCTGTTTACATATGAGGTATGCGATCTTAACAGGTAATGCCTCAATGAAAACCTCAGCTAATTATTGTAACATGTCAAATTTCTTAATAGTAAAATTGCCAATACTGTAGCCGTCTTATGTAATGGAAATTGTTCCTTCTCTGACTGTAATAGTAAATTACATCAACTCAAAGCTTCGTTTTCTAAAATGTCGACTATTTAGTCCAAACGTTTTTCACTGTTGTTTTTCTCCAGTAAGGCACATGGATTCCCAGTCAACCCTTTGGCCCCAGTTCTGCTTTGTGGCATTCAGAATGTACACAGTTCATTGTGTATGCTTCACAGAGATCTTGCTGACTCTTTTGTATTGCCCCTCTTGAAGAAACTCTTCTTGATACTGACAGATTTTCCAACTACAAACATATATCATGATTGGTCTATCCGGCCAAACTGCTTGAAAAAACAGTTTATGGTCGATTGTCTGGGTTGCTTGGAATAATCATTTCTTACAGTCTTTTCAGACAGGTTTTCATACTGGTTGCAGCACCAAGAATATAATTCTCTTTGCATTGGATGAGGTGTTTTGCTGTTTAGGTTCTAATATTCGAACAGCACTCACCCTACTCGACCTACCTGAGGCTTTTGATACTGTTAACCACCACATATTCATATCTAGGCTGTCATCCACTGTCATCCACTGTCCACTGTCATGGAGTTAAGATTTTATTTCACAGTGTTCATGGAAAAATCTCTTTAGCATTTTTCACCCCTACCTGTAGAAAGTACTCATGCAGTGTCACAGATGGGTCTGACTTGTCCCCTCTTTTGCTTAATCTTTAAGGCCCTGATTACAATTGCAGGGCTAAATTACGATCCCTGTTCAAAAACGCTCCTCTGGGTTTTCTCCTGATAATTCCAGCAGGTCAAACCTGAAAAAAACTATCGGGAAAAAATGCTCTTTAAACAGCACAACATGCAGAATTCGGTGTGTTACATGACCATTCCGCTTGTTATGAATCATTTTATAGGGCACAACATCTAGTAGACAGCAATTATCCCTGTGGTAATCTTCTTCCAAGCCAGGCACTTGTAATGAGGTCCTATATGTCCCTAATGGCCTGCTTTATTGAGGTCTATGGCTTCCATTTCTTCCTGTATGTCAATGAGTCTCAGAGTTTTGTACGGGCACAGCGAGGAACATAATTCTTTCCCACAATTTTATGAGTGCCTCACTAAGGTGCAATATTGAATGCGTATTAACCACCTCAAATTGAAAGGAGAAAAACACTGATGTTTTCACCTCTCTATTCCTTCAATTTTTAGGATTTGCTATGTTGGCCAGATGTTTCACTGACTTTGTTAGATCAGTCTTGCTACTTCCAACTTTGTTGTTACAAGCACATTCTGTACTTATTTACCTTGGCCCAGAAGTTACAGATCGTCTTGGTGGACCATCGTAGCTCCATATATCTTAAATTCCTGCTTATAAGATAAGGAAAATGCAACTGATTCTGTAATTTAGAACACGTTAGACTCATTCTGGAACATGCAGCTCAAGGTCACATTGATAGTAGAAACAATGGCTTATGCTTTTTGGCAATCAAGGTCAATAGGAGTCCCCATGCAATAACTCCCATTGTCCTTGGTTTGATCCATTCCTGTCAGAGACACTAGGCACAGCCAGGAAAGTGCTACAACATTTTTACTGGGACAAGTGGGCGATTTTGATTGGTATGAATTTGTGGATTCCAACACTTTCCCTCACAGAACTGTGAGGAAAATGTGTTTCTAGTCAATGTTTGAGGTTTCCAAAGGAGTCTGGGTAACACAACCTAGTGAGAGCCACACAAGTCACCACGACCTATATTCCCCTAGTTGTATAGTTTTCAAAAATGTACACATTTGCTAGGTTTCCTTAGGTGCCAGTTGAGCTGGGTCCCAAAGACCACAGCATTCCACTTAGAAAAAACAGGTCAGTTTTGAGTTTGAGGGCATATATGTTGCATCCATGTTGCATTTTGAGATGTTTCCTGTGGTGGGAAGAAGGCCTACCCATACAAGTGAGGTCCCATGTCTTTCAGGTGACTTAGGGGTAATCTGGGTGTGTTAGACCTGACAGCCTTAGGGTGGTAACCCCTAACTTTTTGCATGCCTCCCTCCACTTTTTGGACACTGTTTTTGCTGGCTTTTAGACTCTGCGCACTTTACCACTGCTAACCAGTGCTAAAGTGCATATGCTCTCTCCCTTTAAACATGATAACCTTGGATCATACCTGATTGGACTATTTAATTTACTTAGAAGTCCCTAATAATGTGCACTATATGTGCCTAGGGCCTGTAGATTAAATGCTACTAGTGGGCCTGCAGCACTAGTTGTGCCACCGCTTAAGTAGCCCCTTTACCTTGTCTCAGGCCTGCCATTGCAAGGCCTGTGTGTGCCTGTTAGAAATGGGGTTTTTGGTTGGCAGTCAGGTTACCTCCTGTCCAAGCAAAAGCCCTCACTCTAGTCAGGGTAAGTCACACACTATCCAAGATTATCCTGTGCCCACCCTCTGGTAGCTTGGCACGAGCAGTCAGGCTTAACTTAGAAGGCAATGTGTAAAGTATTTGTGCAATAAATCATACAATACCACCATATAGCACCACAAAACTACACCACACAGTGTTTAGAAAAATATATAATATTTATCAGGATAATTGTAGGTCAAAAAGAATAAAGTTGCAATGGAAAATTGTAGAAATATCACAGGGAAGTGATATAAAGTGTCTTAAGTCTTTAGAATGCAATACAGTGTCTTTCAAGCACAAAGTACCTGGTTTCTGGTGGAAAATCTCCTCAGAGGGCCACAGGAGAAGAGATGCGTGGAAAAAGGGGTGTGTGCGTCGATTTCTCCTCAGCACACACAGACTTGCGTCGGTCTTTTCCACGCGGGGAAGTCGGGCGTCGTTTTCCGGCGCGCAGACAGTCTCTTTTTGTGGATCGCGGGGATTACCAGATGTCCCGGGTCTGTGCGTGGATTCTCCTGCTTGTTTTCCGGCTGCGCGTCGTTCTGCGGGGCTGCGCGTCGAAGTTTCGATCTCACGGTAGGCGTCGCGTCGATTTCTCCTTGGAAGTCGGGCGGCGTTGTCCTTGCGAGGCCGTGCGTCGAAAGTTTGGTCTCACGGCAGGCGTCGCGTCGATTTCTCCTTGGAAGTCGGGCGGCGTTGTCCTTGCGAGGCCGTGCGTCAAAGTTTCGCACTCACGGTGGGCGTCGCGTCGATTTCTCCTGGAAAGTCGAGCGGCTTTGTCCTTGCGAGGTTGTGCGTCGAAGTCTCGATCGTCCCGAGGGCGTTGCGTCGATCAGCGTCGGTGTGCGGCGTTTTTCTCGCCGCGAAACAAGCTGTGCGTCGAAATTTTCGGCGCACGGAGCGTCCAAGTGAAAGGAAGAAGTCTTTTTGGTCCTGAGACTTCAAGGAACAGGAGGCAAGCTCTATCCAAGCCCTTGGAGAGCACTTTCACAGCCAGACAAGAGTTCAGCAAGGCAGCAGGGCAACAGCAAGACAGCAGTCCTTTGTAGAAAGCAGACAGGTGAGTCCTTTGAGCAGCCAGGCAGTTCTTCTTGGCAGGATGTAGTTTCTGGTTCCGGTTTCTTCTCCAGCAAGTGTCTGATGAGGTAGGGCAGAGGCCCTGTTTTATACCCAAATGTGCCTTTGAAGTGGGGGAGACTTCAAAGAGTGGCTAAGAAGTGCACCAGGTCCCCTTTCAGTTCAATCCTGTCTGCCAGGGTCCCAGTAGGGGGTGTGGCAGTCCTTTGTGTGAGGGCAGGCCCTCCACCCTCCCAGCCCAGGAAGACCCATTCAAAATGCAGATGTATGCAAGTGAGGCTGAGTACCCTGTGTTTGGGGTGTGTCTGAGTGAATGCACAAGGAGCTGTCAACTAAACCTAGCCAGACGTGGATTGTAAGGCACAGAAGGATTTAAGTGAAAAGAAATGCTCACTTTCTAAAAGTGGCATTTCTAGAATAGTAATATTAAATCCGACTTCACCAGTCAGTAGGATTTTGTATTACCATTCTGGCCATACTAAATATGACCTCCCTGCTCCTTTCAGATCAGCAGCTGCCACTTCAACAGTGTATGAGGGCAGCCCCAATGTTAGCCTATGAAGGGAGCAGGTCTCCCAGTAGTGCAAAAACGAATTTAGGAGTTTTACACTACCAGGACATATAACTACACAGGTACATGTCCTGTCTTTTACCTACACAGCACCCTGCTCTAGGGGATACCCAGGGCACACATTAAGGGTGACTTATATGCAGAAAAAGGGGAGTTCTAGGCTTGGCAAGTACTTTTAAATGCCAAGTCGAGGTGGCAGTGAAACTGCACACACAGGCCTAGCAATGGTAGGCCTGAGACAAGGAAAAGGGGCTACTTAAGTGGGTGGCACAATCCGTGCTGCAGGTCCACTAGTAGCATTTAATCTATATGCCCTAGGCACCTGGAGTGCACATGACTGGGGACTTATAAGTAGATTAAATAGTTCAATCAGGTATGATCCAAAGTTACCATGTTTACAGAGAGAGAGCATATACACTTTATCACTGGTTAGCAGTGGTAAAGTGCGCAGAGTCTAAAAACCAGCAAAAACAGTATCCAAAACGAGGAGGGAGGCAGGCAAAAAGTTAGGGGTGACTACCCTAAGGCTGTCAGGTCTAACATGTGTCCCCCCCAGCTGAAAGTGGGGAGAGCTACCCGACCTCCTGGGAGCTCTCATCGCTAAGGCGGAAGTACCTGGAGAGACCATCAGCATTGGCGTGGTCAACCCCTGGGCGATGTTCCACCGTAAAGTCCATCCCCTGTAGGGAAATGGACCACCTCAGAAGTTTTGGATTCTCACCCCTCATCTGCATGAGCCATCTGAGGGGCCTGTGGTCTGTCTGAACTAGGAAGTGAGTCCCAAACAGGTAGGGCCTCAGCTTCTTCAGTGCCCAGACCACAGCAAAAGCTTCTCTTTCAATAGGACTCCACCTCTGTTCCCGTGGTAATAGCCTTCTGCTAATAAAGACTACCGGTTGATCTTGGCCCTCCTCATTTAGCTGTGCTAGGACTGCCCCTATGCCATGCTCTGAAGCGTCTGTCTGCACGATAAATTCCTGGGAGTAGTCAGGGGCCTTGAGCACGGGGGCCGTGCACATGGCTTCCTTTAGGGCGTCAAAGGCTTTCTGACAAGCCTCTGTCCAATTCACCAACCTAGGTTGCTTCTTGGACGTGAGTTCTGTCAAGGGGGACACAATGGTACCATAGCCCTTGACAAACCTGCGGTAGTATCCGGTGAGGCCTAAAAAGGCTCTCACCTCAGTCTGGGTTCGAGGTGGTTGCCAGGCCTTGATAGTTTCGATCTTGGCCTGGAGTGGCTGCACCTTGCCACCACCTACTAGGTGTCCCAAGTACACCACGGAACCCTGCCCAATCTGGCACTTACTAGCCTTGATGGTCAGGCCTGCCTGTTGCAGGGCCTGAAGCACCTCCTTGAGGTGGAGCAGGTGTTCCTCCCAGCTGGAACTGTAGACAGCTATGTCATCCAGGTAGGCTGCACAGAAGGCATCCTTGCCAGCCAGGACCCCGTTAACCAACCGTTGGAAGGTAGCGGGGGCATTTTTCAATCCAAACGGCATCACCCGGAACTGGTAATGGCCGTCAGGGGTGGAAAAGGCGGACCTTTCCTTAGCCCCCTCAGTCAGGGCGATCTGCCAGTACCCTGAAGTAAGATCAAACGTACTCAGGAACTTGGCAGCGCCTAGCCTGTCCACGAGCTCATCAGCTCGGGGGATGGGGTGAGCATCAGTCCGTGTGACTGAGTTGAGACCCCGGTAGTCCACGCAGAACCGGAGTTCTGGCTTCGCGCCTGGGGCAGTAGCCTTGGGGACCAACACCACTGGGCTGGCCCAGGGACTACTGGACTTCTCAATAACCCCTAGCGTCAACATCTTGGAGACCTCCTCCTTGATGCTGGCCTTCACCTTATCTGACAACCTGTACATTTTGTTCTTCACAGGGAGACTGTCACCGGTGTCAATATCATGAACACAGAGGTGGGTCAGTCCCGGAGTAAGGGAGAAGAGGGGGGAGAACTGCTCCAACAGCTCATAGCAGTCTCCTTTCTGGTTTAGAGTCAGGGAGTCAGACAGAATGACCCCGCTTACGGACCCATCACCTTCTTGGGCAGAGAGGAGGTCAGGGAGAGGTTCACTCTCCTCTTCCATTCCTTCATCTGTGACCAGAAGCATGTTGATCTCCGACCTCTCAAAATGAGCTTTTAGTCGGTTCACGTGGAGCACCCTTAGGGGGTTCCTAGGGGTTTGGAGGTCCACTAGGTAAGTGGCCTCCCCTTTCCGCTCCTTTATTTCAAATGGGCCAGACCAGCGGTCCTGGAGAGCTCTGGGCTCTACTGGCTCCATTACCCACACTTTGTCTCCAGGTTGAAACTCTACCAGAGTGGCCTTCTGGTCATACCATTGTTTCATCACCTCTTGACTGGCCTCCAGGTTACTTTGGGCCTCTTTCCAGAAGCGGGTCATCTGATTGCGGAGGGCCAACATGTAGCTGACCACGTCCTGAGGGGGTGTCTTTGGAGCGTTCTCCAATCCCTCCTTGACAATGCTTAAGGGTCCCCTGACGGGGTACCCATAGAGAAGCTCAAAGGGACTGAACCCTGCCCCCCTCTGGGGGACCTCTCTGTAAGCAAAGAGAAGGCATGGTAAGAGGACGTCCCATTTACGCCTCATGGCCTCAGGGAGGCCACCAATCATGCCTTTCAGGGTCTTGTTGAATCTCTCCACAAGCCCATTAGACTGGGGGTGATAGGGTGTGGTGAACTTGTAGGTTACACCACACGCATCCCACAGATGCTTCATGTACGCGGACATGAAGTTAGTGCCTCTGTCAGACACTATCTCCTTGGGGAATCCCACACGGGTAAATATCCCCATCAGGGTTCTGGCTACCACCGATGCAGTTACGGTCCTCAGAGGGATTGCCTCTGGGTACCGGGTGGCATGGTCCACCAAAACCAGGATAAACCTGTTGCCTAAGGCAGTTTTGGGGTCCAAGGGGCCAACAATGTCGACGCCCACCCTTTCAAAGGGGGTGCCAACGACAGGAAGTGGAATCAGGGGGGTTTTAACCCTCTTTCCTGCTTTACCACTAGCCTGGCAGGTAGGACAAGCCCTGCAGAATTTGTCTGAGTGTGTCCTCATTTTGGGCCAGTGAAAGTGGGTGACAAGCCTGTTGAAGGTCTTGTCTTGTCCCAAATGTCCTGCCAGGGGAATGTCGTGAGCCAGACCCAGTAGGAAGGCTCGGTAACATTGGGGGACCACCAGCACACGTGCTGCCCCAAAGACCGGAACCCTAGGCTCACTGTAGAGGAGATCATTCTCCCAATATAGGTGGTGATTGCCAGAGGCGTCACCTGCTGCCTGGTTTAAGGCTTGTTTCCTCAACCCTTCTAGAGTGGGACACTCTTTCTGCGCCTTGCAGAATTCCTCCCTGGTGGGTCCACCCTCAACTTGCCAGCCAGCAAGCTCCGGTAAGTCACCTAGGGTGGCAATGTCTTCCCCAGTTGGCTCGGGAGTCTCCTCCTCAGGAGCCCCGTCAGCCACTGTGGGAACTTCTGGGGCCGGTTTCCCGCGCCCCTCGTCCCTCCTCTTGGCAGCTCCCTGGGCCATCGTTCCAGGCTCCAGATGCCCTTGACTTCCCTCTCGGTCAGCCATGGACCGGGTGGTCATGCAGACCCACTCAGGTAACCCTAACATCTCCAGGTGAGATCTGAGCTCTACTTCTTTCCAAGCAGTATGCTCTAGATCATTGCCTAACAGACAATCTACAGGCATGGCAGGACTCACAGCTACTTTCAGAGTACCAGAGACCCCCCCCCACTCAAAGGGAACCCGAGCCACCGGTAGGTGACTCTCGCGATTGTCAGCGACTATGACCTGGTGGAATGTATTAGGGATTATCTGCTCTGTGGACACCAGCTGACTCTTGATAGTAGTCATACTGGCTCCTGTGTCACGCAGAGCCTCCACCTTCTGCCCATCAATGAGGACCCACTGCCGGTACTTGGAAGTATTTTTAGGCATGTGGACCTTGGACATCATTTCTCCTTCTCCCAGGGACACTAGGGAAATCTCTACCTGCTCCCCAAAGCTAGTGGGGTCCATCTCCCCCCGAGTGCTACACTAGTCAACCCAGGCGCCTGTCCGGTAGTGGACGGTGCCCTCTTGGGGCACTGTGGATCGCCTTTGTAGTGACCATATTGGTAACACTCCATGCATTTGGGGCTAGATTTTCCTGACCTGTCAAATGTCCCTGGCTTCTTCCCAAATTTGGAAAAGGAAGGGTTGCCACCCCCTCCCTGGGAATTCTTTTGGGGGCCTTTAGAGAGTTCCTTATCTGTAAGTTTATCTCCCCCCTCTTTCTTCTGTTGGGAACCCTGACCACCTTTGTGGGAGTCCCCCCCAGGTACCTTTTTGGACACTCTGGTGCTAACCCAGAGGTCCGCCTCCTCAGCAAGCTTCCTGGGATCAGTCAGCTTACTATCCACTAGGTGCTGGCGCAAATCGGTATAAGTAACATTAAGCATATGCTCTCTCAGGATCAAGTCATATAAACCTTTATAATCTGCTACTTTGTTGCCCCGCACCCATCCATTCAGTGCCTTACTAGAGAAATCAAAGAAATCTACCCATGTTTGTGTGGTTTGTTTGGTGCTGTCCCTGAACCTCTGACGGTATCCCTCAGGGGTCAGCCCAAACTTGGCAAGTAAAGTGGCTTTCTGGAGTGGGTATGTGTTTTGATCCGGTGGATCCAATGTGAGAAGTGTGTCCCTCCCCAATGGCGGCACATAACCCCACATAGCTACCCCCCATTGCCCTTCAGGAACCTCATGAGCCCTTAGTGCAACTTCATAAGCAGCTAACCATTTATCTATGTCATCTCCCACCACAAAACTGGGCACCACATTTTTGGGTATACGAACCTTCTTTTCTCCAGCAGGTCCTGTCTGTATGCTGCCACCATTATTGCTGGATTCAGACTGTCTTGCCTTGATCTCCAGCTCCTTGAGACTCAGTTCATGAGCCAACAATAGTTTCTTTTCAGCCAAAGCTCTTTCAGCTTCCACTTGTTTGGCTGCTCTTTCAGCTTCTGCTTGTTTGGCTGCCCTTTCAGCTTCTGCTTGAATCTGTTTGGCTGTCCTTTCAGCTTCAATCTGTTTGGCTGCTCTTTCAGCCTCAGCTTGTTTGGCTTCTCTTTCTGCCCTCCTCTCCTCCTGTTGCGCCTCAATTTTCAGTTTTGCCATTTGCAATTGGAACTCCCTTTCCTCTCTCCTTTCCTCTGCGGTCAGGCTTTGCATGGAGACACTGCTCCCTGGTCTGGAAGGGTGCACAATTGCAGTGGTAACACCATCCATAGATAGTGAAAATCCTTCTGAGGGGCCATTTTCTGGCTCCCCTTCCTCATCATCCTCTAAATGGGCTTCTGCCCAGGCCCTCAGCCCCACTTGAAAGTCCTCCTTTCTGGAGGCCCCTTGGGTGGGTACCCTCAATGCCCTGCAGAATCCTCTTAGTTGTTTGACCGTGTATGTATCCAACTGGACTAGGTCAAAGTCCCCTGTCTGAGACCCAGTCAGAGACATGTTGAGTGAGGATTTAGTTTTTGAAAATTGTCAGGAAAAAACGGATTTTCAAAAAGAGATAAAAACCAAGTTGACCTTCAACTGTGGGTAGGTAGTGAGATACTTAGCTACTGTATGTCACTGCACAAATACAAGTCCTATCCTCACCGCTGATCACCAATGTTAGAAATGGGGTTTTTGGTTGGCAGTCAGGTTACCTCCTGTCCAAGCAAAAGCCCTCACTCTAGTCAGGGTAAGTCACACACTATCCAAGATTATCCTGTGCCCACCCTCTGGTAGCTTGGCACGAGCAGTCAGGCTTAACTTAGAAGGCAATGTGTAAAGTATTTGTGCAATAAATCATACAATACCACCATATAGCACCACAAAACTACACCACACAGTGTTTAGAAAAATATATAATATTTATCAGGATAATTGTAGGTCAAAAAGAATAAAGTTGCAATGGAAAATTGTAGAAATATCACAGGGAAGTGATATAAAGTGTCTTAAGTCTTTAGAATGCAATACAGTGTCTTTCAAGCACAAAGTACCTGGTTTCTGGTGGAAAATCTCCTCAGAGGGCCACAGGAGAAGAGATGCGTGGAAAAAGGGGTGTGTGCGTCGATTTCTCCTCAGCACACACAGACTTGCGTCGGTCTTTTCCACGCGGGGAAGTCGGGCGTCGTTTTCCGGCGCGCAGACAGTCTCTTTTTGTGGATCGCGGGGATTACCAGATGTCCCGGGTCTGTGCGTGGATTCTCCTGCTTGTTTTCCGGCTGCGCGTCGTTCTGCAGGGCTGCGCGTTGAAGTTTCGATCTCACGGTAGGCGTCGCGTCGATTTCTCCTTGGAAGTCGGGCGGCGTTGTCCTTGCGAGGCCGTGCGTCGAAAGTTTGGTCTCACGGCAGGCGTCGCGTCGATTTCTCCTTGGAAGTCGGGCGGCGTTGTCCTTGCGAGGCCGTGCGTCAAAGTTTCGCACTCACGGTGGGCGTCGCGTCGATTTCTCCTGGAAAGTCGAGCGGCTTTGTCCTTGCGAGGTTGTGCGTCGAAGTCTCGATCGTCCCGAGGGCGTCGCGTCGATCAGCGTCGGTGTGCGGCGTTTTTCTCGCCGCGAAACAAGCTGTGCGTCGAAATTTTCGGCGCACGGAGCGTCCAAGTGAAAGGAAGAAGTCTTTTTGGTCCTGAGACTTCAAGGAACAGGAGGCAAGCTCTATCCAAGCCCTTGGAGAGCACTTTCACAGCCAGACAAGAGTTCAGCAAGGCAGCAGGGCAACAGCAAGACAGCAGTCCTTTGTAGAAAGCAGACAGGTGAGTCCTTTGAGCAGCCAGGCAGTTCTTCTTGGCAGGATGTAGTTTCTGGTTCCGGTTTCTTCTCCAGCAAGTGTCTGATGAGGTAGGGCAGAGGCCCTGTTTTATACCCAAATGTGCCTTTGAAGTGGGGGAGACTTCAAAGAGTGGCTAAGAAGTGCACCAGGTCCCCTTTCAGTTCAATCCTGTCTGCCAGGGTCCCAGTAGGGGGTGTGGCAGTCCTTTGTGTGAGGGCAGGCCCTCCACCCTCCCAGCCCAGGAAGACCCATTCAAAATGCAGATGTATGCAAGTGAGGCTGAGTACCCTGTGTTTGGGGTGTGTCTGAGTGAATGCACAAGGAGCTGTCAACTAAACCTAGCCAGACGTGGATTGTAAGGCACAGAAGGATTTAAGTGCAAAGAAATGCTCACTTTCTAAAAGTGGCATTTCTAGAATAGTAATATTAAATCCGACTTCACCAGTCAGTAGGATTTTGTATTACCATTCTGGCCATACTAAATATGACCTCCCTGCTCCTTTCAGATCAGCAGCTGCCACTTCAACAGTGTATGAGGGCAGCCCCAATGTTAGCCTATGAAGGGAGCAGGTCTCCCAGTAGTGCAAAAACGAATTTAGGAGTTTTACACTACCAGGACATATAACTACACAGGTACATGTCCTGTCTTTTACCTACACAGCACCCTGCTCTAGGGGATACCCAGGGCACACATTAAGGGTGACTTATATGCAGAAAAAGGGGAGTTCTAGGCTTGGCAAGTACTTTTAAATGCCAAGTCGAGGTGGCAGTGAAACTGCACACACAGGCCTAGCAATGGTAGGCCTGAGACAAGGAAAAGGGGCTACTTAAGTGGGTGGCACAATCCGTGCTGCAGGTCCACTAGTAGCATTTAATCTATATGCCCTAGGCACCTGGAGTGCACATGACTGGGGACTTATAAGTAGATTAAATAGTTCAATCAGGTATGATCCAAAGTTACCATGTTTACAGAGAGAGAGCATATACACTTTATCACTGGTTAGCAGTGGTAAAGTGCGCAGAGTCTAAAAACCAGCAAAAACAGTATCCAAAACGAGGAGGGAGGCAGGCAAAAAGTTAGGGGTGACTACCCTAAGGCTGTCAGGTCTAACAGTGCCGTTTCACTGTCACCTGGACTTGGCATTTAAAAGTACTTGCCAAGCCTAAACCTCCCCTTTCTCTACATATAAGTCACCTCTAGTGTATGCCCTAGGTAACCCTTAGAACAGGGTGCTACTGTGAGACCTGCTCCCTTCATAGGCTAACATTGGGGCTGCCCTCATACATTATTGAAGTGGTAGCTGCTGATCTGAAAGGAGTAGGAAGGTCATATTTAGAATGGCCAGAATGGTAATACAAAATCCTGCTAACTGGTGAAGTTGGATTTAATATTACTATTCTAGAAATGCCACTTTTAGAAAGTGAGCATTTCTTTGCACTTAAATCTTTCTGTGCCTTACAATCCACGTCTGGCTGGGTTTAGTTGACAGCTCCTTGTGCATTCACTCAGACACACCCCAAACACAGGGTACTCATCCTCACTTGCATACATCTACATTTTGAATGGGTCTTCCTGGGCTGGGAGGGTGGAGGGCCTGCTCTCACACAAAGGACTGCCACCCCCCCCTACTGGGACCCTGGCAGACAGGATTGAACTGAAAGGGGACCTGGTGCACTTTTTAGCCACTCTTTGAAGTCTCCCCCACTTCAAAGGCACATTTGAGTATAAAACAGGGCCTCTGCCCTACCACCTCAGACACTTGCTGGAGAAGAAACCTGAACCAGAACCTGCATCCTGCCAAGAAGAACTGCCTGGCTGCCCAAAGGACTCACCTGACTGCTTTCTACAAAGGACTGCTGCCTTGCTCTTTGGCCTGCTGCCTTGCTGAACTCTTGCCTTGATGCAGAAGTGCTCTCCAAGGGCTTGGATAGAGCTTGCCTCCTGTTCCCTGAAGTCTCAGGACCAAAAAGACTTCTCTTTTTCAACTGGACTCCTTGTGCGCCGAAAAATTTGACGCACAGCTTGCTCTGCAGTGAAAAATTCACTGCACGCCGATCCGGAAAGACGCCCCTCAACCCCGCAAGGAAAAGATCGACGTGACGCCTGCAGTGTGACCGGAACTTTGACGCACGGCCCACCTGGACAATGCCGCCCGACTTCCAGAGAGGAAATCGACGCAACGCCTGCCGTGAGGGAGAAGATTCCACGCACAGCCCACCGGAACGACGCACAGCCGGATAACAAGCCCAGGATTCCACGCACAGACCCCGGGACATCTGGTAATCCCGTGACCCACAGAAGGAGACTGTCCGCGTGCCGGAAAACAACGCACAACTTCCCCATGTGAAAAATAACGACACGAGTCCGTGTGTGAAGGGGCGAAACCGATGCACACACCGTTTTTCCACGCATCCCCTCCTCTGCAGCCATCTGCGGAGATTTTCCACACCAAACCAGGTACTTTGTGCTTGAAAGAGACTTTGTTTGCTTTTTAAAGACTTAAGACACTTTATATCACTTTTCAGTGATATCTTTGCAATTTTATATTTAATCTTTTATCGTTTTGACCTGCAAATACCCAGATTAATAATATATATTTTTCTATACACTGTCAGGTGTATTTTTGTGGTGCTATATTGTGTTATTGTATGATTTATTGCACAAATACTTAACACATTGCCTTCTAAGTTAAGCCTGACTGCTCAGTGCCAAGCTACCAGAGGGTGGGCACAGGATAATTTGGATTGTGTGTGACTTACCCTGACTAGAGTGAGGGTCCTTGCTTGGACAGGGGGGAACCTGACTGCCAACCAAAGACCCCATTTCTAACAGGGTGGAAAGAAGTTTGTGGCTCCCTGCAGATTCCAGAACATTCCAACACAGAAATGTGAAGATACTGTGTTTTTATAGTCAAAGTTTGAAGTTTGCAAGTGATTCTGGGTAAAACAACCTGGTGAGAACAATGCAGGTCACCTCATCCTGGATTTCCCTAGGTGAAAGCTGAGCTTGGGTCCAAAAATCACAGCTGCCCGTTTTCCGAAAAACGTGTCTGTTTTGAGAGAAAATTTCATGCATCCATGTTATGTTTTGGGCCATTTCCTGTCACAAGCAAAAGGCTTACCCACACAAGTGAGGTACCGTTTCTATTGGAAGACTTAGGAGAATGCTGGGTGTAAGGAGGTTTGCAAGGGATCCTTGGTAACAAAACCTAGTACGAGTCACACATATCTCCCCATCCTGAATTCCCCTATTGGTCTAGTTTTAAAAAATGTACAGGTTTGCTAGATTTTCATGGTGCTGGGTGAGCTACGGCCCAAAATCCACAGCTAGGCACATGGCAAAAAGGGTCTGTTTTCAGTCAAACAATTTGATTTGTACATATTGCGTTTTGAACTATTTCCTGTCACAGGTACTAGGCCTACCCACATAGTGAGGTATCATTTTTCTCAGGAGACATAGAGTAACACAGAATCATAGAACAAGTGTAAAAAACACACCATTTTCAGAAATGCCCTTTAATTCACACACTATTATGGTTACCCACAAATTCAGAGATGTGCAAATAACCCCTGCTTATAAACTCCATATCTTGTGCCCATTTTGGAAATATGTAGGTTTCATTGATATCCTTTTTTCACTATTATTTTTAACATAGAAAATGCTCTGTACCTAGTAGACAATGTAAAGCCATTGCAAGGTGCAGCTCAGTTATTGGCTCTTTGTACCTCAACATCTTGGAAAACCCACAAACCCTGTGTGTCCCCCTAACCAGAAGGGTCTTGCAGATGTAATGGTATATTGCTTTTGTAAATTGGCCACGTGATGAGAGTTACAAATGAAAACAATGTCACAAATGTCCATGTTTTCCAACTCATTTTCAATATCTTTTTATTTTAACACTTAGGGCCTCATTTACAAAGAAGTGGTACATCACAGCGCTGTGGCAAAGTTTGCAGCACCTCACTGCTTCATTTCAGAAATGCAGGGATTTGCAGTATTTACTACAATATGGCACACCCCTGTGTTTTCCCTAGTGTTGGTGCTAAAATTAGCTTCCTGCACATAAAAAAATCAATAATGGTGATTTGTTACTTCTATGTGTGCTGCAGAATGCAGCACACATAGAAAAAGCAAAAAATGAGAAGAAATAACATTATTTCTCTTCATTGCACCACTCTAATGCCACCCCTGAGGTGGCGTTTCTTTTTAGCAGTGCCTCAGGTTTACGATTTCTCATAAAACTGGGGCAGTGTCAAAATGCAATAGGTGGTGCAACGCCCATTGCACACCTCTTTCACGCAAACTGATGCATATAAAAGGGCTGTATTTACATGGTGGTGTTACACCTGGTCCCACCACAAACCAGAAAAAGGTTGAAAGCACAACAAATAGGAACAAGCATTTTCAATGCAACGGGGCTCACATTTGCTTGAGTTAGAGCTATTTGCGTTGTAAACTCCTAACCGGACTTTTCTTGACACAAATTAAAAGAAAAAAAAAAAAGCACAGCGCAATCGCACTATGTAAAATGCAGCACGATCGTGCTGAAATTGAAAACTTAAAAACGGAGCGCTGTTGCGCTATGTAAACCCCAGCGCGATCGCGCTGCGGGGAAAATAAACAGATAAAGTAGTCCGGAAACCCGGGATGAAAACATCGAGCCTCGAATGGTTTCAGTACTTTACCGGTGCTGTGTAGGTGGGCTAAACACCGGAAAAGGCATGACGTATGCATGCCTTTAACAAATGAAAGCAAGCAGATTTTAAAGAGCAAGCCCAGGAACCAATGAAAGTGATTGACGTGACTTGGGCGTGGTTTGAAGTCCAAATAGAGATTACATCACGGACGGAGTGCTTTGCGCTAGCCCATAAAAATGGGCCACAAATGTCTGCCTGTTTCTGATAGCTGGGTAGATGGTTATTATAACATTGCAAATGTTTTGTTAATGTTGTTTTCACAACAAAAAACAGACACTTTTTTTCTGCAGCACTTTTTCTCGTTCTTCTCCCAATAAACAAAATGGAGCTATATTTAGTCTCAGTCCCCTCCAGGAGAATCTACAATCCCTGGATACATTTAGAATCCAGAGGATGTTGGGAAAAAACACAAATTTTGTGTGGATAGCTGACATGGACAAATAGTTCAGGAGGCTTAAGCTCAAACTACCCCAAATAGCCCAAAAAAGGATTATCACTGGGGGAAAAAAGGCCTAGGAGCTAGAGGGCTAAAGAAACACCTTGTAGGGATCCCCTAGTTAGTCTGGCAATTCATTAAAAAGGGAAATCCAAGCTGTTGAAAGACTACAATACCATCTTGTTATACCTGACAGCCTTAGGGTGATCTTCCCCAACTATTTGCCTACCTCCTCCACTTTTCTGACCTTGTTTGTGTTTGTATTAGGATTCTGTGCACTGCTAACCTGTGCTAAAGTTCCTGTGCTCTCTCCCATAAACCTGTTGGTATTGGTTCATTTCCAATTGGCATATTTAATTTACTTATAAGTCCCTAGTAAAGTGGTACTACTAGTAACCAGGTCCTGTAACTTAAATGCAGCTAGTGGGGCTGCAGCACTGATTGTGTCACTTACTTAAGTAGTGCCTTAACCAAGGCTCATGTCTGCCATTGCAGAATTTGTATGTGCAATTATACACTGCCATGTCGACCTGACAAGATAACTCTTTTGCCAGGCCCAAGCCTTTCTTTTCTGCACATTTAAGGCACCCCCAAGTAGGACCTGGACAACCCAGAGGGCAGGATGAAATATACTTAAAAGGCAAGACATGTACTTTTAAGGTTTACATTTCTTGGTAGGGAAAAATGCTTACATACACTCCTGCATGGCCTACCTCTCCCATAGGATAACATTGCAGTTGCTTTATTTCATTGTATCAGTGTAAGTTTCAAATCTGAAGACATAATCCCTGCAAGTTTGGTGTCCCTGGAATCACAATTTAAAATCCTAACTTACAGTGATTGTTAGAAATGTGGTCTTTGGTTGGCAGTCAGGCTACCCCCTGACCAAGCAAGGACCCTCACTCTAGTCAGGGTAAAGGAGAATCACCCTCAGTTAACCCCTGCTCACCCCCTTGCCAGCTTGGCTCAAGCAGGCATGCTTAACTTCAGAGTCTAGGTGTAAAGTATATGTACCAACACACACATTAACTCAGTTAAAACAATACAAAATGACACAACACAGGTTTAGACAATAGGTAATATTTATCTAAACAAAACAAGACCAAAATGACAAAAATCCACCATACACAAGTCAAGTTGTGAATTAAAAAGCAAAAAGAGTCTTGAATCCTTAGAAAGGGCAGCGATGTGTCGATTTCTCACTTGCAATCGAGACCGTGCATCATTTCTCCTCCGGTCAGCGT
This sequence comes from Pleurodeles waltl, assembly GCF_031143425.1. Lineage (NCBI taxonomy): Eukaryota > Metazoa > Chordata > Amphibia > Caudata > Salamandridae > Pleurodeles > Pleurodeles waltl. Next base: position 253,456,137 of record NC_090438.1, on the reverse strand, counting down.
GCGTCATTTTTTCCTCTCCACAGGAGAGTGATGCGTCCAACCGGACATGCACCCTCAGGAACAGGCAGAATTTGTTTCATTTTTCTGCGCCCAGCGTTGTTGCAGCGAAAATCCTGCTGCACGGTATCAGAAAAAATGTGCATTGTGGATTGCGACATTATCAGCCCTCTGTCAGCGGGTGTTGTGCGTCATTTCTCCAGCCGCCTGCATTGATCTGCCAGCTGCGATGAAGGTGGAGCATAGATTTCCACTGCGAAGCTGACGGTGTGTCGTTTCTCAGCCACATCTCGGAGGGTGCGTCAAAAGTTTCCCCGCACAGCGGTCTGTGCATGGATTTTCAGTCTTGGCCTGCCAGCTTCGCCTTTCAAGGACCCAGGAACTGAATATGGCGCCACTTAGCAGGGCAGGTGTCTCATCAGAGAGTCCAGGTACTGGCAGGGGAAGTCTTTGATGGCCCTGAGACTTCAACAACAGGAGGCAAGCTCAGGACAAGCCCTTGGAGATTTCTTCACAAGCAAGTCCAGTCTTTGTCCCCTTTCACAGGCAGAAACAGCAACTGCAGGATAGCCCCAAAAAGCATAGACACAGGCAGGTCAGCACTTCTCCTCAGCTCTTCAGCTCTTCTACTTGGCAGAGGTTCCTCTTGCTGTCCAGAAGTGATCTAACTTTTCAGGGGTTTGGGTGCTCTTCTTATACCCATTTTGGCCTTTGAAGTAGGCCTACTTCAAAAGAAAATCTCTCTTGTTTGTGAGATCCTGCCTTGCCCAGGCCAGGCCCCAGACACACAGCAGGGGGTTGGAGACTGCATTGTGTGAGGCAGGCACAGCCCTTTCAGGTGTAAGTGACCACTCCTCCCCTCCCTCCTAGCACAGATGGCTCATCAGGATATGCAGGCTACACCCCAGCTCCCATTGTGTCACTGTTTAGAGAGAGGAGCAAACAGCCCAACTGTCAAACTAACCCAGGCAGGGAATCTGCAAACAGGCAGAGTCACAGGATAGTTTAAGCAAGAAGATGCATACTTTCTAAAAGTGGCATTTTCAAACACACAATCTCAAAACCAACTTTACTAAAATATGTATTTTTAAATTGCGAGTTCAGAGACCCCAAACTCTACATGTCCATCTGCTCCCAAAGGGAATCTACACTTTAATCATATTTAAATGTATCCCCCATGTTAACCTATGAGAGAGAGATAGGCTTTGCAACAGTGAAAAACGAATTTGGCAGTATTTCACTGTCAGGACATTACATTAAAACACATTAGTACATGTCCTACTTTAAACATACACTGCACCCTGCCCATGGGGCTACCTAGGGCCTACCTCAGGGGTGTCTTACATGCAAGAAAAGGGAAAGTTTAGGCTTGGCAAGTGGGTACACTTGCCACGTCGAATTGGCAGTTTAAAACTGCATACACAGACACTACAGTGGCAGGCCTGAGCCATGTTTACAGGGTTACAAATGTGGGTGGCACAAACAGTACTGCAGACCAACTAGTAGCATTTGATTTACAGGCCCTGGGCACCTCTAGTGCACTGTACCAGGGGCTTACCAGTAAATCAAATATGCCAATCATGGAAATCCAGTATACATACATTTTACATAGGAGCACTTGCACTTTCGCACTGGATAGCAGTGGTAAAGTGCCCGGAGTAACAAAAACAGCAACCACAGAGTCCAGCACACATCAACAACCTGGGAAACAGAGGCAAAAAGCTAGGGAAGACCATGCCAAGGATGCAGAGTCTAACACATGCCCCCCCAGCTGAAAGTGGGGAGCAACTACCCAACCTCATGGGAGTTCTCATCACTAAGGCAGAAGAATATGGACAGACCATCAGCATTGGCGTGTTCTGTGCCATGGCGGAGTTCCACTGTGAAGTTCATCCATTGTAGAGAAATGGACCACCTCAAAAGTTTTGGATTCTCACCCCTCAAATGGATTAACCATCTGAGGGGCCTGTGGTTGGTCTGACCCCGGAAGTGAGTCCCAAACAAGTAGGGTCTTAGCTTCTTGAGCGCCTAGACCACAGCAAAAGCTTCACACTCTATGGCACTCCACCTACGTTCCCTGGGAACTAACCTCCTGCTAATAAAGGCTACAGGTTGATCTAGGCCCTCTTCATTGAGCTGTGAGACTACTGCTCCTATACAATGCTCTTAAGTGTCTGTTTGCACAACAAACTCCTTGGAATAGTCAGGTGCTGTGCATATGGCACCCTTCAGGGCATAAAAAGTGGTCTGGCAAGCCTCGGCCCAGATCACCTTCTTTGGTTGCTTCTTGGAAGTCAACTCAGTCAAGGGAGTAACAATGGTGCCATACCCCCTGACAATCCTCCTGTAGTAGCCAGTGAGGTCTAGAAAGGCTCTCACCTCAGTCTGGGTCTAGGGAGGCTCCCAAGCCAGAATGGTATATCTTTGGCTGTAGGGGTGCCATTGGCCACTCCCCACCTGGTGTCCCAAATATACCACAGAACCCTGCCCTATTTGGCACTTGCTTGCCTTAATAGTGAGGCCTGCCTTTTAAAAGGCCTCCAACACTTTGCAGAGATGTTGCAAATGTTCCCCCCATGTGGAACTAAAGACTGCAATGTCATCCATGTAGGCAGCACTGAACTCATCCAGCCAAGCCAACACCTGGTTGACCTACCTCTGAAAGGTGGCAGGGCCATTTTTCATCCCAAATTTCATCACTTGATACTGAAAGTGCCCAACTGGGGTAGAAAATGCAGACCTCTCCTTGGCCCCCTCAGTCAAGGCAATCTGCAGGACCCAGATGGTAAATCAAACGTGCTGAGGTATTTGGCAGCTCCCAACCGATCTATGAGCTCATCAGCTCGGAGATGGGGTGCGAGTCAGTCTTACTGACCACATTGAGTCCCCAGTAGTCCACGCAGAACCGGAGTTCTGGAGTGGCACCAGGGGCAGCAGCCTTTGGGACCAAACCCACAGGGCTGTCCCAGGGACTGCTGGAATGCTCAATAACCCCTAGGGTTAACATCTTGGATTCCCCATCCTTGATGCTAGCCCTGACCTTGTCAGTCACCCTGTAAACCTTTAGTTTAATGGGTGTACTGCCCCCAGTGTCCTCATCATATGTGCACAAGTGTGTGATCAACGAGAACAGTGAGACAATCTGTCCCAGCACCTGGCGACAGTCCCTATTCTGCTCTGCAGTCAGGGAGGGGGAGAGGTTCACTCTTCCACAGACACATCTTTCTCTCCTGCAGACAGGAGGTCAGGAAGAGGCTCACTCTCCTTCTCCACCCGCCATGTGTCACTAGGAGCATGGACAGTTCAGGCCGCTCAAAGTGTGGCTTGAGCCAGTTTACATGCAGGACCATCAAAAGGCTCCTGGGAGTCTGAAAGTCCACCAGGTAGATGACTACACTCTTGCGCTCCAACACCTCAAATAGGCCAGTCCATTTGTCCTGGTGCACTCTAGGCTCCACTGGTGCAATCACCCATACTTTCTGACTAGGTTGAAACTCGACCAAATTGGCATTCTGGTCATACCAGCATTGCACATCCTCTTGGCTTGCTTCTAGGTTCTCCTTTGAGAGACCCCTGAAGCGGGCAGTCTGGTTTCTCAAGGGCAGCATGTAACTGAATACATCCCGGGGGGGTGTTACTAGGAGCTTTTTCCAAATCCTCCTTCACCAGACATAAAGGTCCCCTCACAGGGTGGCCATAGATCAGCTCAAAAGGACTAAAGCCAAGTACCTTTTGAGGCACCTCCCTGTAAGCGATAGAAGGCATGGCAAGAAGACATCCCACTTCCTCCTCAAGGGCTCTGACAGGCCCATTATCATGCCCTTCAAGATGCGGCTGAATCTCTCAACCAGACCATTGCTTTGGGGGAAGTAAGGTGTGGTGAACTTATCTGTTACCCCACACACCTTCCACAGAGACTTCATATAAGTAGATGTGAAGTTGGTACCCCAATCAGATACTACTTCATTGGGGAAACCCATGCGGGTAAAAACCCCCATCAATGCACAACCAACCACAGGGGAAGTGATTAACCTCAGAGGAATGGCTTCTGGGTACCAGGTGGCATTGTCACCAAGACCAGGATGAACCTGTTGCGCATGTCTGTCTTGGGTTTCCAGAGGCCCCACCATGTCAATACCAACCCTTTCAAAGGGGGTCCTAACTACACAAAAAGGTTGGAGGGGAGCCTTACATTTCCCCCCACCCTTGCCGCTTGCCTGACAAGTTTTGCAAGACCTACAATGAGCATCTGAAAGCCTGTGCATTAGGGGTCAGCAGAAGTGGGTGACAAGCCGTTCAAAGGTCTTGTCCTGCCCCAAATGTCTTGCTAAAGGCACATCATGAGCCAACCCCAGTAGGATGGCCCTGAAGCACTGGGGCACCACATCACACGGACTGTCCCAGGCTCAGGAACCTTAGGCTCACTATACAGAAGGCCGTCCTCCCAGTAAATAAGGTGAGATCCTAGCTCCTTGCCAGCTGCCTGGTCTGCAGCCTGCTGCCGCAAACACTCTAGAGTAGGACATGTCTTCTGTGCCTCACAGAATGCCTCCCTGGTGGGTCCTCCTTCCTGCTGACACTGTGACAGCTCAGGGACCTCCCCCAGTTCAGCCACCTGTTCCCCTGTAGGCTCTGTGGCATCACCCTCAGGCTTCGCCTCCTCCCGGACCATGGGAACTTATAGGGCCGGTTTCCCGCACCCCCTGCCCTTCTTCTTTTTGGCAGTCCCCAGGGCCACTGTTTCAGGCTCCAGGGGCTCTTGACCACCCTGACGGGCAGCCATTGACCTGGTGGATACGCATACCCACCCAGGCAGACCCAACATCTCCAAGTGTGAACTGTGTTCCACCTCCTTCCAAGGAGAATCCTCCAGGTCATTGCCCAACAATCAGTCTTCATGCATGGTTGGAGTCACAACTACCTTCAAGGAACCTGAGACCACCGCATTCAAACGGAAGCTGCTCCACTCTGCACAGGCACTCTGAGATGTCCACTGCAACTACTTGGTGAAGAGCCCGGGGATCAATCTGCTCTTCAGACACCAGGTGACTCCTCACTGTAGTCACTCTGGCTCCTGTGTCTCTCAGAGCCTCCACCCTCTGTCCATTAATTGTCACCCACTGCCTGTACTTCTTAGCATTCTCTTGCACTAGGGTTCTCTGGACCATCTCACTGTCCCTATTGAGACAAGGGTCATCTCAGCTGGCTCCTACCCACCTGGAACTAACTCTTCCCCAAGCACTACCTAGCCAAACCCTGGGACTGCGCACCAGTGGGTGCCGGTGTACTCTTGGGGCAATTGGGGTCCCCTCTCACATGACCCACCTGGTCACATGCATAACACTTACATGTGGGACCCCCTTCCACAGATCTCCCTTTGGAGAACCATGACTTCTTTTCACTGGGGGGTTGGGAATCTTTACCCTGGGAAATAGGATGGGGCCCTTTAGAGAACTCACCCTGTTTACCCTTACCCCCCTTTCATCTGAGAGGGACCCTGCACACCCTTGGCGTGGTCTCCCCCATACCTCTTCTGGACCCTGGTGCTCTCCCAGCGATCCTCTTCCTGCGCAAGCTTCCCGGGGTCAGTCAGCTTGCTGTCAATTAGGTGCTGGTACAGCTCTGGAAAACATAAACTGTACAAGTGCTCCCAATCAATTAAATTGTATAGCTCCTCATACATTGTCACCTTGCTGCCCTTCAACCAACCATCCAGTGACTGCAGAATGAATCAACACATTCCAACCATGTTTGGGATCATTTCCTCTTATGGGACCTGAACCTTTCCTTATACTGCTCAGGGGGGAGACCATACCTTGTGAGTAGGGCTTCCTTCATGATAAAGTAGGTGAGTCCCTGAGGATCACCTAAGGATGTCAGAGTATCCCTCCCCTCTACCTCAAAGTGCTTCCACAGACCCAACCCCCAATGAGCTTCATGGACCAGATTCATATGGAAAGCAGATTCATACCCCTTGAACCACAAGAATATGTCATCCTCCCTTTTGTAATCCTTCACAAGATCTTTAGGAATGTGCACACTTCTCTCAGGCTGCACTGTGATATTACTACCACCATCTCTATTGGACTGGCTCCTCTGATCTAGCTCCTTCATGCTACGCTCATGAGCCAGCAGTATCTTCTTTTCCTCAAATGGCCATCTTTATCTCTTCCCTCTCCATCTCTATCTTGAGCCTCTCCAGCTCCAATTTGTATTCCCTCTCTGCCTGTCTGTCCTGTAACTCTTCAGGTGCCAGACCCTTTCAGGACACACTGCTACCTGCCCTGGAGACTCTCTCCCTGGACATAACAGACCCACGCACTATACAACTGTGAATGGATTGCACCTCTTCCTCCTCCTCCTCCTCTGTGTGTCCCAATGCTTCCTTGGCTGTTAGCCAGGCCCTCAGTGCCTTCGGAAGCTCCTGATTCCTGGTGGAGCATTTAATGGGACAAGCAAGGTTTTTGCAGAACTACTTTAACTGGGCAACTGTATAGCTCTCCAGTTTCCATAAATCAAAAGCCACTCCAGCTGATGCATCTCCAAACTGAGACATGATGAAGAGTTTGAATGCAAAGTTCCAAAGGCACAAAAACAAGTTCCCAAATGAAGTTAAAAAAAGTAAATCAGGGGAGCAGACAAATATGGAAGTAGAACAAAAACCGTCCCAAAGGAGAAAAAGCAAAAATCACAATACAAGTAATTTATGGCCACGTAGTGGTCTGCACTGAAAACAGTAGTGTACACTTAATCACTGTATGTCAAGTACAAATACAAGTCCATTCCCAACTGCTGATCACCAATGTTAGAAATAGGGTCTTTGGTTGGCAGTCATGCTACCCCCTGTCAAAGCAAGGACCCTCACTCTATTCAGGGTAAAGGAGAATCACCCTTAGTTAATCCCCACTCATCCCCTTGCTAGCTTGGCACAAGTGTAAAGTATTTGTACCAACACATACAGTAACTCAGTGAAAACACTACAAAATGACACAACTCAGGTTTAGAAAAATAGGTAATATTTATCTAAAAAAAACAAGACCAAAATGAAAACAATACACAATACACAAGTCAAGTTATGAATTAAAAAGCAAAAATTGTCTTAAATCCTTAGGAAACAGTGCAACACTGTTAGTGTGAAAAAGTACCTGGGTTGCTTCAAAATAACACCACACGGGCGAGTGTGCGTCGGAAAAGGCCAGTGATGCGTCGATTTCTCACTCGCAAGCGAGACCGTGTGTCGTTCCTCCTCTGGTCGGGTCGGCGTGCATTGTTTTTCCTCTCCACAGGAGTGCAATGTGTCGATCTGGACAGGCACCCTCGGGTTCGGGCAGGCTTTGGGTCACTTTTCTGCGCCCAGAGATGTTGCGTAGAAAAATCCTTCAGCACAGTATCAGAAATACCACGCTATCTTGGTTGTGACGTTATCAGCCTGCTTCAGCGGGTGTTGCGCATCATTTCTCCAGCCGCGTGCATCGATGTTTAAGCGTCTCAGAGGGTGCGTCAAAAGTTTCCCTGCACTGCGGTCGGGGCATGGATTTACAGTTTTGATTTGTCAGCTTCACCTTTCAAGGCCACAGGGACTGGATAGGGCACCACTTGGCAGGGCAGGAGTCTCAGCAGAGAGTCCAGGTGCTGGCACTGGAAGACTTTGATGGCCCTGAGACTTCAACAACAGTAGGCAAGCTCAGGGCAATCCCTTGGAGATTTCTTCACAAGCAGGAATGCAGAACAAAGTCCAGTCTTTGTCCCCTTTCATAGGCAGAAGCAGCAACTGCAGGATAGCTCCACAAAGCACAGTCACATGCAGGGAAGCACTTCACCTCAGCTCTTCTCCTTGGAAGAAGTTCCTCATGATGTCCAGAACTGATCTAATTTTTCATGGGTTTGGGTGCTCTTCTTATACCGATTTTGGCCTTTGAAGTAGGCCTACTTTAAAGGAAAGTCTCTCTTGTTTGTGAGATCCTGCCTTGCCCAGGCAAGGCCCCAAACACACACCAGGCGGTTCGAAATTGTATTGTGTGAGGGCAGGCACAGCCCTTTCAGGTGTAAGTGACCACTCCTCTCCTCCTTCCTTCCACAGATGGCTCATCAGGATATGCAGGCTATACCCCAATACCATTGTGTCACTGTCTAGAGAGAGGTGCAAACAGCCCAACTGTCAAACTAACTCAGTCAGGGAATCCACAAACAAGCAGAGTCACAGAATGGTTTAAGCAAGAAAATGCATACTTTCTAAAAGTGGCATTTTCAAACACACAATCTCAAAACCAACTTTACTAAAAGATGTATTTTTAAATTGTAATTTCAGAGGCCCCAAACTCCACATGTTCATCTGCTCCCAAAGGAAATCTACACTTTAATCATATTTAAAGGTAGCCCCCATGTTAACCTATGTGAGAGATTGGCCTTGCAACAGTGAAAAACAAATTTGGTCGTATTTCACTGTCAGGACATATAAAACACATTAGTTTATGTCCTACATTAAATATACACTGCATCCTGCCCATACGGCTACCTACGGCCTACCTTAGGGGTATCTGACATGTAAGATAAGGGAAGGTTTAGGCCTGGCAAGTGGGTACACTTGCCAAGTCGATTTGGCAGTTTAGAACTGCACACACAAACAATGCAGTGGCAGGTCTGAGCCATGTTTACAGGGCTACTAATGTGGGTGGCACAAACAATGCTGCATGGCCATTAGCAGCATTGGATTTACAGGCCCTGGGCACCTCTAGTGCACTGTACTAGAGACATATCAGTAAATCAAATATGCCAATCATGGAAATCCAATTAAACATACATTTTACATGGGAGCACATAGGAGCACTTGCACTTTAGCACTGGATAGAAGTGGTAAAGTGCACAGAGTAACTAAAACAGCAAAAACAGAGTCCAGCACACATCAATACCCTGGGAAACAGAGGCAAACATTTAGGGGAGATCACACCAAGGATGTCAAGTCTAACAGTGATTTTAAATTGCAATTCTGAAAATGCCACTTTTAGACGGTTGGCGTTTTTCAGCCTTATCCATTTGGGGCCTGCAGCCTGCCTCTGATTACACAACTAATATAGCTAGCAGCTGGATTCTGTGTATGCCCCCAGCAGCCACACATAATGGGAGCTTATATGCAAATTGATGGGCCATCCTGGGCAGGATGGGAGGGAGGAGCTGAACCCAGCCTCACTCGCATCTGAAAATGCTGTGCCTATCCCCACACAAACGGCTGCATGTCCCCTGTAATTAATCTGGAGCCACAGCAAGAAGGGTGGGCGACCTCTGCAGTTCAAATGCATGTCTTTGAAGGTTCCCCCACTTAAAAGTTAACACTGGGTATAAGTACTGAACCTCAGACATCAGCACTACAGTACAATCCTGGACCTGCGGATACTTTGCCAGGAAGAAGGACTGCTGTAGTGCTGAAAGGTTCTCACTCTCCTGGACTGCACTCTGCTGGACTCCTGCCTTCCTGTGCTGACTTGCTGACTTGCTGCCTGCTGCTCTCAGCCTTGGTGAAGAAGACTGGACCTGCATCACTCAAACCCAGAGTGACTCCAAGGACTAGTTGGCTGGCCTCCCGATCTGAATTCTCAGGAAAACAAAAGACACCAACCTGTGAAGCTTTTCATGGCCCTGTAATTGTGAACCCCTTTTAAGCATTACACTGCATAAAAGGTGAGTTCCATGGGTGTTGCTGTGGGTGTTGCCTGGCAATACCCGTTGAATCCAAAGGAATGTGACACATTCCCAGTTATGGATATCTGGAAATGTGTCAGAGTCCTCCATTACCTCAGAGGTAGCATTGAAGTGGTGCAACTGAAGTGATTGGCATTTTACTCCCCAATTTATTGCTATTTTAATGTGGAGTCCATTTCTGCAGCACTCATAGAAAGTGGAAGATGGCATTCATAATTGTTCACATTCAAGACAGTGTCCCTTTCAGCAAATGAGCAATCTTCCCTGCAACGCTGGCCCCTCTACCCAATTGGGAAAGGGTGCCTGGGTTGACGCTAGGAGGTAGTGAGTACACCATCACTGAGGAAAGTACAGGTATGTGTCGCATTTAGGTAAATGCAATGCATCACTGCACTTTCAAAATGATGCAGCCCAGCACAGCAAGCTGGCTTGCAGCACAACGTTGCATCATTTCATCATACATGGGGCCCTGAGTTGAACAGTGATGAGTAGTACACCTGTTGGGCATGGGTATTGATGCACAGATTTACATTACAAATAGATTATTATCACAGGCAAAATGGGATGAACTCAATCCTACTGTGTAGCTCACTTACATTTCCACATAACATCCTGATGAGAGATGTTGATCTGCAGACGATCACACATCATATGACTCAGGCCCACGCCATTGTATGTGTACAGACCTCCTCAGATTACACAATTTTGTGTCCTGGTACACAGTTATGTGGCATACAGTGATCCTATACAACTCATATTTTCATTCTCACATGCATGTCCATATCCAGTGGGACTACATGTTATTTTGTTATTGACAGAAATATTTGGGGTCTCACTCCACATTGTAGTGGTGGTGTGATTGGTTACAAATCCCTACGTCTGAATACCACATCAGTGGGTCCACCCACTTCAGCCTAAGTTCCTCCATTGATCCCATGACTTGTGGTGGTTAGGTGTTTCTTGGTGCGTCTTTGTCAAATCCCTGTTTGACATCCTCCAAATTGTTCATGTACCACTGTGAGAGTTTGTTGCATCATACTTCTTCCTGGCATGAACCACATGACATGTAGGTTGTGGTCTAATAATGTTTTTTTTTTCTGTTATCTCTTCCAAGGTGTGCCACAAGCACTGCTCAAACAGATCCAGTGGTGCATGTGTATTTGTGTAGGTAGCATGCAGTACATATGTCTGATTCCACCTCCCCAGTATGTGCAGAATCCCCATTTAAATCAAGTATAATTTTCCCATGAGGATCCAGCATCTACCATGCAGATCACTAGCAGTGTCCAACCATGCCAAGACATGCCCATTAGTTTGTATGCACAAGGTCCAGTGTTGTGCACTTCTTAGATCAACCATCCCCCAATAGATTATTTGTGATGAGTTCCTGTGGTTCCTTTCATAACACCTGTGTGAACTCCCTTGCCCGCTATGTCAGCTGGGTGCAATTTAGTTTCATGCAGGGTGCAATAGACATGTCTCTTGCCTTTCCCCAATGTGTGTATGCCATCCATCGGCCATACCTGATGGTGCAAGGATGCCTGCAATGGAGCTAGGCAGCAGTTTGTGCACCATGGCTGAGGAGAGTACAGGGCTGCCTCGAATTTCAGTGCAGAAAATGCATCTCTGCACTTTCTACATGACAGCGCAGTACAGCTAACTGGTTGGATGCCCTGCACTGCACCATTTCCTTGTACATGAGGCACAAAGGGCCTCATTTACGTGGCCTGTGCCATAGTGTGGGGCAGCAAGTAACTTGCTGGTCCATCCTACGCCACCAGGAAAGGGCAGAAATGTGCCATATCTACAAGATACAGAACATTTTGGTTCTATCCCACTGGGCTGGTGCACAAATGCTGCCTAGTGCTAATGTAGGCACCCTTGCACCATGGTGCAAGGATGACTGCACTGTGGGGATGATTGCTTTTGTGCAAGAAGAGACATTTTCCTGCACAAAAAACAAATACAAGAGGTGTTCCTCTTTCTATGAAGAATGCAGCACACATAGAAATAGGGAATAAAGGGGTGGGATAAAGATTTTTCTCCCTGTTGAATCATTCTTACGCGCCCCTGGTGTGGCATAGAAATGTGATGCATTCCCAGCCATGTAATTCTGTGGATGCATCAGAATCCTTCAGGTTCCATGGGTGTTCCATTGGACACCCCAAACAACACCCATGGAAAGACCCTTTCACACATTGTTATGCATGAAAGATGTCCATATTTACAAGGCCATGAAAAGCCATGCAAGTTGGCTATGCATGGCCTTGTAATTATGGGCTGGCACACTGTGCCACCAAAGCATCAATGAAAATGATGCTCCGGTGCCACACTGTGTCACTAGTACTTCATAATGAGGCCCAAAGTGATGTAAACATGGATTGACGCTGCACTTCACAAAATGAAGGAAGTGAAGTCATAGTTCTGGTCTGGGATGTGCTAGTTGTGGGAGGTCAGTGCAAAATACATCTCTTTGCTGCATTTTGGTACTGGAACGTGGCTGCCTCCGCATTTTGATATTGCATAATTAACATATTGCCCCGCACTGCACCTTACCCTGTGGTTATTGTAGTTCATCACAAGCTGCACTATGTCCTTGGACGCTTGTCACCAACTCCTCTGGGTTGACAGCTGCCACTCTCTCCTCCAAGTCATCTAGCTCCTCCTGGGGTGCTGGACCTCCACCTCCGGCCTAAAATGTTGCCTTGCAGTTGCTGGCCAGTTTCTCCTTTGTACAGCTCTTGTAATCATGCTAGCCCTCCTTAGAGTCAATGACTGTCCTCTTCACCTCTGCCACACTGTTGACTTTGTCCTCTATGGACTGCAATGTTGCCTCTTTCTACCCTAACGGCAATTTGTAGGTGATCAAGAGCTGGTGTTGATTCTCCATTGTTAGAAATGGGGTCTTTGGTTGGCAGTCAGGTTACCCCCTGTCCAAGCAAGGACCCTCACTCTTGTCAGGGTAAGTCACACACAATCCAAATTATCCTGTAACCACCCTCTGGCAGCTTGGCACTGAGCAGTCAGGCTTAACTTAGAAGGCAGTGTGTAAAGTATTTGTGCAATAAATCATGCAATAACACAGTGAAAACACCCCAGAAAGATACCACACAGGTTTAGAAAGATATAAGATATTTATCTGATTAAATTAAGGTCAAATGAACAAGATTTGATAATCTCTAGTTGAAATTATCACTTTGATATCAATAAATAGTCTTAAGTTCTTAAAGGCATCACATCTCTCTTGCAAACACAAAGTACCTGGTTTGCATCAAAATTACACGCATGGAGACCGCAGAGGAGGAGATGCGTGGAAAACAGAGGGTGTGCAAGGGATTTTTGTGTGCACACAGATGATGCATCAATTATTTTCCATGCTACAGGGGCTTTGCGTCGAATTCCAGCACGCAGGCTTCAATCCTCTTGGTGATGCGGGGTCTTTAGATGCCCAGGGACGATGCAGAGAAATCCCAGGCAAACAGGGCTAAGTCACAGGGGCTGCCTTGATCTGGTGGGTGATGCATCAGAGTTTCTCTTGCACGCCAGTCACTGAGTTGATTCCTCATGCAGGAAGTCAGACTGCGTTGTTCCGGTTTGGCGATGGGCCGATCCGGTGGTGTGTGCGTTGAAGTTCTGGGCGCAACGTTGGCGCTGCGTCGATCTCCACTTAGGGGGCAAGGTTGCGTCATTCTGGGTTGGCAATGCTGGGATTCTTTCAGTGCAAGACAGGCTGTGCATCGATTCTGGCAGGCTGTGCATAAATTTTTGCTGCACAATTAGTTTCTTTGCAGAGATAAAGGGGGCCATGACCGCCATGGCGGAGGGCGGCGGAAGCACCGCCAACAGGCTGGCGGTGCTTCCTGGGTGATTCTGACCGCGGCGGTAAAGCCGTGGTCAGAAAAGGGGAGCCAGCGGTTTCCCGCCGGTTTCCCGCCGGTTTCCCGCTGGCCCAGGGAATCCGCCATGGCGATGCTGCTTGCAGCACCGCCATGGGGATTCCGAGCGCCTTCCCGCCAGCCTGTTTCTGCCGGTGTCCACCGCCAGAACCAGGATGGCGGGAACGGGTGCCGTGGGGCCCCTGGGGGCCCCTGCACTGCCCATGCCACTGGCATGGGCAGTGCGGGGGCCCCCTAACAGGGCCCCACAAAGATTTTCACTGTCTGCTGCGCAGACAGTGAAAATCGCGACGGGTGCCACTGCACCCGTCGCACCCCTTCATGCCGCCGGCTCCATTCCGAGCCGGCTTCGTTGTTGAAGGGGCTGTCCCGCTGGGCTGGCCGGCGGTCTTCAGGCGGTCGCCCGCCAGCCCAGCCTGAAAGCCGGAATGGCCGCTGCGGTCTTTCGGCGGGAACCGCTTGGCGGGCGGCGACCGCCGACCGCCGCGGTCAGACTGACCGCCAAAGTCTTTTTGGCCCTGAGACTTCAGGAACAGGAGGCAAGCTCATTCCAAGCCCTTGGGGAACACTTCTCAGCAGAGCCAAAGGCAAGCAAGGCAGCAGGGCAACAGCAAGGCAGCATTCCTTCTCAGAAAAGCAATATAGGTGAGTCCTCTAGGCAGGCTGGCAGTTCCGCTTGGCAGGTTGCAGGTTCTGAGGTAGAGTGTCTGTCCCAAGGAGTATCTTGAAGTGTCCAAAAGTGTCTAAATTGTTAGGAGGAGGGACACAGTTTATATAACCAAAAGTGCCTTTGAATTGGGGGAGACTTCAAAGAGTGGTTTTGAAGTACACAATGTCTACTTTCAGTACAGCCCTGTCTTCCAGTGTGCCACTAGAGGGTTTTGCAGTCCATTGTGTGAGGGCAGGCCACTGTCCTTTGATACGTAAGTATCAGGCCCTCCACCCTTCCAGCCCAGGAAGACCCATTCAATATGCGGATGTGTGAAGGTGTGACTGAGAATACTGTGTTTGAGCTTGTCTGGGTGAAATGCACAGGGGAGCTGTCAACCAGCCCAGCACAACGTGGATTGTAAGGCACAGAAGGATTTCAGTGCAGAGAAATGCTCACTTTCTAAAAGTAGCATTTCTAAAATAGTAATATAAAATCCAACCTTACCAGTTAGCAGGATTCTATATTATCATTCTGGCCATACTAAACATGACCTGTCTACCCCTTTCTGATCAGAATATACTACTCAAATATTATATGAGGGTAGTCCTAATGTTAGCTTATGAAGGAAGCAGGCCTTACAGCAGTGGAAAATTAATTTAGGAGTTTTCCACTACCAGGACATTTAAAACACACAGATATATGTCCTGCCTTTTACCTATACAACATCCATGTTGTTCTCCTCATCACTGAACCTGCACTTCCTCTTCCACCTTTTTCTTTTACTCTGCCCCAATGCTAATGCCAGGTAGCACCATTTTGTAAATTCGGCGCAAGCATGCCATTAGGATTTGTCGTTACACAGTGTTAAAAATGTTGACGCAGATATTTGAGAATCAACCCTTTTGTTTGAATTTCAAGTGAACAAACCAACAGTTGACTTTCAATTGTTTGTATGATTGAGTCAACTGGGAGTGTTAAAGTTGTACTTCAGCCATCGCCATTATGGGCTGTACCTGGAATCCTATGAGAGTACCTTGTGGATGTTTCCACTCCAACATTTAAAAATATAGGCCAGATTTAAGAAAAGTGGCGCTACAATGCATGTATCGCCACTTTTCTTGTAGCCCCTTGCACCCCCCAACACCACCATGTGGGTGCCATATTTAAAATACAGTACACCATGGCAAAGGGTAGAGGGCAATAGAATCAGAATTTCTGACACTATTTGTAGGAAGTTGGCTCTGTATGTGCTATTTCAAAGTAAGGAATAGCATGCACAGAGTCCAAGGGTTCCCCTTAGAGGTAAAATAGTGGTAAAAAGAGATAATACTAATGCTCTATTTTGTGGTAGTGTGGTCGAGCAGTAGGCTTATCCAAGGAGTAGTGTTAAGCATTTGTTGTACATACACATAGACAATAAATGAGGTACACACACTCAGAGACAAATCCAGCCAATAGGTTTTGTTATAGAAAAATATATTTTCTTAGTTTATTTTAAGAACCGCAGGTTCAAATTTAACATGTAATATCTTGTTTGAAAGGTATTGCAGGTAAGTACATTAGGAACTTTGAATCATTTCAATTGCATGTATACTTTTCAAGTTATTCACAAATAGCTATTTTAAAAGTGGACACAGTGCAATTTTCACAGTTCCTGGGGGAGGTAAGTTTTTGTTAGTTTTACCAGGTAAGTAAGACACTTACAGGGTTCAGTTCTTGGTCCAAGGTAGCCCACCGTTGGGGGTTCAGAGCAACCCCAAAGTTACCACACCAGCAGCTCAGGGCCGGTCAGGTGCAGAGTTCAAAGTGGTGGCCAAAACGCATAGGCTTCAATGGAGAGAAGGGGGTGCCCCGGTTCCAGTCTGCCAGCAGGTAAGTACCCGCGTCTTCGGAGGGCAGACCAGGGGGGTTTTGTAGGGCACCGGGGGGGACACAAGCCCACACAGAAATTTCACCCTCAGCGGCGCGGGGGAGGCCGGGTGCAGTGTTAGAACAAGCGTCGGGTTCGCAATGGAAGTCAATGAGAGATCAAGGGATCTCTTCAGCGCTGCAGGCAGGCAAGGGGGGGCTTCCTCGGGGAAACCTCCACTTGGGCAAGGGAGAGGGACTCCTGGGGGTCACTTCTGCAGTGAAAGTCCGGTCCTTCAGGTCCTGGGGGCTGCGGGTGCAGGGTCTTTTC
Source organism: Pleurodeles waltl (assembly GCF_031143425.1). Lineage (NCBI taxonomy): Eukaryota > Metazoa > Chordata > Amphibia > Caudata > Salamandridae > Pleurodeles > Pleurodeles waltl. The sequence continues at coordinate 253,439,717 of NC_090438.1, read as the reverse complement.
CAGGCGTCGGGACTTAGGTTTCAGAGAGTCGCAGTCAGGGGAAGCCTCGGGATTCCCTCTGCAGGCGGCGCTGTGGGGGCTCAGGGGGGACAGGTTTTGGTACTCACAGTCATAGAGTAGTCCGGGGGTCCTCCCTGAGGTGTTGGTTCTCCACCAGCCGAGTCGGGGTCGCCGGGTGCAGTGTTGCAAGTCTCACGCTTCTTGCGGGGAGATTGCAGGGTTCTTTAAAGCTGCTTCTTTGGATAAAGTTGCAGTCTTTTTGGAGCAGGTCCGCTGTCCTCTGGAGTTTCTTGTCGTCGTCGAAGCAGGGCACTCCTCAGAGGATTCAGAGGTCGCTGGTCCCTTTGGAAGGCGTCGCTGGAGCAGAGTTCTTTGGAAGGCAGGAGACAGGCCGGTGAGTTTCTGGAGCCAAGGCAGTTGTTGTCTTCTGGTCTTCCTCTGCAGGGGTTTTCAGCTAGGCAGTCCTTCTTCTTGTTGTTGCAGGAATCTAATTTCTAGGTTCAGGGAGAGCCCTTAAATACTAAATTTAAGGGCGTGTTTAGGTCTGGGGGGTTAGTAGCCAATGGCTACTAGCCCTGAGGGTGGGTACACCCTCTTTGTGCCTCCTCCCAAGGGGAGGGGGTCACATACCTAATCCTATTGGGGGAATCCTCCATCTGCAAGATGGAGGATTTCTAAAAGTTAGAGTCACCTCAGCTCAGGACACCTTAGGGGCTGTCCTGACTGGCCAGTGACTCCTCCTTGTTATTCTCATTATTTTCTCCAGCCTTGCCGCCAAAAGTGGGGGCCGGGGCCGGAGGGGGCGGGCAACTCCACTAGCTGGAGTGTCCTGCGGTGCTGTGACAAAGGGGTGAGCCTTTGAGGCTCACCGCCAGGTGTTACAGCTCCTGCCTGGGGGAGGTGTTAGCATCTCCACCCAGTGCAGGCTTTGTTACTGGCCTCAGAGTGACAAAGGCACTCTCCCCATGGGGCCAGCAACATGTCTCTATTGTGGCAGGCTGCTGGAACCAGTCAGCCTACACAGATAGTCGGTTAAGTTTCAGGGGGCATGTAAGGAAATGCCTCCTTGGCATGGTTGCCCCCTGACTTTTTGCCTTTGCTGATGCTATGTTTACAATTGAAAGTGTGCTGAGGCCTGCTAACCAGGCCCCAGCACCAGTGTTCTTTCCCTAACCTGTACTTTTGTATCCACAATTGGCAGACCCTGGCATCCAGATAAGTCCCTTGTAACTGGTACTTCTAGTACCAAGGGCCCTGATGCCAAGGAAGGTCTCTAAGGGCTGCAGCATGTCTTATGCCACCCTGGAGACCTCTCACTCAGCACAGACACACTGCTTGCCAGCTTGTGTGTGCTAGTGAGGACAAAACGAGTAAGTCGACATGGCACTCCCCTCAGGGTGCCATGCCAGCCTCTCACTGCCTATGCAGTATAGGTAAGACACCCCTCTAGCAGGCCTTACAGCCCTAAGGCAGGGTGCACTATACCATAGGTGAGGGTACCAGTGCATGAGCATGGTACCCCTACAGTGTCTAAACAAAACCTTAGACATTGTAAGTGCAGGGTAGCCATAAGAGTATATGGTCTGGGAGTCTGTCAAACACGAACTCCACAGCACCATAATGGCTACACTGAAAACTGGGAAGTTTGGTATCAAACTTCTCAGCACAATAAATGCACACTGATGCCAGTGTACATTTTATTGTAAAATACACCCCAAAGGGCACCTTAGAGGTGCCCCCTGAAACTTAACCGACTATCTGTGTAGGCTGACTAGTTTTAGCAGCCTGCCACAAACCGAGACATGTTGCTGGCCCCATGGGGAGAGTGCCTTTGTCACTCTGAGGCCAGTAACAAAGCCTGCACTGGGTGGAGATGCTAACACCTCCCCCAGGCAGGAATTGTCACACCTGGCGGTGAGCCTCAAAGGCTCACCTCCTTTGTGCCAACCCAGCAGGACACTCCAGCTAGTGGAGTTGCCCGCCCCCTCCGGCCAGGCCCCACTTTTGGCGGCAAGGCCGGAGAAAATAATGAGAAAAACAAGGAGGAGTCACTGGCCAGTCAGGACAGCCCCTAAGGTGTCCTGAGCTGAGGTGACTCTAACTTTTAGAAATCCTCCATCTTGCAGATGGAGGATTCCCCCAATAGGGTTAGGATTGTGACCCCCTCCCCTTGGGAGGAGGCACAAAGAGGGTGTACCCACCCTCAGGGCTAGTAGCCATTGGCTACTAACCCCCCAGACCTAAACACGCCCTTAAATTTAGTATTTAAGGGCTACCCTGAACCCTAGAAAATCAGATTCCTGCAACTACAAGAAGAAGGACTGCCTAGCTGAAAAACCCCTGCAGAGGAAGACCAGAAGACAACAACTGCCTTGGCTCCAGAAACTCACCGGCCTGTCTCCTGCCTTCCAAAGATCCTGCTCCAGCGACGCCTTCCAAAGGGACCAGCGACCTCGACATCCTCTGAGGACTGCCCCTGCTTCAAAAAGACAAGAAACTCCCGAGGACAGCGGACCTGCTCCAAGAAAAGCTGCAACTTTGTTTCCAGCAGCTTTAAAGAACTCTGCAAGCTCCCCGCAAGAAGCGTGAGACTTGCAACACTGCACCCGGCGACCCCGACTCGGCTGGTGGCGATCCAACACCTCAGGAGGGACCCCAGGACTACTCTAAGACTGTGAGTACAAAAACCTGTCCCCCCTGAGCCCCCACAGCGCCGCCTGCAGAGGGAATCCCGAGGCTTCCCCTGGCCGCGACCCTTTGAATCCAAAGTCCCGACACCTGGGAGAGACCCTGCACCCGCAGCCCCCAGGACCTGAAGGACCGGACTTTCACTGGAGGAGTGACCCCCAGGAGTCCCTCTCCCTTGCCCAAGTGGAGGTTTCCCCGAGGAACCCCCCCCTTGCCTGCCTGCAGCGCTGAAGAGATCCCGAGATCTCCCATTGACTTCCAATACAAACCCGACGCTTGTTTCTACACTGCACCCGGCCGCCCCCGCGCTGCTGAGGGTGAAATTTCTGTGTGGGCTTGTGTCCCCCCCGGTGCCCTACAAAACCCCCCTGGTCTGCCCTCCGAAGACGCGGGTACTTACCTGCAAGCAGACCGGAACCGGGGCACCCCCTTCTCTCCATTCTAGCCTATGCGGTTTGGGCACCACTTTGGACTCTGCACCTGACCGGCCCTGAGCTGCTGGTGTGGTGACTTTGGGGTTGCTCTGAACCCCCAACGGTGGGCTACCTTGGACCAAGAACTGAACCCTGTAAGTGTCTTACTTACCTGGTAAAACTAACCAAAACTTACCTCCCCTAGGAACTGTGAAAATTGCACTGTGTCCACTTTTAAAACAGCTATTTGTGAATAACTTGAAAAGTATACATGCAATTTTGATGATTTGAAGTTCCTAAAGTACTTACCTGCAATACCTTTCGAATGAGATATTACATGTAGAATTTGAACCTGTGGTTCTTAAAAATAAACTAAGAAAAGATATTTTTCTATATAAAAACCTATTGGCTGGATTTGTCTCTGAGTGTGTGTACCTCATTTATTGTCTATGTGTATGTACAACAAATGCTTAACACTACTCCTTGGATAAGCCTACTGCTCGACCACACTACCACAAAATAGAGCATTAGTATTATCTATTTTTACCACTATTTTACCTCTAAGGGGAACCCTTGGACTCTGTGCATGCTATTCCTTACTTTGAAATAGCACATACAGAGCCAACTTCCTACATTGGTGGATCAGCGGTGGGGTACAAGACTTTGCATTTGCTGGACTACTCAGCCAATACCTGATCACACGACAAATTCCAAAATTGTCATTAGAAATTGATTTTTGCAATTTGAAATTTTTCTAAATTCTTAAAAGTCCTGCTAGGGCCTTGTGTGTTAAGTCCCTGTTTAGCATTGTCTTTTAGAGTTTAAAAAGTTTGTTAAAAGTTTGAAATTAGATTCTAGAAACAGTTTTAGATTCTTTAAAAAGTCTTCCAACTTTTAGCAAAATAATGTCTGATACAGAGATGAATGTGGTGGAACTCGACACCACACCTTACCTCCATCTTAAGATGAGGGAGCTAAGGTCTCTCTGTAATATCAAAAAAATAACCATTGGCTCCAGACCTACCAAAATTCAGCTCCAGGAGCTGTTGGCAGAGTTTGAAAAAGCCAACCCCTCTGATGATGACATCACAGAGGAAGAAATTAGTGACTTGGAGGCCAATGTCCCTCCTCCAGTCCTAAATAGGGAGAACAGGACCCCTCAAGTCCTGTCTCCAACTGTGTTAGTCAGAAATAGTGAGTCCCTCACAGGAGGGTCCCACATTTCTGAAATCACTGAGGATGCTCTCAGTGAAGATGACCTCCTGTTAGCCAGGATGGCCAAAAGATTGGCTTTAGAGAGACAGCTCCTAGCCATAGAAAGGGAAAGACAAGAGATGGGCCTAGGACCCATCAATGGTGGCAGCAACATAAATAGGGTCAGAGATTCTCCTGACATGTTGAAAATCCCTAAAGGGATTGTAACTAAATATGAAGATGGTGATGACATCACCAAATGGTTCACAGCTTTTGAGAGGGCTTGTGTAACCAGAAAAGTGAACAGATCTCACTGGGGTGCTCTCCTTTGGGAAATGTTCACAGGAAAGTGTAGGGATAGACTCCTCACACTCTCTGGACAAGATGCAGAATCTTATGACCTCATGAAGGGTACCCTGATTGAGGGCTTTGGATTCTCCACTGAGGAGTATAGGATTAGATTCAGGGGGGCTCAAAAATCCTCGAGCCAGACCTGGGTTGACTTTGTAGACTACTCAGTGAAAACACTAGATGGTTGGATTCAAGGCAGTGGTGTAAGTAATTATGATGGGCTGTACAATTTATTTGTGAAAGAACACCTGTTAAGTAATTGTTTCAATGATAAACTGCATCAGCATCTGGTAGACCTAGGACCAATTTCTCCCCAAGAATTGGGAAAGAAGGCGGACCATTGGGTCAAGACAAGGGTGTCCAAGACTTCAACAGGGGGTGACCAAAAGAAAGGGGTCACAAAGACTCCCCAGGGGAAGGGTGATGAGACAACCAAAACTAAAAATAGTAAAGAGTCTTCTACAGGCCCCCAAAAACCTGCACAGGAGGGTGGGCCCAGAGCCTCTTCACAAAACAATGGGTACAAGGGTAAAAACTTTGATCCCAAAAAGGCCTGGTGTCATAGCTGTAAACAGCATGGACACCAAACTGGAGACAAGGCCTGTCCCAAGAAAGGTTCCACTCCAAACTCCCATCCAGGTAACACTGGTATGGCTAGTCTCCAAGTGGGATCAACAGTGTGCCCAGAGCAAATCAGGGTCCACACTGAAGCTACTCTAGTTTCTGAGGGTGGGGTGGATTTAGCCACACTAGCTGTCTGGCCGCCTAACATGCAAAAATACAGACAGCAACTCTTAATTAATGGGACTAGAATAGAGGGCCTGAGGGATACAGGTGCCAGTGTCACCATGGTGACAGAGAAACTGGTTTCCCCTGGCCAATACCTGACTGGAAAAACTTACACAGTCACCAACGCTGACAATCAGAGAAAAGTACATCCCATGGCAATGGTTACTTTAGAATGGGGAGGGGTCAATGGCCTGAAACAGGTGGTGGTCTCCTCAAATATCCCAGTGGACTGTCTGCTTGGAAATGACCTGGAGTCCTCAGCATGGGCTGAGGTAGAACTAAAAACCCATGCAGCAATGCTGGGTATCCCTGAACTGGTGTGTGTGAAAACAAGAGCACAATGCAAGGCACAGGGTGAAAAAGTAGAGCTGGAGTCTGGAAAAATGGCCCAGCCTACCAAGAGAACAGGAAAGTCAGTTGGGAAACCAACTGCAACACAGCAAAAGAAAGGGAACCTCTCTTCTCAGGAAGAAGTTCTGCCCTCTGAGGGAACTGAGCCTTTGGAGCTTGAACCTTACCAGGTTGAGCTCTTAGGCCCAGGGGGATCCTCAAGGGAGGAGCTGTGTAAGGGACAAGAAACCTGTCCCTCTCTTGAAGGCCTTAGGCAGCAAGCTGCTGAAGAGTCCAAAGGCAAGAAAAATGGAACACATAGGGTCTATTGGGAAGATGGACTCCTGTACACTGAGGCCAGAGACCCCAAACCTGGTGCCACTAGGAGAGTGGTAGTGCCTCAGCTGTTCAGGAAGTTCATCCTAACATTGGCCCATGACATTCCCCTTGCTGGACATTTGGGACAAACCAAGACGTGGGAGAGGTTAGTCAACCACTTCTACTGGCCCAATAAGTCCAACATGGTTAAGGAGTTTTGCCTCTCCTGCCCCACCTGTCAAGCCAGTGGTAAGACAGGTGGGCATCCAAAGGCCCCCCTCATTCCACTTCCAGTGGTGGGGGTGCCCTTTGAAAGAGTGGGTGTGGACATAGTTGGTCCACTAGAACCTCCCACAGCCTCAGGAAATATGTATATCCTGGTAGTAGTGGATCATGCTACCAGGTATCCTGAAGCTATTCCCCTTAGGTCGACTACTGCCCCTGCAGTAGCCAAGGCCCTCATTGGTATCTTTACCAGAGTGGGTTTCCCTAAGGAGGTGGTGTCTGACAGAGGTACCAACTTCATGTCAGCATATCTAAAGCACATGTGGAATGAGTGTGGAGTGACTTATAAATTCACTACACCTTACCATCCACAAACTAATGGCTTAGTTGAGAGATTCAACAAGACATTAAAGGGCATGATCATGGGGCTCCCAGAAAAACTCAAAAGGAGATGGGATGTCCTCCTGCCATGTCTGCTTTTCGCTTACAGGGAGGTACCACAGAAGGGAGTAGGGTTCTCACCCTTTGAACTTCTGTTTGGTCATCCTGTAAGGGGACCACTTGCCCTTGTTAAAGAAGGCTGGGAGAGACCTCTCCATGAGCCTAAACAGGACATAGTGGACTATGTACTTGGCCTTCGCTCTAGAATGGCAGAGTACATGGAAAAGGCAACCAAAAACCTTGAGGCCAGCCAACAACTCCAGAAGTTTTGGTATGACCAAAAGGCTGCACTGGTTGAGTTCCAACCAGGGCAGAAAGTCTGGGTTCTGGAGCCTGTGGCTCCCAGGGCACTCCAGGACAAATGGAGTGGCCCTTATCCAGTACTAGAAAGGAAGAGTCAGGTCACCTACCTGGTGGACCTGGGCACAAGCAGAAGCCCCAAGAGGGTGATCCATGTGAACCGCCTTAAGCTCTTCCATGACAGGGCTGATGTGAATCTGTTGATGGTAACAGATGAGGATCAGGAGGCAGAGAGTGAACCTCTCCCTGATCTTCTGTCATCAGACCCAAAAGATGGCACAGTAGATGGAGTGATCTACTCAGACACCCTCTCTGGCCAACAGCAGGCTGATTGTAGGAGAGTCCTACAACAGTTTCCTGAGCTTTTCTCCCTAACCCCTGGTCAGACACACCTGTGTACCCATGATGTGGACACAGGAGACAGCATGCCTGTCAAGAACAAAATCTTCAGACAGTCTGACCAGGTTAAGGAAAGCATCAAGGTGGAAGTCCACAAGATGCTGGAGTTGGGAGTGATTGAGCGCTCTGACAGCCCCTGGGCTAGCCCAGTGGTCTTAGTCCCCAAACCTCACACCAAAGATGGAAAGAAAGAGATGAGGTTTTGTGTGGACTACAGAGGGCTCAATTCTGTCACCAAGACAGATGCCCATCCAATTCCAAGAGCTGATGAGCTCATTGATAAATTAGGTGCTGCCAAATTTCTAAGTACCTTTGACTTGACAGCAGGGTACTGGCAAATAAAAATGGCACCTGGAGCAAAAGAAAAGACAGCATTCTCCACACCTGATGGGCATTATCAGTTTACTGTTATGCCCTTTGGTTTAAAGAATGCCCCTGCCACCTTCCAAAGGTTGGTGAATCAAGTCCTTGCTGGCTTGGAGTCCTTTAGCACAGCTTATCTTGATGATATTGCTGTCTTTAGCTCCACCTGGCAGGATCACCTGGTCCACCTGAGGAAGGTTTTGAAGGCTCTGCAATCTGCAGGCCTCTCTATCAAGGCATCCAAATGCCAGATAGGGCAGGGAACTGTGGTTTACTTGGGCCACCTTGTAGGTGGAGGCCAAGTTCAGCCACTCCAACCCAAGATCCAGACTATTCTGGACTGGGTAGCTCCAAAAACCCAGACTCAAGTCAGGGCATTCCTTGGCTTGACTGGGTATTACAGGAGGTTTGTGAAGGGATATGGATCCATTGTGACAGCCCTCACTGAACTCACCTCCAAGAAAATGCCCAAGAAAGTGAACTGGACTGTAGAATGCCAACAGGCCTTTGACACCCTGAAACAGGCAATGTGCTCAACACCAGTTCTAAAAGCTCCAGATTATTCTAAGCAGTTCATTGTGCAGACTGATGCCTCTGAACATGGGATAGGGGCAGTTTTGTCCCAAACAAATGATGATGGCCTTGACCAGCCTGTTGCTTTCATTAGCAGGAGGTTACTCCCCAGGGAGCAGCGTTGGAGTGCCATTGAGAGGGAGGCCTTTGCTGTGGTTTGGTCCCTGAAGAAGCTGAGACCATACCTCTTTGGGACTCACTTCCTAGTTCAAACCGACCACAGACCTCTCAAATGGCTGATGCAAATGAAAGGTGAAAATCCTAAACTGTTGAGGTGGTCCATCTCCCTACAGGGAATGGACTTTATAGTGGAACACAGACCTGGGACTGCCCATGCCAATGCAGATGGCCTTTCCAGGTTCTTCCACTTAGAAAATGAAGACTCTCTTGGGAAAGGTTAGTCTCATCCTCTTTCGTTTGGGGGGGGGTTGTGTAAGGAAATGCCTCCTTGGCATGGTTGCCCCCTGACTTTTTGCCTTTGCTGATGCTATGTTTACAATTGAAAGTGTGCTGAGGCCTGCTAACCAGGCCCCAGCACCAGTGTTCTTTCCCTAACCTGTACTTTTGTATCCACAATTGGCAGACCCTGGCATCCAGATAAGTCCCTTGTAACTGGTACTTCTAGTACCAAGGGCCCTGATGCCAAGGAAGGTCTCTAAGGGCTGCAGCATGTCTTATGCCACCCTGGAGACCTCTCACTCAGCACAGACACACTGCTTGCCAGCTTGTGTGTGCTAGTGAGGACAAAACGAGTAAGTCGACATGGCACTCCCCTCAGGGTGCCATGCCAGCCTCTCACTGCCTATGCAGTATAGGTAAGACACCCCTCTAGCAGGCCTTACAGCCCTAAGGCAGGGTGCACTATACCATAGGTGAGGGTACCAGTGCATGAGCATGGTACCCCTACAGTGTCTAAACAAAACCTTAGACATTGTAAGTGCAGGGTAGCCATAAGAGTATATGGTCTGGGAGTCTGTCAAACACGAACTCCACAGCACCATAATGGCTACACTGAAAACTGGGAAGTTTGGTATCAAACTTCTCAGCACAATAAATGCACACTGATGCCAGTGTACATTTTATTGTAAAATACACCCCAAAGGGCACCTTAGAGGTGCCCCCTGAAACTTAACCGACTATCTGTGTAGGCTGACTAGTTTTAGCAGCCTGCCACAAACCGAGACATGTTGCTGGCCCCATGGGGAGAGTGCCTTTGTCACTCTGAGGCCAGTAACAAAGCCTGCACTGGGTGGAGATGCTAACACCTCCCCCAGGCAGGAATTGTCACACCTGGCGGTGAGCCTCAAAGGCTCACCTCCTTTGTGCCAACCCAGCAGGACACTCCAGCTAGTGGAGTTGCCCGCCCCCTCCGGCCAGGCCCCACTTTTGGCGGCAAGGCCGGAGAAAATAATGAGAAAAACAAGGAGGAGTCACTGGCCAGTCAGGACAGCCCCTAAGGTGTCCTGAGCTGAGGTGACTCTAACTTTTAGAAATCCTCCATCTTGCAGATGGAGGATTCCCCCAATAGGGTTAGGATTGTGACCCCCTCCCCTTGGGAGGAGGCACAAAGAGGGTGTACCCACCCTCAGGGCTAGTAGCCATTGGCTACTAACCCCCCAGACCTAAACACACCCTTAAATTTAGTATTTAAGGGCTACCCTGAACCCTAGAAAATCAGATTCCTGCAACTACAAGAAGAAGGACTGCCTAGCTGAAAAACCCCTGCAGAGGAAGACCAGAAGACAACAACTGCCTTGGCTCCAGAAACTCACCGGCCTGTCTCCTGCCTTCCAAAGATCCTGCTCCAGCGACGCCTTCCAAAGGGACCAGCGACCTCGACATCCTCTGAGGACTGCCCCTGCTTCAAAAAGACAAGAAACTCCCGAGGACAGCGGACCTGCTCCAAGAAAAGCTGCAACTTTGTTTCCAGCAGCTTTAAAGAACTCTGCAAGCTCCCCGCAAGAAGCGTGAGACTTGCAACACTGCACCCGGCGACCCCGACTCGGCTGGTGGCGATCCAACACCTCAGGAGGGACCCCAGGACTACTCTAAGACTGTGAGTACAAAAACCTGTCCCCCCTGAGCCCCCACAGCGCCGCCTGCAGAGGGAATCCCGAGGCTTCCCCTGGCCGCGACCCTTTGAATCCAAAGTCCCGACACCTGGGAGAGACCCTGCACCCGCAGCCCCCAGGACCTGAAGGACCGGACTTTCACTGGAGGAGTGACCCCCAGGAGTCCCTCTCCCTTGCCCAAGTGGAGGTTTCCCCGAGGAACCCCCCCCTTGCCTGCCTGCAGCGCTGAAGAGATCCCGAGATCTCCCATTGACTTCCAATACAAACCCGACGCTTGTTTCTACACTGCACCCGGCCGCCCCCGCGCTGCTGAGGGTGAAATTTCTGTGTGGGCTTGTGTCCCCCCCGGTGCCCTACAAAACCCCCCTGGTCTGCCCTCCGAAGACGCGGGTACTTACCTGCAAGCAGACCGGAACCGGGGCACCCCCTTCTCTCCATTCTAGCCTATGCGGTTTGGGCACCACTTTGGACTCTGCACCTGACCGGCCCTGAGCTGCTGGTGTGGTGACTTTGGGGTTGCTCTGAACCCCCAACGGTGGGCTACCTTGGACCAAGAACTGAACCCTGTAAGTGTCTTACTTACCTGGTAAAACTAACCAAAACTTACCTCCCCTAGGAACTGTGAAAATTGCACTGTGTCCACTTTTAAAACAGCTATTTGTGAATAACTTGAAAAGTATACATGCAATTTTGATGATTTGAAGTTCCTAAAGTACTTACCTGCAATACCTTTCGAATGAGATATTACATGTAGAATTTGAACCTGTGGTTCTTAAAAATAAACTAAGAAAAGATATTTTTCTATATAAAAACCTATTGGCTGGATTTGTCTCTGAGTGTGTGTACCTCATTTATTGTCTATGTGTATGTACAACAAATGCTTAACACTACTCCTTGGATAAGCCTACTGCTCGACCACACTACCACAAAATAGAGCATTAGTATTATCTATTTTTACCACTATTTTACCTCTAAGGGGAACCCTTGGACTCTGTGCATGCTATTCCTTACTTTGAAATAGCACATACAGAGCCAACTTCCTACAGGGCACCTCTAAGGTGCCCTCTGTGGTGTATTTTACAATAAAATGTACACTGGCATCAGTGTGCGTTTATTGTGCTGAGAAGTTTGATACCAAACTTCCCAGTTTTCAGTGTAGCCATTATGGTGCTGTGGAGTTCGTGTAAAACAGACTCCCAGACCATATACTCTTATGGCTACCCTGCACTTACAATGCCTAAGGTTTTGCTTAGACACTGTAGGGGCACAGTGCTCATGCACTGGTACCCTCACGCATGGTATAGTGCACCCTGCCTTAGGGCTGTAAGGCCTGCTAGAGGGGTGTCTTACCTATACTGCATAGGCAGTGAGAGGCTGGCATGGCACCCTGAGGGGAGTGCCATGTCGACTTACTCATTTTGTTCTCACTAGCACACACAAGCTGGTAAGCAGTGTGTCTGTGCTGGGTGAGGGGTCTCTAGGGTGGCATAATACATGCTGCAGGCCTTAGAGACCTTCCCTGGCATCAGGGCCATTGGTACCAGAGGTACCAGTTACAAGGGACTTATCTGAGTGCCAGGGTGTGCCAATTGTGGAATCAAAAGTACAGGTTAGGGAAAGAACACTGGTGCTGGGGCCTGGTTAGCAGGCCTCAGCACACTTTCAATTCAAAACATAGCATCAGCAAAGGCAAAAAGTCAGGGGGTAACCATGCCAAGGAGGCATTTCCTTACACTATTGATGTACTATTCAGAGTTTGCACCTAAAGTTTGGCGCTAACCCTGAACAGTACATAGGGGACCATTGAAAACAATGGTATGTCCCCTTTTAACGCATGCTCTGAGCAGGCGTTAAAAGTGCCTAAAAATGACACACACAAATCCCTTAGATTTCTTTGTGCCATTTTTTCAGCCCCCCTAATGGGGAATGCCCACTTTGCATACATTATGCATGGCGCATGCATGGTGTAGCGCAAAGGGTTACAAAGTAAATTTGGTGCAGGAAAAAGGCCACCCTAGCATCGCCTTAGCGTCAAAAAAATTATGCTAAGTTGGCACTAGGCTCTCTTAAATCTGGGCCTATATAGGTACTGGTAATTGCAGATGCCAGGAATTTCAAAGGGACTGTATCATGAAGAGAAGCCATGGTGCTGATGCAGCTGAAGTTCAGAAATTTAATTCAGAAATCCACCAGGTTAATGAGCAAACATTGGCCAGCACCAGTCGTAAACAGAATTAGGTAAGCCCAGCTCATTTTTTATGAATTGTGCTGTCTGCATTTAATGACTTTCTTTAGATAGTCATATATATTTAGTTTAGAGACCTCAAACACAAAAAGTCAGTTGGGTGGCTCTGCTCTGAGCCAGCGCATCTTTTCATGACCCAGCCCAAGGATTACACGTTTGATCCTGAGAGGGAATTAGCACAGCAATCTGAAATCCCATACCCTATGATAATTTAATATTTTTGGACCATTCCCTAGTGGATAATGTACCAGCTTCTAGCTAGTGAAATATCCAATAGAGAAGATTACTGGAAATGAGGAAATCCGTCATTCCTTGTAACTTTTCTAGTTGGATCAGGAATTGGAGTTGTGCAAATATTACAATGAAGGCATCAATCATTATTTTGTTGTTTGCAATCTATCATATTATTTTGCCACATTACCGCCCAGAGTAAGGTCTCTTCAGTGTTTCAGCTGATAAAGTCTCAGTATTATTATGGATGTAAATTAGGAAAGACTGCACTTGTGGCATTCCAAGAGCACAATCTAGAGCGTAACTCACATAGATATGGTCACATGCTTAGATTACTTTAAATACCTGGGAGTTCCTGGTGTGTTTGTTGATTTTTAGAACATTTGTATTTCCGGGGTAATTTGCTTCAGGATAGCATAACACAACATTTAATGTATATTGCAAATCCCTGAGGATGCAGTATAGAAGTACAAGTTCATCTACAAACATGAATGTGCTAACCTGATAAGAACCAATCCTAGGGCCTAAACAGCAGGGACTCGATTCACAAAGGTAGAATTAGACCAAAAGTCTAAGATTAGACGAAAAGTGCACATGCTCTCTGTGTAAATTGTATTGGTGATTGGTTTATGCCTGATTAGCAAATTTGATTTACTGGTAAGTCCCTAGTAAAGTGCACTAGAGGTGCCCAGGGCCTGTAAATCAAATGCTACTAGTTGGCCTGCAGCACTGGTTGTGCCAACCACGTGAGTAGCCCTGTAAAAATGTCTCAGACCTGCCATTGCAGTGTCTGTGGGTTTAGTTTTACACCGCCAAATCGACCTGGCAACTATACCCACTTGCCAGGCCCAATCCTTCCCTTTTACTACATACAAGCCACCTCTAAGGTAGGGCCTAGGTAGCCCCATGGGGAGGGTAGTACATGTACCGGTTTGTTTTACATGTTCTGATAGTGAAATACTGCCAAATTCTTTTTTCACTATTGCATGGCCTATCTCTCGCATATGACATTTAACATGGGGACTGCCGTTAAGTATCTTTTAAGTGAAGTTTCCCATTGGGAGCAGATAGAGATTTAGAGTTTGGTTCTCTGAACTCACAATTGAAAAATACACCTTTTGGCAAAGTTGGTTTTTAGATTGTCAGTTTGAAATGCCACTTTTAGAAAGTAGACATTTTCTTGCTTAACCATTCTGTGCCTGCCTGTGGAATCCATGTCTGGGTCAGACTGACAGTTGGGCTGTTTGTGAATTCCCTCCAGACAGTGACACAAAGGGAGCTGGGGTGTAGCCTGCATATCCTGATGAGTCTCCTGGGCTAGAGTGGGGAGGGAGGAGCTGACACTTACACCTGACAGGGCTGTGCCTGTCCTCACACAATGCAGTCTCCAACCCCCTGGTGTGTGTCCAGGGCCAGGCCTGGACAAGGCAGGCTCTTGTGAATAACAGAGACTTTTCTATGAAGTTTGCATACTTCAACGGCAGAAATGGGTATAAGTAGTGGACCAAAAACCCCAGATTTATAGATTACTTCTGGATCAAGAAGATGCCCTGCCATGGAGAAGAGCTGAAGTGGTGGTAGAGGAGTACTGCCCCTTTGCCTGTGAATGTGATTTGCTGGGTGGGCCTGCATTTGCTGCTTCTTCCTGAAAGAGGACAAAGACTGGTCTTTGCTTTCCTGCTTGTGAAGTGTTTCCAAGGGCTTGGACTGAGCTTGCCCCCTGTTCTGAATTCTCAGGGCCATCAAAGACTCCCTCTGCCAGAACCTGGACTCTCTTGCTGGGACTCCTACTCTGCCAAGTGGTGCCCAATCCAGTACCTGGGTCCTTGAAAGAATAAGATGGTGGAACCAAGACTGCAATCCACACAGAGGAGCCGTGCGGGCGAAAAATTGACACAGCACCTGCTTAACGGCTGAGACATCAATGCACCACCTGAATTGTGGCTGGAAAATCAACCCAACAACCACTGGCAGCTGCCAAAATTGTCGCATCACCCATGTAGCATTGCTCTTCACCACTGTGTGCTGGAATTCCGCATCCATCATCCCTGGGCATCAAAGCCACCATGAACCTGCATTGGTCTGAGGTTGTCCATCTGGAAATTGATGCATCGCTCTTCTGCAGGAGCAAAAAATGATGCATCAACCTACCCAATAAGAAGAAACAACTCACGCCTCACTTTGTAACGCCATGCCTTGACACAGCGTCTCTTTCTGCCTCTGCGGTAGGAACATGCTGCTTATATTCAGAGTGCCGTTCCCTGCGTTTTTTGGTCTCCTTGACAACGCGTCCTGGGAAATGTGTATTGCGCTCCCGGTCGCGTTGCCCTTACCTGTAAGCATTTTTCTTCTCCCCTGTCGGTGGTGGCCTTATTGTGGTCTTTTTTCTTTCTTTTTCCTTGCTTTAGTCTTCTGCCTTTTTCATGTTTAGGTTGTATCCATCTTGTCTTCTTCCTGTTTTGTATTTCCCAGCATGCTCTCTTTTCTTATATACTGCTTTCTTTTTCCTATTCTTGTCTATGGGCTTTTTCCCAATTCAAGATGGTGTTCTTTTCATTTCCTGTTATGTCACTTCCCCTTTTTCACTATATAAGCCATTCAGTCTTGCTCTATCTTGTGTTGCAAACACTTCTCTTGGGTTGTGCTCTTCGCTCCTATTCATCGTTCGTGCTTTTTGCCTTGGAGTATTTTTTTCCTTGTTTTGTTCCTGTTGTCCAGTCCTGTTTTTCTTCTTCTTTTTATAGGAGTTCCTGTTTGAGGTTTTTTCCCAGTCCTTGGGGTTTACCTCTGGGACTCCTTCTGGAGGGTACGGTCTGCTTTGGCGTTCCCTGTCAAGCAGCACCGTGGCTACTAGAAAGGTTCGCCCCTATCTGAGATTCTCCAGAACCTGTAGAAGACCGGGTGTGTTCTCCAATCCTGCATCCAGAGGTGAAAATTCAAGTGCAGTTTGTGACACACTTGTGAGTGAGGAATCGACTCATCACTAACTTTTCTGATGCACTCTCATCTGTGCGGCTCTCTTTTTGATGCAAAATAGGTACTTTGTGAAAAAACAATGCATTCATTGATTTCTATGGATTTAGACTCTTTTTCTTTTCTTTGACTTAGATAAATATTGGCTATTTTTCTAAACTGGTGATGTGTAATTTTCGTGGTGTTTTCACTGTATTAATGTGTGTGTTGATACAAATACTTTACACATTGCTTCTGAGATCAGCCATACTGCTTGTGCCAAGCTACCAAGAGGGTGAGCAGGGGTTTTCCAAGGTGGGTATCTCCTTTACCCTGACTAGAGTGAGGGTCCCTGCTTGGACAGAGTGCCAACTGACTGCCAGCCAGATACCCCATTTCTAACAGGAACTTTTAATGCCTGCTCTGATCATTTCAATGGGACTCAATGGGCTTTGAAGAATTAGCATCAACATTTTTGAAGCAAATAGTGCAAAGCTCTGAACTAGCGTAAAAAAATCTGACCCTAGTTCCCTAACTACTTCCATGGTGCACCATATCTTAGATACGGCGCACATATGGTGGCATTAGGGGGGCGCTAAGGGGTGCAAGAAAAGTGGTGCTGCACTGGGTGCTCCACCACTTTTCTTAAATCAGGCCCTTAGACTTTTGGTCTATGTTCACCTTTGTGAATCGGGCCCAGGAAAGCAGAAACATGTCCCTGCTTTGATCAAATCCTGACCTTCTCCTTTAATAAGAATTCATTCTCACTGTCATGTTGCACTATTGACAACGTTGACTAGAAACATATTGTCTAGGTAAACAGATGTGACACATCAATGGATCTATTTAAATAACATTTCAATCTTCTTGTCTAAATGACTTGTGTTCTTTTGATTGATCAAACCACACATAAATGCCACAATGAATGTCTTTGATTTCTGTTATGACTTTAGGATACTCATATTGCCATGTCATTTGGGGTGTCCAGCTGTGTTTGTTCTCTTTTGGTCAGTTGATATATGGCTGATAGAAGGGAGGGCATTTATTGGACAGGCAGCCATTAAAGTGCAGAATTTCAGTTATTTAATGTCTCCAGCCTTATCTTTACATTTGACAACAATCTGCCAGCCTACAGCGTGCCTGTTCTGTAGCCAAGAACCCATACAGTGAGAAAATAAGGAACCTTGTAACTTTGTGTGTGGTCTAGACCCCACTGGTATTGCCTGCAGCAGTGCCAGCATTTTAACTCGTGTGTAGATTATTTCCAAAGTGGACTCTGTATGTTATCACAGTATAATTTTTAAAAGGTATTTTCACAGTGTGTCACAAGTACAATTGGCCATGTGAATCAACATTCCATATTTAAAGATTTTAGAGGAATAGTCTTTGAGTGGTGAAGAAGTGGTTATGAGAGGTGACAAATTCCTACGACTGCAAGTTTAAGGAAATTGATTGTGTCATTGGCTCATGAAGGGCATGTAGGGCAAACCCTCACCAAGAAAAGGTTACAAGAAGGGTTTTCATGGCTGGGTATGGATGAAGATGCCACAAGCTGGGTGTTGAATTGTCAGGATTTTAAAACCAATAAAAATTGGCTGAAAACGGGGGTACAATCCAAATAGAGGACATATTGGAGATCCAAGAAAACCATGGTGTAGTATGTTCATGGATTTTATACGGTCCATGTGTGAGCAGAGATCTGATTTGAGCTATGCCCTTGTCATGATTAATAGACATTCCACGTAGTTGGTGGTGAAATTCATGAGGGATGTGACAACAGGAAATACCACTTGTTTGTTAAAAAATGTGTTCCAGTAAGAAGGATTTCATAGAATTCTCATTATGGATAATGGCATGCAGCTTGCCTCATTTGAAATGAGGGAATTTTAACTAATGTGGCATCAATCAAACACCATCACACTGCCCTTTATAACACACAAGGTAATGGTCATGTGGAAAGACCCAACCTGTTGGTAAAAGGCACTGTCTTGATAGGACTACTGGGTGGCAAGGATGTGCAAAGTATGGTTGATGAATAAGTGTGGGTGATTCGCATCACAGAAAAAGTGACAAATAAGATTACTCCTTTTGAGAGTATGAGGAGAAGGAAATCAGGCACCATATTAATTCCTGAGTGGTTGGTGTTGCAGAAGAGTGCTGTGAGAATAAATAAGGAAAAATATGTGTCAGAAAAGATAAAAAAGAAGTAGGTGATTAGGTTAAGATCTAGAAAGGATGAATGGGAGCAGGTTTGTCTAAGTTTATGGGACCATTTAACATCAGGTCTGTCTACGAATGGCATATTGTACTAGAGAATGGTTAAAGATGAAACAAAAAGAGAGTAGGTTTATGCCAGAAAAAAGGTGGAGTTGACTTAAACAATAGTTGTAATGACAAATGACAAATGTATCAGTGGATTTATGATGATGAATGAGATTGACATGATTTGAAACAGATGAGGAGGTAGAAGGAATAGTTGGGGTGAGGGTCTTAGAGAAAGAGATGAGGGTTTGGTGATTAGAAGTCAGAGAAGTCATAGGCCTCCTGTGCATTTAGAAGATTATGGCCCTCATTACGACCCTGGCGGTTTGTAACCGCCAGGGCTGCGGCACGCGGGAGCACCGCCGACAGGCCGGCGGTGCCCCGCGGGGCATTCTGACCGCGGCGGCTTAGCCGCGGTCAGAGAAGGGAAACCGGCGGTCTCCCGCCGGTTTCTCGATGCCCCCAAGGAATCCTCCAAGCCGGCGCAGCTTGCTGCGCCGGCTTGGGGATTCCGACTCCCCCTCCCGCCATCCAGTTCCTGGCGGTTCTCCCGCCGGGAACCGGATGGCGGGAGGGGGAGTCGCGGGGCCCCCGTAAGAGGGCCCCAAAATGTATTTCACTGTCTGCCTTGCAGACAGTGAAATACGCGACGGGTGCAGTAGCACCCGTCGCACCTTCCCACTCCGCCGGCTCGATTACGAGCCGGCATCCTCGTGGGAAGGGAGTTTTTCCCTGGGCTGGCGGGCGGTCTTTTGGAGACCGCCCGCCAGCCCAGGGAAAAACTCATAATACCCTCCGCGGTCTTCTGACCGCGGAGCGGTATTATGGAGGGCGGAATCCTGGCGGGCGGCCTCCGCCGCCCGCCAGGGTCGTAATGAGGGCCTATGTCATTTATATTTTTCTTATCTGAAACTCTAGTACATGTATACATTTAGGGGCATATTTATAAGGAACTGGCGCATTGACTCCGATGCACTGGTTTCCTTGCATCACCCGCATCCCCCTAATGACACCATGGTAGTGCTGTATTTACAATACAGTGAACTACAGCACACTTTAGGAGAATTGCTTCAGAATTTTTGATGCTATTGTGGGGCTTTTCTGGACTAGCACCAAAAATTCTGACATAAGTCCAGCAAAGTACAGGGAGGCTCATAGGCTAATGCACAAGTGTCACTTTAACACCTGCTCTGAGCAGGCAGTAAAAAATTACGCTAGAATGACACAGTGAAATCTTGTAAATTTTACATCACAATTTATTTAGCCTCCCTGCGGGGAAACTCCCCCCTTGCATACTTTGTACCTGGAGCAGATATACTGTGGCACAAGGGGTTATGAAGTGGCACAATACTTGCATTGCACCACTTTGTAAATATAGCACATGGTGGGGGACTAGTTAGTGCCACAGTAGTATAATTTTTTTTACACTAAGGCAGCACTAGGAGCTAGTAAATATGCCCCTACGTATCTCTACTGTATATTCAATGAATTGTCTTTACAGTTTAATTTTGTTTTGTTTCTTTTTTTTAATTTTTTCATGTTTTTATGTTCTTTCTAATATTTTAATGTATCATTATTATTATTATAAAGGAGGGAGATATTTTATGACTTTAAGAAATTCCTTTGTGTTGGTTCTACAGCCATGTCATTTGGAGTGTCCAGATGCATGTGTTATCTCTTGGTCAGTTGATTTATGGCTGGCAGAAGGGAGGCCATGTATGGTGGTGTAACAAAGGTCCCCCCATTCCCTGAGGCGTGAAAGCTCCTGAATGACTTCAAAGGGGGTCCCTCCATGTACTTTTCAGGAGGGCCCCCTCAAGTTTCGCTACCCCACTGATTGAGCCACTGCGTAGAAGCCTGAAACAATTAGGTCCTCACATCCTCCCACCACCCCAGTCATATTTCATTTAATTTGGAAACACTGCAGGTTGCAGGGAAAGCACTTTAGCCTGGTTTTAACAAATGCACTATGATGTGCAGCCCACCTCAGGCACATCAAAATGAACAAGCATTTGCAATGCAATATGTCTCACATTTGAGGGAGTTAGAGCTATTGGCATTTTAAATGCATAACTAGACTTTTCTTAACTAGACATAAGTTGGTCAACCCTGCCACATAATTTGGTCCCCTCTGCCACATAATTCCAGTAGCCCTGCATATAACTAAAACACTTTACGTTCATCTCTATCCGCAGCAAAAACTGAAACTATTGCTTTTATTATATTTTTTTATATTATTATTTTGGGGTCCGTCCACCCTAGTGTGGGGATCAAGAGATGACCTAGACAGAAAGAGCACATTGTTCGGTCAGTTATGGGCAAAAATGTTTTGTAAAAGGAATGCCCCACAAAGCACTATAGGGGAGTTTCTGAGTCCAGCAAATATTGTAGTATCTTCACTACAATGCTCAGAGAAGCCCTTCTAGAGCACCACTATAAAAACAACATTTGTAAGAAACATGGTCATGTAACCATACAGTCAGTCCATAAAGAGTGCAACCATATAGTTAGCCTCTAGAGGAAATAGTGCATTACACATGTTCAGGTCTGCAGACCTTCTAGAATAATATTATAAACAAGGCCTTTAAAACACAAACTACCTCCAGCTGTAAAAAACAAAGTTACAGCCATGAGAGAACTTTACTGGTGGGAGGGGTTATTATTTTGTCCCTGCAACCTAGTGTGGGGTCCCACATATGATGGTCTCATTGTCCTAGGGCCACCACACAGTGAGTTATGGACAAAACTGTTTTGTAAAGATATGCTTCTCAAAGCATTATGGGGTGATTTTCTAGGTGCAGCAAATATTGTAGTATCTTGACTGTAATGCTCACAACAGCCCGTAGAGGACACCATAAAAAATAGCATTTATAAGAAACTTGGTCATATATCCATATAGTCAACCCCTAGAGTGCATAACTCCACGCAAAGCAGAATGGCAGAAAGTAATACAGTGTCACCATAGATGTGCCCCTAGAGGGTGTAGTGCCTTACAAATCGTAAGGCCTAGTAAACTTACTGCAATAACATTACAAACAAGGCCCTTAAAACACAAACTACTCTCAGCTGTAAAACAAAAGCTCCAGCTATAAGACAGCTTAAATGGACATTGAGAGGTAGGAGATGTTACTATTTGGAAGCACTCCCAACCTAGTGTGGGGGCCCAGAGATGACTTAAACAGAAAGAGTGTGTCGCGCCAAACATTTCGATGGTGCTCCGATTGTCCTAGGACCACCACACTGTGAGTTAGGGGCTAAAATGTTTTGTAGAAAGAATGCCCCTTAAAGCATTATGGGGCAATTTTCTGAGTGCAGCTAATATTGTAGTATCTTGCTCACAATACCCCCTAAAGGACACCATAACAAAAATAGCATTTGTAAGAAACATGGTCATGTACCCATGTAGTTAGCCCCTAAAGGGCATAACAATATGGGAACAGAATGGCAGAAAGTAAAGCAGTGTAACGATGTATGTAACCCCTAGAGAGCGTAGTGCCTTACACATGTTCCGGCCTAGCAGGCCTACTGCAATACAATACTGCCCCTAAACCAAAAACTACTCCTGGCTGTAAAAAAAAAGTTTCAAGAATGAGAAAGCTTAACATTGAATGGTGGAAGAGACTACTATTTTGGGGTCCACACAACCTAGTGTGGGGACCCAGAGATGAAGTAGACAGAAAAAGCATGTCTTGCTGAACGGTTTGGCGGTGGTCCTATTGTCGAAGGACCACCACAGGCTGAGTTATGGGAAAACATGTTTAAAAAAAGAAATGATCCACAAAGCATTATGGGACAAGTTTCCCGAGTGTAGTGAATATTGTAGTATCAGATTTCCCACTGTGTCGGGAAAGTTGCTTTGGGGATTTCTGTGTTTTTCCTGTATTAAATGCTCCAGTCTATATATTTGGTAGATTTTTCAACTGTTAAACTTGTACGTAAATGGTACCCATGTAAGGCGCTCCACATATCTAGTTTATACTCTCTGAAACTTCAAGTTGTCATATAAAGTGCTCTTCTGATCCAGTTTACGCTATTTGTGACTTCACGTCCCCATGAAAAGCGCTCCTCCAATCAAGTTTGCGCTATATGAACCTTTAAAAATAAATTATTAAAACAGTGACATGTCCAAAAAAAGAAAGAGGAAGAAACAACATAAGGCCATTCAGCGCAAAGTGGCTAGGCAAAAGAAAAAAGTAGTGTGCCGTACAAAGGAATATGGCCAATTGTGCAATAAGTATCAAAAGAAAGAGAGAGGGGAGCCTCCTATCTCCGACATCCCGAGGGGGAGAGGGCACCCGAACACAGTGAAATAAACAAATTCCCCAAAGGGAAAATAATCCAATCACCCCACACACTCAATCAATGAATCTCTCAAATGATCAATCTCAAAACAAAGGAATCTACGAATATTCATTTAATAATACAACCCCAAATAATTAAAACCCAATGTCATAATAGTCACAAAACAAAACCATCAATAAAAACTACATATAAAAACAATCAAATCCAATAAAAGGGAGACAAAAAAAGACACCTACAATAGTCTATTATAATTTAACTGTCCCAGGGTATGTGGTTTTTATTGATGGTTTTGTTTTTTCAATTGTGCAATAATCCATGTAACTGGATCAGTCTCCAAGGTGGTAACAAAGCAGCCTCAAGGTGGGCCAAACGTGAAGCATTTCCCTACAAAATCAAGGGAATTTTTAAATGCAGGCCAATGAACGAATGAAAACGATGGGCGTGAGATGGGCACTGTGCAAGCCCACAGATGTAGATTACTACACGGTGAGAGGCAGCGCTTGTGTGCTGCTTAGGCTCGACCTAAAAATTAGTAGAAGACATGTCTAAGAATATAATCAGAGCCGAGGAAGTACTGATTGCATTTTGGCACTGTCATTAGAGAGGGAATGTCTCCCCTTGGGAGCCTGGGATGGATGTGCAATATTTTTAAGGTTGTACTTTTTTCATCAGCACACTATTTATATGAAGGCCAGAAACAGTGCAAAAACTTTCTGCGTTCCAGGGAAAATAAGATTTTGCTTACAGAGCACACCCATCTGCTAAGAAAAAGGCACAGTTTGTGATCTGCCTTTGTCAGTTGAAGGAACTCAACTTAGACATAAAAGGACTGAAATCTGATTCCAAATGATGAATTAAGTTACACAATCTACTTGGACTAGAGCTTTCATAACATATATCACAGAAGAATGAAAAAGAGGTTGCACATGATGGAAGGTAATCAAGTAAACTCTTTACCTTCAGAAAAAAATTAATGCTTTCTGGGTTGCATAATTCTTCACTGTATAATCTTGGCTGGAGAAATAGAAACTCCTAGCACACGCTTTATAAAAGTACCTACTCTTGTTCTTGTGAGATGTAGAATACTACTATCTTATTACTGAGAAAAGTAACTCATTTTCAATCCATTGATATGTGAATCACACACGATCATTCACACCACTAGCCGAGGGCCCAGCACATCACAACATTCATGACAAGAGACAATGTACACTTTGGCAGAGAAAGGCAGAAAAGACAATTATTACTGCCCCACCATATATTCATTGAGTACACACATACTGCTTGGATTTAGCAGAAGGGCGAGTGATGGTTCAATAGATTAAATTCTCTAAACAGGAGATTTCACAAAAATGAAATGCACTGTTAATAATTGAAAGGTCGAAGTACTGACCCAATGACTCACAGTACATGAGCTGTGAAGCTGTGCCAAGGCACTAACCACTTTACAGTCTATTAACACAGCTTTCATAAGTGATACACACAAGACCATTCACGCTGCCAGCCACCAGCCCAGAGCATTAAAACACTCACATCAAAAGACAGCGCCATTCAAGGGCACGTCACTTTCAATTGCCCACATGCCTGACGCAGCAATCACACCAGCCGATGGAGTGTGGACTGGCATTTGGCTAGCAGTGTGTTATAGTGACGAGCAGCAAGTCACTACTTACACCACCAGCCAAGTGCCAGCTCACATGCACCGCCAGCCAAGCACCAATCCACACACATGTCATCCATGAACCACTCCATGTACACTGCCAGTCAAGTGCCACTCAACGCACACCTCCAGCCAAGCACCACTCCAGGTACACCACCAGCCAAGCACGACTCCACGTACACTGACATCAAATTTTTTTAAGCAAAAAAGAAAACACAAACGAATTGGAAGTAGATACATAATTATTATTACAAACACAACAGCTCTAACTAAATACATCACACTAATGCCAACGGTTAAATCTGAACAAAAAATCTAAATTGATACACACCAGTCATTTTACTGTCACACTCATGGTTGCAACTACAAACTCCATTGCATGTGGCACAATTTAAAACAGCTTAGATGGACAATCAGGGCAGTACATATGACTCTCCTTCTGGATACCTCTTTGGGGAAAAGACTCTAAATTTTTTAGGGGGAAACCCTTTTTTGGGTGTGGGAGGAATGTGATCAGGAAAGTGGTGATCTTTCAATCTTGCCACATGAAACAGATGGATAGCCAAATTCTTATACCAAACATACAACTTCCGAACAGCGGTGTAAGCTTCCAACCTCTGATTTACTCTATCTACACCACCCATGTGCTTACTGTAGTCTAAAATGCACACAGGTTTGTGTACTTCCTGCAACCTGACCCCAAACAGTCGCAAGTGAAGTACTTTAATCATGGATGGTAGTCAGCATGTAGACATCTCTCTTGTCTGCAAATTTCAAAGCTAGTAGCTGACCATTACACAAGGAACTGCACTGCCCCCTCTCTACTTTGTTACACAAAAGTTCCCTTGGATACCCTTTATGGTTAGACTGGACTGTGCCACAAGCAACAGTGTCCATTTTGAACAACTCCCTGAACAATTGTACACCAGAGTAGAGGTTTCCAAGGTACAAATGGTAACCTTTGTTAAATAGTCATCTGCCAATTTCCCACGCAATTTTCTCACTAACTCCAAAAGTGGATAGACAACAAAGTAGGTCAATAGTGGAATCCCTACCAGTGTAGACCTGGAAATCATAGCCATATCCTGTTCCACTCTCAGACAGCATTTACATCTTAATTCCATAATCTACCCTCTGGCTAGGAATCTACTACTTAAAAACCAAACCTCCCTTGAACAGGACCAAAGACTCGTCCACAGCTATATCTTTCCCTGGAACAGAGACATCTGAAAAACGATCTACAAAGTGATCAAGGACAGGCCGAATCTTAAAAAGATGGTCACAATCACTTCCTCTTCATCCTCATATGTGGAGTCAGTCTCATAATCATGGTCAGAAGAAAGATCAAAAAGCATACCAACAACCTGCTGAGTGTTCATCCTGAGGCTGGCCATGAAAGTAACTTCACAAATACGTCAACAACAAACAACACTGTGTAAAATAAGTAATAAACAAAGTGTGCCTTTATCACACAGACCTATGTACTCAAAAACAATACAACTCACTTGAGACAGCTAGACTCAAGCACCTACTCTGCAATGACACAGCAAGCATTAATGATATCCCACTAACAGGAAAAATAAAAAAAATTACACATATGACAACACCCGTCTTATTGTGCACAAATCTAAGGAGAATTTCACACACAATAAAACATGTTAAATATGCTGCTATTATTGTACCATTTACAAAAAAGTCATTCATGCATGTCAATGATACTCATTTGGAGTAAATAGTACAAAAGGTTTTCTTAGCAAATGCATCCCACTACACAAACTGCTAGTCTACCACTACCAAAAGTGCAAGCAGGAGTCACAGCAAAGAAATCTAAATCTTTGAAATAGAACAAAAAGGATAAATAAAACATTATGATCACAAGTGCAAATAATGTTCCAGTCTACAAATAACCCATCACCAAACATTCAGAAACTTTACTTAGTTTCTAGAGGTTTTCTGCAGCCTTTGGGGCCAGAAAAGGTTAAAACAAATGGTCGATCTGTTCCCAAGGTAGGAAGAAATGGCAAAAATTAATGCCCCCAGTAAGGGGAGCCACCAGTGCCCTTGGACCCACTATCCAAACAAAAATATATGTGCCACAAATCACCCTTGGAGCCTAGTGGTTTCTGCGCCCCTTGGGGGCAGATGGGCCTAACATAAAGCAGCCAATCTGCTCCCAAGCATGGCAGAAAAGGACAAAATGAATGCACCCCCAAAGGGGAGGGACCCTTGCAGAAGGGGCTGCTCCCCAAACAAAAAATAAACCAGCAATAATTGATCTCTGGTGCCTATAGGGTTCTGCCACCCTTGGGGGCAGATGGGCCTAACATAAAGGGGCAAATCTTCCCCCAAGGGGAGCAGAAATGGCCCAAATTAATCCCCCTCAAAGGGGGGGTGACCATTGCCCAAGGGGCCACCCCCAACAACAAATAAACTTAGAATACAAAATCCCTAGTGTTTAGTAGTTTCTGATCCCCTTTGAGTCAGATGGGCCCAAGTGGGGCAGAAACAGCCTACTTACATTGCCCCCAAAGTTGAGCAATCCTTGCCCGAGGGACCAGTCCCAAACACAAAAAAATAATCTTTATAAACATATCCCTCAAATCTAGTGATTTCTGTC
The DNA here is from genome assembly GCF_031143425.1 of Pleurodeles waltl. NCBI lineage: Eukaryota > Metazoa > Chordata > Amphibia > Caudata > Salamandridae > Pleurodeles > Pleurodeles waltl. The sequence goes on along the minus strand of NC_090438.1, from coordinate 253,412,992 downwards.
CCTCTTGGGGGCAGATCGGCATACACAAATGGCTGATCTGCCCCCTAGGGGTACAGAAACAGCCAACTTAATGATCCCCAAAAGGGAGTGACACTTTCCCAAGGGGCCGATCCCTAACAGTCACCAAAACACAGAAAAAACACAAATCCCTAGTGACTAGTGGGCATTCCTGCTGCGCGATTGTGGTGCATCCTCTGATGCCTCTTTTTCTAACCCCCCCATCCAAGAGAGAAACGTACCTCTTTCTCTATCCCACGCTTGAAGCAAAAGGCTTATAGCGCACTAGGGGCGACTTCTAATGATGTTGGAGTGCAGTGCGCACTGATGTCATTTGGTGATGGGGGTCAGGTGGCAGTAGAAGCACTTATGTTGTCATCCCTGCCAGGGAGGTGTGGGCGGCAGCCCAAGGGGGGCACTAGTGATTCCCCCGTGGGTCGGTGCCAGGATGTAATGATTACATCCTCAGCACAGCAAAGCCACAGCTAAGGAAGTAACAATTACATCCTCGGCACACAAACGGTAAAACGACTTTCAGATGTGGGACCCTAGGCTGCCCACACAAACAATGGCCAGGAAAAAAGATAATACCAGATGTATCTTTGGGCAGGAAGCACTGTCTTGACAACCACTCAACCAGTGATGCAAAACAACAGTCCTGAGCCCTGGCCTCATCCCCGTGTGCTGTCTTTATGGCCTGACAACAAATGGCTTGCATGCAGCCTACCTAAACTCATTTTAGGTAGGCTGCATGCAAGACATTTGCTGTGAGGCCATAGAAAATCTCAGTGGGTTGCTGAAAGCAGGCACTTTCAAAAGCAAGTGAAATTCAAGCCATTTGATTTGTCAGGACATTCACACAACACAGTGACTGGTGTTATGACATAAAAATAGTGATGCATTCATGGGCTGTGTTTATTTGAAGAGATAGCAATTTGGTTACAGCTGGTCTAAATGGTAGAGGAGATTATTTGGATGTCACACCGAGTTGAATCCACCATGCTGAAACCTTCTGCATTCTGCAAGTGACAAGTATGAATACAGGTGAGGCAGATTTGGCTTTTTCCATCCTTCCATCTTGGTAGAGTGACAGTTGGGTGATTGTATAAGGATAGTAGAATTTATTTAAAGGGACACAAGTGTGACATGAAGAGCTATAAATGAAACTACAAACTATTATTTAATGCTGCTGTCCCATTATAGGAAAGCAAATGGAAAAGTGTATCTGAAGAAAACTGACACAACTCGTCTGTAAGTGGCATATATGTGCTTCCTTAAGCATGTATTTAATAACCACAACACATTTTAGTTCTTTATTAGCACATTAGCATAGTATTTTACTTTGTAACAGCAATTAATATATAGTGCAGAGACCTCGGTACACATCAGCTGTTGTATTCGTGCACACAGGAGTAAACCATCAGCTATTGTAAAAGTATATTTCCCTTTATAGTTATGTGTATACCAGTACCAAGTAGCAAAATGAATTTACTATGATTGAAGTGACTCACTTGCTTAGTTTGTACACCAAGTGGTGAGCAAGTTAAAGCAAGTAATGTGTATTACGCATGCGGAATGATCAAAAATATGCTGTGTTTTACACTCCCTGGCTGCTGTTGCAAGTGTGTTACTTGGTGATCAGCAAAGTAGACAGTAGCACCATAAGGATAATATTAGGATTTTGCAAACTGAGGTCGATTATAATGCTGGAAGAGCCAGCTCTCTGGTTAGCACTGCAAGAAAACTGTTACTAAATAATTACATTTCAAGGACAAAAGGAATACCGTAAAGGTGGCAGCAGTGTCTCTGCATCATAACAAACACCTGTACTTTTAGAAATTCTCAGTTCCATTAAATAAGTGCCACTAGCTGTGCCCTTAGCTCCACCCAGAATGCCCCCCAGTTCACAGCTCAAATTGTTATGTACCTCTGCCCCTGCATTTCCTCAGTATATTTCACTTGTAAAGATATATCAATAAATAAGGAAATCTGTGAGGTACCCAGCATAGTTATCTCAAAGTCTGTTATGAGTTTCTGTGAGTATACTGAATAAGCAGCTACCTATATCATTATCATATGAGGTCTCTTTATTGATGTCATAACTACACTTTCACAATTTCCATATTAACTCTTTTGTTTCATCCAATTTACTTAAAAATGCACCATTTGTCTGCTCTTTTTTAAAACATTTCTCTGGGAAAGAATCCCCCCTCCAAACTCCCATTGTGGGTGTTGGGCTCGCTTGCTACACTCGCTTATGACAGGTCACGCATTACCACTTTCAATTGTCACCTGCCACCACTGGATTAGACCTACCTCTTTTCATTCATCTGGAGAGCTACATTGCTTTACCAAGAACAATATTCTCATTAGGAACCCCTCAATCAACAGAGAGGATTTGAATAACTGATATTTGTCTAGTTATCTCATTTGTTTCAGGTTTAAATGTAATCATAAATTGTTTCCACACCATAACATATACACATGGTATTTTGTAAATGCTCAAGAGTACAGCATATGATCAGTCATTTTTCAGGATTGCAAATTTTAAGAATATGTTGTGGACATTTGCTTTTGTTTACTACCTGGAGAGTGCCCAAATCCTGCATTTACATTTGTATTTGATTTTTCTGTGATGGTGAGCAAGGCGGTGTACTTACCATTTGCCTGTAAGCATACAGGCCTACCTCCAATGCTGTGCAATCTTCAGAGACTTTTCTATGATTATCATCAGTCCAAGTGATATCCCTAAGGAATTAACCTCTCAACATTATAAAATACAGAGATGAATTGACACAGAGATGCAATTGACACAGACATGCAATACATTTTTTCATTTTTCCTTTTTTTAAAGTTTCTAGTAAAGAATAGTAAAATGTTATGGTGCATGGGTGCTATAATAATACTGTTAGAAATGTGGTTTCTGGTTAGCTAGGCTATGCACCTAAGCCTGCCAGAACCTACCCACTCTAGTCAGGATGAGGGGGCCACACATCCAGGATAATCCCTGCTCACACACTTGATAGGTTGGCATGAGCAGTCAGTCCTAATCCAGAGGCATTGTGTAAAGCGGTTGAACAACACACACAGCATTCGTGATGCACTACCCACACCACAAAAAGAAGCACAATACCAAGTTATATAAAAATAAACTGTATTGTACACAGCATCATTAGACTAAACACAACATGTCAGTAATACCCTGCTACTCACGTAGTTTTCAGAACATTACACAGTACTGTTATACCTGAAAAAAATAGCAGTTGTCACATAAAGCACATATGTGACTGATTATTCCGCCACATAAGCAGTAGTCAGGAAAATATTACTAAAGAAATGCCCTTGTCATAAAATCATCTGAAATGCCCATAGAAGGAACATCAGAAATCACATGGCAAGCCAAGAGAATATATAAATCATAAATTAATGGGTCATAGTAAACACGTCACTAAGCAGAAATCACATGGCAAGTCCCGAGAACATATCAGCATAAATGCATGGGCCATAGTAAACGTGTCACTAAGCAGAAAGCACCTGGCAGGCATTAGACCACCTCAGCGTAAAATCATGGGGCAGAATGAGCATATTATCAGCTATGCAAAGTCATGACCCTTAAGGCACCGGTGCTTACGGCATGCGCTGGTCAATAAGCCTGGATTCAGGCGTGGAAGGCCTGAGCTCGTGTGCTCCTCTTAATAAAGACACTGGTGGGCCTTCGGTGGGACGAGGCCTCCAATGAGGCCTCCCTCCATCCCACAACGTAATGCCTCTTCAGTCAAGGCCACTGTGATTCCCTTAATGATGTGGGGGGAGGAAAAAGAACACTGAACAAGCCTGTGGAGACTGATGGCAACCCCAATCCTCTCCCAGGGGCCGCCTTCAACAACAGAAGCCTCCCGGCTTTATGCAGTGATCCAGCCCGTCACCTCGGGGGTAATTTGGAGAGCGTGTATCAGACACACTTCAATATCCCATATTGTTGGGTCACGGCAGTCATTTTTCTTCAGCAGTAGCACTCCCAACATGCTTAGGACATAAAGCCCTCGAGCCTCTAGGGGAATATGAGAAAAAGCGCCCGCCCATCACTCCGTAGCAGCAGCAAAGCGCTCCTTTATGCTGCACAGCCCGCAGATGCAAGGGGTGGGGGCCACAGCACCCAGCCCCAGGCAGGCAAAAGTGGTGGTCATGCGCAAAGCCCAAACCAGGCCAGAGCAAGGAGTCACTGGCAGTTCCTCCTAGTGACCCACAGGTCACAGGTCAGCCCAGCAGCATCAGTCTAAGGCCGTTCCTCTTGAGTCCCTCCAGCAACATTCTGTGTCCAGTTCCAAGTATGTTTCTTGTGTCAAGTGTCTCGATGGGTGAAAAATCCCCAGTACTTATGCTCAGTTTTGCAAAGCATTTTCTATGAGGCGGAGAGGAGGCTCCAACCAGTTACAACTGCTTCTAGGAGTGTCCCCTCTCTTGTCCAGCACAGGAAACAGATATCAGTTGGGGGTAAATGAGCCATTTGTGTGAGACCAGGGCACAGCCTATAGCGATGCAAGTGTGCCCCACCGTCCCATCCCTGGGCCCAGGAAGACCATTCAATATGTAGATGCATCTCTGTGACACCTCCACCCTCCCTGTGTGCAGGTTGGCTGAAAAGTATGCACAAAGCCCAGCTGTCACTCTGCCCAGACGTGGATTGGAGTCAAGCTGCAAAACACCAGAGTCATAAAGACAAAGAAATTCTAACTTTCTAGAAGTGGCATTTCTATAATGGTAATAAAAAATCCACCTACACCAGTGAGCATTGTTTCTCACTACCATTACAACCATACCAAACATGCCTACGCTGAACCTCATAAATCAGTCACTTAATATACCAAGGGGCAGATTTAAAAAGAAGTGATGTAATAGAATGCAGGAAGACAACTTGCTGTGCTCTTTGCATGACTAGAAGATAGCTAAAATGCAACATATCTACGAAGATATGACACAGTTCTGCTCTCTCACTGTGCTGGTGCAATGTGTGCTGCCTAGCACCAATGCAGGCACCCTTGTGCTATGGTGCAAGGGTGTATGCATTACAGGCAGGATTATTTTTGTGCATGAAGGGATAACGTCCTGCATAGAAAACAAATCTTAGAGGAATTTTCCCCTGTCTAAATGTAATGCAGCAAGCAGCACACATCAAAAGAGGACATGACGAGGAGGAAAAATATATTTCTCATCATTATGCCTTACTTGTGATGGTGTACTATTTTGAAGCTGTCCCAAGTTTACTGTAAATTTGGGATTGTATCAAAACCTATGGTTAGATGCATGGGAACTCCCATGATCCACCAATGGATTGCATTCTCAATACAGAGTAATGCAAGACAATGACTTGTGTTGTCTTTCTTTACTCAGGATTAACTAAGACAGACAGAACACCAAGATGGCTTTGCTTGGCTTAGTAAACCACATTTAAGGTCTTGCCTTTCCTTGCGTCATGTTGGGGCAACACAAGCTCTAAGAAAATCTGCTCCAAATGTCCTTTCATGGATAGAAGACAGAGTTCACAGAGGTCAGGTATAAATCGGTGTTATTACATGGTACTAAACAAATACAAAAACAGACATGTTTCCTCCAGAGTAGGGTGCCAATTTAAATCCTGTTGGACATTCCGTTGCTGTGCTAGGGCATCAGAGTACATTTCTCTGTCACCCTGGTGGACGGATGTGGGAAACTGGGTTTTGCTTGCTGTAGCCCCTCCCAATTCTTTCCTGTTTTTTTGTTGCAACTTTGACTGAAGTGCACTAGGTTCCTACTAATCAAGTCCACAGTGCCAGTGTTCCTTTCCCTAAATCAAGACACTTCGGCACTTAGTCCCCAAATGGCCAGGCCTTCAGCACCTCTGTAAGTCCCTAGAAAATAGTGTCTCTGGTACCTAGGGCATGGGTAATAAAGAGGGTCCTCCAAGAGCTGCAGCACAGCTTGTGCTACTTTAAGAGTCTCAGCACCAAACTTATACAGACTGCCACTGCATGCTGCGTGTCTTTGTGCAGCTCAAAGTGAAAACACTACGTGGCCATGTGACCTAACACTGCATGAAATATAGGTAAGTCAACCCTACAGCAGGCCTTACAGCCCTAAGGCAGGGTGCCTTATATTACATGTGTGGACATATCTGCAAGAGCAGATATGCCTCTGCTATGTCTTTGTCAATTCTTAGACATAGTAAGTGATCAGGAAAGCCATTTTCTGTGCATATGCTGGACACTGGCAAATACGAGTCCCCCAGCTACATGATGGCTTCAGTTAAATTAGGGATGATTTTTATCAAAAACTGTGTGTTAATAAGCAATCACTGATTCCAGTGATGGCTTTATTAGCCCCTTCGCTGCCAGGCCTTTTCTCCTCCTGCGCTGAGCCTTTTTTTGGCAATTTGGGGCAGTTCACCCTTTGGCCCTCATAACGTTTTGTCCACATAAGCTACCCATGCCAAAATTACTGAGACATACCTAATTTTTACTATTTTTTGTGCTTTTAGCCTCCTTCCAGTTAGTGACAGAAATGGGTGTGAAACCAATGCTGGATCCCAGAATGCTAAACATTTCTGAAAAGTAGACGAAATTCTGAATTTAGCAAGGGGTAATTTGTGTATATCCTACAAGTGTTTCCTACAGAAAATAACAGCTGAAATAAAAAAATATTGAAATTGAGGTAAAAAACCAGCCATTTTTCTCTACGGTTTACTCTGTAACTTTTTCCTGCGATGTCAGATTGTTTGAACAAATATACTGTTATGTTGTGTAGCCATTTTAGTTATAGCTCCATGCATGTTAGTTTAACACACTAGGCCGCTGTGTACTTTGACCTAGATATATTTTATTTGGCTTTGCATTGTTATTTTTACAATAACAAGTTTTACGGTCTTATTTTATTTTCATCTATCTAACTGTTTTTGCTTAGCCCAGCACTGCGTTCTCAAACAAGACATTCTTGATCACTTTGTGCTTCAGTCAAGGCTACAGTTTGGTACATTGCTGGTGAACATGGTAGAAGTTTAGTCTCCAACATTCGTAGAAAATACACATCCTTATGTAGGGACATTTTCTTAAAACATCAGCTGTGTTATTATAAAAACACTTCCTAGTCCCATTACACGTTAAGAGATTCCAGCCAGGGAACCATGACTGTATGCTGACTGCTGAAAGCTTCGCTGCAGATGCTAATGCAGACCACAGGCATTTGCTCAGGTATGAGGGTCGATGTCCTCCCAGGGGAACCTGAAAGGCAGAATTAGAGCTTAACATGCTGTGCTCAGATTATGATTTAGATAGGAAATAGTCCATAAATCCTAGTGACAACATGACAGAGTTATTCTTATGCTTCACTCTCTTCATCACCATTTTAATATTGTCATGTTGTGCCGTCCTGGTTATTGCAGCTCATGCTTTGCTATCTAAAATGCAGTTGTTTTATTAAACCAGTTATTAAAACTTTTACTGCTTCTTATTGTCATTTATATATGAGACTGAGACAGCTTCGAAGGGAGAGCAAGATGGCGGCCGCGTAACGCAGCCGCGAAGCGTCTGCTCCGACCAAGGAAACCTCCCAGTGTTGCGGCAGCTCTCCCGCGGGTCGGAGCTTCCTTCGGCAGTCGCGCTTAGAGGAAAACAATGTAGCGGCATTTTAGCAACATTGTGCCGACTCGCGTTGCTTCACCTGCTCCCTCTTTTCTTGGGGATGACTGCCCCAGGACTCTCAGGAGGGGCGGCACAGGGGAAATATTGAGGGTGACTTTGCTTTTTGAAGGACTGATTCTCATGTGAGGATTGTTCAAGGCTACTTGGCTCTTGGTGTCTGCGGGGCCTTTTTTTTTTTCCCTGGGAGAAGTAAAACTACGTGGATTTGCTGACGGAGGCCAAAAGGATTGCAAAGTGTTTTCCCGGGATGCGGTCTGGACTGCTCCTGCTCCTACCTGAAGACAACTACAGGTCTGTGCTCACGGGTCCCAATTGGGGGCAATTTTCGACGTGGACTCAAAAAACGGTCAGAGTTTCTTTATTGTATTACAAGTATTTGACACTTGGTGTATATTATAATAACGCATTTTGCATTAAAAAGCAAAAAAAAAAGGTAAAAATGCCACCTAAGGGAGTGAAAAATGTGACTCTGTCTGGACGAGGCAAGCCGGTAAGAGTAAGCCTGTCGGCACGGCAGGGGGGGGTACGGATATAAAACAAGGCTTAGGTGAGAAGGTTGTCTCCAAAAACAAGAGTGCTTCACTGGACAGGTATTTTGAGAAAGGGAAGGACATACTGGTGGGGGGCATAGATACCCCCCCCGCCGCTGTGGAGGAGGCTGATCCTCTAGTAAACGAAGAGATGACGGCTATAGATGTGCCCCCCCGCATAAAGGTGGGCAGAGTGATGCTGAAGATGTGGCAACTTTACAAAAACAAGCTACCGGGAGTCAGATGGAGCAGAGGGAGCAGAGGGAGGGCGCACAAGGCGCTAGGTCATTATTACAGGTGGAGCGGAGGCCAGTGGGATTACGCGATAATAAGACAATACAAGGAGACAAGTTTTTCTCACTATCAGATCATTCAAGTTGGTCAAGCAACGAGCAGCTGGATTTGGAGGCGGATAAAACTTCTTCTGAATTCGAATCTGAGGTGTCCTCTTTGGCACTGGGAAAGGAATTACAGGAGAGTGGCAGGAGTGCCACTGTCAGGAAAAAACAGAGGAAGAGAAGTGAGCAAGTAGGACCTAATAAGCACTCCACTAACCCATTGGACACTAAGGCCCTCATTCCGAGCCTGGCGGGCGGCGGAGGCCGCCCGCCAGGCTTCCCCCCTCCGAAATACCGCTCCGCGGTCGTAAGACCGCGGAGGGTATTCCGAGTTTTCCCCTGGGCTGGCGGGCGGTCTTCACAAGACCGCCCGCCAGCCCAGGGGAAAACTCCCTTCCCACGATGACGCCGGCTCGTAATAGAGCCGGCGGAGTGGGAAGGTGCGACGGGTGCAGTTGCACCCGTCGCGTATTTCAGTGTCTGCTTTGCAGACACTGAAATACTTTTAGGGGCCCTCTTACGGGGGCCCCGCGACTCCCCCTCCCGCCATCCGGTTCCCGGCGGGAGAACCGCCAGGAACTGGATGGCGGGAGGGGGAGTCGGAATCCCCATGCCGGCGCAGCATGCTGTGCCGGCTTGGAGGATTCCTTTGGGGCAGCGGGAAACCGGCGGGAGACCGCTGGTTTCCCTTCTCTGACCGCGGCTGAGCCGCCGCGGTCAGAATGCCCCGCGGGGCACCGCCGGCCTGTCGGCGGTGCCACCGCGTCCCACGGCCCTGGCGGACTTGTTCCGCCAGGGTCGTAATGACCCCCTAAGGGTCTTCAGGGGCTTCAGTGGGAGTATTCCAAGGATGATTTAACTCTATTTGATAATGGTGAAAAACAGCCTAATCCTGTGTCACTAAAAACCATATATCAAAGCATTATGGAACATCGAGAGGAATCTAAATTAGAGAGCCGTAGGACTCAAGTGGCTTGCCGCAAGATGCAAATCCAAATTCGTCGAGTAGCTAAGACATGTTCAGAGTTTACTACACGGATGGAAGAAGCAGAGACCCGGATCTCGCGTCTGGAGGATGAGGCTGGAGCTCGCCAGTCATCTCGAGAAATGGTGGAGAAACAACTTGAGGACACTCAGTGGAAATTGACAGATTTAGAGGACAGAATGAGGAGGAATAATCTGCGCGTCCTGGGTGTACCAGAAGGACTTGAAGGATCAGATATACATAGCTTTATGGTCGCACTTCTTAAGGAAGCATTTCCGGACTTACACCAGTGGGACTGGGACAAAGAGGTTCAAAGAGCCCATCGATTTCCTTTTAGTAAAATAGGACCAAACTCAGAAGGAGGAAGTGGTAGACCTAGAGCAATATTAATCTCTTTGCTTAATTATCAGGCAAGGCAGGCTATATACGACCGAGCTCGACCCAATGCTAGAAGTAAGGCTAAGGGATGTGAGTTTTTTGTGAGACCAGACTATTGCCATATTACTGTTGAAAAAAGGTGGAGGCTCCGGCAGTTAATTCAGCCACTTCAAAGTAAGGGGGCACAGGTTTTTTTATTAAATCCGGCTAAACTGAAAGTAGTAATGGAAAATAGGACTTACTTCTTCACGACAGAGGAGAAAGCAAGGGCTTTTTTGGGTGGACTTAACGGTCCGGTTCCCTAAGATAGATTTTCTGGATTGGGACATAGGGGTGGGGGTAAAGTAGAGAGGGTTAGGAGTTAAGCCCTGAGAAGTCGAGCCGGGGGTAAGATATTGTTTTGGCTGAAACAGGGTTAGATAGAGAGAGATAAAGACAAAGAAAGGGAGAAAAGGTAAAAGAAAAAAAAGAAAAAGAAAATCATGCACTGGGTAGGGACGGTCGGAGCGGAAGCTTTACCATCATTAGGGACAGTGAGATCCCATACTCTCCATAAATTGGGTGTAAGGGTAGGGGTAAGGGGTGTAGGGGGGTGGGGGGGGGTGGTTGATAGCAGGGTTGGGGTATAAGGGGTGGGAGGATGGGAGAGGGGGTAGAGGGGGGAGGGGGGTGGTGGGGAGTGGGGGGGCACTAATATAGGTAGAAATGTTCAGAACAATTTAAAGAAGACATATCAAAAGAAGAGGATGTATAGGATTCAATATCAACAAGTTGGTTTCTTTAAGGGAGAAAGTATTGACATGAGTTTGGTACATCAAACTGAGTGATATGGCAAATAGATTAAGGATTTGTACACTGAATATTTGCGGTCTAAATAGCCCCCAGAAAAGGAAAAGAGTGGCAGCTGGTCTTAAATTAATTAAATCAGATTTATATTGCTTGCAGGAAACACACATTGCATGGAGTAAGCGAGAGCTCATACGAGAGCTTGGGTTGACGCCCCTTGTTTGTACCAGACAGGAGGTTTCGACACGTGGGGTGACGATACTTGCCTGAAATAACAATGTACAAGTCTGTAGATCTCGAGCAAGTAACGATGGGCGGTGGGCTCTCTTAGAATTATCTGTGAATACATTTAAATTTACCCTCTGCACTATATATGGATCAGTTTTGGACGAGGCTGAGCCTCTGGATACGTTGAATATGGAACTAGTTGGATGGCCCTTACCAATAATTATTTGTGGCGACTTAAATATTCATTTAGAGGTAGGTAGCAGGAGCATGGACACCCAGAGTTTATATCAGGGACGAAAGCCTAAAGTATGGAAAGCTCTAAGGAGGTTAGTAAGGGAACATGGGTTGAGAGATGTCTGGGAAAATATTAAAACTGTAGATCCAGGGTATACCTATTACTCGTTCCCACATGCTAAATTGGTAAGGTTGGATTATTTTTTCGTATCACAAAACTTAATCCATGGGGCTGAAATAGAATGCAAACCCAGATTCTTATCAGATCATAATCCATTAATATTGTCCATAACAATTAAGGGACCATCTAATTCGCGTCGTGTATGGACATTTGATAGGAAATTGTTGGTTGACCCAGGATATATATCCCATATGAAATAGTGGATTCACCACTTTTTTGATATCAATAGGAATACGGCAGATCCGGGGATGGTATGGGATTCATTTAAAGCTGCAATGAGAGGTGAAACTCTTAGTTATAGTTTGGGAATACAGAAAATTAGGGGGAAGGAAATTGTAGAACTTCAAGAAAGATTAATAACAAAAGAGAGGGAATTAGCTAGTAAAATTACTAGTAGAGAAGACATTACTCTCACTCAGACCCAAATGGTGATTCTTAAGGTTAAAATAAATGCTTACTTGAATAAAACAGTGGCAGCCGTCTATCAAAGTCACCGATTGGAGTGTTATGAATATGGTGAATCCACAGGAAAAGTCTTAGCTAGACGGGTCAGACAAAAGGCAGTTAAACAGAATGTTTTGAATATAATTGATGGTAATGGGCGGAAACATACAGAGTTAGAAGGAATTCTAGAGGTTTTTAAGGGTTACTATCAGGAGCTGTATAGTGAAGATATAGTGTATTCTGAACAGCTACAAAAAAAGGTTAGTGAATTTCTGGGGGGATTAAAGAGTACAAGGCTCTCTTCTGAGGAACAAATTACATTAGATGCACCAATTCGTATTGATGAGATAATTGAGGCAGTAAGCTCCCTGGCAACAGGGAAAGCTGCTGGACCGGATGCAATACCACTTGAATTTTACAAGACCTTCCTGATAGACATTAAAAAGGATATGCATAGCATTTTTTGTATTGCGCAGGCAGGTCAGGCACCCTTATCGTGGGAATGTGCAAGTATTATAGTGCTAAAAAAAAAGGATAAATCAACAGAGTTCCCCAGTTCATACAGACCCATATCTTTGTTAAACGTAGATGGAAAGATTTATGCAAAGATTTTGGCCAGTAGATTGGCAAATGTGATAGTCAGGCTGGTTAGAAAACAACAACATGGGTTTATTCCGGGTAGAGATACAATAGATCATATAAGAAGAATAATAGCCATGTTTGATCTTGCAGAACTATATCAATCAAATTTAGGATTATTACTTTTGGATGCCGAGAAGGCATTTGATTGTGTATCGTGGAAGTTTCTATGGGAAGTCATGCGCTGGAAAGGTATAGGGAGTGGATATATTACAGCTATAAAAACTTTATATGTAGCCCCAAAAGCTAGAATTTGCATTGCTGGTTTGGAATCAGATACTATCTTAATCTCTAGGGGGACTAGACAAGGGTGTCCATGCTCCCCCTTGCTCTTTGCTCTATATATTGATTCTTTCTTGCTGAGATTAGAAGAATGCAAAAATATTCAACCTCTATTATATCATGGAGAAACATATAAGGTGTTTGCATATGCTGATGATGTAGCTATAGTGACAAGCAACACGGAGGAAGCTGTTAGGGCAATAGAAATAGAGGCAAGAGAGTTCGGAAAATACTCCAGATATAAGCTGAACTCAGATAAAACACAAATAGTATGTTCTGGGCACGTTTCACTAGTAGATAGACGATTGGTATCTGAAGCAGTGTATTTGGGGGTGAAGATTACATCAGTGGTTAATCGGTTGGTGGAAATTAATTTTATCCCATTATTAAATAGAATAAAGAGGGATTTAGATCGAATGCATAATTTGCACTTATCGCTAGAGGGTCGCTGCAATGTATTGAAAATGATGGTTCTGCCAAAAATCCTATATTTATTTCGGGCTATTCCCCTTGAGGTTGATAAAAAATGGCTTAAAAGATTGGAAAAGATGGGGAATAATTTTTTATGGGGGTATGCTAAAACGAGAAGGGCAATGAAGTATATGACACTTCCCAAAGATCGAGGCGGGTGGTCAGTCCCTAATTTTACACTGTATTACTACGCCTGTTGCCTTCAACATATGGATGAACTTATAAGGGGAAGTTTTAAGGGTAATGAAGAAGTAAAACCAACCCCTATTTATACTATGATGGCGGGTGGGGAGGCAGGTGGTTGGTTATCAAAATTTGAGGAACCAAGTTACTTTAAAAAAGTAAGATTTAAGCCTTTTTTGTCCGCCTTCAAGGTTTGGGCTCAGATAAAACGGAGTATGGGACTGGGAAAGATTACGGCTTATACACCAGTGAAATTTTCAGCTATCCCAAATCATATCTTTAGGGATCCCATACTAGATTTTTGGCGTTCTAGGGGAATAAATAAAGTCGGAGACTTGTATTGTAAATCTGGTTATAAATCATTTACGGATCTGCAGTCTCAATTTGGCTTACCTAAGACCCATTTTTTAAAATTTTTGCAAATACGAAATTTTTTACAGTCTCAGAAGTGTGTTACAGTACAGCTGTCGGAGATCCCGGTAGTTGAGGCTGTTAAAAATGGGGCAAAGATTGGCAAGTTATATAAGTTACTAACAGAGCTACAAGTAGATGATATGGCACAACAGAATGAGAGATGGATTGCACGATTTGGGGTGGCTGGAGAGTGGGTGGACCAATCCTTAGCCATGGCTGAGACAACATTTCTATCAGCTAATTTAAAAACCCAGCATTACAAAACACTGATGGACTTATATTATACTCCAGCAAAACTGAAAAAGTGGGGGATATCCTCTGGAAGCTGCAATCGATGTGGGGAAGTTGAAGCTGAGATAATGCATATGTTCTTTGTATGCCCAATGTTGCAGGGAATATTAAATGAGATAGAGGTATTCCTTAAGAAGATCACGCATTGCAATATTCAGGTTACTGTTATGCTGGTAGTATTGGGAGTCGTGGACTCACCTGAAAGTACGGAACCTGCACTGTATAAAATAAGGCGATTTTTATTTTTGTCCATGGCAATATACCGCTTATGTATTGCTACGGATTGGCTCAAAAAAGAACCCCCCACGTTTGAGAATTGGCGCTCTAGATTACTTACCATCTATAATACTGAATTAAGTCTTTATAAGTTAAAGGGTCATAAGAAGAGACATAGAGGAGAACGAATGTGGGCACCACTGACTAGATGGTTGGAATATCAAGACACAGTTTAAAAAAAAAAAAAATGCTAATTGTTTCGATATGTGATATATATAACTGAGTTTTTTTTTAAAGGTCTTCTTTCTCCCGTTGTTTTGTTTACTTTACTTTCTTCGCACGGATATATTATGTCTTCTTCTTTTTTTTCTCATGTAACCCCCTCCCTCCGACATATTAAAATAAAATAAAATTTATATATGAGACTGAATTGTGAATGAGAGAACCGGATGAGACCTGAGTGACCACGACTTCCCTGAGAAGCCTAATATGTCATGAGCTCGGCTGCCCAATCATCTCTATCTTCTGGTGGAGATGAGGCACTGCTAGTTAGCCGGAGCAAAACCTGGATTTAGGGCAACAGTTGTCACCCACAGTGGGTCAAACTCAGTCTCCCACACCGTGGAAGATCTTGCTGCTCAAAATCCAGTAGTCTCATTAGAATAATGAGAACCTTTGTGACAGTTACGTCTGCTGGACTATTCTGGTTGCGGGGAAATATAGGGCTTGTAGGTTTATTAAGAACCCTAGGTGCCCTGAGCCAATAAATGAGCTGCACCTTTCAATGGGTTTTCATTCTATACCGGGTATACAGCAATTCATTTGCTGAAATATAACAAGTGAAAAATAGGTATCAAGAAAACCTTTGTATTTCCAAAATGGGCACCATATAAGGTGTTGAAAAGCAGTGGTTATTTGCACATCTCTGAATTCCGAGGTGCCCATACTAGCATGTGAATTACAGGGCATTTCTCAAATAGACATCTTCTTTACACACTTTGGATGGAACAAATGTAGAGAAAGACAGGGAGCAATAACACTTGCATTTTTACATTGAAATATGAACTGTTTTTTGCAAAGTGCCTAGCTGTAGATTTTGGCCTCTAGCTCAGCCGGTACCTAGGGAAACCTAGCAAACCAGCACATTTTTTAAAACTACACCTAGGGGAAACCAAGATGAGGTGATTTTTTGGGCTCTGACCAGGTACTGTTACCCAGAATCCTTTGTAAACCTCAAAATTTGGCCCCAAAACACTTTTTCCTCACATTTCGGTGACAGAAACTTCTGGAATCTGATAGGAGTCACAAATTTTCTTTCACCTAGCGTTCCCCCAAGGCTCACGATAAAAATGGTACCTCACTTGTGTAGGTAGGTCTAGCGCCTGCATCAGGAAATGCCCCAAAACACAACATGGACACATCACATTTTACCAAAGAAAACAGACCTGTTTTTTTGCAAAGTGCCTAGCTGTGGATTTTGGCCTCTAGCCTAGCCGGCACCTAAGGAAACCTACCAAACATGCGCATTTTTTAAAACTCTTTGGAGAATCTACGATTGGGTGACTTGTGGGGCTCTGACCAGGTTCTGTTATCCAGAATCCTTTGCAAACCTTAAAATTTGGCCAAAAAAACACTTTTTCCTCTCATTTCGGTGACAGAAAGTTCTGTAATCTGAGAGGAGCCACAAATTTACTTCCACCCAGCGTTCCCCCAAATCTCCCGATAAAAATGGTACCTCACTTGTGTGGGTAGGCCTAGCGCCCCCGACAGGAAAAGCCCTAAAACACAATGTGGACACATCACATTTTCCCATAGAAAACAGAGCTGTTTTTTGCAAAGTGCCTAGCTGTGGATTTTGGTCTCTACCTCAGCTGGCACCTGGGGAAACCTAGCAAACCTACGCATGTTTGAAAGCTAGACACCTAGGGGAATCCAGGATGGGGTGACATGTGGGGCTCTGACTAGATTCTGTTACCCAGAATCCTTTGCAAACCTCAAGAGTGTCCCAAAAGAACTTTCTGCTCTCATTTCGGCGGTATAAAGTTCTGGAATCTGAGAGGAGCCACAAATTTCCTTCCATCTAGTTTCCCCCCCAAGTCTCCCGATAAAAATGGTACCTCACTTGTGTGGGTAGACCTAGTGCCCGAGTCAGGAAATGCCCCAAAACACAATGTGGACACATCACATGTTCCCAAAGAAAACATACCTGTTTTTTTAAAAGTGCCTAGATGTTGATTTTGGCCTCTAGCTCAGCCGGCACCTAAGTAAACCTACCAAACCTTCGCATTTTTGAAAACTAGACTCCTAGGGGATCTACAATTGGGGGACTTGTGGGGCTCTGACCAGGTTCTGTTACCCAGAATCCTTTGCAAACCTCAAAATTTGGCCCAAAAAACACTTTTTCCTCACATTTCGGTGACAGAAACTTCTGGAATCTGATAGGAGCCACAAATTTCATTTCACCTAGCGTTCCCCCAAGTCTCCCGATAAAAATGGTACCTCACTTGTGTGGGTAGACCTAGCGCCCGCGACAGGGAATGCCCCAAAACACAACATGGACACATCACATTTTCTCAAAGAAAACAGACCTGTTTTTTGCAAAGTGTCTAGATGTGGATTTTGGCCTCTAGCTCAGCCTACACCTAAGGAAACCTACCAAACCTGTACATTTTTGAAAAACAGACACCTAGGGGAATCTAATATGGAGTGACTTGTGGGGCTCTGACGAGGTTATGTTACCCAGAATCCTTTGCAAACCTCAAGAGTGTCCCAAAAAACAATTTCTGCTCTCATTTCGGCGGTATAAAGTTCTGGAATCTGAGAGGAGCCACAAATTTCCTTCCATCTAGTGTCCTCCCAAGTCTCCCGATAAAAATGGTACCTCACTTGTGTGGGTAGACCTAGCGCCCGAGTCAGGAAATGCCCCAAAACACAATGTGGACACATCACATTTTCCCAAAGAAAACAGACCTGTTTTTTGCAAAGTGCCTAGATGTGGATTTTTGCCTCTAGCTCAGCCGGCACCTAAGGAAACCTACCAAACCTTCGCATTTTTTAAAACTAGACTCCTAGGGGAATCTACAATTGGGGGACTTTTTGGGGCTCTGACCAGGTTCTGTTACCCAGAATACTTTGCAAACCACAAAATGTGGCCCAAATAACACCTTTTCCTCACATTTCGGTGACAGAAACTTCTGGAATCTGATAGGAGCCACAAATTTCATTTCACCTAGCGTTCCCCCAAGTCTCCCAATAAAAATGGTACCTCACTTGTGTGGGAAGACCTAGCGCCCGTGACAGGGAATGCCCCAAAACACAACGTGGAAACATCACATTTTCTCAAAGAAAACAGACCTGTTTTTTGCAAAGTGTCTAGATGTGGATTTTGGCCTCTAGCTCAGCCTACACCTAAGGAAACCTACCAAACCTGTACATTTTTTAAAAACAGACACCTCAGGGAATCTAATATGGGGTGACTTGTGGGGCTCTGACGAGGTTCTGTTACCCAGAATCCTTTGCAAACCTTAAAATGTGGCCCAAAAATACCTTTTCCTCACATTTTGGTGACAGAAAGCTCTGGAATCTGAGAGGAGTCACAAATTTACTTCCACCCAGCGTCCCCCCATGGCTCCCGATAAAAATGGTACCTCACTTGTGTGGGTAGTCCTAACACCCGTGACAGGAAATGCCCCAAAACACAGCGTGGACAGATCACATTTTCACAAAGAAAAGAGCTGTTTTTTGCAAAGTGCCTGGCTATGGATTTTGGCCTCTAGCTCAGCCAGCACCTAGGGAAACCTAGCAAACCTATGCATTTGTGAAAGCTAGACACCTAGGGGAATCCAGGATGGGGTAATTTGTGGGGCTCTAACCAGGTTCTGTTACCCAGAATCCTTTGCAAACCTCAAGATTTTGCCCCAAAAACCTTTTTCCTCACATTTCAGTGACAGAAAGTTCTGGAATCTGAAGGGGGCCACAAATTTCCTTCCACCCAGCGTTCCCCGAAGTCTCTCGATAGAAATGGTACCTCACTTGTGTGGGTAGGCCTAGCGCCCACGACAGGAAATGCCCCAAAACACAATGTGGACACATCACATTTTCCCAAAGAAAACAGAGATGTTTTTTGCGGAGTGCCTAGCTGTGGATTTTGGCCTCTAGCCCAGCCGGCACCTCAGGAAACCTAGCAAACCTGTGCATTTTTTAAATCTAGACAACTAGGGGAATCTGATATGGGGTGACTTGTGGGGCTCTCACCAGGTTCTGTTACTCAGAATCCTTTGCAAACCTCAAAATGTGGCTAAAAAAAACACTTTTTCCTCACATTTCGGTGACAGAAAGTTCTGGAATCTGAGAGGAGCCACAAATTTCCTTCCACCCAGTGCTCCCTGAAGTCTCCCAATAAAATTGGTACCTCACTTGTGTGGGTAAGCCTAGCGCTTGTGGAAGGAAATGCCCCAAAATATTATGTGGACCCATCAAAATTGTCAATGACAAAACTAACTGTTTTTTTCTGGGGGGGTCACCTGCGTTTTTGGTCCTGCGCTCAGTAGCCATATAGGGAAGCATACTAAACCCAAACATTTCTGAAAACTAGACACCCAAGTGAGTCCTGTGGAGGTGTGACTTGAGTGGATCCCACAGTGTTTTCTTACCCAGAATCCTTCGCAAACCTCAAAATTGGGCTAAAAAACACTTTTTCTTCACATTTCGGTGACCAAAGGTTCTGGAATCTGAGAGGAGCCACAAATGTCCTTACACCCAGCATTTCCCCAACTCTCCTGCTAAAAATGATACCTCACTTGTGTGGGTGGCCAAGGTGCCTGCAACAGAAAAATGCCAAAAACCTGCAGAGATTGAGGGATAGCACAGCTAGTTTATAAGCACACATTTGAGTAAAATTTGCTTTTTTAAGCAAATTTTGAGGTTTGCAGAGGAGTCTGGGTAAGAAAATGTTGGGGGATCCGGGCAAGCCACACCTCCTTGGACTCCTTGGGGTGTCTATTTTTAAAACATGTTTGGGTTTGGTAAGTTTCCCTAGATGAAGGCCCCACCCGGGACCAAAAACATAGGTGCCCCCTTCCCCTACCCCCACCAAGCACAGGTAGTTTTGCAATAGATCATTTTGATGTGTCCACGTACTCATGTGATATTCCAAACACTAAAATTGTGAAAAGAAACGCACTTAGGTTATGTTAAGAAGACCCCTAACCCACCAACCAAGTTGGTGGCATGCATCATCATCGGGGTCTTACCCGAGACACCTATCGTGTCACGGGTGTGCTGCAACGCCTGATTACAGCAGAGCAGGTTTTGTCATTTTTACCACACATACTGGTTTGATTTGGCACAAGGGTGAGTGATGGTTCAGTAGATCAAATTTTATTAACAAGAGATTTCACAAAAATGAAATGCACTGTTAATAACTGAAAGGCCCAAAAACTGAACCAATGACTCACAGCTCGTGAGCTGTAAAGCCACAACAAGGCACCAACCGCTTTACAGTCCATTCACACACCTTTCATACATGACATGCAGAAGACTATACACACTGCCAGCCACGGGCCCAGCACAACACTCGCATCGACAGACCACACCACTAAAGTGCCCATCACTTACATACACCCACATGTCTGATACAGCAATCATACCAGCTGATGGGAGTTTGTGGACTGGCGTTTGGCTGGCAGTGTGTTGCAGTAGCCAACAGCAAGTCAATATTTACACCACCAGCCAAGCGCCACTCCACACACAGTGGCATCCCTTTTTTTTAAACAAAGAAACCAGTAACTAATTAGAAATAAGTACAAAACTACAAACACAAAAGCTCTAACTAAATACAAGACAGAAATTCCAACCATGAAAATGAACTCATTAAAATTTAAAACAGGCAGTTTACACTCATGGTAGTTTCCAGTAATTCTACTAGGTGTGGTAATTTCTGAAACGGCCACTCACACACAGGCAAGGCTTTGAAGGACAATCTGGGCAATACATTTGAGTTCCCCTCTGATACCTCTTTGAGCACAGACTCTACATTTCTTAGCTGGAAAGTCGTTTTTGGGCGTGGGAGGAATGTGCTCAGCAAAGTGCCGATCTTTCAATCTAGCCACATCCTCCACCACTGCTTCTCTAGGAACTCTTGCCTATTCCACCACAATAAGGCCCTCTATCACTGACTCCTGATATTTCACAAAAGTCATCTTTGACTCTGGAGACCTATCCTTGAACACAATAAAAGCATTAAAAGTTGCCAAGAGGAACAGGTGGATTACTAACTTCTTATACCATATGTAAGACTAACGTATAGCAGTATAAGGTTCCAACCTCTGATTAACTGTATCTACACCTCCCATGTGCTTCTTATAATCTAAAATGTACACAGGTTTGCACACTTCAGCAACTTGGCCCCAAACAGTCACGGGGGAAGTACTCTCATCATGGATGTTACTTAGTGTGTAGAAACCCCTCCTGTCTGTAAATTTCAGAGCTAGCAGCTCATCATTCCGCAAGGCACTGCACTGTCCCATCTGAAGTTTTTTACAAACAAGCTCCCTTGGATTGCCTTTCTGGTTAGAACAAATTGTGCCACAAGCAACAGTGTCCACTCTTAACAATTCCTTGAACAACTGCACTCCAGTGTAGAAGTTATCTACATACAAATGGTGACCTTTGTTAAACAGTCATCTACCAAGTTCCCACACAATTTTCTTAGTAACTCCAAAAGTGGGAGGACAACCAGGTGGATCAATGGTGGAATCCCTACCAGTGTAGACCCGGAAATTATACACATATCCTGTACTACTTTCAGACAGTACATATAATTTAATTCCATATCATGCCATCTTGCTAGGAATGTACTGTCTAAAAACCAAAAGACCATTGAACAGGACCAAAGACTCGTCCACAGCTATTTCTTTGCCTGGAACATAGACCTCTGAAAACCGATCTACAAAATGATCAAGGACAGGCCTAATCTTTAAAAGGCGGTCAGAATCAGGGTGATCTCGCTGCAAGGCTAAAGCATTGTCAACAAAATGCAGCGTCCTAAGAAGAAGCAAATACCGATTACGACTCATGGTTGCAGGAAATATAGCCGTTGCCATTAAGGGACTAGTCGACCAATGAGAAGCCAGTGACGGCTTCCTTATCAACCCCATCAAAAGAGTTAAACCCAAAAACCTTTTCATCTCTTCTAAATTTATGGGAATCCACTGAGTAGCTCTAGAGTGTGGCCTAAGTCTGGCAGCTTTGACCCTCAAATACTGCTCCGCATACAAATTAGTCTGCCAAACAATCTCTTCCAAAAACACATCATCCATAAATAACTCAAAGAAATTGACAGGCAAAAAGGTCTCCGTATTGACTCTACACCATGGGAGACCAGTAAAGGCAAGTAACTCAGGCTGCTCCATGTTTGGGGCAACCCAGAGTTCAGGTCTTCCAACAGGAAGCCTTTTAGCCCCAGGTTGCTGCACTATTGGCACATCAGTGCCCTCCTCTAAAACAGGCCCTTCATCTGCACTGAGAGTGGCTTCCTCATCAGAAGATTCCTCTCCCACAGAAACTTCACTGCCAGAATCTCTCACTTCCTCCTCTGTCTCAGATGCAGAGTCAGTCTCATAATCATGATCAGACACTGACTCAAAAAGCATACCAACAACCTGCTGAGCGGTCATCCTGCAGCTAGCCATGATCCTTCCCATAAAAAGAAACTGGATAAATGCACCACCAACTACTATCACTGTGTAAGATAAGTAATAAACAAGTGTGGGTTTATCACAAAGAGTTATGTACGAAAAACTCTACCGCTCACTTGCCAGAAAAACCTACTCACCAGCAAGTACTCTGTACAGACACAGCAATCACCAATGATATCCCACTAAAAAGAAAGAAAGAAAAGCAAATTAGAAATAGGACAACTCAAATATCATTGTGCACAAATCTAGGGACTATTTCACACACAATCCTGCATTTAGTACACCACCTTCAAACATGACATTTATGCATGGCAACAATACTCCTTTGGAGTAAATTGTTTTTACTTACCTAAAACATGCAACTATGCAAACTGCAGGTCAACCACTGTCAAAATCCCAAGGAGCCACAGCAAAGAAAGCAAAAGCTTTGAACTAGAACAAAAAGGAGAAAAAACTGTTAGAATCACAAATGCAAATACTTTGTCAGTTGACAAACACCCCACCATCAAGCTTTTAGAAATTGGTGCCTAAGTGGATTCTGCCCCCCATAGGCGTAGATGGGCCTCCTACAAAATAGGCCTATCTGCCCCAAGGGGGGCAGAAGGTACCTTTAGTAGTGTGCCCCCATGGGGAGCGACCCTTGCCCAAGGGGCCATCCCCCAAACAAAAAAACACACACACAAACTATCCCTGGTGCCTAATTGGCTTCTGCCCCCCTTGGGAGCAATAGGCTTAAACAAAATAGGCCAATCTAGCCCCAAGGGGGGCAGAAATGGCCAACCGTTCTATGCCACCCATGGGGTGTGACCCCTGCCCAAGTGGGTGCCCCCCCCCCCACAGAAATGAACAAAAAAAAAATCCCTGGCGTTCCAGTGATTTCTGCCCCCCTTGGTGGCAGATCAGCCTAAAAATAATAGGCTGATCTGCCCCCCGGGGAGGAGAAATGGCCATAAAATATATGCCCCCCAAAGGGGAGTGACCCTTGACTAAGGGGCCGCTCCCAGACACATACAAGGTACATACAAAACAAATAAATAAAATCCCTGTTGTCTAGTGGGCATTCCTGCAGCGCGATCAGACAAAAAGAGTTATTGAGCATTTATGAGGCATCAAAACAGGGAATTCAGTTATGCCATGTTTGAATACTTTGAAACCCAACATGGGAATGATAAAAATAATTACAATGTTTGTGCAAGTGCCCAAGTGCATATGAACGAGAGGGGTGGTGATTGGGAAAAAATATTAAGACAATTTAAATCAAAATACATTATTCAATTCATTTCCCTTTAGGCAAAAATGTTTGCCTTTCTTTCCAGAAATAACTATTGACTAAGATCTATTTGAGTGAATTTGCTTTTCTATTTGTTACTGTGGGACATGGACCAAGTATTTCTTTAATTTCAGGATCATCTTTGAATAGATTCCAGTGTTAGATAACCTATTCTATCTCTTTAGAGTCTTCTGTGTATTCCCACTTGTGTTTGAGGGTCTCTTTTTAGCTTTTTTCAAGCCTTGCTTGATTTTGCCCCTTGGTATCGTATACTTTCTTTTATCAAGTCACTATGGCCCTCATTACATCCCTGGCAGTCAGTGTTAAAGCGGAGGCAACACCGCCAACAGGCCGGCAGTAACAAAAATGGAATCATGACCACGGCGGAAGCCGCGAACACAGACAGCCACTTTAACGCTCCGACCACCACGGTGGTAGCAACAAACACCGTGGCGGTAACCGCCAACAGTCAGGGGAAGACAACGTTCCACCCACTGTATTACAACAGGCCACTTTTTCCGGGGTGGTACCAACGCCATCAAAAGCACGACTGAAACAGTACACAGAAGGGAAACGACTCAACTCTCGACACTCAAGGAAGAAGCAGGACACCATGGAGCCTGAGCTACACATCTTTCCCATGCTGGTGTATCTGCTCATATACCAGGAGCACCAATGCCGGCGATGACGATCACGGTGAGTACTGCACCTAGCACAGGAGGGGGGAGGAAAAAGAGAGTGACACACACATGCAACACACAACACCCGCACCCCCACCCCCAACACCATACACATAAACATATGCAACAACATTACACATACACCCTGAAACCCTCAGGAATAATGCAAGGACAAAAGGAATGGAGTCAAATTAGTGTTATATTAGAAATAGTTATAAATACGTTTAGAATTCAAAAACAGTAGTTACAAAATATACAATATTTACAAAAGGCAGGACAATCTCCACTCAAAATGACTGTGGCCCACTGGCCCAAAACACATAGGCCAAGGCCACACTTGACTCCTGCCTCAATATGGAGAGAACACTGCAGGGGCATCAGGCCGAAAACACACAGGCACCCTCAGAGGGATGGGGAAGGGGGGCACCTCAGTGGGAAGATGGTACTGCACCACTGCTCCTGGAGGGGGCTCCATGCCAACTGCTTGGTCCTAGGGAGTGCAAAGCCACAGTCTCTCAAGTGGGTGGTTTGCTCACTGTTTGGTCATGGGGAGTGCAAAGCCACAGTCTCTCAAGTCTCTCAAGTGGGTGGTTTGCCCACTGCTTGGTCCTGGGGACTGCAAAGCCACAGTCTCTCAAGTCTCTCAAGTGGGTGGTTTGCCAACTGCTTGGTCCTGGGGAGTACAGGGCCACAGTCTCTCAAGTGGGTGGTTTGCCCACTGGTTCTGGAGAGGGCTTTGAGCCCAGTGTGCTTCATTCTGCCAAGGATAGGGTGAGTGGATGCCTTCTTCTACTGGTTCTGGAAAGGGCCTTGTGCCCAGTGTGCTTCTTCCTGGCAAGGAGGGGCTGAGTGGATGCCTTCATCCACAGACTCTGGAGGGGGCTTTGTGCCCAATGTACTTCATCCTGCCAAGGATAGGGTGAGTACATGCCTTCTTCCACTGGTTCTGGACGGGGCCTTGTGCCTAGTGTGCTTCATCCTGCCAAGGATAGTGTGAGTGGATGCCTTCTTCCACTGGTTCTGGAGGGGGTCTTGTGCCCAGTGTGCTTCATCCTGCCAAGGATAGGGTGAGTGGATGCCTTCTTTCACAGATTCTGGAGGGGGCCTTGTGCCCAGTGTGCTTCTTCCTGGCAAGGAGGGGCAGAGTGGATGCCTTCATCCACTGGTTCTGGAGGAGGCTTTGTGCTATGTGATACAGCACGTGGGGGGTGCCAGGTCACAGTCCCTCACCTTGGTGTCAGAGCTACGAGATTTGCAGTGCCAGGATGCATGACACTCCATGGAGGAAGGGCTACAGTTCATTTGCCAGCTTCTACAGCTGCACAGTGGTGGTAGTGCTGCTGCTGGTGGGGGTGCTGCCAGTGGTGGGGGGAGGCTCCAGCCATTTCCCTGCAGCCACGGACGGCTGCCCACTGGGGCTGCTGCTGCTGGCAGTGGTGCTACTTTCAGCGGTGCAGGTGGCGGTGCTTGAGATGGGGCTTGCAGCAGTGCAGATGGCGGTGCTGGGCATGGTACAAATGCTGGTGCTGCCAGTGGTGGGGGGAGGCTCCAGCCCTTCCCCTGCAGGCTCGGGCTGCTGCTGCTGACAGTAGTGGTGCTTGCGGCGGTGTAGGTTGCGGTGCAGGTGGCAGTGCGAGCGGCGGTGCTTGCGGTGGTGCAGGTGGCGGTGCAGGTGGCGGTGCTGGTGGTTGTGCTGATAGCCACCAGACCTTCACCTGCAGGCTCGGATGGCTGAAGTGCCTTGGCTGGTGTTTTGTGTCCCTTCCTGCCCTTGGCAGATGGTGGTGTCACCTTGGGTCTGGCAGCTGGAATCTTTGACGTGGCCTTGCTGGGTGGTTGTAGCTCCTTCTGCTTTGTGGATGCTGTCACCTTCTTGACATTGCCAGATGGTGGAATCTTCTTGGCCTTGGCAGGGGTTGGTGGCACACTGGCTGGGCGGATGGGTGCCCCCTTAGAGCCTCTGACAGCTGCAGAAACCACAGCGGATGTGGACTTGGTGGCTGAGGTGCTGGGCTGAGGTCTGGCCACCTTGGGCCGAGGTGAAGGACAGGGGGTAGGGGTAGGGAAGAGGTCAAGGGTGGCTAGGAAAAGCTTTTTAGGGACATTGGGGCTGGAAGAGGGTGAAGGTTTGGGAGTGGAGGGAGAGGGAGTGGTTGTAGGAGGTATCAGTCTACTGTGTTTGGGTGCAGGTGCATGAGCTGGATGCTGTTGTGAGGTGGATGGCTGTTGGGTGGGTGTGTGCTTGCGTTTGTGTACTTTGGGAGGAGGGGTCACAGACACATTGGGAGAGGACACAGGGGACGTGTGCATGGATGTGGGGGTGGTGACTGCCAGTGAGGGGTGTGTAGTGGTGGGCGTGCTGGTGATGGAGGTAGTGGATGAGGATGTAGTGCATGCAGGTGTGAGTGGACACGTTACTGGGAGGAAGGTAGATGAGGAGGAGGAGGGGGACACAGTGGAGGCTGTGGATGTTGGTGTGTCTGCATGGGGATCGTGCTTGTGTGAGTGCCTGTGAGATGAAGTGTGGTGCTTGTGTTTGCCTGACCCACTTCTGTGTGTTGAATTGGGTGAATGCTGGTCTGAAGGTGTGCTTAGGATAGACTGGGGTTGAGGGGATTGGGACTAGGTAGAGGAAGTTGGAGGGGGGAGGCTGGAGACAATGACAATGGCTGCCATCAGTGTGGAGGCCAGAGCCTGTAATTCTCTCTGTTGGGCCACCACGCCAGAGTGAATGCCCTTCAGGTATGCATTTGTTTGTTGCAAATGCCTCTCGACACCATGGATGGCATTCAGTATGACTGACTGCCCAACAGTGAGGGATCTCAGGAGGTCAATAGCCTCCTCACTGAGGGCAGCAGGGCTGACTGGGGCAGGGCCTGCGGTGCCTGGGGTGAAGGAGTTTCCCACCCTCCTGGGTGAGCGGGCTTGGGAAACACGCTGAGTGGCTTCTGGGAGGGCGGTGTTGGTACAGGGGGGTGGTGGCTGTACCTGTTGTTGGGGTGGGCACAGAGGTGTCTGCCACCACCAGGGAGCTTCCATCAGAGGAGAAGTCACTGTCTGT
Organism: Pleurodeles waltl; assembly: GCF_031143425.1. Taxonomy (NCBI): domain Eukaryota; kingdom Metazoa; phylum Chordata; class Amphibia; order Caudata; family Salamandridae; genus Pleurodeles; species Pleurodeles waltl. The sequence goes on along the minus strand of NC_090438.1, from coordinate 253,386,014 downwards.
AATGTTCCCTCCTGTCTTCGTTGTGGTGCTTCCCTCGCCCTCCGTCCCACTGGGGCCCTCACCGTTGGTGGATTTAGCCTCCAGGCCCATGTGGGATGCAGCTCCCTCCGTCACCGGTGCCTCTGCCCCTCCACCAGATGATGCTAATGCACACAAGGACAGGGTGACAAAACAAAAAGGGGAGGAGAGACAGAGGATACACTTGGTCAATGCCAGCAACACCACTGCCGTTGGTGTACACAACACACAGGAAGCAGCCCTATTCACTAGGCCATGCACTACCAGTTACACAGCTAGTCGCCAGCCCATGGGGTACAATGGCTAACGCAATTAGCTGCACACCTGAAACCCACAGGACCCTGCACAGTAGTAGATGCCCACTAACACTATTGGGGTTTGAGTGCTTCAGAGCCTGCCCAACAAGGAACCTACCCTGCCAAGTTTGTTCCTGGCCTAGGGGCACCCACAGGCTACATCCCCCACCCAGGTAACACCATAACATGCGCAAAGTCAAGAATCTGAATCTGTTCTCACCCCCTTGTGGCTGCTGTGATGCCTTCAAGCGCCCATCCAACTCCGGATAGGCCACCGCCAGGATGCAGAACACCAGGGGTGTCAGTGTACGACGGGCACCCCTTCCTCATTGGGAGGCCAGCCCCAGCTGGGCCTCTGCCGTCTTCCTTGCCCACTGGCGTCTGTCCTCCCACCGTTTACGGCAGTGGGTGCTCCGCCAGTCAAAGACCCCCAGGGTCCGCACCTCCTTGGCGATGGCACGCTAAATACCCTTTTTCTGCTGGTCGCTGACCTGCAGGGAAAAGACAGCAGAAAAAGGAATAGTCATACCATCTGGGCCGTCATACTCATGTCCCACCATGCCCCTCCCATCCCCTTACGCATATACATTGACCACCATACATGCAGCACTCTGCCCAGGACCCCTCAGTTCCCCCATACATGAGGCTGACACACACAGCACTCCAAACATTCATGCCCCATACATCATGCTCACAATGTAATCATCTGTTTGTCTGGAGGACCATAGAGTAAAGTGTACTGGGGTAGGGTCCCATCCACCAGTCTCGCCAACTCCTCTGAAGTGAAGGCAGGGGCCCTTTCCCCAGACACTTGAGCCATTGTTGCTTCCAGACACAGGTCACAGCAGCACTTGCAGTGTAAGTCCTCTACTGTTAAAGGTCAGGTAGCAAGTGAGTGAACAGATAGAAAATGGCGGTCACTTCCGCGGTGGTGCGTACCGTCACTGCCGGCGTACATCGCCATTGGCTCCTAGAACCCATAGGGCCCAATGTTAACAAATGCGAAGTTCCGTGGCGGTCATCGATCGCTACGGCGCACAACGCCAGCGGAATTACCTCATTTCCACTTGTCTCTCCCCAGAGGTCAGGCAGCCGCCATTTCAGGGGGGCACAGGGCATGGCAACTAACTGCGTCACAGCAAACATTGGCACATTAACTGACTCTCAAATTCACATACTGTTTCTGTAAAGGTAGAGATGCATCATTAATTCAATAGATGTGTGAATATGTCCCTCTGCTCACCGTTTTTCCCCCTAGACTTCAACCACTGAGGAGGAATATGAGATGGAGACATCCTCCCGTGTACAGACCCTTGGTGTACCTGGCAACAATGGAGGACGGACACATTATTCTGACCTACAGACCTGATAGGGCCACAATCCAAGAACTGTGTGCCCAATTGGAGCCAGACCACAGGTATCACCCCCTCTAGTGCAGGTCCTGTCAGTGCTCCATTTCCTGGCAAGAGGTTCCTTCCAAACGACAGTGGCCATGGCATCAGGGATGTCACAGCCTATGTTCTCAAATATGTTGACCAGAGTGTTGTCTGCCCTGCTGAAACACATGCGCAGCTACATCGTATTCCCCCAGATGGAGGAGTTGGCCACAATGAAAGCTGACTTTTATGCCCTGGGACATATCCCCAACATCATTGGGTGGTGGTGGTACACATATAGCATTCCCCCCCCCCGAAGGAATTAACAAGTGTTTAGGAATGGAAAAAGCTATCACTCTCTGAATGTGCAGATGGTGTGTTTGGCAGACCAGTACATCTCCCATGTCAATGCAAAGTATCCTGGCTCTGTGCATGATGCCTTTATCTTGAGGAATAGCAGCATTCCATATGTGATGTCTCACCTCCAGAGGCACAGGGTGTGGCTCATAGGTGAGCCCATGGTCCCCACCCAGTTGATGTAGGTATATGGATGTGGGGTTGTCCCTAAGGGTGAGTGCATGTCTAACAGGTATCCCTGTTCGGTGTAAAGCCCATTGCAGAAACTCTGGAAGCTTGCCACGACGACCTGCACCCCCCACCTAAACCAGGAGGAGCTTCTTTCCTAGTACGTGTGCAAAGAGCCTAATGTTATTGGAGGCTAGTCTGCCTTTGTTGAAGCCCCGCCAAATCTAGATGGTATTCTAGCAAGCCCTCCTGTGAGTTCCCCCAGGCAGGGTGAGCGCAGCTGTGTTAGTCACAGCAGCAGAGTAAGTGCACCAGGGCCACACGGAAGCGGCCCAGCCAGGTCTGGGTGCAGCTTGTGGGCCCTGTGTGCCCCGCTTACCCACCGCACCTCGCAACTGCACCTCGCTCCTCACCTACCTCCTCACTTACGAAACCTACGAACATTCAGCCCTCGGACACCCAGCCCACTGCTGTACGTCGCCGCATGTACAACTTCACCTACTATTACCTTAGCAGAAGGTGTAGTGCTCAGGGCCTACCAGGGCCCAACATTCTCCACAGGTCACAGTGAGCGCAGCAGTTTTAGTAAACTGCTGCAGAGAGAGTGCACCGGGGTTACACGGAGGCGGCCCGCTAGGTTGGGTGCGGCTTGTGAATCCCCGGGGTGCCCCGCACACCAGCTACTGTAAGCCACTGTAATCCTGCAATCCTAAACATCAGGAAAAGGCAAATTGCGCTTCTCTTTCACCAATCCGGGCTAAGAGATAGCCACCATGAGATCGGACGACTCAGGATTCTAGCAGAGGGCAAAGTCAAACCTTTAAAATCCCAAAGGAGGGCGCAAGGGAAGGAAAAGTGTTCAGTGAAGCGCTCAGCGCCAAGTCCGCAAAGTAGCAGACCGGATCAGCTGGTAGCGCCCCTCACTCCTTTTCAGCTCTACTTCAAACAAACAGGACTCACTAACAAGGTTGACTTTTTGAAAGACCCAGCGGCGGCTTTCTTCTCAAATCCTGACACCGACGTGGGCCTTCCAACCCCACTGATTCCACAACCTCTGATCACGGGGCAGCTGGGGCCCAGGCTGTCAACAAACCCGACACAACAATTAGGGGTAGCCCTCCCCTGTCAGGAAACATCAAAGGACCAAGCTCCTGAAGAGCTTAGTAATCCCCTGATCCAAGGGCAGCAAATCAACTTCAGTTAATCAAGTAGCCCAATAGCGCACAAAAATTTGCAAGAGGTTAGAATTGTGACTATGGCTCAGGTACATGCTCAGGAGTGGGAAACTTCTCCAGGTGTTCATCTACAGGTTTTAACGGGCAACCCAAGTAACTCCGAGCTTCCAATCTCTACGGGTAATGCGACAGAGGTACATAATGACACTGGGTATGTGAAAACCCACCAACAATCGACCCCAATCCTGTGGTCAAATTTCAACACCCAGGGGAAGAATGAGAGACTGGACATTGGTTCCGAAGTAACTACAGGGTTGGAAGATTCCTGGTTACAGTCGCTCTCTATAACAAATAACAAAGACCTGGGATAAGCGCTGCACTTAAAAACTTTTGATCTAGTGAATCCTAAGGACCAGCAGTCGAGCTATCCTCTGGTGGTAGGAAGCATTAAAAACAGTATTACTACGCACCAACAAGAAAGAACTTTTAACCCGATTATTGAAATTTCTAGCGAGATGTCCAAAATACAATCACTTGAGGAATTAATGGTAAAAAGCAACTTGACTGCTTCGCCTTCCAATAATATCCCCTCAGAGTCCATTAACAGGGAAAAATAAATTATATTCAAAAACCCCGCTCACGCAGGCCACCTTACTTGAGAGATGGGAGATATAACGTGACTACACACCTCATTGCTGAATGCTCTACATACTTCAACTGCGGTTCTTAACATGCAATCAGATAAATTAGACTTGCAAATGGATCTAATGAAGGTAATGGCCACATGCATAGCTGACATCAATCACAAACTGGACTCGCTGGCCATTCGTCCAATCGAACAAAATTGCAACCACCAGCAAATTCCTTGTAATTGTGGCCCAATATTAGATAAACTGTGTATGTTACCACAAGTCTTAGTAGAGATTCTGCAGGAAGTTAAAACAAGGAAAACCAATGAGGCCATCCCCAGGAACCAAGATACATCTCAAAAGACACCTGCCTTTGGGGTAAGCAGCCCAGCACAAAAAGATGCAGACGTTCAGTGCATTAACCCAATGGTCACAGACGGATCAGATGGATCTTCACAGTAGGAACAAACAGCATCTACCAATTTGGAGAGTATAATTGAGCAGCCAGCTCCAGCACTGAAACCCCTAACAAAGAGACAAAAAAAGCGAGCAAGAAAGGCAAGAAAACAAACGCGTGCCAAAGATAATAATGACAATCTGTATCCCATATTTTCAACGCTTCGGCAACCGCAAAATCGAGTTTTAGGAACCGCAAGTAGCATGCAAATCTCAAATAGCTCCAAAGCCATAAGGGAGGGGGTAGTCACCAGTCCAGAACAACAATTCACCGGAGAACATCTACCTGCCGACTCGCCAATGTCGGTCAAATATAACATGCCACACCCAACATTCCAAGACCAATTGAACGGGCATGCATTGGTCATGAGGTTGGCAGCTCCTCGTCAGGGAGACCTAAGGGCAGGAAATTGCATCAACAAGGATAAATCTGAGGTCCATTTAGATGCCCAATTACCAGTGAAGATTCCATCAGAGACACCCTCCTATGCAGCTGTCGCACAAGACACTTCCTCACTATCTACAATAACCCTTCCGGACAAGACCCAGGGCATCTTGTCGAGTCTCAAAACATCTTCCAGGCGAAGATCGTCCGCCCAGGTCAATGCGGGGCAGGTTATAGTAATCGCTGCATGCACAAAGAACAATAAATTCACTCCTTTAGCAGACGACTCGCAGTCTAGACTCAATCCTCTCACCAGAGAAACACACCTGTCACCGACCCTAAATCTCAAATATCCTTCTAGGGAGGTCGCAACTACTCATCATGATGGACGAATAAAGACTAAAGTAACGATTCAAAATTCTCAAATAGCCGCAACAGACCTTGAAAACAAAGCCTTTTTAAGCAAACAATCATGCACGCTCAAAAGGGCCCCAAACAGAAACAAGTCGGAGGATGGTCAACGGAACAGGCCTATGCCACACATAATTATAGAGCATTCCCAATCTAGTCATGTTATTGAAAATGATAGGGAATCAAGGCAGGTCATTCTAACCCCAGATTATGACTCACGCGGCCAACAAGATAGCCTGAACAGGGGCAACATTCTGAGGCTTTTGGCAGAGCTTCCTTCAACTAAGTAAACTATGTCCCCAGATTTAATATCACTGAAGTTCCTCTCCAACAGCACTCAGAATGACCGGGAGCAAACTGACTATGTGGAGAACAAGCGAAAGTGGGACCAAGGGTGACAATCAGGAGAGTCTTATTTCCTGGTGGGGGTCTTGGCAATGTTCTCTGGCTTCTGCCTGGATCGCAGAGCCTTTTGTGTGGTGGTTCTCTTTCTGCAGGGGGTGGGGTGCTGGTGGCCTGTTGGTCCTGGTGCGGGCCTCCTGTTCACTAGCACTGGCGGAGGTGGAGGGCTGTTCTTCAGGGTGGCTAGAGTCAGGGGCCCGTTGGTGTGCCACTACCTCCCTCATAGTGTTGGCCATGTCATCAGGCACCCCTGAAATGGTGACCAGGATGGTGTAGATGTGTTTGAGGTCCTCCCTGATCCCCAGGTACTGTCCCTTCTGCATCCTCTGGGTCTCCTGCAACTTGGCCAGTATCTGGCCCTAGGTCTCCTGGGAATGGTGGTATGCAGCCAGGATCCCTGCAAGTGCCTCGTGGGGAGTGGGTTCCCTGGGCCTGTCCTCCCCGCTGGCGCACAGCAGTCCTCCCAGTGTTCCTGTTGTCCTGTGCCTCTGTCCCCTGAACCGTGTGCCCACTGACCCTAGGTCCCTGATTGTCTTGGGTTTGTGGGGTTGCCTGGGGTCCCTGTAGTGGTGGACACACTGTTGATTGACGTGCCCTGGGGACAGAGGTATGCCCGCTGGGTGGGTGCTGTGGTGGTGTTTCCTGAGGGGGGAGGCTCTGTGGTGGATTGGGACTGTGGCAGGGTAACCAACTGTCCAGAGGTCCCTGATGGGCCAGGTTTGTTATTGTGATCGAGGCGTGCAAAGCTGCTGTCATCACTGTGGACCTCTTCTGCGGGGGAATGGATGTTGGTGGCACCTCCTCCCCGGTGACGTTGAGTGGGGATCCTGTGGGGATGTAAATGCAGTGTTATTTGTATCTTCATGTGCCTTATTGTGAATGGGTGTGTTTCCCTGTATGGTTGTGATTGCCGTGTCAGCTTTGCCTTGTGTGAGTTGTGATTTTGTGGGCTTGGCGATTCTCTCTAATGTGCATGCTTTAGTAATGGGTATCCATGCTGGTCTGTGATGGGCGTCCATGCATTGGTGTTGCATGCAGGGCTTGGTTTTGTGATGGGTGGATTGTAATAGTGGGGTATATGTGGGGTGGTTGAGTGATGGGGGTGAGGGTAGGGGTAGGAGTTTGTGATGGCATGCAGGTAGGGTGGGGGATATAATAGTAAAGATTTGACTTACCAGAGTCCAGTCCTCCTGCTACACCTGCGAGGCCCTCAGGATGCATGATCACCAAGACTTGCTCCTCCCATTTTGTTAGTTGTGGTTGGAGGAGGTGGGGGTCCACCGTCAGTCCTCTGTACAACTACCTGGTGTCTTGCAACCACCCGTGGTCGTTCCACCTCTTCCTTATGTCATCCCATGTTCTGGGGTGCTGTCCCACAGTATTGACCCTGTCTACGACTCTCCGCCGTAGCTCCATCTTCCTTGCAATGGATGTCTGCTGCACCTGTGATCCGAATAGCTGTGGCTCTACCCAGATGATTTCCTCTACCATGACCCTTAGCTCCTTCTCTGAAAACCTGGGGTGTCTTTGGTGTGCCATGGATGTGGTGTGGGTGGTATGTGTGAGGGTGTGTGGATGGTGGATGGTGATGGTGTTCTGTGGCTCAGCTTGAGTCTGTGCTCCTGGCTTGTCTCTCTCTCAGTTGGCAATCGTTTTTTTTGTTGAAAGGGTTGTGGGTAATGTGGGAGTGTGTTTTATGGTGGTGTAGGTGTGTGGGGTGTATATGTGTTTCAGGTGTGTATAGTTTGAATTGTCCAATGTGGTGTAGTTTTGTTAGTGTGTGTGTATTTTGAGCGCGGCGGTGTGTATCGCCAATGGTTTACTGCGGTTGAAACACCACCGTGGTGATTTGCGGGTCCTGATACTCTGGGCGTATTTCTGTTGGCGTAACGGTGTGGGTTTTAGTACCGTCAGTTTAACACTGACCTTTGGTCTGGCGGATTTGTGTGTGTGTCTGTTTAGTGGTGGATTTCTATATGTGGGTCATAATACCGGTAGCGGTATACCGCCGCGGTCAGGGTATGTTGGTGGCCGTCAGCAGGGCAGTAGGCGGCATTTACCACTGATGTTGTAATGAGGGCCTATGTTTCTAAGATTCCTCCAATGTAGAGACATTTCTTATTTGAAGTCTCACAAGTCCCCTGCAAGGTATGCTTCTTTTTAGGATAGTTTGCAGCAGTTTGATGCATGGTAGTATGCAGCAGATGATTTGTTACTGTCTCCTTACAATGTAGTATTGCTTGAACTTCCTGTTCAGCTATGGAGATTTAAATACCCAAGAATGTAATCGTTTTTTCCTTCATTATTGATGATATATGTGACTCTCAGATTAAATGGGTTGTCCTTAATCCTCAGAAAAAAATTCATGGAATTCTGATTCAGTTCAGTCCCAAATGAGGATCACATTGTTTAAGTAGCAAAACCACATTATTGTTTTTCCAGATATGGTTGATGGTCTCATTCAACACAAATTATTTTTCTCTCCAACACATTGTAAGGTTTGCATAGCTTGGTGGGAAGGTCACTCCCATAGCAAAACCAAACATTTGCAGTAGACTCTTCAATCACACACATGTTGTATAGATGACAAAATGTAAACATCCCCAGTATCTCTGTTGTGTAACTGAAATGTTGTATGTTTCTTTGTACAAAAAAGATTGGATGTCATATGAAAGTGTAGTGCAGTCACTTGACACACCATCTCTGGTTGCGGGAAGGGTCAACAGTGTTTAGGGGTCTCCTGTGGATCCACACAGCAAACACAACCTGCTTCACCCCTCCCAGCCCTGGACTCTGAGGACCCCCAAGTAGATTTTCAACATCAGACGATAGGAGTCCAACGGGATATGCTACATTTGGTGCGGGTGAAAATGGAGCCCATGGTGGGCACCTTAAAGGCAGGCCATATATCTTTCTATTTATGCAAAAAGTCTTGCCACTGACTCAATCAACCAAAATGTTTAAAAATGGGCGGTTAGTAATCAGCATTTCCAGTCTCTGCAAATTCAAAGCTGTGTCACACTCTCTGGGGCACAGAACAATCTTCTCAATTATATGCGATCTGGGGTCTTCTGATGTGTGTTGTTGTTCCTGGTAGTTTTGGACCATTGGTGCTGTTTCCACGCAGCATCTGATGTGGCTCCTATGCTGGCTAATGCTTGTTCGTACCTTTGTGAGATACACCAGGCATTGGAGAAAGTCCAGCAATTATTTGATTGTTCTTTTGTTCTTTTTTATGTGGTGTCCTTTTGTCACTTGGGATGCACTTCTTTCACCATTGTGTTTGCTATTGTTCATCACAAAATACATATTGTATGCCATGATAATGGTTTCAGCAATAAAAAAGTATGGCCCTCATTACGAGCCTGGCGGTCTGTGACCGCCAGGCTCGCGGTTGGCGGGAGCACCGGCGACAGCCTGGCGGTGCCCCTTAGGGCATTCTGACCGCGGCGCTTTGGCCGCGGTCAGTGCAGGAAAACCGGCGGTCTCCCGCCGGTTTTCCGCTGCCCGTCAGAATCCTCCAAGGCGGCGCAGCATGCTGCGCCGCCTTGGGGATTCTGACACCCCCTACCGCCATCCTGTTCCTGGCGGTTCGCCCGCCAGGAACAGGATGGCGGTAGGGGGTGTCGCGGGGCCCCTGGGGGCCCCTGCAGTGCCCATGCCAATGGCATGGGCACTGCAGGGGCCCCCGTAAGAGGGCCCCGCTAGTATTTCACTGTCTGCATAGCAGACAGTGAAATACGCGACGGGTGCAGTAGCACCCGTCGCACCTTCCCACTCCGCCGGCTCGATTCCGAGCCGGCGTCCTCGTGGGAAGGTTGTTTCCCGCTGGGCTGGCGGGCGGCCTTAAGGCGGCCGCCCGCCTGCCCAGCGGGAAACTCAGAATGCCGGCCGCGGTCTTCAGACCGCGGTGCGGTATTCCTGCGGCGCAACTTTGGCGGGCGGCCTCCGCCGCCCGTCAAAGTTGTAATGAGGGCCTATGTGTCCTTAAACAGTTGAGTACTGGTTGTAGTGTATCTAATCAAAATACTTATTACAGATTACTAACTGCCCATATTCAAACATTTTGGATGATTAAGTCAGTGGCAAGATTGTGTTTGCCTAAATAGACATTTTCTTAAAATGAGCTTCATATGAATGTGTGCTTCATTATAAATTGTACTGAAGTTCACATGAACATTCTGGGTTGCTCTTGTTATTGTTTGTGTTTAACTGAGCGGTTTAGTACAGCAAGAGCTATTTTAATTCATTGCTACCCTATTGTTAGGAATTTCTTCTGATTACTACTCAGCATTTGAATTAGAATGTCAAGCAGGAAGGAGCTACTCTATGCAGAGGAGTATATAGCCAAAGTAATTAGTGTCCCCCTCCCTTTTCTTCTCTATTATATCTTTCCCAACATCAAGCCCAAGGCACATACTTCTGGAGAAACCTGAAAAAGCTAAAAAAGAAGCATGATTGTACTGAACTACGTGCTTGCATGCTAACAGAATAATTCAATGCAGGAATCAATCCCCTAGGACTACAAGTTTGCAACATCCCTGGGATATTTCTAGAAAATAAAAAAACTTAAGGCGGGCTTCAGCCGTATTGCCACCAGTTGTTCCAGAAATTGGATCATATTAGCCACTGAAACTGCACTAGAGCACAGTAAAGAATAACTAAAAGAGATAGCAGGATTGGAGGAGGAATTACTAGGTAGTGAATGCATAGAAGAAGCAAAGCAAGCTTTAGAAAAGGTAAATACGACTATTCTGGAGCTCACTGCTTTTGAACTTAAAAAAGGCAGATAAAGTACAGAAAGACAGAAAGACATAAAAAAAATTAGTAAAGAGAAAGCGTATCTCTATTTGGTGAATGAATACTATACTCAAGCGCAGCTGCCTTTAAACTTGGGGAAGGTATAAAGATCAGAGATTAGTCACCTTTTCTTAATCTTCAGCATGATCCGGAAGATCCAGGAGAAGGGACAAGCAGTAACATTCCTACTCCTAACCATTTTTAGGAAATATTCCAATGGGCAGGGAGAATAGGAACAAGTTAGGGTGGCATGGAATCAGTTCTCTGGAGACCGACAGACCCACAAAAGTAATTACAAATGGGGACCAGATGGCCATTAAGTAACTCTCCCTATTTTACCAATATCCATCCAACCAACAACAAATTAGTCACCAATGATCATTTAAAGTCAGAGGTCTGACATCCCATTCCAATTCTTAACTTATCTCAGCATGAGCTAAACTAAATGAGCTCCCCTTGTTGAGCAAGGGGTTGTCTTTTGTAACAATAGAAAGCACTGACTTTTTCAAAATAAATCCAGAGCTGGACCGTTTTTTAAGGAAGCTTTGAATGCTTTATTTTTTTCATGATAAAGATCCCCAAAGTATATCACAGGCCTATCAGCTGAGATAACCTTCCTCTTTCACACCACTAATGCTTTGATGCCACCAGAGATAATAGTATTTGAGAAAGTAGTTTTGGAAGACATTGGGAACCTTAGAACTAAGAGATCCTTAGTACCATCCAATATTATTTGGCCTCAAGTACAATCACTTCACACTTTTGAAGATGGATAATTCCATTATAATTAAACCAGCTGATAAGGGAGGTGGTATTGTGATACAAGACAGATATACATATGAAGCTGAAATCATGTGACAGCTTAGTAGTCCAAGACACTACAGGAAATTGACCTCAAACTTCCTATCAGAAATGAAGAGCCTCATTTTTCGTACCACATCTTGGGGTTTAGAACTAGAATTTCGTTCTCAACAAGAATCTGAATTTCTCAAAAAGAAATTCCCCAGAACTCCCATTCCGTTCACTTTGCCTAAAATTAGTAAAGACACAAGGAGCCCTTGAGTGTATATATCTACACTTTCATTTAGGATTTTGTTCTTCTCCTAGACACCTATCGAAGGGTCAGGACATACATGATCAACCTAGGGCTTCTTGTAACGCTTGATATCGATTCTTTATGTACCAGCATTCCTCAGAAAGACAGTATTGAAGTGATCAGACATGCTTTAGACACTCACCCTGCCCCTTGCAAAGTTCCAACACATTTTATAATTGAATAATAGAGACTGCCTTGGCAAAAAATTACTTTTTATTTGGCAAAGACTATTATGGACCAATTCTCCGGTATATTTCTGGGAGCTATTTTTGCTTCAAATCTGGCAAATGTTTATGTTGGCCACTTAGAGCGCATGTTTATCACCATAGATCACAATCTTTTCCTCAGTAATATACACTGTTGGAAACAATATATTGATATATCTTTATGATCTGGAAAGGTACAGATGAGACATTGAAATTGTTTACCCATTATTTCAATAATTGCCAGTCCCATTTGATATTTAGATGTAATGTAGACCAACAAAGCATACCCTATCTGGATCTCTTAATTAAAAATAACAATAATCAACTCATTTTCACTTTGTTTTTGTAAACCAGCAGATCGCAATACATTATTACAATCAACAATTTGTACCCCAGGGCTCTCAGACAGACTACCTTTTGGCCAATTCCTTCGCCTTCAAAGGAAATGTAACTTGAAGAGTGACTTTTTTAGAGAGGGAGCAATACTTAGCCACAAATCACAAGAGGGAGGTTATCCTAAATTACTAATTAAATGTTCCTTTAAAAGGGCATGGTGCAATCCAAAGGGCACAGTTTTACAAACTTGATAAAGGCCATGAAAGAATAAGATTGTGTGTGACACTACATTGTGTCCACACACCAATAAGATTGTAAAAATTATTAAGAAACACTGCCCAGTCTATGAAGTATGGATCCCTTCCAAGACACTCCACTCTTTTCTTACAAGAAGGTGTTGCAGCAGACATGCTAATATAAGAATATTTGAAATGACAAATTGACCTAATAATCAACATAACGTGTAATGTGTAAAATGTACCCACGGGGAGTGGTCACCACTTGTGTTAACAGTACTAAATTAATATGAAATGCATAAAATTATGTATTAATATGCCATAGCTAATTATATAAACCAGCGGACAGGAGATGATCAGAACAAATTGATACAATTATGTGTAGAGTAGGCTAAATTTACTTTCCCAGGACTTGAACAATGGAGCTACTGAACTAAGAGCTGGGGGCAACAATTTTGTTACCTGAAGAGCCGGATGATGTTCTCATCGACAGAAGGACCAATCATGTTAATGGAACTTGACTCTGAAATTAACGTAGACAAGTGGTAAACAAAAACTATAGGTTAGAGTTATAACCCCTGATAAGGTTGACCAATTGGCGGATTGTGGGATAGACTGAGAGACCCTAATAAAAAGTCATGACACAAGAGGAAAAATCAGAAGGGAGAGGCGAAAGTTGATAACGTCAGGAGATGCTGTCCGAAGTGCTGATATTCTGGGCTTGCTCCCTGTGAGGCGAGCCTAGCTGATGACTGATGACATGGAGACGAAGACTGACTCGTTGCTAATCTACCTTGGATAGGTAGCTATAACTTGACCGACTAATGTGTGATTTTCCTTCTAGGTACCAACTGCACTGTTTTAAAATCTTTTTTCTCTTTGAGCTAGATTTTTCCAATTTATTGTTTTGACTACATTGTTTTCGCATGAAGACCCACATGCTGATGCTAATCTGAGATAGGTAGGCTGACAAGGGTGACTTATGGTGACTTTGACTTTAGACTGACCTGACTTGCATTGCTGAATTATTCAACGTTTGTGAATTCGCTAAACCTAGATTAATGCTGAATTGTTATTAATAAAATCTTGATGAATTTTTCTTATGATGCTAATAAAGTTTGCTCAATTTGTGGATTCATTGAATAAAGGTTTTAATTAGATTTGTAATCAATAGGGAATAAACAAACTAACCTTTTTATGAGTGATGGTTGTTGGACCTGGCTTTTTGACAGGGACATCCCCAAACTTTTTGCCTCCTTCCTCCTATTTTTTCTGACCTGTTGTTGTTGGCTTTTGACCTCTGGGCACTTTACCACTGCTAACCAGTGCTAAAGTGCATATGCTCTCTGTGTAAATTGTACTACTGATTGGTTTATCCATGATTGACTATTTAATTTACTTGTAAGTCCCTGGTAGAGTGCACTACATGTGCCTAGGGCAGGTAGATTAAATGCTACTAGTGGGCCTGCAGCACTGGTTGTGCCACCCACCTCAGTAGCCCCTTAACCTTGTCTCAGGCCTGCCATTGCAAGGCCTGTGTGTGCAGTTTCACTGCCACTTCGAGTTGGCATTTAAAGGTACTTGCCAAGCCTAGAACTCCCCTTTTTCTATACATAAGTCACCCCTAATGTGTGCCCTAGGTAACCCCTAGAGCAAGGTGCTGTGTGGGTAAAAGGCAGGACATGTACTTGTGTGGTTAAATGTCCTGGTAGTGTAAAACTCCTAAATTCGTTTTTACACTACTGTGAGGCCTGCTCCCTTCATAGGCTAACATTGGGGCTGCTCTCATACATTGTTGAAGTGGCAGCTGCTGATCTGAAAGGAGCAGGAAGGTCATATTTAGTATGGCCAGAATGGTAATATAAAATCCTGCTGACTGGTGAAGTCGGATTTAATATTACTATTCTAGAAATGCCACTTTTAGAAAGTGAGCATTTCTTTGCACTAAAACCTTGCTGTGCCCTTCAATCCACGTCTGGCTAGGTTTAGTTGACAGCTCCTTGTGCATTCACTCAGACACACCCCAAACACAGGGTACTCAGCCTCACTTGCATACATCTGCATTTTGAATGGGTCTTCCTGGGCTGGGAGGGTGGAGGGCCTGCCCTCACACAAAGGACTGCCACACCCCCTACTGGGACTCTGGCAGACAGGATTGAACTGAAAGGGGGCTTGGTGCATTTCTTAGACACTCTTTGAAGTCACCCCCACTTCAAAGGCACAACTTAGTATAAAACAGGGCCTCTGCCCTACCTCATCAGACACTTGCTGGAGAAGAAACCTGAACCAGAAACTACATCCTGCCAAGAAGAACTGCTTGGCTGCTCAAAGGACTCACCTGTCTGCTTTTCTACAAAGGACTGCTGCCTTGCTGTTGGCCTGCTGCCTTGCTGAACTCTTGTCTGGCTGTAAAAGTGCTCTCCAAGGGCTTGGATAGAGCTTGCCTCCTGTTCCCTGAAGTCTCAGGACCAAAAAGACTTCTCTCTTCCTCTTGGACGCTCCGTGTGCCGAACTTTTTGACGCACAGCTTGTTCCGCGGCAAGAAAAACGCCGCACACCGACGCTGATCAACGCGACGTCTTCGGGACGACCGAAACTTTGACGCACGGCCTCGCAAGGACAACGCCGCCCGACTCCGCCGGAGAAATCGACGCGACGCCTGCCGTGAGATCGAAACTTCGACGCGCAGCCCCACAGAACGACGCGCAGCCGGAAAACAAGCAGGAAAATCCACGCACAGACCCGGGACATCTGGTACTCCCCGGAAACCACAGTAAGAGACTGTCCGCGCACCGGAAGACGACGCCCGACTCCCCGCGTGGAAAATAACGACGCAAGTCCGTGTGTGCTGAGGAGAAATCGACGCACACACCAGTTTTCCACGCACCTCTTCTCCTGTGGCCCTCTGAGGAGATTTTCCACCAGAAACCAGGTACTTTGTGTTTGAAAGAGACTTTGTTTACTTTCTAAAGACTGAAGACACTCTCTATCACTTTTCAGTGATATCTTTACAAATTCGTATTGCAACTTTGATCGTTTTGACCTGAAGATACCCAGATAAATATTATATATTTTTCTAAACACTGTGCGGTGTATTTTTGTGGTGTTATGCTATGGTGTTGTATGATTTATTGCACAAATGCTTTACACATTGCCTTCTAAGTTAAGCCTGACTGCTCGTGCCAAGCTACCGGAGGGTGAGCACAGGCTGATTTTGGATTGTGTGTGACTTACCCTGACTAGAGTGAGGGTTCTTGCTTGGACAGAGGGCAACCTGACTGCCAACCAAAAACCCCATTTCTAACAATGGTGTTTTATTGTTAGTTTAGAATTGTGGTACGACATGCATATTGGATTTGTCGTTTATGGTTTCACCAGTCAGCACTTGGCTAGGGTACTCTACGCGATCCAAAAGATTAATCAACCTATACGCATCCCCTTGTAAGTTTAAGGATCATTTAGTGCATGCAGGTACTAGAATTAAAAAACATGACTTGACATTGACTTCCTTACTGGGTTTGGATCCTTCATAAGGGGAATTATAAATGTGGTAAATGTGTTGCCTGTCGGTGTACTTCAAATATGAAACTGTTCATCCATGGGGACATTCAGGTTACCCTGAGTCATCATACCAACTATGCCACTACCAATGTTATTTATTGTATTTGGTGACCCTGTGACTTCATCTATATTGGACAGATGACTCAACAGGTGCGAATTAGCCAGCATAGGAGCCTGAAGAACACTGTAGCTGGACTTGGAGTATGAAATTGACTCTGTGATCCAGCTGGTGCAAAAAATAAAGCAGGCTGTCAGAAAACCTTCTCCAGTAGAAAGAGCCACAGGAACGAATTGTGCCCTCCCCCATGTAGATAGTTATTTTTAGTTAATAATGTTTAAATAGCTTAGTGTAAGGATAGTTAGTGCAGATGTAGTACAGGTTTAGTATTTTCTAGTTTATAGGTTGGGTGGGTATAATTTTAGTGGTAGGGGTGTTGTTGGATTTTAGGGTGGTTGATGTGATCTATATATGTTTATAAAATTAAACACATATCTGTCAGCCCAAAGGTCAGTGTTAAAGTGTTGGTATGAACACCCATACCGTTACGCCAAGAAAACAATGCCCACCACATTATGACCCACAAATCACCACAGCAGACATTCAATGGTGGTAAACCATTGGCAGTACACACCAACACGCTCAGAGTGGCCACCCAAATACAAAACAACATAACATTGGCCAAAACGAAAATCACACACCTGACATTCATACACACACCACACACATCCACCAACAGTACTATAAAAACATCACTCTCATTACCCATAACCCTTTACGAACACCAAACATTGGCACTAGACAGACACAAATATCACAAAGACAACTACACACCACAAACACCCATTCATCCGTCACGCACCCCACATCCCACACCCCCCCACATTACTCAACACCCTCTGCACAACACACACCACACAACACGCATGTCCCCACTAAGTGAGGTACTGGGTTTTTCAGAACTGGTACTGATCCGGTAACCCAGTGGTGCCAGGGTACACCCAAAGACCTCGGGTACTTTCCTGATTCAGACCACAGAAACTCAGAGTCTTCTAGTTGAAGTCAAAGATCGAATTTATTGGCTGCAACCAAGTGACAAGCGTCCTAGAAGTACAACAGCACGGTTTGTATGTTCTCAGGAGACTGTGTTTCAATGCAAATTCAGGTTTCCTTATATACAGTTTTTTAAGCTTCAGGCAAACATTCTTGACATTTTGGTTGGTCATTCACATGTTTTCACTACAAAGGCAAAAACAGTGTCATGATGAAACCTCATATTTCATGTCATCCAACCCATAATAAATTACCCGGCAAGGCCTAGTATTTTACATCAGATAAGTGTGGACCCCCAATAAAAACGGGCACCTCCCCCTCGTAAAGTAAGAAGAAGAAAAGAGCAGGTGCAGGTGTGAGCAAGATTAGGCAGGGTGTGTGAGCGATAATAAGGGTTTTATGGCATGGTGTGCCTTGATGCTATCTGATTCGGCCACTGGGAGAGGGACTGACCAAACAGGTTTGGCCTGAGGCAATGGTTCCAGCTTGCCCAGGTCAGAGAAAAGTCAATCAAGGTGTACGTGTCCTTGGAATCAAATCTGACTGTATTATAAGCCTATGTGAGGGCAACTTTTAAAAATGGCTGCCGTGTATAAAATGGGAGCCACGAGTGCAGGACGAAAATGGCGATTTCGAGGTGAAAACGCTGCTGGAATTGAGCGAAAATGCTCATGCTTAGTGTACTAGTCATTATCGGTCTTTTGATACTAAAATCGTACTGCTGTGGCAAAGTAAATTACATGGGTCCAGAATTTTTAGAACCACAAACCCTCCTTTTGCCCTTACATAGGCAATAAACCTATTCTCATGCTAATCTGAGTCCAGGTCTATGTTTCTAAAGTCGTTGAGATGTTGCTGTAACATCATCCTAGTATTTAGCTCGTCTCTTGGTGCAGGTTTCCTTATACATGCTGTAACACAGAGGCCACATATGGCAGGACAAAGTAAGGAATACCTCTATCTGCAGTAGGTGGCATAAGATCACACACCCAACAATTAGTGATGTTCACTACTAACTAGTGTTGATGCAGAAGCTGTACAAAAGAATTGCTTACGAATTCTGATCTTCTAACCTGCTCATGTTCAGGAAAAGGTTGAAAAGAGTGCAAAGAAACAATAGTAGGAAAAGACATAGGTTGGGAAGTGGGTGCAGAAGTCAATTGAGTAGAGAAAAACAATCCCACCCATAAATGACAACGTCATGTTTAAAAGACACTAGAAAACACGTTATTAAGAACATATAGACAACGGGATAAAGTAGTGACCACTATTACAGATGAAATAATAATTTTTCACAACCCTAACCAAAAAGCAAATCCTAAAATTATCTAGTAACATTTTTAGGGCTCCTCTGCATTTCAGTAATTTTGGTATGTTCAGGTGGAACAGTGGTGACTCTCATCAATGCTCTAAGGTGAAAAGGGGGTACTCTTTCCACAGAAAATTGACTTTATTCTGCTTTTGCTAAACAGAATAGTACTTTAAAACAATGCCAGCAAAACAATCAGTCTCCTAACACCTAGTCTATACAATCACACGGAAACCTCTTGTGAAACCAACTATGCCCAGAGTCCGTTCAAAAAGCCTCTCTGGCAGGCTTCTATTGTCCATCAAATTTTCTTTTGTTGTTTTCTTTCGCATGGGCCTCTCAATTCAGGCCTCTTCGTGAGAAAAGTACTGCTTAGTTGGAGTGCCCTCCTGGCAAACACCCACAGCTCACTCGAAAGTCTCAATGTCTTAAAGCAATGCACCAGTGTCTCTCCTCTGTGGCAGACACTACAAACAATGTGCTCTTCATTGATCAAGGGCACAAATCATCTCATGCAGACCCAAGCACCATTAATTGGGAAATAGCTCAAGCTCAGCAGCACTTTCAGACTCCAACACTCAATATTTAGTGTCAGAGGACGCTCAAGCTGCTCTTTCATGGGCACCACAATATAGTGCCTTTTTCCAAGCTTGAAATCTCCGGTGCACTGCCCTTCTTCCGTTGGAGCAAAGAAAAGGGGGTGTGTGGCCAAAACTCAGGCCAAGGGGCTCAAGGGATTGCACACTGTCAGATGTTACCAGCACATGACAGGTAGAGAAATGAAACCTCAAAACAGCTCTGCCATCAACAACAGGAATCCTTCTCTTTAGCTCTTTTACACTGAAACTTTGGTTTTGTGATGTCCAACGTCATCTGTAGCTGTCACTGATGGGAATTAGGCTTAAATCAATGTCCTGCAGGTTATTATGACTTGATACCCGCAGAATCTAGTGACGTAGGAAATGTGCCACAGTTGTTAGTTCCCTTCAATTTAGTACAAAAACAGTTCATGGTTTTTAACAAGGGGACTGCAAGCAGGTGGTCTGCAATCTTCAAAGGAGTAGCCATACACCATGGGCATAAAAAACAAAGACAAAGGCAGAAGGGCAAAACAGGGTCTCTAGCATCTTTAATTGGGTTCTCTCCATTATTCTCTGCCATCTATAGCTACATGAGAATTCTATCTGAATGGATTTCCTCACACAGTGGCATTGTCTAATGGGGTAAACACATATTTTTCTCAATGATTAAGTCTAGGTGTTCCTCCTTATCTTAGAACATCTCAATAGAGAAATCACATGATACCGATTATCAGGGACATGTAGAAACCTTCCTTTAAAAACTGTGCATCAGGTGCACTACGCAATACACAGGCTAATAGTCAAATGTGCAAACAAAAAGACAAGAACTAGAGGGTCCTGATATTTGCATGATTAGGACACATCTGATCCCACCAAAAATTAAAGTAGCAGGAACAGAAGGGAACCGAAAACCAAATTAAAATAGACATTGAAAATTCGTCATGTTCAAAAAGGTAAACATAAGATATCTCCTATTGAGATGGAAAACTTGTCTTACTATAATATTGAGTCAGTTAACCAGTCTATCGCTACCCTGACAGTCAGGCTGGAAAAGATTGAAGCAGGCCTAAGGCAAATTCTTGAAAACCAGTCTGGTCATACCAAAGGGAATTATACATAACATGGGGGTCCCTGGTACATCACGGCAGTCTGGAAATGTGAACCTGAACAATACACCAATAATAATAAAAGGTCTGACTGGTGAAAGGAATTTGAAAAAGAGAAATGGGACTAGGACATAGCTAAAATCTCAATAACTAAGCATGATGCGACATTGGTCAGGGTAAGTAACAAAAGAAATAATCTATAGGAAGAACAAAAAAATTATTTGGGTGATAGTCAGGCATGTGACACAACACCGAGAGTACGGGTGATACACAAAGGCCAAAGTTACACAAATTTTAACTCTACCGTTGGTGACTACACCATATACGGTACTCCTAGCTAATGTTTCAGTTCCTTCTTCAGGAAAAAATGAAAACCTGGTTTTCTTTTAAGGAACAAAAGCCATATGCTACTTAGGAAACAGAAAATCATTAACTAATGTAATATAGAAATTAGGCCACCTTGAGTCACAGATCTATAATTTCATCCTTAGGTCCAATCAAGGCTACATAAATGTAGGGCTGCCTGTTCCTTTAAGGGAAGGGGTAGTAACGTGACTAACTGCAGGTGACACACTTTGATCCTGTATATCTCTTTTTATTTTCCTTCAATACCATTATAGCCAAATAGACATGCACTGGTGAAGTGTTGTCTCTTATGTTCACAGCATGAAATATCATTATCTGTGGAATTTAGTAACCAGAACAAGTTCAACCAACTGTTGCGTAGCGATGGGCATCGTCATGACCATCCCCTCACAACACAGGGGAGCTTGTAATAGTATCAAAAGCAGCAACAAACATGCAAAAAAAACAAATACAAAATAATAAAAACGCACAAAACGTCAAGCTATCAGATATACTTGCTGTGTATCAAACACAAAAAGCATAGACAAAACAATAGCATGTGTGAATAAGCGGTGACACACAACACCATGTCATGTACTTTATGCACTGTAAACCTGCAGCCCAAAACCCAATATTTGGGCCTGTTTAATTTGTCAGGTTTAAAATCCTTACCCTCCTTTTGACAGTAGATCACCAGGCAATGGAAATCTGCTGTCAAATATAACTTTACTGTTTCTCTTCTAACATACAGGACCAGCAAGAACAATTCATGATAGGACCAAATACACGAAAATAAATTTCCATTACTTAACTGTTACCCTCTTGTCAGTTACTTCGCAACATCAAGCCACCTTAGTTTTATCTTTCTAAAAGTAAAAATTGTTACACTGACACTCCATATTAATTTGGCACCTACAATTTCCACTGTGAAAAATAAGTCTTAATTGGTAAATCGTTCTCATTAAGGCATGTAGCCTTCAAAATTTTAGAAAAGGGCTGCATCTTATTTTCTGTCTAAGACTTAATGCAACACTTCGTTTTCTGTCAAAGCGGAGACACAAATGTCGAAGAAACCCCTTTTTTTTATATTTTCCCTTTGGAATTAAGTTCTTTAATTGTATTGATGTTCTTCTGGAGAAACCAGAAATCCCACTTTTAGAGGCCCGGTAGGGTCATTCTGCATTTCACAGAGACAAGGCCCTAATTTAAAAGGTCACAAGTGTCAACATGACAGCCTCCTCCATTGTTTATGGGAAAACTAAAGATAGCATCTCAGCAGCGTGACTTGAGCCAGCCTCTGTAGCTCTCCTAGCTTCTGACACTCTGAATCTGTCAAAGACAGTAGGCCTTCCTGTTTTCCTTCTAACCTGCAATAATTCACTCTATTTAAAAAAAAAAAAAAATTCCTTTTTAGGCGCTAAAAAAAATTATCTCTATTTCCAGATTATTAAACTACATTTACTGTGAATAATTCTCAAACCTTAATAACACACATACCAGTTGTTAGAATAAATGCTTGTAGCAATCCCATGCAATGGTACATATTTCATCAACCTCGAATGAATGAACGTCTCAGTAGGCCCAGCTGAAGTTAGAACCTTCAACCTCGATATTAAAACAAGCCTTTGTACTGGCACATTGACTCATTGAATCATAAGAAGGCACAACCTGCAAATATATATCAAACCTAAATGTATGCATTTACTGAAGCCTGAGACACTTTAAAAAGTACTCTGAATGAAAGAAAATGCAGTTTAAACAGTGCTTTTGCCCAAAATCGACTTTGATATTTTAGGCATTAAAAATCAATATCATACAATTTTCTTGCATAATATGCATTACCAGAATGTCTATTACACAATCCATGAGTCAGCCATTGAAAATATTAACTTATACTTTATAGAAATGAGCTTGTTTGCTCCTACGCCAAGGGAAAATTGCACATACAAATGTCATTTTAGCGGTGCAACATAACTTAAATTAAATTTTAATGCTAGGAGGTCATAGTATAGGTATTAAGCTTTATCAATATTAAAAAACGATTTTGAAAGGCACTTATTTTTTAAATAATTTTCCCATAATTAATAATTTTCTTTTTTTTAAAAAAACCCAATTATTCTTTTTTTTGTGATAATTCCACATATAAAAGCAAGCTGCATCCCTTGCCTATTATTTGGGATACATTAACTCACAAGCCTAAGCGCATAAGCCTAACTTGAAATGCGTCACATTTTTGCGCCACTTTCATTTAAAAGGAAGGTTATGCAAAATTCCACCCGTGTTTAACTGGGAAAGTGCTGGCTGAATTGAATATTCCTATCAAATATACTGCAGCTGAAAAGTTTGCCTGTGAACATCTAATACAATGCATCTAAGAAAAATGCTGTAAATTTATTAATTTTTTTGCAAAAATAGATAATTTCGTTTTTTTTTGGGGGGCCCTATTTATATCTATTGAATGTGTTTTCTAATTTATTAAGCATTTAACGGCAGTTTTGTATATGTGCACAATTGCTCATTCTATAAATTAAAGAGCAACATATAGCTATGTTAGCACATCACATGGTTCATTTCTGGATTTTTTTCTAAGTTTCTACTTAATATTAATTAACCAACATTTTACTTAACAAACTGAAAACATCAAGAAGACCCACAAACACACATTGAGCTCATTTCAGATATAAACAGAAAACACTCAGGACACACAATAAGGCGCGCTTTAGCCATTTTTCCTAAATAGCGCCGTCGCAATTTACTTACAGAACCGTTTGCAGATCCTAGTTGTAAGTCATATTTACAAGAGAAAAGAAAACTTTTCTCAATAGTGTTCCAAAAAACAGCAAAAACAGCCTCACAGACATTTATTTCCAAGAATAGCGGACCCATACTTTATTAAACGTGATGGGGCCCACTCCGTGCTTCACATATAGTTCATAGGTTGGAGTTCCAATCGGAGGAACCGGACATGAGTCCTCCAACCGGGAGTCCCTTTTACAACCAAGACAAAACAAATTTCCAAGTCTGCTAAGACCAGGCATCTTCGCTCACTAGTCTAGCTTCAAACTTCAAAGGATTATCGTTTACGATAGTCTCGTGAATAAACGAGTCCTTCGGCTTTGGTACTTGCAAGTTCCAAATCAAAGTGATCCCGAAGGGATACCAAACCAAATGTCCAACTAAGGACCAAACCAAGTGTCCAACTAAGGACTGGGAGACGCTCCACTTATACTTAACTGAAAATATCGATGACGTCACCAGAAGACTTGTCTTATCGTTTCGCTCTACCAAACATCAAGGGTCCAAATCAGGGCGATAGCCAGGGCAGCAGTCCTTCGTAGCCGTCGGTAAGCGGGGAACCTCCCAGCAAAGAATTTCGGACCACGTCGACATGCAGGGGTCGATGAAGTGGCGGCCTTCCTCCAGAATTTTCACACAAAGCTCCCCACGGACCTCAGGCTTGGACCCGTACCGCTGGTATCGCCCCACGTTGGGCGCCAACTGAGGTACTGGGTTTTTCAGAACCGGTACTGATCCGGTAACCCAGTGGTGCCAGGGTACACCCAAAGACCTCGGGTACTTTCCTGATTCAGACCACAGAAACTCAGAGTCTTCTAGGTGAAGTCAAAGATCGAATTTATTGGCTGCAACCAAGTGACAAGCGTCCTAGAAGTACAACAGCACGGTTTGTATGTTCTCAGGAGACTGTGTTTCAATGCAAAGTCAGGTTTCCTTATATACAGTTTTTTAAGCTTCAGGCAAACATTCTTGATATTTTGGTTGGTCATTCACATGTTTTCACTACAAAGGAAAAAACAGTGTCATGATGAAACCTCATATTTCATGTCATCCAACCCATAATAAATTACCCGGCAAGGCCTAGTATTTTACATCAGATAAGTGTGGACCCCCAATAAAAACGGGCACCTCCCCCTCATAAAGTAAGAAGAAGAAAAGAGCAGGTGCAGGTGTGAGCAAGATTAGGCAGGGTGTGTGAGCGATAATAAGGGTTTTATGGCATGGTGTGCCTTGATGCTATCTGATTCGGCCACTGGGAGAGGGACTGACCAAACAGGTTTGGCCTGAGGCAATGGTTCCATCTTGCCCAGGTCAGAGAAAAGTCAATCAAGGTGTACATGTCCTTGGAATCAAATCTGACTGTATTGTAAGCCTATGTGAGGGCAACTTTTAAAAATGGCTGCCGTGTATAAAATGGGAGCCACGAGTGCAGGACGAAAATGGCGATTTCGAGGTGAAAACGCTGCTGGAATTGAGCGAAAATGCTCATGCTTAGTGTACTAGTCATTATCGGTCTTTTGATACTAAAATCGTACTGCTGTGGCAAAGTAAATTACATGGGTTCAGAATTTTTAGAACCACATAAGGCACCCCGGTTTCACAGATGGGGAGTTGCGGGTCATGGTGGAGGAAATAGTCAGGATAGAGACATAGCTGTTTGGAGCACCTGTACAGCAAATATCCATTTCCTGGAAGACAGAGCTATGGTGGAGGATCGTGGTCAGGGTGAATGCCATGGGACAGCATCCAAGCCCAAGGAATTACATCAATAAGAGGTAGAACGACCTATGAGGGAAGGTACGTTCTGTGGCAGCAAGGCACCAGCTCACCATCCAGAGGACTAGCGGTGGACCACCACCCCCTCCACCACAGCTCACAGCATGGGAGGAGCAAGTCTTGGCAATCCTGCATCCTGAGGGACTCACTGGAGGAGCCGGAGGGCTGGACACTGGTGAGTCAATATTAACTACTTATCACCCCCCTAACTGCATGCCATCTCACCCCCTCATCCTGACTCACATCACTCCACTCCATCCCACACAGTGCACCTACACATATGACTAACCCAATACCAAGCCCTGCACGCCATACCAATGCATGTACAGCCCTCCCAGCCCTACATGTACACCCTCCACAAAAGCATGCACAGCATGGATAACTAACATTCACACAATACATCACCAAACACAAACAAAGGTGGCAGGGCAACAGCAACGATAGAAGGGACGCTAGGGATGTACAATATGTCAGAGACATGAAGCATAATACATCACTTACATCCCCACAGGTGCCCCAGGCAAAACCCGGGGAGAGCAGGTGTCACAACTATCCAGTCCCCCAACAGAAGACACCCCCAGTGATATGAGTAACTCTGGACTTCAGTATCTGGATGAACTACCTGGCCCATCAGGGACCACTGGTCAATCGGCCACCGCAGGCCACTCACAGTCCACAACAAAGCCTCCCCCATGAGTATCCAACACCACAGCACCGATCCAACGTCCCCACACTTCTATCCCCAGGACACATCAATTAGCAGTGGGCCCACCTGTACAGGGACCCCAGTGCAAACCTCACCCCCAAGACAATCAGGGACATGGGTTCATTGACAGTGGGCACACCGTTCAGGGGACACAGGCACAAGGGAACAGGGACACTGGGAGGACAGCTGTGCACCAGGGAGAGGACAGGCCCAGGGAACTGACTCTCCAGACTGCACTCACTAATGTCCTGGGGGCTTCCAACAATCCCAGGACAAGATGTGTCAGATTCTCACCAACATGCAGGAGAGCAAGCGGCTCCAGGATGTACACCATTAGGAGATCAGGGAAGATTTGCAGGCCCTCAACACCACCATGGTCTCCATAGCAGAGGTGCTGGCAGATATGCAAACATCATGAGGGAATGGACAGAACACCGGTGGGCTCCTATCATTAGCCAGTCTATTGACCAGCCCTCCACTTCTGCTTCAGCTAGTGGACAGGAGGCCCTGCCAAAGGACCCACATGCCACCAGCACCCCACCCCCTGCAGAAGGTGAACCACCCCACAAACGTTCCCTGCAGCCCAGGCAGAAGCCAGGGACACTAGGCAAGACCAAGACCAGTGCCAGGAAATCAGACTCTCCTGATTGTCACCCTTGTGTCCCACTCTGTCACCTTGTCCACTCTGAACTGCTTTTGCTCCCCTTCCGATGGCTCCTTGGACACTGGACCTGTGCTACACACAAACCGGACCAATACTGTGGACTTACCTCTACCATGACCCCATTAAATTGCACCTTACCTTCTATAATTTAGACTACAATAAACACCCTTGAACACAACATGAGTGATAGTGTTTTATGTTATGAAAATGTGCAATTATGGAAACAGTCACATCTAGTGCAAATGATCTGAACACTGATAGCATACAAATGAAGACATGTAGCTGTTTGTAGTCCTCACATCAGCACACAGTTGTTATAACACCAACATCTGTAAAATTAGAAGGCATAGGTGACAGTCAGTTGAGATGCAAAGGAAGTGAATGTCATCCTGCTACAGCTACACAGAAGACATCAATAGTCAGAGCAATGGTCAGTTACACTGTCTCATCTGTGTGTCATTGGAAGTATTGACCTATAGCTGATATTCTGTTGTCCATATGCCCTGCCTCCTCATCCTGACTGTCCTCAGGGTTCACTGTTGCCACAGGGGCATTTCCAAGCTCCTCCTCCCGCAGATAAGGCACATGTCGTCTGAGGGCCAGGTTGTGCAGCATGCAGCATGCTACTACTATCTGGAAGACCTTCTCGGGTGAGTAGCACTGGGATCCACCTGTCAGATGGAGGCATCTGAACCTAGCCTTCAGGAGACTGAAGGTCCTTTCAATAATTCTTCTGGTTCGCCCATCTGCATCATTATACCGATTCTCAGCCCCTGTTCTGGCATTCCTCACAGTGGTCAGGAGCCACGAAAGGTTTGGGTAGCCAGAGTCACCTGCAAGTATTGACAGACAAACATTAGCCTTACACAATGTTATGGGGTTAACTACTGAAGGCATACAATGACATACATTGGGTGGGGCCTCATGCGCACCTATAAGCCACACCCTGTACCTCTCTAATTGTGTCATCACATTTGGGATGCTGTTATTCCTCAGGATGAAGGTGTCATGCACCAACCCAGGATATGTACAGGGAGATGGACTGGTAAGCCAGGCACACCATTTGCACATTGAGTGAGTGAAAACTCTTCTGATTCCTGAACACCTGTTCATTGTGGTACGGAGACAAACGCTATATGTATTCCGTCTAATAATATTAGGTATATGTCCCATTGCACAGATCCTGCCTTTACAGTGCGCCAAATCTTCCACCTGGGAGAAGCAATGTAGTTGCACATGTGTGTGACCACGGCAGACAAAACCCTTGCCAGCACGATTGAGAACATTGACTGTGACATTCCTGCTGCCAAGCCCACTGCCACTTGGAAAGAGCCAGTTACCAGGAAATGGAGTACAGATAGAACTTGCACAAAAGGGGGGATCCCAGTGGGATGACAGATATCTGCTATCAGATCAGGCTCCAATTGAGCACACAGCTCTGTGATTGTAGCCCTGTCCAGTCTATAGGTGAGTATTATGTGCCTTTCCTCCAGTGTAGCCAAGTCCACAACGGGTCTGCACACGGGGTCTTGTCGTATCCTCCTATTCATCCACAGCGGTAGGTATCTAAGGGACACAAGAGTGAGTAGGGTGTCACAATTTAAACAATAGAACCACCACCTCAGTGTACATTGAACATTTATGTGTTGACACTATGGGAATGGCAATGTATGTGCAAATCAGAGCAATGACGCAGTTCTCGAATATCTGAATGTTGTCCCCCACCATAAAATGGCAAACACCTTTCCTGTATGTAGGGACAGATGGAAGTGATGTAACTCCGCCGACATTGGGCATCATGGCGGAATGTGGTCTTGCACCAACCTGCTATTCCTCATTGGCTAATAAGGGGCTCTATAGCTTACAGTGGCCAATGGGGATCACCAGCGGCAGTGACGGTGTACACCCCCGCGGACGTGACTGCCATTTTCTATCTATGACCTCACTTGACTCCTGACTTTCCACAGGACAACACTTACTCTGTGTGTGCTGCTGTGACCTGTGTCTGGATCCTACCATGGCCTGTGTGACCAGGAAAAGGGCCCCTGCCTTCACTACGTAGGAGTTAGAACGCTTTGTGGATGGGGTCATGCCCCAGAAAGGAGAGCTGTGCATGCCTCCATACCAACAGTTGAGTACACCATGGACACGATGCATGTGACCAGGTTGCACGGGAATGTGTGTGCAAGCATCATGTAATTTAGTGGGGTGGTTTGTCTGGGGGTAGTGTACATGGTGGGCGCTGGGTGATGTGTGTGCCAGTGGAGATGGAAATGGGATTTGTGGGCCATTTGTGTGACTGGCTGGATTGTATGTGTAACGGTGTCTTCCTGTCTGTATTACCTCTGCAGGTCAGTGCCCGTCAGAAGAAGGGATTGTGGTGTGCCATCGCCAAGGATGTGTGGACTCAGGGGGTCTATAGCAGACAGAGCACCCACTTTAGGAAAAGGTGGGAGGACCTGACACGCTGGGCCCGGAAGACCGTGGACGCCCAGCTAGTGAGTCCTCCCAACAAGGGTGGGATGCCCGTCGGAACCTGACCCCCCCTGATGGCCCACATACTGGCAGTGGCTTTCCCAGAGGTGGATGGGTGCTTGAGGGCATCACAGCAGCCACAAGGGAGTGAATACAGTGGGCGTTATAGCTATAATTGTTAGGTGGCATGGGATCCTGGTGGCGGGTGTCAGTTAGTGGGTGCCCATTAATGCCATGTCAGACATTGCTGCGTGATCCAGCTCATGAGTAATGGGTGTATTGCTAAATCGAGTAACCTATCTAGGTTGCATTCCATGTCTGACAGGGCTTAGTGGTTCCCAGGATGGGTGCAGTTGGTGGTGTTTGGCTCTCATCTTGCTGTGGTACCTAGCCAATGGAATGCAAGTGTGATGCATGGCACTCAATCCTGATCCCTGTGTGTGACGGTAATGTGTATGCCATCTGTGGTATTGGTGCTGTAATTGACCCAGTGCTCCCTTTCTCTACCCCCCTTTTTTCTTCTGTCATCCTGTCAATGTGTGCATTAGCATCATCTGTGGAGGAGCAGGGGCACAGGTGACAGAGGGAGCTGTGTCCAACAGGACTCAGGAGGTAGAGTCCACTGACGCCAAGGGAACCAGTGGGACCGAGGGCGAGGGGAGCTCCACGGCAGAGACAGAAGGTGACAACACTGACTCTGATTCCTCCTCTGATGGAAGCTCCCTGGTGGTTGTAGATACCTCTGGAACCACCCCAGCTACAGGTACAACCACCACCCCCGTACCACCACCACCCACTCAGTAGCCCCTCACCGAGTTGCCCGTGCCCGCTCATCTAGGAGGGTGGCCATCTCCTTTGCCCCAGGCACCTCAGGCCCTCCATCAGTCAGTCCTGCTGCCCTCACTGATGAGGCTATTTACCTCCTGAGATCCATCTCTGTAGGGCAGTCAACAATTGTGAATACCATCCAGGGGCTGGCATCACAGATGCAGCAGTGAATTCCTGGAGGGCATCCACGGTGGATTGGTGGCCTAACAGAGATCATTTCAGTCTCTGGCCTCCTCTCTGATGGTAGCCATTGTCCCTGTTTCTAACATCCCCCCTTCAACTACTCCTTCCCAGTCCCAGTCTCCTCAACCCCAACCCATCCCATGCACAAATACAGACAAGAATGCACACAAAACATCACACAAGAGTGGCACAGACAAACACAGGCAGCACACTTCAGGCCAGAAGCACTCACACCACACGACAGACAGTTGCACACAGAACAACATTCATGCTCCCACTGTCTCCCCCTCCTCCTCCTGCCTCACAGTCACATCCACACTCACACCTGCATGCATTGCATCAACAGCCACCACCACCATCACCACACCAAGCAGTGCACACACACCTCATTTGGAGACACATCCGCAACATCCATCCACACATCCCCTGTGTCCTCTCCCACCCTGTCTGCCCCCCTCCTAAGAGACACAAACGCACACACTCAGATTCCCACCAGCCATCTTCCTCACATCAGCACCTGCACCCAAGTCCAACAGACATACAACTCCAACAAACATTAGCTCAACCTCCACTCCTATCCCTCCTCCCTCACCCCACCCCACCATCCGCAAGAAGCGTTTCCTTGCCCAGAACTTGACCTCTTCCCTGCCCCTTCACCCCCTGTCCTGCCCGTAAGAGCAAGGTCCCAAAGACCCAACCCAGCACCTCAGCCAAACAGTCCAAGGGGACAGTGGAGGCACCTCCTAGTCGTGGAGGCAATAAAGGGAAGGATCCCACTCCACCACCCAAGAAAGGGAAGGATCCCACTCCACCACCCAGGAAAGGGAAGGATCCCACTCCACCACCCGGGAAAGGGAAGGTTGGCACTCCATCAACTAAGAGAGGCAAGAGGCCCCTTCCAACAGCAGTGGGCAAGGAGTCCTCACCTCCAGCAGAGGCTGGCAGGGTAACACCTTCAACTGAGGTGAGCAAGGAGCCCTCTCCGCCAGCAGACGCTGGCAGGGTAACACCTCCAACAGCAGTAGGCAAGGAGCCCCCACCTCCAGCTGGGATACAGCAGCCCTCACCTTCAGCAGAGGGCATGTAGCTCACCCTCCGGGGACCCTTGTACAAGGATCCCCTCCAGAACCAGTGGGCATTTCCCCCTCCTCAGAGACCTTGCAATCCCCAGCAAAGGAAAATGGGCAAGGAGCCCCTCCAGAACCAGTGCACTCCCCAGCAAAGGAAAATGGGCATGGAGCCCCCTTCAGAACCAGTGGGCAAGTTCCCCACTTCAGCTGAGGTGCCCCGCACCCTGTTTCCCCTGAGGTGCCTGCCCATTTCCCACATGATGCCCCTGCCCGGTATAGTGTGGATGTTGTCAGGGAATAAGTTGGGGCTTGGACTGTACCCTGTGGCCATGTGGGCCTTTTGTACATTGGACTGGCCATTGGCCCTTTCTGAACATTTACTCCAATTTCTTTTATCACATTGACAATAATGCGTCTGTTGGCATCAAATTACAATATCAGTTATACCTAATACTTTGTGTAAGCCAAGTGCTACAATAAAGTAAAGAAGTCTCAAGAAGCAAGATTACCCTTTGTTTCATAATGTGGCCTTAGATGACTTAAAAAGGTTCCCACGTTGAGGAATGCTGTTCAGCAGTGCCTCCCGATCGGAGAGATTGAAGGAGAAAGAGCATCATAGGTTTTCTCTTTAAATAAACACCAATAGGAACAAGTGCAGCGCTGATGCCACTGGATCCCAGCTAGCCTGGCTGATGAAGGGTGATACCCTGAATTCGGTCCCAGGATGCTTGTTTCCGGTCCATGGAGGACCTGGCCTGGCAGTTCGGGCTGGACTTTTCCCATGGGGAACAGGGTCAAGACTGATTTGCATATGGCTGGGTCCAACGTGGGGTGGCATGGTGAGCAAAAGAACAATGGATTAAACCCAGATCTGTGACTGGGGGTGAGTGTTTGAAAAGTTTCAACACTCCGTTCATCATCCTTTTTTGTTGCTAAAGTTGCCCTAAGTGGGAAGGGTATGCCCAGACGTGGGTCCCTTGCTCAGTGTGCCACTGGATTCAAGCTAGCCTGGCTGATGAAGGGTGATACCCTGAAACCGGTCCCAGGATGCTTGTTTCCGGTCCAGGGAGGACCTGGCCTGGCAGTTCGGGCTGGGCTGTTCCCATGGGGGACAGGGTCAAGACTGATTTGCATATGGCTGGGTCCAAACTGGGGTGGCATGGTGAGCAAAAGAACGACGGATTATACCCAGATCTGTGACTGGGGGTGAGTGTTTGAAAAGTTTCAACACTCCGTCCATCATCCTTTTTTGTTGCTGACGCTCGCCCAAGGGCAGGTTTGTTCAACACAGCTGAGGCATCTATAAGCAGTGCGCGCTCCATCCAGCGCTCTGTTGATAAAAATAGGCCCCCCAAAGAATAGTATTGTGGGGGAAAAAAGGGAGAAGATTAGTGTATTGGTCCACACTGATTATTTGACAAAACTAGAGGAAAACATTTTAGAAAAAAGAAGAACGTTCATTGTAAGGAAACAAACCCTATGCATCTTAGGGTCATGAGCGCAAGGTAACATCATTGAGCTAATTCAGAAGGAGCAAGGAAAAACCCAGCCCCTATTGCCTACAGTATTTGTTAGTTTTGGGATATACACAAATGGAAAAGGATAAAAACAACCCCATGTGTTGTGAAGGGCTGAGAGATCAAAAGAAGCAAAATTGCTGCTCTTCATTAATATAATTAATGTTAACCATGGGAGGTGGATAAACAACCACTACTTATTGTAGCATCTGTCTTTTTATGGAAAAAGCAAAATAAGAGGAAACATTTCATGTAGGGATACGGATCCTATGCATCTGAGGCTCATGAGTACGGGATAACATCATTGAGCTAAATAGGAAGTCTAGTCACCCCCTAGTCACTTCCACATTTACCCGCATTGGGATATACAAAACTAGAGAAGGAAGAAAAAACAACAGAAGGAAAAAAACATTTTGTTGTGTGAAGGGCTGAGAGTTCAAAGAAACAAATGTGGTGCTTTTCATAAATATAAATAATGTTAGCCATGGGTGGTAGATAACAAAACATGGGAGGTGGATAAACAAGCCGCTACTTATTGTAGCATCTACCTTTAGGTTAAAAAGGCAAATTGGCTTATATGATAATGTACGTAGGGGCAAGGCCTTATAATATTGACAAGGCAGAATGTGCTGAACCAAATGCTATTGGAGTGATTGAGATCAGGGGTTTTGGTCAGGCTTATAATGGAGAGTGATGTGATGGAGGAATGGAAACTCTACAATCACGGTATATCTATAATTACAAATATAATTAAACTGTATAGTCCAGTAACACATTTGAAAAAAAAGAAAAACATTTCAAAAAGAAAAAAAGAAGATAAAAAAAAGGAAAAGTTAAAGCACATATGATAGGGAAAAGGCAACAAAAAGGCATGTCTTTGTATGAAGTATCAAGTTACAATTGTTTCCAAAGTAGTTAGTTCAACAATATAGTATACTTCCTCCAGTATACTGGAAGGACAGAGAGATGTCAAAATGGTCCAGTGCACATCCTCCCGAAGTTATTTACAAATAAATAAGGTACACTTTTCTAGAGGGATGACTACAGGTCGAAAGGGCGTTATTGAAAGTAGAAGTCAGGGCCCTCACACACCCAACGGATGTCGTGCTTCATAATAGTGCCTGCTCCTCGCCGGGCTGGTACTGCAATGTCTGACAAGCCCATCGATGGGGCTATTTGCCAGAGATCTTTTTGAATGTGTGCCATGGTTAAACGTAGGAGTAGATTCAGACCTACGAGGAGAAGTGAAAAGCAGGAGAAGGTGTGTTAAAATTGGCTCTAGACCCTACCATAAGTATGTTATGGGGAGTGATAAAGGAATTAATGTTCCTCCACTCTACCGAAAAAGAAAGAAGAAGTTGGGAAAAGGAAAGTTCATCCTTCAACCCTAATTGATGGTGGACATGTTTCATGCCTATATTGTTGGCGTTTCTTCAGGACCAAAAGTTAATTAAAAAAAACTCCTAATCTTCACTAAAGAACCCAAGTGAGTGTATGGTATGTGAAAGGAATATACAACTTATATGAAGAGATACACAAAAAGCTAAATAGGTTTGGACCGGGTGAAACATAAGTGGCTAGAGAAATATACAGTTACTTGTAGCACAATATTGACATCCAAGTATTGCAATGACACTCAGTGATTGCATGCACACATGCTGTGAGCCAAAACACTGTCCTGACTCATCATAGACCCACCAACTCCATTGCAAATAAACATGAAAAACGAAATGTAATAAGCTTAGTATCTTACCCTCCTATATTAGGGAATGGGCCCTTTGGGATAATGCGAGATGAGGGACTACCGTGACACTGCAGTAATCAAATGCTCAAAAGTGAAAAAATGTGTGTGATGCCACAGTATTGCTATAAATGACAGAACACGTGGGAGATGTATAGTCTCTTCCCTGTATTTGCGGTATGTCAAAAAAGCTAAAAACTCCATACTAAAAAGCAGACCTCACTGAGTGTAACATAATTCTAGTCAGGGGGCAACTAGCGACATCCTGAAATGTTCAGCAAAACATACCACAGAAAAACGTAGTCATTTACATGTGCTATATTGTAGTATTACTGTAATTATATAATCTCTTTCAATCAGATGCGGTGTGTAAAAAAATAAAGCCGCTATTCTGACAAAACAGACCTCACTGTGTAGGAGGGTGATTCATCAGAGGTGCTTGGTAAATGCTATATCACACATATGTATGCAGAGTGTCAAAATATAAAAATTGCCAAACTAAAAATAGATCCCGTTAAGTAGACAGGTGGTATGGTAAAGATGACTCACCATAAGAAAAAGGAGACCAGGATGAGAAGCTCACTGTTGGGCACATTAGCCCGAGAGATCATGTTCCCATGAACAAGAAAACATGGCACAAAAGAGCACGGAAGATAATGACAGTTGCTTTTCCAATCACCGCACTGAGACCTACCCTGCATCCGCAAACCGGGAAGTACAGTGGTTGCAGATGTCACCGAGTATAAATATTTCATTTTTAAATTGTGAGCGCAGAGACCCTAAACTTCACATTTCTATCTGCTCCCTGAGGGAATCTGCACTTTAATAATATTTTTGTTATTGTCTTTTTTATGTATAATGCAGTAGATTGTAATAATACTTTGCATACATCTAAACATATAACATTGACTAGAAAATTCCCCCCCCCACTCTTCGGTACATTTCTCATCAGAAGATTTCTCCTTCCCTATCCTATACTAGTTTATATTACATGATGTTCTCGTCCTTCCCTCTCTGCTTCCCATGAGTCTTTGTTTGTCTTGTTGTGTTGTCCTGGCTTTCATCTCATCTCCCTTCACAGATTTTCCTAGACTATATTTATCTTTCTAAATCCGATTTGGTCTATCTAGTCTCCCAGTTCCACCAGATATTCTTGTATTTTATTTAGTTGCTCCTGTCTTTGTATATTTCCTTTTCAAGTATTTGGCATCTATCCATGCCCTCCCACCACTCGTCATGGCCTAGTGCATCCCGACCCCCACCTTCCAGCTATGTCCCTATTTGCAATCATACCACTTAGATTAATCAGTAGTTTTTGATATCTTGAATCGTCAGCTTGGCCCCATACCCCCAGAAACATTGTTTCCGGTGTCATTTCTATGGTCATCCCTGTTACATGTTCCAGGGTCTTCCCTACATCTTTCCAGAATATAGCAACCTGGGGGCAGGTCCACAACGTATGATAGAATGTACCCTCGTCCCCGTATCCCCGCAGAAATTTAGCATTTGTCGCTCTCCCTATCCGACAAAGCAGTGATCTCATATAGTATACTCTATGTAATATTTTAATTTGTATTAATTTTAGGGATGCTGGAATGGCCACTTCAGCCAGGAACATAAGCGCCTCCGTCCAGTCTTCCTCCTCCAGTTCCTTACAGTCTCTTTTCCATCTCTCCCATAAATTAGATAGTGAGGGATGTGTATTTCTCATAATTGTACCATACGTTTGTGATATTATTTTCCTCTGTATCTCCCTCCTTTGTATTTCCTCTTCTGTTGGGATGCTATGTTTCAAGGCTGCCCATAGGCAGGAGTACTGCTACCATTGTGTGTCTGACATTTAATATTCAGTTTTTAGGTGTGAAAAGGTTGCCATCCCGTTAGCGTCCCATATGTCAGCTAAATATGTTATCCAAATGTTATCCCAGCCATTGTAGCCTGTTAAGGTATTTATCTTGGGTAATCTGGTTCCTTCCCACAAGGCTGTTTTGGGGGGCAAGCGTGTGGCCTATCCCAATTCTCTGGTGAGTCTTTTCCAAGTTTGTATGACCGTTTTTTTTACAGGGTTAAATTCAGGGTTCACTTTACCCCCGTATAGCCAGTGCAGGTAACAGTTTTTGATATATCTTCTCCCTGTCGCCTCAAAACGCTGGGTCATCTCGTGGGGCAAATGCCCAGTGATTTATTATGCTTGACTGTGCCGCCTCATAATACTTCCGGCTATTTGGCAGGGCTATGTCCCCCTCATATTTGTAGGGTGGTCAGCTTGATTCTGGGTTGTCCCCCAGACCATAGTAATGTGCGTACTAGCGAGTCTGTTTTATGAGAGAATGCATCTGGGATTGGGTATGGAGAAATGTGTAAGATACATAGGAAGCGATATTAAAAAGTGCTGTCCTACCCATCAATGAGATTGGGGGGGTTTGCCAATGCCTAACCTCCATTTCAAATCTCTACAATAGGGGGTGTAGATTAGTGTTGTAATGGAGGTGGGGTTTACCGGATACCCAGATGCCTAAGTATTTGAACTTCTCTAGTTCCACTCTGTCAGCTTCATTGTTTGGTCTATCTCCCAGGTGTCTACTGGGAATATTAGAGATTTACCCCAGTTTATTCTGAATCCGGACACCTCCCCGAAAGCCCAAAAAAGTCTCCCAGGCGGCCCAGTGAGGAGGACGTCCGAGTCAGTTATAATAAGATATTGTCTGCACACAATGAGATCCGCTCTTCCTCTCCACTATTGGTGGGTCATCCTCTGATCAGTGAGTCTGATCTTGTCCAGATAGCCAAGCCCTGTATCTCAAAATCAAAAAGCATCAGTGACAGAGGACACCCCTGTCTGGTCCCCTTGTGGAGGCTGAACTCTTGTGATGTGTATCCATTTACTCTCATGTTTGCAGTGGGCCTTTTATATAGTAACTCAATCCATCTTCAGAATTTTGGACCAAACCTCATTTTAGTTAGCATGCTGAACATATATTTCCATTCTACCGAATCAAATGCCTTGTTGGCATCTAGGGAGAGAATTGCTCTTCCTTTGGCTGAGTTTTTAATTAGGGCCAAATTTTTAGGAAGCCTTCAGAGGTTCAGGGCAGTAGAACAGCCAGGTATATACCCTGGTTGGTCCGTATGGATCAGAGCCGTCATCACTTTTCTTAATCTGATTGCCAGAGACCTTGCAAGTATTTACGTTTAACAATGAGATCGGGTGATAGGAATCACCTCGGTCTCTGTGTTTATTTGGTTTGGGTAGAAAGATAATCATCGCTGTTCTCATATCAGGCAGGAGTTCTCCGGTTTCGAAAGCTTGCTTTAATGCCACATGTAAATGCGGCATCAGCCCCTTACTGAGCTTCTGAAAAAACTTGACAAGGAATCCATTAGGCCCCAGGGATTTCCCTCTCTGTAGTTGCCCCATCGCTGCCATCATTTCTTTCTGGGTGACCTCCTCTTCTAATTCCGCAATTTGCTGCAGGGATAAATGTGTCATGGGTTAATCAGCTATAAAGCTATCTATATCTGCCTCTAGGATAAGTATTCAGGATTTATAAAAATCCTGCATTTGGGCTGCCATTTCCCTCATTACTTCTTTGGGATCCCTTATTAGCTCCCCTTGTGTTGTCTAAATTTCTTTAACATGGGAATCACTTTGTTCCTTCTTGCCCAACCATGCTAGCAATTTGCCTGCTTTATTCCCAGCCTCGTATAACCGTTTACTTTGTAGTAGGTATTGTTGTCATACTTCGTCTCGGGTCACTATATTGTACTCCTCTCTTTTTTGTCTCATCTTTTTTTTAATGTCTTTTGTCGGTTGTGTTGGATATTTCTGTTCCAAAGTTATAAGTTAATTCTCTAGTGTTACCATTAATTTCTATCTTTGTTGTCTTTCACCTACTTCTCCCGCTAGTATCTCCCCTCTGATAGTAGCCCTATAGGGCTTCCATAGGGTTACCGGGCTTTGTACTGACCCATCGTTTTCCGTAAAGTAGTGCTATGTGGCTTGTTCTTGGTCATCAACCACTTCTGTGTTTTGTTGTCACCATGTTTGAATCTGCCACCCACTCCCTGGTGGATGGGGTCCCAGAGATATCACCATCTGTAATGGGACATGGTCACTAATCCCCCTTAGACGTAGCTTGTGTTTGTTCCTTAATCCATTCGCGTTCCATGTGAGGAGGGATAGTTTCTCGTTACCCATGTTAATGGTTTCATCAAGTGTAATCTGTCATTGTTTAAAGGATTTGTTGGAAAATGGGTTATTGGTAGGGCAGGTAGGTACCTACACCTAGCAACAAGCCACTAACCTCCACATAGGTACAGTTAGGTCTCAGTAAATTAATCCCAGCTCTACCCTTGGTAGCTTGGCATCGAGCGTCAAGGCTTAACTTAGGAGACAAAGTGTAAAGCATTCAAATATCACAAAACAGTAATTAAATAAAACACAGGAAACAGTTTAAAAATCCAAAACCAATTTATAAAAATAGCTTATATTTTTATCTTTAAAATGACACAAAAACGATTAAAATCGGTTCAGGGGAACCGGAGATATGAATTTTTAAAGTATTATTATTTTCTAGCGCTTAGAAACAAAAAGCGCCAATCGGGTCATCTGGTTGCACCAGGACCGGGGCAAAGTCAAACTTTCAGGCCGACCGCGATGGAGCCCTGCTCGGCTACAAGTCGCGGGAGGCCTCGGTTAAAAAGTTACCTTCTGACTTAGTCTCTTTTTTGATGTTTTTCTTCCCCGGGACGAACCTGCCAGTTGGATCCGACCTCCTGGAGCCCTTGTCCGGATACGCAAAGTCGGTTTCCTCGGTGGTGATTTTTACCTTCGGACTTAGTCGTTTTTTCGAGATGAAAATCCTTCGACCGGGGTAAACCTGGATCTTGATCCGACGTCCATGGAGCCCTTCTCGGATACGATGGCTGGGAGGTCCCGGTCAACTTTTTACCTTCGGACTTAGAGGGTCATTCTGACCCTGGCGGCCGGTGGCCGCCAGGGCCACCGACCACGGGAGCACCGCCAACAGGCTGGCGGTGCTCCAATGAGCATTCTGACCGTGGCGGTTCAGCCGCGGTCAGAAGCGGAAAGTCAGCGGTCTCCCGCTGACTTTCCGCTGCTCTTTGGAATCCTCCATGGCTGCGGAGCGCGCTCCGCAGCCATGAGGATTCTGACCCCCCCTACCGCCATCCAGTTCATGGCGGGAAAGCCGCCATGAACAGGATGGCGGTAGGGGGGGTCGCGGGGCCCCTGGGGGCCCCTGCCGTGCCCATGCCAATGGCATGGGCACGGCAGGGGCCCCCGTAAGAGGGCCCCGAAAAGTATTTCAGTGTCTGCCTTGCAGACACTGAAATACGCGACGGGTGCCACTGTACCCGTCGCACCTTCCCACTCCGCCGGCTCGATTACGAGCCGGCATCCTCGTGGGAAGGTCGTTTTCCCCTGGGCTGGCGGGTGGTTTTACTGGAACCGCCCGCCAGCCCAGGGGAAAACTCGTAATACCCGCCGCGGTCTTTTGACCGCGGCGCGGTAATTTGGAGGGCGGGATCCTGGCGGGCGGCCTCCTCCGCCCGCCAGGGTCATAATGAGGCCCTTAGTCTCTTTTTTGGATGTTTTTCTTTACCGGGACGAACCACGAAGTCAGGCCGGGTCGCGGTTGAAGCAAGCCGGCTAGAATTTCCGCGTCGGGTCGGTCACTTTATGGAGCTTTTTTTCAAAAATTCTCCAATCTTTTCCAAACTTCTGGGGCTTCACCCAGATGTTCTTTCAAGGTTCTTTTGGGGTCCACAGCTCACCCCAAGGGTCCAGAAGTTCTGTGATGGTCCTTGGGGGTGCGGACTTCAACTCCCAGAATGCACCTGGCGCAAACTCCTTTTTGGCCACTGGACAGTGGTCAGCTGGTCGCTTTCTTCAGGAGTTGGTGCAGGGGACTCTGGTTTAGCAATTTTTCACCTGTAGCAAACAGGGAGTCCCTCCTTGAACCAGTTGAAGCCAGGCAAAGTCCTTCTTGTGGTGAAGCCCAAGTGTGCAGCTGGTGCAGTCCTTCTGAGTGCAGGGTCCAGGTGCAGGCCAGGGGTCAAGCAGGGCAGTCCTTCTTCTTCTTTAGTTCCTTTCTTGTTGAATTCTGGAGGGGATCTGAGGCGTGGGTGCAGGTCTGCCAGTTTTATCCTTGCTCCTGGGTGAAAAGCAGGGTGGCCCTGGTTCTCCAATCAGGGACAGGGTCGTTCCCCTGTGATGACCACTTCCTGGGAAGTGTGGCAAAAATCCATCCCAGAAGGCAACAGTCTCTAAAAATCCAAAATGGATGAATCTGATTTTTGGAGGAGAGATCTGGCTGAGCCCACCCACTGGTGTGGCTAAAAATCATAAACACACCCCTCTCCTGCCCTCTCCTAATCTAATCAAGGGGGCACCTAGCTGTCTGGGGTTGCAGGATGTGGGGGTGTTGCTGGGTGCTCCAGATGTCCTTCTCTGCCTTTGAAGACCAGTTTGGCAGCCCTTCCCCTTCCTGCCTCACCATCTGCTGAGGGGAGATTCTCTTCCCCAAGCACATTCCTTTGTGTGAAGTCAGGCCACTTCACACCTCATCAAAGTAGCCTGGCAGAAGCTGCTGCAGG
Source organism: Pleurodeles waltl (assembly GCF_031143425.1). Lineage (NCBI taxonomy): Eukaryota > Metazoa > Chordata > Amphibia > Caudata > Salamandridae > Pleurodeles > Pleurodeles waltl. The sequence goes on along the minus strand of NC_090438.1, from coordinate 253,345,340 downwards.
CTGGCCAATCAGAGCACAGCAGCAAAAACAATGCAGAGCTGAAATTGGCAACTTTTTAGGTAAAGTCTAAACTTTTTACCTGAACTGGTTATATTAAATCCAACAACTGGAAGTTGTGGGATTTATTATAACAATCAATTTGATACCAAATTCTTGGTATGTAACATTTAAGGAGACTTTAAAATTTAAAATAAAGTCTGCCCATTCTAGCCTATGAAGGCCATTTACTTCAATGAGGGAAAAACGAATTTGGCTGTTTTTACCTCACCAGGGCTTATAAATCTATTTTTATAAAGTCCCTGCTTATAGTTACATGGCACCAAGCCCTAGGGGCACATAGGGCACACCTTAGGGGTGACTTATATGTAAAAATAAGGTAGTTTAAGACTTTGGAAGTACCTTTAATTCCAAAGTCGAATTTGCATATAACTTTAATTTAAAAGCAGCCAGCAAGGCAGGCTTGCTTTTAAAATGACACTGGGCACCTCAGCAATGCACCTAGGTGTGCACCACCTATGCTGTGGTCCCTAAACCTACATGCCCTACCATATACTAGGGACTTATAGGTAGGTTAACTTAGCCAATTATAATTAGCCTAATTTGCATATCCATTTTACACAGAGCACAGGCTCTGGGACTGGTTAGCAGTACCCAGGGCACCATCAGAGTCAGGAAAACACCAGCATAAAGTGGAAAATGGGGGCAAAAAGTTATGGGGCTTCTGTAATCAGCCCCAGTTTCTCACACAACCCCCCCCCAGCCCACACGCCCAGGAGACTCAGCCCAACCCTGGGAGAGTCTTCCTGGCTTGTTAGGCGAGGAAGACAGTGAAGAAAACTGGCTGTCCCTTTGCAGTGCCTACTCTGCCTTATATCCTCCTGTCAGGGTCACTCCCTCTGGGTAGTGAAGCCATCCCAACAGTAAAAGGACCCAACTCAAACTGAAACTTCCCTCTAGGGGGGTCTTCCTCCTCTCTCTCTGCCAACTTGGGTAGTGAGGTGCCCACCTCCCCTACTCCTAACTTTGCTAGGGCAACACCTAGCTTACCCAAAGAGGTCACCCAACACTTGAGCAACCCCACCATGACCAACAGGGTCAGGGGGCCTACTTTGCTATTGGCCTTGGGGTCTGCCTCCCAGGCCAAGTACAGTGCTGCCAGGAAGGCTAGCACCCAGCAGAGGCTACTGACAGCTGTCAGTACCCAGAACCACACCCTAAGCTCTCCACTGACAGGTGGCTGAGCTGCTTTAGGGGCATCTTTGGGGTCCTGGCACCCCTCTTGCTGTCTAGAGTGGGGGGCTACCACCTCCTGTGGCAGACACCCTCCTTCCACTCTCTCTTCTGTCAGTGCAGGGGCAACACCTTGCATCTGGACAGCTGCCTGACTATTCAGGACTTCCTTGGGGTCAGGGGAGGCCTCACCAGTGCCAACTCTGGGCTCCACCCTTACTGGGGCAGAGGGCCCTTGGCTCCCTGGAACTCTCTTTAAGAGTGGCCTACCCTTCCTTTTCTTCTTTCCTTTTCTTGGGGACCCCTGTCTCCTAACTGTAGGGACTGACTCCCCAGGACTTTGGGTTGGGGGGGGCGCCTTGGGCGACCACCCCATCTGTGACCAGACTCACCTCTGGGAGGTCATTGCCCAGGATACAATCTAGGGGAAGGTCAGCACTGAGTACCACCCTAATCCAGTCAAGGATACCCTCCCTCTCTAGGGGCACTATGGCTACAGGTTTGGAGGTGACCTCCCCTGTGGCTATCCTGACTTTCTTTGTCTTTCCTGGGACATAAATGTCTGGGGTCACTAACCGGTCACTCACTATAGTGTGACTGGCACAGGTGTCCCTCAGGCCAGTGGTAGGGATCCCATTCACTTGAATGTGGTGGAAGTGCCTACTCCCACCCTCAGGGATCACCAGCTTACCATCTGGTCCTGTCTCCCAGCACAATGCTAGAAGGACTTCATCATCTGAGGAATCCTCCTCTATGGCTACACTGGACAGCCCAGTGCTAACCACCTTCCTTGGACAGGCTGCATCTCCTCTGAAGTGACCTGTCTGCTGACAGTCAAAGCAAGCCCTACTGTCCAAGAGTTTTTTTAACCCTGGGTCTCCCTGTCTCTGCTTGTCAGAGTGGGAGTGGGATTTACTCTCCTCCTTCTTAGGGTTCTGGGGTACAGAGGGAGTCTCTGTGGTGGGCTTACCACCTCCCTCCTTAGGTTTTTGGGGACCTGTCCCCCCCTTCTTGGAGTCTCCCCCCTGGGACTTGACAACCACCCTGGTTCTCAACCACTCATCAGCTGCCTCCCCTAGCTCTCTAGGGTTGGTCTGCTTAGAGTCCACTAGATGCTGGCGTAACCTTTCTTGGATACAATTGGTCAAGATGTGCTCTCTCATGATCAGATTGTATAACCCCTCATAAGTATTTACTTTGTTGCCAATAATCCAGCCCTCTAGTGCCTTTAGTGAGGTGTCTACAAAGTCAACCCAAGACTGGGTACTGACCTTCTGGGTGTCCCTGAACTTCATTCTATATTGCTCTGGGGTCAGACCAAACTTCTTGGCTAAGCACCTTTTCATACTAGGATATGAATCTGCCTCCTCCCCCCTTAAGGTCAGAAGCCTATCCCTCCCTGAGTTGGGGACCAACTCCCACAAAAGGGAACCCCAGTATTGAGGCCTAACCCTTCTCATTTGGAGTGCCCTCTCAAAGGCCCCCAGCCACTTATCTATGTCATCCCCCTCTACATAAGCAGGAACCACCCCCTTGGGTAATCTGGGGCAAACTCCCCCACCCATGGACACCTCAGCTTCTTTATCGCTGCTTCCATCTCTTTTCTCTTTGTATGCCCACTTTTTCTTTTCTAGGGCCAGCTTCTCTGCTTCCAAAGCTATGTATGCTAGCTGGGCCTCCAGCTCTCTTTCTCTGATGGATGGGTTCTCTCCTCCTGAAAGGACCCCCTTCCCACCACTAGCTTTGGATCTGCCCCTAGTGACTGTATTTACTGAGGACCGTTCTTCCTCATCCTCACTTTGGCTCAGATGCCTTCCCTCCCCTGAGTGGTTAGAGCTAGCATCCTCCCTTCTTTCTCTCTCCTCTGGAGCTTCCTCTGACTCTACCTCTTGGGCCTCAGCCCATGCTGTCAGGGATGTGATCAGGATTTGCTTCCTGAGATCAGTGGTTGCAGGCAACCCTCTTTCAATACACAACCCCCTAAGCTGGACTACTGTCAGTGTGGGTAGGGTAGCCAGATCAAGCTCCATGGTTCCCTAGTTTTGTGTCAACAAAAACTTTTTGCAAAAATTGGAAACAAGAATTTAGAAAAATAACAAAAATTCAATAATTGAAATTAATCCAAATTAAAAATTAAAAACAATTTTTGCACTAGGACAATTTAAAGGATTTTTAATTTGTTTTACCTAAAACTGTAACGTGATATTGAACACAAGTACAGGATCCCGTCGCTGCTTCCAATTATGTTGGAAAATGGGTTATTGGTAGGGCAGGTAGGTACCTACACCTAGCAACAAGCCACTAACCTCCACATAGGTACAGTTAGGTCTCAGTAAATTAATCCCAGCTCTACCCTTGGTAGCTTGGCATCGAGCGTCAAGGCTTAACTTAGGAGACAAAGTGTAAAGCATTCAAATATCACAAAACAGTAATTAAATAAAACACAGGAAACAGTTTAAAAATCCAAAACCAATTTATAAAAATAGCTTATATTTTTATCTTTAAAATGACACAAAAACGATTCAAATCGGTTCAGGGGAACCGGAGATATGAATTTTTAAAGTATTATTATTTTCTAGCGCTTAGAAACAAAAAGCGCCAATCGGGTCATCTGGTTGCACCAGGACCGGGGCAAAGTCAAACTTTCAGGCCGACCGCGATGGAGCCCTGCTCGGCTACAAGTCGCGGGAGGCCTCGGTTAAAAAGTTACCTTCTGACTTAGTCTCTTTTTTGATGTTTTTCTTCCCCGGGACGAACCTGCCAGTTGGATCCGACCTCCTGGAGCCCTTGTCCGGATACGCGAAGTCGGTTTCCTCGGTGGTGATTTTTACCTTCGGACTTAGTCGTTTTTTCGAGATGAAAATCCTTCGACCGGGGTAAACCTGGATCTTGATCCGACGTCCATGGAGCCCTACTCGGATACGATGGCTGGGAGGTCCCGGTCAACTTTTTACATTCTGACTTAGTCTCTTTTTTGGATGTTTTTCTTTACCGGGACGAACCACGAAGTCAGGCCGGGTCGCGGTTGAGGCAAGCCGGCTAGAATTTCCGCGTCGGGGCGGTCACTTTATGGAGCTTTTTTTCAAAAATTCTCCAATCTTTTCCAAACTTCTGGGGCTTCACCCAGATGTTCTTTCAAGGTTCTTTTGGGGTCCACAGCTCACCCCAAGGGTCCAGAAGTTCTGTGATGGTCCTTGGGGGTGCGGACTTCAACTCCCAGAATGCACCTGGCGCAAACTCCTTTTTGGCCACTGGACAGTGGTCAGCTGGTCGCTTTCTTCAGGAGTTGGTGCAGGGGACTCTGGTTTAGCAATTTTTCACCTGTAGCAAACAGGGAGTCCCTCCTTGAACCAGTTGAAGCCAGGCAAAGTCCTTCTTGTGGTGAAGCCCAAGTGTGCAGCTGGTGCAGTCCTTCTGAGTGCAGGGTCCAGGTGCAGGCCAGGGGTCCAGCAGGGCAGTCCTTCTTCTTCTTTAGTTCCTTTCTTGTTGAATTCTGGAGGGGATCTGAGGCGTGGGTGCAGGTGTGCCAGTTTTATCCTTGCTCCTGGGTGAAAAGCAGGGGGGCCCTGGTTCTCCAATCAGGGACAGGGTCGTCCCCCTGTGATGACCACTTCCTGGGAAGTGTGGCAAAAATCCATCCCAGAAGGCAACAGTCTCTAAAAATCCAAAATGGATGAATCTGATTTTTGGAGGAGAGATCTGGCTGAGCCCACCCACTGGTGTGGCTAAAAATCATAAACACACCCCTCTCCTGCCCTCTCCTAATCTAATCAAGGGGGCACCTAGCTGTCTGGGGTTGCAGGATGTGGGGGTGTTGCTGGGTGCTCCAGATGTCCTTCTCTGCCTTTGAAGACCAGTTTGGCAGCACTCCCCCTTCCTGCCTCACCATCTGCTGAGGGGAGATTCTCTCCCCCAAGCACATTCCTTTGTGTGAAGTCAGGCCACTTCACACCTCATCAAAGTAGCCTGGCAGAAGCTGCTGCAGGCTGGCCAATCAGAGCACAGCAGCAAAAACAATGCAGAGCTGAAATTGGCAACTTTTTAGGTAAAGTCTAAACTTTTTACCTGAACTGGTTATATTAAATCCAACAACTGGAAGTTGTGGGATTTATTATAACAATCAACTTGATACCAAATTCTTGGTATGTAACATTTAAGGAGACTTTAAAATTTAAAATAAAGTCTGCCCATTCTAGCCTATGAAGGCCATTTACTTCAATGAGGGAAAAACGAATTTGGCTGTTTTTACCTCACCAGGGCTTATAAATCTATTTCTATAAAGTCCCTGCTTATAGTTACATGGCACCCAGCCCTAGGGGCACATAGGGCACACCTTAGGGGTGACTTATATGTAAAAATAAGGTAGTTTAAGACTTTGGAAGTACCTTTAATTCCAAAGTCGAATTTGCATATAACTTTAATTTAAAAGCAGCCAGCAAGGAAGGCTTGCTTTTAAAATGACTCTGGGCACCTCAGCAATGCACCTAGGTGTGCACCACCTATGCTGTGGTCCCTAAACCTACATGCCCTACCATATACTAGGGACTTATAGGTAGGTTAACTTAGCGAATTATAATTAGCCTAATTTGCATATCCATTTTACACAGAGCACAGGCCCTGGGACTGGTTAGCAGTACCCAGGGCACCATCAGAGTCAGGAAAACACCAGCATAAAGTGGAAAATGGGGGCAAAAAGTTATGGGGCCTCTGCAATCAGCCCCAGTTTCTCACAGGATTATTCTCCTGTAAGTTCCTCATGGTCTTTGTACCGGCATCCGATTCCCGATCACCCCTTTGATTGAACTGAACTGTTAACCATACCCCCCAACTACCCCCCAACCCTACCTTACCATACTGTGATTGTAGAACTGACCACCCCCTCAATTCACTGTATGTGTTAACCCGAACCCCCAATTGGAGATCCTCGTTCCCCATTGTATGTATTCCTAAGGCGTGGACCAGTTCCATTATTATAGTTTGTCTTTCACTATTCGTTGTTTGTTGTCTGCCGTCAAATCTCTGAGGGGTGTTTAGGGGGAGAGAAGGACGAGGAGGGCTGGAGGCCACGCAGACGTCCTCTCCTCCTCTCGGCCCGTACCCACTGAGCGATGACCTTGGTATTTTGACTAGTTTTTAAACTCAACTGTTAGCCCAGCAGGTCTGCTGTCATTGGGGTCACCTGGGGCAGCAGATCCGCCTCTGATTCTGTTCCCATCTCCGATTGTTCTTTTCCATTTCCTCCGGTGTCTGCTGCGAGTTCCCTCCATCTGCCGCCCATCTGAGTCTCGGTTGTCCCCCTGAGATCCCAGAGAGCCTTCATTTGTGCAGCCTTTATTTGTTCCTGTGTTGGTGTGGCAACAGGTCCTGCCCAGGACTTCGCCCCTCTGCGTTTCGTTCACCACGGGTCCATGTGCTAGTGCCCTCTTTTCCGTGGTGAAGACCCTGCATCTCTATCCATTCCCAGGCCTCTTCAGGCGGTGGCAGGAAATCAGTGCGTATTTTATATCATTATGGCCGAGGATCTTTTTGACTGTGGCAAATTTCACCCATTGTTTTTGCATCAGATTTGTGTAGTCATGGTAGATGTTTATCTCTTTTTCTTCAATTTTCCAGGGGCCTTTGTTTCTTTTCTCCTGGAGGATTACATCTCTGTCCCTAAAATTCACTAATCGCACTATTATTGGTTTGGGGTATGCCCCTGGTGGTGGAGGGGTCACCGGGAGCCTGTGGGCCCGCTCTACCGAGAAGAATTTGGTAGATGTTCCCCTCAGCACTACATCACTCAGCCATGTCTCTATGTAAAGATCTATCAAAGGGTCCTCCGACTTATCCGGGACTCCCACCAGGAAGATGTTGTGTTCACGCGACCGGCTTTCGCCATCCTCCACTTAGAGGCCATTGTTATTATTTCATTGTTGATGAGTGCTAGTTTCTGCATAAGTGCTTTCACCTGCGGGGCCAACTCTCCGAGCATATCCTCGGTTGCTTTAAAGCAATTTTGCAACATGTTATGGTCGTCATGCAGTAGGCCTACCTCCCCAGCAAATGTTGCAATTTGTCTCTCTATGGCCGTTTTGGATTCCTGTATAGCCGCCAGACTCACTGTTGTATGTTGCGTTAGTGCATCATCCCCTCCGGCTGTCTCTCCAGTGGCATCCCTTGGGGAGGGCCCAGCTGGCATGTCTTTGCCAGTTCTTTGTTTTCCCATATTCTTCTGAGAGGAGGAGGAGTGAGTGATCGTCTTGGGATCTCCGTTCTCATTTTCCATTGTCTCACCTTATTGTACTCTCTTCTGTGGCCTTCTGTTTATTGTGTATTGTCTTGGTCTTGGCAGCTGTCCATGCTCCTCCAATTGACCAGCTCTCCACCACTCTCCTGTGTCTGGGTACTTTATGAGCCGCAGGTTCTTTCCCAGATTTCAGGGCCCTGTGTGGCTTCGCCCCTTGTCCGTCGCACCACTCCTCTCTCCGGTGTCTTAAGTGTCTTATTTGCCTGTTGTACCATGTGGGCCCTGCAATATATAGCAGTGGTGTAGTCCTTCGTCGGGCCCTCTTCTGTCTCTGTTACTGTCTGTTGTTGGGGCACGAGCCCTGGGAACCTCCTGTGTTATAGCCCCCCACCAAGCCGTAATGTCTTCGGGAGCTGCAGTGTTTATATCAGGGCCGTCTTGCTCCTCACCAGTATCCATGGGCCCCTGGGCGCACTTTTATCTTCCTCCCATACTCCTGGCGGTTATCGTTTCCTCCCATCCCTGGACTTGTCTCGATATACAGCTGATCCTCCCTTGAGTCCTTGTAGGCCCCCCTCGATCTGCATCGGGGGGGCTTCCTTTACTTTGTTTCCGGTGTAGCGGCGCCACGGCTGCCCTAGCCTGGCCCTCCACACCGCCCGCTGGCTCTCCCTTCTCTGTCGCGCACCTGACGTTGGCTGTGCCTCTGGCCCCCGCGGTCACCAGGGGCTCAGGATCTCTCCTGTGGGGTTTGGTTTGTGCCCCCTACAGGATATTTGCCCCTCCGTACAGGACTCTGCAGCGGGAGCTCTGGACTACGCATCTGACTTCATTGCTGGCTTGGCCACACCCCACTTTAATAATATTTAAAGACAGCCCCATGTTAACCTATGAGAGATAGACCTTGCAACATTGAAAAAATGAATTTGGCAGTATTTCACTGTTAGGAAATGTAAAACACAGAAGTACATGTCCCACCTGTAACATACACTGCACCCTGCCAATGGGGCTACCTAGGGCCTACCTTAGGGGTGCCTTACAAGCATAAAAGGGAAGGTTTAGGCCTGGGTACATCTGCCAAGTCAAATTGGCAGTTTAAAACTGCACTCACAAGAGCTGCAGTGGCAGGTCTGAGCCATGTTTACAGGTCTACTAATGTGGGTGGCACATCCAATGCTGCAGGCCCACTAGTAGCATTTGATTTACAGGCCCTAGGGCACCTCTAGTGCATTGTAATAGGTACTAGTAAACAAATATGCCAATCCTGGAGAGTCAGTTACACATCCATTTTACATAGGATCACTTACACTTTAGCACCGGATAGCAGTGGTAAGTGCCCATAGTAACAAAAACAGCAAAAACAGAGTCCAGCATACATCAACATCCTGGGAAATAGAGGCAAAAAGTTAGGGGAGACCACGCCAAGGATGCAAAGTCATTTTTTTTTACGCAAATCCGACGCAAAGCTAACTCCATATTTATACTTTGGCGTTAGACCCGTCTAGCGCCAAAGATCTTGGAGTTTGCGTAATTTTTTAGCGTGGACACCTACCTTGCGTTAATGATATGCAAGGTAGGTGTTCCCGTCTAAAAAATGACTCCAAGGCATGTGCGCCTTATTTAAACTCCCGTGCAAAAATGACGCACGGGAGTGGGCGGGTCAAAAAAAATGACGTCCAGCCGCTTGCGTCATTTTTTAACGCCTGGTCAGGGCAGGCTTTAAGGGACCTGTGGGCTCGGAAGGTGCCCAGAGGTGCCCTCCCATGCCCCCAGGGACACCCCCTGCAACCCTTGCCCACCCCAGGAGGACGCCCAAGAATGGAGGGACCCATCTCAGGGAACTTAAGGTAAGTTCAGGTAAGTATATATATATATTTTTTTTTGTGGCATAGGGGGGCCTGATTTGTGCCCCCCTACATGCCACTATGCCCAATGACCATGCCCAGGGGACATAAGTCCCCTGGGCATGGCCATTGGGCAAGGGGGCATGACTCCTGTCTGTGCTAAGACAGGAGTCATTTCAATGGGGGTTGGGAGTAAAAAAAAATGGCGCAAATCGGGTTGAGGACAATATTTTGCCTCAGACCCGACTTGCCCCATTTTTTGACGCCCAAGCTCCATTTTCCCCTACGCCGGCGCAGCCTGGTGTGGGTCATTTTTTTTTACGCACACCAGTCAGCTGCGCCGGCTAACGTCATTCCATAAATAAGGCGCCCGCATGGCGCTTTGGAATGGCGTTAGCCGGCGTTAAAATTTGTGACGCACAAATGCGTTGGCGCAGTTGTGCGTCAAAAAGTATAAATATGGCCCTAAGAGTCCCCATGGAATAACAGTTTTGTATTTGAAGTGAGCATACATCACATAATGTATCTCTTCAACAAATTACATAAGGTCAAATTATCTAGGCATACAAAAGTGTTTCCAGTGTAATTGCATCATCCTACTTATCTAGGTATGAAGCCATAAGTACAGAGTAGGTTTGGAAAAATGCTGTTGTGTAACCATGGTATGGTAAACATGATACTGATCAATAGTGTCCCTTCTGCATTCTGCCAATGGAATGGATTCCATTGGCATCAGCCAAAGTAAGATGAGCAATGTCTGAAAAGTACATTTGTTGTGTGATGCCATTCGGTACCTGATATTGCAACAACACATGTCTGGACACATTGCTACCTAGATTTAGGCAGCGTTTAAGCAATCTTGTTGTGCTGCCATGTGTCAAAACAAAAGGACAGGAATGCACCATATCTACAAGATACTACGCATTTCTGTCCTTGTCCCATGCACTGGTACACAGATTCCTGCCATGAGCCAACGCAGGCACCCTTACACCATGGTGCAAGGGTGTCTGCGTTGTGGGGATGATTGTGTTTGTGCAGGAGGGAACACCTTCCTGCACATAAATAATCAATGGAGGCAATTTACTCCTTCTATGTGTGAAGCAGAATGCAGCACACATAGAAAAAGATAAAAATCGGCTTAAATAATGTTATTTCTTCCTTTTATGCCACCTTTACGCCACCCCAGGGGAGGTGTAGGTTTTTGATGCATTCCCAGAGTTACGAAACCTTGTAAATCTGAGAATAATCTATGGGTGTTGAGTGGGAGCACCCATGCAACACCCATGGAAACTCCTCCCTGATGCAGAGTAAGGCCACGCACTGACCATGCAAAGTGGCTTTATGTGGCTCTGTAGATATAGGCCTGCAGGCTGCACTGCTGGTGCGTCAAAAAGAAGTAGTACACCGGTGGCGCAAGCCACTTGTAAATGAGGCCCTAAATGTGCACATATGTGTGAGTAATTGTGTCACTGTAAACCCAATAAGAGGCTTATCTACAAACCCCCTAGTGCAGGGCTGCATAGCAAGTAACCTAGCTGTGCTTCCCTGCACCACAGAGAAAGGGCAGAAATTGACTTTATCTCTATGATATGGCAAATTTGTGTACTTTCCCCATGCATTGAGACATAATTGGCTGCAAGGGTGCCTGCATTGGGGCATGCCAACCCATTGTTCATTAGTGCAGGGGAAAGTACAGTTATGCACCATATCTCATAGAAACAGCACATCCTGCCCTTTTCTTTTGATGCCGGTCGGCAGTATCCTTTTGGTGCTGTTCTGTGCCTAAGCCTTACAAATAAGGCCCTTAGTCCACTTGTTATGTGTGCTTTATAATGCAGGACACATAGCAAGCGCTGAAACAAGAAGATATCCATCTATCTCTACTTGATACGCCTCACCTGGCTGGGCATAAGATTGTGAGGCATTCCCTGGTTTACATTTTCCTGTAAATCTGGGAATGCTTTAGAAGCCATAGTTGTTGCATGGGAACACCCATGGCAAAAGTTCATGCCACCCTCCCTTGCACTGTGTTGCCTTACAACATATGTATGAGGTCACGAAAAGCCACACAAAGCATCTATGCATGTGCTCATAGATATGGGCATGCACTGTGCGCTGCTGGTGCATCACCAAATATGACACACGGGCTGCGCATGGGACTTTCTAATAAGCCCATACCTATGTTGAACATTTTTTACAATTGACAAACCAAAACAGCTTAAACGAGGCGCATCCTGTATTAATCTTTGAAAATGCAGACATTTCAAAGTTGAACTGAGGCCAGGGTTGGTCCAGAGTTGTCATGATGGCAGCAAGGTAAAGTGTTATGTTGAGGAATATTTTAAGGACAGTTCATTTTCACTGTGTATGGCATGCCAAGTTTCAATTTTGTGGGCTAGCATATATCCCTTTGCAGGCTAATCATTGACACTGCAGAGAACCTAAGCAAGTTGATGGCCTCCCTTTTGTGTGATTGAAAGGTCAGGAATCCATCTTGAACATGATGAAATAGTAGTTCTGCTGAGTCTCTTTGCGTAGATGATAAGTAGGCATAATGGTACAAACACAGGCACCCTTGCACCAGGGTGCAAGTTATTCTGTGTTGTTTATACAATTGTTTGTGTGGTGGAAGGGACCTCTTCATTCACAAAAGATAACAAATGCAGTTTCTTCATTGTACCTATGTGTGCTGCATAATACCACACACATGTGAAGAGTCAATGACAGTGTCTCAGACATATTGTTCTCATGGTCACACCATCCTCCATGATGCATTGCTAAAGTTGCAGTACATCGGTTGCATGCCTTGTCTAATCAGTTATTGCCTGATGGGCATGTGTGGATGCATTGTAATGGCAATGTTCCCCATGTGGATTGTATTTCGGAATGAAATGTGATGCATTACAGCACTGGATATGTGGAAATTGAACAAAGAATCCATTCATGTTTCCTTGGGCCTGACCTCATCCTGTGATTCTCAATGGTGAACAGGCCTGAAAAACGTATGCAAAAGGTTGACCCTGACAGATAGCTTATAATATAATGCAAGGCTTGTTTAAAAGAGACACCTCATGCAACATACATTGCTTCATTAGCCCAACAACAGACAGCAATCAGGATGTTCACATAGGTCTGAGGGGAGGGTTTGAAGAAACTTGTTTGGTTATGCCCTGGAAATCCCAACCATTTGAGTAATGTGAAGGTCACGCTTGAATCACGCTGCCATCATGAAATGTTGTTTTACTGTGTTTGGTTAGATGTCTTATATATGTGTAACACCATGAATCTCCTCATCAGCATCACACCATGTGCTTAATGAAGAAATTACCTTTCTGTTTTTCTGATTAGATGATGTATTTTCATACCTTTGTGGTTTTCATGCATAAAAGATTGCAATGGAGTTCCGCACTTTGGACTCTTGAACGTGGCTATGCAGGTCACAGTCCATGTGTCACATTAATATACATTTTTCTTTTATCTTTCCTGATGAGTTCCTGCCTCTGATCTTCTGAAGCTTCTACAGATGCAGATGAGTAATAATGTTATTAGGACACACACAAGGAGTGTCAGTTTGCCCCCTTCCTGGCTTGTGTGTCGAGTTTTGTTCAGTTGGCTAATGGATGTGCAGCAATAGTGGGGGAATCTTGGCAGTAGGACCACTTACCTGCAAAGGCCTTAGCTCAGAACTCTGGGAGCAGCACACAGTCCCCAGCATGGTGTCAGAAGTCTGTATGGTGGCAAACACTTGAGGACGGCTGCCAAGGCAGGAGAAAGTATGCCACCTGCGTAAATGCTAGGTAAACCTGGGCATGAAAATGTGATCAGGGATCAAAAAGCACAGCATTTGATACCAAACACAGGGTGTTTTTTAAAACTTTTTTGGCACATTATGGAGCTCGATATTTGTGGTCTGTGTGGGTGCCAGCTCTTGTCATCCCACAAGTCATTTGGTATAGTATTACATATTAATTGCTAACGCAGCATCATATATGCTTGCACCACTATGTCCACACTCATGCCACAATGCACCCGGCCTCCTGAGCTTTAGGAGGCCTTCTTAAGGGCTGACTGACCTGTGCTTTGGGCAGTAAGGGGACTCTGACTGCACCTGGCATGGGCAGAGTTAAACTTGAACAAGTAAGCTGCTTGTGTAGACTGATGTGGCAGTTCTGCATGCTTTGCTTTTATTAGGGTGAAGGAGGGTAGCACAGTCAGTGCTGCAGACCTGGTTACCCCTTTACCATCCCTCCCCTGGGTGCCACTGGAGCCATTTACTAGGGGCTTAAAGGGGCTTCACATCCTGGCCAATTGAGGTTAACAATCACAATACAATTAAAATAAATAAGCACTGGGCTCTAAATATATCAGGCCTCAGTGCACTTTAAGATCAAAAACAACGCCATCCAGCATCAAAAAGTGGAGGTGACTATCCAAAAAGGGAACTTTACAACACTAACCTTTACACATCCCCAGAATAGGTGTAACCAGGTTTATGAAACATGTTTCTCTTAAATATTTACATGTTTCTTCTGTGTAAAGGTTACATGATCAGACTCTCTGTGTTGTGTTTTGATATTCACACATGATATGTTGTCAGAGGAGTTTACCACTTGTTTGTATCTGTGTGCAACACAGGAAAACGGTATATGATATCAATGCTTGGTCTATTTCCATATTTACATAGTAGGGCTGATGTGGCAGCATTGCCAGGAGATAGTTGATGTTGTACTGCCATGTTTTTCAGTTTACAAGTGACATGTGTGTTGTGATATGTCAGAATGTATTTCATATTTACCTAAACACATTGTTGAAGCATATGTCAACTGTACGGCTTGGACCGTGTTACAATGAACATACTAATGGCCATATTTACAAGGACCTTTGTGAATCTGGAACGTCACTTTTAATGACAGGCTAGATGCACACATTGCTGGGCTATACTTACAAAGCCACGTAAAGCCACCCTGAGTGGCATTTCATGGCCTTGTAGATATGGTCTGAGTCAATGCAGCATAAGTCACTGCATTGGCCCACCCTGCAACAGGGAGCCATGCCATGAATGTTACAGGGGGTGTTCCCACTGAACACCTATGGCATTTGACACATTCCCAAATTTCTAAGGTTTTTAGCACCAGATAATGTGTCAAAGGCCTTTGCCTCCCCTGGAGAGGCAGGCGTAACTAGGAGAAATACCTACATTTCTCAGTGCTTAGTCTTTTTTCTATGGGTGCCGCATTATGCAGCACACATAGGAAAAGGGAATTGCCTCTTGGGATTGTTTTTTGTGCAGGGAGGTGTCTTTTCCTACACAAAAGCAATTATCCCTGCAACACAGGAACCCATGCACCATGGTGCAAGGGTGCCTGCATTAGAGCATGGCAGCTCATTGTGCGCCAGTGCTGGGGATAAGGACAGGAGTGCACCATTTCCTGTAGATAGAAGGATTGTGGTGCTGCCCTGCATAAACAGTTTGTGAATATGACCCTAAGTGCCTCAGATGACATCCATCAGACTATGGCCCTCATTTTGAACACGGCAGTTGAAACCGTCGTGTCCATGCTAGCGGTCTTACTACTGACCGCCAGCACCCCCGGAACCTCTCCAGTCGTATAAAGAACATTTGTGTGGGCCGGCGGGCAGAAACCTTGTTTCCGCCCGCCGGCCCACAGGAATACCTGGCCGGGACGTTGACAGTGGCTCCACATGGAGCCCCTGCCAATGCCTCTGTGCGGCGGGAACAGCTGCACCTATCGCATAGATCACTGCCCATAAATTGGGCAGTGACCTGCGCAGTGGGGCACTGCACAGGGGCTCCTGCACTGCCCATGCCAAGTGCATGGGCAGTGCAGGGGCCCCCAGGGGTGCCCTGGGGCACTCTTTCTGCCAGCCTTTCCCTGGCAGGGAAACCCGCCAGGGAAAGGATAGTGGCTAAGGGATCATTATCCGAGGGGCATCACCGCTGCCCTGTCGGATAATGATACCGACCGCCGCCAGGCTGCCGGACAGAGGCAGCCTGGCGGTGAGTGTGGGGAACATTATGTGGTGGTGTGGCCCGCCACGCTGGCTGGCGGGTTTTCCCGCCACCGCCGGCATGGCAGGCTACACCGCCATGTTCAAAATGACCACCTATGTGTTTACTCTAATATCCTTACCAACTATGTGGCAGTACAAATGGGTGGCTGAACAGCATACAGATAGTGTTAGGAGAATAATTACCTTAAAGCTGATTTGTGATAGATGTTGTCTGACTTTATTTGCAATGCTACATACCATAATATAAAGAGCATTCCTGTCTTTGACACATTACAATATATTTGTGTGTGGTTTGTATTCCCAAAAGAAATGCATTTGCCACAGCTCTCTATTTTTCAATTACATGATGTAGTCCAGCCCTGTTTGTTACACATTGCTACATACCTTTGTTGGGTAGCCAATGACTAGGACTTAAGAGTTGCAGTTTTTGTGCTTTGCAGCACCTTGGAATAAAGAATGCTTACACGTTGCAAATTGTAGAAAATATTTTTATTGACCTGTACTGTGGTCCGCGTTCTTTTAATGTGTGACTTGACTTCTCTTAGGCCTCGGTGAAGAAATTATTTGCAATCTGCCGTCTTCAGTGTGACCCAACACTTAAGGCTACATTTAGCTGATGGCCCTCTTTTCATCATCTGGGCCTTCCCACTTCACATTTTCAGCATTCCAGAGCACATTGGTCCACACACAGAGGATGTGCAGAATGCTGCAGCCCATGATGATTTTTCAGACCATCTGGGGAGAGTAAAACAATCTTCCTCCAGACAAATTGGAGCACTAGAAATCTGATTTCAGAATCCTAAATGTCCTGTCAACAATGGGACTGGTTCTGCTGATGCCATTATTGAAGTTGTGTTGTGCCTCTGTCTGGGGATGTGTATAGGGGCCATGACCCACAGCTGCTGCCTAGATCCTTGGTCAGCAGTAAAGACAGGAGGGGAACAATAAGATGATGTTCATGATTTGTGCTATACCCACAAATATTTACATACTGTTTAATTTTCTGATGGACCCATTAACTTTTCATGCAGTAATAGTGGTATAATAACATAGATTGGCTTACATGCCCTTTAAGATTTGGTATGACTGACACTGTACTACACATACAAGTGCACTGGCCTGGTGTTACACTTACTATGTCTCTAAATTGTGAGTGCCAATGCCACACCAAACACAAGTCTGCACTCTTATGGATGGTAATTTAGCAATAGAGCTGACACTTCGATCACACTTCAATTTATTTTCTGTTTTAAATTATGCTGGCATATCATGACCTCATACGTGTCAAGAAGGATCAAAATTTGACAAATAATGATGATTTCCCATTCATGCAAACATATTTGGATGTGACAGCAGTACTCACTTTTACACATTAGCTATTGCCATGGACGCCTGAATGCATGGCTGCCTGGTATATAAACTAAACTTTGTGCAAAAGGGACTAACTTGCTGCATACTGGGATGCCTTGCCTGACATTTGGATTTGGTTTTTGGATTACAATGTTAATCAGCCATAGAATGGCAGGTGAGTCAATATCAAAAAGAGTTACTTTGAAGGGTGCACATGGGTTGGGTATGATATATTTATATTTCCTCATAGCCTTTCTGAGGTATTAGATACTTAACATGGCTCACAAACATAAAACGTATTTGTGAACACACAGATAGCAAAAATAGAGGCCCTTCCTTGAACACAGTATTGTTACACAGCATTTTAGATGTAGTTGCATTGCTCAGGATCTTTCCAACTTTTGGAAGCACACACAGGGTATAATTTCCAGGTTGTTGCCACAGGCCAGCACAGTCACTTAGCTGCACTTCCTTGCATTAACAGAAAAGGTCATAAATGAGTCATATGAATGACAT
This sequence comes from Pleurodeles waltl, assembly GCF_031143425.1. Classification (NCBI taxonomy): domain Eukaryota; kingdom Metazoa; phylum Chordata; class Amphibia; order Caudata; family Salamandridae; genus Pleurodeles; species Pleurodeles waltl. The sequence goes on along the minus strand of NC_090438.1, from coordinate 253,328,138 downwards.
ACAGCACATTTGTGTTTCTTCTACATGTCCATTATCAGAGATTAATGATTGGTGCAAAGACGCACCTCCTTGCAAATTGGCGCAGGTGTGTCTGCATTTTGGCTCACTTATTATAATGCCATTGATAAGCCTTCCTACATATTGATGATCAAGTAATCTCATGACACTTTGTACATGTGCTACAGAATGCAGCACACATATGAAGAGTAACTTAAGATACAAATGAAAATAAGTTGTTCTTGCTATACTTCGAGTGGGGACATATCTATGGGGATATTGTACAGATCACCATGTCCTTGCACATCTGGAACACATGCATTATGTGTTGCATGGAAAACCTAAACATGAGGCCCATGTGACATGTCCTTGGTATAGAGTTTGGTAATGCATCACTTTGTACTACCTGGCCTTTACAGAGGTGTAACGAAACTTGAGCCCCCCCCCCGGTGAGGTCCCCTTAATATCACATGAAGGGGACCTCACCAGGGGACTTGCTTTATTTATTTTTGCTCCCAGTCTCCTTCTCGCAAAATTCCATCACTATCACTCTCCAACAGTGCCCCTCACCTCTCCATCACCCCTCGCTAACATATATATATATATTTTTTTTTTGAAGCACTACTCATAATTCACCCACAGTTTTATGGTCTGTGTGCTACATGTTCATTACAGCGGGAGCAATATCCCTCTGTGCTACTTTATGATGAGTACAAACTGCCCCTAAAAAAAAATTCAGATCTCTCACCAGCAGTAACACTAATCACCAGAGTTATCTTGACAATTTTATTGTTCCCTGAAAACTGCTGGATGCACAAGCAAGTTCAGTGCCTCTAAAATCATTATTGATTTTTTAACACAGCACTCACACAAAAGTCAGTGCACTGGTTGTGGCAGCCCTGCCCCCACACAGTGAACCCAGTCAGGAGGTATTAGGCCAGGGTCCCATGCTCAGTGCTTCGAGGTCCCCTGGAGTTTAAAATAAAGTCTGCCCATTCTAGCCTATGAAGGCCATTTACTTCAATGAGGGAAAAACAAATTTGGCTGTTTTTACCTCACCAGGGCTTATAAATCTATTTCTATAAAGTCCCTGCTTATAGTTACATGGCACCCAGCCCTAGGGGCACATAGGGCACACCTTAGGGGTGACCTATATGTAAAAATAAGGTAGTTTAAGACTTTGGAAGTACCTTTAATTCCAAAGTCGAATTTGCATATAACTTTAATTTAAAAGCAGCCAGCAAGGAAGGCTTGCTTTTAAAATGACACTGGGCACCTCAGCAATGCACCTAGGTGTGCACCACCTATGCTGTGGTCCCTAAACCTACATGCCCTACCATATACTAGGGACTTATAGGTAGGTTAACTTAGCCAATTATAATTAGCCTAATTTGCATATCCATTTTACACAGAGCACAGGCCCTGGGACTGGTTAGCAGTACCCAGGGCACCATCAGAGTCAGGAAAACACCAGCATAAAGTGGAAAATGGGGGCAAAAAGTTATGGGGCCTCTGCAATCAGCCCCAGTTTCTCACAGGATTATTCTCCTGTAAGTTCCTCATGGTCTTTGTACCGGCATCCGATTCCCGATCACCCCTTTGATTGAACTGAACTGTTAACCATACCCCCCAACCCTACCTTACCATACTGTGATTGTAGAACTGACCACCCCCTCAATTCACTGTATGTGTTAACCCGAACCCCCAATTGGAGATCCTCGTTCCCCATTGTATGTCTTCCTAAGGCGTGGACCAGTTCCATTATTATAGTTTGTCTTTCACTATTCGTTGTTTGTTGTCTGCCGTCAAATCTCTGAGGGGTGTTTAGGGGGAGAGAAGGACGAGGAGGGCTGGAGGCCACGCAGACGTCCTCTCCTCCTCTCGGCCCGTACCCACTGAGCGATGACCTTGGTATTTTGACTAGTTTTTAAACTCAACTGTTAGCCCAGCAGGTCTGCTGTCATTGGGGTCACCTGGGGCAGCAGATCCGCCTCTGATTCTGTTCCCATCTCCGATTGTTCTTTTCCATTTCCTCCGGTGTCTGCTGCGAGTTCCCTCCATCTGCCGCCCATCTGAGTCTCGGTTGTCCCCCTGAGATCCCAGAGAGCCTTCATTTGTGCAGCCTTTATTTGTTCCTGTGTTGGTGTGGCAACAGGTCCTGCCCAGGACTTCGCCCCTCTGCGTTTCGTTCACCACGGGTCCATGTGCTAGTGCCCTCTTTTCCGTGGTGAAGACCCTGCATCTCTATCCATTCCCAGGCCTCTTCAGGCGGTGGCAGGAAATCAGTGCGTATTTTATATCATTATGGCCGAGGATCTTTTTGACTGTGGCAAATTTCACCCATTGTTTCTGCATCAGATTTGTGTAGTCATGGTAGATGTTTATCTCTTTTTCTTCAATTTTCCAGGGGCCTTTGTTTCTTTTCTCCTGGAGGATTACATCTCTGTCCCTAAAATTCACTAATCGCACTATTATTGGTTTGGGGTATGCCCCTGGTGGTGGAGGGGTCACCGGGAGCCTGTGGGCCCGCTCTACCGAGAAGAATTTGGTAGATGTTCCCCTCAGCACTACATCACTCAGCCATGTCTCTATGTAAAGATCTATCAAAGGGTCCTCCGACTTATCCGGGACTCCCACCAGGAAGATGTTGTGTTCACGCGACCGGCTTTCGCCATCCTCCACTTAGAGGCCATTGTTATTATTTCATTGTTGATGAGTGCTAGTTTCTGCATAAGTGCTTTCACCTGCGGGGCCAACTCTCCGAGCATATCCTCGGTTGCTTTAAAGCAATTTTGCAACATGTTATGGTCGTCATGCAGTAGGCCTACCTCCCCAGCAAATGTTGCAATTTGTCTCTCTATGGCCGTTTTGGATTCCTGTATAGCCGCCAGACTCACTGTTGTATGTTGCGTTAGTGCATCATCCCCTCCGGCTGTCTCTCCAGTGGCATCCCTTGGGGAGGGCCCAGCTGGCATGTCTTTGCCAGTTCTTTGTTTTCCCATATTCTTCTGAGAGGAGGAGGAGTGAGTGATCGTCTTGGGATCTCCGTTCTCATTTTCCATTGTCTCACCTTATTGTACTCTCTTCTGTGGCCTTCTGTTTATTGTGTATTGTCTTGGTCTTGGCAGCTGTCCATGCTCCTCCAATTGACCAGCTCTCCACCACTCTCCTGTGTCTGGGTACTTTATGAGCCGCAGGTTCTTTCCCAGATTTCAGGGCCCTGTGTGGCTTCGCCCCTTGTCCGTCGCACCACTCCTCTCTCCGGTGTCTTAAGTGTCTTATTTGCCTGTTGTACCATGTGGGCCCTGCAATATATAGCAGTGGTGTAGTCCTTCGTCGGGCCCTCTTCTGTCTCTGTTACTGTCTGTTGTTGGGGCACGAGCCCTGGGAACCTCCTGTGTTATAGCCCCCCACCAAGCCGTAATGTCTTCGGGAGCTGCAGTGTTTATATCAGGGCCGTCTTGCTCCTCACCAGTATCCATGGGCCCCTGGGCGCACTTTTATCTTCCTCCCATACTCCTGGCGGTTATCGTTTCCTCCCATCCCTGGACTTGTCTCGATCTACAGCTGATCCTCCCTTGAGTCCTTGTAGGCCCCCCTCGATCTGCATCGGGGGGGCTTCGTTTGCTTTGTTTCCGGTGTAGCGGCGCCACGGCTGCCCTAGCCTGGCCCTCCACACCGCCCGCTGGCTCTCCCTTCTCTGTCGCGCGCCTGACGTTGGCTGTGCCTCTGGCCCCCGCGGTCACCAGGGGCTCAGGATCTCTCCTGTGGGGTTTGGTTTGTGCCCCCTACAGGATATTTGCCCCTCGGTACAGGACTCTGCAGCGGGAGCTCTGGACTACGCATCTGACTTCATTGCTGGCTTGGCCACACCCCACTTTAATAATATTTAAAGATAGCCCCATGTTAACCTATGAGAGATAGACCTTGCAACATTGAAAAAATTAATTTGGCAGTATTTCACTGTTAGGAAATGTAAAACACAGAAGTACATGTCCCACCTGTAACATACACTGCACCCTGCCAATGGGGCTACCTAGGGCCTACCTTAGGGGTGCCTTACAAGCATAAAAGGGAAGGTTTAGGCCTGGGTACATCTGCCAAGTCAAATTGGCAGTTTAAAACTGCACTCACAAGAGCTGCAGTGGCAGGTCTGAGCCATGTTTACAGGTCTACTAATGTGGGTGGCACATCCAATGCTGCAGGCCCACTAGTAGCATTTGATTTACAGGCCCTAGGGCACCTCTAGTGCATTGTAATAGGTACTAGTAAACAAATATGCCAATCCTGGAGAGTCAGTTACAGATCCATTTTACATAGGATCACTTACACTTTAGCACCGGATAGCAGTGGTAAGTGCCCATAGTAACAAAAACAGCAAAAACAGAGTCCAGCATACATCAACATCCTGGGAAATAGAGGCAAAAAGTTAGGGGAGACCACGCCAAGGATGCAAAGTCATTTTTTTTTACGCAAATCCGACGCAAAGCTAACTCCATATTTATACTTTGGCGTTAGACCCGTCTAGCGCCAAAGATCTTGGAGTTTGCGTAATTTTTTAGCGTGGACACCTACCTTGCGTTAATGATATGCAAGGTAGGTGTTCCCGTCTAAAAAATGACTCCAAGGCATGTGCGCCTTATTTAAACTCCCGTGCAAAAATGACGCACGGGAGTGGGCGGGTCAAAAAAAATGACGTCCAGCCGCTTGCGTCATTTTTTAACGCCTGGTCAGGGCAGGCTTTAAGGGACCTGTGGGCTCGGAAGGTGCCCAGAGGTGCCCTCCTATGCCCCCAGGGACACCCCCTGCCACCCTTGCCCACCCCAGGAGGACGCCCAAGAATGGAGGGACCCATCTCAGGGAACTTAAGGTAAGTTCAGGTAAGTATATATATATTTTTTTTTTGTGGCATAGGGGGGCCTGATTTGTGCCCCCCTACATGCCACTATGCCCAATGACCATGCCCAGGGGACATAAGTCCCCTGGGCATGGCCATTGGGCAAGGGGGCATGACTCCTGTTTGTGCTAAGACAGGAGTCATTTCAATGGGGGTTGGGAGTCAAAAAAAATGGCGCAAATCGGGTTGAGGACAATATTTTGCCTCAGACCTGACTTGCCCCATTTTTTGACGCCCAAGCTCCATTTTCCCCTACGCCGGCGCAGCCTGGTGTGGGTCATTTTTTTTGACGCACACCAGTCAGCTGCGCCGGCTAACGTCATTCCATAAATAAGGCGCCCGCATGGCGCTTTGGAATGGCGTTAGCCGGCGTTAAAATTTGTGACGCACAAATGCGTTGGCGCAGTTGTGCGTCAAAAAGTATAAATGTGGCCCTAAGAGTCCCCATGGAATAACAGTTTTGTATTTGAAGTGAGCATACATCACATAATGTATCTCTTCAACAAATTACATAAGGTCAAATTATCTAGGCATACAAAAGTGTTTCCAGTGTAATTGCATCATCCTACTTATCTAGGTATGAAGCCATAAGTACAGAGTAGGTTTGGAAAAATGCTGTTGTGTAACCATGGTATGGTAAACATGATACTGATCAATAGTGTCCCTTCTGCATTCTGCCAATGGAATGGATTCCATTGGCATCAGCCAAAGTAAGATGTGCAATGTCTGAAAAGTACATTTGTTGTGTGATGCCATTCGGTACCTGATATTGCAACAACACATGTCTGGACACATTGCTACCTAGATTTAGGCAGCGTTTAAGCAATCTTGTTGTGCTGCCATGTGTCAAAACAAAAGGACAGGAATGCACCATATCTACAAGATACTACGCATTTCTGTCCTTGTCCCATGCACTGGTACACAGATTCCTGCCATGAGCCAACGCAGGCACCCTTACACCATGGTGCAAGGGTGTCTGCGTTGTGGGGATGATTGTGTTTGTGCAGGAGGGAACACCTTCCTGCACATAAATAATCAATGGAGGCAATTTACTCCTTCTATGTGTGAAGCAGAATGCAGCACACATAGAAAAAGATAAAAATCGGCTTAAATAATGTTATTTCTTCCTTTTATGCCACCTTTACGCCACCCCAGGGGAGGTGTAGGTTTTTGATGCATTCCCAGAGTTACGAAACCTTGTAAATCTGAGAATAATCTATGGGTGTTGAGTGGGAGCACCCATGCAACACCCATGGAAACTCCTCCCTGATGCAGAGTAAGGCCACGCACTGACCATGCAAAGTGGCTTTATGTGGCTCTGTAGATATAGGCCTGCAGGCTGCACTGCTGGTGCGTCAAAAAGAAGTAGTACACCGGTGGCGCAAGCCACTTGTAAATGAGGCCCTAAATGTGCACATATGTGTGAGTAATTGTGTCACTGTAAACCCAATAAGAGGCTTATCTACAAACCCCCTAGTGCAGGGCTGCATTGCAAGTAACCTAGCTGTGCTTCCCTGCACCACAGAGAAAGGGCAGAAATGGACTTTATCTCTATGATATGGCAAATTTGCGTACTTTCCCCATGCATTGAGACATAATTGGCTGCAAGGGTGCCTGCATTGGGGCATGCCAACCCATTGTTCATTAGTGCAGGGGAAAGTACAGTTATGCACCATATCTCATAGAAACAGCACATCCTGCCCTTTTCTTTTGATGCCGGTCGGCAGTATCCTTTTGGCGCTGTTCTGTGCCTAAGCCTTACAAATAAGGCCCTTAGTCCACTTGTTATGTGTGCTTTATAATGCAGGACACATAGCAAGCGCTGAAACAAGAAGATATCCATCTATCTCTACTTGATACGCCTCACCTGGCTGGGCATAAGATTGTGAGGCATTCCCTAGTTTACATTTTCCTGTAAATCTGGGAATGCTTTAGAAGCCATAGTTGTTGCATGGGAACACCCATGGCAAAAGTTCATGCCACCCTCCCTTGCACTGTGTTGCCTTACAACATATGTATGAGGTCACGAAAAGCCACACAAAGCATCTATGCATGTGCTCATAGATATGGGCATGCACTGTGCGCTGCTGGTGCATCACCAAATATGACACACGGGCTGCGCATGGGACTTTCTAATAAGCCCATACCTATGTTGAACATTTTTTACAATTGACAAACCAAAACAGCTTAAATGAGGCGCATCCTGTATTAATCTTTGAAAATTCAGACATTTCAAAGTTGAACTGAGGCCAGGGTTGGTCCAGAGTTGTCATGATGGCAGCAAGGTAAAGTGTTATGTTGAGGAATATTTTAAGGACAGTTCATTTTCACTGTGTATGGCATGCCAAGTTTCAATTTTGTGGGCTAACATATATCCCTTTGCAGGCTAATCATTGACACTGCAGAGAACCTAAGCAAGTTGATGGCCTCCCTTTTGTGTGATTGAAAGGTCAGGAATCCATCTTGAACATGATGAAATAGTAGTTCTGCTGAGTCTCTTTGCGTAGATGATAAGTAGGCATAATGGTACAAACACAGGCACCCTTGCACCAGGGTGCAAGTTATTCTGTGTTGTTTATACAATTGTTTGTGTGGTGGAAGGGACCTCTTCATTCACAAAAGATAACAAATGCAGTTTCTTCATTGTACCTATGTGTGCTGCATAATACCACACACATGTGAAGAGTCAATGACAGTGTCTCAGACATATTGTTCTCATGGTCACACCATCCTCCATGATGCATTGCTAAAGTTGCAGTACATCGGTTGCATGCCTTGTCTAATCAGTTATTGCCTGATGGGCATGTGTGGATGCATTGTAATGGCAATGTTCCCCATGTGGATTGTATTTCGGAATGAAATGTGATGCATTACAGCACTGGATATGTGGAAATTGAACAAAGAATCCATTCATGTTTCCTTAGGCCTGACCTCATCCTGTGATACTCAATGGTGAACAGGCCTGAAAAAAGTATGCAAAAGGTTGACCCTGACAGATAGCTTATAATATAATGCAATGCTTGTTTAAAAGAGACACCTCATGCAACATACATTGCTTCATTAGCCCAACAACAGACAGCAATCAGGATGTTCACATAGGTCTGAGGGGAGGGTTTGAAGAAACTTGTTTGGTTATGCCCTGGAAATCCCAACCATTTGAGTAATGTGAAGGTCACGCTTGAATCACGCTGCCATCATGAAATGTTGTTTTACTGTGTTTGGTTAGATGTCTTATATATGTGTAACACCATGAATCTCCTCATCAGCATCACACCATGTGCTTAATGAAGAAATTACCTTTCTGTTTTTCTGATTAGATGATGTATTTTCATACCTTTGTGGTTTTCATGCATAAAAGATTGCAATGGAGTTCCGCACTTTGGACTCTTGAACGTGGCTATGCAGGTCACAGTCCATGTGTCACATTAATATACATTTTTCTTTTATCTTTCCTGATGAGTTCCTGCCTCTGATCTTCTGAAGCTTCTACAGATGCAGATGAGTAATAATGTTATTAGGACACACACAAGGAGTGTCAGTTTGCCCCCTTCCTGGCTTGTGTGTCGAGTTTTGTTCAGTTGGCTAATGGATGTGCAGCAATAGTGGGGGAATCTTGGCAGTAAGACCACTTACCTGCAAAGGCCTTAGCTCAGAACTCTGGGAGCAGCACACAGTCCCCAGCATGGTGTCAGAAGTCTGTATGGTGGCAAACACTTGAGGACGGCTGCCAAGGCAGGAGAAAGTATGCCACCTGCGTAAATGCTAGGTAAACCTGGGCATGAAAATGTGATCAGGGATCAAAAAGCACAGCATTTGATACCAAACACAGGGTGTTTTTTAAAACTTTTTTGGCACATTATGGAGCTCGATATTTGTGGTCTGTGTGGGTGCCAGCTCTTGTCATCCCACAAGTCATTTGGTATAGTATTACATATTAATTGCTAACGCAGCATCATATATGCTTGCACCACTATGTCCACACTCATGCCACAATGCACCCGGCCTCCTGGGCTTTAGGAGGCCTTCTTAAGGGCTGACTGACCTGTGCTTTGGGCAGTAAGGGGACTCTGACTGCACCTGGCATGGGCAGAGTTAAACTTGAACAAGTAAGCTGCTTGTGTAGACTGATGTGGCAGTTCTGCATGCTTTGCTTTTATTAGGGTGAAGGAGGGTAGCACAGTCAGTGCTGCAGACCTGGTTACCCCTTTACCATCCCTCCCCTGGGTGCCACTGGAGCCATTTACTAGGGGCTTAAAGGGGCTTCACATCCTGGCCAATTGAGGTTAACAATCACAATACAATTAAAATAAATAAGCACTGGGCTCTAAATATATCAGGCCTCAGTGCACTTTAAGATCAAAAACAACACCATCCAGCATCAAAAAGTGGAGGTGACTATCCAAAAAGGGAACTTTACAACACTAACCTTTACACATCCCCAGAATAGGTGTAACCAGGTTTATGAAACATGTTTCTCCTAAATATTTACATGTTTCTTCTGTGTAAAGGTTACATGATCAGACTCTCTGTGTTGTGTTTTGATATTCACACATGATATGTTGTCAGAGGAGTTTACCACTTGTTTGTATCTGTGTGCAACACAGGAAAACGGTATATGATATCAATGCTTGGTCTATTTCCATATTTACATAGTAGGGCTGATGTGGCAGCATTGCCAGGAGATAGTTGATGTTGTACTGCCATGTTTTTCAGTTTACAAGTGATATGTGTGTTGTGATATGTCAGAATGTATTTCATATTTACCTAAACACATTGTTGAAGCATATGTCAACTGTACGGCTTGGACCGTGTTACAATGAACATACTAATGGCCATATTTACAAGGACCTTTGTGAATCTGGAACGTCACTTTTAATGACAGGCTAGATGCACACATTGCTGGGCTATACTTACAAAGCCACGTAAAGCCACCCTGAGTGGCATTTCATGGCCTTGTAGATATGGTCTGAGTCAATGCAGCATAAGTCACTGCATTGGCCCACCCTGCAACAGGGAGCCATGCCATGAATGTTACAGGGGGTGTTCCCACTGAACACCTATGGCATTTGACACATTCCCAAATTTCTAAGGTTTTTAGCACCAGATAATGTGTCAAAGGCCTTTGCCTCCCCTGGGGAGGCAGGCGTAACTAGGAGAAATACCTACATTTCTCAGTGCTTAGTCTTTTTTCTATGGGTGCCGCATTATGCAGCACACATAGGAAAAGGGAATTGCCTCTTGGGATTGTTTTTTGTGCAGGGAGGTGTCTTTTCCTACACAAAAGCAATCATCCCTGCAACACAGGAACCCATGCACCATGGTGCAAGGGTGCCTGCATTAGAGCATGGCAGCTCATTGTGCGCCAGTGCTGGGGATAAGGACAGGAGTGCACCATTTCCTGTAGATAGAAGGATTGTGGTGCTGCCCTGCATAAACAGTTTGTGAATATGACCCTAAGTGCCTCAGATGACATCCATCAGACTATGGCCCTCATTTTGAACACGGCAGTTGAAACCGTCGTGTCCATGCTAGCGGTCTTACTACTGACCGCCAGCACCCCCGGAACCTCTCCAGTCGTATAAAGAACATTTGTGTGGGCCGGCGGGCAGAAACCTTGTTTCCGCCCGCCGGCCCACAGGAATACCTGGCCGGGACGTTGACAGTGGCTCCACATGGAGCCCCTGCCAATGCCTCTGTGCGGCGGGAACAGCTGCACCTATCGCATAGATCACTGCCCATAAATTGGGCAGTGACCTGCGCAGTGGGGCACTGCACAGGGGCTCCTGCACTGCCCATGCCAAGTGCATGGGCAGTGCAGGGGCCCCCAGGGGTGCCCTGGGGCACTCTTTCTGCCAGCCTTTCCCTGGCAGGGAAACCCGCCAGGGAAAGGATAGTGGCTAAGGGATCATTATCCGAGGGGCATCACCGCTGCCCTGTCGGATAATGATACCGACCGCCGCCAGGCTGCCGGACAGAGGCAGCCTGGCGGTGAGTGTGGGGAACATTATGTGGTGGTGTGGCCCGCCACGCTGGCTGGCGGGTTTTCCCGCCACCGCCGGCATGGCAGGCTACACCGCCATGTTCAAAATGACCACCTATGTGTTTACTCTAATATCCTTACCAACTATGTGGCAGTACAAATGGGTGGCTGAACAGCATACAGATAGTGTTAGGAGAATAATTACCTTAAAGCTGATTTGTGATAGATGTTGTCTGACTTTATTTGCAATGCTACATACCATAATATAAAGAGCATTCCTGTCTTTGACACATTACAATATATTTGTGTGTGGTTTGTATTCCCAAAAGAAATGCATTTGCCACAGCTCTCTATTTTTCAATTACATGATGTAGTCCAGCCCTGTTTGTTACACATTGCTACATACCTTTGTTGGGTAGCCAATGACTAGGACTTAAGAGTTGCAGTTTTTGTGCTTTGCAGCACCTTGGAATAAAGAATGCTTACACGTTGCAAATTGTAGAAAATATTTTTATTGACCTGTACTGTGGTCCGCGTTCTTTTAATGTGTGACTTGACTTCTCTTAGGCCTCGGTGAAGAAATTATTTGCAATCTGCCGTCTTCAGTGTGACCCAACACTTAAGGCTACATTTAGCTGATGGCCCTCTTTTCATCATCTGGGCCTTCCCACTTCACATTTTCAGCATTCCAGAGCACATTGGTCCACACACAGAGGATGTGCAGAATGCTGCAGCCCATGATGATTTTTCAGACCATCTGGGGAGAGTAAAACAATCTTCCTCCAGACAAATTGGAGCACTAGAAATCTGATTTCAGAATCCTAAATGTCCTGTCAACAATGGGACTGGTTCTGCTGATGCCATTATTGAAGTTGTGTTGTGCCTCTGTCTGGGGATGTGTATAGGGGCCATGACCCACAGCTGCTGCCTAGATCCTTGGTCACCAGTAAAGACAGGAGGGGAACAATAAGATGATGTTCATGATTTGTGCTATACCCACAAATATTTACATACTGTTTAATTTTCTGATGGACCCATTAACTTTTCATGCAGTAATAGTGGTATAATAACATAGATTGGCTTACATGCCCTTTAAGATTTGGTATGACTGACACTGTACTACACATACAAGTGCACTGGCCTGGTGTTACACTTACTATGTCTCTAAATTGTGAGTGCCAATGCCACACCAAACACAAGTCTGCACTCTTATGGATGGTAATTTAGCAATAAAGCTGACACTTCGATCACCCTTCAATTTATTTTCTGTTTTAAATTATGCTGGCATATCATGACCTCATACGTGTCAAGAAGGATCAAAATTTGACAAATAATGATGATTTCCCATTCATGCAAACATATTTGGATGTGACAGCAGTACTCACTTTTACACATTAGCTATTGCCATGGACGCCTGAATGCATGGCTGCCTGGTATATAAACTAAACTTTGTGCAAAAGGGACTAACTTGCTGCATACTGGGATGCCTTGCCTGACATTTGGATTTGGTTTTTGGATTACAATGTTAATCAGCCATAGAATGGCAGGTGAGTCAATATCAAAAAGAGTTACTTTGAAGGGTGCACATGGGTTGGGTATGATATATTTATATTTCCTCATAGCCTTTGTGAGGTATTAGATACTTAACATGGCTCACAAACATAAAACGTATTTGTGAACACACAGATAGCAAAAATAGAGGCCCTTCCTTGAACACAGTATTGTTACACAGCATTTTAGATGTAGTTGCATTGCTCAGGATCTTTCCAACTTTTGGAATCACACACAGGGTATAATTTCCAGGTTGTTGCCACAGGCCAGCACAGTCACTTAGCTGCACTTCCTTGCATTAACAGAAAAGGTCATAAATGAGTCATATGAATGACATACAGCACATTTGTGTTTCTTCTACATGCCCATTATCAGAGATTAATGATTGGTGCAAAGACGCACCTCCTTGCAAATTGGCGCAGGTGTGTCTGCATTTTGGCTCACTTATTATAATGCCATTGATAAGCCTTCCTACATATTGATGATCAAGTAATCTCATGACACTTTGTACATGTGCTACAGAATGCAGCACACATATGAAGAGTAACTTAAGATACAAATGAAAATAAGTTGTTCTTGCTATACTTCGAGTGGGGACATATCTATGGGGATATTGTACAGATCACCATGTCCTTGCACATCTGGAACACATGCATTATGTGTTGCATGGAAAACCTAAACATGAGGCCCATGTGACATGTCCTTGGTATAGAGTTTGGTAATGCATCACTTTGTACTACCTGGCCTTTACAGAGGTGTAACGAAACTTGAGCCCCCCCCCGGTGAGGTCCCCTTAATATCACATGAAGGGGACCTCACCAGGGGACTTGCTTTATTTATTTTTGCTCCCAGTCTCCTTCTCGCAAAATTCCATCACTATCACTCTCCAACAGTGCCCCTCACCTCTCCATCACCCCTCGCTAACATGTATATATATATTTTTTTTGAAGCACTACTCATAATTCACCCACAGTTTTATGGTCTGTGTGCTACATGTTCATTACAGCGGGAGCAATATCCCTCTGTGCTACTTTATGATGAGTACAAACTGCCCCTAAAAAAAAATTCAGATCTCTCACCAGCAGTAACACTAATCACCAGAGTTATCTTGACAATTTTATTGTTCCCTGAAAACTGCTGGATGCACAAGCAAGTTCAGTGCCTCTAAAATCATTATTGATTTTTTAACACAGCACTCACACAAAAGTCAGTGCACTGGTTGTGGCAGCCCTGCCCCCACACAGTGAACCCAGTCAGGAGGTTTTAGGCCAGGGTCCCATGCTCAGTGTTTCGAGGTCCCCTGGAGTTTGCCCCCCAAACCCCAGGGGCTGTGGGAGCAGTGGGAGCTCTTGTTGCACCACTGTGCCTTTGTGATAAATGAGGGCACACAGGATGACTTTGCCTGGCCTCATATGTATGATTGGAATGCCGTATCTCAGCAGAGCATAATCAAAATGGACACCCCAGCAGTACTGATTTCTTGTTAATGAGGGCCACAGTAGTCTTCAGGGTCTGTACATGCACCATGTGTCAGTTTTGTAGCATAAGGCACACTTGCTACATATGCAATTTGGCAGGGTGAGTATCCTTAGGTTTGTGGAGACTATGAACCTCATTATAATATGTTTGTGTTAGAACCCTGGTGGTATATTGACCCCCAGGGCCATGGTGGTGGTCTGACCAGTTTGGCGGTGGTCAGACCCCCACATTATGACTGTGGCGGTTCAGCCACGGTCGGACCGACAGCACTTCCAATTTCCCTCCACTGGACTGGCGGTCCAGGTGGCCACAATTCACCAGGTTAGCGTTGCATGCAGCACTTCCCTGAGGATTACGAACCCCTCTCTGCCAGCTTCTACATGGCAGTTGCATCGCCATGTAAAAGCTGGTGGAGACAGGGTGCAGGATGCCCTGTTGGGCCCCATGCACTTGGCATGGGCAGTACAACTATCCTCTCCGTAATCTTTAAATCATGCCCTGTAATTGTTGCCATATAACTTTCATTTAGACTAGGAAAAGCGCATGAGTTTGATGCAACAGTAAAATACCCTTAACTGGAGAGGAAGTACATAAGAAATGTTGAAATTGAAACCATATGTAGAAGTCGTTTGACTTTTTGAGCATTGGAGCTTACTGTTAGGTGGATGCTCAGACTATGTCACAGCTTTATTTTTATAAATAAAATATTCCTTGTTGGTCACTAAGTGGGAAAAATAATCATTCTTAGAGATTGCATATTGTTAGTATTCAGGATTTAAAGTATGTGGCACTGTGAAATTAAATAAATAATTGTACAATGTTATTTAGTGCTTGGGAGGTGGTCCAGTGCCCTTTCAGATCAGCAGAAAGTGATGGCCTACACTCCACTTATGTAGAACAACCCACCATATTTAGAAATTGCTGCTAGGCATTTGGTGATTTTGTGCTATGGAGAACTTCTCTCATGCATCAATGGTCAAACAATATCCATCAATACATAATCCAATGGGCGAGTGGAAAGTTTGCAAAAGTGTATTGGAGGCTTCTTGGTGCTACAACTGCTGCAACATTCCAGCATTCCAGATAATCTCTGACCAAGCTTTTTACTTGCAGGTTAACACCTGTCCATCAAAATTCTTATCTCACCATTTCTTTGGTTTTATTGATATCAAAGTGTACCTCACATACAAGTTCAATCAACCACTCTCTTTATTTATTCATTTTTGTCCTCATATCTCCTCTGAGCAGCACCAGGCATAAGTCATAGACCCATACGTTCAGTGTTGAGCTACATTCAGACAAATTCGCTGGGCAATAACTGTAGGTTCCAGCCCCTCCCAGCCATTACTAATATAAGAGGGTGTAATCATAGGACTTATAGGACTTTTAAAGCTTCAACATGTCCCAAAATTGTTCTCCCTCATTCCCAATTTGCATCTCCTTCTCTAGCTCCCTGAAAAACACCACCAACCTCTTCCAGACTTGCCAGCTAGTGGTGAGCGATTGGGACCAGACCTTCCAAATTTCTTTTCTTGCAAGTAAAATTAAGTAGAAATACAGTTTACGCTTCTTCATAAAGGAGGGTGAATTACCCTCCTCCAGTTGTGCATCCCCCAAAAAAATTAGAAAGGGCCTTACCTCTGGGGTTGTTGTGTAGCCATTTTAGTTATAGCTCCATGCACATTTTTTAACATTCTAGGCCTGCCGCTGTGCACTTTAACCTAGATATATTTTATTTGGCTTTGCTTTATTATTGTTACAATAGCCACTTTTACGGTCTTGTTTTATTTCTTTGTATCTAACTGTTTTCGCCTAGTACAACACTCTGTTCTCAAACAAGACATTCTTGCTCACTCTGTGCTTTTTCCAAGGCTGCAGTAAGATAGGTTGCCGGTGAACGTGGTACAAGTTTAGTCTCTGACATTCATAGAAAACACAAATCTTTACATAGGGACATTTTCTCAGAATATCAGTTGTTTTATTATAAAAACAAATCCCTGTCACTTACAAGTTAGAGGGAGATTCCAGCCAGAGAACCACGACTGTATGCTGATTGCTGAATGCTTCGCTACAGCTGTCTTGGCAGACTTCAGGCCTTTGCTCAGGTACGGGGGATGATGTCTTCCCAGGGGAACCTGAAGGGCAGAATTAGAGCTTAACACGCTGTGCTTTATTATAGCCTAGCTAGGAATTAGTCTATTGACTCTAGTGACAATATGGTAGCATTATTTTTATGTTTTACTCTCCTTGTCACAATTTTAATCTTGTCATTCTGTATCGTCCTGGTTATTGCAGTGCATGCTTTGCTATCTAAGATGCAGTCGCTTTATTAAAGCATTATTGAAATAAATACTGCCTCTGTTTGTCATTGTGTATGTGAGACTAATGTAACTGAGAGAAACGGATGAGACCTAAGTGACCACGGCTTCCCTGAGAAACCAGTTATGTAATGCGCTTGGCTGCCGAATCATCCCTGCCCTTGGGTAGAGATGAGGCACTGCTAGTTAGCCAGATCAAAACCCGGATTAGGGCACAGGTGTCACCTTTAGTGGGTCAGACTCAGTTTCCCACCCCGCAGGGGATTCTGCGGCTCGAAATCCAGTAGTCTCATTAGAATAATGTGAGCCTACACGACAGGGTTGTGCCTATTGAGTTAGAGAGATTCTCACCCACATCTGACCAGAATTCATCCAAATTTGGGCAGGTAGCCAAGATGTGCACATCATCAGCTTCCCCATGGCTATACTCTCTTGCACTTCGTTTCCGCACTCTCCCTTATTTTTGCTCATTTTTTCAGGGACCAGTATATACTATGGAGAACGAAGAAGTGGTTTCTCCTTCGTTCAGCTTGTTTACCTTCCAACTTAATGCCTGGCAAGTCTCCTTCCCATATGCGATGTAGAGGTTTCATCTTTTCTTCAGCTGCTGATACCAGCGTGCCACCTCCTTCTTTGCTACAAAAGGGCCTTGAAGATCTGATTCCATTTGTCTAGGATCAATCTCAGACCATCCTTGGCTCTTAAGCCAAGCATTTATCTCATAAATTTTAAATCTAGAGAGAGACCCATTTATCTTACTGCCCAGTATTACCAGGACAATCTTGACCCAATCTTCACCAGCTGGCCCCAGGTCTCTATGCCACTCTGTCTCAAAAGCTTCACAAGACTATTTTGCAGAAACTCCAGTGTCTCAGGCGAGTCCCATATCGGGGACAGTTTACTGCAATAGCCAATGTCTGAAAGTAATCTAACCTCATACCACGTTTTGGCTGCTGCCTGTAGGCATTTCAGCCTAACTTTCTTAAAAAATGTAGGTGTCCCAAATTTGTATGAGAAGCCCTCTCCTGGCAGCCCTAAAAGCATAGCACTGAAAATTACCCCTACAGCTGACTCAACCTTGTACCCTGGAACAAATAGCCATCAACTTGAACCAGTCTCACCTGGTCCCATATGTTTTTATCACTCATATTCTTGGATACAGGAGTGTATGCCACATCAAACTCATGCTCCTGTGAACAGATTACCCACTGTATTAGCTTTCTCCACGCTACCTCTAGATCTGTCTTGTAAACTTTTCCTTCAGAAGTTTATGATTGGTGCAAACACTGAATACTGCGCCCTGCATATTATTATCAACTTGCCCATAGTGCATTATATGGCCAAGCTCTCTTTCTCAATCAACAAATAGTTTAACTGTCATCCATGCAGAGATCTGAGTGCAAAACCAATTGTTTCTTCACCTTCTCTCTATTTGAACAGCACAGCACAGCACTAGGCCAGGGCACAATGTAATTTATGACGGCTTCATTCATGCAAATTCAGGAATTTCGAGTTATGATGTTTTACGTGAAATTCCGCCATTACTCCACCTTGCATTATTATTCGCCATACATGGGAAATTTTTACAGCAAACACGCCTTTCACAAATAAATTTTTTCAATGACATGATCCATTTAACCCAACGAGCTAGGGTAGGAGAAGAAACAGGATTATGGGGTTTCTGAAAGGAAATAAGTAATTGGGAGGCAGAGGATGTTCTCAAATCTGCAGTGCGAGTCACACAGCTTTTTAAACAATTTCCAACACACAATTTGGGTTGAGAGGGAAAAAATTGATAATTGACACATGCTAAATTAGTTTTAGTACGTCTTTTGACCTGAAAAGAAACACCAAGGGGAGAGAAGAAAAAGGAAGTAACATCTAAAGCCTTGACATCTGAAACACGTTTAAGAGAGACTAGACACAAAAGCATAGTCAATTTCGTGGAAAGTTGCTTAAGAGAGAGTAAATCATTATCGGGCCAAACTGTCAAAAAATGAATACTAGATTAACGTCCCACATAACATTATATTTAGGAGATGGAGGGAAAACACATCTTACTCCCTTTAAAAGTTGACAGATCAGAGGATGTTCACTAATTGGCCTGCCATTGACTCTTTGATGTTCAGCAGAGATGGCAGATCTGTAAGTGTTAATAGTGTGGCAGGCCTTACCTTGGCAGGCCAATGAAGCAAGGAAATTCACAACTAACACTACATCAGCTGAAAAGGGATCTGAATTCCTGTCCATACACCAGCTGCTCCAAAAGGCCCATGCAGATTTGTAGGCTTTGGAGGTACCAGGGGCCCTGGCCTGTTGGATGAGTTAGAAAAAGAGGCCTCCAAATTCTAAGTTATGTCTAACATAGAAACAGCAACTGCTTGCTGAACTGAATCTTTAATAAAGGATTTTAAATGTTCCTGAAATACTTGGGAGTCTTCCTCTTCAGCCATTATGAAGAAAAAACATTTTTTAATATATGCTAGAAAATAAAGCTAAGCTGAAACTACAAAAAATTCTAGAGTGGAAGGTTATTTTGGCAAATAAATGGTTAAAACCTGAGGCTGAGAAGGAAGGGTGTGGCCAAAAGGGGTGGGCGTGAGGAGAAACTACTGAGCACGGTGCCAGAGTCGGTCCCTGATAACAACAGCCCCTCTCCAGGGAACTGCCTCGAGGGAAAAAGGCTTTGTGTAGGAACACGATCCACGCGTCGTTGACACAGAGGGATTAGTGTCAGCTCTAAAAATAGGTATCCTGAACACAGCGAGCGAAAATACGCTCGAAATGAAACCCAATATCAAGCATGCTTCAGAAACGCATGCCGAAATGAGGTGAGAGGAAACGCCGGTAGCGAGCGTGCACGTGCACGTCTACAATGGTTAAAAACAACCGCTAGTAGACGCGCAAATAATGAGGAAACACAGAAAAACGATTAAAGCAGAACAAATAGAGGCACTAAGCATGTATTGAAATAACCATAAAGAGGTGTAAAATGTAGATCACTAAACATTTATCAAAACTTTGTCAAATAAAAGAAATGGTGATACTTATCTTGACTGCGAGCAGCAAGAAAAGAGGACTTGTTGCTCGCAGTTAAGATACTAGTAGTGGTATTTGACATCCTATTGGATGGTTCCTTTGTGATGTCACTTTGCAGTTTTGTTTTTGTTGGGAAATGTAGTTTTTCTTCTTGGCTGCTATTAAAGCCTCCGGTCTAGTAATACAATTGTTTTCCCTCCTGCCTTTCTCACAGTGTCAGATTGTACTGCCTGCCTTGTCTATCAGAGATGGGCCTTTAAATGATCTGTCAAACAGAAGTCAAGCCAGGCCCTCAGTTGGCTTGGCCCCTATTTGACAGATCATTTATAGGCGTGAAGAATGCTTCTTTTGATCTGCTTTGAGGAAATTGGGACAGGGTGTACCACAAGTTCATCCCACACTGCTTATTAGCTATGTAGTGCCACTAGCTCTTTAGATCACAGCATTTGATTTCTTCTTAATCAGATGCTGAGACAATAATCAACTGATCGTACAACTTGATGATCCAATTGGTCATACTAAACTAGGTTCCCGAAATTCTGCTAGCAATCACCAATGGGATGCATTTCAGTGCACTAGAACTAAATACGGAGAAGCATGAGGTGATGAATCTAGGGGACAATTCCTATTCCCAGAACCAGGTTGTGCTGGCCTAAGGAGCCTTGACCTGTGCCTCAGGCCAATTAAGAACAAAATGTAGGCTTGGAGCAACGGAGTGCTTAATAAGTTAGAAAACAGAAAGAGTGGGGGAGTAGAGTATGGGAGCGCACATTTATGACGTTTTGTGCATTGTGCGAGCATGGCTGTGGTTTGAGGGTTAAAATGTACAACTGGTTCGAAAACCTATTCCCGTGGTAATTTAGCAACGAAGTACGTGGGCCGGTGCACTTGAAGTCCAGAAATCTTATACATGTAAAGGTAATATTGACTACTTACTAGCTTGGGGCCAGTGCAACTCCAACTACTTTTTACAAAGAACAAGTGAAGATAAATGAAATGAAAAAAAAACAGAAGCATCTGTTTTTGGAAAAGAAGGAATCGTTATGGATCTTTTATTTTAAATTGTTCCTCTGATTGCGACTCCAAGAGGTGTTTAATTACACACATTCTAAATATAAAAACGTTAATTATAGTGAATATTTTTGTTTGACTATTAAAAGCAACATGTAATGATACAAATCAAAGAGAGCCCAAAAATACAAAAGATCTTTCTCTGGGAAAGGAAGAATATTGTGTTCCTTTGCGAAGCAATAGCAATGCTTATGAGAATGCATAATCAGTCTGCCGTTTCAACCTACAATTCTTCCTAGTTCAGTGGTTTAGAAAGTTAATAACTTGCATTTAAATCTTTATTTATATTCCTCCAGTTGTCTCTATTCTCATGCGCTCCCTGGTGTTCTTTCTTTAATATTTTAAATTCAAATCAATTCACTTCATTAATATACTATTGGTATAAAGCGTTGCTGTCTGCATGCAATTCAGTTCTAATCTTCGGCGGAAAAGAACAGACATTTACAAACGCATTAGTATTCTAAATATACACTATGGAGTCACTAAAAGCAGTTTGTGTAAGCAGTTTGTGTAACCAAATACCTCCCGTCTTACTGCTTCGTTTTTTCTGTTAAAGCATTACACTCCGAAACAATAAAAGCCTGCAATTTAAGCCCAATCCTTATTCTGTATTCTATTTCTAGGATATTATCCCACTTAGGCTTTGAATAACTGTAACAAGTGCAAAAGCCAGGCACATTCGCTAATTTAAAACCCTTTTTCCAAGCAGTAAGTTATACACATTGCTACCACACAAGTCGAAACAATTAACTCCATGAGTTATGCGTCACAAACTGTAAATCTATTGAACTGGTAGAATGTTATAAGGACAATGAAATAAACAAAAACGCCCATAGAACACAAGGCGAAGAAAAGGGCTAAGCTAATAAGAAAGAAAGAAAACAAAAAGTACGGTAAATAAATCAGTAAAGTACAAGGCACTTTTGAATACGATGTAACTAACTCCAAATCCACAACCACTTAATAGAAGCCACAGAGCAGAAGAATGTGATGGCGTCCAACAGAAGGAAAAATAACCCGAATCCATGGGCCATTTATGGGTCGCCAAGGGTCGCAGCTGCGACCTCTGGCTTGCCCCTTGCCACCACTAGCACTTCATTTGCGATCCCTGGCCTCAGGGGTGGCAAATTCAATGCCAGATACATAGGGGTAGCTCGCCTTATGGACATCGGTTGGGGCTGCAATCTCATTATTGTTTGTCAATGTTTATAATACAAATGGTGAATAATAACATATTATTCACTATTAGTATGAGGCAAATGGAGTACAATTAGCTGGAATATGACCCACATGTTTTTAAATGTATGTTGTGAGCATGCATGCAGGTGAGAGTGTGTGTATGTGGGAGAGTATGTGTATGTATGATTGTGTGTGTATGTGTAAGCATGTGTGTGTGAGCAAATGAAAAGGTCAAAGGCATGTGAAGTAATTTCCACTACCCGTGGCCTTTTGGTGAATTGACATTCATGCCCAAATCCGGAAAATAAGCAGAAAATGGCAGGTGAGATTTACGCCTCCGCCAAAGATTTTTGTTTGTTTATTTTCTCCTAACTAGCATCCCTGTGGTACACCTGGAAAGGTGCAACAAGTGCAGGGCTTCAGGCATACTAACAGAAATGTCAAGGGACTGAGTAAAGTTCTCCATAGTGAAGCCAACTCAGTGGGAATGTATCTGAGTGTCTGTGTTACACTTGACAACCACAACTTTTTGCCTGCCTCACTCTACTTTTCTGACACTGTTTTTGCCGGCTTTAGGATTCTTCACATGTTATCAATGCTAACCAGTGCTAAAGTGCATATGCTCTGCCCCTTAAACATGGCAACATTGGTTCATACCCAAAAGACATATTTGATTTACTTCTAAGTCCCTAGGAAAGTGCACTACACGTGCCCAGGGCCTGTAAATTAAATGTTACTAGTGGACCTGCACCACTGATTGTGACACTCACAAAACAATCTTTGAAGTCTCCGCCACTTCAAAGGCATTTTGGGGTATATAAACTGGGTCTCTGACCCCACCAACTCAGACTCTCCTGGACCTGCACTTAAACTCTGTCAGAAGACCTGCCTGGTTGCCCAAAGGACTCTCTGGACTGCTTTGCTGCAAAGGACTGCTGCCCTTCTGTTTCCCTGCTGGCCTCTGACTTTGTTGGAAGGACTCTGCCTTCCCCCAAAAGTGCTCTCCAAGTGCTTGGATTGAGCTTGCCTCCTGTTTCCTGAAGACTCAGGGCCAAAAAGATTTCACCAGCTAGCTTTTTGCAAGTTTCCGACTTCAGTGATGCTGGAACTACTTCAGCGATGCTAGCGATGCCGCAGCTTGCTCCCGCTCTGTGGACATTACTGCAAGCAATGACCGCAGCCTGAGATGCAAGTCCGATGTTGCGACAACTCTACTGACATTACTCAAGGTCATCGCACCACTGCAAAGTCAACACATCACATCCTGACACACCCGAATCAGGGAAACAATTACCCAGCTGGGTCACAAAGGATCAATACATTGCAGATGATGCCACCTCAACTCCCCCTGTATCAGGACATAACCAACCCCTCACCTCCACCTGCTGTGGAGCACAGAACAAAAACCTCATCTACGTGGATGCTGTAAGGGACTGATGCTGCACTGACTCCAGCAACACCTCTCTCCGACTCCGTGCGACGTCCTTGCTCTTCGTTTTCCAAAAGGTACTGTACCTGGGGGCGTGTGACTCCTTGACCGGCACCAGTGGTGTCGGATTGTTGGGAATGACTCCATCAAATGAGGCTGTGATTGCTCCAGTTGGAGCTATTTTGTTTTCTAGGCATTTTAGTTGGATTTAATCTTTGAAAATACATAACGCTGTTTATGTACATTGGATTTTCATAATTTTAACCTTATTTTATTGAGATAAATATTATCTATTTTTCTAAACCTGCGTGTTGTATTTTTATGGTGTTTTCAAAAACTCACCCTCTGTGCCCCAACATAGGAAAAGGGTCAAGAATCCTGAGGTACGGACTCAACGCTGCTCATCCGGGACAAGCCCTATGGGCATTGGCAGCTGTAGTGAAGAGAAGGCAGCATGCCTGCAGGGACTGCAAACACCATATGGAGGTACAGGGAATGAACAGACTACTAGGATCTAAAGTCAATGGAGGATAAGTTGATTAAACAATCACCCTAAGACAGAATATGATGACTGACTGGTGTTACCTATAGCAAACTAACAGTCCTGATGATGACACCGGATAGATTGATCTACATAAATGGGGTTTAAACGTCAACATTTTGATAGTGTGGATTTTTCTTGAGAGACTAAAAAGTGACTTCTGGACCTCTGGAGTAATATGAGTCGACTTATAGAAGATCACAGAGAATTTATGTTTTAACTGCAACTCATATATATTTTACAGAGCCAATTTGCACAAACGCTTTTCACTACATTCACTTTCACTGCGCCATCACTGTAGGAGCACCGTAAGGACTGAATTCAAAATCAAGAATGACTGTGTTTTTTAGTAAAGATATAATAAAGTATAAATTGTTGACAAAACTTACACATGTTTTGAAGAGTGTTTAAAAATTGTTTACCAGGAAGACAATACTTTTACTTCCCCCTGCAGGACCATTGTTTAATTACTTACTTAACTACCCAGGTTCCAGGGAAACGGGGTGTTAGAAATGGGGTCCTTGGTTGACAGTCAGGTTACCTCCTGTTCAAGCAAGGACCCTCACTCTAGTCAGGGTAAAAGAGAATCACCCTCAGCTAACCCCTGCTTACCCCCTTGGTAGCTTGGCAGAGCAGTAGGCTGAACTTCAGAGTGCTAGGTGTAAAGTATTTGTACCAACACACAGAGTAACTTAATGAAAACACTACAAAATGACACAACACCAGTTTAGAAAAATAGCAAAAACTTTTGTTAAGGATTAAACTAAAAAATAGTGCATAGAAATACAAAATGCTTCGATGAGGTGTTAACACGGCGTCGTGACAGAGTTGTTCCTAACAAGCCGACACCAGCGGCACCAGACACGGCGTCGCGTAGACCCCCAAGTACAGTAACTTTGGTGAAGAGTGAAAACAAGTCGATGCGCGAAGTCGGGGATCGCGACGTCAGTGCGAAAGGTTGAATCCGCGCACTTCGAGCGGCGTCGGTCACGACGTGGTGCAGCAACTTCCACGGAGTTGCGGACTTCAGTGGGGCTGCAGCGGCGTCAGGCTTGCGAAGAGCGTCATGTTCCAGCGAAGGTCACGGCGTCGGGTGCAGGCGGCATCACCGGATTCAGCAGCGGCGTCGGTCCGAAGTCGTCCGAAGTCGATTTCCTTGGACTTCCACCAGCTTTCCTTTCAAGGGCCCAGGGACGGGATAGGGCACCACTTGTCAGAGCAGGAGTCTCTCCAGAGACTCCAGGTGCTGGCAGAGAGAAGTCTTTGCTGTCCCTGAGACTTCAAACAACAGGAGGCAAGCTCTAAATCAAGCCCTTGGAGATTTCTTCACAAGATGGAAGGCACACAAAGTCCAGTCTTTGCCCTCTTACTCTGGCAGAAGCAGCAACTGCAGGATAGCTCCACAAAGCACAGTCACAGGCAGGGCAGTACTTCTCCTCAGCTCTTCAGCTGTTCTCCAGGCAGAGGTTCCTCTTGTTTCCAGAAGTGTTCTAAAGTCTGTGGTTTTGGGTGCCCTTCTTATACCCAGTTTCTCCTTTGAAGTAGGCCTACTTCAAAGTAAAGTCTCTTTGGAATGTGAAATCCTGCCTTGCCCAGGCCAGGCCCCAGACACTCACCAGGGTGGTGGAGACTGTATTGTGTGAGGGCAGGCACAGCCCTTTCAGGTGCGAGTGACCACTCCTTCCCTCCCTCCTAGCACAGATGGCTCATCAGGATTTGCAGGCTACACCCCAGCTCCCTTTGAGTCACTGTCTAGTGTGAGGTGCAACCAGCCCAACTGTCAAACTGACCCAGACAGGGAATCCACAAACAGGCAGAGTCACAGAAATGGTATAAGCAAGAAAATGCTCACTTTCTGAAAGTGGCATTTTCAAGCGCACAATCTTAAAATCAACCTTACTAAAAGATGTATTTTTAAATTGTGAGTTCAGAGACCCCAAACTCCACATGTCCATCCGCTCCCAAAGGGAATCTACACTTTAATCAGATTTAAAGGTAGCCCCCATGTTAACCTATGAGAGGGACAGGCCTTGCAACAGTAAACAACGAATTTAGCAATATTTCACTGTTAGAACATATAAACCACATTACTATATGTCCTATCTGAACCATGCACTGCGCCCTGCCCTTGTGGCTACCTAGGGCCTACCTTAGGGGTGTCTGACATGTAAGAAAAGGGAAGGTTTAGGCCTGGCAAGTGGGTACACTTGCACACGCAGACACTGCAGTGGCAGGTCGGAGACATGATTACAGAGCTACTTATGTGGGTGGCACAACCAGTGTTGCAGGCCCACTAGTAGCATTTGATTTACAGGCCCTGGGCACCTCTAGTGCACTGTACTAGGGACTTACTAATAAATCAAATATGCCAATCATGGATAAGCCAATTACCAATACAATTTACACAGAGAGCATATGCACGTTAGCACTGGTTAGCAGTGGTAAAGTGGTCAGAGTTCAAAAGCCAACAGGAACAGGTCCGAAAAAATAGGAGGCAGGAGGCAAAAAGATTGGATATGACCCTGCATAAGCAAAAAAGTACAACACGGGGTATGCCTCATTTTCTCCAACCTCTTTTACGGCACATAAACTTTTCGTAAAACGTATATGCACCATTTGTAGCTACATTAGCGTCAACTACAGAAGCTAAAAAAGAAAACAGTACAAAGGAGGGGCAAAATGGACCCAGAAAGCCAGGAGAGAACCCAAGGTGACCCCAGTCAAACAGGAACCAGCCAGGAGGACACACAAAAGTCCCAGGGGAGGGAGAAGGAAAAGATAAAGGCGGTCATTCCAACCGCGGCGGGCGGCGGTAGCCGCCCGCCTGGCGGGAACCGCCAAATGACCGCACCGCGGTCAAAAGACCGCGGCGGCCATTCTGGCTTTCCCGCTGGGCCGGCGGGCGACCGCCAAAAGGCCGCCCGCCGGCCCAGCGGGAAAGACCCAGCAACGATGAAGCCGGCTCCGAATGGAGCCGGCGGAGTTGCTGGGGTGCGACGAGTGCAGTGGCACCCGTCGCGATTTTCAGTGTCTGCAAAGCAGACACTGAAAATCATTATGGGGCCCTGTTAGGGGGCCCCTGCACTGCCCATGCCAGTGGCATGGGCAGTGCAGGGGCCCCCAGGGACCCCACGACACCCGTTACCGCCATCCTGTTCCTGGTGGTAAAAACCGCCAGGAACGGGATGGCGGGAAGGGGGTCGGAATCCCCATGGCGGCGCTGCAAGCAGCGCTGCCATGGAGGATTCCCTGGGCCAGGGTAAAACCGGCGGGAAACCGCCGGTTCCCCTTTTCTGACCGCGGCTTTACCGCCGCGGTCAGAATGGCCCAGGAAGCACCGCCAGCCTGTTGGCGGTGCTCCGCGGTCGGTGACCGCCAGGGTCAGAATGACCCCCAAAGTGTTGGTTCAGTGTGGAGGAGCATGAAATACTTGTGAGGGAGGTGACAGAGCACCAACAACAACTCTTTGTTACCTCCAAATTGCCAATTGGCAGGAGAGAGGCAATCTGGCAGCAGATAGTTGACAAGATTAATAGTGTGGCAGAGGTGGGGAGAAACATAACCGAGTGCAAGAAACACTGGCATGATTGCAAGTGAAGGACAAAGGAGAAAATGGCAAGGAACAGGAAGGTACCACAGCAAACTGGAGGTGGTAGCCCAGCACCACAAGAGGACCTGGACAAGATGGAGGAGATGGTTGCAGCGGTCATCCCAGAGGAACTGGTCAGTGGAATCGCAGGACAGCGCAGTCTACCAGGAAACACCACAAATGCAGGGTTAGTTGCATGGGGGAAAATAATGCTAAATTGTCAAGTGCAAAAAGGGGGAGGCACGTAGGACACACTCAGCGCACGTCAAAGGAGCAAAGACGGACACATTGCACATTAAGCCAATTGCACCATACAGACGTAAGCTACACATGTACCCACGCCTTGGCAGTGCCATGCACCACAACACATACACAACCTGGACATGTGTCAATCACCAAGGCTAAATACCTACATGTACATATGCAGCACATAGGATGGAAGGCATGTCTAATTACTGTGCCTCTGGTTGTGTCATCACAACATCCCTTGCATATAGTCAAGTAAACCTACCAACACGACCAAGACATCAGAGACTAGGAAGTCAGTCAATACCATTCATGGGGTTATGTCATGGTGGTATCCCTTGGAGTAACACCTTGCAACTGCCTTGCCTCATCGCCCAAACATGTGTGCAGCATCTTACAGGACACAATTCATTGCAACCGTTCCCAACAGTATCCAAACATGTACCGGTAGCACCACCACCCCGCACATTAACAACACATCCACATAAGGCAGCCACCACTCCATCATGCAGTAAGGATGCCCCCTGGGTGCAGGGTAAAATAATCTGGGCAGGCGCTGGGGGAATAACAGGGTGGTCCTGTATCAATGGAAACATGTCACTACCCAAGCAACTAAACTGCTGTGGTGTAGAGCCACACGTACTGATCAGAACTGTGCCACTACAGAAAATATGTACCACAGATTGCAAACTGTGGGTCACAATAAATACAGGCTGAGCCCACA
The DNA here is from genome assembly GCF_031143425.1 of Pleurodeles waltl. Classification (NCBI taxonomy): domain Eukaryota; kingdom Metazoa; phylum Chordata; class Amphibia; order Caudata; family Salamandridae; genus Pleurodeles; species Pleurodeles waltl. The sequence continues at coordinate 253,300,098 of NC_090438.1, read as the reverse complement.
ACTACTCTGACACAACCATGTGAGACACATAGGAATGGGGAAATAACCACACACATACAACATATGGTGTATGACTGTGAACATAATGGTGTACAATTACACATTGACGGGCGGGGGATGGTGCATGGGCAAGTCTGGTGTTGGTAAGACTGTCAGTGCAGTGTACCCTTCGGGTTGACATTATGAGTCACACGTTGGGATGGTGGGTGGAAATCTGTCTGCTCATGGTAGCTTTTTGGGGCACTTAGCGCAACATTGTTGATGGATCAAATAGAGTCAGTGCCAGTTTTGGGGTGCATTGGGTGTGACAGTACACAGTGCTCTGAGGCCTGCAAATCAGGCAGTGGAAAGGGCAAATGGCAGGGCATGGGGCCCCCTGCACTGCCCATGCCAGGTGTATGTGCTGTACAGGAGCACCCAGGGGCACACCACACCACATCATCACCCTCATGCAAAGGTTGGTGGAAAAGTGGGAACACACCTGGAGGGTAGCTCTGATCCTAATACTGCTCTGGTGTCACAAGACAGGTGGAATTGCCACTCTATAAGCTTATGGCAACCTGCCAGTGCCAGGCCACTGGCCAATGGGGCATTCCCCACGGACAACATGTGCCACTACAACCTGCGCTGTTGGGGTGGTCACATAGACAATGGCAGTTAGGTGGTCATAGGACTACTGGACTTGTTATGAGGATCCATGTATGCACCAGTTTGACTACCTGTGAAATCCCCATCAAACTACCTTGAGGCCCTGACCTAACTGCAACTCCAGTTAACTGGCTATATCAATAAACTAATTTACCATCAGGCACTGTCATATAGAAAATGATGTACATGGCAACAAAGGATACCCATGCTGCCCATCCCTGGGTCCACCTCTGTGCCTGTGTCAATTTAGCTGCACTGCCCCTATGCTGGATCTCTTGCATCATAGTACAAGGATGGCTGCATCGAGGGGGAATTCATGGTTGTGTCAGAAGGAGCACCTTCAAGCACAGACAGAAGATGAAATGGAAATCTGCTAGGTCCATGTGTGCTGTGCAATGTAGCACATATACAGATACATCAACATGAGAAGTTATCACAGGAAACAACAGCATGGTGTCTTGGCAATGCCATCCCTGGGGTGGTGTAAGGTTTCAGTACCGCCCGGGTGTCTGTGAAACATGTAAGACTTGGACAGGGACATATTGCAATGTGTGTTGCTGTGGCTTGACCAATGGAACACCCATTGCAAGGCCCTACCATGCAAATGGATGCATAGGGAGGGTCCACATTAACAAGATGGAGTCAAGCCACCAAAAGGATTTACATCACACCTAGTGGATATGACACAGCCAACTGCGCCACCTGAGCTTCCCCTCATGTGACACTCAGGTGGGGCAAAGGGCTGATAGACTGCAACTATGATGTATAGGAACAATGTTTGGGAAGTAAGATGACAACACGCCTCCAATAGCAAGTCAGTGACGTGACATGCCAACTGCCACATCACAGAAATATTGATTTTACCCCATCTCATTGCAGAGGATGATGGCTCTCCTGCTGATCTGCCTGTCCTGGAGTGCCCTGGTGACCTGGATGACCAGCTGACAACCATCATCCAAGAGACCCTCCAAGAAGTCCTGGTATCCCTCTAAACACCACCTCAAGTCACAAGGAGGACAAATAATGTAGCAGCCACCCCAGATGCCCCACCAACACCCCAATAGTACCACCTGCCAGCAGGGATACAGCTGAGGACTCTGAGGACCCAGGAACCAGCTTTGAGAGAACAGTGGTAGGAGTCCAGCAGGAAGTGGCTAAGAAGGTGCCAGTGGGGATGGAGACTGTGGCAGCCAGCCTAGAGGGTATGTGCACATGCCTCGTTATGGCCAATGAACATACTGCAGCCAAACAAGGCACACACTTCCCACTACATGGAGTCCAGCAGTGATTGAGGGACATAGCTCCTGCCATGAGGGAGAGGACAGAAAAATTGCCCTCCTAAACGGGCAGCAGCATGATTGAGAGCAAGCTGGACTCCATGCACCGGGAAGTGGCCTCCCTCAGGGCAGACATGGCTGCCTACCACCAGGATATTGCTGCTATCCTTAAAAATCAGCAGCTTCTCCTTGCTGCAGTGATGTCATATGATGTTCCACAACTGGCAACTGCCGGGAATTGGGATTCCACATCTCCAACCACTGAAGTGTCTGTGGCCCACTCTACCTCCCCACCACCGCCATCAAGGGCAGAAGAGGCACCACACACATCAGAGGATGAAGATGTGAAACAGATCAGCTTCAGTTGTAAGGGTTCCTGGTAGCACCAGACCATGCCACATGGGCAGTGTTCTCCTTTGTCCTGTGCTTGAGATTATGCTAGTGTTAGCACAGTTGGATATGTGCACTCTTCACCCACAAACTGTTCACCTGTCTGCTATGGACTGTCACTGTCTCTCACTTACTTATTGGCAATTATTGTTCCTCTGCACTTAACAACACTTCACCCAAGCATGTCCCATGACATGTCCCTCAACCTTGGACTTGTGTTGTGTCACGATTGTATGGATTTCACAAATGGAGTCACTGACACCTCTTACAAAAACAGCATGTCTTTGTGTATTGTGATCCATCTACTATGCCTAGTAATTGTGATGAGTGTCAGTACAAGAGTGCAGGACTGTGGGGGGCACCTACCTACACACAAGGTGCCAACATGTCTAATGTTAATGATGGTCTAATCCCCTACAAGCAATTCACTGAGTATGTCACAAATGAAGAACACATGTATGTTTCACTCACTACATACAGCAGGAATGGCTGTAAAACAGTTCTAGGGCAATATTGTCAGCTGGGTTTACCTGTAGAACACATTGGTGTGACACAGAGGTACCTAACCTCATTAGTGATTGCCACCCATCAGTTTTGTAGCATAGAGTTACAATTTAGGCTGTTGTCAGATGTGACACAGTAATAGTGTGTGGGCCTCATTTTAACGCCTGTCCTGACCCAGGCATTAAAACTTTACGCAAATTGGGGTTAATATCATTTTTTGGGCCCGCCTCCTACCCGTGCATCATTTTTGCACAGGTGGTTAAATATGGACTAGGTGCTTAAGTCATTTTTTGGACTGAAACACCTAACTTACATCTCATTGATGCAAGGTGGTTTCACGCTTCCGATAAATGGGTCTAGCATCAAAATATGAATATGGCATTAAGTTTGTGCAAAATTAGCATAAAAAATTACTAATTCAGCGCATACAGAGTATAAATCTAGGCCTCATTTTTTCCAGGCGCCCTTTTCTCTTAATTAAAATTGTAATAGTGTCTCCCTCCGGTTCCCCTTGATTGCCTTATTATCTTTTTATGTATTACATTTTTGCCTTATTTTAAATTATTTTCAGAGTTTCACTGGGTCACTTTCTTAACTTTGAAATTGTTGGTGCTACTTGAACTTAACTTGCAATTCTTTGGGCAGTTTATTACTACTTATGTCATAGCTACCAGGTATTGAGCAGAGGGAGTAAAAACACTGTGGGTCTGATTCCCAAAAGATAAATGTGCATAAGTATATGATTTTGTGCTATTCACAAAGGTATTTCACTAGTAGTATCTTTTATATGGGGAGACTGCTCAGTTGTAAAAATGCTACTAGTAAAATTCCTTTGTGAATAGCAAACAAACATAAACTTATTTTGTGAATCAGGCCCTGAGTTTTAACCTACCCAGATTGTGCCTAATAAGTTGGGGCATCACTATGAACAGCTTTAAATCTGAACAGATAGTTTGATCACGCTGAGTTGCTACTGTTTTAGAATATAAAGTAGCACAATGAACCAGATTAGAATTTAATTTTTCACTTGATGAATATCAGGGCACATTCTCTTCCTTTGAAAGAGTAAAGAAGAATGAAATAGCTGCCTGGTGTGCTGAGGACCTATCATGTTTCAAGCAAAAGAACCTAAGGACCAACTGGCTGCTCTACGAAGAACTTAGGGTCACCAAGTGCACTCAGAAAATAGGCTGCCGTCACTCACCAATCCAAGTAAACATTGGTAATTTAAAAACAAAGGCCCTCATTACAACCCTGGCAGTCGGTATAAAGCGGCGGTAATATCGCCAACAGGCCAGCGGTAAGAAAAATGGAATTATGACCACTGCGGAAACCACCAACACATACAGCCACTTTAACACTCGACGGCCACGGCGGTAGCAACAAACAATGTGGCGGTAACCGCCAATAGCTAGGCGGAAGACAATTTATCGCCCACAATATTAAAACAAGCCAATCCACCAGCTTTTACGGGGTGGTACCAAAGCCATCAAAAGCATGGTAGAAACAGTACACAGAAGGGAAACGACTCACCATTCGACACTCAAGGAAGAACCACAATGCCATGGAGTCCGAACTGCAGATCTTCCCCATGCTGGTATACCTCTTCCCTACACCAGAAACACGAACGTCGGTGAAGACGACCACGGCGAGTACCACACCTAGCACACAAGGGAGGGAGGGAGGAAAAAGAGAGTGACACACACACGCAACACGCAACACCCCCAATCCCAACACCATACACACATACAGATGCAACAACATCACATAAACACCCTGTACTCCTCAGGAATAATGCAAGGACAAAAGGAATTGATTAAATTGAGTGTGATATTACAAATGTAAATAAATATGTCCTCAAAGCAATAAACAGTATGTACAATATATACAAATGAAGGGACAATGCCCACTCCAAAATGTCCGTGGCCCATGGGGCCATAACACATAGGCCAAGGCCACACTTGACTCCTGTCTCAATAAGGAGAGAACACTGCAGGGGCATCAGGTCAGAAACACACAGGCCCCTCAGAGGGACAGGGAATGGGGGGCACCTCACCGGAAGATGGTACAACGCACAACGCCACTGCTCCTGGAGGGAGCTACATGTCCTCTGAGATGTCCTGGGGAGTGCAAGGCCAAAGTCTTTCAAGGAGGTGGTTTTGCCCACTGCTTGGTCCTGGGGAGTGCAAGGACACAGTCTTTCAAGTGGGTGGTTTGCCCACTGCTTGGTCCAGGGGAGTGCAAGGCCACAGTCTCTCAAGTGGGTGGTTTGCCCACTGCTTGGTCCTGGGGAGTGCAAAGCCACAGTCTCTAAAGTGGGTGGTTTGCCCACTGCTTGGTCCTGGGGAGTGCAAGGCCACAGTCTCTCAAGTGGGTGGTTTGCCCACTGCTAGGTTCTGGGGACTGCAAAGCCACAGTCTCTAAAGTGAGTGGAGGGGACTTTTGCCCAGTGTGCTTCATCCTGGCAAGGAGGGGTGAGTGGATGCCTTCTTCCACTGATTCTGGAGTGGGCCTTGTGCCCAGGGTGCTTCATCCTGCCAAAGAGGGGGTAAGTTGATGGCTTCTACCACTAGTTCTGCAGGGGGCCTTATGCCCAGAGTGCTTCATCCTGGCAAGGAGGGGGTGAGTGGATGCCTTCTTCCACTGGTTCTGGAGGGGGCCTTGTGCCCAGTGTGCTTCATCCTGGCAAGGAGGGGGTGAGTGGATCGCTTTTACAACTGGTTCTGGAGGGGGCCTTGTGCCCAGTGTGCTTCATCCTGGCAAGGAGGGGCTGAGTGGATGCCTTCTTCCACTGGTTCTGGAGGGGGCCTTGTGCCTAGTGTGCTTCATCCTGGCAAGGAGGGGGTGAGTGGAAGGCTTCTTCCACTGGTTCTTGAGGGTGTCCTGTGCCCACTGTGCTCCATCCTGGCAGGGAGGGGGTGAGTGGATGCCTTCTTCCACTGGTTCTGGAGGGGGCTTTGTGCCCTGTGATGCAGATCCTGGATGGTGCAAGGTCACAGCCTCTCACCTGGGTGTCACGCATACAGTTGTTGCAGGGGCCAGGACGCACTACAGCCCATGTAGTCACAACTACACACTGCTCGCCGGCTGTGATGGCTGCTCAGTGGTTGGCAGTTGCGGGGCTGGCGGCAGTGTTGTCAGTGGTGGGGGTAGGCTCCACCCCTTCCGCTGCAGCCTCGGACGGCTGCCTACAGGGGCTGCTGCTGCTGGCAGTGGCGCTGCTGGCGGTGCAGGTGGTGGTGCTGGCAGCGATGCAGGTGGTGGTGCTGTCAGTGGTGGAGGGGGCTCCAGCCCTTCCCCTGCAGCCTCAGACGGCTGTAGTGTCATGGCTGGTGTTGTTTGCCCAAATGCCGCTCCATCCCCAGGCACCAGATCCATCCTGCCTGCGGCGTCAGTTCCTTTCACATTGGCCTTTTCTGCTGTTGGTCCCTTCCTGCCCTTGGCAGATGGTGGTGCCCCCTTGCTTCTGCCAGCTGGTGTTCCCTTCCTGCCCTTGTTGGCTGGTGGTGCCTTCTTCCCCTTGCTGGCTGGTGGTGCCTCGTTCCCCTTGCTGGCTGGTGTCCCCTTCTTGTCCTTGCTAGCTGGTGGCCTCTTTTTGCCCTTGGCAGGTGGTGCAGGCATAGTGGTTGTGCTGATGGGAGCCTCCTTGGAGCCTCTCACACCTGCAGTAGCTGTAGAAACTACAGTGGCCGTAGACTGGGTGGCTGAGGTGCTGGGCTGGTTTCTGGCCACAATGGCCCGAAGTGAAGGACAGGGGGGTGGGGCAGGGAATATGTCAAGGGGGGCCAGGAAAAGCTTCTTAGGGACACTAAGGCGGGAAGAGGGTGAAGGTCTGGGAATGAGGAAGACGGAGTTGTTGTGGGAGGTGTCTGTCTGCTGTGTTTTGGTGCAGGTGCATGGGCTGGATACTGTTGGGAGGTGGATGGCTGTTGGATGTCTGAGTGCTTGCGTTTGTGTACTTTGGGAGGAGGGGGCACAGACACAGTGGGAGAGGAAACAGGGGATGCGTTCATGGATGTGGGGATGGTGACTGCCAGTGAGGGGCATGTTGTGATAGGTGTGCTGGTGATGGAGGTAGTGAATGAAGATGTAGTGCATGCAGGTGTGAGTGGAGACGCTACTGGGAGGGACATGGACGAGGAGGAGGAGGGGGACACAGTGGAGGCAGTGGATGTTGGTGTGTCTGCATCTGGATGGTGCTTGTGTGAGTGCCTGTGGGATGAAGTGTGGTGCTTGTGTTTGCCTGAGCCACTTCTGTGTGTTGATGTGGGTGCCTGCAGGTCTGAAGGTGTGCTTGAGATAGGCTGGGCTTGAGGGGATTCGGACTGGGTAGAGGAAGTTGGAGGGGGGAGTCTGGAGACTGGGACAATGGCTGCCATCAGTGAGTTGGCCAGAGCCTGGAATGCTCTCTGTTGGGTCGCCACACCAGAGTGAATGCCCTCCAGGTATGCATTTGTTTGTTGCATAGGCCCTGCTATACCCTGGATGGCATTCAGTATGGTTGAATGCCCAACAGGGAGGGATCTCAGGAGGTCAATAGCTTCCTCACTGAGGGCAGCAGGGCTGACTGGAGCAGGGCCTGAGGTGCCTGGGATGAAGGTGATGCCCACCCTCCTGGGTGAGCGGGCACGGGAAACTCGCTGAGGGGCTGCTGGGAGGGCGGTGCTGGTATGGGGGTTGGCGGCTGTACCTGTAGTTGGGGTGGGCACAGAGGTGTCTGCCACTGCCAGGGAGCTTCCATCAGAGGAGGTGTCGCTGTCTGTACTGTCCCCTCCTGTGTCCGTCATGATGCTCCCCTCGCCCTCCGTCCCACTGGTGCCCTCATCGTCAGTGGATTCGGCCTCCAGGCCCATGTAAGATGCAGCTCCCTCTGTCGCCGGTGTCTCTGCTCCTTTGCCAGATGATGCTGATGCACACAAGGAGAGGATGACAAAACAAATATTGGGGAGAAAAGACAGAGGATACACTTGGCCAGCAACAACACTACTGTCGGCGTACACTACTCACAGGGAACAACCGTATGCACTAGGCCATGCACTACCAGTTACAATGCTAGTCACCAGGCCATGGGGTACAATGCCTAACGCTATTAGCTGCATACTTGAAACCCACAAGGCCCTGCCCAGTACTAGATGCCCACTAACATTATTGGGGTTCGAGTGCATCTGAGCTTGCCCATCATGGAACATGTCCTGCCATGTTCTCCCTGGCCTAGGGGCACCCACAGCCCACATCCCCCACCCAGGTAGCACCCTAACGCGCGCAAATTCATTATTCTGAATCTGTACTCCCCCCCTTGTGGCTGCAGTGACGCCTTCAAGTGCCCATCCAACTCCAGATAGGCCACAGCCAGGATGCAGAACATCAAGAGGGTCAGGGTACGATGGGCACCCCTCCCTCGTTGGGAGGCCAGCACCAGCTAGGCCTCCACCGTCTTCCTTGCCCAGCGGCCCAGGTCCTCCCACCGTTTGCGGCACTGGGTGTTCTGCCTGTTAATGACCCCCAGGTTCCGCACTTCCTTGGCGATGGCACGCCAAATACCCTTTTTTTTCTGATGGGCGCTGACCTGCAGAAAAAGATACAGCAGAAAAGGTATTATTCATACCGTCCGGACTATTGTACTCATGGAGCAACATATTCCTCCCATCCCCTTAGGCACATACATTGACCACCATGCATGCTGCACTCTGCACAGGACCCCTCAGCACCCCCACATGAGGCTTACACACACAGCACTCCATACATTCATGCCCCACCCATCATGCTCACAGTGTACTCACCTGTTGGTCTGGAGGACCCCAAAGTAAACGGTACTGGAGTAGGACCCCATCCACCGGTCTCTCCAACTCCCCTGAAGTGAAGGTAGGGGCCCTTTTCCCAGACACTCGAGCTATAGCCTCTTCCAGACACAGGTCACAGCAGCACTTGCAGTGTAGGTCCTCTCCTGTTGAAGGTCATGTAGAAAGTGAGTGAACAGATAGGAAATGGTGGTCACGTTCGCACCGGTGCGTACCATCACCACCGGCATACATCATAATTGGCTCCTGGAACCTGTAGGCCCCAATGATAACCAATTTCGGTGTTGCACAGCGGTCGTCAACCGCCTCCCACAATGGCGCACAACGCCAGCGGAATTACCTCATTTCCACTTGTCCCTCCTCACAGGTCAGGCGGACGCCATTTCAGGGGGGTCACAGGCCATGGCACCTAACTGCATCACAGCAGACATAGGCACATCAACGGACCTACACGTTCACATACTGTTTCTGTAAAAAAAGAAAAGCATATTAATCTGAGCATATGTTTGAATTTGACCATCTGCTCACCGTTTTTCACCCTAGAGTTTAACCGCTGAGGATGAATAGGAAATGGAGACATACCCTTGTGTACAAAGCCCTGGTGCACCTGGCAACAATGGAGGACAGGCACATTATCCTAACCTACAGACTTGATAGGGCCACAATCCAAGAGCTGTGTGCCCAATTGGAGCCAGACCTGATTTCAGCTATCCGCCACCCCACAGGTATCCCCCCTCTAGTGCAGGTCCTGTCAATGCTCCATTTCTTGGCAAATGGTTCCTTCCAAGCGACAGAGGCCATGGCATCAGGGATGTCACCGCCTATGTTCTCAAACGTGCTGACCAGAGTGTTGTCTGCCCTGATGAAACACATGACATGCACAGCTACATAGTATTCCCCCAGGTGGAGGATTTGGCCACAGTGAAGGCTGACTTCTATGCAATGGGACATATACCCAACATCATTGGTGCTACTGATGGTACACATATTGCCTTTGTCCCCCCCCCCCCGGACAAATGAACAGGTGTTCAGAAATCGAAAGAGTTTTCACTCTCTAAATGTGCAGATGGTGTGTTTGGCGGACCAGTACATCTCCCAAGTCAATGCAAAGTATCCTGTCTCTGTGTACGATGCCTTTATCTTGAGGAATAGCAGCATCCCATATGTGATGTCTCAACTCCAGAGGCACAGGGTGTGGCTAATAGGTGAGCCCATGATCCCCATACAGTTGATGTAGGTATATGGGTGACGGGTTGGTCCTAAGGGTGAGTGTCTGGCTAACAGGTATCCCTCGATATTTGCAGGTGACTCTGGTTACCCCAACCTTTGATGGCTACTGACTCCAGTGAGGAATGCCACCACAAGGGCAGAAAAATGTTACAGTGAGGCACATGGGTGAACAAGGATGATCATTGAGCGCACCTTTGGCCTCCTGAAGGCCAGATTCTGGTCCCTCCATCTGACAGGTGGATCCCTGTACTACTCACCCAAGAAGGTGTGCCAGATCATCTTTGCATGTTGCACATTGCAAACTTGGCCTTGAGATGCCAGGTGCCTTTCCTGTAAGAGGCAGAGGAAGAGGATGTGGACAACACAACTACTATAATTCAACAGTACTTCCAGTGACACACAGGTAAGATACTGTAACTTCACCTTCCATTGCAGTTTTGTGTTGGACATTGTACATGTCAGTTTGATTTTACGATTTCTATGGCCACTTACTGTACCCTTTGGCATCTCTATTTTCAGATATCTGATACTGTGGCTCCTTGTGTGTTTACTGCTTCCCACTACAGGTCATACCTATGTATATGTAACTGTACATTTGAATTGCAATGTTTACAGCTTGTTAAACTAATACATATTTCAATCAATTGACAGACTCCATACTTGTATTAGTTCCAAGGGTGTTTATTTCTGTGATAATAAGTGTAGGGGATATTGCAATGGGCTTGGTTGATGGTGGAGGAATGTCCAGGATAGAGTACAGTCTATTTGTATCACAGGTGCATTGTCCAAGAGGGCATAGGAAGTGGAGCAATGGCAGTTCAAGGTGGACAGGGTGACAGAGTGGGACACAAGGGTGACATTCAGGGAAGTCTCATTTCCTGGCGGGGGTCTTGGCAATGTTCTCTGGCTTTTGCCTGGATCGCAGGGACCGTTTGCATTGTGGTTCTCCTTCTGCAGGAAGTGGGGTGCTGGTGGCCTGTTGTTCCGGTGGTGGGGCCTCCTGTCCACTACCGTCAGCACAGGTGGAGGGCTGTTCATCCTGCAGCCGCTGGGTTTCCTGCAGCTTGGCCAGTATCTGGCCCACGGTCTCCCGGGAATGGTGGTATGCTACCAGGATGTTGGTGAGTGCCTTGTGGAGAGTCGGTTCCCTGGGCCTGTCCTCCCCCTGTTGCAGAGCAGTCCTCCCAGCTTCCCTGTTGTCCTGTGCCTCTGTCCACTGAACGGTGTGCCCACTGACACTGACCCCAGGTCCCTGATCGTCCTGTGTTTGTGGGGTTGCCTGGGGTCCCTGTAGTGGTGGACACATTGCTGATTTACATGTTCTGGGGACGGAGGGATGGGCCGCTGGGTGGGGGCTGTGCTGGTGTTTCCTGAGGGGGGAGGCTCTGTGGTGGTTTGGGACTGTGGCTGGGTCACCGACTGTCCAGAGGTCCCTGATGGGCCAGGTTGGTCATCCTGATCCAGGCGTGCAGAACTGCTGTCATCACTGTGGGCCTCTTCTGGGGGGGACTGGATGTTGGGGGCACCTCCTTTTCGGTGACGTTGTGTGGGGGTACTGTAGGGATGTAAATGCAGTGTTATTGTTTCTGCATGTGACATCTTGTGCATAGGTATGTTTCCCTCTATGGTTGTTATTACCAAGTCAGCTTTGGTTTGTGTGAGTTGTGATTTGGTTGGCTAAGTGATTGTCACTAGTGTGCATGCTGTGGTGATGGGTGTCCATGCAGGTCTGTAATGGGGGTACATGCATTGGTGTTGCATGCAGGGCTTGGTATTGGGATGGGTGGGTTGTGATGGGGGGATATATGTGAGGTGGTGGAGTGATGGGGGTGAGGGTAGGGGTAAGAGTTTGTGATGGCATGCAGATGGGGGGGTATAAAGTAGTAAAGATTTGACTTACCAGAGTCCTGTCCTCCTGCTACTCCTGCCAGGCCCTGAGGATGCATGATCGCCAAGACTTGCTCCTCTCATGTTGTTAGTTGTGGGGGAGTAGGTGGGGGTCCACCGACAGTCCTCTGTACAACTATCTGGTGTCTTGCTACCACAGAACGCACCTTCCCCGTGGGTCATTCCACCTCTTCCTGATGTCATCCCTTGTTCTTGGGTGCTGTCCCACGGCGTTGACCCTGTCTACGACTCTCCGCCATAGCTCCATCTTCCTGGCAATGGACGTCTGCTGCACCTGTGATCCGAATAGCTGTGGCACTACCTGGATAATTTCCTCCACCATGATCCTGAGCTCCTCCTCCAAAAACCTGGGGTGTCTTTGAGGTGCCATGGGTGTAGTTTGAGTGGTGTGTGTGAGGGTGTGTGGGGTGATGAGTTGCGGTGTGTGCTGTGAGGTGCGTGGATGGTGTATGGGGGATGGTGTTTTGTGGTTCTGATTCAGTGGGTGCTCCTTGCTTGTCTCTCTCTCAGTTGTCAATTTTATTTTTCGTAAGGGGTTGTGGGTAGTGTGTGTGTTTTATATTATTGTGGGTGTGTGGGTGTGGTGTGTGTATGTGTGTCAGGTGTGTGTATTTTGAATCGTCCAATGTGGTGTTGTTTTGTATGTTCGTGTGTATTTTGAGCACGGCGGTCTGTACCGCCAATGGTTTACCGCAGTTTAATGTCCACAACGGTGATTCGTGGGTCATAATGCTGTGGGCATATTTCTGTTGCAGTAACGGTGTGGGTTTTGGTACCGTCATTTTATTACTGACTTTTGAGCTGGCGGACTTGAGTGAGTGTCTGCATAGTGGCGGATTTCTATGTGTGGGTCATAATACGCATATGTTGGCAGCAGTCAGCATGGCGGTAAGCGGCACTAACTGCCAATGTCACAATGAGGGCCAAAGTTTTTTATCTGCATTTTTCCAAGTCATTCTTGAGAAAGATCATTTCAGTGACTACATCTGCTATGTGAGAGTCAAAAATGTATCATGGAAGAGCACTGCTGAAGATGCATATTTCATTTTAGCTTTTCCTCCTGCTAGAACCCATGCTCTGCTTCACATGCATGGGACCATGATGAACCAGGTTTCAGTGAAAACCCTGATCTTGATTGCCATGACCTCTGACTGGCATACTGTAGCTCAATCCCTTTTATTTACACTACCTAGACAATATAATTATCATCACATCTTACATTTGCTAGCTTAAGGTATCATAATTGTTCCTGAAAGCCAAAAGCTAAAAAGGCATATACTTGACTAAATAGGAGTATCGGAATCCTGTGGGTCCATGGCCAAATGCATTACTTGTTACAAATCTCACTAGTAAACCTCCAAGCCATTAGCCCTGGAGAACTGGCATGTGATTGGTCTTTATATACTGTCTCATTTTTCTAATGTTACTCACATACATAAAGTGCTCCAGTTGTTACTGCCTGTGAGAAATGGTTTATTAGTTGGGGTGGATTGGTGTCCATGTCCACCACAGGTACTAAAGTCACTTTCATGTTAGGTCAAGTCAATGGTTTCAGTAATTTAAATCTCAGATCAATCTCCGTTAGCTGTGGTACAGAGAAGACAGGCTTAACTTAAACAAAATGTTTAAAGCGGTTAGAAGGAATAAAACACTCAAAAAGTTAAAATGCAACATAAAAAAACATTACTTCAATTTATAAAAACAGAGAACAATTTAATAAGCAAAATAAAACCAAGGTGATAAAAATCAAACAAGGGGAACTTGAGTTATGAAAATTAAGGGAAAATAGCACTAAAAACTGCCAATCACCAATGACCAAAGTTAGCTGTATACCATCTCCTAGGTGTGATATCGATGCTGTCCACACTAACGGTGGATACACTAAGCGATTGGCCCTCCTAGTGCCAGAAGAAGGTAAATTTGAAAGTTTCTAAGCCCAAATCTGAAAAGAAGACTTTGAGTTTTTTCAGATACCTTTTGCAGTTGGACCTCTGGAAGTTCTGGAGCAAAAGTTTTGAAAAAAGCTCTCAAACTTAAATAAAAATCAGCATCTTTCAGCAGGAAAAGGCTGCACACTGTATTCGATGAAGTCCTCTCGAAGATGAATAGCCATTGGGCGAGCTCCCACTGAAGCTGTTGATTTTAGTAGTACCAGGAAAAGTTCAAATTTCATACCCAATGAGGCTTGCCCCCCACGGACTGCACACTTTTTGCGTTTACACCAAGTCAAGAGTTTTTGTTTGGACTTCGTACCTCCAGAAGGGCAAGACTGCAGGAAGTATCGCCGAAGATCGTACTGAAGTCAGACAGGCTTACAGCGAGCTGCTGTTGAGCAGGTTTTTTTAGCAGGATCAACTTAATTTTGTTACCCAATACAGTCACTCTTTAGATTGATTTGCTTGGGTGGTTGGTCACAGTCCTCTGGAGGTATTGAAGTCCAAAATATTTCTAAGCCTCAATCTTTCAGAAATTGTTACAGAAATCCATCTACACACAGCCAAGAGTTCCACAAGCTAAGGAACACAGGCTTAAGAAAAACATCCAGATGTGTCCGCTCCATTTGGGTCCAGTTTCAAATGGCCAGGTGGGCATTCAATGAAAAAGCCCTCTTGCAGCTTGTTTTGTCCCTGTAGCAACATAGTAGGTTAGTCAACTTACCCTTGGAGTCCACTTTGTTGTCCTGGGAAGGAGTAGGTGTAGCATTTAAGGTTTCCTCATTGTTCTCAAACAGCAGGTGTATTCCTTCTCCTGTTCTTCAACAGGTACAAGAATGGGAGAAAAGGGTTCTGATGAGCTGTGGGTGACCTGATAGCTTTGTAGGTTTCCGTAACCACTGAGTGGCAGTAATGCCTGGACACTGCGTAACCAATGGGAAAAAGTTCCTGGGGGAAACCATACCCACTTTTGCAACTCATCCTATCTGCCTTATTGAAAATCATTTCAGAGTGCACTGGTCTAAGGGAAACACAAGATGCACAGGGAGATTGTGTGCCAATTAGGGGTGTGTTTAGGAAAATGAGCAATCCTCTACTTTTAAATTATACACAGCTAGTTCTGTGTTCAGCTCCCCATCCCACTGGGCTTGTGAGCAACTTGCTACTTTGGGCCTACAGAACAAAGACTTTCTTTTCTTTATGTCTCCAATGACACCAAACTCTGCATGGGGCATGTTGGACTTGGACCTATTTGCAGGGTCACCCTCATTCCACTGTTTGCCCTATTGCAAACCATCTCAGAAGGCATTGGTCTAAGGGAAATACAAGATTCACAAGGAGATTGTATGCCAATCAAGGGTTATTTAGGAAAATAAGCAATCCCCTCCTCTTAAGCTATACACAACTAGTTATGTGTCTAGCTCCCGATCCCACTGGGCTGGTGACCAGCATGCTACCTTGGGCCTACAAAACAAAGGCTTCCTCTTCTTTAGGTGTCCACTTACACTAATCTTTCTATGGGCATGATGGACCTAGACCTATTTGCAGGGTCATCTCAGATTATTTGCATTCCTGTAATGCAGTTTGAAACTGCCATTTTGGCCTGGAATATAAATCTTTTGTCAAGCCTAAACTGTCCTTTTTATTAATTATGAGTGACCTCTAAAGTAGTATCGAAAGGATCATAGGGAAGGTGCATGGTATTTATAAAGTAGGACATGTGGGATTAGGTTTTTTTATGTTTTGGCAGTGAAAAATTCCTAAAGTTGTTTTTCAAATCGATAATGTTATATTTTTTAAAGCTTCACACTGGGTTACCTTATTAGACATAATACGTCCTAATTTCGTTTTGGGCTGAGATAACTATATGCTTATTTAATTGTAATTTAAAATCATCTTTAATGTTGAAGTGAGATTCTAGGTTACTATTCAAAAAATGTCACTTTTAGAAAGTTGGCATTTTCTGCCAAACCCAATTGTGGCTTTATACATCTGTCCATTCTTTCATGACTGTAGTGTTTTGTGTATTCCGTCAATGTATGGGGACATAGGAAGCCTACGTGTGGAGGTAGAGGGTCTTCTTGAAAGATGGCTGGGGAGGAGCTGTACCTTGCCCTGATTATATTTCGAAGGGCCCTTCCTCCAAAAAACACAAAGGAACTTGACACTAGGCCTGCCTTTACTCTTTCCTCTGTCACCCTGGACACTCTGAATCCAAACACACGTGAAGGGGAAGAACACATCAGTACCGGTTTTGGTGATACTCTAGGGAATTCCCCACACAAAGGCTGGAAATAGGTATGAGTGTGTCAACTTCAGAACGTATCATCAGAACACTCATGGGCCTGCAGAAGATTCAGAAGGTCTGCCTTGTCTAATGGAGACAGAATGTTTTGCATCCCTAGAGACTTGATGCTTAGCTATGTAGTGAGGAATTAAACTGAAATGTAGTTTGCAGCCTATGAGGTACCTCTGCATATGCATTGGACTCCAGAGGAGAATTTGAGGGTTTGTCTATGGAAACACATGCCCAATCACAGAGTTTACTCTTGCCCTAGAAAAGTGCAAATGAAGGTTCAAGAGCAGTCACTGTATGAAACGGGGTTACTGGTTAAGAGGGGGTGAAACCCATTTCAGGCAGCAACCACAATCCTCATCAGGGTAATGACACAAGCAAACCTTAAATTAACCTATGCTCAATCCCATGATAACGTGGCGCCGAGAAGTCAGGCTTAATTTAGAGGCAATTTGTAAAGTATTTATGGAGCATTTCAAATAGTAATAAAGTGATAACACAACACAAAGAAAATCCTGTATCAATTTAGAAACATAGGGTGAAATTTAGTAAAACATTTTAGTCCAAAGCAGCAAAGATCCAATCAGTAGAACTGAAGATATACAATTTAAAAAAAATTAAGATTTAAGTGAATAGAGCTCTAAAAATTACAAAGCCCAACTGTGGTCATCTGGTTGCACCGGACTGCAAAAAGTCACAAGTTCAGGCCAATTGCTATGGAGTGTGGATTAGCTACAGGGGCCTAGTGACCAACTGCCAACTATACCTAGTCAGATGGCCCATTAAAGGGCTGCAGGCACCAACTGGTTGGGCCATAAAAATGTCAACATTCTAAAAGTGGCACTTTCAGGATTGTGACTTAAAATCTGACATTACCATTGAAGAGTATTTTAAATTATAATTCATTAGACGCCAAACATGGCATTTCTACCTGTTCCCACACAAATGGTACCACTTATTAAATGTAATCAGATAATGCAGTTTAATCCTTTGGGAGTAGTAGGCCTTATAGTAGTGAAATACAAATTTGAAAGTTTTTCATTGCCAGGACATGTCAAACATAAATGTACATATCCACCTTTTTAAATGCATTGCACCTTGTACTCTTGCCTGTCTAGGACTTACCCTAAAATGACTTAGAAGTATTGAAAGGAAGGTTTGGGCCTGGCAAAAGCTGTATCTTGTCAAATAGAAATGTCAGTTTAAAACTGCACACACAGGCTGCAATGGCAGGCCTGAGACACGTTTAAAGAGCTACTTAAGTGGGTGACAGAATAAGTGCTGCAGCCTGCCCTAATCGCTGCCACTGACGACATCAGAACCCTCCTCGACTGAGTAGACTCAGTGACCTGATCCTTCTCGCCCTTTCTGCAGTCTTCAAACAGAATCCCACCATATCCTTATCAAGAGACTTTACCACATAGAGATCCAGGGAGACACCCTCAAATGGATTGTGTCCTTCCTCACTGGATAAACCCAGAGAATCCACTTACCTTCCTTTACGTCGGAGTCCAAGAACATCATCTGTGGTGTCCTGCAAAGTTCATCCCTCAGCCACACGCTGTTCAACACATATATGACGCCCCAGGCCAACAAATCATCAGAACCCATGGCCTCAGCAACATCTCCTATATGGACAACACCCAGATCTTGCTTTCCCTCTCAGAAGAACCCTCCACCACCAGGACCAACTTCCATAACTGCATGATGAACATCACCAACTGGATGAAGACCTCCCACCTGAAGCTCAACATGGACAAGCCTGAAGTGCTGTTCTTATGAAACGACATGTCCCTGTTGAATGACACCTGGTGACCTACTGAACTTGGACCCACACCAACAGACCACACCCACAACCTCAGCTTCATCCTGGACAGCAAACTCACCAGGGCATGCCTGATCAATGCAGTCTGCTCTGCCTGCTTCCACACCCTTCACATGCTCCGAAAAATCTTCAGATGGCTCCCCATCAATCCCAGAAAAAGCATCACCCAAACCCTAGCTACCAGCCAACTCAACTACAGCAATGCACTCTACGCAAGAATCACCACCCATCTCTTGAAGAGATTCCAGATTATACTGAACTCAGCTGCCTGAGTCAAGCTTGACCTCCACAAATGGACTCATATCTGCTCCCACCTCAGGAAGCTCCACTGGCTTCCCATTAAGAAAATATGCCAATTATTGATACTGATCCACACTTACAAAGCCCTCCAAGATCAATTACCATCATACACCAATCACCACCTGAACTACCAACAACCCTTCAGACACCTGCACTCTGATTCCCATGCCCTCACTCACAACCTTGCATCTACCAATTCATGGTTTGGGAACAGCCCAAGTCATGGAAAGACCTTCCCTTCCACCCCTGAACAGTATCCTCTCTCACAGAATTCACAAAGAAACTCAAGACTCTGCTTTTCAACTGTTTTCAGTAGGATCATAAAGCATGGATACCCTCACGAGTGATTAGCCTTCCTCTAAAAATCCCGACTGATTGAGTGATTGATATTATATAGTTAAAAAGGGAACCCAAGTGTTGTCTGTGACCTTGGGTAAGTTTACGCATAAAGAACAGTGGTTCCAAAACCATAGATATCACAATCAATGGACAAATACATCAAATGATCAATGTATTCCATTGTACATTACAAAAACATTAAACGTAATGTTACGGTGCAGTGGGTGTGTGATGAGAAACATGCTTGGTGCTGTAATACAAAAGATACACATGTGACAATATGCAATCAAGAGTGTGTATTAAGTAAAAACAACACAGCCCATTTAATTCCCATATGCAATCAAATTGGCTCCATAGAACCAGTCAACAACATTTTGATCCTTTGAACAGATAGAAAGATCATCAGGACTCAAGAATACGATCTGGAGAAAACATAGAGGACTGAAAGAGAGCACATAAAAAATAGCGTTAGAGTAGAGAAGGCCATAGTGAGGGACTCTAATGTATAAATTTAGTGGATACTCACTGGGCACTAATTATACATCCCCCAAGGCACGAATGGGCTCAGTTCAGCTACACCTATATATTCAAAATATACAAATCATCAGCAAAAACGTCAGGAAAAATGGAGCAAGGAAGGGGACATAGGGAATGGGATGAGAGAAAATCTCAAGAGTCTCTAAGGGCCAGATGTATCAAAGATCTGTTTTGCATTTCTTAACTAGCGAATTTTAAGAAATCGCTTTTTAAGAAATGCAAAATGTGATGTTTGAAATTTGCGATTCGGTAATAGTGATTTCTTAAAATTCGCAATCGCTATTACCGAATCGCAATTAGAGACTACATTCATCCCTCTGGGCCTGTTGGCCCATAGGTGCGAATGGTTTTGCATTTCCCAATTTGCGAATTCAACTTAGGAATTCGCAAATTAGGTAATGCAAACCCCCGTGGGCTGGGGGCCGAAGGCCCCCTCAGATGCACCCCTAGGGACATGTGTGCGCTACATGTCATTTTTAAAAATGCATTTATAATGGATTTTTAAAAATTGCACATGCTTACCACCAAATTGGATTTGGTGGTAATTGCATTTCCTAAATGCCCAATTCCCATTTAGGAAATGCTTAACACATGTGCTTTGGAAAACAGAAATAGGAATTCCCTATTTGTGATTTCCTATTAAGAGAATCGCAATTTGCGATTCTCTAAATGGGGTCGCAATTTTAAGCAATCGCTATTTTAGTAATTCCTTAAAATTGCACAGCGAATGCCTTTCATGCATCTTGAAAGGCATTTTTGCATTTGCAAACTGACAAATTTTGTGATTCGCTCAGTTTGCGGATCCAAAATTGCTTGATACATCTAGCCCTAACTTACATGTGCAAGTATTGCAAAGACTCCAAAAGTTGTCAAAAAATAGAGGTGTAGTATGGATTCACCCCACAAGGACTGAAAGTGAGGTGTCAGAAAGTAATCAGTCGGTAAAGTCAGTAAAATTGGTTGGTAAAGAAATTACATAGGAATTAATGACCTATCATTGAGGCACATACCTAGTAATGTAAGCGGGACAGAGTGCAACTTTTCTGGAATGTAAACCAGCCTCCAGTGGAGTACCACAAGATATCCCTGGACAGCAGGCAATGCTGCTTGAAAGGAGAGCTAAGTGACTCAGCTTGTGTGCACCAACAGAGGTTGCATCTAGTGGGTTATAGAAATTAAGGAACTTGTGCCCTAAATATGGACACCTCGGTCATGAAAATAAAGGAAAGGCAGCTCAGAGCATACAAAAGGAGAACCTGTGTCTATTGGATGCCATCTTTGAACAGGGGCTAAAAATAAGGAAGATAATTGGGAAACATTGATAAATGGTGGACGAGAAAGACAAGGGTATATTCAGGAAAAATAACAAATACAAGATTCACAAATGAAAGGAAAAGGTTGTTACAATGAATTGTCGCAATTTACACAATAAATGCAAAACTGTTGGGACCACTGGAGACTACCCAGGAATGCACAGATAGAAAATTCCAGATAATATCCAGTCCATTAGGTTATGGGAAGATGTTTCTGTGTCAGTTCCAATTAAATTAGTCCATTCCTCCTGTCAGTCTAGCCTGGTTTATAGAGCGGCTGCACCTACCTCACCAACTTGGAGGCCTAGGGTCCCTACAGATCTCTCCCCTAGCTGGCACTTGCTGACATTGCTTGGTTATACTGGGTAGATGGCGTTTGTGACAAGGGCATGAGTGATGGTTTCATTTCAAGATCTTCCCCAGCATTTTCAGGTGTGGAAAAAGAAATCTGTGACTACGTTGAAGTTAAAAATTGCATCTCTAGTTGGCAGAGTTATGCACTTTGTCCAAGTAGGGACACAATCCTATTCAGGGTAAGTCACAACACAACCTACATTGTCCTGTGCTCATCTTATGCTTGGCACAGAGCAGGCAGGCTTAACTTAGAAGGCAATGTGTAAAGTATTTGTGCAATAACTCATTCATTAACACAAAGAAAACACCACAAAAAGTACTCCACACCAATATAGGAAAATAGATCATATTTATCTGAATAAATTAAGACTAAAACAACAACAGTCCAATATGCACAAGTCAAGATATCTCTTTTTAAAGGTTTAGATGAGTCTCAATCCTTAGGAATCAATGGTTGCATAGTTTTAACACAGAACACCTGGGATGCATCAGAAATAACAACGCAGAGGGCCTCAGAGGAAGATATGCATCAGAAAGTAATGAGTCTGTTTTTCCGGAGTGGTGAAAGAGATGCATTGTTTCTTTCCACGTGGGAAGGTGATGTGTTAGTTTTGGGGGGCACAGCCTTGGTTCCTCACTGCGATGCAGAGATATTTTGACGCCCAGGCACAATGTGTGGAAATTCCAGAATGCGTTGTCCAGAGACAACAGGCGCTGCATTAATCTGACAGGTGCAAGACAGGCACTGTGTCGATCCAGTAGGAGTTCCATCAAATGTTTCAGGCATTGTACCAGTTTTTCAGCATGCTGGATTTTCTTCTTTTTGGTGAAGTCTTTGATGGCCCTAAGAATTCAGAACAGGAGGCAAGCTCACTCCAAGCCCTTGGAGAGCAATTGTGGGGGTAGTCAGAGTCAAGGGCCAGAAGGCAGCAGGGCAAAAAGCAGGCCAGGAGTCCTTGCAGCACAGCAGTCCAGATGAGTCCTTTGGGCTGCAAGGCAGGCCCTCTGACAGTTTCCATTTTTAGGTCCTAGAGTGTTTGATTTGGTGAGATCACAGAATACCCAGTGTTTATATACCCAAAAGGGCAGTGGTGTTGAAGTGCACATGTTCCCCTTTCAACCCTACCCTGACTGTGTGTTGTCGCACTGGCCTTTGAATGTAATCCACCCTTCCTGCCCAGGAAGACCTAGCAGTATGCAGATAAATGCTGATGCAGCGGAGTGTCCTGTGTTTATAGCTGTCTGGGTGGAATGCACAAGGGGAGCTGTAAACCACCACATACCAGACATGGATTGGAGACAGACTGTAAGGCACAGAGAGCAGTAAGTGCAGATAAATGCCTACTTTCTAAAAGTGGCATTTCTACAGTAGTAATGCAGAATCCAACTTCGGCATTAAGTAGGATTTCTCAGAACCATTCAAGCCATACCAAACATGAAAAGGCAATTTCTCTCAGAACAGAAATTACCACTTAAAGCACAGAAGGGAATCGTTAATGCTGGTCTATGAGAGGAGCAGGCTTCATATTAGTAAATAACGACTTTTGGAGTTTTTTACTACCAGGACATGTTAAACTTAGAAGTACATGTCCTGCCTTTTACTTTCATAGCACCCTGCCCTGTGGCTTACCTTGGGACTACAATAGGGGTGACTTCTATGTAATAAAAGGGGAATTAAAGGATAGACAGGTAGTTCTAAATGCCAAGTCAAAGTGGCAGTGACACTGCACACACAGGCCTTGCAATGGGAGACCTGAGGCAGGGTTTGGCTGTTACTTAGGTGGGTGGCACAATCAGTGGTGCAAACCCACCACTAGCATTTAATTTACAGGACCTTGGCATTTCTAGTGTACTTTAGTATGGACTTATAGGTAAATTAAATATGCCAGTTGGGTATGAGCCAATGTTACCATGTTTAAGGGAGAGAGCAAAAGCACTTTAGCACTTGTCAGCAAAGGTAAAATATGTAGCGACCTAAAACCAGCAAAAATTAGATCAGAAAAATGGAGGGAGGGATGAAAAAAGTTGAGCGAAGGCCACCCTAAGGCTGTCATGTCTAGCAGTTGACTTGTACAGTCATGTCCATTTTGTTGTTGATGATGATTAACAGGTTCCTGTTGTAGGTGATGGGTGGGTCTGAGTTCAGCCGGTCACTTGCTGGGGCCACATGGCCAGTTGTTCTTCCTGAAGATCACATCTTCTGACTTGCTGGTGGAGAGTTTGAGACAGTTGGCTATAATCCAGTTATCAGCTTTGGTCATGTATGTGATGAACTTGTTTCTTGTCTGAGAGGGAGAGAATGAGGTGCCAATTTTCAGTATAGGGGAGGATGTTGATATTGTATGTGCTGATGCCATTGTCCAGAGGGATCATGTATGCGTTGATGAGGGTGGGTCTGAGAGATTAACCTTGAGGCAGTCTGCAGTTGCATTTAAGGGCTTCTGACGAGTGAGGTACCAGGCTGACAACCTGTGTTATATCTGTTACGAAGTAGCAGATCTAGCAGAGT
Organism: Pleurodeles waltl; assembly: GCF_031143425.1. Taxonomy (NCBI): domain Eukaryota; kingdom Metazoa; phylum Chordata; class Amphibia; order Caudata; family Salamandridae; genus Pleurodeles; species Pleurodeles waltl. The sequence continues at coordinate 253,276,936 of NC_090438.1, read as the reverse complement.
GTTGGTCCTTGGATGCCAATTTTGAGCAGGTGCCTTATGAGGGTAGGTTGTGAGACCATGCCAGATACTGCAGAGGGGTCCAGTAGAATGAGAACTGACATGACTCATGATAAGGGTAATGTAGATGTGATTAGTGCTGTTTCTGTATTGTGGTTGGGCCTGAATCTGAACCGTGTAGCGTATGGCGTTGAGGAGCTGGTGATTGCTGTGGTTTTTGGTGAAGTGTTGCTTGATTAGTTTCTCAATTACCTTGGCCTGGTATCGCAGAAGGTAGATAAGTCTGCTGTTGGAAAGCGCAGCTGGATGAGTGGATGATTTCTTGATCAGTGACATGATGGTGGCATGTTTTTAGGTTTTGGGAAATGCGGCTGATACAATGTAGGCACTGAGAATGGGTGTTAGCCCTTCGGTTATAGGAGGAGTCCTTTTCTGAAGGTTTGGAGGAGACAAGGTAAGATGGGACCCCCAAGTGAATGGTCTTCATGGTAGTGGCAGTTTTGACAGTGGTGACGGTGGTCCATGAGGTCAGGGTTCATTCTTCAGCAACAATGGTAATTTGATTTGCAATGGTGAAGGAGTCCAGTTGAGGGTCAATTGTACCATATATGGAGGTGATTATTGCAGAAGGATTATGAGAGCTTGTTGCAAAGGCATTGTGAGCCAGCAATTTTGCCAGCAATGTTGCTAGAGACAGCAGGAAGCACAATGAAATCTTTGATGATGTAGAAGATTTCCTTGCTGCTGTTTTTGCACTCTCCTCGGTCTGGGCACTGTGTGTTTTGTTTCTGCTGGTGGATTTGAAGATGTCTTTTCCTGTGATGTCTTTACATATTCTCCATGTGCGTTCCAATTGCTTGCACTGGTGTTTGATCTGTCTGAGTTCCTCGGTGCACCTGATCTATGGTTAGACTTTTTCAGTTGAGTCACACATGAGAGGAGACAGAGTGTCAGTGAATGCAGTAATCTAGCTTTAGAGGTTCTTGATGGCTTTTGGTAAGTTTAAGGTGTACTCACGCAGGTGTGCAGAGACGGCAGAAGCCCATACATCTTATGTGATGCTTTTTAAACTATGGCCGGTAGGTCTGGTGGTGGTAGGTCTGTGGTAGAGTAACATGGGTATGCTGAAACTGATAAGGACATGGTCTGCCAGATCATAATTGCTATATTTTCAATTGGGTCCAATAGGTGTTCGGCACTGTGCGTTAGTTAGCAACATGTTGGATGAGGATGAGGTGTCTGAGGCTGTTTAGAAGAATTTGGGTCAATGTTGTCTTCTAGGTGAAAGTTAAAGTCTATGAGGAGGATGAAGGTGCTGCCGTTAATGATCAGTGGTGCAACAAAGTCTGTAAGGTCAATAGGCGAAATTGGTGTGGGATACTGGCGGTCTGTATCTGAGGGTTCTGCTCAGAGAGATGTTAGCTGTGATGCATATCTTGAACATGAGGTGTTCCATGTAGCTGATGGGGGTGTCTGTGTTGCTGGAATAGCTGAAGGGGTCTTTGAATATGGTGACAGCTCCACTCTGGGCATGTACTGAGGGCCTTGCCTGGTGATCTTAGGGTCAGCAGTGTTGGTTGTAGTTATGTCCAGTGCTCAGGTTAGGGTTATCCACGTTTATTTAAGGAGGAACAGGTCTGGAGCATGGTCGTGCAGTAGGTCCCATGTCTCTGTGACTTGTTTGATGAGTGAGTGGGTGTTGAGGAGCATTTTCAGGAGTGTGGTGTGTTGTGTGGGTGGTAGCTGTTCTGTGTTAGTATGAGAGGTGGGCTGTTTTGTGTGAGTGCTGTTTATGTGGTATTGGTGGGTGTAGAATGTGGAACAGTGCATGAGTACTTGCAGCAGGTGCGTGTAAATGCTTCCTCCCTGTTGCGTGGTGCAGAGTGGCAGTAGAGCGGCGAGCTGCGGACAAGATTGACAACTGAAGGAGTGCAGCAGGCTAGCAATGGACAGGGGTCAGTCAAGGGGTTCTTGGCCCTGGACTCAGTCCAGTTTTGGACAGACACCAACACATTGGCCAGTCTCTGCGAAGGAAAGCGTCCTGGGAGGATGGAGCTTAAGTTACAGAGGGTGGATCTTTTCCCATGTCCCTTCAAACTTCCATCTTAGATTTTTCCAGATGTTTTGTGGAGGGGTTGGAAAGCTTGCAGGCAACTCCTATGAAATATCAGTCAGGGGTGAAGCAGTAGAAGAATAAGGAAACAGACCCATTTGTTGCTAAATACCAGTCTAGAGTGTGAGTCATCCACTCTGGACTTACATGCTTAGATGTTTGTTGGTCTTTCTGTCCAGGACCAGTGTTACCAGCTCTACACCTCCATCCTGACAATAATTGAGGTTGGCCTTGCTGGAAACCCTGAAGGAAGGGGGTGCCATTGGACTTCTGTGGTCTGGTCCAGGCTACCAGTGCCCTAGGAGTGGAATGTACAGGATTCTGCAGAATGCACAGGTGACAGTGACAGAAGGGTGTGATTTGTTCGGAAAATGTTTACAAAATCACAACAATGACACTAAAGTTGGCTTTCCAATAACTTGCATTAAGTGTTCATACAAAGGCACACCTTGTGTAAAATAAGCAATTGAAGATAGTTGCAGGAGTCTGTTTCGAACAGAAATCTTGATAAGATAGTTATGTTTTGCCTAAACAAGTCTCATTCTAGCAAAGATGCAAAATTGTGAAATGTGAAATTTTAGAAATTTGCTAGTTTTTCATGGGCCTAGTATCAAGTATTGATTGAAGCATTAACTATTGACTGAAGCTAAACTAAGATAATACCCACTCATGGACTGCTCAAAAGTAAAGATATTTGTCATAAACAAAATAATCTACAGGGAATTTTTATTGTGTCTGCAGTGAATTGCAGAGTTAAGATTATGCTGTGTTTTTCTGAGATAGATGATTAGTAAAAAAAGATTACAGTCCTCCATTAAACCTATTTAGAAACAAAACATTCCTCTCTCTCTTGAGTGAGAACCTAATTCTTACCTGATCAAGTAGCATTCTGTATACCATTGGGATGATATGATGGTATATATTCCACATATTGATTCTTGTCCAAATTGAAACTCTTCAAGTTCCACAAGCGGGCTTTATGTCTAAAAATACTTTGCCCCAGATTTACAAAGTTAAAATGCACATTTGTGCCCAGGAGAGTTTATATGTGTAGGAAGGTAGCCTCTTTCCAACCTTGTTACACCCACTTCTGGCCTGTTTGTGAGTATATGTCAGGGTGTTTTTACTGTCTCACTGGGATCCTGCTAGCCAGGACCCCAGAGCTCATAGTGAAAACCCTATTTGTCAGTGTGTTTTATATGTCTCACTGGGACCCTGCAAGCGAGGACCCCAGTGCTCATAGTTTGTGGCCTGTATGTGTATCCCTGTGTAGTGCCTAACTGTGTCACTAAGGCTCTGCTAACCAGAACCTCAGTGCTTATGCTCTCTGTCTTTAGAAATTTTCACTGCAGGCTAGTGACCATTTTTACCAATTCTTATTGGCACACTGGAATACCCTTATAATTCCCTAGTATATGGTACCTAGGTACCCAGGGTATTGGGGTTCCAGGAGATCCCTATGGGCTGCAGCATTTCTTTTTCCACCTATAGGGAGCTCAGACAATTCATACACAGGACTGCCACAGCAGCCTGAGTGAAATAACGTCCAGGTTACTTCACAGCCATTTTACACTGCACTTAAGTAACTTATAAGTCACCTATATGTCTAACCCTCACTTAGTGGAGGTTAGGTGCAAAGTTACTAAGTGTGAGGGCACCCTGGCACTAGCCAAGGTGCTCCCACATAGTTTAGGGAAATTTCCCCGGAATTTGTGAGTGCGGGGACACCATTACATGTGTGCACTACATATAGGTCAATACCTATATGTAGCTTCACAATGGTAACTCCGAACATGGCCATGTAACATGTCTGAGATCATGGAATTGTCCCCCCCATGCCAAATCTGGTATTGGGGTGCCAACCCAATGCATCCCCGGAACTCCAGCATGGACCCTGGGTACTTCCAAACCATCTCTCTGGGGTTTTTACTGCAGCTACCGCTGCTGCCAACCCACAGACAGACTTCTGCCCTCCTTGGGTCGGGGAAGCTTAGTCCCAGGAAGGCAGAACAAAGGATTTCCTTCGAGAGAGGGTGTTACACTCTCTCCCTTTGGAAGTAGGTGTTAAAGGCCTGAGAGGAGTAGCCTCTCCTGGCCTCTGGGAATGCTTTGAAGGGCACAGATGATGCCCTCCTTGCATAAACCAGTCTACACCAGTTCAGGGATCCCCCAGCCCCTGCTCTGGCGCGAAACTGGGCAAAGGAAAGGGGAGTGACCACTCCCCCCTCTATCACCACTCCAGGGGTGGTGCCCATCTCCTCTAGTGTGTCCCAGATCTCTGCCATCTTGCATTCAGAGGTGTGAGGGCACAATGGAGGCCTCTGAGTGGCCAGTGCCAGCAGGTGATGTCAGAGACCCCTCCTGATAGGTGCTTACCTGACTAGGTGGCCAATCCTCCTCTTAGGGCTATTTAGAGTCTCTCCTGTGGGCTACTCTTCAGATAACGAATGCAAGAGCTCACCAGAGTTCCTCTGCATTTCCCTCTTCGACTTCTGCCAAGGATCGTCCGCTGACTGCTCCAGGACACCTGCAAAACTGCAACAAAGAAGCAAGAAGACTACCAGCGACATTGTAGCACCTAATCCTGCCGGCTTTCTTGACTGTTTCTGGTGGTGCATGCTCTGGGGGCAGTCTGCCTTCATCCTGCACTGGAAGCTAAGAAGAAATCTCCTGTGGGTCGATGGAATATTCCCCCTACTAACGCAGGCACCAAACTTCTGCTTCACCGGTCCTCTGGGTCCCCTCTCATTGTGACGAGTGTGGTCCCTAGAACACAGGAGCTGGATCCAAGTGACTCCGACAGTCCAGTGGTCTATCTTTCCAAATTTGGTGGAGGTAAGTCCTTGCATCCCCACGCCAGAAAGTAATCCTGTGGACTGTGTGAACTGCAGCCACTAGGGCTTCTTTGCACTTTTGCAAGGATTCCATCATGCACAGCACAGCCCAGGTCCCCAGCACTCCGTCCTGCATTGCTCAACTTGCTGAGTTGACCACCGGCTTCGTGGAACCCTCTTTTGCAGTGTTGAGATGACTGCCATGCTCAGTTTTCTTGAACCTGTGTTCAGGTCCTTCAGCGGGTGCTGCCTGCTTCTACATGGGCTCTCTGTCTTGTTGAGTGCCCCCTTTGTCTCCTCCTCCAAGGGGAGACCTCCTGGTCCTTCCTGGGCCCAGGCAGCACCCATTTTCTTTAACCCCAACCTTTGCAGCTAGAAAGGCTTGTTTGCGGTCTTTCTGTGTGGAAATAACTCTGCATCCTCCAGCACACCGTGTGACATTTTTTGTGCAATGGAGAAGTTCCTGGCATCTTCCGTTGTTGCAGAATCTTCAGCTTCTTCCACCCGGAGGAAGACATTTTGCACCTTCATCCGGGGTTTAGTGGGCTCCTGCCCCCCCTGGACACTTTCGTGACTCTTAGACTTGTCCCCTTCCTTTATAGGTCCTCGGGTCCAGGAATACATCTTCAGTGCTTTGCAGTCTGTTGTGGTCTCCTATCACAATTTTAGTGTGTTTCTGGGAAGTATGGTAACTTTACTCCTACTTTTCAGGGTCTTTGGGTGGGGTATCATAGACACACTTAGGGCCTGATTCTAACTTTGGAGGACGGTGTTAAACCGTCCCAAAAGTGGCGGATATACCACCTACCGTATTACGAGTTCCATAGGATATAATGGACTCGTAATACGGTAGGTGGTATATCCGCCACTTTTGGGACGGTTTAACACCGTCCTCCAAAGTTAGAATCAGGCCCTTAGTGTTTTCTTACACTCCACTCCCAGTGACCCTCTACACACTACACTAGGCCTGGGGTCCCTAAGTGGTTTGCATTCCACTTTCTTAGTATATGGTTTGTGTTGCCCCTAGGCCTATTGCATTCTATAGTATTCTACAGTGTTTGTACTACTTTTCTAAGTGTTTACTTATCTGATTTTGGTTTGTGTGTATATTTTGTGTATTTTACTTACCTCCTAAGGGAGTATTTCCTCTGAGGTATTTTTGGCTCATTGTCACTAAAATAAAGTACCTTTATTTTTAGTAGCTCTGAGTATTGTGATTCTCATGATATAGTGCTATATGAGATAAGTGGTGTAGTAGGAGCTTTGCATGTCTTCTAGTTCAGCCTAAGCTGCTCTGCTATAGCTATCTCTATCAGCCTAAGCTGCTAGAACACTACTAATCTACTAATAAGGGATAACTGGACCTGGCACAAGGTGTAAGTACCATCAGGTACCAACTATAAGCCAGGCCAGCCTCCTACAATATGTATGACTTATATGATGTTTCCTGTCTCTGAGCCCAGGAGGAGCAGATGGGTGCATCCCACCTTGAAGGATTAGCTGCAGGAACAGCTGGTAGAACAAAGCAGAGACTTAGCACTTCCTCTTTGGACTTGAAAATGACAAAAGGAACTTCTCAAATTCACTTCAATTACCCTTCTAGGTGACAGGATTTCAGTGACAATACGGGAAAGAATTAGACTGGACTCCGCAGTTCAAATGAGAGCTCATCTAAATAGGGGAGTACCAAGGAGCTAAGGACAGGGCTTCCATGTGGGGAAGGGATCTGAAAAATTGAGAGTTGGGCATGAGTAATCTTAAAGTAAGGCAAAGAGGAAATTCTACAAAAGGAGGTGCAGGACTTAAGGAATACTTTTATGATTGGGTAGGGTAATATCTCTAATCCCTCAATAGTGCACAGAATAAATCTGGCATCTCAACCACAACCTCTTCTGAAGATGTGTTTACCTGGGAAGACACCACTTGAAGAATACAACCTTGCTGGAAGAAGACTACTGAGCTCTTTTGGAGGAGGAGGATTAACTCAAGGATACCTGACTCCTGCACATTTCTACAGACCTGCAGTGCTCTATGAGAATTAAGTGAGGGCAAGGGGGCTCAGATAGCCACAGAGACCTGGGCCCTGCAGGAGACCTGAATGGAGGTAGACCTGGTGCCTAAAAGCCTGAACTTAGATGTTGAGGGCTGCAGGCCTGACCAGAAAGACTTTCTAAGCAGTTGTGAAAAAGTATTTTTCCATTTCATCCCCCTCAGCACTTTTTGATGGACTTGGACCTCATGTCAAAATATTTCATACTCATGGAGGTCTGCCCAGCTACAACTACTTTCCACTTCAGGGACAGAACTCAAAGTAATATTTTAGGGAGGACAAAGTAACAAACCTATCAAACTCACTAAGCAACCTTAGTGACTAGGGCAAATGGGCTTGTCCTGCTTGGTGATTTTGGTGCAAAAAACAACATTTTCAGCAGGAGCTTGGTAACAACATGAATGAAATTTGGCTACTAGTTGTGCTGGATGTGAAGCCTGTACTAGTAATAGGTCCAGAATTTCTCCTTACTGGGAACCAAGCACCCCACTGTAGTGCTTGACTTTCCCAGGATAGTGAAGAACTCTACTAAGGGGAAGAGGTGTGGAGTAGCAATCACCATTTTCTGGCACAGAATAATGATAAAACTCAAAAAATGATTGTCCAGTCAGTGTTTTTTCATTGAAAAAAGGAAAAGCACATTTATTACACACACACATAGTACTACACATGAATTTACAAATGTCCATCAGGCAGATACAAATACCTATGGTGACATTCTACAATCACCATAGCAATATATAATGAAAGCCTATTAGCTTTGTCAAGGATTACCACATTAGAAAAACACGTTAGGAATCCCATCATTGTATCAACATAAGCAATAATCATGTTTGAACACAATTATTATTACTATACATTAAAGCATTTCCGTGTTTATCAAAAATCACAGTCAGCCATATATGTTTATTAAAGTATTCAAAATTAAAATAGTTTGTATTATTTTATACACTTTCAGGGCACATACAATGCAGCTATAAAACCAACCACTAGAGGTTGCTGCACTCCCAGGCTGAAAACCAATGTTCTAGCCTTATGAGAGTTTGGAAAGTGATGATGAAATGTCTGGAGGCGAGGGGGTTCATGCATTTCATGACCCCATAAACAAAGGGTTCCTTACAAAATCTATTGGAGGCAGGGCTGTTGAGCCACCTGCCACCCCCATGACAGCTATTGTTGGTGCGCTGGCTCTCTGGAGGGCACCGCAAAAGCCAAAACTAGCACATTGTCAAGCCACGCAGGGCATTACGCATCCCTTCTTCCAAGGAGCTGTAAATGTTACTTGACCAGATGTGGCTACTTTCTTTACTGGCACGGCCTCATGCAATGTGGCTTACTTTTTTTTCTCTTTCTTTTTTAGAGGGGGCCTGTCCCATCCAAGCCACCCCGATGGCAGATACTTCTCAGGGGGACCAAAGGCCCCTGCTGTCCTGGTCAGATCCCAGGATGCCCTCCTCCTTGGACACAGGAGCCAGTGACTCTATTATCCCTGTTTGCTCTCTGAGGCCAGGATGTTTGGTTTGTGATTGCTAGCCCGCTCCCCTCACCAGACATGGGCAAGAGACTGAGGGCAAGCCCACACCCCTGAGGGAGAGCAACCGCACTCCCCCTTCTTTCCTTCTCCATCACGGACCCAAGAATGGGGTGCCGGGACCTGTTCTCCGCTTTTGGGTGACACACTGAAGCTCCCCCTCCTCCCCATCCCCCTCCCCAGGCCTGGGATTTTGGGTCCTGGGCCCCTTTTCTTTGATGAGAGGTGTGCAATGGTAATCCCTCTTTATCCTTCAACTGGGGCTGACGGATGGGGTCCGCACCATGTAGCTGCATGTACTGCCCGGGGAATGGGTTTCTCGGCCCTGACATGCTCTGGGGAGTGGGACCTGTACACGCCCATTACCAAAGCAATAATTATGAATTCATTTTGTGCTGATCCTCCAGGCAGTGGCCCACCCGCAGGTAAAATTTCAGCCGGCTGAGAAGCTCCACGGAATTCATCATTTGGAAGGGGGTCAAAGGTCCAATTCTTCAACCGTGACTATGTTAGGCCCAAATGGTCCAATTTGAACAATTTCAGGCTCATTATTCCCCTGGTAGTAAGCTCTTGCAAGCAGGAGCACTTTTAATTTTCTTCAAGCTCCTCAAAGCAGCAGATTGTTTAGGAAACTGGTTCCACTACTGCCTTGGTCCAGTTTTTCTCCTGGTCTTTATCTCTGGTGCTTCTTTCTTATGCTGGGCACAGGAGACCCAACTGGTCTTTAGTGGGTGTATGGGAACCAGCCTCATTGATTCTGGAGAGACCTACTAGTCCTGCAGTCAGATGTGAGCAGTTTCCTTAGTCCATTAGGGCATCAGGAGGATTGTCTTTCCAGCTTTCTGTGGCATTGCCCACATCCACATTCAGTGTGAAATTCTCTTTCTTGCCTTTGTGCGAGCATTTTAAAGCTAGGGTGCCACATCCCTCCTCAACCTTCGTACTAACCCTTCTGCACAGCATGCTGGGACAATTCAAGATGAGACCATGTCTCTGTTCGTATGTCCTCTGGGGGCTCAGCTCTGCCCCTAGCTGACATCACTGCCAGGGACTTTCCCACCAAAATGTCAAAGGAGAGCCCTCCCCTGTGTTGACTCCAAAAGTCTGGGCTTTCAACTTTGTTCAATGGGCATGGGCTGTCCCAACCCTGCTTCAATGTAATGGCTAATTAACCGATGCTGACTTTACGACTATACCCATTTATGAACACTAATATTAAAAGGCCTACCCCAAGTCAACATCTAATCTTGCAGTTTCCACTGTGCCAGGCTACCTGTGTGCAGTTACAAGCCATTCACATGTAACCAATGAAGTACCACCTACCCGTGCTGCATCTCAGTGGCCCTGTCTGAAAAGGAAGACAATGGTGCTGAAAATATGTAGTTCACTGACACTGTGATTACAGTTGGTGAGACACCAGTAGCGAGACTCCCCTATAGTAAAGTATTCAAAACCGGGTGATCCAAAAAAAAAAAAAAATCCAGGTGGATCAAATAGGCGGAACCCATTGAAGCACAACCTGCCCAACTTTGACAGACCATCACCATCCACTGCCTTGGATTTTGCCCTGCTGGAAGATTTTGACTTCCCTAGAGACTTGGTGAGAAGGTAAAATATTTGACCTGGAATCCCTGATTTATCTATCTGACTTTTGGTCCATCCTGATCAGTGTAAACTCATGTCTTGGCCCGTTCAACCACAAACAGTGACTTTTTACTGGAGGTTTACTTTTTCCTGGCAATTTTGCCTCAAAACTTAAAAAAAAAATCATAGCTTTCCCTTTGATGACTTTGATGCTGTTGGTGTCTTTATATGTATTGCATTTTTTCCATTTTGTAAATTTTTTGGGAATGTTATGGTGTTGTGTTCCTTAATATAAATTGTTCACACTGCTTGAACATAACACACATAATACACTTCTCTGAGGATTTCCTGCTGCAGGTGACATGGCTACCAGGGGTTGGGCAGAGATTATTTCAGACCTGTGTTTGGACTTAAGCAGCTTTTGTTTGTTAAGTTGGTAGAGATCACCCCCATCCAGATTAATACCACACTTTTTGGCAGTCTCCAATAATACAAAAATCACTTGTGGGAAAATGTATACTATCTTAGATTACTATTACCTGAAATGTGAGCTACATATCGCCCTGTCTGAAAAATGGGAAGGCTATGACCTAGTCCTCAGAAATCAATCTTCTAGCCTTCTGTGCCACAGTGTTGTAATCCTGATGTTAATAGTACTACCATGCCTTTGTGTTCCATTGACTGCGACACCACTAGCTCAAAGCTACTCTCACATTAGATTAAAGTACTGTCAAGGAGCAAACTCACACAACACACAGTAACCACCATTACCCATTGATACAGTCTCCTGCTTTTAGGATACCTCCTGGTCCACTCCAGCTACCCAAGAGTAACAGCACACAAAGGGACTACGCGAAAGGATTTAATGAACCATAGGCATAAATCAATTGCCAGCTATGAGTAATCAAAAGCACACAAAGAAGTACGGGGTTCTATAGAGAAGACATTAAGGGCACCATTGTTGCCCTTGGTTGTACGTGTTCCTATTTGGATAGGTGAGTTCAGTGAGAGGTTAGTCAGAGACTGCAATGTGTGTGGGTTGGGGGGGAGGGAAAAGGGGGGGAATTCCCTTTACGGACTAGGACAGTGCCACCTGGGCGGACTCAGCCTCGCTGTTAAAGGAACAGGAGGGAGTGCGTAAATAAACTTATGCTCTGGAAAGATCGGGATCCAGCTAATCTAGTGAAGCCTTAAGAACACCTAAGCAGACACCTGTGAGAAGTGACAATTTTAATGATGGTGCCTGATTGGTGTGATTAAAAAGGGGGTTTGGGACACCTCTGTGAGAACAAGGACTCACAGGGTCACCTAACTATCAAAGAGTAGCCAACATGTTTCTGCCCTCAAGAGTGAGCCAAAAGTGGTCTCAGGCATTTATCAGGGCCTAGGATCCCTAAGCCTCGCGATGGAGGAAGACAACTCTAATTAAATATTTAAGAGGTGTAATGTAAACGGTCTACTTTACCCAAGGAATTACCTTGAGGCAGCCTTTAGAGAATAAACAGATAATTAGAACAATCGTGACACAAGCCACTGCAAAATCAAACCAACCACACACGTGTCAGGGGGATGCATCCGTGCACAAATTACATATGCTCATCGTAGGCAATATTCATGCACAAGTGACAAAGTAGGTGAATCTAAGTGGGTAGGTAGGCAGTCCTACCACTGCAGGGAATTACATACTCTTACCCTTTCCCTAGAGGCTACTGGCCTCTGGTATCCAGGAGGGGGAGTGTCCCCTTATAGTCAAACACTAAGGAAAAACGTGGAAGGAAACAGATAGGGAGAAAAGGGGAGGAATGTCTAATATGGGGTGTGGGGGGGAAAGGGGGAGAGTATAACCCAAGGGTAGGGTAGATAAAAAGAAGAAAAGGAACAGTGGGCGAGATTCCTACTAGGAATCCACCATCAGTAATAAATGGATACAGAGATACTCCATTATGAGGATAGTAGTCACATGATATGGCTCCAATTAATAGTAAAAAACAGGTAAAAAATAAGGGAAAGGGAAGGTGGAGAAGAAGAATCTTATCTTTGCTGTCTGTGGTCCATTCAATCACTCACTACATCAAAGGGGGCGCTCGCCGTGTGCCTATGCCGTCCTCTCCTGGGACCGCTTGGTACAAGTGGTCGAGGGGAGATGGTCTTTTTATGGTAGCTTGATGTGCGGGGCGTGCGTAATTAGCGCGAAAATTGGCACTCAGCGATTCTCAGGTGGAAAGTATCACTGCCGCAGGCCCGCGGTGCGTTTCTGGCCTCGGTATGTTTGCCGTGTGTGCCACAGCTGAGAGAGATCGCCGGCTGAGGGCAGGCGCATGCCGCGGGAAGGCGGGGCTGGAGCACAACTCTCTTTTTCACTCCCTAAAATTGACTAACTGCAAAACAAAGCTGAAGATCAAAGAGAAAGAGATAGACCTATCTAATTCAAGGGGACATGGTGCTGGTGGTCTTCCGCCCACCAGATCACAAGTACTGAAGGATTTCCACCACATTTTGGGCAGAAATCCTCCAGTTCTCATGCTGGCAGTCAGAGGCGCATGGGCGGCTCCACCACCTGCTCCGGCGCACCAAAGGGACTCCATGAGAAGTATCACGAGTAGTAATATGGCCTGGCGGTGTCCTGATGGCGGGCGCTGCCGGCAATGGAAGCGCCCGTTCTCTGCCAGACGACTTCCTCGCCGGACAAGGTAAGTTGATCGTCTGACAGGGGAGGGGGGTGGGAGGGTGGGGGGTGTTGTGTTTGAGTGTGTGAGTGGGTGTTGTCTGTGTGTTTGAATGCATGTGTGAATGAGTGTATGGAATGCATTTTTGAATGTGTGTGTATGCGTGTGTGAATGTATGTGTGTATACGTGGTTGAATGCGGGTATGAATGTTCAGATGGGTGCGTGTATGAATGTTGAGGTGAGTGTATATGTGTATGGATGCTTGTGAGTGAATGAGTGTATGTCAGTGTAGGTGTGTGAGTGTATGCGAGGTGCGTAAATGAGTGTATGCGGAGTGCATGTGGATGTCTTTGGGCATACATGCAGGGGGTAGGGGGTGGTGGAGTCCTGGAAGGGGGATGTGGGGTATTGAAAGGAAAGAAATTCCTGCCACTGGTAGCCTTTCTGCCAGGGCAGTCTTCATTGACAGCCAGGACGGAGATGCTAATCTCTGGCTTGTTGGGTCTGACTGCTCTGGTGGTACATGCGGGGATGTAGCGGGTTGGCAGAAGCCAAGCCTACAGACTTATTATGAGGCGGTCTTCATCGCCTGCCCGTGGGCGATGATACCGCCACCCTGCCCTGGCGGTCAGTATACCGCCAGGGTCATAATGAGGGCCATAATTTGTTTTAGCTAGAAAAAAAAATATTATTACATTTGCTCTAAACAAAATTATCTCTGGAAGATTTATGTGAAATGTATGAAAATCAGACAAGCTGGCATTCCCTATAATGTATTGACATCTGTCTTACAAAATTACGAGGCTTCATTCTGTTGCTTAAAACGAGGATCCGTCCACCATATTATCGTACTTTTTAACCACTCAGTAAAACAGTCGCTTTAATCTAGACTATAAAGCCTCTCTTTTTGAGGAGATGTTCAATTACTTCATTCGAAAATGTGTGGCGGAAAACGTACCAATCCCATGATGCGGAGGTATAATGTTGTTTGGGTTATGGTGAAAACAATGTAAAAGAAGTGACTGTGAGTACTTCAGTGCACAAGTTTAATGAGGGGAGATTGTGGAGGGCAGCGGAACATCAGCGTGTGGTCCAATTACAATAGGCAGATAAATCACCACTGTCAGAAGTTAGTCTCATGCGCAGCACAAAGGAGAGATGGTGCATCGTAGGGGGCTGTTATTTGCAGAAGAATTGCTTTTAATTGCGACCATTTTTCTGTGCAAAAATAGAAACTGTCGCGCACCGTTCTTATGGATTTCTGAAATTTCCAGCCAAAACAATACTTTTTGAGGAAAAGCAATTTTCTGAGAAGAGCGAAAATCTGAGGCTAGCTTCAAAGAATACCCACAGAGGAATGTCAAAAATACTTTTAAGAAGTGGAGCAATATAATGTAAACGATAAGCAGGATGTAGTTGCTATTACAAGTGCGCTTTTTTAGTAGTCCTCCTCCGATTCTATAATCGTGGGTCAGAGCGGCCTGCTATAAAAAGAATTGTTTATGGTATTGTTGCACAAGCTGCTGGTTGTGTTGGTACTGTAGGGGGTAGTGACTGTGCCGCCTGAGAAGAGAAGCATTTCTTCGAAGATGAAAAAAGTAAGTGAAAATAAAGATCTGAAACAAACTGCTATGACGGATCCCTCTATAAAAATAGACGAACCTTCACAATAACTGAATAAGAAAGGCTGCATACATTTCTCCAACAAAGGCGAACAATTCATGGGGAATTTATGTCCCATCACCAAGGGGGAAGAAGAGAAGCATCTCCATTTGACTTCCGGATTTGGCACTCAGTGCCTCATTTATGAGGCCCTACTGGCGTACTGCGCCAATGGAGCGTCATTTTTTTTTCACGCTCCGGTGGCACAGAGTGCCAGACGATATTTACCAGGCCATGCAAAGCCATCTTCAGTAAGCTTTCATGGCCTTGTAAATATGAACCCCTTTCACTCAAAACACTGTGTGAAAGGGAGTTCCATAGGTGTTGTTTGGGGCGTTCCCACACAATACCCATGGAACCCGATGGAGTCTTTTGCATTCCCAGAGTCTGGGAATGTGTCAGATTCCTACGTCACCTCAGGGTTGGCGTTAGAGTGATGCAACGGGGAGAAATATCTTTATTTCTCCTGTTTTTACCTCTTTCTATGTGTGCTGCATTCCAGCCACTAAACCTTATATATGCAAGAGTGGCAAATTTGGATAACCAGATGTTTAAGGTAGCATTATCAGGATTGAGAGCTGCAATAATTCCCTGGCCGCAAGTTCGTACTCCAAGAATGTTCCACTCATGCTGGAATCTAGATGTGCGCTCATCCAAGAGGGCAGGGGAGAGACACAGGACATGCTCAAAAGATTTGTCATACTGCCCACAACTCCTACAATTAATCCCCTCTGTAGGGTGGTGCCAGCAATGTAGGTGCTTCAAGAATGACCACTCCTTCAACCTTAGGGCCATGAATCTTAATTTCAGGTGATTAGAATATGTACAGGTGAGGTCTGGGAAGGGGGAAGCCGGCTGGTATGAGTTGATGACTGCCCATGCATGCTTGCGCTTGGCTAATGCACCTCTCTCTGAATGATAGGACCAGAGACAGATGAATTTTGTGATGCCCAGTTTAAATGCAGGTTGACTTAAGCTTATGTCCCAGAGGTTGTTTGCATTCATTTGCTGCTCACATTCTTTTAAAAAAGTTGGTGAGATGGACTAGGATGGCTGGAGGTCATGTCAGCACATAAGAGTGCCTCTAGTGAGCCACCATTAGCCCTCCACCACTTATGGCACAGAGTAAGAAAGGCTCCAGCGACAGATTGAGAATGGCTCCAGCGCCAGTAGCATGCTTATTCAAAGGGCCCAGTTCCAGCCTAATCTGTGAAGTGGATGAAGACTTTGGCAACCACAGAACACGCTTATAAATTTTATGACAGGACCGGAGGCTCTATTATGCGTTCTTTTCTTACTTTATTTTAAACAGCAGCAGTCAAGAAACTACAGCTCCCAGGAGGATTAGCGTCAGACTAACCAATGGGAGTAAAACAGAAACTAAGAACTAGGCCAATCAGCATACACCATCAACCATAGAGAGTACCCTTGACTGCAAGCAGCCCTCTTTTTTTGCTGCTCGCAGTCAAGATAAGTACACTCTTCAACTCTTGCGTTTACTTATTTGGCTAATTTTATTCCTTTTGCATGCCTATTGTCATATACATGTGTCAGTTCGCTGTACAAACATAAGACGTCGCGATATTGTGCTTTTTCCGACCCCCTTCCCCCCCGCGTTACCGTTGGTCTCTAAGTGTGCAGCGCGCGCCGCCGCGCGTTCCATTCGAAAGCTCCCCGTCCTGTCAGCGCATTTCCCAGTGCGCGTCCGACAGGCGAGCCATTCCGCTTCTGTTGAGAGTCTCCGCGAAGCATTCCGGTTCGGTAGCGCGTCTCCACGCGTCTCCGGAGCGTCTTTTTCTTTTTCTGCTGCCGAAGCAGCGTCCTCTTGTTGCCGGCCTGTGCTGTTCCGGGACACTCCAGCTTCACGTCACAGGAATTCCTCCCACTCTCCCTCTCGGCCCCGTCCAAGGGAGGGCTTTTCAAGTTCCATAGAGCGTTTTGCTCTCTATTAACCCCTTATTTACCTCGGTGTTTCAGAAACGTTTTATTACTCTTTTGGGCAGGCTGTCAGCTCGCAAGCAAGATGAATACAGATACTTCATCTGTCAATTCGGAGTCTGAGGATAATGAGGAGTTTTTTAAACAGGATTTGAACAAATTTATAAAATCCTCAGTTAAAAATGCATTAAAAGCATCTATGGTTACGATGTCTAAGAACATCGAGAGTTCTGTAACGTCCATGATGTCCAAACCCATGGCCCATTCTGCGGGGGAAGGCAGAAAACGCAAAATAATCTCGTCTATTAAAACAGCGAAAGGCGCACATGCAGAGAGTGAGCTTGCCTCACACCAGAACGAGGACTTGGTTCCTCCCAGGCCTCCTTCTAAGGAGGGGAATTCTTCTAAAAAGTCGAGCTCACATGCCAAATGTAAAGCAAAGTCAAAACATATATTAGCGCCAAAAAAGATTGCTGTTACGAGGGTTTTGGACACGGACGAAGAGGGCTTGGACGAATTATCTTTGTCAGATAATCCTGATGACACGTTTTCTCATTCTTCTCCCCCCTCCAAACGTTCAAAACTTTCCTCTAGCGTGCCCTCTACCAGTGTGGTTGATGCCGAAGGTGTTCCCATGTTCGACCCGTCTCTTATTCATCACCCCAATTCCACGGAGTGGTTTCCTTTGGATCACGTGGCTGAATATATTTCTTCCCGCTTGCGTCTTCCTTTGGATAAATAGACTCGCTCCAAACTCAGGTCTGAATGCCCTCGTCCGTCTTTGGACTCTAACATTACTGTGACTCCGGCTATTGATGAGTCCCTCATCACATTTTTTACAAAATATGGAAAGGATCCCCGTAAAGGGGTTGACAAAGCCTGGACCACGTGCCAAGACAAACTCCTCGATGTGGTCGGTCCGCTTGCTAGAATTCTCGACTTAGCCGAGTCGGCTAGATTGGAGGGTTCTCCTATCGATCCTTTAGACCTTTCTCTTTGGACCCAAAGAGCATTTTGTCTTTTGGGTAATGCTAACTCGGCCATTATCCATGAGAGACGCAAGGGTCTCCTTCTCCGCATGGACCCTAAGTTAGCTAATCTTGCTACCAGGGATCCTGGTATGCAGGCCGATGGCAAACTGTTTGGAGATTCTTTCATCAAGGACCTTAGTCGTTTCGTCTCTACTTTTTCGTCTATCGATAAGGCCCAGCAATCCTTGAAGAAGGTTTTCAACCAACGTGTTTTTTCCCGGGCCGGTAGAGGTAGGAGTCGCTTTACCGGCCGCCAATACAAAAACCAAGGCTCCAGAGGATACTCCAACCCTTCTTACTATTACAACCAAGAGTTCAAACCCCATTTCTATCCCCAACGATCAAGGGGTTTCCGCAACCGTGGCCAGCGCATCTCCAGAGCGGCCAATACCTCAGGTAAGCCAACGTTCTGGCCCTCCCGTGGGAGGTCGCCTTCGATTGTCCTGCAAAAATGGAGGTCAATTTCTTCAGACCCATGGGTTCTTTCCACTGTCCAGGGCTATCGCATCGAATTTCTCTTTCCACCTTTCCAGTCAAGTTCCCCTCCTGTTCCAAGGTTCTCTCTCGAGATGTCATCTCTAATCTCTTCGGAAATCCAATCACTGCTAGAAAAAGATGCCATCCAAAGCTGCATTCCAGACTCCTCCGGTTTCATCAGTTCTATCTTTCTCGTCCACAAAAAGAACAAAAAGCTAAGACCTGTAATCAATCTAAAATCCTTCAACCAGTTCGTCGTCTATCGACACTTCAAAATGGAGACTATTATCCATCTCAGGGATATTTTACTCCAAGGCGACTGGCTAGTCAGACTGGATCTCCAAGATGCATACCTCACTATCCCGATCCATCCTTCTCACAGAAAATATTTACAATTTCTTTGGAATTCAAAAACGTATCAATTTTCCTCCCTTCCTTTCGGCCTCTCATCAGCTCCGTGGTGTTTCACGAAGCTCTTAAAGCCGGTCGTATCCTTCCTTCGATCTCTGGGGTTCAGACTCATTATCTATCTCGACGATATCCTTATTATGCATCAAAACAAATCTTCTCTCCTGTCCCAGCTTCAGATAACTTCCACTCTCCTAACAGAGCTTGGTTTCCTCTTAAATCTCGAGAAATCTGTTGTGGTTCCTTCACAACAAATAGAATTCTTAGGGTTCCAAATCGATTCGGTTTCGGCTTCCCTGTCTCTTCCACAGGACAAGGTTTCTGCAATCAAAAGAGAATTGGTTTCAATTCTCCAGAAAGACTCTATTTCTCTCAGAACTCTTGCAAGAGTCGTCGGCCTTCTTTCTTCTTCTATCCAGGCCATATTCCCAGGACCCCTTCATTATCGCGCCCTTCAGCGTCTCAAGATCCTTCACCTTCGTCGAGGTTTGGCTTTCTCCGACCTCGTCTATCTAGATCAAGAATCTCTACTCGAAATCCAATGGTGGATATCCTATTTAGAGGCCTGGAACGGCAGATCCATCTTCCCCTCTGTGCCCGATCTTGTATTAGAATCCGATGCAAGTCTCACCGGTTGGGGCGCCCGTTGTGGCTCAATATCGACTGGCGGTACATGGTCCGCAGAGGAGTCCAGATTGCACATAAATTGTTTAGAGCTTCTTGCAGGCTCCTTTGCGATCCGGAGTTTTACGAAGGACAGAGCAAGTTGCTCCATTCTGCTCCGCATGGTCAAATTTCCGCAGTTCGTTACATAAACCATCTAGGTGGCACCAGGTCCAGACCCCTTGCTCTTCTGGCCAAGAGCCTCTGGGAGTTTTGTCTGTCCCACAAATTTTCCCTTCTCGCCGAGCATCTCCCAGGCTCTCTGAACTCCAACGCGGATTGGCATTCCCGACATATCTCGGATTCCAGCGATTGGAAATTACACCGTTCCGTCTTTCACCAAATCGAAAGAACATGGGGGCCCTTTCAGGTGGATCTCTTTGCGTCCAGACTCAACTCTCAACTTCCTCGTTTCTTCAGTTGGCGTCCGGATCCGTTGGCCTTAGCTACAGACGCTTTCCTTCAGGATTGGTCCAATTCCCTCAATTATGCATTCCCTCCTTTTATTCTAATCAACAGGGTTTTAAACCAGGTCAGGCGCCAACTGACGTCCCTTGTTCTGATAGCCCCCTTTTGGCAATTCCAGGTGTGGTTTCCTCCCCTTCTAGAGCTCGCGGCAGATTTCCCGATCTTACTCCCCTCATTTCCGTCTCTCCTCCTAGATCCACTCGGACGGCCCCACAATCTTATTCTCAACAAATCGTTAGTCCTATCAGCTTGGCTCATTTCAGGGCTGCCCAGCGGTCCTTCCCGATTTCGTCGGAAGCTTCAGAGCTCATCAACAATGCCTGGGCGCCTGGCACAAGGCGAGCCTACAGATCAGCTTGGTCTCTTTGGGCAAGCTGGTGTGTGGGAAAATGTGCCGATCCCTTTTCAGCGGATCTCAATCTAATTATTAATTTCTTAGCGGCTCAGGCAGGACTGGGTAAATCATATCGTACTATCAACCTTTATAGATCCGCTATTTCTATGAACCATTCTAATATTGATGGCAATCCTATTGGGATTCATCCCTTAATTTGTCGCCTTTTAAAGGGGGTCAAACTCTCTAAGCCCCCTTCTGCCAAATACTCCCACGTCTGGGATGTTTCATTGGTTCTGAATCTCTTTCTTTCTTGGTCTGACAATTCAAGTCTTTCCCTAAAAATGCTGTCTGACAAACTCACTATGCTCCTATGCCTAATTTCCATCAAAAGGGTTTCTGATGTTAGGGCTCTAGATGTTTCTGCCCGTCAGTTTTTACCCTCAGGTGTATTGTTTCACATCGCCAAATGCACCAAAACTAATTTACATTCGGTGTTCTATCCCTTTTTCCCTGATAAACCAAAATTATGTGTGGGTCTTTGTCTGAAAGAATACGAGAAAAGAACTGTCAACCTGAGAACGTCTTCCTCTACCCAACTTCTAATTTCCTTTCGCAAACCTCATAACCCGGTTACTTCGGCAACCCTAGCCCGTTGGGTCAGATTGATCATGTCCCTAGCGGGTATTGACACTTCGGTGTATGGGGCCCATTCTTCCAGGGGAGCCATGGCCTCTAAAGCGTTCGCTTTAGGATCTAGTTTGGAGAACATTCTCAGGTCGGCAGATTGGACTAATGACAATGTTTTTAAGACTTTTTATTGTAAACCTGTTAGAACTGCTTCTTATGTAGTTATTGATATGCTTTAAACTCGCATAAGAGAGCCTCCGGTCTTGTCATAAAATGTAGATTTTCCTAGTAATTTATGACGGAAAGTCTTAATTTTATTAAAGACACGGAGGCGAATATTATCCCACCTCAAGTACTTCTGTTAATATGTACTTTTTTCTCCCTCCCAGCGACTCCTGCACTTCCTCCAGCTTCCGGATAACGCCGTTGGCTTCTCCCTTTCTCCCTTCAAGAAGAAAGCTTCAGATGCATCAGCGCAACCTTCACAGGACCCTCTGCCTCCTTCATCCGCCTCTCGTCTCATCACAGTGGTCCAAGAGTTTTGTTCAGTCTCCTTGGCTTTGGCTATTGTGGGACTCATTTACCCGTTGTTTTATGATTCTATCTAACTTACTCGCTCAAGAAAAGAGGGCTGCTTGCAGTCAAGGGTACTCTCTATGGTTGATGGTGTATGCTGATTGGCCTAGTTCTTAGTTTCTGTTTTACTCCCATTGGTTAGTCTGACGCTAATCCTCCTGGGAGCTGTAGTTTCTTGACTGCTGCTGTTTAAAATAAAGTAAGAAAAGAACGCATAATATTCGCCTCTGTGTCTTTAATAAAATTAAGACTTTCCGTCATAAATTACTAGGAAAATCTACATTCTTACAAAGAACTTGTTCAATAAGCTAGTGCCTTTGCCAAATGATGTTGGTGCCGTGATCAATGTAGGAGTGATCTTTGCTTGCATACCTTCCAGAAAAGAGGAGAGGCTTCGCCGTAATAGTGATTTTGACAGTTTCGGTAGAGTCACCCGAAGCGCCAAGGTCTGGTTCCAATTTCCTTTGGTTGCCTCACAAAGGAGCCTTTGGCATAGATATATACCCCCAGGTATTTCTAGGGTTGACCAACCACTACTGTTATAGAACTAGCCACTCCTGGAATGTTGTCCTTCCAAAGGGAAATACCTTGTTTTTTTTTCAGGTTAACCTCCAGATTTTTTATATTTGTATATGTGTACAATTGATTGAGTACGTGTTGCAAACCTACCCTCGTAAAACTGAATACGTCTAAGTCATCAGCTCAAAGGAGTTTACTGATCAGTGCAGAACAGATTAAAAGGCAGGGGGCTAATACACATCCCTGTTTAAAGTTCTGTGATGTCAGAATTTTCCTGGATAGGTGGGAACCATCCCCTCATGTAATACAAAGCTAGGTGTGAGCAGCTGGGTTTTGGAGCCCAGGATCTTTGAGGGGATTCCCCACTTTTTTAGTTCAGCCCAGAGGGCTCCCTTAGAAAGGTCAAATGTCACCTTAAAGTCTCCTAAACAGCAGTGTAGCAGCGAGTTCAGAGAGTTAGCCTTGTCCATCAGGATTGATATAGTAACAGGTTTGTTAGCATGCCTGACTTTGCTGTGAATCCTGTTTAATTTACTGTAACAAGCCCATTTGACTCCAACCACTGTTTCAGACCTTCCAGGAGCAGACCGGCATAGTATTTAGCCTCATTTTCGAGAAGTTTGATCAGTCTGTGGTTGCATGGATCTGATCAGGAACCCCCTTTGAAGATGGGGTCAATAATTGTATGTCGCCACGAGTCAGGAATGATTGAGCTCTGCAGGCAGTAGTCGAAGAGATGAGATAACCATCCAGCCCAGAATGGGGTATTCTGTTTAAAAAGCACCTGGGGCAGGCCAATGGCCTGGGGGCACCATCTGTTCTTGCCTTTAATATTACAGAGTCCATCCTAATAGTGTATTTAAATGTCAGAAGAGTGCTGACAATTGTGGGCTTGAAGCAGGGGCTGAGCAGAGTTTACTGAAAAGCAGTCTTTTTCTTCACCTGACAAAAAATGACTGACAAGAAACAAAGCCCATTCTGGCTCAGTGATGGTGGCACTGCCTGATCCATGGGTTCCATTCATTTGTCTATTCACCAGGACACAAACATGTTTAGAGTTTGGTTGTCTGCTCCCACATAGGAGAATGGACCAGAAATGTAATTGTTTTTGTCTCTCTCCATAAATTGCCTGGCTATATCTTTTCTGCGCCAGCTTGAATGCAATGGTTGTCTTTGTGGCTACAGAATTCTTCTTAGTGCCCGACAAGGCCCTTTTATGAGCTTTTTTTAGGGTCTAAGTGCAAGCTGAAACAGCGCCTGATTTGGAGTGACCTCGATTGTGAGCTGGCCATTGAAATGTGGCAAGCATAGATTGGACCATTCCATGATTGGTCATTTGTCGCTAGTCTTGACTTGGGCCATGAACTTGACACACTCTTACATGATGGTGTAGCTCACAGTGGGATTCCACCTGAGACATTTTAAGTTCTCTGTGCATACTCCATAGGGAGTGACGCTGGCCTGGGAGTGGCATGCTAGATTGGGGACTATGGTTATTATTTGAGGGCCATGACCACTCTCTGTGCGAGGAAATATTTAGTAGCTTTTGATAAATGGGAACATTTCTACATTGCAGATGCTGTAGTCTAAAATCAGTTCTTGTCCAACTCGATGGTATGTCATGTAGAAACCGGCCATTTAACACTATGTAGCCGATGCTGATGAGTTGCAGGACCTCAGATTCACCTAACATGTTTTGAGAATGTTTTCGCTGGCAGCCAGGTTGGAGAATACCTTAACAATGTTGGAAAGTTTCTTAGTGTTGTTGTCGCTAGTTTAGATGTGTGTGGCAAGGGCTGTCTTCGGTGGTAGAAGTTTAGAGAGGTCTTGAAGGCTGCTCTGTTCGAGGTGTCCTTGCTGGTGCACCATCGCCTCTCCAGCTATTTGCTGTCTTGTTTTGTTGTTCTGAGTTCTTGGGTGTACCAGCTGGCCTTTTTGGAGGATTTTCTTTGGATGTTGCTTTTGGTGAGGATGATGCTGTCAGCTCAGTTGATGATCCGTGTGTTGATGTTTTTCACTCTTTGTTTGAGGTTGATGGTGGTAGGGGGGTTGGAGGTGTTGAAGGCATCCACCTAGCTGGTCTCTGAGATTTTGTTCCACATCTGGTGGGTGGACCTGGTCATGTTAGGGGTGGAGTTGTGGATGTTGGAGATGCTGCAGTGGACGATGGAGTGATCGGTCCATGTGAGTTCTGTGACATGGCTGTATTTGATGCAGTTGCTGGATGTGAAAATGGGTCCAGTATGTATCCTCCATGTGGGTGGTGATGTTGTTGTGGTGGTGGTGGTGCACTGTATGGTCTCTTTATGGATGATGGCTGTTGCTTCTCCCAGTTTGTTTGTGTGATCCTGGTGAGTAATTTTATGTCATCTGAGATTGGTGTGGCAATGTCTGGGGCACATGTGGGGTTGAACCAGGTCTCAGTGAGTAAGACGATGTTAGATGTAAAGGTGGCAATGAGGTCCCAAGATTATGTGTAATGCTTGCATAGAGAGCATGTGTCAAGAAGAGCACATTTAAGTTTGTGTTTTTGTTCAGGTGTTATCTTTGGTGTATTGGGGATGGGGCTAGTTGGTGGATGGGGTGTGTGCTGTGGCAGGTGAAATGTCTGTGGGTGCAGGTGAAAGGTCCTAACATGGATCATGGGTCGGAGCATGGCAGTGTTTGTTGTGGTTCCCTGGGCGGAGAGCTCAGAGATAGTATATCTTCAGGGAGAAGGAGGGCCATGGGTCATGGTGCTAGGCATCATCCAGCCAAGGACGGTTGCAGACGGGCTTGCCTTTGGTGTGGCCTGCAATAAGTAGGTCCTGGGGTGGGTGGCCTTCTGTTGGCGGGAAGAACATAGTCATTCAGAATGTTTCTAGATACATATTGAAACATACATTAAAACTTAAATTCCTAAAATACCTTGTGCTATCCAAATCAGAAAGATCATGGTTGTTTCAATCTATATAACAATAACCAATATGCATTGTCAGAATCCGTGTTGTCCACCATGGATCACCCCTTGCATTTGCAGAGTCCACAAAGTTGGTTACCTTGCATACCAAAAGCCATCAATATGCACATGAAGGTATAATGCTTGTAAGTGGTATTGTAACCTATGCCCATTATACACATGTGTACAAATCGTAAATGTGTGTTTAATTTTCACTGTACTAATTTATATAGGCATGTGTTACTCATTTTTTCACAAGTATTGACAATAGTGTTCACAAGTGACTGTAACTTCCATGATGCACTGCTTTTGTCTCTGCAAAATAATAGTGCAATGTGAAGTTGCCCAACATTCCTTTCTTTCCACGCATACACAAAAGACAAAGCTTTATTTATTTGTCATTCACCATTTCATGTATGTTTAAAAATGTCATCTGCTGTGTTGATCCAGTATTTTGTCTCCTTCTTGGTACTCCACTAAATAGATCTACTTGCTTGAAGAAAACATAGTATGTATATTAAAGCTTTCCGATCATGTTCTGTGGCATGCTGATTATAAGTATTATTGATAAACAATTTACTTTGCAGTGTTTATTAGAAATTGGGTTATTAGTTGTTTGGCCAGCACAAATAATAGTTCCTCAGTTGTCCTCAATGGTGACCAAACTCCCCATGTGTAGAGCTTGAGGCAGAGCAGTCTAAGGTCTACTCAAGGGAGGTGTTGTGGGCTCGGAATCTTCAATCACTGGTGCACAATAGTAGCACTTAATAAATGATTGTCCAGACAGTACCTTTTCTTTAGAAAAGGAGAAGTACAATTATTAGCACACACTACTAAATATGATGTAAAAATATACAAATATACATTGACAGATGGAACATATCATAGCTGACATTGTGCAATCACTGGTAAGTGAGTTGAAACAGTCATGGTGTTATAAGGATCTTACTTTGGCATGAATCATTGTCATAATTGTGGTAATGCTGGCTTGATAAAACATATGCAATCATCACGGAAACCAAATAAACATGTATCAACTTCTTATACTTGGCATTAGTCTGGAATGGTCAGAACAGATGTAGAGGACACCACACTAAAAATAGCATATTGAAAAGGCATTGTAATGTAACCATATAATTAGCCCTTAGAGGGTGTAATCACATGAAAACAGCATAGTGAAAAACATTGCAACGTAGCCATAGATTCAGAAACAGGAGGGCATACCCCTATGAAATAATATTACAATATAAGCATACAGTCAGCCCCCAAGGGGTATACCGTATTACACATTTATAGGCCTTTCATGTATTGTAAAATGATACCATACAAAAGGCCCCCAGATAATGGATAACTACCAGCTGTATAGCAAAAGCTGAAAATAGGAGAACATGAAAATGCAATTGAAACCAGGGCTGGTGATGATATTGGGGTCCCCCAACTTATGGTGGGGACCCAGAGGATGACTTGACCAAGAAGAGCATGTTGTGCTGAAGGCTTTAGTGGGGGTCCCAATGTCCTAGGACCACCATGGGTGAAATTTGGGGTAAAAATGCATTTAAGGAGAAATGCCCGGCAAAGCATCATGGGGTGAGTTTGGCTTGTGCAGTGAATATTAGAACAGAGGCTCTCCCGCTGTGCCAGGGAGGGTCGCACTTAGATTTTTCCAAGGCGTTCTCTTTGAATACGACCTTACGTTGAGTTGCCTTTCTTTTTCTTAATTTTTCAAGGGAGCTGTCTGGTCCCACTTGGGCACCCCAGCAGTGGTTAGTGTTGAAGAGCAGCAATGGGAAGCTGACCTCCAGCTGCACTTGCCGGGCTCCCACGTGGCCCACACACCAGTGTGCAGCCACTGGAACCGGCAATCCTTTTGTTGTGTGTCTGCCCACTCCACTCCCACTCCATCGGGCAGACTTGTTTGATGGTGGCTGCCTCCCACTCTCACCAGACATGGGCACAGGGAGCAGGGAGTGTGGGCCACATGGGAGGGTGTGGCGGCACTCTCTCATCCTCAATGGATGCTATGGGCCAACGGATGGGGTCCTGAGCCCCTTTTACCTCTGTCCAGGGGAGCACAATGGCCCTTCCCCCATCTTGGGGACCTCAGGGAAGCATGATGGTGCTTCCAGTGTACCTGAGAGTACTCGCGGGTCGGGATTGGGTCCCAGCCCACTTCAGCATAAGTCTCCCTTCTTGCACTGTCCCCTGTGACCTGGTCCACCCCGTGGGAAATTAATGAAACAGCAGTGGTGCTCCACCCAGTCTGCGGGAGGAAACTAGGTCAAAGGTCACCACAATTTAAAATGCCATAATTCTGGCCTCATTAGGCCCATTTGAACAATCCTGGGCTCATTTTACTCCTGATGATAAGCTCTGTCCATCAAGGTAAGTTGCAACAGTCCTCTTTGGATTAAACGTGGAGCAGTCCTCCAAGAACTCGTCATCCTGGCTCCCTGCGCCTGTTCTCCTTTGTGGTTTTGTTCAGGGGCTCAGAAAAGTCCAGGGCATTCCCCAACTGGTCCTCAGGTGGTGAAAGGGTTCCAGCCTCACTAGCTCTTGGGAAGGGCCACTGGTCCTGAGAGCCACAGGGCAGAGTCCTGGGTCCTAAGTAGTTGTCAGGAGGTTCCTTCTTTCAGTTCTCCATGGCAGTCCCAGGATCCAGCAGACCAGTAGTTGGGAAAAAGAGTCTTCCTCTTGTGCTAGAGTTTTTAAAGGGGCGAGGAAGGTTCCAGAAGACAGGCTCCCCTAACCAATCCTGGGGTGCCACATCACCTCTCCGCCCCTTTCCTAACCCTTGTGCACAGCATGTTGGGACAACACAAAATGACATCAACAAAGAGCCATTGGCCACATCAGCTCCTGGGTTCTCAGCTCACATTAGAATTTGAAAGGCAGACCTCTTGTGGTTTTGCTGCAGTTGTCTGGGCACCCTCCTTTGTTCAGTGGGCTTGGGTAGGCCCATCCCTGGTGTGGCAGCCGGGTGATTGATACAGGTCGTCACTCCGCCCCGCCCATTTCCTCCTCAGGAGCAAGAAGAACTAATGCTAATTGTTCCTTTTGTGTGGGGCAGCCTTTGTTCCTGCTGCTGGAGAAAATGTAACTACTGGACACAGCAGGGTAACACCAAGCCTGGGCTCTGATCCTTAGCCGTGTCAAGGAAATATGAAAACTCTGAATGACCCATAAGATATACAGTTATCATTTGAAAGTTTCATATTTGGTTTTCTCTCACAAGTAACTCTCTAGTTCACAATATCAATGGTCCCTAATAGTGTACACTAGCATCACAAGTCCTATCCCAGGTGAATACCTATCCTAGCAAAGTCCCCATTGTGCCAAACTACCTGTTCACTGTTATAGGAATGTGCACAACAGTAGCTCTTCACGCACAGCCCACATACGTGTGCATACTTGCGTGCTCTGATGTCCATGTGTAAGCAGCCAAGTGCCCCTTATCCTTGCTGCATCGCAGCGGTCTTATCTTAAAAGGTGGACACTAGCAGTAAGCATGTACAGTCCGTTTACCATTTGATTACTGTGGATGAGACACCGGTAGTAAGGCTTACCCACAGTAGAAAGTCCAAAAAACAAGTGATAAAAAAGCAAAAAACTTGGACGTACTGCTGGAGCAGAACCCAGTGCAACAGTGTTCATATGATGACCAATGCCATTTAATCCAATAAGTTTTACCATGGTTTCTTTTTCAGGCCCCTAGACCTTGAAATGGCTCAGCTTTTAAATCTTCTCTCGACTATGTGGAGTTGTATTTCTGGTAAAAGGGACATACACTTTCTAAATAACAATTTTCATTTTAGGACATCTCTCCATCATTGTTAGTGAAGTGTACCTCTGTGTACATCACCCTGCATGAGTAAATAGTGAAAAATCACACAGAGGCCTCAACATCCCATTAACCATAATTGTTTCTTATGTTTAGGTTGCATCATCTGTTGTTGAAGACAGAGTTGAGCTACAATACAAACGCTTATTATTTTTTTTTTTCATTTTGTAAATCATATTAGGACCAACACCCAGGGCCAGTGGACCACCATCTGCAACCAAGTACACCTCAACTTCAGTCCAGTATAAAGCCTTCAGTGAGGACATCCCCTTGCAAGTCTGGATGATGAGTGGATGCCTGGTTCATCTCGTCTGTCTGGGCAGACAGCCCCAGCTGCTACAACAACTACACATATAGATATCTCCACTACCTGTGCCCAGAGGAACACAACTCTCATCTTGTGCCCCACAGTCCTGGATACTGTTGAGCAACCATCACCACCTCCAGTTGAGCCAGTACCCACTGGGATGGGCTGTGCTGCCTCAAGGGCACAGGGTAGTTGGGGTGGGCATTGTTGGAGGGAATCAGTGGCACAGGGATGTGATGCCACTGGCATCATTGTCCCCTAGACCACCATTGACCGAGTCTTGGGAGCAATGCAGCAGTCCCAAGATGTGATGGGCCAGATCCTAACAAAGATCAGGGATCTTAAGCAGGTGCAGAGGAAGCACATTATTTAACTTCAAAACCACAACTCCAATTTGTGCTCCTTGACTGGAGAGATGTTTGACAGGGCTTTTCCTATACCTTCTACCCCTGTCTGTGGTCCTTCTATATTAGGACACAATACACCTTCAATAGCCAGAGACAGGGAGGCAATGCCATAACAGAAAACTGATCCACCTCCCCAGTCCCTGTACCTGTGCCCTCCCCACAAACTTCCTCCCCCGCAAGGACATACATCTGGACCATCAGAAGAGGATGGCAAAAACATCACCACCATTTCCAAGAGACAATAAACCTAATTTCTTCCCTCGTGTTTTTACCGTTCACTCTGTAGACTATTTCATGGACAGTTTTTCCTTTCCTGAGGAGAGATTTATTTTGTACTTTGGACTCCAAACACTTTGTATTTGTGCTCAGCAAATATAGTTTCATCCACCATGATGGACTTTTTTCTTACTGTCCTCTTATCTTTTTAGTATGAAAGCTATTGCACTCATCTTTTTGTTCACAATAAATGCACATAAAACAGAGTGAAGGACTGGTGTTGTATTGATTGTGGTAGTTAATTTTCTATGTCTTCTGTACACCATCATTTTTGCAACATGTCAAACAATATGATTCTAAAACAAATATTACCAACTTGGTAATGTGTTCCCCTATGTTGAAAAAAGATGGAAAATGAAACAATGAAATTGGAACGTATTGGTGTCATACCTTTCTAGGTAACACATTTGTGACACAATCAAACAAATATGCATTCCACAAACAATGCAGAAGCCAAACAGTGTAATCCATTTAGAAGTTGCCAACCCTGAACCTTGACACCATGGAAAAAAAGAGAATATTACATGAAATCAAATTAAGTGTGCAAAATATTATTGATGCATGACATCAGCCAGAACCAGACATCCAGCCCTCAAAATAGGAATCACTCATCAATTACGCCAGTAATCTACACCATGGCAGTAACAAATTATAAGGCCACATTACCATTGCATGACACTGTGGAGGTATCTGGTGCAATGTCACAACCACCATTCAGTGGTGTGCTAAAAAGTTCTTTCAATTATGAGAAGACACATTAACAGCTTCCTACACTGACACAAATTGAAGATTTAGCCAATGTGAAGGGAAACCAGTATGCTATGGCCTGACATACACGTGTGAGTATAGCATATTAGTCAGCAAATAATGCCTTTGTGGCAATATCCCACAGGAAACAGGCCTGTTACAATCTCAAGAACATCTGTTCAATCACAGTGCAAGTTGTCCCTGTACAAGATCTGTCCATCCCAAGTGGGTGTCTGTCCCAGGATCAACCCATGCTCCCTTTATACTTTCAAACAGCAACATATCGCTGAAAATGTCAAATTTTTTAAATTCCTACGTGAAGATGACATGATAAAGGACCCTGAAACAGGATAACAAGGGAAAATAAATGATTTCACATATACAATTCGACTCAGGTGATTAGTTAGGAGGATGCGTATACTTATCACAAGCAAAGTTAATCTAATTCAATAGACACAGTGGTCAATTTACGGAAACTCTGATTCAAAAAGATCTTTGCCTTGGACTTTTGTGAATTGTCAATTCATACCTAACTACTATTGCATACTATGTTCCCTCAGTCACAATTTCTTCTGACATTGGGTCTCATAATAGTTAAAGGTACAATTACACTAAGTTGAAGAAGTGGTGTAGGAAAGTAGCCTCTTTCTAGCATGGTTACCCCCACTTTTGGCCTGTTTGCGAGTGAGTGTCAGTGTGTTTTAACTGTGTCACTGGGATCCTGCTACCCAGGACCCCAGTGCTCATAGATAAAAAAAAAAACTATATGTCAGTGTGTTTTGCCTGTCTCACTGGGATCCTGCTAGCCAGGACCCCAGTGCTCATAGTTTGTGGCCTAATGTGTATGCCTGTGTAGTGCCTAACTGTGTCACTGAGGCTCTAATAATCAGAACCTCAGTGCATATGCTCTCTCTGCTTTTACATTTGTTACTGTAGGCCAGTGATTAGATTTACAAATTTAATTTGGCATACTGGACCCCCCTTATGAGTCCCTAGTATATAATACCTAGGTACCAGGGCATTGGGGTTCCAGGAGATCCAAATTTCTGCAGCAATTCTTTTGCTACCCATAAGCTCAGACAAACCCTTCCACAGGACTGCCATTGCAGCCTGCGTGAAATAGTGCACACACTATTTCACAGCCATTTTCACTGCACTTAAGTAACATATAAGTCACCTATATGTCTAACCTTCACTTGCTGAAGGTTAGGTGCAAATCTACTAAGTGTGAGGGCAATCTTGCACTAGCAAAGGTGCCCCCACATAGTTCAGGGCCATTTCCCAGGACTTTGTGAGTGCAGGGACACCATTACACACATGTACTACATATAGGTCCATACCTATATGTAGCTTCACAATGGTAACTCCAAATATAACCATGTAACATGTCTACGATCATAGAATTGTCCCCCATTCCAAATCTGGTATTGGGGAGCCAATTCCAGGCTTCCAGGGGGCTCCACCATGGACCCCCCAGTACTGCCAAACCAGCTCACTGAGGTTTGCACTGCAGCTACAGCTGCTGCCGCCTAAAAGACAGGGTTCTGCCCCCCTGGGTTCTGGGCAGCCCAGTCCCAGGAAGGCATAACACAGCATTTCCTCTGAGAGCAGGGTGTTACACCCTCTCCCTTTGGAAATAGGTGTTACAGGCTGGGAAGGGGTAGCCTCCCCGGCCTCTGGGAATGGTTTGAAGGGCACAGATAGTGCCCTCCTTGCATAAACCAGTCTGCACCGGTTCAGGTACCACCTTCTCCCCTGCTCTGGTGGGAAACTGGACAAAGGAAAGGAGAGTGACCACTCCCCTGTCCATCACCACCCCAGGGATGGTGCCCAGAGCTCCTCCAGTGTGTCCCAGACTTCAGCTATCTTGCTTTGCAATGTGTGGGGGCACTCTAGATGGCTCTGAGTGGCCAGTGCCAGCAGGTGACGTCAGAGACCACTCCTGATAGGCCCATACCTGATAAGGGAGCCAATCCCACTCTCAGGGCTATTTAGGGTCTCTTCTGTGGGTTATC
Organism: Pleurodeles waltl; assembly: GCF_031143425.1. Taxonomy (NCBI): domain Eukaryota; kingdom Metazoa; phylum Chordata; class Amphibia; order Caudata; family Salamandridae; genus Pleurodeles; species Pleurodeles waltl. The sequence goes on along the minus strand of NC_090438.1, from coordinate 253,244,926 downwards.
TTCAGATTCTGCTTGCAGGTTTCCTTCAGGAATCCTCTGAAACAACTTAAGACTCTTCTGACCTCAGATCAACCACAGCCTGCTCCAAGAGATGCTGTAACTGCAACAAAGTGTCTACAAGAGACACCTTTCTTCAGCAACCTCAGATCCAAGTCAGCAACTGAAACAGTTTCCACGGTGTGCATGCTCTGGGGACTCCCTGTCTTCATCCTGCACCAGAAGGACTGAAGCAATGTCCCGTGGAGTGACAGAGTCACTCCCCTGCTCCAAGCAGGCACCTTCCAAGGCAATGACCGGTACACTGGGACTCCTCTCACGGCAATGAGCATGTTCCTAAAGACACAGAGGGTAGACTTCATCAACATAGACTGTCCTGAGGTCCTGCTGATGCAATTTGGAGGAGGTAAGACCTTGCCTCCCCTGAGAACGACGGTACCCCTGTGTAATATGTCTTCTTCGCCTCCTGAGGCCTCTGTACACTCTTTGCAAACTTCCTTCATGCACAGCCTGGCCCAGGTCCCCAGCACTCTACCCTGCAATGCTCAACTTGCTGAGTTGTTCTCCGGTGGCGTGAGACCTTCTTTTGTTGTGCTGCATCAACTGTGTTTTGCACCTCCTTTGAACCCAGGTCCTGCAGCTCCTAGGGTGCTGACTGGCATCCTGAGGGCTCTCTAAAGTGCTGAGAGCCCCCTCTTCCTCCTCACACAGAGTTGAGGCCCCCATATCCCTCCTGGGTCCATCCAGTGCCATTTTAATGAAAAACACACTTTTGTCGTAGCCAAGGCTTGTAGACGAATTCCAACACGAAATCTCATCTGCAACAAACTTAGCGTTGTGGGACATCTTTTGCATTATGCAGTAACCTGCTGGCATCTTCCTAGGCTGCTTTTCTGCAGTCTTCTACTAACCAGACACTCTTCTTTTGCACCCTCTTCTGGGTTGGCAGGGGTTCCTGTCCTTCCTGGAACTTCTTTCGACTTCTGGACTTCCTTTGCAGGTCTTCAAGTCCAATAATCCAGCAGTTGTTCTTTGCAGACTTGGTTGGCTGCTGCAAAATCCCCAAAACGAGGTGTAGTGTGTCCTACGGAAACTTGCAGTACTTTACTCCTGCTTTTCTGGGCTCTGGGGTGGGGTAATTTACTTACCTTTAATGTTTTCTTACTTTCCCAGCGATTCTGCTCACACTACACTTGTCTAGGGGGGAATTCGTGATTCACATTCCACTTTTTTAGTATATATCCTTTGTGTTGCCCATAGATCTATTTTCTCCCATTGCATTCTATAGGATTTCCTACTGTTTGCATTGTTCTATGACTATTTACTTGTCTAATTTTGGTGTCTAGGGTATATATTGTGAATAATACTTACCTCCAGAAGGGGTATTGTCTCTAAGATATTTTTGGTACTGTGTCACCCAAATAAATACCTTTATTTTTGGTAACACTGAGTATTTCTTTACTTGTGTATAAGTACTGTGTAACTATACGTGGTATTGCATGAGCTTTGCATGTCTCCTAGTTTAGCCAAAGCTGCTCTGCTATAGCTACCACTATCAGCCCAAACTGCTAGAACACTACTACATTTGACTAATAAGGGATAACTGGACCTGGTATAAGGTGTGAGTACCCAAGGTACCCCCTACAAACCAGGCCAGCCTCCTACAAGTGGTAAATGACATTTTGATGTAGGTAAATTCCTTCCTATCAACCACTGTCATTTTCATTGGACATTTCAACCCTCTCACCCAGTAGCTCTTCATGGTCTCCATCCTTTTTGATGATAGGGATGTTCCATCGCAGGGCAATGTTGTGCAGCATGCAGCAGTCAACTGTGATTTGGCACACCTTATCGGGTGAGTAGAGGAGAGCTCTACCCATCTGGTCCATACACCTAAATTGGCCTTGAGGAGCCCAAAAGCCGCTTTACTGGCCTCTGTGTTCCTCCATGGACCTCATTTAAGCAGACTTCCCCTGCAATTGTTGGATTCCTCAGCAGTGCCAACAATCATGGTACAAACAGTTAGGAGCGCACCTGCCTGACATCCCAGCAATTAATCTGCCCCATTGCATCATGGTAGATGTAGTATCTTCAAAAAACGAACTCCATTAATTTTTAAATATTTCACCTTTAAGTTGGTACAGCCTTTACTGTGCATCTCTGGACACATGTGTTTCTGGGTTAGTCCCTTCTTCAGCAGAGAACATATTTGCGGGGTGCTGGGAATGCTGCCATTAATCACCCGGTTTCAGTACCTCTTCCCTGGCATGCTGGTGCCTGCTCCAGAGCTCGTCAGCCCAGTAGCTCAAGGGAGCCTTTAAAGTCACAAACAGTTAGGAGCGCACCTGCCTGACATCCCAGCAATTAATCTGCCCCATTGCATCATGGTAGATGTAGTATCTTCAAAAAACGAACTCCATTAATTTTTAAATATTTCACCTTTAAGTTGGTACAGCCTTTACTGTGCATCTCTGGACACATGTGTTTCTGGGTTAGTCCCTTCTTCAGCAGAGAACATATTTGCGGGGTGCTGGGAATGCTGCCATAAATCACCCGGTTTCAGTACCTCTTCCCTGGCATGCTGGTGCCTGCTCCAGAGCTCGTCAGCCCAGTAGCTCAAGGGAGCCTTTAAAGTCACAAACAGTTAGGAGCGCACCTGCCTGACATCCCAGCAATTAATCTGCCCCATTGCATCATGGTAGATGTAGTATCTTCAAAAAACGAACTCCATTAATTTTTAAATATTTCACCTTTAAGTTGGTACAGCCTTTACTGTGCATCTCTGGACACATGTGTTTCTGGGTTAGTCCCTTCTTCAGCAGAGAACATATTTGCGGGGTGCTGGGAATGCTGCCATAAATCACCCGGTTTCAGTACCTCTTCCCTGGCATGCTGGTGCCTGCTCCAGAGCTCGTCAGCCCAGTAGTAATGGAGTTCGTTTTTTGAAGATACTACATCTACCATGATGCAATGGGGCAGATTAATTGCTGGGATGTCAGGCAGGTGCACTCCTAACTGTTTGTGACTTTAAAGGCTCCCTTGAGCTACTGGGCTGACGAGCTCTGGAGCAGGCACCAGCATGCCAGGGAAGAGGTACTGAAACCAGGGGATTTATGGCAGCATTCCCAGCACCCCGCAAATATGTTCTCTGCTGAAGAAGGGATTAACCCAGAAACACATGTGTCCAGAGATGCACAGTAAAGGCTGTACCTACTTAAAGGTGAAATATTTAAAAATTAATGGAGTTCGTTTTTTGAAGATACTACATCTACCATGATGCAATGGGGCAGATTAATTGCTGGGATGTCAGGCAGGTGCGCTCCTAACTGTTTGTGACTTTAAAGGCTCCCTTGAGCTACTGGGCTGACGAGCTCTGGAGCAGGCACCAGCATGCCAGGGAAGAGGTACTGAAACCGGGGGATTTATGGCAGCATTCCCAGCACCCCGCAAATATGTTCTCTGCTGAAGAAGGGATTAACCCAGAAACACATGTGTCCAGAGATGCACAGTAAAGGCTGTACCTACTTAAAGGTGAAATATTTAAAAATTAATGGAGTTCGTTTTTTGAAGATACTACATCTACCATGATGCAATGGGGCAGATTAATTGCTGGGATGTCAGGCAGGTGCGCTCCTAACTGTTTGTGACTTTAAAGGCTCCCTTGAGCTACTGGGCTGACGAGCTCTGGAGCAGGCACCAGCATGCCAGGGAAGAGGTACTGAAACCGGGGGATTTATGGCAGCATTCCCAGCACCCCGCAAATATGTTCTCTGCTGAAGAAGGGATTATCCCAGAAACACATGTGTCCAGAGATGCACAGTAAAGGCTGTACCTACTTAAAGGTGAAATATTTAAAAATTTATGGAGTTCGTTTTTTGAAGATACTACATCTACCATGATGCAATGGGGCAGATTAATTGCTGGGATGTCAGGCAGGTGCGCTCCTAACTGTTTCCAACAATCATGGTAGGTTAGGAAACGCTGAGTCTCCTACATGTAATCAATAAATCGATTGATTAAAATCATATCAGGCCATTCTACATTCCTAAACTTGGATTAAAGCAAATGATCATCAAGTCATATTTTACTCTCAGGTCCAAGTTGTGATATGTGAAGGGATATGGTGCTGTTCTACTGTACAAAGGAATCATGTGTTGACCCAGGAAAGCGGGCACACTCACTTAAGATGCATAAATCTGGTAAACAGACAACTTGCACATTGACGGGATAGAAGTTCTTCCCATTGCGGTAGACCTCTTCCCTTGAATCTGGGGGACCAAGGCAATATGTGTGCCCTCTATTGCTCCAACCACATGTGGTTGGTCATGCAAATAATAAAATTCTCCCTTCACATTGTTCAAATTCTGAGCTTCTGGAAATTGGATGAAGCTATTCATGTGGCGCATCAATAAACAAAGGACTTTTTGTAGCACACCACTGAAAGATGGCTGTGACATATCTTCAAATACTGCCACGGTGTATTAAAAAGAGCCAGTGACCACTAAACAAAATACTGCCTTGAGATTCACTATTGGTTTTATTGCCGTTGTGTTCCTATTGTGAGGCATCATATCAGGCCCCAGCTGTTGACTCAAATCCAGTATAGCTTTCCTATTTAATCTGAACATTTTGATGTTGTCCCTTTCTTCAGTGGTGGCAAGGACTGGAAACAGTCCAAAGACTTAAGGGCACCATCTTCTACCCATGCCTCGGTTCATATGTCTGCTTGTAAGAAAAACAAACTATCAATAAAAATTGTCACAGAAGACTTTCACAAGCAACACACATCTCATGTCTAAGTTTTAGTGATCTTATTGTGTCATACATGTTACCATAATTTTCAAATATCTTTTCTAATGCAAATCAATATATTTTAAAGTCTTTTATTTTTTACAAATAATGTGGGAATAATACATTTGAAATTGCTGTTTGAATAAGAATTTACATTAAAAAACAAAAGACAAGAGGCAAAACAGGAAACGGTTTGTTTAATTAAACATTACGGCAGGGACAGCAGTTACAGAACTTGGTCTGAGGAGTGTCTCACTTTGTACATGGATTGAAGGAGGTTTGAAACATTTCTATGGCTCTAATAAAAACATAAATCTGTGAACTGTTGTCAAAAAATCATAGATACAGTTCAAGATAGGGTAAACAGGTGGACCTCAACCTGGCGTGGACACAATGTGGGCCAGCGAGTACGTGCCTGGCTGGGGGGGAGTGGGGTGAGTGGTCACTGCATAGTAGGTGTCCTGATTGGCTAAGTGTACATAACTACAAGTGGCATCTAACTTTATGTTGTTTTTGGAATGCATGTGCCCACTTGGCCAAGTGTGCTTCATTTGGGCCAATCTCCAGGGACCATTGCAGTGTTGTTACCTATCTGTAAGATCTGATCTAAGTTTTCCTGTTTGTTCATTTGGCTGCAGGTTGTGTTACCCCACCTGTAACCTGCTTGTCATAACCCTTCAGGTATGGGTATGAGAAACTACTTGAGCACATACCTACATGCTGGGGTTGATGGAGAGTTCATGATGGGGGAGTCTTACAATGGTGATACAACTTTGTTTGTGGATGAAAATGCGTTAAATTAAAATGTCTTGTTGTATTGTGCATCATCATTGATGATCTAATATCAACAAAATGTATTTTTTACAACTTCTTTTTTTTATATTATTTTTGTTAAATTGTTAAATTAGCGTCAATGGAAGTATTAATCACACTGTGGCACTATCGAAGTCAAACACAGTAACGGTTTATTGTTTTATGTGGCATATCTTGCCAAAAACAATGTTGTATGTATCTGAGATATGTGTACAAAGTAGCAACAATTTTGAGTCCTCTTGAAGCACAATTTAAAAATACACAGCTACACATCCTAAAATGGTGGGTGCTAGACCTTGCCGTCAAGACATTGGCTAACCTACGGCCATCAGCGGATGTTGACCACATAGTAGGTGGAACACTCCACGGGGACTCTTCCTTAGAGTAACGTGTGATGGCTACGCAAAAAAGCCAATGGCTGTGTCTGCATCCATTGAGGATCATGTATGTTGTGTACTTGTACAGAGCGAATTGAAAAAAAGCGTACTTGCCTCCTAACACTGCAGCCAACAAGGCCTCCTCGTATTTTGCTGCTGTTACCGACCTCTGGGAGCCAGGATGCCAGGCAAAGCAGGTCACAGGGACCCTGATTTCTCCTTTTGAGGAGCGGAGATCTCACTTGGGAGGTCCTGTCCCTGTACAACCAATTGTATGGGAACCCACAGGACAAGGTACATGTTTGATTGGGAAATGTTTGCGAAAGTAATTTGTCCCATCTTTGTCCATAGACTAGTTGCTTCCTTTTTGTTCATGAGTAAAGTGTTGTGATTGGAGTGTAGTGACCTGAATGATTTAGCTAGGTATGTGGTGTTGTTTGAGGATGTTACAAATGTCTGAGCATTGAAATGAAAGGTCACCTGAAAGAAATAGCTGAGTTTTCAGTGCATGTTGCTCAGAATTCCCGGTTCAATTAGATAAACTCCAGGTACCTTATTTCCACTGGTTAGGAGGCACTGTACCACTAGTTTAAGTGGAAACATACATTCCAGGTTGAATTGAGAGAAATATAACATCTAAGTAGAATCTCTAAAGTTATGGAGTTGTCTCTGATGCTGTTCTGTCAGGTGTGTCTACAGCCCATATTTTGGAATAGGACTATGCGTTAAATGTGTCATGGTGCCACACATGGGAAACAGGATGTCCTGTGCTGCCAGTCTAAATGAACCACGCTCTCAATTAGCCATACAGTTGTGTCCCATTACAACCCACACTTGTTCATACATTATCCCATGTCTCATAGACACGTGCCAGCCGTCCCATACTTCCCTTAGTCAATCTATGTGTTTCAAATCATAGTTTCTGGCTATTAAAAGGATAGGCATAAAGACAATATAGATGTTCGTGTGGTCATGTGCAAATAACATACAGGTTGTTTAGCCTCTAGTAGCTGAAAATGAGCTGGACTAATCTGGAATGGGTATCACTACATGAAATGTTTCATATTCCTGGCTTAGATGATGTTTGTGTCTTGGATTGGTAACATGAGTAGAATGAAAGTGTTGAAGCTACTCCACAGTTAACTGAACATTTGTATTTCTTATGAACTTTGAAATGTTTATGTAAATAATCTGTACTGACTGTTCTGGGAATGTATGTGGGAGTTGGCAAAAGATTGTATCACTGCACTACAAACAAAACCACTCAAAACATATTTGGTTGTATTTTGTTCTCATCCATACAGGTCTACACCCATCAAAAGATGGATTTGTGGAAGACCATGGTAAAAAAGGTATGGATCCTTAAGCAGTGCAGCAACAGGAAAAGGCCTATACTGTACAAGGGAGTCAAGAGAAGTCAGACTCAGCTAGGCCTCCCAACAAGGTAAGTGCGTGCATTGCACCCTGACCCCCCTAGTGGCCTGATCCTTGTGGTGGCCTACCCAAAGCTTGATGGACAGTGGAGGGCCGAACAGAAGCATCAAGAGATGAGTTACTGTATGGAGCTAATCTTGTTTAATCTTTTCAATTTACAGCAATGTTGTTTGGCATCAACATGATGGCTGACACACATCCAACGCAGTTGAGGATTTCTGGAGGTGTTTGTTTTTCAGACGGTGTCTGATGCTCTATTTGGTGTATTGTTTTGTGCTAAAGGTTGACACTAGGTTCCTCTTTACAAGCCAAGTACTGTTTTGAGCATACACGCAGCTAAACGTGTAAAAAGGGCACCTGCATTTTTTCCATGTTCTGGGGGACATTTGTACCAAACATGCCCCATTTGTGAATTGGGTCAGGTGTGATGCTCCATCACAAATCTAAGTAGGTAATGTAGGCCCTATTTTTTCTGACATGGCATAGTAAGCACTTGTCATGTTTCAGACTTTACATTGGTAAATTGGTACAAAATATGATCATGAGCATCTGCACCAAAAGGACTGGAAACATTTACATAATTGCATCATTCCTTATCTGAAATAGATTTCAATAACAAAATTCAATTAATTTAATGTAGATAGCAGCAGATTGTCATGAAGCCTATTTCATTCCCTGATGTGCATGTAAACCAGTCTGTGTCAATCTACATGAATTTCCATGCCATAGTGTATTGATTGAAATAGACAAGAATGTAGACAAGAATGTGTCTACATTGGTGACAACGTTACATGTATCCCAAATTACATTTAGGTGCCCTGAGATATGTCAGGTGAGAAAGTGATGATGTTGAGAAAAGAGATACTTAGACGGACAATTGCAGATGGAAGGTTCCATCATATCGATATTGGAGTATCCCATCTTAGTAATATCAGGCACACAACATGTCTCTTTTCGATATGTGGAAATGTTTGTGCTCTGTACTGAAGTAATTGAGGAATGTACCTAGGTCTATGTATTTACTTATGCTGTCAAAGCCATTTGTCATGCAGAGAAATAAAAGTAGATAAGAGACAAACAGCATACATGATATGGGAGCTAGCATGGGGATTTTCTAGACTGTGAGCAAATGGTGTGTGGAATTCTTCATTACAGGCATGAGATACTAATGGTTAAGAAGCTAAGTTTAAGTGCCTTGAAGCTGGTTTACTATGTAGGCTTGGCAAATGTTTTGTGAGCAAAGTTCATGTTCAAACCTCTTTACCCATATACCCTCAAACATTTGAATAAGTCTTTACCAGATCAGCTGGCCAAGATGAAAGTGACAGTGGCCATGTCGGCAAGGAAAAAGATGAGCACTATGCTCTTGGACCGGACACCACCAACACTGATAGACCCAGTCCAAAATGTAAGTTCACCCCTCCAAACATCTTACCATCTCTTCCACTCCCAAATCACCTGTTCCACAACCCAACCCACCCCTTCCAAAGCCAAACTCACTCCTCCCAAATCCAAACTAATACCTCCCAAACCCAAAGACCCCTCCCAAACCCAGTGACCCCACCCACGTAAGATCATTGAGGTGCCTTCTCTCTGCTCCTTAGATGCCCCTTCTAGAGGAAGTTTATTTTGGCAGTGTATATAGGAGACAAGTTATGGGCATGCAACACAGACTTTGAATTTTCTGGCCCAGTGCCTTTGAGGTTTTTTTTGGAGTGATTCTTACAGAAAATATGAAAGAGTTATCGCATAGTAATAAAAAAAAAGTTGATTTGAAAATACCTTTGTCCAGGCCTTAATTTTAGATTGTTACTAATTGTTTACTGATGATGTTAATTATGCTAATATGTGTGCCGTATACTTACTCTCATTTGTGACAGTGATATGCACAGGTTTCAAATTTTAGATATTTAAAAAAATGCATACATTAGTGTTGTACATTTGTGATGGACATGTTAATTTTGGACTTACACCAAATGTATGTGTTTCAGTTATTGTGACTGGAGAATGTATGTTTGTTTATTTTAACATGATGTGTCAATAATATGCACATATGCATTACACAGGAAACCTGACACTTTACAGTTAAACAGCATCATTGATTGCACAGACCAAGGGCATATGTGACCTTCATACATCTCTTACATGTTTGTAGTTTATAGGTTAGATTGTTTGTACATTCTGTATACACCCACTTTTAGCATTGTGTTGTGCAATTGCTGCATCATCATGGATTTGAGTAGTTCCTATTGGGTATATTGTTTATGTATATGATATGGTAGTTTAGGGGAAATGATTGCACACGCTTGTGTGGACACATTTCTCTTTGTAATTGCTGTGACTTTTGTGTAAGTGTCATTTGCAATGAAGGCAGTTAGTACCAGATTGGTGGGTGTTACCATTATCTGTAAGGGTGTTTTTAGACATTTTTCTAAGTACGGCATTACAGACATATGCATTGCACATCATTGTAGTATTGCTTGCCAGTAAATCTTAAATATGCTCCAGTTCAGTGGCAATGTACAACTACAATGCAGAGGAAGACAGGTAAAACAGTGGTTTACCTTTTATTCCCATGACTGTGGGGTTCATTTTCATCATGTCCAGAAGCAGCAGCAATGGCAGGACTTGTACGATTGGATTCATGGTGGCAGGAAATGGGAAAATTAGGAAAACGGTATGTTTTCTGCTTATATCTCTCCCACTCTGTCAACTCAGGTGTGGCAGCTTGGCAGCCAGAGTTAGGTTGGCGGTAATGCACATCATGATTGCCTTGGCAGTAAAAGGGGCTTTTGCCTACAGCGTCATCAATGTGGACGGTGATTCATGGCAGTGAATGTGATTCGTCTGTGGTCTTTGACTATGGGATCAACAACATCTAAATCAGGCGGACGGACTGACAAGTCAGTGAATGGGAAATATGATGGTAAATCGATGGCAGGACTGTTACTGCCAAGATCTAAATCAGGCCTTCAGCCTTTTCTCTGAAGCTTTTTCTCTTGTTGTCCTCATCAGGCTGGCTTTCAATGTAACATCAGTGGCTTGGCTCAGCGTGGGGCCCCTGTCAATTCCGGGAAGTCTCCTTGATGGGGAAAAGCTCTGGAGCTTAAGCAGGATGAACCTGAAATTCAGGCTGGGTCACGGTAAAATGTTAGTGACTTGATTCTTGTCAACGTGTTGTTACCTTATGAAGCTTTTTTTCAAATATGCTCCAAACATCTCCAAACGTCTGACTCTTCTTCCAGAAGTCCTTCTTCTTTGGGTCTCCAGTGGTCCACAACACCAATGCAAGGGTCTAGAAGCTCTGAGATGGCCCCTGAGATGCTGGGACTACATTTCCCAGAATACACCTATCAAGTTGTCCAGGTGAAAGTGGTCAATTGCGTTCTTCTTGGTGGAGATAATGCAGGTGAAGCTCTTTTATGTCGCGCTGCGGTGGCCTGTGGCGTCTCCCGGCCGGGCTGCGGGGGAAGCCGCGGCCCGTGTTAAAGGTCGCGGGGCCCGCGGCAGCCCTTTTCTCAGGCCGCGCGCACGAGTCTTGTCGTGGGGTGTCTGCACCCCCCTCTAGCATCACACTTACCGGGTACCCGTTTTCAGGGCCTTCCTTTCCTCCTGCATGGTTCTTGAGCCATGCCTTCTCCTTCCCAGCATACCTTGCACCTCCCTTTTCCCTGCATGCATCTGTTCCCTTTTTTACTATGGTGTCTGTTCCTATCTATTGCTATAGCACCTTCCCAATCAAAAATTGTGGTGTTACTTCTTCCTGTCCATCACTTCCTGTCTAGGGGTATATAAGGGGAATCATTTCTTCTTCTCATTGCATTGCAACACTTCTGCTGTGGTGGTCACGCTCCAGCTGGTCTTCGCTTGGACGCCAGTTGTTCCTGTTTTTTCTTCAGCCTTCCTGTATTTCCAGGCACCTGAGTGCTAATTCCTTGTGTCCTCCTTCTGTTCCAGGGAGTTCCTGTTGGAGATTTTTTCCCCTTGGGGTTTTTCCTCTGGGACTCCTTCTGGAGGGCACGGACTGTGGTGGCATACTATTGTCAACAGCACCGTGGCTACCGGAAGGCGTCGCCCCTACCTCGGTCAGAGCAGGACTTGCAGGAACCGGGGCCGCACACCATCCCTCTCCGATACAGACGGTAAGCCCAGGGTGAATCGTGACAGATTGCAACGCTCAAAACTTCAGTCGCTGACAAAACCATGGAGAATCCCGTGATGAGTACGAAACCAACAAGTCAAACATTGCTCTTGACTATCCAACAACAAGCCCAAGAACTCCAACAGCTACGAACCGAAAATATGGCTTTCCGACAAGCCCTAGCCTCTAGAGCCACTGATGTCCCTACTATCTCTGCAACCACACCTCGCTTCTCTGGGGATCCTAACAAATTGCGAGAATTCCTAGATGCCTTGAAAGTTTATTTCGCATTCCGTCCTTCACAGTTCATGCAAGATAAAACTAAGGTTGGATGTTTGATCAGCGCTTTATCTGGTCCGGCCTTATCCTGGGCAATTCCCTTAGTGACAGGCAATGATCCCAGCCTGTCTAACTATTCAGCCTTTATCGCTGAATTTAAACAAATGTCTGAGCGTCCTGGACTTGAATCTTCGGCAGAAGAAGCTCTATGTGATATTCAACAAGTAAGTCAGGATGTTCTACAATACATCACACGGTTTAGACAATTGGCAGCTGAGACTTCTTGGGTGGAGTGTACCTTGGTAACCCTGTTTCGGGATGACATCAAAGATGAACTAGTGCACTCCGCCAGAGTGGAGAATCTCAAGGGTTTAATGGATTTGACACTTGCGATAGAATATCGTATAAATGAGCGAAGAGTGCAGAAGAAAAAGAATCGTATACCATCACACTCAATGACCTCCCGCGCCATTCTTCATCGTTCCGAGGAGACTCGTTCTGAACCTAAAGAGCCTACTGATGAGGAGACTCTGCAAACCGATATGGCGCGTGGGCCATTATCAACTAGTGAGCGTGAAAACAGGTGACGAAAAGGACTTTGGCTTTACTGTGGTGCTTCTGGTCATCTACTCCGTACCTGTCCCATCCGTCCAGCCAAGCCCTTGGGAAACGCCAGCTCCCGTCCTCTGTGAGAAGGGTGAGGACAGGATACTCCGAGATACCTTCCATCTGTTCCTCCAGAGAAGAGATAACCGCTCTTTTCCTCTTACCCATCACCTTACAATTAATAGATGGCCGTGAAGAAAGAGCACTGGCCTTGCTGGATTGTGGAGCCAGTGGTATCTATCTAGACGAAACATAGGCCATGGAAAGACAGATTCCTCGGATACCCAAGGACGTACCAGAGCAAGTCCACACAGTGGATGGTTCCCTCCTATCCTCGGGACCTGTCAGGCATACCACTCCTACGTTATGTTTGCATTTCGGGAAACATCACGAAAACATTTCCTTCGACTTGATATCCTCACCACATCACGTAATGATTCTGGGAATCCCATGGCTAACCCGGTATAATCCCTACATTAATTGGGAAACTAGAACCATTTCTCTTTCCTCCCACTTTTGCCAACAGCATTGCTATTTAGCAGGAACCTATTGGTCCCCGAAGAGTACCTTACTAACACCACCTAAAGTGGGATGTTCCATCAACGTTTTACAAGGAGTACCCGGACATAATCTGGAATATGCCGATGTATTCCAGAAACCAGAAAGGCCAGTACTGCCACCTCATAGGGAATACGATTGCGCCATTCCTCTGGAATCAGACGCCATGGTTCCTTTTGGGCAAATGTATTCTCTAACCGAGCCTGAGAAAAAGATCTTCAAGAAATATCTAGAGGAAAATGTACAAAGTGGTCTGATTGCCCCTTCCTCTTCACCTGCAGGGGCTCCCCTCTTTTTCGTACCAAAGAAGACGAAACACTTACGTCCATGTATAGACTTTCACAGATTGAATAAAATCACTACTAAGGACCGCTACCCTCTGCCTCTTATTAAGGATATCTTAGAAGCCGTCAGAGGGGCTAAAAAATTCACCAAGTTAGATCTTAGGGGAGCATACCATCTTTTAAGGATAAAAGAAGGTGATGAATGGAAGATCGCCTTCAGAACACCTTTCGGCCATTATGAATATCGGGTGATGCCCTTTGGACTAACCAATGCTCCCTCCATCTTTCAGAGATTTATGGACGCTATTTTTTCTGATCTCCTACACCACACAGTGGTCGTCTATCTGGATGACATTCTGATATTCTCTGTCCACCCAGAACAACACACTAAACATGTACTCCAAGTATTAGAAAGGCTTAGGCAACATCATCTATTCTGCAAGCCAGAAAAATGTGAATTTGATCAAACTGAAGTAAAATACTTGGGGTATTGCATCAACCAAGTAGGTGTTGCCATGGATTCAGACAAGATCCAAGCCATTCTGGATTGGCCATCCCCCTGCTCCATCAAGGAAACTCAGTGTTTTAGGATTGGCCAATTTCTATCGTCAGTTTATAGCCGACTTTGCCCAGCAAACCACTTATATTACACAAACCCTTAAGAAAGAAAGTCTAAGGAAGGGTTTTTGTTGGACCAAAGACGCCGAATCCGCATTTCAAGAGTTAAAACATGCCTTCATTCAAGCTCCCATTCTATGGCATCCAGACACCACCAGACAGTTCATTGTCGTTACAGATGCCTCAGAAAGAGCAATCGGGGCTGCTTTGCCACAAAAACAAGATGATGATGGGTTAGAGCACCCCGTATTCTATGTTTCACACGAACTATCCGACTCCGAACGTAAATATTCGGTTTTAGATGGAGAACTACTCCCCTTGAAGACAGCTTGCACTGAATGGAGACACTTTCTTATGGGATCGAAAGAACCTTTTGAGGCACAGACAGATCATCGGAATTTACAATGTTTGAGAAACTTTCAATGCCAAAATAGTCGGCAGGCTCAATGGGCTTTCTTTTTTAGTCAATACGATTTTTACATCACAAATATCCCTGGTTCCCAAAATATTTTGGCAGATGCCCTATCTCGCCACTACCCTGAGTGTAGTGATTCTCCTGTGCAAAACCTATTTGAAAATAATAGGATCATTGGGTTGGTACAATCATTCCTAGACAAAGTTAAAACTGAATATTCCAACCTCGAAACAACTGAGATGAACAATTTACGACCACAGCTTCATAAAGATCAGGAATACTACTATCACAAAAAAGCTTTGTTCCTACCTACTAAAATAGTCCAAACAGAGGCCCTACGAATGTGCCACGATTCTCCCATCGCAGGTCATCGTGGTATGAAGGCTACCCAAGAGCTCCTGCTTCGCTCTTTTTGGTGGCCCACACTTAAAATAGACACTGAACACTATGTGACTTCTTGCCCCATCTGTGCACAAGTCAAAACACCTCGTAATAAACCAGTAGGATTACTCTGTCCTTTACCTGTTCCACCAGGTCCCTGGCACACTATATCCACTGATTTTATGTGCTCTTTGCCTCCTTCGGTTGGGAATCGGGTAATAATGGTGATGATTGACTCCTTCACGAAAATGGCACATTTCACGGCATTAAGGAAACTACCTACGGCAAAAGAACTAAGTCAAATCTTTATTCAGGAGATCTTTCGGCTTCATGGCCTGCCGCAAGTCATTATCTCAGACCGGGGTTCCCAATACATCTCCCGTTTTTGGAGACAATTTTGTAAGACACTAAGAATAGAGGTGGCTTTATCATCTGGTTTCCATCCCCAAACTAATGGACAGACAGAACGGCTGAATCAAGGCCTTGAACAATACTTACGTAGTTTTTGTAATGCTGCGCAGAGCAACTGGTCTACGAACCTACCACTTGCTGAATTCTCATACAACAAATTGGTACACAGTGCCTCGAAAGTCTCTCCTTTTTATTGTTCTTATGGATTCCATCTGAAAGCGTTTCCTGTTCCTCTGAAAGAAACATCTACTCTCCCTGCCATTACCTCATATGTCCGGCAACTACGTGGTATCCAACGTGTCATACATTAGAATCTTTTAGCCACAAAGACACGCATGAAAAGAATGGCTGACAAGAAACGTTGTGAGGCCCCGCATTATCAAATCAACGATAAAGTCTGGCTTTCCTCTAAATTCTTACCTCTTCGACTAACCCAAAATAAATTGAAACCCCGGTATTATGGTCCATTCCTGATCCTTCAAAAGATCAATCCTGTTTCTGTTCGTCTTCGTTTGCCTCAGACTTGGAAAATGCATCCTGTTTTCCATGTATCTCAGCTTAAACCCTATGTCCCTGATCCTTTTCGCAGACAATTCACCTGTCCTCCTCCTCAACTGGTTGACAATGTTCCTGAATACGAGGTCCAGGAAATCTGTGACTCTCGGGTCTTCCGTGGTCGTCTCCAATACCTCATTCATTGGAAGGGCTACCCTATGAGTGAATGCTCCTGGGAAGAAGCACCTTCGGTTCATGCCACTCTTCTGATCCGTCGTTTTTTTCGTCTTTTCCCTCACAAACCTGGGGCCTCGGGGTGGGACCTACTGTCACGCCGCCGCGGCCCGCGGCGTCTCCTGGCCGGCCGCGGGGGAAGCCGTGGCCCGTGTTAAAGGTCGCGGGGCTGCGGTGGCCCTTTATTCCGGCTGCGCGCTGTTTTCTTGATGCGGCGAGGCCGGAGACCCAGAATTGGGCGCCGGTCCTTACCGCGCACAGCGCTCGGGGCGAGTGTTGTCGTGGGATGTCTGTGTCCCCCCCAGCATTACACTTACTGGTTTCCCGTTTTCAGGGCCTTCCTTTCCTCCTGCATGGTTCTTGAGCCATGCCTTCTCCTTCCCAGCATACCTTGCACCTCCCTTTTCCCTGCATGCATCTGTTCCCTTTTTTACTATGGTGTCTTTTCCTATCTATTGCTATAGCCCCCAATCCAAAATGGTGGTGTTACTTCTTCCTGTCCATCACTTCCTGTCTAGGGGTATATAAGGGGAATAATTTCTTCTTCTCATTGCGTTGCAACACTTCTGCTGTGGTGGTCACGCTCTGGCTGGTCTTCACTTGGACACCAGTTGTTCCTGTTTTTTCTTCAGCCTTCCAGTATTTCCAGGATCCTGCGTGCTAATTCCTTGTGTCCTCCTTCTGTTCCAGGGAGTTCCTGTTGGAGTTTTTTTTCCCCTTGGGGTTTTTCCTCTGGGACTCCTTCTGGAGGGCACGGACTGTGGTGGTGTACTATTGTCAACAGCACCGTGGCTACCGGAAGGGGTCGCCCCTACCTCGGTCAGAGCAGGACTTGCAGGAACCGGGGCCGCCCACTATCCCTCTCCGATACAGACGGTAAGCCCAGGGTGAATCGTGACATTTTATCCTGTTGCTTTCAGAGAGTCCATTCTTCAACTTCTGGAAGCTAGTCAAAGTCCTTAGAGTTGTAGTTCCTCAGTGTGTAGCAGGTGCAGTCATCAAGATTGCAGTTCTTGGAGGTGCAGATCAGGATTTGAGCAGGGCCCTCCTTCTTCTCCTTGTAGGAATCTGAGTTGTTGGGCAACTCTCCCATGTTTATTCAGTAATCCCGGGCTGGCAAACAGGGGGGTACCCCGGACCAATGGGGTACAGAGTACCACCCACTAGGATGACCACTTCCTGCAAAGTGTGGCAAAAATCAATCCCAGAAATCACTATTCTTTAAAAATACAAAATGGAGAAACTATCTGGAGGTTCAGATCTGACTAAGCTTCCTCTGCTAATCTACTTACTGGTGCTCCTATCTGGCCGGGGTAGCAGGAAGTGGGGGTGAGATTGTGTCCTGTCCTTACTGTCATTCCCCCTTTAAACACCAGTTTGGATACCCACCCCCCTTCCTGCATTTTGCTCTGCAGCTGGCAGATCTCCACCCACCAGATGTCTTTTTGTCTCACTCCACCCACTAGATGTCTTTTTCTCTCAATCCACGCCACTTCACACCTCATTAAGAAAGCTTGGCTCAGCCTGGCAGAGAATGACCAATCAGAGAGGAGCTGCTGGAAGGCTGCATTTTTGGTTAATCAGAAAAACAAGTTCTATAACTTCTTCTATGTGACATAATGATAAATTCTTGGATTTATTCTAACTATCATTTTAAGTCCAAGAATTACATTTTTAGCTCTTTCCTAGCAATAGTTATAATTTAATAAAGTATACCCTTGTTAACATATGGAGCTAATGTACTACAATGGAAAAAGAAATTGGCACTTTTTCCTTCATCAGGGCACACAAACATATTTTAAAATGCCCCTGCTTATAGGTACAAGGCACCCTACCCCTGGTGCACCTAGGGGCTACATTAGTAGTAACGTATATGTAACAATAAGGTATTTGACACTATGGAGGTACCTTTAATACCAATGTAGCATCTCCATATGCATTTAATTGGAAAGCAGCCTGCAAAACAGGGCTGACATTTAAAGTAACTGCAGGCAACTCAGTAGTGATCACTTAAGTGCACTTACGTGCATTAAATTTGATGGGCCTCTAAACCTACATGCCCTACCATATACTAGGGGCTTACAGGTAGATTGGCATGCCAATTATAATTATGCCTAAATTGCATATAGCTTTTAAACAGAGCATTGTCCCTGAGTCTGGTTAGCAGAGCCCAGGACACAGAGTCAGAAAACCAGCATCTAATAGACAAAAATTGGGGCAAAAGTGGTAGGACACTGCACAAAGTCCTGGTTTCTCACACCCTAGTATTGTGATTGTCCATGAGATAGGCCTTATTTGAAGACACTGCATCAAAAAGTTTGGTTTTAAATATTTTTGGCATGCTATAGTGGCCACTCAATAGTAATTTCACAATATTCTAGACTATAATAGATCAGCATTAGCACTTCAATAAAGAATTTAGGTGTCCTCCCAGAACTCTGAGACTGTTGTTGACTACCAGAAGTAGTTATAAAATTTGTAGTGAATTCTAAGTCACTCACAAAGTATTTTCATCTGCATAAATGCATGAATAAAACGTACTTGCTAACTTTGCTTTTTTATTTCTCCACAAAAAAGATAAGTTTCCCATCGAGGAGCCTTTTTCCCTATAAACCTCATAATTTAAATTGAGTACCTTCCACACTCTCATTGCAGATAAACAATCTTATCACTGTGTTTACCATAGCTGTTTGAAAGGGTAGACTTTAGATAGCTGGCATTTTGGCCTCTAAACAGGTAAGCCTGCTAAACAAGAACAAATCATATGCCTTTCTTTAAACAAGGCATCCAACCAGAAATTACACTGGCATAATTGGCCTTGTTGTATGTCAGCTGTAATGTATCAAGCCAAATTCCATATGACAACTTGTGTCAGGAAATCCCAGGATTGTGAGCACTCAATATCTACAGTTGTATACTCTGGGCCCTACCTAAAAGTTACATGCCCATCCATAATGCTCCTCTGACATCAGTACCCTAATACTCTGAATTTTAGCTTGTATCAGTGCAGGGATATATGGTTCACCAAAAATCTCCATGGAATGCTTCTGTCCGTGGCTCGCTTGAGTATCCCATTCATACTAAATTTTACCTCAGGAGGAGCATTGGCAGCTCTGGTTGTTGGTTGTTGCATATTTGGCTCCTCTGAAATGCTCTTGTGTGAAGAATTACAAGAGTAAGTAGCTCCCATGAGGTCAGGTAATCTTGGTGGCCATCTTTGTTTCCCATCTAAATAAACTACGATAACAGGTTTAACAATTTATATTGAGAAATCTTGTCAGCATAGGATATTTGCAGCCAAATTGTGACTACTTGTCGTTGACGGGATGGGTGCAACAGAGCAGATATAAACATACCGTAGATATTTGTACAATTTAGTTATCTTTTGCCCGTGAGCTGTTACTGAAATTTTATGGAAACTGATACCTTGACGTGTATGATGAATTATGACTTGAGTATGAAAAGACTTTGCACATGATTGTGATCTTGGTGGATGGAATACTCCATCACAGATGATGTGATGTATACCCCATCTTCCGTATTACAATCCCATAGGACCTAATGGCATTATTATACGGCAGAACAAAGTGTTACCCTCCGCAAAGATCTAAATCAGGCCCTTTGTTAGAAGGTGTGTTTCTGATTGGCAGAGGTATGCATCTTGTCCAAGCAGGAACCACAGTCCTAATCAGGCTAAGTCAGATACACACCATAAATTAACCCTCCTGTAGTTTGGCACAGAGGAGGCAGTCTTAACTTAACAGGCAGTGTGTAAAGTATTTGTGCAACTTTTCAAACAGTAACACATTGAAAACATCACAAAAAGACTTCACAGCTTAGAAACATAGATCATAATTTCATGAACAAAACAAGACCAAAACAGCAAAAATCTGATGAGTAGATGTTGAGATATGATTTTTTTAAATAAAATGTAATGTAATGCTTAATAGCATAGATCACAAACTGGGGCTATGTGGTCACGCTAGGCTGGGTTAAATCCAGACATTCAGGCCAACAGAAATGTAGCACAGTTCAATACAGTCCCAGTCAAGCTTTGCTTAAGTTTTGCCTTCATCAAGAATTGAGCCAAGAGCCCCATTCACAGGGCAGAAAATTGGCAGGAGCAAGGAGAGCACCCCTGGTTGTGGCTGACAGGCGTGAAGAGTCGACTGGGTGTCACAGACAGGTGGACTGGATGAGCGGTGATGCTTGATGTGTGAAGAGACAAACTTGTGGTGAGTCATGCTGATTCTTTACACAAGCAGCATGGTTCCAGCGCAAGGGGACCTGTTCACAGTCTCAAGGAGCCCAGGAGCTTTATTTTAGGAGCCAAAAAACACTTTCAAGGTCCCAGGACCGGAGAGGCACCTCTTGGGGGTCAGAAGCTGGTTGGAGTCTTTTGTGTCCCTGAGACTATAGAAAATATGAGGCAAGCCAGCACACACTTGGAGTTACTCTTGTTTCAAATGGGATGGGTCCAGTCCTTTCTCAGCAGGACAGCAGGCAGCTGGGCAGCACAGCTGAAAAGCAGTTCTTCCAGTGCAGCAGTCCAGAGGGGCAGTCCAAGTAGCAGCGCAGCTTGCTGGCAGAGTTCCTCAGAGGTCTATTAGTGTAATGAGTTGCTATGGTCTATGGTCCAGTACTTATACCCAGTTCTGCCTTAGAAGTTGGGGTGACTTCAAAGAAGGGTTTTTGAAGTGCACAGAGGTCCTTCCTTCATGCCCTGGTTTCAGAATCACTAGAGTGGGGTATTTAGACCTTTGTGTTGAAGCAGGACACTGCCGATTCAGTTATAAGTGTCAACTCCTTCCTACCGTCCTGCCCAGGATGGCCCATCTGGATGTTGATGGCCCATCGGTCACACCTGAGAGTCCTTTCTGTGTGGCTGTCTGGAGGGAATGTACAATCCCAGCTGCCACCACAGCCCAGACGTGTACTGTTGTCAGGCTGCAGGCACATAGGACTAAGAGCAGGAAAATGCCAACTTTCTAAAAGTTGCATTTTCAAAATTGCAACAATAAATCCAAACTTACCATTAGAGAGAATTTGTTTTTACAATTTCATAGGTACTAAACATGACATACCTAACCCTTTTCAATTAGGAAATACAACGTATTAAATGTAATAAGGAATCCTCTGTGTTAACCAATGAGCGGGATAGGCCTCACAGTAGAGAAAAACAAATTTTTGTGTTTTTCACTAACAGGACCTGTAAACCTTAAAAGAATATGTCCTACCTTTTATTTACATAGCACCCTGCCCTGTGGGTTACTTAGAGCCTGCTGTAAGGGTGACCAATGTAATAAAAAGGGAGTTTATGGAGGCTCTGCAGTGGCATGCCCAAGACATGTTTAAGGGCTATCTGAGTGGGTGGCAGGAGTGCTGCAGTCCCACTAGTAGCATTTAATTTACAGGCCCTGGGCACATGTACTGCACTTTACTAGGGACTTATAAGTAAATTGAATATGCCAATTATGGATGTACCAGTCAAGCCATGTTTAGATGAGAGAGCACATGCACTTTAGCACTGGTTAACAGTGATAAAATGCTACTATTGTCCTGAAGCCAACATAAATGAGGTCTGGAACAGAGGAGGAGGAATGCAAAAAGTTTGGAAATAAACGTGCTGAAAGTTCAAGGACCAACAGACGTCATAATCTAAAGCTTAAAAATCACCCCTGTGAATGGATAAATGTTTTAATGCTGATGTGACAGAAAACAATCTCAAAACCAAATATCATTGGCTACTGATATGAAGAAACATAATTTCATAGATTTGCAATGAATCTTGGGTTCGTATTTAGAGACCTTGCCAAATACAGCTGATTGAGTGCTCTTTACTGTACTGTAAGTTTTTGTCGATTCACTGACAACTCTGTGGTTGCCAAGACTAGTTCTTCCTTGAGTACTCCTGTAGATCATATATCTATAACAAATGTTTTACATCACTTTTTCCAGAATCTCTGGGAGAGTATAATTCCAGTTAATACACTGTTTACATTTGCTTTCTTGTTTCAGTTCTTTGGCAGCTTTTCTGCCCGTTGGCAATATAGGTGTCTGTGAAACAGCAACATATTCCATTAGAAAAAAGGAATATCTACCAAGAAACATATTTTTATCCCAGGAGGTTTAAGGGCATGTTTAATAAATATTCATGCAATGCAGCAAGCCTCCTTGCTGTGCTGCCCTGCATAAAAAGGAGAGGGCGGAAATGTGCCGTGTTTAACACTATACAGTACATTCCTGCATTCTGCCTGCGGTTGCGCACAAACAGCTGCCTTGCGCCAATACAGGCATCCATGCACCATGGTGCAACGGTGCCTGCATTGTAGGCAGGATTGTTTTTGTACATGAAAATGCAACTTCCTGCACAAAAACAATCCTCAGGGGCATTTTCCCTTTTCTATGTGTGCTGCACAATGCAGCACACTTAGAAGGAGGAATAACAGTAAGAAATAAAGATACTTCACTTTTGTGCTCCCCTGGTGGGGAGGCGTACAATTCTGAGGCATTCCCAGGTCTTCCAGTATTGGTAAATCTGGGAATCTGTCGGAATGCATCCGTTGATTAATCGGAACACCCACATTTCACTCATGGAAAGCCTACCTTCCACAGAGTAACGCGAGGCAGCGATCTGCACTACCTTGCATTACTCTTGATCTATCAAGCCACGCAATGTGGCACAGGGCATCGCAAAACCTTTTGTAAATTTGGCACTTATGTTTCAAAGGATGCTCAATCCTGTTGGCTTTATTCTCCCAATAATCCCGGTGATCTGCGTGTTTTTTTTTTTTTTTTTGCCAAAGAGTTCCCACCTGATTTTTTTTTCTCTGTTGTAGTTCATTGTAGTTTGTTGTATCCTGACCTTTCCTCTGGGGTTGCATTTCTTATGACTGTTCTGATGCAATTAGTGATGGTTAGACTGCGACCGGTATTGATGGGCACATGCTGTCTCCGCGACCATGCAGAGATAAGTACCGCAATCCAATAGAATTCTCACTGCATGCAGAGAATCTTCGCCTGACTCACATTTGAAGAAAAGCCCGTCCTGGCCCATGACAGGCCTTGATTTCAGAACTGAATACACAGCTGTTTGGCACTGTAAATGTCAGGTTTGACATTTTAGTAAATCAATTGTACATGTGCACTAACTGTTCTACACAGCTGCTCAGTATTATACTTTGTAAAGTAAAATTGTAGCTCTACTTTGCGGCTAAATATAAAAAATAAGCTCAACATCCTTTTTTTTTTTTTAGAAAGGAGTAGCGTTTAAAAGGAAATTTATGGTTTGAAATTTGTTTTCACTAATACCTATTCAAAAAAACTTACACAAGTCAGTAGCAAGAGATCATTTTTAAAAGGCACTTTTTGGTTTGGAAGCTGTTTCCATTAATTCGTGTGTAGGGAAAAAACGTATAAAAGTAATTCTCAGCGTTTTTACGCAACTAAGAAAGCAAACATGACTGACATTTTTCTTTGATGCCCTGCAAGCTAAACTGGAGGGCTTTGTGGGGAATAAAAAGAAAGAGAATTCTAGGCCAAGACCAGGACTGCGATTTTATAAAACCGGAGACAAACCTCGCTCAGGAATCAGACATTCACAAAGGGTGGCTAAGGTATGAGTGTCTATGTGATATAATAGGCCAGAATCGTAAGAGGGCACACATATAAATGTTAATGAACAGAGTGTATATCATTTAAATTTCACATTTTTATACGTTGCTACTGTGGGGAATCACAGAATGTTCATGATGTTTCATATTTCCAGTTCTACAAAAGTCAAGTAGTAATTGTAGTTATGCTCCTCAAAAGAGCATTTAGGGACATAGGGGCATATTTCCAAGAAAGTTGCACATCAGCCCTGATGCGCCACGTTTCTTGCGTGCCCCTACCATCAGCTAACGCACCATGGTGGTTGTTAGGACAATAATGGCAGAAATGTTGACGCTATTGTGGCTCTTTGCAGGATTTGTGCCAAAAAGTATGCCGCTAATCCTGCAAAGTAAAGGGATGCCCATTGAAAAAAATAGGAGTGTCACTTTAATGCCTGCCTTAGGCAGGTGTTAACATTTACGCCAAAAATGGCACAGTGAAAGCTTGTAAATTTCACTCTGCCATTTTTATGGGCCTACTAATGGGGTAACACCCCCCTTGCATACATTATGCCTGGTTCAGGCATAATGTGGTGCAAGGGGTTACAAAGTGGTGCAATGCATGCATTGCACCACTTTGTAAATATGGCACGACGAAAAGAACATCTTAACACCACATTAGCATAAAGCATTAGCATAAACAAATGACGCTAATGTGATGCAAGGTGGCACAAGGGGCTTGTAAATATGCCCCATATTTTGAGGCATGTGTTGTAAACTAAAGAAGACGGGCAAGCGTACATAGATTTATCAAGACATTCACATTACTGTCAGAAGCACAGAGTGTTGAATATACAGATATTTTGCAAAGGTATATCTTCTCACAATTACAAATTATGTTCATTGTTACAATGATGGGTTACTAAACACATATTTTGTCTTGTAGAGTTCAACATACCCTGTTTATCCCTGAAATAATGAATAAGAGTGTGTTGCATCCTGCGTCTATGATTACTCTCTTATTCCATTCCCTTTTCCACTTCTTCTACTGGCCTCCTGTTTTAGTATATGTGGTCATTGCTGGGAGACAGTGGGAGATGAAAAAGCATTACCTCAGTTGAAACTTGTGCAGAATGTTAGTGGAGCAAACCTGACAGCCTACAATCAATTTTTCTTTTGCTTGGTGTTTTAATCATCTTATTCTATCCTTTTTCATTAAATTGAATTAATATGATTAATATGTTTAGCTTGTTAGTTTCATAAAAATAATGGAATTTAGTATTGTGCATACATTTGTCTCTGATGGAGGTCGTAAAGGACTGCTGAGGTATCAAGTTTGTGCAGTTGATTTATTATAGAAAAGTACTGCTGTTCTGACTTGAATAAAACTCATTCATAGCTCACAAGATTGCTGCCTATCCCCAATATTTCAGCAAACTGGATTCATACAATCTAGAGTTCGTAGTGCTGTTTCAGGAACCACTGTGCAGTACTGCTTAAAATATATTATGTCAAATGCACGGCTCTAGCGCTTATATATGAGTAAGAATGTTCAGAGATAAGGTTTTCTTCAAACTAGACGTTTGTATTAAAAACTGGGTCAGCCCAGTGTTTTGGCTAGCTATCTTTTATATAGCCTACATCAGTACGACATATCATCTTATGAATTAAGGAGCATAGACATCAATTTACATTCTTTATAACAGCTTTCACATTTCATTCTACTTCCTTTTAATTTTTTTCTAATTTTCTCTAAAAACATAAACACTTCTTGATAGAAAAATATATTTTTCAGATCCACTTTTTTATATTTTTGAATGTATCTTGTTATTGACAAAATTGGCAGATGTAAATCATAAACAAATGCCTGAGCAGAACTGAAATTGAGGACTTGGAGAGGAGAATACAGAGAAACAAAGGGCCTTATTTAAGAAAAGTGTCACTGCATCCAATGCAGTGCCACTAATCTTGTGCCCCTAGTCCCCCCCCCAAAGCCACCACATGTGCATCATTTTAAAGATATGGCATACCATGGTGGTAGTTAGTGAACTAGTGTTAGTGTGTCGGTCCTTAATAAGTAAACTTACAATGGGACCCATTTAGGTCGACAAACCTTTTGACTTGTATATCGTGTTCTTACCATAGTTCCAGTACAGAAACAATAATGAATACACAATAATCAAAAATCATTAGTCAAATCAATAATCAATGGTGTCAGTAATTATCACACACCATTTAGACAATATTCCTGATATCCTCGGTAAAAGCTTATATGCCAGATTCCGTTTTGGGTCGTTGCCGTTGAAGTCATTGATGTGCAGATGTGGTACAAAAACAGATACAAGTACATGCCCAGTTTGTGGTGCAAAATCAGAAACGGTTGAACACTTTATGTTTTTTTGCCCTGCTTACTCCCTTCCCAGGTCTAAGTGGATCCGTCATATTTGATGCGAAATGGTGATAAGAGACTGTGCCTCTGCTTTGAGGATTCTAAAAAGTCACCATTCTACGGTTTTAATACTTGCTGTTAGTAAATACTTATTAGTAGCATGGCGAATACGTAATTCCATTGTAAGGACTGTGTTTTAATTCAGAGCCCTATTTTTTTCTCCTTTTATTCTTATAAGAACCGCAGGAGGGGGGTTGAAACTGTATTATGTGTATTATGTGTACCGAGAATTTTAATTGGACTATGCTCTTAGGGATCCATGTTTTATAATAATTTTATCTATGTATTATTATTATTATTATCATTATTGGTTTTATCCTTATTCTTATTATTATTGTATATTCGCTTTGATGATCGATTGATCGAATAAAACATGTGTTAAACGACACACCATGACTTTATAGCCATGAATAACCACACCTTTAATGAAAGTTTGGTAAGTTTATTTCTCTTACATTAACAATACTAAAGTCATGTAGGTTAATCACCAAATCAAATCAAACACAATTAATAATGATTGTTAATCAACAAGTCGCAAGAAACATGATCTAATCACAGCTTGAATCAATAGGCATCCCCAAGCATCAACACAAATCATTAGTAAAACCAATTTCAGCAAGACTATAATATCCATAGAGTTCAACAAAATAGTCCATCAAACATTTGTCTCTGCAATTCGTCAGTCGTCATGTGAATAGCCTCAACTAACCCACGTTAGCATCAGCATGTGGGGCTTCATGCAAAACAATTTAGAACACAAATTTGGAAAAACATCTACCTAAGGAAAACTATTAAAACAGCGCAGTTGGTACCTAGAAAGAAAAGGCATAAAAACGCAATTCAGTCATTGTCATATCTACCTACCCACGGTATAGGTCAGCAAGCAGAATCAGTCTTGGTCCTCAGGTCATCAATCGATCAGCAAACATCAGGCTCTCAGTCAGAGAGTATGAGTCCAATGACAGAATCTCAAATCTTTTCTACTTCTCTTCTTCTCGACAGCGGTCTGCCTAAAATCTGGTCAAATCTGAAATCTCACCCCCTCTGTCACATTGTTATATCAAAGTCATCCAAACTATCCCCTAATTTGCAATTGGTCAATTAATCGTATTTTGTTACTTTGCAGGAGACCTCATCTCCTGTCCATCGGTTCCAATAGAAAGTTTCTGCTAAGCATTTTATTAAAACAATGAGCATTTCACAGTTAGTTCACCCTGTCAGCATTTGTCATTAACCGCTAAGAAATACAGCTTCTGCACGAGGCCTGGCAAAATTAGGCCAAGACTCTTGCTAAGTTAAGGTCTACAATTAATAAGCAAGACCATAATTCATAACCCTTGATATGACATATTACTACATTAATTTATTACGTTTCAATATCTCGTAAGTATTAATCATAAATTAGTACATTTCGTAAATACTGGTGGCCAATCTTCGAAGTCACATTTTCAAACGTGCACATTATTTTTCTACATTATTCATTTTTCTACATGTCATTACACAAAATACGTAAACATTCATTAATAATTTCTAATTAAGACATCTGCTTCAGCACTAGCGTCAACATTTTTTATGCTAGTTTGGCACTTTGCAGGATTAACATCAAAGATTTTGACGCTCATCCTGCAAAGTACATTGAGGCCCATTATAAATAATGGTGTGCCTCCTTTTAAAACCTGCTCTGTTCAGGTGTTAAAAATGCTGCACAAAATGGTGCAAAGAAATCTCTTAGAGTTCTTTGCACAATTCTTTCAGCCCCCCTAATGGCGCAGGCAAAATGTGGCACAAGGGATTACAAAGTGGCACAATGCATGCATTGCGCCACTTTGTAAATATGGCATGGCAATTTTTGAAGCCTTATGCCACACTAGCATCAAAAAAATTATGCTAATGTCGCGCTAGTCCTTCTTAAAATCTGGGCCAAAATGATCTGTACGATAAAGTCATCATACATAGCAACACAAATATTTTGCAATTGCTCTGTACAAACAGGTCCATTCACAGTTGTGTCGATCCCACACTTCACGATTTTAGCCTTCTTATGCAGGAGAAGTTCTCACTGATGCCAGCCAAGGATCCAGGGCCTTAAGGCACCTCTTGGGGATTAGGACTCACTCCAGCAGACACTAGCAGCATGGGCAGGCAGGTCCATTTGGTGCTGATCAGATGGACAGTTGCAAAGAGGCATCTGGAAACATATTGTATGCCTGTAGCTAACACAGGAGGTCAGCCAACTGACCTTTGGTATCACTCGGGGAGCCTGGGATCAAAGCAAGCAGGACCAGCCTTCCTTCTTCAGACAGCAAGGCAGTCCAAAGGCAGCAGGGCAGTCTGTCCAGAAGCACGAAGATGCTTCTTTTAAATTTTCCACAGGTTCAGGAGTGTTCTGATGAAAGGTTCTGAAAGTCCTGATTTTATACCAAGGCCCTCATTTAAGGGGATTTGGCGTAGGTCAGGAATGCACACTTTTTAACAATACATTGCATTCCTGTCCTTTCCACCTGCACTAGCACCATTTTGGCAGCCTAGTGACAATGCAGGCATCATTGGGGCACCTTCCGCCACAAAAACAATCCTGAGAAGCTTTTTGCTCATTCTAAATGTGCTGCAGAAAAACAAAAAAACAAGGAGAAATAATTTCTCCTAGTAACACCTCACCTCAGGAGGAGTAAGGTTTGGACACATCCCAAAGCTTACATGATTTTGTAAACCTGGGGAAGTGCCAAAATCCATGGGTGTTGTGAGAGAGCACACTCCACAACAACCATGAAACACATCCTCAGGGATTTGTTCTGCCTTACCTTACTCCATATCTATGAGGCCATTCAGAACCATGAAAAGTGATTTGGGGTATCCTAATATATGCTTTTGCAGTTTGTGCTGCCAGAGCATCGCACAAAGTAAGCAAATCTCCAATGGTTCAAGGCTCCTACATATATGCCCCCTGGTGCCAGACATTGTGTGGAGGAATTCCTTGACATACTCCCTAGACTGGTTCTGCTCACTTCTTCCCCTGCTTCTGGCTCCATTTGTCTAGGGTGACAAAAGGCTGTATGTGCTGTGGCAAAGTTCCTTTGAAATCTAATCAGAGTAGAGTACAGCTCCTTTCCTGCCATCCTGCCAGGAAGACAAACTCCCAGCTAAACCCAGATATCAATGTTCACTGTATGTGTTTGATTGTGTACAATGTATAAAGAAATATCCCAATTTATTTATTTCATAAATTTTTACAAAGTCTGATACAGGTGACACAATTTGGCAGTTTTTTTTCTTTTATTCATAGTACAATTCATTTAAGTGTATTGCTTTGTACTGAGAGTTGCATTCCCTGACTCCACTGGTTTAACTTGAATTTCCTTGCAGTACCTATGAGTGGAAAAGGGGGGAGAGCCTTTACCATGTAACCTTTACCACTCAATGCCTTTATCATGGATGTCATTTGAGTAAGACATAACATATGTTTTGGCTTGGCGCTTTTAACCAAGCCACCCTATTCATTAAAAATAACTATAAGGCCAAATATAGGGCCAGATGTATCAAAATCTCATTTTGCATTCCATAAATAGTGAATTTTAAGAAATCGCTATTCAGGGAATGCAAAATGGTATGTAACATAATAGCGATTCCCTAATGGCAAATTTTGCAGAAGGGAAACATCACTTACAATGCTGTCAATGCAACGTGCAGGGGCGGGGTGGTTTTTAGGAATTGACGGGGTGGGCTTTAGTGTTCAGGGGGTCAGGGTAGTTTTTAGGACAAAGTGGGGGGGTACATTTTAGGGTGCAGGACATGGGTAGGGTGTTGGGGTTCCCTAAAATTGTTCTGTCTATGTCTTTCATACATCTGAAAAGGCTATTTTGCATTCTCAAATGGTCAAATTTACCAATTCTCACCATTTGCGAATGGAAAAAGAGATAATGCATTTTGGGGTGGATAGTGGTAAATAGAGGTTAAGGTAATGTTAGGATTTAGGAATTAGTAGTGGTAGGGTGTGGTTAGGGTCATTTTAGGGCTTAGGGGTCAAAAGTGTGACATGGTGATAAGGATAAATGTAAGGTTTTGGTAGGGTGGCTAGTGGTAAATGTTTGTGAGGGTAATTTTAGGGTTTAGGGCTACATATTGGTAAAAGAGGGTGGTAAGCTTGATTTTAGATACTAGGGCATATGTCCTATTTGACAAATCACCCTGAAACTTTCGATAGGCAACAAAGCCAGGCAGTGCAAAAATGAATATTTGTCAAACAACGCCAAAGTTATAAGCAAACAAACAAATGCTTTTTCTATGGAAACTAGGTCTTAATTATAATACCTACTAGCGGTCGCCAGTAGGTAGTTATATTTAGTACCTAGTTTCCAGTTTCCTTGTGAAAAGTGTTTTTTGTTTTGCCAATAACTTTGGCGCTGCATGATGAAACTTCACAAAATTTTCAAACCTAATATAGCAGTCAGCTCAGCTGCTGTCTTGAAGGTTTTGGAGTGATCTGTCAAGAAGGGGATGAGAAAAAAGTGGATCCCAAATTATGTTCTCATGAAAAATGGCCCCATTGGATCTTTAGACACAACTACCACCTAACCCGTGAACGGAAATACAACAAATTTGGCTGGAAGCTACATCTGGTTGCGAAGATCATGGTATTTATGTTTTGGTGTAAATCAGTTCAATTTCAATAGTTTTAAAGATTGTTGCACCTGGCCCTTTTCGCATGGTCATCCCAGAGTTTTTGCCTCATTCCTCCTATTTTTTTTTTACCTGTTTTTGTTGACTTTAGGACTCTGAGGACTTTACTACTGCTAACCAGTATTAAGGTGCATATTCCCTATGTCTGAACTGTATTGGTGATTGGCTTATATAATTTACCAGTAATTCCCTAGTAAAGTGCACCGGAGGTGCCCAGGGTCTGTAATTCAAATGCTACTAGTGGGCCTGCAGCACTGATTGTGCCACCCACTTGAGTAGCCCTGTAAGCATTCCTCTGACATGCTACTGCAGTCTATGTGGGGTCAGTTTGGAACTGCCAATTTGACCTGGCAGGTGTACCCACTTGCCAGGTTCAAACTTTCCCTTTTACTACATGTAGGTCACCCCTAAGGTAGGCTCTAGGCATCCCTGTAGGCAGTGTGCAGTGTATTTAAAAGGTAGGACTTATACTAGTGTGTTTTACATGCCCTGATAGTGAAATACTGCCAAATTTGTTTTTCACTTTTGAAAGGCCTATCTCTCCCATTGCCTTAACATTTCTTTTAAGTTTAATTTCCCATTGGAAGCAGATAGAGATATGAAGTTTATGGTCTCTGAAGTCACAATTTTAAAATACATCTTTCAGTGAAAGTAGTTTTTTAATTGTGTGTTTGAAAATGCCACTCTTAGAAAGAAATAATTTTATTGCTTAACCATTCTATGCCTCTGCCTTGCTTTGGAATGCACATCTGAATCAGAATGACAGTTGGGCTGATTCTGAATTAACTCTAGACAGTCACCCAAAGGGAGCTGAGGTCTGTCCCTCATATCCTGATGGGTCTTCCTGGGGTAGAGTGGTGAGAGGAGCTGACACCTGCACCTGAATAGGACTGTGTCGGATCGCACACAATACAGTCTCCAAACCCCTTGAGTGTGCCTGGGGCCAGGACAGGAAGAGGAAGGGTCTTGTGAACGACAAAGACTTTCCTTTGAAGTTTTCCTCTTTCAAAGGCAGACATGGGTATAAGTATTGGACTGCTGGCCCCACAACTTCAGAACTCTTCTGGACTGAGGACATTCTGCCAGGTAGAAGAGCAGGATAACTGAAGAGGACCTGCCTCTCTGCCTGTAGCCTTGCTGTGCTAGCCTGCTGCTGCTACCTCTGCCCTGGGAGTGAAAGGACTGAACTTTGCTTTCTACACGTGAAGTCTCAGGAACTCTGACATTGTGTGGGGTCTTCTGTCAAGTGGTGCCAAATTCAGTCCCTGGCCCTTTGGAAGTAAATGCTGGTGACCTAAAGATAAATCAACACAGCACACCCGTTGCAGCAGAAAGATCAATACTGCACCTTTACCGTGGCAAAAATATTGAGGCAGCACAGGTGAACTTGATGCATCGCTTGCTTCAGCGCTCATCCATCATTGCTGTGCATCTGGATTCTCTATGCTTTGTCTCTGGGTGTCAAATCTTCAACATAAGCACAAGGAACTGAGGCTGCGAGGCCAGAAATCTAGGCATTGTTGCCCTGCAGGGAAATATTTAAAGCATTGTCTACCAGGAGGGGAAAGAATCGATGCACAGCCTTATTTGCAAGTAAGGAATTGACACATCGCTTGCTTTTCTGATGCATCATCTCTCCTGTGGCTTTATTTTTTATGCACACAAGGGACTTTGTTCTAAAATCACACATCTATTGATTCCTATGTTACTTTCAAAAATTGAAATCTTTTCTTGTGTAGGCTGGATTTTTGTCATTTTGTTCTTGTTTTATTCAGATAAATGTTAGCTAATTTTCTAAAACTGGTATGGTGTCCATTTGTAGTGTTTTCACTGTGTTACTGTGTGTGTGTAAGTACAAATACTCTACACATTGCCTCTGAGATAAGCCTGACTGCTTGTGCCAAGCTACCAAGGGGGTGAGCAGGGATTATCTTAGCTGTGTGACTCCACTTCCATGGCTAGAGTGAGAGTCGCTACTGAGACAGGGTGCAAACCACTGCCAACTAGAGACCCCATTACTAACACAGATATTAAAGAAAAAAGAAATACAGATCTCTAGGAACGCAGATCCCCTGTGGCTCATCTGTTGTGGATGGGCAGATTCACACCCTGATAGAAATGGGGTCTCTAGATGGCAGAGGTATGCACCCTTGTCTAAGTAGGGACCACAATCCTAGTCAGGGTAAGTCACACACAATCCACATTATTCAGTGCTCTGGTAGCTTGGCACTGAGCAATTAGGCTTAACTTAGAAGGCAATGTGTAACGTATCTGTGCAACAAATCATGCAATAACACAGTGAAAACACCACACTAATACACCACACAGGTTTTAGAAAAATGTAAGACATTTATCTGAATGATTTAAGGTCAAACCGATCAATATTTGAGAAGTACAAGTTGCTATATTATTTTTGTAATGATAAGGAGAATCTCTTGCAAGAAAAAGGTACCTGGTATGCACCAAAATTAAATGCACGAGGACCACAGAGGAGGAGATTTCTGGGCGTACACAGACAATGCGTCAATTATTTTCCACGCAGCAATGACTTTTTGTTGCATTACGGTACGCAGGCTTGAATCCTCTTTGTGATGCAGAGTCTTTTGATGCCCAGGGATGATGCAATGAAGTCACAGGTGCTGTGTCGATCTGGTGGGTGATGCATTGGAGTTTCTGTCACACAGCAGGCACTGAGTGGATTCCTCCCACAGGAGGTCAGGCTGTGCCATTCAGGCTCGATGATGAATTGATCCAGAGGGCTGTGGGTCGAGGTTCCGGTCACAACGCTGGCCCTGCGTCGATCTCCACTCGGGGAGCTGGGCTGCGTCATTCAGGTTTGGTGATGCGGCGAATCTTTCACCGCTAGGCAAATTGTGCATTGATGCCAGCAGGCTGTGAGTTGACTTTCACCGCAGAAGGAGTTCCTTTGCAGAGATGAAGTCTTTTTGGCCCTGAGACTTCAGGCAACAGGAGGCAAGCACAATCCAAGCCCTTGGAGAGCACTTCTCAGCAAAGCCAGGGGCCAGCAAGGTTGCAGGCAAACAACAGCAAGAGGCAGTCCTTCACAGAAAAGCAGTCCAGGTGAGTCATTTGGGCAGCTGGGCAGCTCCTCTTGGCAGGTTGCAGGATCTGGTTTAGAGTGTCTGTCCCAGGAAGCGTCTAAGTTGGTAGGGTCAGGGACCCAGGTTATATACTCAAAAGTGCCTTTGAAATGGGGGAGACTTCAAAGAGTGTTTTTGAAGTGCACAATGTCCCCTTTCAGTACAACCCTGTCTGCCAAGGTCCCAGTAGGGAGTTTGGCAGTCTATTGTGTGAGGGTAGGACACTGTCCTTTGAAATATAAGTGTCAGGCCCTCCACCCTTCCAGCCCAGGAAGACCCATTCAGGGCCATATTTATACTCTGTTTGCGCCGGATTTGCGTAGTTTTTTCTGACGCAAATTCGACGCAAAACAAACTCCATATTTATACTCTGGCGTTAGACGCGTCTAGCGCCAAAGTTCATGGAGTTTGCGTCATTTTTTAGCATAGACACCTACTTTGCTTTAATGATATGCAAGGTAGGCGTTCCCTTCTAAAAAATGACTCCAAGGCATGTGCGCCGTATTTACACTCCCGGGCAAAAATGACGCCCGGGAGTGGGCGGGTCAAAAAAAATGACGTCCAGCCGCTTTTGCGTCATTTTTTAACGCCTGGTCAGGGCAGGCGTTAAGGGAACTCTGGGCTCGGAAGGAGCCCAGAGGTGCCCTCCCATGCCCCCAGGGACACCCCCTGCCACCCTTGCCCACCCCAGGAGGACGCCCAAGGATGGAGGGACCCATCCCAGGGAACTTAAGGTAAGTTCAGGTAAGTTTCTTTTTTTTTTTTTTGTGGCATAGGGGGGCCTGATTTGTGCCCCCCTACATGCCACTATGCCCAATGACCATAAGTCCCCTGGGCATGGCCATTGGGCAAGGGGGCATGAGTCCTGTCTTTGCTAAGACAGGTGTCATTTCAATGGGGGTTGGGAGTCCAAAAAAATGGCGCAAATCGGGTTGAGGCGAAAATTTTGCCTCAGCCTGACTTGCCCCATTTTTTGACGCCCAAGCTCCATATTCCCCTACGCCGGCGCTGCCTGGTGTAAGTCATTTTTTTGGACGCACACCAGGCAGCGCCACCGGCTAACGTCATTGAATAAATACGGCGCCCGCATGGCGCTTCAGAATGGCGTTAGCCGGCGTTAGATTTTTTGACGCAGAACTGCGTTGGCGCAGTTGTACGTCGAAAAGTATAAATATGGCCCTCAGTATGCAGATGTGTGCAAGTGTGACTGATCATCCTGTGATTGAGGTTGTCTGAGTGAAGTGCTGAAGGGAGCGGTCAACCAGCCCAGCCCAGAGGTGGATTGGAGACAGGCTGTAAGGAACAGAAGGATTTTAAATGCAGAGAAATGCTCATTTTCTAAAAGCAGGAGTTTGATTTACCCTTCCCGCCATACTAAATATGATCTGGCTACCCCTTTCTGATAAGAACCTACCACTCAAACAGTATAACAGTATATAGCCCTAAAGTTAGCCTATGAATGGAGCAGGCCTCACGGCAGTGGAAGACAAATTAAGGAGTTTCCCACTACCAGGACATATAAAACACACAGGTATATGTCATGCCATTTTACCTATATAGCACCCTGCCCTGTGGGTTATCCACGGCCTACATTAGGGGTGACCTATGTGTAGAAAAAGGGGAGTTTCAAGCTTGGCAAGTACTTTTAAATGGCAAGTCAAAGGGGAAGTTGTAGGAGGCTGGCCTGGCTTATAGTGGGTACCTTATGGTACTTACACCTTATGCCAGGTCCAGTTATCCCTTATTCGTAGATTAGTAGTGTTCTAGCAGCTGAGGCTGATAGAGGTAGCTATAGCAGAGCAGGAGACTGAACTAGGAGAACATGCAAAGCTCCTCCTATACCACTCATATCATATGGTTCTATATCATAAGAAACACAATACTCAGAGTTACTAAAAATAAAGGAACTTTATTTTAGTGACAATATGCCAAAAGTATCTCAGAGGAGGTAAGTAAAATACAAAAAATATACTCACAAACCAAAATCAGGTAAGTAAACAGAAAAGTAGTGCAAACACTGTAGAACACAATAGAATGCAATAGGACACAATAGGCCTAGGGGCAACGCAAACCATATACTCCAAAAGTGGAATGTGAACTACGAATGGACCTCAGGCCTAGTGTAGTATGTAGCGGGTCGCTTGGAGTGTAAGAAAACATTAAGGATGTCCAAGATACCCCACCCCAAGACCGTGAAAAGTAGGAGTAAAGTTACCCTACTACGCCAGAAAGACAGTAAAGTTGAGATAGGGGACTCTGCAAAGGCAACAACTGAAGATGGATTCCTGGATCTGAGGACATGCAAAGGAAGGGGACTAAGTCCAGGAGTCATGCAAGTGTCCGGGGGGGGCAGGAGCCTACCAAACCCCGGATGAAGGTGCAAAAGGGCTGCCTCCAGGTGGAAGAAGCCATATATTCTGCAACAACAGAAGGTGCCAGGAAATTCTACTCTAGTCAGAAGATGTCCCACGGTGTGCTGGAGGATGCACAGTTGTTTCCATGCAGAAAGACTGCAAATAAGTCTTGCTAGCTGCAAGAGTCATGGTTGAAGATAATGGGTGCTGCCCGGGCCCAGGAAGGACCAGGAGGTCGCCCCCGGAGGAGGAGACAGAGGGGGCACTCAGCAACAGAGAGAGCCCATGCAGAAGCAGGCAGCATCCGCAGAAGCACTTGAATAGGCATTCAAGAAATCTGAGCATGGCAGTCATCTCAACACAACAAAAGTGGGTCCCACGAAGTCGGTGGTAAACTCAGTGAGTTGAGCAATGCAGGATGGAGTGCTGGGGACCTGGGCTGTGCTGTGCATGAAGGAATCCTTGCAAAAGTGCACAGAAGCCCTAGCAGCTGCAGATCATGTAGTACACAGGATTACTGTCTGGCGTGGGGAGGCAAGGACTTACCTCCACCAAATTTGGACAGAAGGACCACTGGACTGTTGGGGTCACTTGGATCTAGCTCCTGTGTTCCAGGGACCACGCTCGTCAAGATGAGAGGGGACCCAGAGGACCAGTGGTGCCTGCGTTGGCAGGGGGAAGATTCAGTTGACCCACCGGAGATTCTTTCTGGGCTTCGAGTGCAGGGTGAAGGCAGACAGCCCTCAGAGCATGCACTACCAGGAAACAGTCAAGAAATCCGGCAGGATTAGGCGTTACAATGTTGCTCGTAGTTGTCTTGATACTTTGTTGCAGTTTTGCAAGTGTCCTGGAGCAGTCAGTGGTCGATCCTTGGCAGACGTCAAAGAGGGAGATGCAAAGGAACTCTGGTAAGCTATTGCATTCGTTATCTGAAGAGAAACCCACAGGAGAGACCCTAAATAGCCCTCAGAGGAGGATTGGCTATCTAACCAGGTAAGAACCTATCAGGAGGGGTCTCTGACATCACCTTCTGGCACTGGCCAGTCAGAGGTCTCCATTGTGCCCTCATACCTCTGCATTCAAGATGGCAGATGTCTGGGACACACTGGAGGAGCTCTTGGCACCACCACTGGGGTGGTGATGGACAGGAGAGTGGTCACTCCCCTTTCTTTCGTTTGTCCAGTTTCCCACCAGAGCAGGGGCTGGGGGATCCCTGAACCGGTGTAGACTAATTGCTTATGCAAGGAGGGCACCATCTGTACCTTCAAAGCATTTCCAGAGGCTGGGGGAGGCTACTCCTCCCCAGCCCTTAATACCTATTTCCAAAGGGAGAGGGTTTAACACCCTCTCTCAGAGGAAATCCTTTGTTCTGCCTTCCTGGGACTGGGCTGCCCAGACCCCAGGAGGGCAGAAACCTGTCTGAGGGTTGGCAGCAGCAGTAGCTGCAGAGAAAACCCCAGAAAGCTAGTTTGGCAGTACCCGGGGTCTATGTCGGATCCCCAGGGATGCATGGGATTGGCACCCAAATACCAGATTTGGCTTGGGGGGACAATTCCATGATCTTAGACATGTTACATGGCCATGTTCGGAGTTACCATTGTGAAGCTACATATAGGTATTGACCTATATGTAGTTCACACATGTAATGATGTCCCCGTACTCACAAAGTCCGGGGATATTGCCCTGAACAATGTGGGGGCACCTTGGCTAGTGCCAGGGTGCCCACACACTTAGAAACTTTGCACCTAACCTTCACTAAGCGAGGGTTAGACATATAGGTAACTTATAAGTTATTTAAGTGCAGTGTAAAATGGCTGTGAAATAACGTGGACATTATTTCACTCAGGCTGCAGTGGCAGTCCTGTGTAAGAATTGTCTTTTCCCTATGGGTGGCAAAAGAAATGCTGGTGGAGGTGAGTCCTTGCCTCCCCACACTAGACTGCATTGCTGGGTACCGCGTGATTTGCAGCTGCTCCGGCTCCTGTGCACTCTTCCAGGATTTCCTTTGTGCACAGCCAAGCCTGGGTCCCCGACACTCTAACCTGCAGTGCACAACCTTCTGAGTTGTCCTCCGGCGTCGTGGGATTCCATTTTGTGAGTTCGCATGGACCCCGTTTCACTCTTCTTCCAAGTGCCTGTTCAGGTACTTCTGCGGGTGCTGCCTGCTTCTGTGAGGGCTCCCTGACTTGCTGGTTGCCCCCTCTGTCTCCTCCTCCAAGTGGCGACATCCTGGTCCCTCCTGGGCCACAGCAGCACCCAAAAACCTCTATCGCAACCCTTGCAGCTAGCAAGGCTTGTTTGCAGTCTTTCTGCAAGCTTCATCGCGACGTGGGACATCCATCCTCCAAAGTAGATGTTCCTAGCTCTCTTCTTTCTTGCATAACTCCAAAATTCTTCCAACAGGTGGCAGCTTCTTTGCACCCTCAGCTGGCATTTCCTGGGCTCCTGCCCACTCTCGACACTGTCGCAACTATTGGACTTGGTCCCCTTGTCTTACAGGTACTCAGGTCCGGAAATCCACTGTTGTTGCATTGCTGGTGTTCGTTCTTCCTGCAGAATCCCCCTATCATGACTTCTGTGCTCTCTGGGGGTAGTAGGTGCACTTTACACCTACCTTTCAGGGTCTTGGGGTGGGCTATTTTTCTAACCCTCACTGTTTTCTTACAGTCCCAGCGACCCTCTACAAGCTCACATAGGTTTGGGGTCCATTCGTGGTTCGCATTCCACTTTCGGAGTATATGGTTTGTGTTGCCCCTATACCTATGTGCTCCTATTGCAATCTACTGTAACTTTACATTGCTTGCAATACTTTTCTTGCTATTACTTACCTAAGTTTGGTTTGTGTACATATATCTTGTGTATGTAACTTATCCTCATACTGATGGTACTCACTGATATACTTTTGGCATATTGTCATAAAA
Organism: Pleurodeles waltl; assembly: GCF_031143425.1. Lineage (NCBI taxonomy): Eukaryota > Metazoa > Chordata > Amphibia > Caudata > Salamandridae > Pleurodeles > Pleurodeles waltl. Next base: position 253,205,998 of record NC_090438.1, on the reverse strand, counting down.
ATAAAGTACCTTTATTTTTAGTAATTCTGTGTATTGTGTTTCCTTATGATATTGTGCATATGACACCAGTGGTATAGTAGGAGCTTTACATGTCTCCTAGTTCAGCCTAAGCTGCTTTTCCATAGCTACCTTCTATCAGCCTAAGCTGCTAGAAACAACTCTTCTACACTAATAAGGGATAACTGGACCTGGCACATGGTGTAAGGACCTCTGGTACCCACTACAAGCCAGGCCAGCCTCCTACAATCTCTCTATTGCCCCCTCAGTCAAGGATATCTGCAAGGACCCTGACTTCATGTCAAAGGTACTAAGGAACTTGGCAGCGACTAGCCTGTCTACAAGCTTATCAGCTTGGGGATGGAGTGAGCATCTGTCTTTGTGACAGAGTTGAGACCCCTGTAGTCCACGCAGAACCTAAGCTGTGGTTCAGCCCTGGGAGCGGCAGCCTTGGGAACCAACACCACTGGGCTGGACCAGAGACTGCTGGACATCTCAATCACCCCAAGAGCCAGCATCTTGGCAACTTCCTCCTTGATGCTGCACCTCACCTTATCTGACACTCTGTAAATGTTATTCTTTACAGGGGGATTGTCTCCTGTGTCAATATCATGGACACACAAGTGTGTGAGTCCAGTGGAGAGGGAAAACAGGGAAGAGAACTGCTCCAATAACTTGTAGCAGTATCCTCTCTGATCCATGGTCAGGGAGCCAGAGAGATTGACACCCTCCACTGATCCATCACCATCCTTGGCAGACAGGAGGTCAGGAAGAGGCTCACTCTCCTCTTCCATACTCTCATCTGTCACCAGAAGTATTCTGACTTCAGACCTCTCAAAATGATGCTTCAGTCTGTTCCAATGGAGCACCCTTAGAGTGTTTCTATAGGACTTGAGGTCCACTAAGTAAGTGACCTCCCCCTTCCACTACTTGATGTCGAATGGGCCAGTTCAGTGAACCTTGAGAGCTCTAGGCTCTATTGGCCCATTACCCATACTTGGGCTCCAGGTGAGAATTCTACCAGGGTGGCCTTCTGGTCATACCATTGCTTCATCACCTCTTGACTGGCCTTAAGGTTGTTTTTGGCCTATTTCCAGAAGCGTTGCTGTGGTTCAGAGGGCCAGGGTGTAACTGACCACATCCTGGGGGGGTTTGCTGGAGCTTTCTCCCACCCCTCTTTCACTATGCTTAGGGGTCCCCTGACAGAGTGCATATATAGAAGTTCAAAGGGGCTGAACCCCACCCCTTTCTGGGGTACCTCTCTATAAGTAAAGAGAAGACATGGCAAGAGGGCATCCCACTTACACCTCATGTTCTCAGGTAGGCCTGTGATCATGCCTTTTAGGGTCTTGTTGAACCTTTCCGTAAGCCCATTGGATTGAGGATGATAAGGAGTGGTAAGCCGGTAGGTCACCCCACACTCATCCCACATGGACTTTATGTACGCTGACATGAAGTGCCTCTGTCAGACACAACCTCTTTTGGGAATCCCACACAGGTATATATCCCCATTAGAGCTCGGGTCACCACCAGTGCAGTCAATGTCCTTAGGGTAATCCCCTGGATAGCGGGTGGCATGGTCAACCAAAACCCAGATAAACCTGTTGCCTAGGGTAGTTTTGGGGTCCCAGGGACCAAAGACGTTGATACCCACCCTTTCAAAGGCGGTGCCAATGACGCAGAGTGGGATAAGTGGGGCCTTGAGCCTTTTCCTTGTCTTCCCACTAGCCTGGCAGGTTGAGCATGACCTACATAAAGCATCTGAGGCCACCCACATTGAGGGACCATAAAAGTGGGTGAATAGCCTGGCAAAGGTCTTGTCTTGCCCCAAATTTTCCGCCAGGGGGATGTTATGAGCCAGACCCAGTAGGAAGGCTCCGTAGCACTGGGGGACCACAAGAACATGTGCTGCCTCAACTTCTGGCACCTTGGGCTCACTGTAAAGGAGATCATTCTCACAATCGATACTATGATCGCCAGAGGCTTCACCTGCTGCCTGGGCCACGGCCTGTTGCCTCAAACCCTCAAGAGTAGGGCAATCCTTCTGCGATTTGCAGAACTCCTCCCTGGATGGCCCACCCTCAACTTGCCAGCCAGAAAGCTCAGGCAGGTTACCCAGGGTGGCGATGTCCTCCCCAGTAGGCCCAGGGGCCTCCTTCTCTGGGACCACATCAACCACCGCAAAAACATCTGGGACTGGTTTTTCGCACCCTTTCCCTTCCTCTTTGCAGCTGTCTGGGCCATTGTTCCAAACTTGAGATGCCCTTGACTCCCTTCTAGGGCTGCCATGGACCATGTAGTAATGCACACCCAGTCAGGCAAACCTAACATCTCCAGGTGAGACCTGAGATCCACCTCCTTCCAGTTAGCATGCTCAAGGTTGTTGCCTAGCAGACAATCTACAGGCATGGTAGGACTCACAGCTACTTTTAGAGTACTAGAGATCCCCCCACTCAAACGGAACGAGAGCCACCGGTAGGTGACTGTCACAATTGTCAGCTACTATGACCTGGTAGAATGTATTGGGGATGACCTGCTCTACTGAAACCAGCTGACCCCTAACAGTAGTCTTGTTGGCTCCTGTGTCACGCAGAGCCTCCACCCTTTGCCCATTATTAGTGGCTCACTACCTATACTTGGAATTATTCGCGGGCATGTGGGCTTTTGGCACCATTTCCTCATCTCAAAGGGACACTAGGGTTACCCCCTTTCCGTTCCCCAAAACTATCTGGGACTACATCCTCCCCGAGCGCTATGCTAGCCAACCCAGGTGTCTGCCCTCCAGTGGGGGGCTGTGCCCACAGGGGACACTTGGAGTTGCCCTTGTAATGACCAAACTTGGTGCGCTCTAAGCATTTGGGCACAAACTTCCCTTTCTTTTTTATCAAAGAACCCTGGCCTCTTTTCAGAATCAGGTTACCACCAACTCCATGGGAGTTGTTTTGGGGGGCTTGGGAACCCTGAGCACCTTTGTGGGTGTCCCCCAGATACCTTTTTTGGACACTCTGGTGCTAACCAAGAGGTCAGTCTCCTTAGCAAGCTTTCCAGGATCAGTCAGCTTACTGTCAACTAGCTGTTGGCGCAACTCTGTAAAGCAAACATTGAGCATATGCTCTCTAAGGATCGAACTATACAACCCCACATAGTCATCTACTTTACTGCCCTTCACCCATCCATCGAGTGCCTTACTGGAACAATCAAAAAAGTCTACCAAAGTCTGTGTGGAGAGTTTGGTGCTGTCCCTGAATCTCTGAAGGTGCTCCTCACTGGCCAGCCCATACTTAGCAAGTAAAATGGTTTCCATGGGCAAATATGTGTTCTGATCCTTTGGGTCTAATGTAAGGAGTGTGTCCGTCCCAAGTGCAGGCACATATCCCCACAAGCCTTCCCCTCATTGCTCTTCAGGTACCCCATGAACCCTTAGTGCAACTTCATCAGCAGCCAACCATTTATCAATGTCATCTCCCACCACATAACTTGGCACCACATTTTTGGGTATTTGAACCTTCATGTCCCCAGCAGGTCCTGACTGGATGCTGTCACCATCACTGCTGGACTCAGACTGCCTAACCTTGATGTCCAGCTCTTTGAGATGCAAATCATGAGCCAACAGAAATTTCTTTTCAGCTAATGCTCTCTCGGCTGCAGCCTCAGCCTGCTTGGCTTCTCTCTCAGCTTTCCTCTCCTCTGCCGCCATGTTTAACCTTGCTAATTGCAGTTAAAATTCTCTTTCCTCCCTCCTTTCCTCTGCAGTCAGGCCATGGCTAGAGACATTGCTCCCTGGTTTAGCAGGGGGAACAATTCTAGAGGTAACATCCACCACTGCTGGTGGCAAATCCTCTGAGGGGCCATTCTCTGGCTCCTCCATCTTAACATTCTCTTGTGAACAGGCTTCTGCCCAAGCCCTCGGGGCCTTTTGGTACTCCTCCTTCCTGGAGGCACCCCAGGTAGGTACTCCCATCACCTTCCAGAACCCTTCCAGCTGGCTGACAGTGTATGTCTTCAGCTTGGCTAGGTCAAACTCTCCAGCTCCTCCTTGAGACCTAGCCAGAGACATGTTGTTTGAGGATTAGGGTAAAATATCAAGCAGGGAAAAGAAATTGCAGCAAAGAGAGAAAAATCAAGATGACCTTTTAACTGTGGGTAGGTAGTGTACATGTAGCTATAGTATGCACAAACACAAGTCCTACCCTCACCGCTGATCACCAATTTTAGAAATGGGGTCTCTAGTTGGCAGTGGTATACACCCTTGTCTAAGTAGGGACCACAATCCAAGATAGGGGAAGTTACACACAATCCAAATGATCCTGTGCCCACTCTTTGGTAGCTTGGCACTGAGCAGTCAGGCTTAACTTAGAAGGCAATGTGTAAAGTATTTGTGCAATAAATCATGCAATAACACAGTGAAAACACAACAAAATATACACCACACAGGTTTTAGAAAAATATAAGATATTTATCTGAATGATTTAATGTCAAAACAATCAATAATTGATAAGTACAAGTTGCAATATCACTTTTGTAATAATAAGGGGAATCTTAAGCCTTTAAAAAGCAACAAGGGTCTCTTGCAAGAACAAGGTACATGGTATGCGTGAAAATTACACGCTCGGGGACCACAGAGGAGGAGATGCGTGGAAAACGAAGGGTGTGCGTCCGATTTCCAGATGCACACAGACGATATGCATCAATTGTTTTCCACAGGGCAAGGAGTTTGCATCGAATTCTGGAGTGCAGGCTTGAATCCTATTTGTTGCCCAGGGAAGATGCATGAAAATCTTGGGCTTGCAGGATGAAGTCACAGGTGCTGCATCAATCCGGTGGGAGATTGTAGGAGGCTAGCCTGGTTTGTAGTGGGTACCTCGGGTACTTACACCTTACACCAGGTCCAGTTATCCCTCATTAGTGAAGTGTAGAAGTGTTCTAGCAGCTTAGGCTGATAGAGGTAGCTATTGCAGAGCAGCTTAGGCTGAACTAAGAGACATGCTAAGCTCATGCAATACCACTTATAGTTACACAGTACTTATACAGAATTAAAGACAATACTCAGGCCCTCATTATGACATTGGCGGTAAATCCCGCTTACCGCCATGCCGACTGCCGCCAACATAATGCCGCCATGGCAGATAACCGCCAAGCATATTAGGACACACACATACCAATCCGTCACTATACAGTCACATACACAAGTCCGCCAGCCCAAAGGTCAGTAATAAACTGGCAGTAGCAACACCCCACACCATTACGCCAACAGAACTACGCCCATAGCATTATGACCCACGAATCACCGCCGTGGACATTCAATGGTGAAAAACCATTGGCGTTACATACCGCCACGCTCAAAATACACACATCCAAACAAAACTACACCACATTGGACAGTTCAAACTACACACACCTGACACTCATAACACAGCACACCCACACCACTATAAAACACACACCTGCACTACCCACAACCCTTTATGACTAGAAAGAATTGCCACCAGAGAGAGACAGCAAGAGCACACACACAACCAGAGCCACATAACATCAGCACCTATACACCATCCATGCACCTTACATCACACACCCCAACACATCACCCTCCCCCACAGCACTCACACTACACCCATGGCATCACAACAACACCCCAAATTCTCAGAGGGGGAGCTGAGGGTCATGGTGGAGGAAATCATCAGGGTAGAGCCACAGCTATTTGGAGCATAGGTGCCACAGACATCCATTGCTAGGAAGATGGAGCTATAGCAGTGAATTGTGAACAGGGTCAACGCTGTGGGACAGCACCCCAGAACAAGGGATGACATTAGGAAGAGGTGGAACGATCTACGGGGGAAGGTACGTTCCACATCAGCAAGACACCAACTAGCTGTGCAGAGGACTGGCGGTGGACCCCCACCTCCTCCCCCACATCATGCATCCTGAGGGCCTGGCAGGAGTAGGAGGAAGACTGGACTCTGGTAAGTCAACTTTCTACTACTACTACTACACCCCTACCTGCATGCCATCACATACCCCAACCCTCACCCTCACTCCCATCACTCTACCTTTTCCCAGACACACCACCATCACATTTCACACATCCCAATGCCAAGCCCTGCATGTAACACCAATGCATGGATACCACTCACAGACCTGCATGGACACCTATCACCACTGCATGCACACTGCAGAGAATCACCTAGCCCACCAAACAGCTACTGATTCAAAGGCAAATCAGCCAGAGCAATAACAATCATAGAGGGCAACACACCCATGCACAAAATGTCTCATGCAGAAAAAATAACACTGCATTTACACCCCACAGGTCCCCTAGCCAATGTCACCAGAGAAGAGGTGCCAGCAACATCCAGTCCCCCCACAGAAGAGGCCCACAGTGATGACAGCAGCTCTGCTCGCCTGGATCTGCATGACCAACCTGGCCTATCAGGGACCTCTGGACAGTTGGTTACCCAGGCACACTCTCACACCACCACAGAGCCTCCCCCCTCAGAAAACACCACAACAGCACCCACCAAGTGGGCTCATACCTCTGTCCCCAGGACACGTCAATCAGCAGTGTATCCACCACTACAGGGCCCCATGCCTCCCCACAAACACAGGACGATCAGGGACAGTGGGCACATGGTTCAGGGGACAGAGGCACAGGACAACAGGGAAGCTGGGAGGACTGCTGTACGACAGGGGGAGAACAGGTCCAGGGAACCGACTCTCCAGGAGGCACTCACTGCGATCATGGAAACATATCACCATTCCCAGGAGACAATGGGCCAGATACTGGACAAGTTGCAGGAGAACATGTGGCTGCAGGAGGGATAGTACCTGGGGAACATGAAGGCCATCAACACTACCCTGGTCTCCATTGCAGGGGTTCTGGCATATGGCCAACACTATGAGGGAGGCAGTGGCACCCCACCGGGCCTCTCCCACTAGCCAAACCGATAAACAGCCCTCCATCTCCGCTGCCACTAGTGGACAGGAGGCCCCGCCACAGGAAAAACAGGCCACCAGCACCCCTCCCCCTGCAGAAGGTGAACCACCCAGCAAACGTTCCCTGCGATCCAGACAGATGCCAGAGACTATTGCCAAACCCCCTCCCAGGAAATAAGACTCTCATGATTGTCACCCTGTCCAACTTGAACTGCCATTGCTCCCCTTTCTATGCCCCCTTGGACAATGTACCTGTGATACAAATAGACTGGACTCCATCATCTTCCCAGCCCATTGCACACCCTCCTCTACCTCTTAGCACTTAAATAAACACCCTTTGAAAAAATACAATTATGGAGTATGTCAAATGATTTAAGTATGTACACCTCTGTGCCCACCCAAGCTACAGGTACATCTGCCACCCCTGTACCAGCACTGCCCTCCCAGCAGCCCCTCAGCATGTTTCCTGTGCCCGCTCACCCTGGAGGGTGGTCATTTCCTTCGCCCCAGGCACCTCAGGCCCTGCCCCAGTGAACCCTGCTGCCCTGAGTGAGGAGGCTATTGACCTCCTGCGCTCCATCTCTGTTGGGCAGTCAACCATTGTGGATGCCATTGAGGGGCTGGCAGCCCAAATGCAACAGACAAATGTAGTCCTGGATGGCATTCACACTGGAATGGCGGCTCTAAAGAGATCAATACAGTCTCTGGCCTATTCTCTGATGGCAGCCATTATCCCTGTTTCTAGCCTTCCTCTACCCAATCCCATTCCCCTCAACCCCAACCTATCCCAAGCACACAGTCAGATGAGCAGGCACCCAGCAACACACAAGAGTGGACATGGCAAACACAAGCACCACACTTCATCCCACAGGCACTCACACAAACACCATCCAGATGCAGACATACCAACATCCACTACCTTCACTGTGGCCCCCTTCTCCTCGTCATCCACCTCCCTCCCAGTTACATCTACACTCACACCTGCATGCACTACATCCTCATCCACTACACCCATCACCAGCACACCTATTAGCACAGGCCCCTCACTGGCAGTCACCACCCCACTTCCATGCACACGTCCCCTGTGTCCTCTCCCACTGTGTCTGTGCCCCCTCCTCCCAAAATACAGAAACGCAAGCACTCAGAAACCCAACAGCCATCCACCTTACAACAGCATCCAGCCCATGCACCTGCACCCAAACACAGCAGACACTCCCTCTACCTCCACTCCCAAACCATCTCCCTCTTCCCGCCCCAATGTCCCTAAGAAGCTTTTCCACTCCACCTTTGACCTCTTCCCTAGCCCTCCCCCTCGTCCCTCACGTCAGGCCACGGTGCTCAGAACCCAGCCTAGCACCTCAGCTACCCAGTCAAGGGGCACAGTAGTGTCCACAGCTACACCAGGTGGGAGAGGATCCCGGGCACCAGGCAGCCACACTGATAGGGTGCCTGCACCAAGTGCTGCAAGGAAGGGCAAGGAGGCACCCCCAGCTTCTGCAAAGAAGGGCAAGGAGGCACCCCCAGCTGGTAAAAGGAAGGGCAAGGAGCAGTCCCCAGCTGCTGCCAAAAGGAGCAAGGAGCCATCCCCAGCTGCTGGCAGGAGGGGCAAGGGGCCTGCACCAGCAGGCAAAAAGGACAAGAGGCCTGGTTCTGGGACTCAGTCAAACCATGGTGGTTCAGTCATCTGAGGCTGCAGGGGATGGGCTGGAGCCTCCCTCCACCACTGCTAGAACCACCACCAGCAGCACTGCCAGAGGCAGCAGCCCCATTGGGCAGCCATCCGAGGCTGCAGGGGAAGGGCTGGAGCCTCCCCCACCACTGCCAGCACCTACACCGACACCTGCACCGCCACTGCCACCACTAAGCAGCCGTCACAGCCAGCTGACAGTGTGTAGTCCTGCATCCATGGGCTGTTGTGCAGCCTGGCCCCTGAAAATCCTGTGGGTCTGACACCCAGCTGAGAGACTGTGACCTTGCACTACCCAAGACCTGCATCACAGGGCACTATGCCCCCTCCAGAACCAGTGGAGAAGCCATCCACTCACCCCATTCTTCCCAGGAAGAAGCACACTGGGCACAATGCCTCCTCCAGAACCAGTGGAGAAGCCATCCACTCACCCCATCCTTCCCAGGAAGAAGCACACTGGGCACAATTTCCCCTTCAGAACCAGTTGAAGTAGTCACCCACTAGAGAGACTGTGGCCTTGTACTCCCCAGGACAAGTCAGTGGACAAATCACCCACTTGAGAGACTGTAGCCTTGCACTCCCCAAGACCAAGCATAGGGCATGTTGCTCCCTCCAGAGCATGTGGGCAAGTTACCCACTTGAGAGACTGTGGCCTTGCACTCCCCAGGACCAAGCACAAGGCATGTTGCCCTCTCCAGAGCAAGTGGGCAAGTCACCTACTTGAGAGACTGTGGCCTTGTACTCCACTGGACGAAGCACAGGGCATGGTGCCCCCTCCAGAGCATGTGGGCAAGTCACCCACTTGAGATACTGTGGCCTTGCACTCCCCAGGACAAAGCACAGGGCATATTGCCCCCTCCAGAGCATGTGGTTAAGTCATCCACTTGAGAGACTGTGGCCTTGCACTCCCCAGGACAGAGTGATGGGCATGTTTCCCCCTCCAGGACCATTGGCATTGTACCATCTTCCAGCTGAGGTGCCCCCCCATTCCCTGTCCCCCTGAGGTGCCTGTCTATTTTTGACCTGATGCCCCTGCAGTATTCTCTCTGTGTTGTTGCAGGAGTGAGGTTGGGCCTTGGACTTTGTGATGTGGACCTGTGGCCCACGGACATTGAGGACTGGGCAGTGTCCCTTGCATTGTAAATATGTATATACTTTTTGATTTGGATGCACAAATTCCACCTATATTTATCTTATTGCAGCCTTTTTACACTATAGTAGTTGTTCTTGCATTATTCCGGAGGGGTACTGGGTGTATATATTATGTTACCGCATCTGGTTGTGTTTGTTTTGTTGGGTGTGGGGGTGTTGCGTGGTGCATGTGTGTGTTACTCTCTTTTTCCTCCCCTCTCCCCTGTGTGCTAGGCAGCAGTACTTAATGTGGTCGTCTTCGCCGGCGTCGGTGTTTGTAATGGAGCAGAAGGTAGAAGAGCATGGGGAAGACATGCATCTCGGGCTTCCTGGTGGCGTGGTTCTTCCTTGAGTGTCCAGAGGTGAGTCGTTTTCTTTCTGTGCAGTGTTTCTGCCAGGCGTTTGATGTTGTTGGTACTGCCCCGGAAAAGGTGGCAGATAGGTGTGTCATATTACTGTGGGTGGTACATTGTCTTCCACCTGGCTGTTGGCAGCTACCGCCGTGGTGCCTGTTGATTTCGCACTGGCAGTCGGTGTGTTAAAGTGTTGAAGTGGCTGTCTGTCTGAGCGGTTTCCGCTGTGGTCATTATTTCATATTTATTACCGCCGGCCTGTTGGCGGTATTGCCGCCGCTTTATAACCGACCGCCAGGGTTGTAATGAGGGCCTCAGTTTTACCAAAAATAAAGGTAGTTTATTTGAGTGACACAGTACCAAAAATATTTTAGAGGTAATACTCCTTCTGGAGGTAAGTTCTATACACAATATATACACTAGACACCACAATAAGGCAAGTAATTAGTCACAGGACAGTGCAAACAATAGGAAAAGCTATAGAATGTAATGGGGGAAAATAGATCTAGTGGCAACACAAACCACATACAAAGAAAGTGGAATGCGAATCACGAATTCCCCATAGATAAGTGTAGTGTGTGCAGAATCGCTGGGAGAGTAAGAATACAGTAAAGGTAAGTAAATTACCCCACCACAGAGAAAAGCAGGAGTAAAGTACTGCAAGTTTCCTTAGAACACACTACACCTCATGATTGGAATTATTGTAAGAACCAACCAAGTCTGCAAACAACAATTAGTGGATTCCTGGACCTGAAGACCTGCAAAAGAAGGAGACCAAGTCCAGAAGTCGAAAGAAGTTCCAGGAAGGACAGGAGCCCCTGCCAACCCAGAAGAGGGTGCAAAAGAGGAGTCCCCGGTTGGATGAAGACTGCAGAAATGCACCCTAGGAAGATGTCAGTGGGTTCCTGCATGATGCAAAGGATGTCCCACAACGTGAAGAGGGATGCAGGCGAGTTTTGGAGCTGGATTCCTCCAACAAGGCTTGGTTCCGGCAAAGTTGCGTTTTGCATCAACTATGCACTATCTGGACCCAGGAAAGACATGGGGGCCTCAACTCTGTGTGAGGAGGAAGAGGGGACTCTCAGCACTTCGGAGAGTCCTCTGAGCACTAGATAGCACCCACAAGTGTCCCAGGGCATGGGGACAAAGAGGTGCAAAATGTGGTTGGTGCAGGACTACAAAGGAGGGTCCAACGCCGCCGGTGATCAACTCAGTGAGCTGAGCATCACAGAATAGAGTTCTGGGGACCAGGGCCAGGCTGTGCATGAAGGAATTTTGCAAATAGTGCACAGAGGCCTCAGGAGGTGAAGAAGATGTGGTGCACAGGGTACTGTCTTTCTGGGGGAAGGCAAGGTCTTACCTCCTCCAAACTGCGACAGCAGGACCTCAGTCTGTGTCGATGGGGTCCACCCTCTGTGTTCCAAGGAGCATGCTCGTCGCTGTGAGAGGAATCCTAGAGAACCGGTCATTGACTTAGAAGGTGCCTGCGTGAGCAGGGGAGTGACCTCTTCACCCTTCTGGTGCAGGGTGAAGACAGGGAGTCCTCGGAGCATGCACACCATGGAACCTGTTGCTGGCTGGAGCTGAAGTTGCAGAAGAAAAGTTACTCATGTGGATACTTGTGAATACTTTGTTACTGTTACAGCGGTTCCTGGAGCAGGCTGCGGCTGATCCGAGGTCAGAGGATGAAGTAGTAGTTGCAGAGGATTCCTGCTGGAAACTTGCAAGTAGAATCTGAAGAGAACCCACAGGAGAGGCCCTAAATGGCCCTGAGAAGGGGATTGGCTACCTTATCAGGTAAGGACCTATCAGGAGGGGTCTTTTATGTCACCTGCTGGCATTGGCCACTCAGAGCCCTCCAGAGTGCCCCCACACCTTGCAAAGCAAGATGACTGAAGTCTTGGTCACACTAGAGGAGCTCTGGGCACCACCCCTAGGGTGGTGATCGACAGGGGAGTGGCGGGGAGACCCCAATCAGTGTCAGGGAAGGAATTCCCTGCCACTGATAGTGCCTACCCCCATGGTTTTCGTGACGGTAAGGATGCCACGAAAACCATGGCTGTAGGCGGGGTCATAATCCCGTGGGTGGGACAGTGAAGGCCGCCTGGCTGCAGACTGTAGTATCCAGCCAAGCAGCTGTTACCGCCCTTTCAGACGGACTGGTACATTTGCAGTTTGGCTTGAGCCAAACTGCCAATGTCACATTTTGAGGAAAGGTACCGCCAGCCTGTTGGCAGTACCTTTCTCCAAAATACTGGTGTCTGCCAGGTTCGTAATGAGGGCATAAGTATTTTTTTAAACCTTTCGCAAGAACTGCAGAACCACCCACGGTCCGCAGTGTGGCTCCCCGTGTAAATATGTAACGGATCTCTGGATATCGCCAAAAATGACATACAATCTCACACACACTGTGACACACATACAGACATTCTTACACCCAGTCTGATACCCAGACATATAGGGGGTCATTCTGACCCTGGCGGCCGGTGACCGCCAGGGTCACCGACCACGGGAGCACCGGCAACAGGCTGGCGGTGCTCCCAAGGGCATTCTGACCGCGGCGGTTCAGCCGCGGCCAGAAAGGGTAAACCGGCGGTCTCCCGCCGGTTTACCACTGCCCTACAGAATCCTCCATGGCGGCGGAGCGCGCTCCGCCGCCATGGGGATTCTGACACCCCCTACCGCCATCCTGTTCCTGGCGGGTCTCCTGCCAGGAACAGGATGGCGGTAGGGGGTGCCGCTGGGCCCCTGGGGGCCCCTGCAGTGCCCATGCCAATGGCATGGGCACTGCAGGGGCCCCCGTAAGAGGGCCCCACAAAGTATTTCAGTGTCTGCAATGCAGACACTGAAATACGCGATGGGTGCCACTGCACCCATCGCACCCCTGCAACTCCGCAGGCACCATTCGGAGCCGGCATCCTCGTTGCAGGGGCATTTCCGCTGGGCCGGCGGGCGCTCTTTTGGAGAGCACCCGCCGGCCCAGCGGAAATGTAAGAATGGCCGCCGCGGTCTTTTGACCGCGGTGCGGTCATTTGTCGGCGGGACTTTGGCGGGCGGCCTCCGCCGCCCGCCAAAGTCGGAATCGGGCCCATAATTTTATAACCACACACATAATCAAGAAGACAATCTCACACCCACTATGACACCCATACAGACACTCTCACACCCAGATACTCCCACATTCACTCTTGACACCCAGACTGACACTTTCGCATCCACTCACACCCAGACGCACATAACAAGCAAGCAGACAATCTTACATATACTGTTACACATGTGCTGAAACCCAGACAGACACTCTCACACCCACTGTCATACCCAGATAGATAATGTCTACTGTGACACCTAGGCTGATACTCTCACACCCACTCCCACACCCATACAGATACTCTCACACCCATTTTCATACAAAAACAGACACTGTCACACCCACTGTCACATCCAGACAGACACTCTCACACCTACTGTGACACCCAGGCTGTCACTCTCATACCCAGGTTGACACCCACACAGGAACTCCCGCACCCACTCCCACACAAAGACACACAGTCTTACAAACACTCACAAAACTAAGCAGACACTTTGACAACAACTCTGGAACCCATACAGACACTCTCACACCCAATCTCATGCCTAGACAGACACGCTGACACCCACTGTGACAACAAGCCTGACACCCTCACACCCAGGCACACACCCATACAGACACTCTCACACCCAGACACTCTCACATGCAGACACTATAACACACTGTGACACCTAGGCTGACACTCTCACACCCAGTCACACACCCATACAGACACTCTCACACCCACTCTCATGCCAATACAGAGAGTCTCACACCCACTGTCACACCCAGACAGACAATCTCACACCCACTCTGACACCCAGACAGACACTCTCATACAAACTGCAATACTGAAGCTGACAATTTCTCTCCCAGTCACACAACCAAACAGACACTTTCACACCCACTGTCACACTCAGACAGACACTCAGACACCCACTGACAAATCCATATAGATATTCTCACACCAATTGTGACACCACATCTGACACTCTCACATTCACTCTGATACTCATACAGACATTCTCACACCCATTCTCACACAGACACACAGTTTCATAACCACTCACACAGCCAAGCAGAGACTCTCACACCCACTCTGACACCCATATAGACAAACTTACACCCACTCTCACACCCAGACAGACACTGTCACACTCACTATGACACCCACGCTGACACTCTCACACCCACAGTCAAACCCAGACAGACACAATCACATCTACTCTATCACACACACACCCACTGTGAAACCAAGAGTGATACCCAGCCTGACATACACAACCAAGCCAACACTCACACACCCACTTTGACACCCCAGCTGACAATCTTACACCCACTGTGAAACCCCTACAGACACTCTCACACCCACTCTGATACCCAGAAACACAGTCTTACTACCACTCACACAACTAGGAAGACACTCTCACACCAACCATGATAACCATGCAGACACTCTAACACCCAACTCTCACAACCAGAGAGACAATCTTACAAACACTGTGACATACAGGCTGACAATCTTACACCCACTCTGACACCTATAAAACACTCTCACACCCACTCACACCCAGACACATTCTACTACAACCACTCACACAACTAAGCAGTCACTCTGACACCCACCTTGGCACCCATACAGACACGCTGACACCCAGACAGGCACTCTCAGACCCACTTTCATTCCCAGAAAGGCACTCTCACACCTACTATGACACCCAGGCTGACACCTCTCACACTCACTCTCACACCCATCCTGGCACTCTCACACCCAGTCACACACCCACACAGCACTCTCACAGCAAGTCCCACACCCAGACAGGTACTCACACCCATTAAGACACCTAGGTTGACACTCACCCATACAGAGAGTCTCAAACCCATTCTCACACCTATACAGACACTCTCACACCCACTCAAACACCTAGAAAGATACTCTCACACCCACTGTGACAAAAAAGCTGACATGCTCACTCCCAGTCACAAACCTATATAGACACACTCACACCCACTCTCACACACATACAGATAGACTCATATTCATTCTCACACCCAAACACTCACACAGCCACTCTCACACCCAGACAGACACTCTCATACACAATGTGACCCTCAGGCTGACACTCTCACCTAGTTATGCACCCATACAGACACTTTCAGACCCACTGTCACACTCAGACAGACAGTTTCACACCCACTGACAAATCCATATAGACACCTTCATACCCATAGTGACACGCAGCCTGACACTCTCATATTCACTCTAAACTTATACAGACATTCTCACACCTAGACAAACAGTCTTAAAACCCTCTCTTACTCCGACACAGACACTTTCACACCCACTGTGACACCCAGGCTGACTCTCTCACCCTCACTCTCACACTCAGACACTCTCACACCCACTCTCACACTCAGACACAAACTCTCACACTTACTGTGACACCCAGACTGACACTCTCACACCCATACAGACACTCGCACATCCATTCTCACAGCCAGACACACAGTCTTACATTGACTCACACAACCAAGCTGACACTGTCACACCCACTCTGACATGCAGGCTGACACTTTTGCACCCACTTGGACATCTATACAAACACTCTCACACTCAGTCTCAAATCAGACACACAATTTTACAACCACTCACACAACCAGGCAGGCAGTCTCACACCCACACTGACACCGATACAGACACCAACACCCACTCTCATACCCAGAGAGACACTCTCACACCCACTGTGACACCCAGGCTGACACTCTCACACCCACTCTGACACCCATACAAACACTCTCGCACACAGACACATATGCCCTCATTACGAGTTTGGCAGGTGGCAGAGACCGTCCGCCAAACACGTTCCTCCGTGACTCCACCTGTGCAGCCTGAACACCTCCGGCACTATAGAGTTCACCGCATCTCTGTCCCGCTGGCCCTGTGGTGTACAGGGCCATAACATTCTTAACATAACGCCAGCTCCTAATGGAGATGGCGCAACTGTGGTGCGGGTACAGTAGCACCCTTTGCGATTTCCACTGGCCGTAATTTGGGTAGTAGAAAGAGTGAAGGGACTGTCCATTGGGGCCCCTACACTGCTCATGCCCCCTACTCCCCCTTTCCACCAGCCTTTGCATGGCAGGGCTACTGCCATGCAAAGGCTGGCGGCATGGGGACATGTAATCCCCAGGGCAGTGCTGCTGGATTACAACTGCAGAGATGGCCAGGCTGTCACCCGGCAGTGTCGGCGGCCCGACCGTGGCGCTTTCGCCACAGTTATAATGTTGCAGCCAGACCGCTGCGACCCTGACCCTGGCAGTCTGGTGACCGCCAGGGTCATAATGGGGGACTTAGTCTTACAATCACTCACACGACCAAGCAGACACTCTCACACCAATTTTGACACCCATACAGACACTCTCACACCCACTCTCAAATGCAGACAATCTTGCTCCAATTCTCACACCAGACAGACACTTTCACAACCAGACAGACACTCTCACACCCAGTTCCACACCCATGCAGACACTCTCACAACCACTGTCACACCAAGACATTAGAACAACTTTGACACCTAGGCTGACACTCTCACAGCCATTCTGGAACCCTTGAAGACACTCTCATGCCAACTCTGACACCCATACATTGTCACACCCACTCTCACACCCAGACAAATGCTGTCACTTCCACGGTCACAACCAGACAGACACTCTCACACCCACTGTGACACACAGGCTGACTTTCACACCCAGACATATACTCTTACACTTACACCTAGGCTGCCACTCTCACTCCCAGTCACATACCCCTACACATTTCTCACACCCACACTTTTATCCATACAGACCTCTCACACCCACTCACACAGCTAGACAGACACTCTCACACCCACTGTGACACTTAGGCTGACATTCTCACACCCTATCAAATCAAACAACCACGCAGACACTTTCACACCCACTCTCACACCCTTTCACCTATACAGACACTCTCATACCCACTCTCATTCCAAAACAGACATAATCAGACCCACTTTGACACCTAGACAGATACTCTCACACAAACTGTGACGCCCAGGGTGACACTCTCATACCAGTCACACACCCATACAAACATTCTCACACCCAGACCTACAGTATTACCACCAGTCACACAACCAAGCCAATACTCTTACACCCACTATGTCACACCTACAGATACTCTCACGCCCACTCAAGCACTCAGAGAGTTACTCTGCAACCTACTGTCACACCCAGGCTGACACTCACACACCTACTCCGACACCCATACATACATACTCACACCCACATTCACACCCAGACAAACAGTCTTACAACCACTCACACAAACAAGGAGACACTCTCACACAAACTCTGACTCTCAGACAGACACTCTCACAAGCTCTGTGACACCCAGGCTGACACAATCAGACACACTGTAGGAAAGTACCATCTTACCTGGCATGTTACCCCCATTTTTACTTATGTGTCAGTTTGTTTTTGCCTGTGTCACTGGGATCCTGCTAGCCAGGACCCCAGTGCTCCTAGTTTGTGGCCTATGTGTGTTCTCTGTGTGGTGCCTAACTGTATCACTGAGACTCTGCTAACCAGAACCTCAGTGTTTATACTCTCTCTGCTTGTAAAATTGTCACTGCAGGCTAGTGACCATTTTCACCAATTCTGATTGGCACACTGGAACACCCTTATAATTCCCTAATGTATGGTACCTAGGTACACAGGTTATCGGGGTTCCAGCAGATCCCTATGGGCTGCAGCATTTCTTTTGCTACCCATGGGGAGCTCAAACAATTCTTACACAGGACTGCCACTGCAGCCTGAGTGAAATAACGTCCACGTTATTTCACAGCCATTTTACACTGCACTTAAGTAACTTGTAAGTCACCTATATCTCTAACCCTCACTTAGTGAAGGTTAGGTGCAAAGTTACTAAGTATAAGAGCACCCTGGCACTAGCCAAGGTGCCCCCACACTGTTCAGGGCAATTTCCCCGGACCTTGTGAGTGTGGGGACACCATTAAACGTGTGCACTACATAAAGGTCAATACCTATATGTAGCTTCACAATGGTAACTCCGAACATGGCCATGTAACATCATGTAAGATCATGGAATTGTCCCCACAAGCCAAATCTGGTATTGGGGTGCCAATCCCATGCATCCCCGGGGCTCCGGCATGGACCCCGGGTACTGCCAAACTAGCTCTCTGGGGTTCTCTCTGCAGCTACCGCTGCTGCCAACCCTCAGACAGGTTTCTGCCCTCCTGGGGTCTTGGCATCCCAATCCCAGGAAGGCAGAACAAAGGATTTCCTCTGACAGAGGGTGTTACACCCTCTCCCTTTGGAAATAGGTGTTAAGGGCTGGGGAGGAGTAGCCTCCCCAGCCTCTGGAAATGGTTTGAAGGGCACAGATGGTGCTCTCCTTGCATAAGCCAGTCTACACCAGTTCAGGGATCCCCCAGCCCCTGCTCTGGAATGAAACTGGACAAAGGTAAGGGGAGTGATCACTCCCCTGTCCATCACTACCCCAGGGGTGGTGCCCAGAGCTCCTCCAGTGTGTCCCAGACCTCTGCCATCTTGAATGCAGAGGTGTGAGGGCACAATGGAGACCTCTGAGTGACCAGTGCCAGCAGGTGACGTCAGAGACCCCTCCTGATAGGTGCTTACCTGGTTAGGTGGCCAATCCTTCTCTGAGGGCTATTCAGGGCCTCTCCCCTGGGTCTCTCGTCAGTTAACGAATGCAAGAGCTCAATAGAGTTCCTCTGCATCTCCATCTTCGACTTCTGCCAAGGATCGACCACTGACTGCTCCAGGACGCCTGCAACACTGCAACAAAGTAGCAAGATGACTACTAGCAACATTGTAGCGCCTAATCCTGCCGGCTTTCTCTACTGCTTCCTGGTGGTGCATGCTCTGACGGGCTCTCTGCCTTCACCCTGCACTGGAAGCCAAGAAGAAATCTTCCGTGGGTCAACGGAATCTTCCCTCTGCTAACGCAGGCACCAAACCTCTTCATCACTGGTCCTCTGGGTTTCCTCTCATCTTGACAAGCGTGGTCCTTGGAAAACAGGAGTTGGATCCCAATGACCCCGACAGTCCAGTGGTCCTTCTATCCAAATTGTGTGGAGGTAAGTCCTTGCCTCCCCACGCCAGACAGTAATCCTGTGTACTGCGTTATCTGCAGTTGCTAGGGATTCTGTGCACTTTTGCAAGGATTCCTTCATGTACAGCACAGCCCAGGTCCCCAGAACTCCATCCTGCATTGCTCAACTCGCTGAGTTGACCACCTGCTTTGTTGGACCATCTTTCCTTGTGTTGAGATGACCACTGTGCTTAGATTTCTCGAATGCCTGTTCAGGTGCTTCTGCGGGTGCTGCCTGCTTCTGCATGGGCTTGCTCTATTGCTGAGTTCCCCCTCTGTCTCCTACTACAGGGGTGACCTCCTGGTCCTTCCTGGGCCCGGGCAGCACCCATTATCTTCAACTATGACTCTTGCAGCTAGCAAGGCTTGTTTGTAGACTTTCTGCGTGGAAACAACTCTGCTTCCTCCAGAATGCCGTGGGACATCTTCTGACCAAAGAAGAAGTACCTGGCACCTTCTGTTGTTACAGAATCTTCAGCTTCTTCCACCCGGAGGCAGCCCTTTTGCACCTTCATCCGGGGTTTAGTGGGCTCCTGTCCCCCCTGGACAATTGCGTACTCTTGGACTTGGTCCCCTTCTTTTGCAGGTCCTCAGGTCCAGGAATCCTTCTTCAGTGCTTTGCAGTCAGTTGTTGCCTTTGAAGAATCCCCTATCTCGACTTTAATGTCTTTCTGGGGTAGTAGGGTAACATTACTCCTACTTTTCAGGGTCTTGGGGTGGGGTATCTTGGACACCCTTAGTGTTTTCCCAGCAACCCTGTACACACTACACTAGGCCTGGGATCCATTTGTGGTTTGCATTCCACTTTTGGAGTATATGGTTTGTGTTGCCCCTAGGACTATTGTCTCCTATTGCATTCTATTCTGTTCTACTTTTCTAACTGTTTACTTACCTGATTTTGGTTTGTATGTATATTTTGTGTATTTTATTTACCTCCTAAGGGAGTATATCCTCTGAGATACTTTTGGCATATTGTCACTAAAATAAAGTACCTTTATTTTTAGTAACTCTGAGTATTGTGTTTCTTGTAATATAATGCTATGTGATATAAGTGGTATGGTAGGAGCTTTGTGTGTCTCCTAGTTCATCCTAAGCTGCTCTGCTATAGCTACCTCTATCAGTCTAAGCTGCTAGAGCACTACTAATCTACTAATGAGGGATAACTGGACCTGGCACAAGGTGTAAGTACCACCAGGTACCCACTATAAGCCAGGCCAGCCTCCTACATTGGTGGTGCAGAGATGGGATAAGTACTTGTAACTGCTTTACCACTTTGTCATTGGTGCTTTTCATAAGAAAAACATATATCAAATACTTCAGAATATACACAGTTAACCTAAACAGTTTAACGTTCCTTCTTTAAACTTTCTAAAACATTTTGTAAAGTTTTGAAAAGTTTTAAAAAGTTCTGAAAAGTTTTAAAAAGTTCTTCACTTTCCTCTAAAAGTTTCTAAATGTTTTTCTCTGTACCTTAAACTCTTTCTAACAATCATGTCTGCAATAGAACTCACTCCCACAGTTGTCCAGGCAACATATGGTAGTTTAAACTTTAAAAGTTTGAGGCGTCTGCTTTGAAAGGGGTTTAGGTATTGGTAAGAATCCCACAAAAGATCTTCTCTTTAGCCTTCTTCTAGAAAGTGACCAGGTCCAGTCTGGCCCATCCCAGGATTAGGAGGTAGGGGAGGGGGGTACCCAGACAGACTCAGAGGAGTCCCCTGAGGATGCTGGGGAGGATTCTTCCAAGGACCTGCCAGCTAACAGGCCATCTAGTGACACTGGTAGTGGGAGGGGGTCACACACTAGTAGGGCAACTTTCTCTCCTAAAGGCCAGGTTACTAGAGTCCAGCCAGTTAGGGACAAGTCTACCTCTGCCAATTCCCATCTTTCTTCTGTGTCTCACAGTTCCCAAGCCTCCCACCCTGAGGATAACTTAATGGAAAGGGAACTCAGAAAGCTGAGATTGGAAGAGGCCAGGCTGATGATTAAACAGCAGCAGCTGGCCTTAGACAGGGAATCTCTGGATGTGGAAAGGGAAAGGCAGAGGTTGGGATTAGTTCCCCATGGTGGCAGCAGCAGTGTTTTTGATAGCAATCCTGTGAGAGAACAAGATTCCAGAAATCTGCATAAGATAGTCCCCCCTTACAAGGAGGGGGATGACATTAACAAGTGGTTTGCTGCACTTGAGAGGTCCTGTATGGTACGGTTGGTCCCTCAAAGGCAGTGGGCTGCTATCCTGTGGCTTTTTTTACCGGTAAGGTTAGGGATAGGCTTCTTACTGTCAGAGATAATGATGCTAATAACTACAAAGTTTTGAAAGATGCACTCTTGGATGGATTTGGCTTAACCACTGAACAATAAATGATTAAGTTCAGAGGCACCAGAAAAGATTCCCCTCAAGACTGGACAGACTTTGTAGACTGTTCAGTGAAGGCCTTGGATGGTTGGTTACATGGCAGTAAGGTGACTGACTATGAAAGCCTGTATACTCTAATCCTGAGAGAGCATATTTTGAACAATTGTGTGCCTTATTTGTTGCACCAGTACTTGGTAGACTCAGATCTGACCTCTCCCAAGAATTGGGAAAGAAGGCAGACAAATTGGTCAGAACAAGAATGAACAGAAACGTTCATACAGGGGGTGACAAGGATGGCAAGAAGAAGGATGGTAAGTCTTCTGACAAGGGTGGGGACAAAGATAAAAAACATTCAGAGTCTTCATCAAGCCCACAAAAATTCTCTGGAGGTGGTGGGTCCAAATCCTCTTCTCACAATCAGAAAAAGCCATGGTGTTATTTATGTAAAGTAAAAGGCCATTGGGCAAGTGATGCCACTTGTCCAAAGAAAAACACCAAGGCTTCCACTACCACAACCCCAACTGCAACCTATAGTGCCCCTAGTAATATCAGTGGTAGTGGGAAGTCCACTACAAATGACCAATCCAATGGTGTAGCTGGGCTTACCATTGGCAGTGTAGTCGGGGTTGGTCTTGTTCGAGAGACCACAGAGGCTGTTTTAGTCTCTGATGGTGGCATTGACTTTGCCACCTTGGTTGCTTGTCCTCTTAATACAGGTGAGTACAAGCAACTTCCCCTAGTCAATGGTGTTGAGGTTGAGGCCTACAGGGACACAGAAGCCAGTGTAACTATGGTTACAGAGAAACTGGTTCACCCTGATGAACACCTACTTGGTCAGCAGTACCAAGTGACTGATGCTCACAATAACACACCTAGCCACCCCATGGTTGTTGTGAATCTCAACTGGGGGGGGGTACTGGTCCAAAGATAGGTGTGGTAGCCACTGAATTACCTGTAGATTGCTTACTAGGCAATGATTTGGAGACATCAGCTTGGGCTGAAGTGGAGTTGGAGGCTCATGCAGCAATGCTGGGCATTCCTGGGCATATTTTTGCTTTGACAAGGGCTCAGGCCAAAAAGCAAAAAATACAGGGAAACTTGGATCCTGGAACAATGGACCAAGTGCTCCCAAAAGGTAGGGGTAGGAAGGGTAAATCCTTGCCCACTATCCCTCCCTCACCAGAAGATTCCCCTTTTGAGGAAGAGGAATCATCTCCCTGTGCAGAACCTACACCAAAGGAGCTGGCAGCAGACTCTGCTGAGCTTTTGGGCGCAGGGGGGCCTGTTAGGGAAGAGCTGAGTGTGGCACAGCAGACCTGTCCCACACTAGAGGTTTTGAGACAGCAAGCTGTCAAACAGCAGAATGGGGATGTCAGTGATGGCCATAAGGTGTATTGGGAAGACAACCTCCTGTATACTGAGTCAAGGGACCCTAAACCTGGAGCTGCCAGGAGATTGGTCATCCCTTTGCCGTACAGGGAGTTTCTTCTTACCTTGGCACATGACATTCCTTTGGCTTGGCATTTGGGCCAGAGTAAAACTTGGGACAGGCTTGTTCCTCTGTTTCACTGGCCTCATATGTCAGAGGACACCAAAGAGTTTTGTCACTCTTGTGTGACCTGCCAAGCCAGTGGCAAGACTGGTGGCACACCAAAGCCCCCCTTAATTCCACTTCCCGTGGTTAGAGTGCCCTTTGAAAGGGTAGGGGTTGACATAGTTGGCCCGCTTGGCACTCCAACAGCTTCAGGCAATAGGTTTATCCTTGTGGTAGTGGACCATGCCACTAGGTATCCTGAAGCAATCCCCTTAAGGACCACTACAGCTCCTGCAGTGGCAAAGGCCCTCCTGGGAATCTTTTCCAGAGTGGGCTTCCCTAAGGAAGTGGTATCAGACAGGTAGTAGCTTTATGTCTGCATACATCAAAGCAATGTGGAACGAGTGTGGTGTAACATACAAGTTCACTACTCCTTATCATCCACAAACAAATGGTCTGGTTGAGAGGTTTAATAAAACTCTCAATGGTATGATAATGGGACTCCCTGGAAAACTTAGAAGGAGATGGGATGTCCTGTTGCCATGCCTCCTTTTTGCTTACAGGGAGGTACCCCAAAAAGGAGTGGGCTTTAGCCCTTTTGAACTCCTCTTTGGGCACCCTGTAAGAGGTCCCCTTGCACTTGTTAAGGAGGGTAAGGAACAACCTTTAAACGCTCCTAAACAGGACATTGTGTACTATGTACTTGGCCTAAGATCAAGAATGGCTGAGTACATGACAAAGGTCATTAAAAACCTTCAGGCCAGCCAGAGCTGCAAAAGCAATGGCATGACCAGAAGGCTGTCCTGACCCAGTATCACCCAGGATAGAAGGTGTGGGTATTGGAGCCTGTGGCCCCAAGAGCACTCCAGGACAAATGGAGTGGACCCCATCTCATTGTTGAGAAAAAGGGTTGGGTTACCTACTTGGTAGACCTGGGCACTGTCAGGAGACCCCTTAGGGTGCTCCATGTCAACTGCCTAAAACCCTACTATGATAGGGCTGATCTCACCCAGCTCATGGCAACTGATGAGGGACAGGAAGAAGAGAGTGACCCTCTCCCTGATCTCTTCTCCACAACTGTATCTGATGGCTTATTGGAGGGAGTAGTACATGCAGATTGTCTTACTGCTGAGCAGAAGGACAACTGTGTAAATCTCTTAAGTCAGTTTTCTGCAATCTTCTCACTGATACCAGGTACTTTGTATGAGCATACAACCAATACTGGAGACAGTGTACCTGTCAAAGGTAAGATTTATAGGCAGCCTGACCATGTCAGGGACTGCATAAAACAAGAGGTACAGAAAATGTTAGATTTAGGAGTGATTGAGCCTTCAGAAAACCCATGAGCTAGCCCAGTGGTGCTTGTCCCAAAACCTCACAGTAAGTATGGTAAAAGAGAGATGAGGTTTTGTGTTGACTATAGAGAGCTCAACCAAGTAACCAAGACAGATGCTTACCGTATACCCAGGGCAGATGAGCTGATTGATACACTGGCTTCTGCCAAATATCTAAGCACATTTGATTTAACTGCAGGGTATGGACAAATTAAATTATCAGAAGTTGCAAAACCTAAAAATGCATTCTCAACCATTGGAGGGCACTATCAATTAACTGTAATGCCCTTTGGTCTGAAGAATGCACCTGCCACTTTTCAAAGGTTGGTGAACACAGCCCTGCAAGGGTTGGAAGCTTTTAGTGCAGCATATCTAGATGATATAGCTGTCTTTAGCTCCACCTTGTCCACCTGTGGGAGGTTTTGGAGCCCTGCAAAAGGCAGGCCTCACTATCAAGGCTTCAAAGGACCAGATAGGGCAGGGGAAAGTGGTTTATCTGGGCCACCTTGTAGGTGGGGATCAGATTGCACCACTGTAGGTGAAGATCCAAACAATTATGGAATGGGCTCCCCCCACAACTCAAACCCAGGTGAGAGCCTTTTTAGGCCTCAGAGGGTACTATAGGAGGTTCTTTAAGAATTATGGCTCCATAGCAGCTCCTCTTAATGACCTCACTAGTAAGAAGATGCCTAAGAAGGTATTGTGGACAGCCAGCTGTCAAAAAGCTTTTGATGAGCTCAAACAGACCATGTGCTCTGCACCTGTCCTAAAAAGCCCTTGCTACACCAAAAAGTTCATAGTCCAGACTGATGCTTCTGAATTGGGGGTTGGGGCAGTGCTATCTCAGCTTAATACTGAGGGCCAGGATCAACCTGTTGTTTTCATCAGCAGGAGGTTGACCCCTAGAGAAAAGTGTTGGTCTGCCATAGAAAGGGAGGCCTTTGCTGTGGTCTGGGCACTGACAAAGGTGAGACCATACCTGTTTGGTACTCACTTTATTGTTCATACAGACAACAAACATCTACTTTGGCTAAAATAAATGAAAGGTGACAACCCTAAATTGTTGAGGAGGTCTATCTCCCTACAGAGAATGGATTATACAGTGGAACATAAACCTGAGAATACCCACTCCAATGCAGATGGGCTCTCCAGATATTTCCACTTAGACAATGAAGACTCATCTGGGCAAGGTTATCCTTATTGTCCCTCGTTTGGGGGGGGGGGGGTGGGGTTGTGTAGGAAAGTACCATCTTACCTGGCATGTTACCCCCATTTTTACTTATGTGCCAGTTAGTTTTTGCCTGTGTCACTGGGATCCTGCAAGCTAGGACCCCAGTGCTCATAGTTTGTGGCCTATATGAGTTCCCTGTGTGGTGCCTAACAGTATCACTGAGTGTTTATGCTCTCTCTGCTTTTAAAATTGTCACTGCAGGCTAGTGATCATTTTCACCATCTCTGATTAGCATACTGGAACAACCTTATAATTCCGTAGTATATGGTACCTAGGTACACAGGGTATTGGGGTGCCAGGAGATCCCTATGGGCTGCATCATTTCTTTTGTCACCCATTGGGAGCTCAAACAATTCTTAAGCAGGACTGCAGCCTGAGTGAAATAACGACCACGTTATTTCACAGCCATTTTACACTGCACTTAAGTAACTTATAAGTCACCTATATCTCTAACCCTCACTTAGTGATGGTTAGGTGCACAGTTACTAAGTGTGAGGGCACCCTGGCACCAGTCAAGGTCCCCCCACATTTTTCAGGGCAATTTCCCCAGACTTTGTGAGTGCGGGGACACCATTACACGTGTGCACAACATATAGGTCAAGACCTATATGTAGCTCACAATGGTAACTCTGAACATGGCAATGTAACATGTCTAAGATCATGGAATTGTCCCCCCAAGCCAAATCTGGTATTGGGGTGCCAATCCTATGCATCCTCGGGGCTCCAGCATGGACCCCGGGTACTGCCAAACTAGCTCTCTGGGGTTTTCTCGGCAGCTACCGCTGCTGCCAACCTCAGACAGGTTCCTGCCCTCTTGGGGTCTAAGCAGTCCAGTTCCAGGAAGGCAGAACAAAGGATTTCCTCTGAGAGAGGGTGTTTCACCCTCTCCCTTTTGAAATAGGTGTTAAGGGCTGGGGAGGAGTAGCGTTCCCCAGCCTCTGGAAATGGTTTGAAGGGCACATATGGTGCCCTCCTTGCATAAGCCAGTCTAGACTGGTTCAGGGATCCCCCAGCCCCTGCTCTGGTGTGAAACTGGACAAAGGAAAGGGGAGTGACCACTCCCCTGTCTATCACCATCCCAGGGGTGGTGCCTAGAGCTCCTCCAGTGTGTCCCAGACCTCTGCCATCTTGAATGCAGAGGTGTGAGGGCACAATGGAGGCCTCTGAGTGGCCAGTGCCAGCAAGTGACATCAGAGAACCCTCCTGATAGGTGCTTACTTGGTTAGGTGGCCAATCCTCCTCTGAGGGCTATTTAGGGTCTCTCCTGTGGGTTTCTCGTCAGATAACGAATGCAAGAGCTCACTAGAGTTCCTCAGCATCTCCCTCTTCGACTTCTGCCAAGGAACGACCGCTGACTGCTCGAGGACGCCTGCAAAACCACAACAAAGTAGCAAGATGACTACCAGCAACATTGTAGCGCCTAATCCTGCCGGCTTTCTTGACTGTTTCCTGGTGGTGTATGCTCTGAGGGCTGTCTGCCTTCACCCTGCACTGGAAGCCAAGAAGAAATCTCCGTGGGTCTTCCCCCTGCTAATGCAGGCACCAAACCTCTGCATCACCGGTCGTCTGGTTCCCCTCTCATCTTGACGAGAGTGGTCCCTGGAACACAGGAGCTGGGTCCAAGTGACCCCGACAGTCCAGTGGTCCTTCTGTCGAAGTTTGGTGGAGGTAAGTCCTTGCCTCCCCACGCCAGACAGTAATCCTGTGTACTGCTTGATCTGCAGCTGCTAGGGCTTCTGTGCACTTTTGCAAGGATTCCTTCATGCACAGCACAGCCCAGGTCCCCAGCACTCTGTCCTGCATTGCTCAACTCGCTGAATTAACCACCGGCTTCGTGGGACCCTCTTTCATTGTGTTGAGATGACCACAATGCTCAGATTTCTTGAATGCCTGTTCAAGTGCTTCTGCAGGTGTTGCCTGCTTCTGCATGGGCTCTCTCTGTTGCTGAGCGCCTCCTCTGTTTCCTCCTCCAAGGGGCGACCTCCTGGTCCTTCCTGGGCCCAGGCAGCACCCATTAACTTCAACTGTGACTATTGCAGCTAGCAAGGCTTGTTTGCGGTCTTTCTTGGTGAAAGCAACTCTGCATCCTCCAGAACGCCGTTAGACATCTTCTGACCAAAGAAGAAGTACCTGGCACCTTCTGTTGTTGCAGAATCTTTGGCTTCTTCCACCCAGAGGCAGCCCTTTTGCACCTTCATGCAGTGTTTAGTGGGCTCCTGCCCCCTCTGGACACTTGCATGACCATTGGACTTGGTCCCCTTCCTTTGCAGGTCCTCAGGTCCAGGAATCTGTCTTCAGTGCTTTGCAGTCAGCTGTTGCCTTTGCAAAATCCCCTATCTCGATTTTACTGTCTTTCTGGGGTGGTAGGGCAACTTTACTCCTACTTTTCAGGGTCTTGGTGTGGGGTATCCCGGACACCCTTAGTGTTTTCTTACACTCCTAGTGACCCTCCACACACTACACTAGGCCTGGGGTCCATTTGTGGTTTGCATTCCACTTTTGGAGTATATGGTTTGTTTTGCAACTAGGACTATTGTCTCCTATTGCATTCTATTGTGTTCTACAGTGTTTGCACTACTTTTCTAACTGTTTACTTACCTGATTTGGGTTTGTGTGTATATTTTGTGTATTTTACTTACCTCCTAAGGGAGTATATCCTCTGAGATACCTTTGGCATATTGTCACTTAAATAAAGTACCTTTATTTTTAGTAACTCTGAGTATTGTGTTTCTTATGATATAGTGATATATGATATAAGTGGTATAGTAGGAGCTTTGCATGTCTCCTAGTTCAGCCTAAGCTGCTCTGCTATAGCTACCTCTATCAGCCTAAGCTGCTAGAACACTAGTAATCTACTAATAAGGGATAACTGGACCTGGCACAAGGTGTAAGCACCACCAGGTACCCACTATACGCCATGTCAGCCTCCTACACACACTTACACACACTCCCACATCCACTCCTACACCCAGACAAACACTCTCATACCCACTGTGACACCCAGAGTGACACTCTCACACCCAGTCTCATACTATACAAACACGTTCACAGCCACTCTCCCACCCAGAGACACTCTCTACCAAATCTCACACCCATAAAAATACTCATCCACCCACTCTCCCACCCAGACACCCACACCCAGTTCCACACCCATGCAGACACTCTTACACCTACCCTCACACTTATACAGACACTCTCACACCTGCTCTGACACCCATACAGACACTCTCACACCCACCCTTACACCCAGATACTCTCCCACCACTCTGACACCTATGCTGACACTCTCACAGCCACTCAGGCACCCTTGCAGAGACACTTGTGCCCACTTTGACACCCATACACTGTCACACCCACTCTCACACCAAGAAAAACGCTGTCACTTCCATGTTCACACCCAGGCAGACACTCTCACACCCACTGTGACACTCAGGCTGACACTCTCACACCCACTATGACACCTAGACTGATTCTCTCACACCCAGTGACACACCCATACCGGCACCGTAACAACCACTCTCACATTAGACAGACACTCTCACACCCTCTAT
Organism: Pleurodeles waltl; assembly: GCF_031143425.1. Classification (NCBI taxonomy): domain Eukaryota; kingdom Metazoa; phylum Chordata; class Amphibia; order Caudata; family Salamandridae; genus Pleurodeles; species Pleurodeles waltl. The sequence continues at coordinate 253,176,673 of NC_090438.1, read as the reverse complement.
GACACCTAGACTGATACTCTCATACCCAGTCACACACCCATACAGACACTCTGAAACCCACTTTCACACCCATACAGACACTTTCACACCCAGTCACACTTCTAGACATAACTCTCACACCCACTGTGACATCTATGCTGACATTCACACCCAGTTCCACACCCATGTAGACACTCTTATACCCACCCTCACACTTATACAGACACTCTCACACCCACTCTGACACCCATACAGACACTCTCACACCCAGACACTCTCCCACCACTTTTACACTTATGCTGACACTCTCACAGCCATTCAGGCACCCTTGCAGACACTCTCATGCCACTCTGACACCCATACACTGTCACACCCACTCTCACACCCAGACATATGCTGTCACTTCCACGGTCAAACCCAGACAGACACTCTCACACCCACTGTGACACTCAGGCTGACACTCTCACACCCACTATGACACCTAGACTGATACTCTCACCCCCAGTGACACACCCATACAGACAGTGCAGCAACCACTCTCACACCCAGACAGACACTCTCACACCCAGTCACACACCCATACAGACACTCTGAAACCCACGTTCACACCCATACAGACACTTTCACACACAGTCACACATCTAGACAGAAAATCTCATACCCATAATAACACCTAGGCTGACACTCTCCTACCGAGCCAAACACCCATACAGATGCTCTCACTCCCATGCTCATACCCATACAGACACTCCCCAGTCTCAAATCCACTCATGCACCTATACAGGTACAGTTACTCCCACTCTCACATCCAGACACTCTCACTCCCACTCATACACATAGAAAGACACTCTCACTCACACACACTATGACACCCAGGATGACACTCTCATCCCGAATCACACACCCTTACAGACACTCTCTCACCCACTGTCACACCCTGACAGACCACTCTCACACCCACTGACTAATCCATACACACACTCTCACACCCACTCAGACACCCATACAGACACTCACAACTACTCTCACATGGACAGGCACTCTCACACTCACTCTCATACCCAGACATACTCACACATACTCCCGCATCCACTCCTACACCCAGACAGACACTCTCATGCCCACTATGACACCCAGACTGACACTCTCACACCCACTATGACACCTAGACTGATACTCTCACCCCCAGTGACACACCCATACAGACACTGCAGCAACCACTCTCATACCCAGAGATACTCACACATACTCCTGCATCCACTCCTACACCCAGACACTCTCATACCCACTATGACACCCAGACTGACACTCTCATACACAGTCTCATACCATACAAACACTTTTACAACCACTCTCCCACCCCAGAGACACTCTCCACCCACTGTCACACCCATATAAACACTCTCATACCCACTCTCACACCCAGACACTCTCACACCCACGGTGATACCTATGCTGACACTCACACCCAGTTCTACACCCATGCAGACACTCTCACACCCACCCTCATACTCAGACACTCTTGCACCACTCTGACACCACAGCTGACACTCTCACAGCCATTCTGGCACCCTTGCAGACACTATCATGCTCACTCTCACACCCATACACTGTTACACCCACTCTCACACCCAGACAAAGGCTGTCACTTCCACGGTCAATCCCAGACAGACATTCTCACACCCACTGTGACACTCAGGCTGACACTCTCACACCCACTAAGACACCTAGACTGATACTCTCACACCCAGTGACACACCCATACAGACAATGTAACAACCACTCTTACACCCAGACAGAAACTCTTACACCCACTATGACACCTAAACGTATACTCTCAAACCCAGTCACACACCCATACAGCCATTCTGAAACCCCCTTTAACACCCATACAGACACTTTCACACCCAGTCACACATCTAGACAGAAACTGTCACACCCACTGTGACACCTAGGCTGACACTCTCTCACCGAGTCACACACCCACACAGATGCTCTCACTCCCACGCTCATACCCATACAGACACTCCCACACCAACACTCACACCCATGCAGACACTCTCACATCCACTCACGCACCTATACAGATACTTTTACTCCCACTCTATCATCCAGACACTCACACCCACTCTTATACATAGATAGACACTCACACACACACACACACACACACACTGTGACACCCAGGATGACACTCTCACCCTCAGTCACACACCCTTACAGACACTCTCTCACCCACTGTCACACCCAGACAGACACTCTCACACCCACTGACTAATCCATACAGACACTCTCACTCCTACTCTCACACCCAGGCTGCCACTCTCACAATCCCTCTGACACCCAGACACTTTCACATCCAGACACAATCTTACAACCAATCTTACAACCAGGCACTCTCACACGTACGCAAACACTCATATAGACACTCTCACTTCCATTCTCACACCCAGACTGATGCCCTTACAGCCACTCCCACACCCTAACAGACACTCTCACACCCACTGTGATACTCAGGCTGACACTCTCACACCCAGACACTCTCACACACACTATCACACTAAGACAGACACTTTCACACACACTATGATGACCAGGTTGACACTCTCATGACCACTCTTACACCCATATGGGCACTCTCACACCCACTCTCATGCAGAGAGATGCACATTCTTACAATTACTCACACAACCAAGCCGATGATCTCACATCCAGTTTGACACCAGTACAGACACTCTCACACCCACTTGCACTCCCACATAGACACTGTCACACCCACTCACATACATAGATTGACATGCTTACACCCTCTCATGCATCCATATAGAAACTCTCATACTTAATATGACACCCAAGCTGACACTCTCACACCTACTCACACACCCATGCAGACACTCTCACACCCCCTCTCACCCCGAGACAGACACTTCCACACCCACTCTGAATCATCCCTACAGACACTCACACCCACTGTGACACCCAGGCTGACACTCTCGCACCCTCTCACACAACCATACAGAAACTCTCACACCCAGACACCGTCACAGCCAATGTGACATCCAGGCACTCTCAAACTCACTCACCTAAAACCATTAAACAACCACTGACACATAGGGAAGTGTGGTTGTTGTGTTTTAGATGAGTTCTTTAGTTCTGTGAATCCGCAGTGGATCTGCAGATTTGAGTGAGATTTAAAAAAAATACTAATCGAAAAATTATTATATATGTCTATACTAAAAATACAGCTCTGAAAAGGAGCCATTGTGTTTGTGATGTGTAGGTGATAGTATTTCAAATTCTGGAGAAACACCTTTTTCCTTTTTCTGTCAAGCGAACACTATCATTTCTATATATACACCATCCATATTGAAGCATACATTATTGTGGTATGTAGAGCCCATGTAACGGTCTCCGAGGCATGTAGAAACAGTTTTATTAATGTGTTTTCTGGATTTGTCTATTTGTGGACAGAATACACTTTACCACTTCCACTTCTGCCTTTGGCAAATGTTAGAAAAAACAAGGCAGTGAGTGGGAAAAGTGCCATTAATTTTCCAAAAGTATTTTTAATTAGGATTTCCAATCCTACCCCAGTAACAGTGCCCAGGTCATTGCCACCACAGAGTACAATCATATGGTCTAGATGTTGGCAATCCATAATGCTTTAAACAAAGGGCAAAATGTAATGCTATTTTAACCCTCTCTGGCCAACCCAAGTCATAATCACATTAGATAAATGCAGGACCCTGTCAATGCCACACTTTCTAGCGCTCTCTCTGGCCCAAAACAGAAAGCTATGACTGACAATCCACACTCTGAACATTTTAGAGGCAATCTGGAGTACCACACTGGAGAAGGCTGTAGTTGAATGAGGCAGATTTGAAATGAAAAACAGTTAAAATGGAGGCTACTAGCTACAATTTAAAAGAACACATTTGAAATGGTTGCTGTAAATATGCTGGTGCAAAAAAGTACATAATGATATTGTGATAAAAGTAAGTAGATGTCTGATTGACTTTGGCTAAATTACAAAAAAGTAATGATGTTTGGGATATGCTTATAATTCCAAGCACTCAACCACACCTTCTAGAGTTGTTTTAGAAGTTAGCTTGCTGCTCTCAGAAACTATTGGGAACTTGTGACCTACGGCTAGCAGAGAATGTTTCAAAATAATTTACCATGATAACAGAGATAGAGGCGCATGGAGGAAAAGGAACAAAAAAGACTAGACTGTAGGGCCCTTATTTATACTTTTTTAGCACTGCATTTGCGTCATTTTTTGATGTGCAAATGTGGTGCTAAAAAGGTATAAATATGTGCCTAAATTTGTAGTCTCAGTTGAAGTTTAAAAAATTGACCATAAAGTGTGCTGGGACGTAAATGTATTAATTTTTAGAAAGAGGAGAATAAATTATAATTTTTGAGACTAGTCTAAAAAATTAATCTCAGGCTTCCTTGTGGATCCGCCATGAAGTTACATGGGGGTCCACGCTGAGAACCGTTGTGGATCTGCGAATCCGTCCAAAGCCCCAACCAAATTGGGCTTTTTTAAACTATATTGACCCTTCACAAGAGTTATAACATAAGACAAACAGGAAAGTTATGTTGTGATTGGTTTTCTGACTGAGTAATATTGAAAGCAAAGTTGAAAAGGTTGCCATTAATCGTTGCTTTATATGAGAATGGTGTACCATTATTCTGCTTGGTTTTCCACATTTTCAGTGGGAAGACATTTTAACTGATACTGAGAGACAAACATACAGACCAACAAACATGCAGACCAACAAACACATTTAAGAGGTGTGTGAATTAAGGTGTAGTCTAAGTGAAAATGGGTTAGAAAAGGAAGGAATGTATATAAAGTGGATGAAAGTGAAAAACATGTACAAAAAGAGTAAAATGAAATATAAATAGAGGGTATGTGATGAAAATGAAGAAAAGTATAGTGACACATATAAGAAAAATATGTTTTGTTTAAAAGTAAGAACACTGAGGTGTACATAAGTACATGCATTAAGATAGCTACTCAAACACTAATACATGTAATAACACAGCCAAGGAAACCATCATGTAGATAATGACACACCCAGGTACACACTCATATACGCTCTGACATTCCCTAGAACACACTCGTACATACACTGAAACACCCGGCCAGATTGTGATGCTTATGATGATGGACCGAGGCACACCTTGATCCTTATACTAACACACCCAGGCACACAGTAATACATACACTAATGTACTCAGACACACAATGATGCATACACTAACACCTTTAAGCACCAATTGATGTATACACTGAGTCTCCCAAACAGATACTGATGCATACACTGATACACTAAGGCATACACTGAAGCATACACTAAAACACCCAGTCAAACCATGATGTATATGGTAACATACCCAGTCAGATTCTAATACATAAACTAACATACCAAGGTACAAAGTGATGCATACGCTGACACACCCAAGCAAACACTGATGCATACACTGACATAAGTGGGCACACACTGATGCAGGCACACAATGAAGCATTACTAGGCTAAAGGTCACAGGCAGCAGGTCTAGTTGCTAAAAAAACGTGCCCACAGACATCACTAATATGGCTCCACTACAGGGGCATAATGGGCATTCCAGGAATGATGCTATATGAGACACATTTCACTTTGCACATACCTCTAAAACACTATTTGCACAGGAACTGGGCCTTCATGTATTTCAAGAACAACCAATAGTAGAGGCAAGGACATGCCAATCTGCACATGTGTAAGTACAAGTCAAGAAAGCAAATACAATAGCAACAGCACACACACATGATGAAGTAGCTGCAAGGAACACACGTGAAAATGGACGCATGGTTAGTTGAATGTATGGGTACGTGTCAACATCAGGGCAGTGCGCGCTTTACGGGCAACTAGAATGCAAAAAACAAATAATTTCAAGTTAACATAATTTATGCATTGTGCTGATATGATGTTGTTTAACCTTTTGCATTGTAGAGTTTAATCCTGAGGACTTATGTTCAGCATGCACATAAATACTGTTCTCATGTAATGTACTGCTGCAGGCTTTCAGACTGTGTCAGGGTGTTGTCCCTTTCCAGGGCCGTCTAGAAGCTTTCCCTGCAGCATGCCTGTGTGTGGTTGGTGGGCTGGGCTAAGACTCTATAAAAGGGAGCCAGCCCAGCTCCACGTGCTCACTATTCAGAGGTCCTGGTGCAGAGCAGCAGCAACTTCCTGAGCTCCTGTTCCAGCGGCCTACTTTGATCCTCCAGGCCTTGCACTTTTTTCTCTTTCATTGGTGATCCTAGATCAGGGTGGTAAGACAGAGGTCGGGTTGGGCCCCCAACCCCGTTATCGAAAACTCTCGAGTTCTTGGGCCTAATCTTTGCATGATAATCTAAAGTACTCTTGTACGTGTGAATGTGCGCTTGGTAGTTTCGTGGCATTTGCATGCTGATATTCGAATCGGCAAGACGCGCAATTCTCTCCTCGTGCTTAATTCATGTTATTCATTGTGCGCTACCATTCCTTGGCAGTTACATGGTGGCATTCGAATCGGCAAGACGCGCGATTCGTCCTCTTGTACTTTAACCCTTGATATTCATTGTGCGCTACCATTCCTTAACAGTTACATGGTGGCATTCGAATCGGCAAGATGCGCGATTCGTTTTCTCATGCTTGATTCATGATGTTCATTGTGTGCTACCATTCCTTGACAGTTACATGGTGGCATTCGAATCGGCAAGATGCGCGATTCGTTTTCTCATGCTTGATTCATGATGTTCATTGTGCGCTACCATTCCTTGACAGTTACATGGTGGCATTCGAATCAGCAAAGACGCGTGATTCGTTTCTTGTGCTTAAAATCACGGTGTTCATTACGCGCTACCATTTTAAAGCATTTACTTGGTGGGTTTTGAGTTGGCACGTCGCATAATTTATTTCTCAAGTCTAATTTGTGTTATTTATGGTGCACAATCAGCCTATGGTATTTTCACTACATAGGTAAAGATCTGCAATGTGTGCAAGTCATGTTCCAGCAATTTGAGAGAACAAAGGACCAGTTTTCTAGATGTAATGTTGTGTGTTCCTAATATGTTTCTCAAACACGATTCATATGATGGTTTAGAAATCATTCAGATTCTTTCCTGATCTTCATGTAAATGATAATTCTTGAATTAGAAAATTGCATTTAACCTTTCTCGATTCCCTCACAGGTATCCAGTCATCTTGAAGCCTAATCATTTTAAGTCTATGCTTAGGTTGTCCATGTTTTCAGAATGACAATGCTTAGAGTCATAGCCTAGTATTGATATTCATATGATGTAATTTTGATATTGTGTGTTTTAACCTTTTTGCTTCCTACAGGTCTCCTTCCCAGCTGTTCCTTTCCTAATCCCCTTTTCCCCACTTGGACTCTCTTAGACTCGGTGACAATTCTAATCAGAGTATTGGAGCTGTCTTGTGGTGGAAGTGTTGGGAGCGAACACAGACCCTGAGGATGTGGTGACTCTAACAGAATAGTGAGCCTACTAATTATTATCCTCCTGGTTTGTGTATGTTCTCAACATGGCCACACTGGACGAGCTAGTCAAGGCTATCACTCAGCTGCAAGCAGAGGTGGTATCATCAAAAGATTTGGCAACTAGCCTAGCTGAGAGAGTGAGTCAGTTACAGGATAAGGTAGAAAAGAAGGAACAAAATCCTCCAGGTGTGTCTTGGCCAGATCCTCCTTCTTCTTCTTGTTCCCTTAGCTCCCCCAGAACGTTTCTCAGGTGACCCCTTGATAGCGCAATCTTTCCTGGTTCAAGTGGAATTCCACTTCACCTGCAGACCACATACTTTCCCAGATACCCAGTCCAAAGTAGCTTTCTTGTTATCATATCTGTCTGGAGATGCAGCTACCTGGGCCCTGTTATACAACTGGAGAAACTTTGTTTGCATGTTTGAGCGAGTTTTTGATTGTAGAACTGTAACACTGTCAGCAGATCGTGAATTATTAGACTTACGCCAAGGGAATCAGGACTTAGGGGGTCATTACAACCCTGGTGGACGGTGTTAAAGCTGCGGTAATATCGCAAGCAGACCGGCGGAGAAAAAAAGGGAATTATGACCGTGGCGGAAACCGCCAACATAGACAGCCACTTTAACACTCCGACCGCCACGGCGGTACAGACAAGCAGCGCGGCGGTCACCGCCAACAGACAGGCGGGAGACAAAGTACCGCCCACAGTATCACAACATACCAATCTGCCACCTTTTCCGGGGCGGATTCACCGTGGATAAAACACGGCGGAAACTGCTTTTGCAATGGGAAAACGCTCACCTTAACACACTCCACGAGGAAGGAGGGCACCATGGAGGCCAAACTCCAAATACTCCCTGCGCTTGTCTTCCTGCTCCTCTACGAACATCAGCAACGGCGGCGCCGAAGACAACGGTGAGTACTGCACCTACGACATAGGGGAGGGGGGAGGCAAAAGTCAGGGACACACACACGCAACACCCCCACCCCCACCCCGAACCTCACTCACTACAACACACACACACCAATGCATATCCAAACATCACAGTAACAACCCACAACCCCCCCGGAAGAATGCAAAGACAAAAGGGAATCAGTATAACTATTGTAATGAATAAAAATACAGTAAGCTCATATATACAGAAATATATACACATTCCAAATATATACATCATGATTAGAAGTGCAGGTATGCACAATTCAATGTCCGTGGACCACTGGGCCCAAAATGCATGGGCGAGGCTCACACACAATACCTGTCTTGAAACGGAGAGAACACTGCAGGGGCATCAGATAGAAATACAACCAGCACCTTAGGGGGAAGGGAAGGGGGGGCACCTCAGCCGGATGAGTGCAAAGCCAGATCCACGACGGGGCTCCATGCCCATTGATGTATCCTGGGGAGTGCAAAGCCACAGTCTCTCAAGTCTCTACAGTGGGTGGTTTTCCCACTGGACCATCCTGGGGAGTGCAAAGCCGCAGTCTCTCAAGTGGATAGCAGTCTCCACTGGTTCTGGAGGGGGACTGGTGCCCAAAGTGCTTCATCCTGTGAAGGACAGAGGTAGTGGATGCAGTTCTCCACTGGTTCTGGACGGGGACTGGTGCCCAGAGTGCTTCATCCTGTGAAGGACAGAGGTAGGGGATGCAGTTCTCTACTGGTTCTGGAGGGGGACTGATGCCCAGAGTGCTTCATCCTGTGAAGGACAGAGGTAGTGGATGCAGTTCTCCACTGGTTCTGGAGGGGGACTGGTGCCCAGAGTGCTTCATCCTGTGAAGGACAGAGGTAGTGGATGCAGTTCTCCACTGGTTCTGGAGGGGGACTGGTGCCCAGAGTGCATCACGCTCCTCTAGACGGTCACAGTTCCGTCACTGTCCCAGCCGCACATGGGCTAACAATGCTTGAGTTGGCGGTGCTTGCCCTGTTCAGCGGTGCTTGCCATGGAGGTCTTTGCCCTGTTCAGCGGTGCTTGACTTAGCCGTTTCTGACCTGTTCAGCGGTGCTTGCCCTGTTCAGCGGTGCTTGCCATGGCGGTCTTTGCCCTGTTCAGCGGTCTTTGCCCTGTTCAGCGGTGCTTGCCATGGCGGTCTTTGCCCTGTTCAGCGGTGCTTGACTTTGCCGTTTCTGACCTGTTTAGCGGTGCTTGCCCTGTTGAGCGGTGCTTGCCATGGCGGTCTTTGCCCTGTTCAGCGGTGCTTGACTTTGCCGTCTGTGACCTGTGCTGCGGTGTGTGACATGACGGTCCCTCAGTTCCCAGCGGGGCTGTGGGTGCCGGGGCCCTCCAGGGCACTGACGCTGGCGGTGGTCTCCGGACCAGTGACGATAGTGCTGCCCTCCAGGGCACTGACGCTGGCGGTGGTCTCCGGACCAGTGACGATAGTGCTGCCCTCCAGGGCACTGACTCTGGCGGTGGTCTCCGGACCAGTGACGATAGTGCTGCCCTCCAGGGCACTGACTCTGGCGGTGGTCTCCGGACCAGTGACGATAGTGCTGCCCTCCAGGGCACTGACTTTGCCAGTGACGATACTGCTGCCCTCCAGGGCACTGACTCTGGTGGTGGTCTCCGGACCAGTGACGATACTGCTGCCCTCCAGGGCACTGACTCTGGCGGTGGTCTCCGGACCAGTGACGATAGTGCTGCCCTCCAGGGCACTGACGCTGGCGGTGGTCTCCGGACCAGTGACGATAGTGCTGCCCTCCAGGGCACTGACTCTGGCGGTGGTCTCCGGACCAGTGACGATACTGCTGCCCTCCAGGGCACTGACTCTGGCGGTGGTCTCCGGACCAGTGACGATACTGCTGCCCTCCAGGGCACTGACTCTGGCGGTGGTCTCCGGACCAGTGACGATAGTGCTGCCCTCCAGGGCACTGACGCTGGCGGTGGTCTCCGGACCAGTGACGATAGTGCTGCCCTCCAGGGCACTGACTCTGGCGGTGGTCTCCGGACCAGTGACGATAGTGCTGCCCTCCAGGGCACTGACTCTGCCAGTGACGATACTGCTGCCCTCCAGGGCACTGACTCTGGCAGTGGTCTCCGGATCAGTGACGGTAGTGCTGCCCTCTAGGGCACTGACGCTGGCGGTGGTCTCCGGACCAGTGACGATAGTGCTGCCCTCCAGGGCACTGACTCTGGCGGTGGTCTCCGTACCAGTGAGGATACTGCTGCCCTCCAGGACACTGACTCTGGCAGTGGTCTCCGGACCAGTGACGATAGTGCTGCCATCCAGGGCACTGACTCTGCCAGTGACGATACTGCTGCCCTTCAGGGCACTGACTCTGGCGGTGGTCTCCGGACCAGTGACGATACTGCTGCCCTCCAGGGCACTGACTCTGGCGGTGGTCTCCGGACCAGTGACGATGGGGCTGGCGGTGGCGTCCTGGCCAGCGGGGCGGATGGCGGCCTTCTCCGCCGTGCTGCTCTTACCAGACTTTGGAGACTTCTTCTGCCCCTTTACCACCTTTGGAGGGGTCACAGCTGACTCGACACTCCCCCCGGGACCCTTGTGGGCGGCTTTGCCGGCAGGAGTCTTCACCCTCTCCCGTCGGGCACTGTCCAACCAGGGGATTGGGTCTGGGTGGAGGAAGTTGGAGGGGGGAGGCTGGACACAGGGACAATGGCTGCCATCAGTGCTGAGGCCAGAGATTGCAGGGTTAGATGATGGGCAGCCTGACCAGAATGAATGCCCTCCAGGAATGCATTAGGAATGGCCTCCTCACTGAGGTCAGCAGGGGTGACAGGGGCAGGGGCTGAGGTGCCTGGGGCGAAGGTGATGCCCACCCTCCTGGATGAGCGGGCACGGAGCGAAGGCTGAGGGGCTGCTGGGAGGGCGGTGCTGGTAGGGGTGGTGGCGGCTGTACCTGTAGAAGTGGGGGGCACAGATGGTGCCGCCACCACAAGGGAGCTCCCATCGGAGGACGAGTCCGTGTCGCTGTTTGCTTATCCGGTGACCGACATGAAGCTCCCCTCGCCCTCCGTCCCACTGGTGTATTCTGTGTCCGTGGTATGGCAATCCATGGCCATGTGGGATGCAGCCCCCTCGTGCTCCGGTGCCACTGTACCTCCGCCAGATGATGCAGATGCAGAAAAGAACAGGGAGAGCACAAAAAGGGGTGGGAAAACAGTAGAAAGACAGGTTGAGTGCATGGCTTACTGCTAACGTTGGCAGACAATACAGACACAGCAGCACACTGCACTACGCCGTGCTCTTGGCCTCTACAGATGCAGCTCCTGGGATATGGCCTACATGGCTATGAGTGTAATGTACCCACATAGATGACACAGGGGCATGTATACCTGTACTTGGCACTCTACAGAGGTGGGGTGGAGTGGCACATGACCTGGATTCCGGAGGGGCCAAGCCTACGGAACTCGCCCTGGCCTAGGGAAACCCACAACCCTCCTCCCCCACCCAGGCCACTCCACTGCACGCAAAGTCATGAGAATGTGAGTGTACTCACCCCCTTGTGTCTGCTGTGATGCCCTCAAGCACCCATCCAACTCAGGGTGGGCCACCGCCAGGATCCGGAACATCAGGGGGGTCATGATTCGACGGGCACCCCTCCCACGTTGGGAGGCCATCCCCAGCTGAGCCTCCGCCATCTTCTTGCTCCAGCGGTGAATGTCCTCCCATCTTTTACGGCAGTGGGTGCTCCGTCTCTGGTGGACCCCGAGGGTCCGGACGTCCTTGGCGATGGCACGCCAAATATCCTTCTTCTGGTGGGTGCTGACCTACATGACATGTACCGGGGAATAAGAGAAGTCATTAGCAATAGCACCGACGAAGTGAGTGGCCCACATCCCTGCCCTTGCCATGTGGCAGATGCAATCACACTTCTACATGCTTGCAGGACTCTGCCCCCTTCCTACTGACATCCAGCCCTCTCCACCCAGGCATAGCCCATACAACGTGCTCCCTGTGTACTTACCTGTCTGGAGGACATAGAGTAGCGTGTACTGGGGGAGGACCCCGTCCACAAGCCTCTCCAACTCCCGTGCAGTGAAGGCAGGGGCCTTTTCCCCAGATGCACCAGCTATTGTGTCTTCCAGACCGAGGTCACAGCAGCACTTGCAGTGCAGGTCCTCTCCTGTCGAAGATCAGGTATCGAGTGATTGAACAGCTAGAAAATGGCGGTCACGTCCATGGCGGTGACGTCCGCGACGGTGCGTATCATCACCGCCGGCGCACTTCGTCATTGGCTCCTGGGACCCATAGGGTCCAATGTTAACCAATGCAGCATTGCGCCGCGGTCTTTGACCGCCTACCGCGACGGTGTACAACGCCAGCGCGGGTACCTCACATCCCATTGTCCCACTTTAGAGGTCAGGCAGCCGCTATTTCAGGGGCCCACATGGCTTCATTTACAACTGCGTCACACATACCTAGGCCTACACGCAACACACATAAAGGAAGGATATTGTATTTATTGTCGTGTTCTGTGTAGCTATGGGTACATACCTCAGAATTTGTTTACTCTGGGGTCGCTGTTGTCCTTCCTAGGCACTGTCAGCTGGGACATGTGATGAGATGGCGGAATCCTCCAGTGTACCGACCACTGGTGGACTTGTTGACAATGGAGGAGCGACATTTAATCATCACCTACAGGTTTGACCGTGCCACAATCCAGGAACTGTGTACCCAGTTGGAGCCTGACCTGATGTCACCAATCCGCCATCCCACAGGAATCCCCCCTCAATTGAAGGTGCTATCAGTGCTCCATTTCCTAGCAAGTGGGTCATTTCAGAAAACAGTGGCCATGGCATCAGGGATGTACCAGCCTATGTTTTCCAACGGGTTGTCCAGAGTGTTGTCTGCCCTGCTGAAACACGTGAGGAGCTACATCGTTTTCCCTCAGGTGGAGGATTTGGCTACAGTGAAAGGTGACTTCTATGCCTTGGGACATATCCCTAACATCATAGGTGCCATTGATGGGACCCATGTGGCTTTGGTCCCCCCCCCACAGGAGTGAACAGGTGTACAGGAACCGGAAGAGTTATCATTTGATGAATGTACAGATGGTATGTTTGGCAGACCAGTACATCTCGCAGGTAAATGCTATGTTCCCTGGCTCAGTGCATGACGCCTACATCCTGCGGAATAGCAGCATCCCGTATGTGATGGGTCAACTCCAGAGGCACCGTGTGTGGCTATTAGGGGACTCTGGTTACCCCAACCTGTCATGGCTACTGACCCCAGTGAGGAATCCCAGGACCAGGGCAGAGGAACGCTACAGTGAGGCCCATGGGCGGACTAGGAGTGTGATCGAACGTACCTTCGGCCTCCTTAAGGCCAGGTTCAGGTGCCTCCATATGACAGGTGGTTCCCTATTCTACTCACTAAGGAAGGTGTGCCAGATCATCATCGCCTGCTCGATGCTTCACAATCTTGCTTTGCGACGCCAGGTGCCTTTTCTGCAGGAGGATGGTCCAGATGACGGTGTTGTGGCAGCTGTGGAGCCTGTGGACAGTGATGAGGAGGAAGCAGAGGAAGAAGACAGTGATAACAGGGATTCAGTCATACAGCAATATTTCCAGTGACACACAGGTGAGAACAATTTTTTTACTATTACATTCACTTTCACACTTCTACCTCTATCCTGTCTGTCAATTTGAAGTAGTATCTGCTAACTGAGTGATACATTTCCATTACGGTTTCACAGGTGTGGTTACCAACGTGTGTCATCTGCTTGCATACTTCATGGACTTGTGATGTGTGACATAGGTATGTTGACATTACTATTGAGAACTGATTTTGTCACTGTCATAGCTAATACACATTTTCAAAATCATAGGCTGACTCCGGATTGTTTTGTGGTTCAAGGGTGTTTATTGAAGTGCTAATTATTGGAGGGGGTGGCAAAATGGTGATGGCTGATGGTGGAGGAATGTCCATGGCAGAGTCCAGTCTATTAGTCTCACGGGTGCATTGCCCATATGGGCATAGGAATTGGAGCTGGGGCAGTTCCAATCTGGACAGGGTTACAAAGTGGGACAGTGGGAGGACAATCAGGGTGGTCTTATTTCCTGGTGGGGGTCTTGCCATCTTGCTCTGTCCTGTTCCTGGATCTCAGGGACCGCTTGCGGGGTGGTTCTCCGTCTGCAGGGGTGGGGTGCTGGTGTGGTGGTCCTGTGGCGGGGCGTCCTGTCCACTAGCGCCGGTGGAGGTGGTGGGCAGTTCATCATCCATGCTAATGTCAGGGGCCCCTTGGAGTGCCACGGTGTCCCTCATGGTCTTTTGTATGTCCTTCAGCACCCCTACGATGGTGCCCAGGGCGGAGCTGATGGTTCTGAGCTCCTCCCTGAACCCCAAATACTGTTCGTCCTGCATGCACTGGGTCTCCTGAAACTTGGCCAGGACCGTTGTCATTGTCTCCTGGGAGTGGTGGTATGCTCCCATGATGGAGGAGAGGGCCTCGTGGAGAGTGGGTTCCCTTGGCCTGTCCGCCCCCTGTCGCACGGCAGCCCTCCCAGTTCCCCTGTGTTCCTGTGCCTCCGTCCCTTGGACCGTGTGCCCACTACCACTGCCTCCAGGTCCCTGTTGTTGTTGGGGTGGTGGGTTATCCTGGGTTCCCTGTAGTGGTGGACACACAGCTGACTGACGTGTCCTGGGTACGGAGGTATGGGCCCGCTGGGTGGGTGCTGTGCTGGTGTTACCAGAGGGTGGAAGGTCAGTGTTGGGCTGTGCCTGTGTGAGGGGAACCGACTGTCCCGAGGCCCACAATGGTCTGGGCTGGTTATCTGGATCCAGTTGGCCAGAGCTGCTGTCATCACTGTGGGCATCTTCTGGGGGTGGAGTGGAGATGTCTGGACCCTCCTGTCTGGTGACGTTAGGTAGTGGTCCTGCAGGGGTATAAAAGCATGATTATTTCATCTGTGTGTGTCATGGTGTGCAATGGGTGGGTCTGCATGTACCCCAGTGCAAGCATTCCTGTGTGGGGGCTTGTGTGATAATGGTTCGGGGGTGTTATGGGTATGTGCAGTGGGCATGCTTTAGTGATGGGTGTCCATGCTTAGTTGTGTCATGCAGGGCTTGGTGTTGGGATGGGTGGTTTCTGTTATAAGTACATTAGTGAAGAGTTGGAGTGATAGGGGAGGGGGTGAGGGTGGGGGTGTGTGATAGCATGCAGGTAGGGTGGGGGATATGATAGTTAAGATTTGACTTACCAGTGGCCATTCCTCCACCGACTCCTCGAGGCCCTCAGGATGCATAATGGTCAAGACCTGCTCCTCCCATGTTGTTAGTTGTGGGGGAGGAGGTGGGGGCCCGCCGCCAGTCCGCTGAATCGCGATGTTGTGCCTGTAGACCACTGAACGCACCTTCCCCCGTAGGTCGTTCCACCTCTTCCTGATGTCCTCCCGATTTCTTGGGTGCGGTCCCACTGCGTTGACCCTGTCGACGATTCTTGGCCATAGCTCCATCTTCCGGGCTATAGAGGTGTGCTGCACCTGTGATCCAAATAGCTGTGGCTCTACCCGTACGATTTCCTCCACCATGACCCTGAGCTCCTCCTCGGAAAACCTGGGGTGTCTTTGGCGTGCCATGGGGTGATGTAGGTGATGTGTGGGGTGGTGTATGTGGTGATGAGTGTGGTGATGTGTAGTGGTGTGTGGAATTTTGTGCGTGAATGTTGTGTGGGTGATGGTGTTTTGGGCCTCTGTGTGGTGGGGTTTTCTATTGCTGTGCTCTCTCTCTGTCGCCTTCGTCTCTGATTTTGGGTCGTAGGGGTTTGTGGGTGATGTGGATGTGTGTTTTATATTGTGTTGGGTGTGTGGGAGTGTTGTTTGTATGTGTATCAGGTGTGTGTATTTCGAATTGTCCAATGTGACGGTGTTTTGGAGATGTGTGTGTATTTTGAGCGCGGCGGTGTGTACCGCCAATGGAATACCGCGGTTGAAAGACGTGGATTCGTGGGTCATGATAGCATGGGCGTGTTTCTGTTGGCGTGACGGTGGAGGTTTTGTTTTCGCCAGTTTATCACTGACCTTTGGTGTGGCGGACTTAGGTGGGTGTCTGAATTTCGGGGATTCCGAGATGTGGGTCATAATAGCTGTGGCGGAATTCCGCGGCCGCGGCGATGTATTGGCGGTCTTCTGCACGGCAGTAAGCGGCTTTTACCGCCAATGTCGTAATGACCCCCTTAGTGTTATAGTTAGCCAACTTTAATCTGCTGGTCTCTGAGACATCCTGGCCTGAAGAAAAACGAGTGTCCTTGTTCTACAAGGGACTCAAAGAAGAGCTAAAAGATATTCTAGCTCAAATCGACCCGCAACCTACAGACTGTCAAGAATTGATAAACTTTGTTTTGAGGCTTGATCATCATTTAACAGAACGAAAAGGAACACGCAAAAAGACTGAAAAATATTCCTGGTGTGTTCACGATAATAGAGACTCAAGAACTCCGAAAGAAAGAACGCCGGAACCGATGGAAATTGGAACCATCAGGAGACCTTTGACCAAAGATGAAAAGGACCTACATAGAAAGAATGGACAATGTCTCTATTGTGGGCGCAAAGGTCATTTTGCCAAAGATTGTCCAATCAAACCAAAGAGCAAACGAGGTCCAGTTCAGAAGGTTGCAGCCAATTCCCAAGTCGAGTCTGAAAACTAAAGCACCCAAGATGGAGAGAAGGGTTGCTCTTGGGTGTCACTGTGGACCCTACACAATCTAGACATCTCAAACTGGGAATAAGAGTTCAGGTTAAGAAAAAGACCTATTTCAAGAAGGCTCTACTCGATGCTGGGGCTACCGGGAACTTTGTTGACGCCCAACTGGTTCGTGCATGGAAGATTCCATATATTGAAAAGAAGACCCCAGAAATCATCCAGGCAGTCGATGGAAAACTCTTGACTGGAGGTCCAGTAACTCTCCAGACTGTCCTCTTGTCGGTGATATGTGAGGATAAGAATCAAAGAAAGAAACATAAAGAGAAACTGATCCTTGACGTGATCCATGCTCCCCAGTATGGGATTATCCTTGGTTTACCGTGGTTAACTCATCATAATCCAGAAATCAATTGGGCTGAACGAAAGGTTGTGTTCTCATCTGCACTATGTAAAGAACAATGCCTCCAAAAAATTCAGGTATCAATAGTTTGAAACTCTTACATAGCTACTGCTGCGGAGAAAGAAGTTCAAACAGTATTCATCTTACGAAGATGTATTTGATGAGAAAGAAGCAGAGAACTTACCCCCTCATAGATCTTATGACTGTCAAATTGATCTAGTTCCAGGTGCGATACTTCCCAACTGTCGTGTATATGCCCTGTCAGAACATGAAAATCAACATTTCCGAAAATATCTAGATCAATTCTTGGAGAATGGTTTCATTCGCCCTTCTAAGTCTCCTGCAGCTTCTCCTTTGTTTTTTGTTCTGAAGGCCAATGGAGAACTTCAAACTTGTATTGACTATAGAGGATTGAACAAAGTCACCATCAAGAATAAATATCCTCTGCCCCTAATTCCGGTGCTACTGGAGCAAGTAAAAAAAGCAAAAATCTACACAAAGCTTGATCTTCGAGGTGCTTATCATTTGATCAGAATGAGAGAGGGTGACGAATGGAAAACAGCGTTCAAGACAAGATATGGCCTTTTTCAATACACCGTCATGCCTTTTGGTCTGTTTAATGCTCCGGCAGCATTTCAATTTTTCTTGAATGACGTTCTTAGAGAGTACCTCGACATATTCGCCATAGTCTACATCAATGACATTTTGATCTACTCAGACAATGAAAATGAACATGTCCAACATGTCAAGAAAATTCTTGCAGCTCTTCGAAAGCACCATTTATATTGCAAACTAACCAAGTGTGAGTTTCATGTTACCACAGTTGAGTTTTTGAGGGTTATGCTTACCCCTCAAAGAATGGTGATGGCAGAAAAGGAAGTAAAGGCCTTATCAGATTGGCCCACCCCAAAGACTGTTTGTGATGTACAATGTTTCCTGGGGTTTGCAAATTTTTACTGGAAGTTCATAAATCATTTCTCCCAGACAGTGGCTCCAATCACTAAGTTATTAAGAAAGAAGGAGAAATATGTATGGTCTCCAGAAGCTGACCAAGCCTTTTCAACTTTGAAAGAAGCTTTCTCCACTGCCCCAGTCTTGACTCATCCTGACGCGGATCGACCCTTCATAGTGGAAGCTGATGCTTCAGATGTGGCATCAGGAGCAGTCTTGTCGCAACGAAACAAGGACACTGGTCAATTTCATCATGTAGCTTAAATGTCTCGGAAGTTGAATGAAGCCGAACAGAACTATGTCATTGCTGAAAAAGAGCTTCTGGCGATTTGTGACGCCTTTAAAGAATGGAGACATCATTTGTTGGGTGCCAAATACACTGTCACGGTATATACTGATCATCGCAATCTTCAGTTCATGAGTTCCGCCAGACTTTTGACTCCTCGGCAATTACGCTGGATGCTGTTTTTTGCTGAATTTGACTTTGTGGTAACCTTCTGGCCTGGTAAAGGCAATAGCAAAGCTGACGCCTTGTCCCGCCAAGAGTCTACCACGTTGCCTGCAGTTCAAACCTCCAGAGCTATCATTGCTCCCGACAAAGTCCTATGTATCATAAAAACTGAAGATTTCTTTGAAGACGTACGCAATTCTTTTACTGTTGAGAAATGGCAAACATGGGCTCAAGCAGATCCCAAAAGGTCAATCAAGCAAGGATTACCTTTTCATGACGCTCGTTTGTTCATGCCCACTACCAAACTTCGCAAGATAGTGTTTCACTGGTTGCATGTTACACCTACGGCACGTCATCCAGGTACTACTAAAACTCTTGAATTAATCCAACGCTATTTTTGGTGGCCTACCCTAACAAAAGATGTAAAAGCAATGGTAAACAACTGCGAAGTCTGTGCTCGTACTAAAACGAGTCACTCAAAACCGAAAGTGTTGTTAATTCCACTCCCAACCCCAAGTCGCCCGTGGGAGCACATTTCTTTAGACTTTATCACCGGTCTACCAGTGGTTCAACAACATTCAGTAATTCTGGTACAATGTTTCCTGGGGTTTGCAAATTTTTACTGGAGGTTCATAAATCATTTCTCACAGACAGTGGCTCCAATCACTAAGTTATTAAGAAAGAAGGAGAAATATGTATGGTCTCCAGAAGCTGACCAAGCCTTTTCAACTTTGAAAGAAGCTTTCTCCACTGCCCCAGTCTTGACTCATCCTGACGCGGATCGACCCTTCATAGTGGAAGCTAATGCTTCAGATGTGGCAATAGGAGCAGTCTTGTCGCAACGAAACAAGAACACTGGTCAACTTCATCATGTAGCTTACATGTCTCGGAAGTTGAATGAAGCCGAACAGAACTATGTCATTGCTGAAAAAGAGCTTCTGGCGATTCGTGATGCCTTTAAAGAATGGAGACATCATTTGTTGGGTGCCAAATACACTGTCACAGTATATACTGATCATCGCAATCTTAAGTTCATGAGTTCCGCCAGACTTTTGACTCCTCTGCAATTACGCTGGATGCTGTTTTTTGCTGAATTTGACTTTGTGCTAATCTTCCGGCCTGGTAAAGACAATCACAAAGCTGACGCCTTGTCCCACCAAGAGTCGACCACGTTGCCTGCAGTTCAAACCTCCAGAGCTATCATTGCTCCCGACAAAGTCCTATGTATCATAAAAACTGAAGGTTTCTTTGAAGACATCCACAATTCTTTTACTGTTGAGAAATGGCAAACATGGGCTCAAGCAGATCCCAAAAGGTCAATCAAGCAAGGATTACCTTTTCATGATGCTCGTTTGTTCATGCCCACTACCAAACTTCGCAAGATAGTGTTTCACTGGTTGCATGTTACACCTACGGCAGGTCATCCAGGTACTCCTAAAACTCTTGAATTAATCCAACGCTATTTTTGGTGGCCTACCCTACCAAAAGATGTAAAAGCAATGGTAAACAACTGCAAAGTCTGTGCTCGCACTAAAACGAGTCACTCAAAACCGAAAGGGTTGTTACTTCCACTCCCAATCCCAAGTCGCCAGTGGGAGCACATTTCTTTAGACTTTATCACCGGTCTACCAGTGGTTCAACAACATTCAGTAATTCTGGTGGTAGTGGATAGTCTCACGAAATATGGACATTTCATTGCCTGTAAGAAATTGCCAACCTCCAGTGAACTGGCAACTATTTTACTGAATAGAGACGTTTGTTATCATGGACTGCCAAAAATGATCCTCTCCGATCGGGGTTCGCAATTTAACTCCAATTTCTGGAAGACATGGTGTAAAACACTCCAAGTGACATCTACACTATCTACTAGCCACCATCCTCAAACAGATGGTCAAACGGAGAGAAGAAATCAGACTTTGAAGCAATACCTATATGCTTACGCTGAAAAAGCACTTCATTCTTGGACATCAATGCTCTGATTAGCTGAGTTAGCCTACAATAACTCATTCCACACTTCTACTGGCGTTACACCTTTTTTTGGCTTGTTTGGCTATCATCCTGACTTATTGCCCATCACAATCCCTCAAGAAAGTTCTCTTACTCCAGCTGTGTCAGAAACCATTCAAAATTTGCTTCGAACCCAGAAATTTATTCAACAGCATTTAGAAAAGGCCAAACAAAAATACAAAAGCATTATAACAAGAAACATTGCGAGGGACCGCAGTATCAAGCAGGTGACAAAGTGTGGCTTTCCACAAAACATATAGACTTCAAGAAGAAGCAAATGTTCAACCCCAAATTCATAGGTCCTTACACTGTCCTTCAGCAAATCAATCCTGTGACATATAAACTTCAAGTGCCAAGATCATTACGGATTCATCCAGTGTTCCACACTTCCCTCTTGAAAAAAGCAGTCCAGAAGGTCCGCTCTCATCCAGCTCCAGTTTTAGTACAGGGGGAAGTAGAATATGAAGTCAAGAAAGTGTTGGATTCTAAACTGAGAGGGCTTAACTTATGGTACTTAATCTTATGGAAAGGTTATGGCCCTGAAAGTAACTCATGGATTTCTGCATCTGATGTCCATGCTCCAGTACTTGTGAGGTGCTTTCATCGTCTCAATCCAGACAAACCGGGCTCTAGAGCGCGTCTGGGAGAGGGGAGTACTGTCAACATCAGGGCAGTGCACGCTCTACGGGCAACTAGAATGCAAAAAACAAATAATTTCGAGCTAACATAATTTATGCATTGTGCTGATATGATGTTGTTTAACACAGAGTTTAATCCTGAGAACTTATGTTCAGCATGCACATAAATACTGTTCTCATGTAATGTACTGCTGCAGGCTTTCAGACTGTGTCAGGGTGTGGTCCCTTTCCAGGGCCTTCTAGAAGCTTTCCCTGCAGGATGCCTGGGTGTGGTTGGTGGGCTGGGCTAAGACTCAATAAAAGGGAGCCAGCCCAACTCCACGTGCTCACTATTCAGAGGTCCCGGTGCAGAGCAGCAGCAACTTTCTGAGCTCCTGTTCCGGCGGCCTACTTCGATCCTCCAGGCCTTGCCCGTTTTTCAATTTCATTGGTGATCCTAGATCCTAGATCAGGGCGGTAAGACGGAGGTCGGGTTGGGGTCCTGAACCCGTTATCGAAAAACGAAAGTTCTTGGGCCTAATCTTTGCATGATAATCTAAAGTACTCTTGTGCGTGTGAATGTGCGCTTGGTAGTTTCGTGGCATTTGCATGCTGATATTCAAATTGGTAAGACGCGCGATTCGTTCCTCATGCTTAATTCATGTTATTCATTGTGCGCTACCATTCCATGGAAATTACATGGTGCCATTCGAATCGGCAAGACGCGCAATTCTTTCCTCGTGCTTAATTCATATTATTCATTGTGCGGTACCATTTTATGGCATTTACAAAGGTAGCATTCGAATCATCAAGACACATGATTCTTTTCTCGTGCTTAATTCTTGATATTCATTGTGCGCTACCATTCCTTGACAGTTACATGGTGGCATTCAAATCGTCAAGATGCGCAATTCGTTTTCTTGTGTGTTAACTCTTGATATTCAATGTGCGCTACCATTTTATGGTATTTACAAAGATAGCATTCGAATCAGCAAGACGCGCGATTCTTTCCTCGTGCTTAATTCATGTTATTCATTGTGCGCTACCATTCCTTGGAAATTACATGGTGGCAATTGAATCGGCAAGACGCGCGAGTCTTTCCTCGTGCTTAATTCATGTTATTCATTGTGCACTACCATTCCTTGGCAGTTACATGGTGGCATTCGAATCGGCAAGATGCACAATTCGTTTTCTCATGCTTGATTCATGATGTTCACTGTGCGCTACCATTCCTTGACAGTTACATGGTGGCATTCGAATCGGCAAAGACGTGTGATTCGTTTCTTGTGCTTAAAATCACGGTGTTCATTACGAGCTACCATTTTAAGGCATTTACTTGGTGGCTTTTGAGTTGGCAAGTCGCGTGATTTATTTTTCGAGTCTAATTTGTGTTATTCATAGTGCACAATCAGCCTATGGTATTTTTACTACTTATGTAAAGATCTGCAATGTGCGCAAGTCATGCTCCACCAATTTGAGAGAACAAAGAACCAGGGGCCAGATGTAGCAACTTCCGCATTTGCGATTCGGAAATTGCGAGTCTGTGCGACTCGCAATTTCCGAATCACAAATGTGGATGCAGAACGGTGTCTCAGACACCGTCTGCGATTCGCTATGGGGTCGCAAAGACCCACCTCATTATTACTAATGAGGTGGGTCGCATTTTGCGACCCCATGGCATGTCCTTGCACTCACAGGGGTGGTGGCCTGCTGAAGTCAGCAGACCTCCATGTCTGTGACTGCTTTTTAAATAAAGCAGTTTTTTATTTATTTTGCAGCCCGTTTTCCTTAAAGGAAAACGAGTTGCAAAATAAAAAAAAATAACAAAACCATTTGGTTTCATTTTTTCAGAGAAGGCAGTGGTCTGTTGGACCACTGCCTGCTCTGAAAAAACCTTTTGGGCAACATTCACAAAGGGGAAGGGGTCCCGTGGGGACCCCTTCCCTTTTGTGAATGAGTTACCACCAGTGTGACACTGGTGGTAACTGCAAATTGCTTTGCGACCGCATTCGCGGTCACGGAGCAATTCTGCATTGCGATGTGAGTCGCAAATAGGAAGGGAACACCCCTTCCTATTTGTGAGTCACATTCACAATTTGCGAGTCGGTACCGACTCGCAATTGTGAATGTGCATCGCAAAAGGCTTTTTGTATGGCGCAAACTGCGATTTTTCGCAGTTTGCACCATGCAAACAGCTTACTACATCTGGCCCTAGGTTTCTAGATGTAATGTTGTGTGTTGCTTATATGTTTCTCAAACACGATTCATATGATGGTTTAGAAATAATTCAGATTCTTTCCTGATCCTCATGTAAATGATAATTCTTGAATTTGAAAATTGCATTTAACCTTTCTCGATTCCCTCAGAGGTATCCAGTCATCTTGAAGCCTAATCATTTTAAGTCTATGCTTAGGTTGTCCATGTTTTCAGAATGACAATGCTTAGAGTCATAGCCTAGTATTGATATTCCTATGATGTAATTTTGATATTGTGTGTTTTAACCTTTTTGCTTCCTACAGGTCTCCTTCCCAGCTGTTCCCTTCCTAATCCCCTTTTCCCCACTGTGACTCTCTTAGACTCTGTGACAATTCTAATCAGAGCATTGGAGCTGTCTTGTGGTGGAAGTGTTGGGAGCGTACACAGACCCCGAGGATCTGGTGACTCTGACAGTAGGTAGCACAATTGAGCACCCTCCAGTGTGGACAAACAAAACACTAGCTTGGACACATGATAAACATGTCCAATCAATATCCGTGAGACACATCTAACACAATACATGTAGACATTGGCCAAGCCAAGATGCTATACTCACCATATCAAACAAATCACAAAGCAAGGTAACCCCATTTGGATTACTACCCACATATCCATACAGTAAACATCTAACCTTGTTCTGAGTGATGCCAGCACTGCCCCCAATGTCAGATATTGACAACCACATCAAACAAAATAGCAATCAGGATGAATCACATACAACTGTAGGCATACAATACAAATTACTGAGGAATAACAAAAAGGTAGAAAAGTAATGGCAGGATAAATGTGTACCCAAGCAATACATTTGGATTATTAACTCAAGAATATTGAGACTCAAAGGCCATTAGCCAGTCCAGTTGAACTTATCTGCACAGTACTGTGCACCACCTTGGCTATGATCACTACCAAAGAACCTCCAAAGGAAGGGACATCAAGTATGCATGCAGGCACCTCAGGGATTATATTTGGGTGGGGTGAGTTTGTGTTTTAGATCGATGGGTTTTGGATGGGATGGGTGGTCATCGCCTTGGGAATGTGTGGCCTTCTTTTAAGGGGTTGGTAGGATTATGACTGCTCATGTCGAAGGGCAGGTGTGACAGGGAGTTCTTGTATGTGGAAAGGATAGGTTGGGATGTGGGTGGGGTACTCTTGGTTTAGGGTAAGGGCAAGGTAAAAAAGGGAGGGTCTGCAGAAAGTGTTAGGGGTTTGAAGGTTGAGGGAGTGCTTCTCTTGCCTGTGGGTGTTGATGCTGCTGGTGTGTGCATGTCAGAAAAATGCTGGGGTTTGGGTGGTGTCTGTTGAGTGTGTGTGTGAGTGTTTGTGTATTTTGAGTCTGTGAGGTAGAGGTGCTAGGTAACGTGGGAGTAGTGGCTGTGTGTTTTGGTGCTGGGGTGGTATCTGGGGGTATGGTGGATGTGGTGGCTGTGGTTGTGGGTGATTCTGTGGTATCGGGGTATGGGTAGAGATGTAGTGACTGTGTGTGTGGGTCTTGAGGAGGTATCTGGAGGTATGGTGGATGTGGTGGCTGTGTTTGTGGGTGTTGGGGTGGCGTCTGAGGGTGTGGTGGATACAGTGGCTGTGTATGGGATGTTGGGGTGGTGTCTGGGTGTATGGTGTCTGTGGTGTGTGGATCTATGGGTGTTGAGGTGGTGTCTAGGGGTATGTTGGTATGGTGGATATGTCAGCGAGTGTTGGGCTGACGCCTGTGGGCATGGCAGTTGTGGTGTGTGGGTCAGTGGAGGTGATTTCTGTGGGAATGGTGGTTGTTGTAGTGTGTGTGTGACTGTTGAGTGCTTCCATGCCAGTGTGTCTTGTGGTACTTGTGTTTATGTGTGCTGCTTGTGTGTGTTGAGATGGGTATGTGTGGGTGTGTCTGTATGCTTGGGGCAGGTAGGGGCATTGGGAAATTGGATGGGGAAGAGGTAGTTGGTGGGGGAGCATTGTGGGTGAATGGCTGCTTTTGGTTAGGAGGCCAGAGCCTGAAAGGACCTCTGTAGGCTAGACATTGGATTATGAATACCTTCCAGGTATGCAACTATCTGCTAGAGCTAGCTGCCCTGCACTTGGATGGCATTCATAATGGCAGTCTGACCCAAGGAGATGCTTCTCAGGAGGGCAATAGCCGCCTCACTCAGGACAGCAGGGGTAACAGAGCACGGGGTGAGGTGCTTGAGGTAAAGGATGTACCCACCCTCTTGGGTGAGCAGGCACAGCCAACTGGTTGGGGAGCAAAAAGTTAGGTGGAGATACAACTGAGGGTAGCAGACAAGGATGAAATAAGAGCAGGTCCCAATGGGTCCAAGGAGTAGCCAGTGGAGGAAGAATCTGAAGATGACAACATGGATCCTGTGCTCTTTGGGGCACTCCCCTCACCCTCTGGGACACTGTGTCCCTCCGTGTCAGTTGTCTCATGACTGGAGGTACCGTGGCCAGCTGCTTCCCCATTTGATTCCACCTTGTCTCCTCCACTTACCTGGGATGATGCTGAAATTACAAAGACAAATAGGGTCACTACATGTGCCTGATCACACTTGAACAACAGCAGTGACTTGCAGACATTATCATGACATACAGGGGGTCATTCTGACCATGGCGGTAATTACCGCCATGGCGGGGGTCGGCGGTAGCACCGCCAACAGGCTGGCGGTGCACCGCTGGGCATTCTGACCGCGGCGGTTCAGCCGCGGCCAGAAACGGAAAGTCAGCGGTGTACCGCCGACTTTCCGCTGCCCGTCTGAATCCTCCATGGCGGCGGAGCGCGCTCCGCCGCCATGGGGATTCTGACACCCCCTACCGCCATCCTGTTCATGGCGGCTCTCCCGCCATGAACAGGATGGCGGTAGGGGGTGCCGCGGGGCACTGAAATACGCGACAGGTGCAACTGCACCCGTCGCACCTTCCCACTCCGCCGGCTCAATTCTGAGCCGGCATCCTAGTGGGAAGGTTGATTTGCCCTGGGCTGGCGGGCGGTCTTTTGGCGGCCGCCCGCCAGCACAGGGCAAATGTCAGAATCACCGCCGCGGTCTTTCGACCGCGGTGCGGTGTTCTGACGGCGGTACCTTGGCGGACGGCCTCCGCCGTCCGCCAAGGTCAGAATGACCCCCACAGTGTCTACCAGCCTCTCCAGCAAAGTAGCTAGAACATTTGCCACACCATATGCATGCATGCTACATGAACTGTCAACAATTGACTACAGGAAATTCAGAATCACAGAAAACTCCAATTGCATGGGTGAAGTTGTGCAATCACAGCACCTATTGAACAAGTAGGAGACTTCATTGCCTTCAATGATGCCCCTCATGTAGTAACCCTCTGTTACCTGTTGTCACACAATAGTAGGGCAATGCATAGTTCAATTCATCAGATCCCACACAAGGTCATACATACAGCTATTTTTCATATACCTAATGCCACATCATGAAGAACCTTTGGCCATAAAACCCAGCCATGTTGTTTAAAGAAGTACAGTAGCTGGATGAAGGTGACATGGAAACACTGGGAAAAATCAACAATGGTCCCTTCACTATATGCACATTGTCTAAATGGATTCATGTAGGTTGTATTAATGTTGCTTAGATAGATAACACATCTTGCCTAGAAATGTACACTGGAGACAAGTTGGGCAAAATGCCAGGGAGATTTGTCTACAAAATCCACACCACAATGATTCAGGTATCCCCAGGGAAATCATCTATCTTGATTTATACTTCTGACAATACCATATTCGATTGCACCAATAGAAGCCAATAGGCCATTGAATGTTGTAGAGGCCCAGGGATTCCCAAATACCTGTAGAAGGCCCTTAACATGTTGCTCAATGTGAAGGCATACACAGGTTTCCTTGGATGAACTGTAGTACACAACCACATATGATTCCCACATTTCTTCAAGTAACTTCCTTATGCATGTCAACACTGAGGTAATGAACCATCATCATTTAACATGTGCCAAGCATGTTGCTAAATGATTCTACCTCAATGGCATAGAAAAGTACTTTGTGGGCAAAAACCGTAGTCCTACCTGTCATGTCCTTCATTGCTACCACAGTTGTACATGCCAAATTACATGGAATGATGGGTGAGAGTATGTGTGAGACAGTAATCAATGGTCAAACAGTCTTGTCTGTGGCTCCAAACACATATGTGAGGGAATCAGATATCTTCCCATGAAGACAGGTAAACCATGCATGAAACAGCAGTAAAAATGATATGACAAAAGTGAAAGGTACATATGCTAACATGTAGCCACAAGGAATGATGGCAACAGTGATTTCACCAAAATCATGTCATTTACCAAAAGAAAGTATTGATCTGAGACTCCACCCAAAGGGGCAAAGTACGCTCTGTCACAGGTATGATGGCAACCTTCACATCAGACAGAAGTGAAGAAACAGCACTTGTCACACACCGAAGACAAGTGGTCTGTAGGGGGCAGATGCCAATAGATTCACTGAGCAGATAAGTACAGTGATCTATAACTCCAAGTTGTTTGTTCTGACACACTGAAGATATGTGAACTTTTGGCTTCAAATGACATCCACAACAACAAACAGAATGACCTGATTGATCACTCTACTAGCCATGTTTTTGCCCTGGAGAGGTAATTAGTTGTGGACTGTACTCTGTTGTGACCTAGGTCACTATGCCAACAAGCAAAGCACAACAGCATGCATCAGCTACCATACCTACACAATCACTTATCTTGTGTGTCACATATGGCCCATCTCCAATCTTCAGGAGGAGATGGCAGAGTTTAACACATCAACATGGTAATGTAACAGGCAAAGGGCTCACTCCCTTGTTGCTGATGTTCTCTCCTCAAATTCCCATCAATATCAGGGTACGCCACCACCAGAATGCGGGCCATTAGGATGTCAGGCATTGATGTGTGCCTCTCCCACGTTGGGAAGACAGCCGTAGCTGGATCTCTGCAATCTTCTGGGCCCAGCATCTCAGGTCCTCCCAAATCTCCTGACAGTGGATGCACCACAGTTTATGGATCCCCAGGGTCTGCACCTTCTGGGCGATGGCTCACTAAATCCTTTTCTTCCGTTGGGTGCTAACCTGTATGGATGCAAGAGACAAATCAAAAGGTTACAAACACACTTTTTTTGCACAAATTGTTGTGTTACACATATTTCAGAAACAATACCCACTAACAATTCTAATTCTAGTGTAAGGCATACATGCTGATAAGTAGAGTGGCATGACTACACACTTTTGGAGTCATCTACAGTTTAACCCACTCCCCTGCTCATGGTCTACACTAACTAAGCAAGCCTATTGACATCTGCTGGCCTAGTCTCAAGCAACATGCACTGTGATGTGAGCCACAATGACACACAACATACCACTGTGGCCTTCTGAAGGGTAAACTCCTTAGGCCAGACTGTACAGACACATGTACATCAACCCATATGGACTCAATGCATGCAGTCCCTCCAGGCAACTACCAAAGTACAGACTTCACCCTAACACTTAAGTAACAATCAGAGGGCTGCCATGGGTGGCACAGAAAGTCTCTTTCCTTTGCATGTGTGGACATGTGGGCTACTCAGTTTTAACTCATACAACTTCAGGATGGGTTTGTGTAGTATGTACTAGCAGAGAACACACTTTTCACCATATGTTGAAATCCTACAGAGATGGCATCCACCATACCTAGATCAGTTTGGTCTGATGGTTGCATGTAACCCAACTTATGAGTCACATGTCATTCCCTCCCCAGACTCAACCACATATCTGCACTATTAGTTTGGCATTATGTGCAATACACATGTCCTGGACTAACTTATGTAAAGGGCTGTAGGAGAGTGACAATGAGGCAAAATGCATAAATGTGCTAGATCGTGGATTAACTTCAGTACCTATCCCTAATGTAGAAAACGGTTAAAGGCCATCAGGCCAAGTCTTGCCACTGGAGACTCATTGTGGCCACTTGCTAGGATCTTCATGTCTACAGGGGGTGGGACTGGTGCCACAATAGCATAGCCACATTTACTCTTCCCCATCCTGGCCTAGGTCCCATGCTGGGAGATACATATGACAGGCCCTAGTCTCTGCAGGCTGAGCATACAGAATCTACATGACACTCACATTTCCATCATGTCCATACATGACAGTACACTATGGGCCTATACTCTATGTGTGTTATTGCTAGTGTGGCAATCTGAAGGGCACATTGATTTTCATATGGTTCTCATACAACAGTTTGCCAAGGCCAGATGTGGGCTGAGTGATCTGTGGCACTATACAAATTGCTAAGAAGATCCTCAAATGACTCAAACAATATACATACCAGCTCATGATGTTATGCACATATATGTAATTTGACATTTATGACCATCTTGTCCACCAATATATCACTGTATGGCTGTAAAGCCTCCTGCCTAGATGTATGAATGCAACATAAGGAGGATCTAGTCCTCATCACAAATTACACAACACAGTTTAAATATGAAATTCATAGGTATTCTTCTGCTCTACATGCACAATGTACATCCCATGTATAGCATACACAATGTGACAACAGGCACCCAAAAAATCTAACTGGCACACAGTGGCACATTGCAGCCTCTGATGAAGGAAAGGATGGTGTTGAACAGAGTCAAATATGCCCATGAGATTCTTACCTGCTCCTCTGGTGGGCCATATAGCTGACTATGCAGAGGAAGAACCTCATTAACGAGCCTCTCCAGCTCATTAGGAGAGAAGGCAGGAGCTTTTAACTTGCTTGTTGTGGCATTATTGCTCCTAGAGGCAGCACACAGCAGCTGAAGTGGTGCAGGTGTTGATGGCAGCAGTGTCAGGAGTCAAGTGAGTGAATTAGCAAAACTCGGCGTACATGTATACCACTTATGCAGTCATCTACAGCCATTGGCCCGCAACCATCACAGGCAATAACATTAGCCTATGGCTGTGCCCGCGGTGGATGGAACTGCCCACTGTGCGGTCAACTTCCACTGGTGGCTGTGGGCAATTCGTAATTTCCAGTGTAGTAGGACAGGCATCCGCCATTTTGGCAGTTGAAAATACAATTTTGGGACCTTAGAAATGCATCACAACACCAAAATATGTGTCGAATCATCCCAAACATTCTAAAGCAGCCTTGTTGTGTAGCTTATACTACACAATCACCAGTGTAGTGTGTTGCTGGGCACAGATCGCATATGACAGTGGTGCACTGTTTACCACCACTGACAGTATTTTTAACATTCGAGGGTCATTTGAGGAGATGATAGTTGGGTGTTAACCAAATCCATGTTGTGGACACATGTGTTGACAACTATGGGGGTCACATTTAATATTTGTGTAGTTGACAGCTGTGAAAGGTACTGGGTACAATGTATTTTCAGTCAGAAATACTTTGTCACAGGATTTTGTTGCTGTAAATCATGTATGTTAGTGTGGACACAGTGACAAATGCTCCAAGTCATCTATAGTCACCCATAGGTACCCCGGGAGAGGGAGGAGGCGATAACGTCCAGTGCAACATCCATTACCAGACCTTCAAACCATGGAGGAATGCCACATCATAAAAGTGTACCATCTGAATAGGAAAACAATGATGGATTTTTGCCATCAGCTGGAGTCAGATCAGATGCCTAGAAACAATAATCTGACCAGCATACCACCCATACACAGTGGCCATATCTGTTGGTATGTTCCAACCTAAGTTCAGTCTAGTGTCAAGAGATGTCTTATCAGCAATGATGAAACACATTGACAACTATGTCCGGTTTCCCCAACATGAGGACTTAGCCAATGTGAAGGCTGACTTATATGGTTTTGCTTGCCTCCAACATGTGATTGGAGGAATTGATGGCACAAATGTTACCTTGGTGCCAGCGCAGGCCAGTAAACAAATCTATCACAACAGAAAAAAACCTTCCATTCTATCAATGTGCAAGCTGTTTGCTTGTTGGATCTCTACATCTCAAGCATATGTGCCCAGTTCCCTGGTTGGGCCCATGATTCCTTTGTAATGCGGAACAGCACCACACTCTAGCTAATATCACAACTGCAACCAAAGAGGGCCTGGCTGGTTGATAAGGAACATCTGTCCTGATTTAGTGTGAGCAATGTCAGGTGCTACAATCATGAAGTGAGTGACTCATTGTTGTACTTATGTCTCATTCCTAAACAGGAGACTTAGCATATCCAAACTGTCCTTGGTTATTGACACCACTGGAGAATCCAACTACACCAGGGGTAGTCCGCTTCAATGAGGCCTATGGAAGAACACAGTGAGCAGTGAAGTGGGCTTTTGGACTCCTGAAGGCCAGATTTTACCATCTGAACATGTGTGGCTAGGTTTGTTAGTTTATCCATGCATGTGTGCCTAGATATGTGCACCTTGGTCTCTAGGTGCCTGCATTAAAGTCTGTCTGAGTGTGATCGTGTATATATCAGTGTTTGTCCAGGTGTGTGAGTGCTTGAATGAGTGTCTGTTTGGGTGTGTCAGTGTATGTATTAGGGTGTGCCTGGATATGTTAGTATATTCATAGGTGTGTACCTGGGTGAATCAGCATATATATCTGTGTAGTTGTGCGTGTGACTGTATGCATCAGTGTGCATTTAAGTGTTAGTGTATACATTATTCTATGCCTGGGTGTGTCTGTGCATACATGGTTATGTGACTGGATGTCTTAGTGTATGTATGATTGTGTCTCTGCTTGGCTGTAGTTATAGATGTATTATGAATGCAGAAAGACATAGGGGGTCATTACAACCCTGGCAGTCTTCGACCACCAGGGCTGTTTTGGAGGAAGCACCACCAACAGGCTGGCGGTGCTTCCAGGGGGGATTAAGACCACGGCGGAAGCACCGTGGTTGCACGGGTAGGACCGCCGGTTTCCTGCCACTTTTGTCCCGGCGGGAGTAATCATCCAGGGCAGATTACGAATCCCCCTCCCGGCAGCCTTTTCATGGCAGTAAGAACCGCCATGAAAAGGCTGGCGGAAAGGGGAGTCGCAGGGCCCCTGGGGGGGCCCTGCACTGCCCATGCCACTGGCATGGGCAGTGCTTGGGCCCCCTGCCATGGCACGTGCAGCTTTTCACTGTTTGCTGTGCAGACTGTGAAAAGCGCAACGGGTGCAACTGCACCCGTCGCACAGCCGCAACACCGCCAGCTCCATTTGGAGCCGGCTCCTGTGTTGCGGCCGAGATCCCCGGGCCAGGTTTCGGCCCGCCGGCCCAGGGGGGATCTCATTATGGCCGCAGTGGGAGTGCCCGCCAAGGTTGTAATGACCCCCATAATTAGTTACCTACATTACTGCAGTGGGAAGGGTATGCCCAGACGTGGATCCCTTGCTCACTATGTCACTGGATTCAAGCAACCTTGGCTGATGAAGGGTGATGCCTTGAAAATGGTCCCAGGATGCTTGTTCCCGGTCCAGGGAAGACCTGGCCTGGCAGTTTGGCCTGGACTGTTCCCATGGGGAACAGGGTCAAGACTGATTTGCATATGGTTGGGTCAAACTGGGGTGGCATGGTAAACAAACAAACAATGGATTAAACCCAGGTCTGTGACTGGGGGTGAGTGGTTGAAAAGTGTCAGCACTCCGTCCATCATCCTTTTGTTTTGCATTCACTGAGACAACCAGGTACACACTCATGCATACACACATTCCCAGGCACAGAGGTACACATACACTGTCACACTCAGGCACACAGAAGCCCACCTGACACACCCAGGCATACACTGATCCACACATCATTACACCCATGCACACATTGGTACGTACACTGATACATCCAGGGACACACTGATGCACACACTGATACACCCATGTACGCATTTATACATACACTAACATACCAAGACACATGCGGACACACTCAGGCACACACTAATGCATACAATGATACATCCAGTTACACACTAATATATACACTATCACACCCATGAAAATACTCATGTAGATATTCACATACTCAGCTATACACTGACACATACACTAAGACACACAAGCACACACTGATGCATAGACTGATACATGCAAACATGTACAAATGTAGATACTGACACATCCAGACACACTGATGTATATACTGATACACCCAGGCACACACTGATGCACACGCTTATATAACCAAGCACACACTCATACATACACTTACATAGCCAGGCACACACTGACACATAGACTAACTTCCTAAGACCTACTAAAGTATACATACACACACCTAATAACATACAGAAAAGCATACACTATAATAATAATGAGACAGGCTCAGCTCTTCGATTGATTAAATGGTGGTCTAACAAGAAACTGTTTTGTATCTTTTTTAGACAAGCATTTTTGTTGTTTTTCTTGTTTTGTATGGAAAAAGTATTCAAAATGCAAAAAATGTGAACTGATAAACTGTATGCAAATACATTGCATTGTCAGGGTAAACAGTGAACTGGAACAGGAAAAACAAAATGTAAGTAGAAAAAAATAGCAGCAATGCTTTTTAATAGCATCAAAAAATTAGTAACATTGCTAATTTTAAGTGCCACAAGTTTGTGACACTTAGCACAGTGTGTCACCATGTCTTCCAACTCGGCGCAGGTAGGTGGCATAGTAATCGCAGCAGGGCTGTGGGTTGCATTGAGCTTGAGGCATCTGGGGAATCTCCTGAAGTTGCTGCTCTTTCCCCCACCATTCAAATATGTGCACATTCATCATTAACTTGATGTGATAACGTAGATGTTCTGTGGCTGTATTTTCTGGAAGTGCCACACATTTTACTGTGAATTCAAAAAACATTTTTTCCTGGGGGTGCCAGCAGTACCCCTGCACCAAGACTAAGGGGTTAGGGTAATGGTGCCTTGCCCCCTTTTTCATATTGTTTTGGCACTCAGCTGAAGCCATGTCACAAAATGTCTGCCAACACTTCCTGATTGAAGTGTTGGAAACCAATCAGATCTCTGCACAAGATCGGGAGGATTTGTGAAGACTTCAAGTTTCTGCATATACAATTTGGTTTTCCTCTAATTTCTCTTAAACTACTAAACTGATGTACACCATATAACAAAAAGCATAATCTGCATACCAAATGCTACCTTTCTGCCAAATTTCGTGTATATGCTGCCAGCGGTTCAGAATGTAGTTGTGTTCAAACTCCTATGCAAATTAACATGGAAAATGCACTATTTTGACCCCCCCCCCCTTCTCTCAGCCCCCGCTCAAATGGTGCCAAAGATATAGGCATATATATAGGTGGCCGCCAATAGGTAGGTACAGTTAGGACCTAACTTCCATTGGAAAAGTGTTTTTTGACTTGCAAATATCTTTGGCACCATTTGACGAATCTTTAAAAAAAAATCCAAAAAAGTGTCACCGTAATTCTTGTTGTGCATGGAAAGTTTCAGGGTGATCCGTTGAGTGAGGGCCAAAAAAGGGGGCTGAAAAAAAATGCGTTTGTCATGTTTATTTCCTTAAGATTTTTAGATACAGGCTGAACCACTGGACTGAATTACACCAAATGTGGCAGTAAGTTAGCTGTGGGTACACAGATCACACTTTTGGTTATTTGGAGTAAATCTGTTCAGTAGGTTTTGAGAAATTTAGGGAAATTCAAATTTATAAATCTCTGGCTGCGAAGTATTCATGAATAAAGACAAGCTCATGCAGGGAAATGCACAGCTCTGATTGTCTGCCAACACATCAAACCATGAAGTGATGGCAGCCATCTTGGGACTCGGCTTGAGCCGAGTCCCAGTAAAAAAAGTAAAACTAAAATAAAAGGGGCCATGGTAGGGACACCCTAACTGCTTAGCACTGGTGAAGGGGTTCCCTCTCAAGAACAATTTTTTTGTTTAATTAATTTTTGCATCAAGTTTGCGAGATTCACAGCAAAAAACGAAAAAATAAACAAGCATGGGCTACTGTGCTTTTTTTATAGGACCCTGAGTGGGCCAGGTCCCAGGGTATTAAAAATGTAGTGTGGGAGGGGCCTTCTTTTTTTATATGCGGTATGGCGTGCACCCCCCCTGCTGCCCTGGGGACCACCACCTCCTCAGGGCTCTTAATTTAATATATATGGGAGACCATGGACCCCATGCCCTGGGATTTACAACCTCCCCAGGGCATCCATTTTTATCTATGTGGCGGGCCCATGCCTCGCCCCCACTGCCCTGGTGACCTCCACCTCTCCAGGGCTTAGAATTTAATAAATAAAGATAGGTTTGTGGCCCCTCCGTGCCCTGGGGACCACCACCCCCGGGTCAAAGTATAAAAAAAGA
This sequence comes from Pleurodeles waltl, assembly GCF_031143425.1. NCBI lineage: Eukaryota > Metazoa > Chordata > Amphibia > Caudata > Salamandridae > Pleurodeles > Pleurodeles waltl. The sequence continues at coordinate 253,140,651 of NC_090438.1, read as the reverse complement.
GGGCCCCTGTGAGACCACGTGCCCCAGGGACTACCACCGCCCTGAACCTATGTCCTGTTGGAGTGGGCAGCCCCGCCCCCTTAATGCAGCCTCTGATGGCCCTGGAGACCACCACCCCCCCAAAGCCAGCTCCTGCTATGTCCCGTGGATGCCCACCACCGTGTCATAGCTGTTTGCTGTGGCTTGGCTGCACCACTGCAACCAAGCCACAGCAAACACTGCAGGTTTTTCGCAGAGAGACCTTTAAAGCAGGACCAACTGTCAAATTCCGAAGTTTCAACTCTGTCCTCTGCACACGTGCAGAGGACAGAGATAAAATGCTTCAGTGAGCAGGAAGCTGAGGTCAAAGTAGCTTTGTGCTTGCTGAAACATTGGCTGTGCGGGGAAGCCTTAAGGCTTTAATAAAAAATGTAAGAAATAGGGACGGGGGGGAGCCCTTATGGGCTCCCTCAATGTGCCACATATCCTGTAAAGGGTGTTTCATAAAAATAAAAAATAAACTAATTAAAAATATATGGGGACCGCGGGGAGCCCTTAAGGCTTCCCCCTTGGTGCCAGATAGCCCGTAAAGGGCTTTTGATATATATTTTTTTATTTTCCAAAAATAATATGAAACCCAAAAAGGGCTTGAAAAAACAATAATAACTTTAAACCCCTATTGCTCTGTGTGAAGGTCGCAGAGTCCAGCAGGCCTAATTTATTTCTTTTTTTTTAAATAAAAAAATATTACATTTTTCAAAAAATAAATATTTCTTTTATATTAAATTGGAGAATAATAACTCATTTCTAAGTATATCAGACATCAGTGCCTTAAAATCTTTCTATCACTCACTTTCTTCTCTCTCTCTCTCTCTCTCTCTCTCTCTCTCTATCTCTCTCTCTCTTTCAATCAATTCTCTCACTGACACACCCACTCAGACACTTATACACCCACTCACAGGCCCACTCAGACACTCATGCACCCACTCACACACCCACTCAGAGATCCACTACGACACTCCCGCAGCCACTCAGACCCACTCAGACCCTCAGTCAGTCCGTTATGCACCCACCCAGACCCACTCATCCAGTAATGTACTCACTCACTCACCCACTCAGGCCCTCACACACCCACGCACACACCCACTCACACACCCACTGACACCCTGATGCACCCACTCACAGGCCCACCCACATACTGATGTACACACCAGGGCCCATATTTTTACTTTTTTGACACAAACCAGCGCCAGCAGATTTATGTTCACAATGTCTGGTCCTGAATTCTCTGGATGTCTCGTCCACATAACCTAAGTCACAAGGACATAGAATCAAATAGATCACATTTTTTGATCTGCAGTTTGTCATGGTTGTCAAAGCGATTGATCTTCCATTGTGTGTAAGACTATTGGTAACCATAGCTCCATCACAGGCATGACAATGACCACATTTGTAATTGCCTCTGATTGGATCCAGCCATACGATGGATCTTTGTACAAACTCTCTTGTACTGCTAACGGTTGACTGAACCAAAATGCAGCGCAAGTTTTTATTCCTCTGAAAGGGAAAAAGGGGTTTATCCAGAGATATAGACTCATTACTGGTATTCAAGATATGCCACTGAGAGTTTATGATCTGTCTAATTCTGTCATCTAAGTTAGAATGATGTATAGCACATATCAACCTCTCATTGCCTCTTCTTCCCTTTCCTTGAAATATTGACTGGCGGTCATAGAATTTTGCTCTCTTCTGTGAGTCTTTAATCACTTTCTGGAGATATCCTCTCTGACTCAATTTTACTGCTAGGACATCCGCATGTTTCATAAAGTCCTTCAACACTGTACAGTTTCTTCTAAGACGCAAAAAGTGGCTAAAAGGAATGGCCTGTCTTTGACTTCTTGGATGGAGGCTATAAAAGAGTTATTTTTATTGCTTAACCTATGTGATAACAACTTGAAATTCACCATGAAGAGGGATTGCAATCAAGTGGAGTTTCTAGATGTGTATATTAAACATATTAATAGACGTCTAATAGTGTCTTTGTTCAATAAACCCACAGCAAGAAACACTCTTTTACACTTCGATAGCTTCCACCCAAGAAGTCAAAGACAGGCCATTCCTTTTAGCCAGTTTTTGCGTATATATATATATATGCCACTGTGGCCCCTAGGGAAACCAAACAGTAATTTTTTTAAAAAAAATGCCACCCCAGGGGGTCAGCTCTGCTTATCGGCTACCCCTGTCAATTTCATTGTTTTTTAAAATTATTATTATTTTTTATTTTTTATGACATTATGATATTGGCGGTAACTGTTAAAGTGGCGATAATAAAGCCAACAGGCTGGCAGTAAATACAGCCAAATTATGACCATGGCAGTGATACCTTCCATAGACAGCCAATGTACCACACCAACCGCCAGGGCGTTAACACACTGACCACGGCAGTAGACATCAACAGCCAGGCGGAAGACAATGTACCGCCCACCATATTATGACATAGAAAACTGCCAGGATTTCCGGGGCAGCACCAATGCCATCAAAAGCCTGGCAGAAACACTGCATAGAAAGAGACACAGAGGAGACCGTCACCTCCATGGAACAGGAACTTCAAGACTTCCCGATGCTCTTCTATGCCATGGTCCTCCTAGAACACCAATGCACTGACGACGGTGAGTGCAGCTGACTAGCACACAAGGGAGGGAGGGATGAAAAGGAGAGTGACACAATCAGAAGGTAAACGTTTGATCGAGGCCTCCTGCAAGCTATAGCCGAGCAGAGCTCCATCGCAGTTGGCCTCAAACTTTGACTTTGCCCCGGACGAGGTGCTGCCAGATGACCAGATTGGCGCTAATATATTCTATGCGCTGAAAAGCATTAAGGGCCAGATGTAGCAACTTCTGCATTTGCGATTCAGAAATAACGAGTCTGTGCGACTCGCAATTTCTGAATCGCAAATGCGGATGCAGAACGGTGTCTCAGACACCGTCTGCGACTCGCTATGGGGCCGCAAAGACCCACCTCATAAATATTAATGAGGTGGGTCGCATTTTGCGACCCCATAGCGAGTCCCTACACTCACAGGGATGGTGGCCTGCTGAAGTCAGCAGACCTCCATGTCTGTGATTGCTTTTTAAATAAAGCAGTTTTTTTATTTTATTTTGCAGCCCGTTTTCCTTAAAGGAAAACGAGTTGCAAATTAAAAAAAAATAACAAAACCATTTGGTTTTGTTTTTTCAGAGTAGGCAGTGGTCCATTGGACCACTGCCTGCTCTGAAAAAACCTTGTGGGCAACATTCACAAAGGGGAAGGGGTCCCATGGGGACCCCTTCCCTTTTGCGAATGAGTTACCACCAGTGTGACACTGGTGGTAACTGCGAATTGCTTTGCGACCGCATTCGTGGTCACAAAGCAATTCTGCATTGCAATGCGAGTTGCAAATCGGAAGGGAACACCCCTTCCTCTTTGCGAGTCGCATTCACAATTTGCGAATCAATACCGACTCGCAAATTGTGAATGCGCTTCGCAGAAGGCTTTTTGCATGGCGCAAACTGCGATTTACTCAGTTTGCACCATGCAAACAGCTTACTACATCTGGCCCTAATTCTTTAAAATTTCATATCTCTGGTTCCCTTTATCCGATTTCATTTGTTTTAGTGTAATTTGAAAGCTAAAAATATTTCCTATTTCCATAAATTGGTTTCCGATTTTTAAACTGTTTCCTGTGTTTTATTTAATTACTGTTTTATGATTTTTGAATGCTTTACGGTTTGTCTTCTAAGTTAAGCCTTGTCGCTCGTTGCCAAGCTACCAAGGGTTGAGCTGGGTTTTATTTATTCAGGCCTAACTGGACCAAAGTAGTGGTCTATTGCTAAGTGTAGGTACTTACCTGCCCTTACCGATAACCCATTTTCCAACAACCCTCACATGTAATGGACATCTATGTCACAACTCGGGAATATTTGGCCTGTTTCTCACCTGTGAGACCCTATGTTGCACATAGAGCTAGATCCAGTGGAATAGGAATGGACTGTAGGAGGCTGGCCTGGCTTATAGTGGGTACCTTGTGGTACTTACACCCTGTGCCAGGTCCAGTTATCCCTTATTAGTATAAAAGAGGTGTTTCTAGCAGCTTAGGCTGATAGAAGGTAGCTATGGCAAAGCAGCTTAGGCTGAGCTAGGAGACATGCAAAGCTCCTACTGTCCCACTTATATCATATAGCACAATATCATGAGAAAACACAATACTCAGAGTTACTAAAAATAAAGGTACTTTATTTTAGTGACAATATACCAAAAGTATCTCAGAGAATACCCTCACTTGGAGGTAAGTAATATACACAAGTTATATGTACACAAACCCAAAACAGGTAAGTACCAGTAAGAAAAGTAGTGCAAACAATGTAGAATCACAAAAGGATGCAATAGGCAAACATAGGTCTAAGGGCAACACAAACCATTTACTCCAAAAGTGGAATGCGAATCATGAATGGACCCCAGACCTATGGGAGACTGTAGAGGGTCACTGGGACTGTGAGAAAACAGTAAGGGTGTCCAAAATACCCCACCCCAAGACCCTAGAAAGTAGGAGTAAAATTACCCTACTACCCCACACAATAGTCGTGATAGGGGGATTCTGCAAGAACCACAAGCACCAGTAAAACACTGAAGACGGATTCCTGGACCTGAGGACCTGAAAAGGAAGGGGACCAAGTCCAAGAGTCGCAATAGTATCCAGGGGGGGCAGGAGCCCAGGAAACCCCGGATGAATGTGCAAAAGGGCTGCCTCCGGGTGGAAGAAGCCAAAGATTCTGCAACAACGAAAAGGGCTAGGAACTTCTCCTTTGGAAGGAAGATGTTACACGGAGTGCTGGATGTTGCAGAAGTGTTTCCTTGCAGAAATACTGCAAACAAGCATTGCTAGCTGCAAGGGTCGTGGTAGAGGTTTGTGGGTGCTGCTGGGAACCAGGAAGGACCAGGATGTCACCCCTTGGAGGAGGAGACAGGGGGGCACTCAGCAACTCAGAGAGCCCCAGCAGAAGCAGGCAGCACCCACAGAAGTACTGGAGCAGGCACTTGGAATTTCTGTGAACTCAGAGTCCCAAAAGGAGGGTCCCACGACGTCGGAGTCCAACTCAGAGGGTTGAGCACTGCAGGATGGAGTGCTGGGGACCCAGGCTAGGCTGTGCATAAAGGAATCCTTGGAGAAGTGCACAGAAGCCAGAGCTGCTACAAATCACGAAGTACACAGGTTTGCTGTCTGGCGTGGGTAGGCAAGGACTTAGCTCCACCAAATTTGGACAGAAGGGGTAATGGACTGTGGGAGACACTTGGACCCAGTACTGTGTTCCAGGGACCACGCTCGTCAGGATGAGAGGGGACCCAGAGGACCGGTGATGCAGTATTTTGGTGCCTGCGTTAGCAGGGGGAAGATTCCGTCGACCCATGGGAGATTTCTTCTTGGCTTCCAGTGCAGGGTGAAGGCAGACAGCCCTCAGAGCATGCACCACCAGGAAACAGTCGCGAAAGCAGGCAGGATGAGGTGCTACAATGTTGCTAGTAGTCGTCTTGCTACTTTGCTGCGGTTTTGCAGGCGTCCTGGAGCAGTCAGCGTGTGATACTTGGCAGAAGTCGAAGAGGGAAGTGCAGAGGAACTCTGGTGAGCTCTCGCATTAGTTATCTGAGGAATAGCCCAGAGGAGAGACCCTAAATAGCCAGAAAAGGAGGTTTGGCTACCAAGAAAGGAGGTTTGGCAACCAAGATAGGTAAGAACCTATCAGGAGGGGTCTCTGACGTCACCTGCTTGCACTGGCCACTCAGACCAGTGTGCCCCCAACACCTCTAAATCCAAGACGGCAGAGGTCTGGAACACACTGGAGGAGCTCTGGGCACCTCCCCTCGGAAGTACTGGTCATGGGAGTAGTCACTCCCCTTTCCTTTGTCCAGTTTCACGTCAGAGCAGAGCTGGGGGATCCCTGAACCAGCGTAGACTGGCTTATGCAGAGATGGGCACCATCTGTGCCCATCAAAGCATTTCCAGAGGCTGGGGGAGGCTACTCCACCCCAGCCCTTCACACCTATTTCCAAAGGGAGAGGGTGTAGCACCCTCTCTCAGAGGAAATCGTTTGTTCTGCCTTCCTGGGTCGGGGCTGCCCAGACCCCAGGAGGGCAGAGTCCTGTCTGAGGGGTTGGCAGCAGCAGCAGTGGAAACCACAGAAAGGCAGTTTGGCAGTACCCAGTTTGTGTGCTAGAGACCCGGGGATCATGGAATTGTCCCCCAATACCAGAATGGTATTGGAGTGACAGTTCCACAATCTTAGACATGTTAAATGGCCATGTTTGGAGTTACCATGGTGACGCTACACATAGGTAGTGACCTATGAGCAGTGCACGTGTGTAATGGTGTACCCGCACTCACAAAGTTCGGGGAATTTGCCCTGAACGATGTGGGGGCACCTTGGCTAGTGCCAGGGTGCCCACACTCTAAGGCCCTCATTACAACATTGGTGGTAAAAGCCGCTTACCGCCGTGCAGAAGACTGCCAACACACCGACGCAGCAGCTGAATTCCGCCACGGTCATTATGACCAACAGCTCGGAATCCGCCAAAATTGAGACACCCACACCAAAGGTCAGTGATAAACTGGCGATAACAAAACCTCCACTGTCATGCCAACAGAAATACGGCCACACTATTACAACCCATGAATCCACGCGCGGTCTTTCAACCGCGGTATTCCATTGGCGGTACACACCACCACGCTCAAAATACACAAACATATACAAAACACTACCACATTGGACAATTCGAAATACACACACCTGATACACATACACGCACCACTCCCACACACCCAATACAATATAAAACACACACCCACATCACCCACAAACCCCTACGACCGCAATTGCGACAGAAGGCCAGAGAGAGACACTACAATCTACAACCAAGCATCCACAGGCACACAATACCATCACCCACATAACATACACCACCTCACACAACACACTACTAAATGTCACCCCACATATCACAACACAGACCACCCCACACATCACCCACACCACCCCATGGCATGGCAAAGACACCCCAGGTTCTTGGTGGAGAAAATCATCCTGGTAGAGCCACAGCTATTCGGATCACAGGTGCAGCACACCTCCATAGCTAGGAAGATGGAGCTATGGTGAAGACTAGTGGACAGGGCCAACGCAGTGGGACAGCACCCAAGAAAAAGGGATGACATCAGGAAGAGGTGGAACGACCTATGGGGGAAGGTGCGTTCCGTGGTCTCAAGACACCACCTTGCGGTTCAGAGGACTGGCGGCGGACCCCCACCTCCCCCCCCACAACTAACAACATGGGAGGAGCAAGTCTTGGCTATTCTGCATCCTGAGGGCCTCGAAGGAGTAGCTGGAGGAATGGATTCTGGTAAGTCAAACCTTAACTACTATATCCCCCACCCTACCTGCATGCCATCACTTACCCCCACCCTCGCCCTCACCCCCATCACTCCTACTCCTCACAAATGTCCCAATATCACAAACCACACATCCCAACACCAAGCCCTGAATGCAACACCAAAGCATGGACACCCATCACCAATGCATGGCCACTGCACATACCCATACACCCCCTAAACCATCATCACACAAGGTCCCACACAGGAATGCAAGCACTGGGGTACACGGTCACCCACCCATTGCACACCATGGTACACCCAGATGCAATAATCATGCTTTTACACCCCTGCAGGTCCCCTACCCAACGTCACCGCACAGGAGGGTCCACACATGTCCACACCACCAACAGAAGACGCCCACAGTCATGACAGCAGCTCTGACCAACTGGATCTAGACGACCAGCCTAGCCCATCTGGGACCTTGGGACAGTCGGTTCCCCTCACACTGGCACAGGCCACTACAAAGCTTGCCCCCTCTGGAAACACCAGCACAGCACCCACCCAGCAGGCCCATACCTCTGTCCCCAGGACACGTCAATCCGCAGTGTGTCCACCACTACAGGGAACCCAGGCTAACCCACCACCCCAACAACAACAGGGACCTGGGGGCACTGGCAGTGGGCACACCGTTCAGGGGACAGAGGCCCAGGGAAACAGGGGAAATGGGAGGGCTGCTGTGCGACAGGGGGAGGACAGGCCCAGGGAACCTACTCTCTACGAGGCCCTCTCCAACATCATGGGAGCGTACCATCATTCCCAGGAGACGATGGCAACGGTACTGGACAAGTTTCAGGAGACCCAGTGGCTGCAGGAGGAACAGTATTTGGTCTTCAGTGAAGAACTCAGATCCATCAATTCCACCCTCGGCACCATCGTAGGGGTGCTGAAGGAAGTCCTCAACACCAGGAGGGACACTGTGGCACTACAAGGGGCCCCTGACACTAGCCTGGACGATGAACTGCCCACCACCTCTGCCAGCGCTAGTGGACAGGAGTCACCGCCACAGGACCACCACACCAGCACCCCACCCCCTGCAGAGGGAGAACCACCCCGCAAACCGTCCCTGAGATCCAGGACAAAGACAGAGAACGATGCCAAGACCCCCGCCAAGAAATGAGACCGCCCTGAATGTCATCCTTTTGTCCCACATTGTCACTCTGTCCATCCTCAAACTGCCCCAGCTCCACTTCATATGCCCCTTTGGACAATGCACCTGTGAGACTAATAGACTGGACTCTGCCATGAACATTCCTCCACCATCACCCCTCACCATTTTACAACCCCCTCCAATATTAAGCACTTAAATAAACACCCTTAAAGCACAAAACAATCTGGAGCCTGTCTGTGATTCCGAAATAGTATATTAGCAAATACAGTGACAAAATGCTCTTTCAATTGTAATGTCAACATACCTGTGTCACACAGTTCTAGTCCATGAGGAAACAAAGCAGGTGTCACACAGTGGGACCCACATCTGTGAAATCGTAAGGTAAAGTGACAACTCAGTAACCATACACTGGGTGAAAAGGACAGACAGTAGAGAGGTAGTAGTGTTAAAGTACATGTAGTAGGCAGGTTTGTCTTCTTACCTGTGTCTCACTGGAAGTATTGCAGGATCACAGAGTTCCTATTGTCGATGTCCTCTTCTTCTGCTTCCTCGTCTTCACTGTCCACAGGGTCCACAGCTGCCACAACCCCTCCATCTGGACCATCCTCCTGCAGAAAAGGCACCTGTCGTCGTAAACCTAAGTTGTGAAGCATACATCAGGCCATGATGATCTGGCACACCTTCTTTAGTGAGTAGAATAGGGAACCACCTGTCATGTGGAGGCACCAGAACCTGGCCTTCAGGAGGCCGAAGGTCCGCTCTATAATCCTCCTACTTCGCCCATCTGTCTCATTGTAGTGTTCCTCTGCCCTTGTCCTGGGATTCCTCACTGGGGTCAGTAGCCACGACAGCTTGGGGTAGCCAGAGTCACCTGCAAATGGCGAGGGACAACTGTTAGACACACACTAACCTGTAGGGATATCCCCAAACCCAGACAACTATTCCCACTGATTTGGTTCCAGGTGCTCACCTAATAGCCACACACGGTGTCTCTGGAGTTGCCCCATCACATAAGGGATGCTGCTATTCCGCAGGATGTAAGCGTCATGCACTGAGCCAGGGAAATTGGCATTAACATGGGAGATGTACTGGTCTGCCAAACACACCATCTGCACATTCATCGAATGGTAACACTTCCGGTTTCTGTACACCTGTGGGGGGGCCAAGGCCACATGTGTCCCATCAATGGCACCTATGATGTTGGGGATGTGTCCCAGGGCATAGAAGTCACCTTTCACTGTAGGCAAATCCTCCATCTGAAGGAAAACAATGTAGCTCCGCATGTGTTTCAGCAGGGCAGACAACACTCTGGACAACTAGTTGGAAAACATAGGCTGGGACATCCCTGATGCTATGGCCACTGTTGTTTGAAAAGACCCACTTGCAAGGGAATGGAGTACTGACAGCACCTGCATTTGAGGGGGGATTCCTGTGGGATGGCGGATAACTGACATCAGGTCTGGCACCAACTGGGCACACAGTTCCAAGATTGTGGCACGATCAAGTCTGTAGGTGATGATTACATGTCTTTCCTCCATTGTCGACAGGTCCACCAGCTTATGTGCAGTGAAAAATGGCTGTGAAATAATGTGGACGTTATTTTACTCAGGCTACAGTGGCAGTCCTGTGTAAGAATTGTCTGAGCTCCCTATGGGTGGCAAAAGAAATGCTGCAGCCCATAGGGATCGCCTGGAACCCCAACACCCTGGGTACAAGGTAATTATATGGGTGTACCAGTGTGCCAATGAGAATTGGTAAAATTAATCACTAGCTTACAGTGACAATTTTAGAAAGCAGAGAGAGCATAAACACTGAGGTTCTGGTGAGCAGAAAAAAACTGACGACAGCAGGCCTCCAAGTTTGCGAGTGCCTAGACTCGCTATGGGGCCGCAATTTGCGACCCACCTCATTAATATTAATGAGGTGGGTCATTGCGACCCCATAGCAACTCGCAGACGGTGTCTGAGACACTGTTCTGCATACCAATTTGCGAGTTGCAAATTGCGAGTCGCAGGGACTCTCAATTTGCAAGTCGCAAATTGGCATTTTCCTACATCTGTCCCTTAGTGTGTGGGCACCCTGGCACTAGCCAAGGTGCCCCCACATCGTTCAGGGTAAATTCCCAGGACTTTGTGAGTGCGGGGACACCATTACACGCGTGCACTGTACATAGGTCACTACCTATGTATAGCGTCACAATGGTAACTCGAACATGGCCATGTAACATGTCTAAGATCATGGAATTGTCACCCCAATGCCATTCTGGCATTGGGGGGACAATTCCATGATCCCCGGGTCTCTAGCACAGAACCCGGGTACTGCCAAACTGCCTTTCCGGGTTTTCCACTGCAGCTACTGCTGCAGCCAACCCCTCAGACAGGTTTCTGCCCTCCTGGGGTCCAGGCAGCCCTGGCCCAGGAAGGCAGAACAAAGGATTTCCTCTGAGAGAGGGTGTAACACCCTCTCCCTTTGGAAATAGGTGTGAAGGCTGGGGAGGAGTAGCCTACCCCAGCCTCTGGAAATGCTTTGATGGGCACAGATGGTGCCCATCTCTGCATAAGCCAGTCTACACCGGTTAAGGGATCCCCCAGCCCTGCTCTAGCGCGAAACTGGACAAAGGAAAGGGGAGTGACCACTCCCCTGACCTGCATCTCCCAGGGGAGGTGCCCAGAGCTCCTCCAGTATGTCCCAGACATCTGCCATCTTGGAAACAGAGGTGTCTGTGGCACACTGGACTGCTTTGAGTGGCCAGAGCCAGCAGGTGACGTCAGAGGCTCCTTCTGATAGGCTCTTACCTCTCTTGGTAGCCAATCCTCCTTCCTAGGTAGCCAAACATCCTTTTCTGGCTATTTAGGGTCTCTGCTTTGGGGAATTCTTCAGATAACGAATGCAAGAGCTCACCAGAGTTCCTCTGTATCTCCCTCTTCACCTTCTGCCAAAGGATCGACCGCTGACTGCTCAGGACGCCTGCAAAACCGCAACAAAGTAGCAAGACGACTACTAGCAACCTTGTATCGCTTCATCCTGCCGGCTTTCTCGACTGTTTCCAGGTGGTGCATGCTCTGGGGGTAGCTGGCCTCCTTCTTGCACCAGGAGCTCTGAAGAAATCTCCCGTGGGTCAACGGAATCTTCCCCCTGCAACCGCAGGAAACAAAAGACTGCATCACCAGTCCTCTGGGTCCCCTCTCAGCACGACGAGCGTCGTCCCTGAAACTCAGCAACTCTGTCCAAGTGACTCCCACAGTCCAGTGACTCTTCAGTCCAAGTTTGGTGGAGGTAAGTCCTTGCCTCCCCATGCTAGACTGCATTGCTGGGTACCGCGTGATTTGCAGCTGCTCCGGTTCCTGTGCACTATTCTAGGATTTTCTTTGTGCACAGCCAAGCCTGGGTCCCCGACACTCTAACCTGCAGTGCACAACCTTCTGAGTTGTCCTCTGGCGTCATGGGACACCCTTTTGTGACTTTTGGTGGACTCCGGTTCACTTTTCTTCTAAGTGCCTGTTCAGGTACTTTTGTGGGAGCTGCCTTCTTCTGTGAGGGCTCCCTACGTTGCTGGGCACCCCTTCTGTCTCCTCATCCAAGTGGCGACATCCTGGTCCCTCCTGGGCCACAGCAGTATCCAAAAACCCTAACCGCGACCCTTGCAGCTAGCAAGGCTTGTTTGGAGTCTTTCTGCGTGGGAGCACCTCTGCAAGCTTCTTCACGACGTGGGACATCCATCCTCCAAAGGGAAGTTCCTAGTCCTGTTTGTTCTTGTAAAACACCAAGCTTCTTCCATCCGGTGGCAGCTTCCTTGCACCCTCAGCTGGCATCTCCTGGGCTCCTGCCCACTCTCGACACTGTCACAACTCTTGGACTTGGTCCCCTTGTCTTACAGGTACTCAGGTCTGGAAATCCTCTGTTGTTGCATTGCTGGTGTTTGGTTTCCTTGCAGAATCCCCCTATCACGACTTCTGTGCTCTCTGGGGGTTGTAGGTGCACTTTACACCTACCTTTCAGGGTCTTGGGGTGGGCTATTTTTCTAACCCTCACTGTTTTTTTACAGTCCCACTGACCCTCTACAAGCTCACATAGGTTTGGGGTCCATTCATGGTTTGCATTCCACTTTTGGAGTATATGGTTTGTGTTGCCCCTATACCTATGTGCTCCTATTGCAATCTATTGTAACTTTACACTGTTTGCATTACTTTTCTTGCTATAACTTGCATAATTTTGGTTTGTGTACATATATCTTGTGTATATTTCTCATCCTCATACTGAGGGTACTCACTGAGATACTTTTGGCATATTGTCATAAAAATAAAGTACCTTTATTTTTAGTATATCTGTGTATTGTGTTTTCTTATGATATTGTGCATATAACACCAGTGGTGTATCAGGAGCTTTACATGTCTCCTAGATCAGCCTAAGCTACTTTTCCATAGCTACCTCCTATCAGTCTAAGCTGCTAGAAACACCTCTTCTACACTAATAAGGGATAACTGGACCTGGCAAAAGGTGTAAGTACCTCTGGCACCCACTACAAGCCAGGCCAGCCTCCTACATTGGTTGTGCAGCAGTGGGATAAGTACTTGTAACTACTTACCACTTTGTCATTGTGTACTTTTCATAAGAGAATAATATACAAAACAAGTTCAGTGTATGTACATTTAACCAAAAAGTTTTGCTTTTCTCCTCTAACACTTTCTACTAAGTGCTGAAAAGTGCTCCAAAACTTCTAAAAAGTTTCTAAAAGTTTGAAAAAGTTTTTTTTTCTCTGTTCTTCTCACTGTCTCTAAACCTTCTTTCATCATGTCTGCTGTAGAGTCTGCTCTTAAAATTGTTAATACTACCTATGACAATTTAAATTTCAAGAGCTTAAGGAGTCTCTGCTTAGATAGAGGTTTAATGATAGGAAAGAACCCTACAAGAGAATTTCTGTATAACATGCTCATTGTGAATGATGAGTCCCTAGCTGGCACTTCAAATGAGAAGTTAATAGATAGCTCCCATTCTGACTTTCTCGACTTCCGGTTCCGGGTCAACAGCGGTTGACAGCACGGATCAGCGCGCCGGAGCACGGAGCACAGAGCACAGAGCGGAGCAGCCCAGCGCTCCTGCCCCCTTACACTCCCCCCCTCTGCGGACCCCCGCGGAAGCGGCCCGATCGCGGGTGCGGCTTGCGGTGGGGCTTAGGGGGTAGGGGCTAGGGGCCACAAATTTCTGGTGGCAAGAGAGGAGGGCCCCTCTGAGGACTACGCCAGGCGTCGGGCCACCAGGTACCGGCCCTCTGCTCCAGGTGCTGCCCGCGACGTGACCCCAGAAGGAGGCAAGTGTGCGGTGAGCAACAGAGGCCAGAAAGGGGCTAAGGGGGGTCCAGGAGGGCAACAGGGAGGGGGGTAGCCGTACCAGGGTCTGGCACCGGTTCCCCGCCAGGGCGTGCAGCACTCCTCACCCTGACACACCCCCGGTACTCCCACCAGGCAGCTCGTTGCCTCACCCCATCCCCCCTTTGCCCTGCTCCCCCCGCACGCCCCCGCACCCGGTACCTTCCCCAGGGTTTCAGGGCCCAGGAGTGGAGCGGAAGGGACCACCACCACCACCACCACCACGGTCCACCAAGGACTGGCACGGTCCAGCAACTCTGTACTCTCTGCACCTCCCCAGGACCCAGGCCCTCAAAAGCTCCTAACCCCCCGGTGGTGATCACACACTCAGAATTGAAAACGTCCATTAAAGTTTCTTTTTGAAGGACGGCACCATTAACTGCCTCTAAACAACGAAAGGGCAAAAAAAAAAAAAAAACTCAACAAGGCCCTTTCCCTCACCCCAACAGCCTGCTCAAAATCACCCCGCTCTAAAGGCAGCAAAACCTACCAACCATGAGATCAGGCAAAGCACGAGGCAGTATTACAAACCGTCCAGCAAAACAAGGAAAGAGAAAAAGGAAAGGAGACCTGGCTCTGGATGAAGCAACCCCAAAAAGGAGAGCAAGCAGCGAACAGGATCTCCCCCTCCCATGCAGGAGGCAAAACCTAACAAAGGGCACACTCGGGGGAGGCGAACAAAATTCTAGCATGGAAGAAACGATCTGGGGAGAACCCGGCTTTTGGAAGGAAGCAACCCCGCAGGAGGGGGCTCCAGAGTCCGTAGTCTCTCACAAACATCACAAGATAACTGACTACTTCACTACTACTGGCACCAACACCACCAGAAAAAGGATCGACTCCCTGGGTCCATCCCAAACAAGTCTTGGGGAAATAACCTCACCATGCCAAGACTGGCAACAGCAAGGAAGCAGCGAGAAGAAACTCAGAATGAATTCACCCCCTCACCTCCCCCTATCGCCAACAGTAGTGATCAGGAAAAATCACCCCACGAAACTATACGCATCATGTATAGTTCAGGACACTGTGGTACCACCAACTCCTACACCAGCATTCGTCTTCAATCCTAGGCAAGACAAAACTCTATGTAATAACCCCCTAGACGCCACTAAGTACCAATGGACATCTAGCCCAGCGAAACTACCCATCCTGGACTCAGAACTGGTAGCAATCGCAGAACATTTAGAACAAGAATCTCAGGAAGATGGCCCATTCTGTCAAAGTCCAAAACTTCACTCATTCCCAACGTACAACGGTGAAAAAGAAGAACAGGACCTCTGGGATATAGAACAGGTATCCATAAACGGACCAGCAAAAGCAGAAACAGTGACAGCCGCACAGAAAGCCCCCCATAAAACAACATTAAACAAAGTACTACCAAGTGATAATCAAGAGCCCGACTCAAAATCCCGAGCCCCAGGGGCAGTCAGATCAGAAGAAATGAGGGCCGCGATCCTAAATTCAATGCAAGCAACGGTCATGGCGCTGCAATTTCATTCAAATAAAATGGACATTCAAGTTGACCTGCTAAACACCCTGGCAGTATTTGTCTCCGGGATCGACAGTAAGTTGGAAAAATTAAACGCACTTATAACAAGGGCGCAAGTAAATCACTCCAATGACTTTACAATCTGCTCCTGTAAAGAGGTAGTAGAAAAGATATCCCAACTGCCGCAAATCTTAGAGGGAATACTGCAAGAAATCCGCTCCACCAGGAAGGATGAATATACATGTATTAAACCGCTCGCCACCATTTTGAAACCCACCCCGAGGGAGCCGAAACAAAAAGAGCAGCAGCCCCTTCCCTCCCTGGCGCCCGCTCCATTAATTTTAAGTGAGGAGAGAACTTTGGCTGACAGCCGCCAACTAGCAAGCGCTCGAATGGAACCTATGGTGAATCATCCTCCGCTACAGCCCATCAATAAGCCCAGGAATCCTGAGTCTACCACAACCCGGACCCTCTCAAAAAGAGAACGAAAGCGGGCAAGGAAGGGTAGGAAGTCCGCCCAACTTTATCAACTCAACTTGTCAAAGGATCCACCTAAAGACCAGGCGACGTCAAATGGTGGTTACAATAGAGACATTATCACCCACATAAGTACAAACTCTAACACAATAGTAGATGGGATAACATTCCCCGCCTCAGCAGACACTACCCACTTAACAAAGTCCCCCCCGAGACCACACAAAACAATTGGCACTACAACAAACATAAGACCTAGCCCCACAAGGGGTGAGCAGAGCAAAAAATTTAAACCAATTGCGCCTGCGCTGTCCCCCCAATTAACATTGGTCAATGTGGACAGCAAGACTGCAATTAGTCATAGAGAAGATGACTATAAGGTTCAAGACCGGCACATAGAGCAAAATCAGTCACTTATAACAGACACGAATACCCTCCAGTTACTCTGGATTCCAGAATTCACCTCCAGGTCCTCCACAGATGTTCTTAATCGATCTTCTATCTTAAGAATCATAAAAGCCTTACCGGATCTTCAGTTTATGGCTTCGAAGGACCTCACAGCTATAAAATTTATTCAAGCAAGAGGCAACCAACACACAGATCCAACACTTACCATCTTCTCGGCTCCAGATATCCCAAAGCGGATCATGAAAAAAAAGGACCTTTTGAAAGACTGAGGCATTGAGGTAACCATCTACAAAGGAGACCGCTATCCAACCCCGTTACTAGCCCCACAATACCTGGGAACTTCCAAAGGAGCATGGTCGGTTCTGAAAGGAGTACATCAGGCCAGCAGACCCATCGAAGAAAGGTGCAGTGAGGAGAACCCACCTACACACCCGCTGACAGTCCAAGTATGGAGAGAAGAAGAGAGGGAAAGAGTGGTTTTGGGTCAACAAAAGTACCCAGAAAGGGAACGGGTAGCGACGGTTTTACCCCCAAGACCGATGGGCAACAATTGAATTGGTAAGGATCAACCCGCACACGGCATTTTATCCATCTGCTCCTGGAATATCGGTGGCCTTCGGTCAAAACTGGAGGATCCCACAGTAATACATTTTTTCAGCACTTTTGACATCTTACTCATACAGGAATCCTGGGCAATGGAATCAATACCGATAATCGGATTCATGGAATATCATAACCCAGCAACTAAAACAAATAGGCCCGGTAGGCCAAAGGGAGGCCTTGCCATCTACATTAGTACCAGCCTTTTAGTAAAAATCTCTGAGCGTAAGGAGGAAAACCAACCTTTCCAATTTCTCCAGCTAGACGATTGGGAAAAAACACACAGGAGCCATTGATTCTGGTCAACACATACATCAATCCTAAAAATAACAAAATCAAAGCAAATACATTTTTAACGCAACTATTAAGGATAAAAGGTACAGTAAAATCTGCATTCTGGTTAATATCGGGCGATTTCAATCTCGGCTTATTTCACATCCCCAGTGAGGATCACACCCAAACAGTGGCAAGAATGCCTAGCCAAACCCTCCCCAAAAAACTCAGGAAAGACAAAATAGGGGAGAGTTTTATACGCACCAGTGAATTAGTAGGCCTCTTCGCGCTAAACGGACGGAAATGCCCCGATATCCCACCGGCATGGACAAGATTCTCTGGGAAATCAGTCTCCTATCTAGACTACACTTTAGTGTCCCCTGCTTTATATAAGTTAGTAAACACCTTCACCATCATAGACCGCACGGAAAGCGACCATAAGCCACAGGTATTGGGGATTTGTGCATCACCGCAAAAACCGGAGAAAGTGGCAGCCCTAAACGGGACACTAGGCACCGAAAATCTAAAGCGACTCAAATGGTCCTCAGACACCATCAAAACCCAGGCAGAAGAGGCCCTACGAAAACTAGAATCAAATACCACAAGTGGGGCAAAGTTGACAACAGTCTGGGAGAACTTTGCCCTAGATCTCACTAAAAAAGATTCCTTATGTAACACAAGAAAGGGAGCGCAATTGAATCATCGCCAAAGTTCACTTCTACCGCTGCAAGTGCGCAAAAGGAAAGCAGCTGTAGGGAAACTACTAAGGTCTCTACGTAAATCCCCAGATAATGTATCAATACTAACTGCCCTGAGAGAGCAAAGGAAATTGTACAAAAGGGATCTATGGACCTTTAAAAAAGCCCAAAAAGAGGTCCTGTGGGCCAAACTACATTTTGCGACTAAAACATCTGATTCCAAAAGATTTTGGAAAATCATCAATATAATAGACAATGGCGCAAAAGCAGGCAATAACGCGAACATAACAGAGGAAGTATGGGTAACCCATTTAAAGTCCCATCTAAAAGAACGGATCATCGAAGAAGGCCCTCAAATTCAGTCGCACATGATCAGCTGGGATCCCAACATCCCGGAACCTTTGAAATTTGCGGCACCAGAATTACTAAAAATCATTGGGAAGTCACGAATGGACTGCGCTCCCGGCCCCAATGGCCTACCGCAAGCACTATTTAAACAAGAAACAGAAAGATGGGCCAATTTCCTGGCAGCAATGTTAAATGACGTGATCACAACAGGCAACGTCCCGGCATCCTGGAAAGGCTCAGTAATCCACCCCATATATAAGGGTGGGTGCGTGCTCTCCCCAAGCAACTACAGACTAACCTCTCTTTTAGACGTTGACCTAAAATACTTTTCCTGCTGTGTGCTAAAACATATAGAAGCCTGGATCACAGATAACAATATTCTACCCTTCAATCAAACCGGGTTCACCAAGCACCAAGGAACATTAACAAATCTTATGGGGCTAAGCTTGATTATAAACAGAGCAAAAGCAAAGGGGACTCCAACCTATTTATGTTTTGTTGATTTTAAAGCTGCTTTTGACTGTGTCTCCCGCGGTAAATTGTGGGCCAAACTACTTCAGTGGGGGCTGCCACATTCTATTTTTAATGCCATCATAATGATATACTCTGATACTTGGGTGAAGGTTAAACTTGGGGATGGCTCTCACCTATCCAGGGCAGTCAAAACAACAGTGGGGGTGAAGCAAGGCTGTTTATTGGCCCCAACACTCTTTAACCTGTACATAGCAGACCTCCCCACCAAGTTAAATGGTCACTCATCTCACTCTCCCTCACTGGGCGGCCAACAAGTATCCAACCTACTATATGCAGATGACCTATTACTAATCAGTAATACCAGAATAGGAATGCAGAAATTGTTAAAGGCATTAGAAGAATACTCAGGCTCCAATGATTTAGAAATTAATCATAAAAAATCTAAAATGATTACCTTAAACCGCAGGCCATCCACCCAAGGTAAATGGCATATGAATGGGAAAACCCTAGAGGAAGTAACATCATACAGATACCTAGGATTGGTGGTGGATGCTAGAGGTAATTACACGGCACAAAAAGAAGCAATAAAAAACAAAACGCAGGCCCTTACTTACGCCTTTTGTAAGCTAGCAAATTCAATCTGTGGTCATGCTCTGAACCCATTAACAGCTGTAATGAGAGCGAAGCTTCTTCCAGCTATCACCTATGGGACCGAAATAATGAGGGGGATGGAAGTAGGTCTTCTGGAAAAGCTTCTGATAAAAACCTATAAACGTGTTTTTCGGCTACCTGGGCGTGCATCGCCAGCCCAGGTCAGACTGGAATTCATGCTGGTCAAACAGTCGTTAGCCCGACCGGCGGCATACATTAAATGCTGCTACAAATTGAGCCGCGCTTCAAAGGGGTCTTTAGCCAATCTAGTCTGGCAGGAAATTATCCTAGAAAGAGGGAACTCCAACTACATAAAATTCCTAGAAGAGAGTAAGAGTCTTCTGAAATTAGATGAGATATGGAACAGGGCCTTACCCATCCCCATTTTCAATAAAGTAGTGAATAAAGCGAGTAAATTACAGAGCCGTCTAGAAGACAAGACCTCATTGTCCCAAAGGGGACATAGTTGGTTGATCCTTAACTCCTACAAAACATTTAAAGAATCACCACTTATGGCGGGCCCGTACTCACGGAAAATCAAGCAATCCTTTCTCAGACTTAGGCTGGGTGAGGTCCCTACCTTAGACCTCATGCCAAAATGGATGAAGGAGCGGCAAGCAGACTCCCAGGAGTGCCGTCTCTGCCATCTAGCAGATGAAAACCTGATGCATGTGGTCTGCATTTGTCCAGCCCTGGCGGCCGAAAGGAGACTCTTGCTGAAAAAAGAATTTAACGTCTTAAGTATTAGATCCTGCAGACAAGCACTAATTGCAGCCTTTAACCCTCAAAATACTATATTGAACATTAGGATGGTTCAATTTCTGGAAATTTTCACTCATAAAGCCACGTCCTCTCGAAATGTCCAGATAGAGGGAGGGCGGAAACGATAGCGAAATTCATATAATCTGCTTCGTATATCCTAAAGAAGGGAAGGTTCCTATGTAGTTCACAGAGTTGCTTAGCTCGTGTCATAATAAAGTCCGGCTTCAACAATCCGACGTAAGTAGGGGTAGATAAAATTGATGGAAGGCCTCCCCCCACTTTGTCTTATTTTTATCAGTGTCTCAGTTGTCTGCCACTGTTTTCGTTAAATATCTCGGGGGAACGATATCTCATATAGCTTTTCATTTTAAACATAGGATTTTATCCGGCGTTGTATTCATTTTACATTAAAAAAAAAAAAAGATTGTTCTGTTGTCTCATTATTAATACTCATAGCACCAGTATGTTCCTTTCTTAAAATCTGTATATAGAAGAAAAACTCACTAACCACTTCACCTAAAGCTAAAGAACTGTAATTGCCTTTTTGCACTAAAATTGTTCTGTTAAATGTTTACGTGGAAGGAAAGTTTTATGGTTTTAATTAACTAATAAACTTGTGTGTTTTTACTAGACTCGGGGGAACTCCTTGAGGGAGGTGGGTAGGGTTCTGTTCCAAATCTGCCCCTTAGCAGACCACATAGCAATGCTGGTAGTAATAGGAGCTCCCATCATAGTAGGGATGTTTTTATTCCTGGAGGCCAGGTTGTTAGAGTCCAAGCTGTTAGGGACAGATCTCCCTCTGTTGTTTCCAATTTGTCCTCAGTGTCCAAGCATTCCCAACCCAGAAAGGGAACTCAAAAAGTTGAGAGTGGAAGAGACCAGACTGAAGCTTAAACAGCAACAGCTGGCTCTAGACAGGGAATCCCTAGACCTGGAGAAGGAGAGACAGAGATTGGGGTTAGGACCCCATGGTGGCAGCAGCAGTATTCCTGATAGTAATCCTGTTAAAGAGCATGATTCCAGGAATCTGCACAAGATAGTTCCCCCTTATAAGGAGGGGGATGACATCAACAAGTGGTTTGCTGCACTTGAGAGGGCCTGTATGGTACGGGGGTCCCTCAAAAGCATTGGGCTGCTATATTTTTGCTATCTTTCAATGTAAAGGGTAAGGATAGGCTCCTTACTGTTAGAGAAAGTGATGCTAACAATTTTGCAGTTTTGAAGGATGCACTCTTGGATGGATTTGGCTTAACCACTGAACAATACAGGATTAAGTTCAGAGACACCAGAAAAGAGTCCTCACAAGACTGGATAGACTTTGTTGACTGTTCAGTTAAGGCCTTGGAGGGGTTGTTACATGACAGTAAAGTTTCTGACTATAAAAGCCTGTATAATCTTATTCTGAGAGAGCATATTCAGAATAACTGTGTGTCTGACTTGTTACACCAATATCTAGTGGGCTCAGATCTGACCTCTCCCCAAGAATTGGGAAAGAAGGCCGACAAATGGGTCAGAACAAGAGTGAACAGATAAGTTCATACATTGGGTGACAAGGATGGCAAGAAGAAGGATGGTAAGTCTTCTGACAAGCTTGGGGACAAATTTAAAAATGAGTCTTCATCAGGCCCACAAAAATCCTCTGGTGGGGGTGGTGGGTCCAAATCCTCTTCAAATCAAGTTAAAACGCCTGGGTGTTATTTGTGTAAAGTCAAAGGACATTGGACAACTGATGCCAGTTGTCCAAAGAAAAACACCAAACCTCCCACTACCACAACCCCTACTGCAAACTCTAGTGCCCCTAGTAATAGCAATGGTGGTGGGAGCAAACCTACTAATAACCAATCCAAGGGAGTAGCTGGGCTCACTTTTGGTAATTTAGTCGGGGTTGGTCTTGTTAGGGAGACCACAGAGGCTGTGTTAGTCTCTGAAGGTGCCATTGATTTGGACACCTTGGTTGCTTGTACCCTTAATATGGATACGTACAAGCAACTTCCCCTAATAAATGGTGTTGGGGTTCAGGCCTACAGGGACACAGGTGCCAGTGATACCATGGTGATAGAGAAACTGGTACACCCTGAACAACACCTACTTGGTCACCAGTACCAAGTGACAGACGCTCATAACAACACTCTTAGCCACCCCATGGCTGTTGTGAATCTCAACTGGGGGGGGGGGTACTGGTCCAAAGAAAGTTGTGGTTGCTTCAGATTTATCTGTAGACTGTCTACTAGGAAATGATTTAGAGACATCAGCTTGGGCAGAAGTGGAGTTGGAGGCTCATGCAGCAATGCTGGGCATTCCTGGGCATATTTTTGCTTTGACAAGGGCTCAGGCCAAAAAGCAAAAAGGACAGGGTAACTTGGATCCTGGAACAATGGACCAAGTGCTCCCTAAAGCTAGGGGTAGCAAGGGTAAATCCCTACCCACTATCCCTCCCTCTACAGATGATTCTCCTTCTGAGGAAGAATAATTTCCTCCCTGTGCAGAACCTTCACCAGATGAGCTGGCACAGACACTGCTGAGCTTTTGGGTGGAGGGGGGCCTACCAGGGAAGAGCTGAGTGTGGCACAGCAGTCCTGTCCCACATTAGAGGGTCTCAGGCAGCAAGCTGTCAAGCAGCAAAACAGGGATGTCAGTCACTCACATAGAGTTTACTGGGAGGACCACCTCTTGTACACAGAGGCAAGGGACCCAAAACCTGGAGCAGCCAGGAGACTGGTCATTCCCCTGCAGTACAGAGAGTTCCTCCTAACTCTGGCATATGACATTCCTTTGGCTGGGCATTTGGGCCAGATCAAAACATGGGAAAGGCTTGTCCCCCTGTTTCACTGGCCTAGGATGTCAGAGGACACAAAAGATTTTTGTATGTCTTGTGTGACCTGCCAAGCCAGTGGCAATACTGGTGGCACACCAAAGGCTCCCCTTATTCCACTACCTGTGGTTGGGGTTCCCTTTAAAAGGGTAGGGGTTGACATAGTTGGCCCCCTTGACCCTCCTACTGCTTCAGGCAATAGGTTTATCTTGGTGGTTGTGGACCATGCCACAAGATATCCTGAAGCAATTCCTCTAAGGACCACTACAGCTCCTGCAGTGGCAAAAGCCCTCCTGAGAATCTTTTCCAGGGTGGGTTTCCCAAAAGGGGTTGTATCAGACAGGGGTAGGAACTTTATGTCTGCATACTTGAAGGCTATGTGGAAGGAATGTGGTGTAACCTACAAATTCACCGAACCTTATCATCCACAGACTAATGGACTGGTAGAGAGGTTTAATAAATCTCTCAAAGGAATGATAATGGGACTCCCTGAAAAACTCAGGAGGAGATGAGATGTCCTGTTACCTTGCCTCCTTTTTGCTTACAGGGAGGTACCCCAGAAAGGAGTGGGCTTCAGCCCCTTTGAACTCCTATTTGGACACACTGTAAGAGGTCCACTAACATTTGTGAAGGAGGGTTGGGAACAACCTTTAAAAGCTCCCAAACAGGACATAGTGGACTATGTACTTGGCCTAAGATCCAGAATGGCTGAGTACATGAAAAAGGCCAGTAAAAACCTTCAGGCCAGCCAAGAGCTCCAAAAGCAATGGCATGACCAGAAGGCTGTTCTGATTCAGTACCAACAAGGACAGAAGGTGTGGGTATTGGAGCCTGTGGCCCCAAGAGCACTCCAAGACAAATGGAGTGGACCCCATCTCATTGTTGAAAAGAAGGGCAAGGTCACCTACTTGGTTGACCTGGGCACTGCCAGGAGTCCCCTTAGGGTGATTCATGTCAACCGCCTAAAACCCTACTATGACAGGGCTGATCTCACCCTGCTCATGGCAACAGATGAAGGACAGGAAGAAGAGAGTGACCCTCTCCCTGATCTCTTCTCCTCCACTGAAGAGGATGCTCTAGTGGAGGGAGTAGTTTTAGCAGATTGTCTGACTGCAGAACAGAAAGACAACTGCATAAATCTCCTTGGACAGTTTTCTGAACTCTTTTCAACTGTGCCAGCCACCACATCTTGGTGTGAACACGCAACTGATACTGGAGACAGCATGCCTGTCAAAAGTAAAATCTATAGGCAGCCTGGCCATGTCAGGGACTGCATAAAACAAGAGGTTCAGAAAATGCTTGATCTAGGAGTGGTTGAACCTTCTGAAATCCCATGGGCGAGTCCTGTGGTGCTTGTACCAAAGCCTCACTCAAAAGATGGAAAAAGGGAGATGAGGTTTTGTGTAGACTACAGAGGTATCAATCAGGTAACAAAAACTGATCCTCACCCTATACCCAGGGCAGATGAGCTCATAGATACACTGGCATCTGCCAAGTATCTCAGCACCTTTGATTTGACTGCAGGGTATTGGCAGATCAAATTGGCTGAGGATGCTAAACCTAAAACTGCATTTTCAACTGTAGGAGGGCACTACCAATTTACAGTGATGCGCTTTGGTTTGAAAAATACACCTGACACTTTTCAGAGGTTGGTGAACACAGTCCTGCAAGGGTTGGAGGCTTTTAGTGCAGCATATCTAGATGATATAGCTGTCTTTAGCTCCACCTGGGATGAGCACCTGGTCCACCTTTGGAAAGTTTTGGAGGCCCTGCAAAAGGCAGGTCTCACTATCAAGGACTCAAAGGGCCAGATAGGGCAGGGAAAGGTGGTTTATCTGGGACACCTGGTAGGGGGAGAACAGATTGCACCACTTCAGGGGAAAATCCAGACAATCATGGATTGAGTTTCCCTACAACTCAGACCCAAGTGAGAGCCTTCCTAGGCCTCACTGGGTATTACAGGAGATTCGTTAAAAACTATGGCTTCATTGCAGCCCTACTTAATGATCTCACCAGTAAAAAGATGCATAAAAAGGTATTGTGGACAGCCAGCTGTCAGAAAGCTTTTGAAGAGCTCAAACAAGCCATGTGCACTGCACCTGTCCTAAAAAGCCCATGTTACTCCAAGAAATTCATTGTTCAAACTGATGCATCTGAATTAGGGGTAGGGGCAGTCTTATCACAACTGAAATCTGAGGGCCAGGATCAACCAGTTGCTTTTATCAGCAGAACGTTGACCCCTAGAGAAAAGCGTTGGTCTGCCATAGAGAGGGAGGCCTTTGCTGTGGTCTGGGCACTGAAAAAGTTGAGGCCATATCTATTTGGCACACTTTATTGTTCAGACAGACCACAAACCTCTACTTTGGCTAAAACAAATGAAAGGTGAAAATCCTAAATTGTTGAGGTGGTCCATATCTCTACAGGAAATGGACTATACAGTGGAACATAGACCTGGGAGTACCCACTCCAATGCAGATGGACTCTCCAGATATTTCCACTTAGAAAATGAAGACTCATCAGGTCATGGCTAGTCTTCTTGTCCTTCGTTTGGGGGGGGGGGTTGTGTAGGAAAGTACCATCTTGCCTGGCATGTTACCCCCATATTTCACTGTATATATGTTGTTTTAGTCTATGTGTCACTGGGACCCTGCCAGGCAGGGCCCCAGTGCTCATAAGTATGTGCCCTGTATGTGTTCCCTGTGTGATGACTAACTGTCTCACTGAGGCTCTGCTAACCAGGACGTCAGTGGTTATGCTCTCTCTGCTTTCCAAATTTGTCACTAACAGGCTAGTGACCAATTTCACCAATTTACATTGGCATACTGGTACACCCATATAATTACCTAGTATATGGTGCCGAGGTACCCAGGGTATTGGGGTTCCAGGAGGTCCCTATGGGCTGCAGCATTTCTTTTGCCACCCATAGGGAGATCTGACAATTCTTGCACAGGCCTGCCAGTGCAGCCTGAGTGAAATAACATCCACGTTATTTCACAGCCATTTACCACTGCACTTAAGTAACTTATAAGTCACCTACTATCTAACCTTCACCTGGTTAAGGTTGGGTGCAAAGTTACTTAGTGTATGGGCACCCTGGCACTAGCCAAGGTGCCCCCACATCGTTCAGGACAAATTCTCTGGACTTTGTGAGTGCGGGGACACCATTACACGTGTGCACTGTACATAGGTCACTACCTATGTACAGAGTCACAACGTTAACTCCGAACATGGCCATGTAACATGTCTAAGGTCATGGAATTGTCACTCCAATGACATTCTGGCATTGGGGGGACAATTCCATGATCCCCCTCTAGCACAGAACCCGGGTACTGCTAAACTGCCTTTCCGGGGTCTCCACTGCTGCTGCTGCTGGAGCCAACCCCTCAGACAGGTTTCTGCCCTCCTGGGGTCCAGGCAGCCCTGGCCCAGGAAGGCAGAACAAAGGATTTCCTCTGAGAGAGGGTGTAACACCCTCTCCCTTTGGAAATAGGTGTGAAGGCTGGGGAGGAGTAACCTCCCCCAGCCTCTGGAAATGCTTTGATGGGCACAGATGGTACCCATCTCTGCATAAGCCAGTCTACACCGGTTTAGGGATCCCCCAGCCCTGCTCTGGCGCGAAATTGGACAAAGGAAAGGGGAGTGACCACTCCCCTGACCTGCACCTCCCAGAGGAGGTGCCCAGAGCTCCTCCAGTGTGTACCAGACCTCTGCCATCTTGGAAACAGAGGTGTCTGTGGCACACTGGACTGCTCTGAGTGGCCAGTGCCAGCAGGTGACGTCAGAGGCTCCTTCTGATAGGCTCTTACCTCTCTTGATAGCCAATCCTCCTTCCTAGGTAGCCAAACCTCCTTTTCTGGCTATTTACGGTCTCTGCTTTGGGGAATTCTTCAGATTACGAATGCAAGAGCTCACCAGAGTTCCTCTGCATCTCCCTCTTCACTTTCTGTCAAAGGATCGACCGCTGACTGCTCCGGACACCTGCAAAACCTCAACAAAGTAGCAAGACGACTACTAGCAACCTTGTATCGCTTCATCCTGCCGGCTTTCTCGACTGTTTCCAGGTGGTGCATGCTCTGGGGGTAGCCTGCCTCCTTCTTACACCAGGAGCTTTGAAGAAATCTCCCGTGGGTCGATGGAATCTTCCCCCTGCAACCGCAGGCAACAAAAGACTGCATCACTGGTCCTCTGGGTCCCCTCTCAGCACGACAAGCTTGGTCCCTGGAACTCAGCAACTCTGTCCAAGTGACTCCCACAGTCCAGTGACTCTTCAGTTCATGTTTGGTGAAGGTAAGTCCTTGCCTCCCCACGCTAGACTGCATTGCTGGGTACCATGTGATTTGCAGCTGCTCCGGCTCCTGTGCACTCTTCCAGGATTTCCTTCATGCACAGCCAAGCCTGGCTCCCCGACAATCTAACCTGCAGTGCACAAGCTTCTGAGTTGTCCTCCGGCGTCGTGGGACTCCCTTTTGTGACTTCGGGTGGACTCCAGTTCACTTTTTTTCTAAGTGCCTGTTCAGGTACTTCTGCGGACACTGCCTGCTTCTGTGAGGGCTCCCTCAGTTGCTGGGCACACCCTCTGTCTCCTCATCCAAGTGGCGATATCCTGGTCCCTCCTGGGCCACAGCAGCATCCAAAAACTCTAACCACGACCCTTGCAACTAGCAAGGCTTGTTTGTGGTCTTTCTGCATGGGAACACCTCTGCAAGCTTCTTCACGACGTGGGGCATCGATCCTCCAAAGGGGAAGTTCCTAGTCCTCTTCGTTCTTGCAAAACACCAAGCTTCTTCCATCCGGTGGCAGCTTCCTTGCACCCTCAGCTGGCATCTCCTGGGCTCCTGCCCACTCTCGACACTGTCACGACTCTTGGACTTGGTCCCCTTGTCTTACAGTTACTCAGGTCCAGAAATCCTCTGTTGTTGCATTGCTGGTGTTTGGCTTCCTTGCAGAATCCCCCTATCACGACTTCTGTGCTCTCTGGGGGTTGTAGGTGCACTTTACACCTACCTTTCAGGGCCTTGGGGTGAGCTGTTTTTCTAACCCTCACTGTTTTCTTACAGTCCCAGCCACCCTCTACAAGCTCACATAGGTTTGGGGTCCATTCGTGGTTCGCATTCCACTTTTGGAGTATATGGTTTGTGTTGCCCCTATACCTATGTGCTCCTATTGCAATCTATTGTAACTTTACACTGTTTGCATTACTTTTCGTGCTATAATCTGCATAATTTTGGTTTGTGTACATATATCTTGTGTATATTTCTCATCCTCATACTGAGGGTACTCACTGAGATACTTTTGGCATATTGTCATGAAAATAAAGTACATTTATTTTTAGTATATCTGTGTGTTGTGCTTTCTTATGATATTGTGCATATGACACCAGTTGTATAGTAGGAGCTTTACATGTCTCCTAGTTCAGCCTAAACTGCTTTGCCATAGCTACCTTCTATCAGCCTAAGCTGCTAGAAACACCTCTTCTACACTAATAAGGGATAACTGGACCTGGCACAAGGTGTAAGTACCTCTGGTACCCACTACAAGCCAGGCCAGCCTCCTACAGGCACCACACAGGGAACACATACAGGGCATGCGCTATGAGCACTCGGGTCCTGCCTAGCAGGATCCCAGTGACACAAGGGCAAAAACAAACATACATACAGTGAAAATGCAGGTAACATGTCAGGCAAGATGGTACTTTCCTAAATGGACTGAGACCAAAGAGCTGTACAACGTACCAATAGGATATCTGGACTATGATTCAGTAAGTTGGAAGGATGACACAGCAGGTTACATATATGTATTGCACTGTAGAGGTACCCATATGACACAGTCACATGTGCATCACCACATGCTGTCATACAATAGGCTTAACATAGGTGAGTTAGATTTCTCCGTACACAATACCATGTCTACACCTTTGCATAAATGGTACCAACTGTACTTCTATGTGTTCCTAGGAGACGCTTTACCGTTAGCACTTACCACATTATTACAGTTTTGATACTTACACATCAGACGCTCAACTGGCAGAGGGATTTAAATGTCTGTACTCAGTACTTATTCCCTTGTTGCTCCTGTTCTACCCTCAAAGGCCCATCCAACTCAGGGTGGGCCACTGCCAAAATGCGGGCCATTAGTTGGGTCATGGTCCTACAGGTACCCCTCCCTTGTTGGTAGGATATCCTCAGCTGGGACTCTGCGGTCTTCCAGGCCCAGCGTCTCAGGTCCTCCCTCCGCTTCCTACAGTGGTTGATCCACTGTGGAACCCCAGGGTCCGCATTTGCTTGATAATGGCATGCCAGATCTCCTTTTTTTGATGGCCATTGACTTGCATGGATGACACAGACAAAAAGAGAAAGACATGTCCACATGCACCATACCAACGCAAGTGGTCAGAACACTTTAGTCACAGCAAATAGGCAAATATTCCCATCCCCTAAGTTCGAACTCATTCACAGCATTGCATCTTCAGGCAGCCCATGTGTGAAGTGGAGTGTCCCATACAACATGAATGATCAGTACTTAGTATTGACTTCACACATGTGACCTGGCCACATGATTGCCCATAAAATGGAGTGCCTACAAACATGTTTGTCACACCATCATTGTTGCCCATGATGCAATCTATGATGTGCATGAAGGAAGTTACATTACACACTACCAACCATGTGACACTACTGTATGTCTGCCTACGCACATGTACACATTTCCATACACCCAGACATGAGTGACAAAACATTCCCTAATTTACAGTTCATGCACTCTATTATAATCTCATACTGCAGAAGATGGCGGTCACGACCGCCATGTACGGGACCGCACCTGGTGGCGTACATCACCATTGGCCCAAGTCCTCCAAAGGCAGCAATGTGTTCCAATGGCAATGTCCACCGTAGTTGTGTCTGCCTACCGCCATGATGAGATCCACCGGCGCAGTGAGGTAACTTCCTCATGTCTAGTACAGTATGTCAGGCAGCTGCCATTTTAATGCAATTATATGTATTGAGAAGTGTTAGACGTGACAGCCTTAGGGTGGTCCCCCTAACCTTTTGCCTCCCTCCCTTCACTTTTTTTACACTAGTTTTGCTGGCTTTAGGACTCTGCTCACTTTACCACTGCTAATCAGTGCTAAGGTGCCTAGTCTCTCTCCCTAGAACATGGTAACATTAGTTGACACCCAATTGGCATGTTTGTTCTACTTGTAAGTCCCTAGTAAAGTGCACTACATGTGC
Source organism: Pleurodeles waltl (assembly GCF_031143425.1). Taxonomy (NCBI): domain Eukaryota; kingdom Metazoa; phylum Chordata; class Amphibia; order Caudata; family Salamandridae; genus Pleurodeles; species Pleurodeles waltl. The sequence goes on along the minus strand of NC_090438.1, from coordinate 253,110,524 downwards.
CCAGGGCCTTTCTTGAATGCTACTAGTGGGCCTGCAGCTCTAGTTGTGACAACCATATAAGTAGCCCCTTACCCATGTCTCAGAGCTTCCATTGCAAAGCCTGTGTGTGCAGTTTCATTCCACCATGACTTGGCATTTAAAAGTACTTGCCAAGCCATAAACTCCCCTTTTTCTACATACAAGTCACCCCTAAGGTAGGCCCCGGGTAACCCACAGGGCAGGGTACAATGTAAGTAAAAGGCAGGACATATATCTGTGTGTTTTATATGTCCTTGTAGTGGAAAACTCCTAAATTCATTTTCCACTGCTGTGAGGACTGCTTCTTTCATTGGTTAACATTAGGGCTACCCTCATAAACTGTTTGAGTGGTAGATTCTGTTTAGAAAGGGGTAAACAGGTCATATTTAGTATGGCAAAGAATGGTAATACAATATCCACAATGCAAATACCTTAAGCACATTGACATTGGCATTGAGTGTCCCTACAGTGAAAAGACAGTAAGCACCCTGACTCTCCCTCACATGTGTACACCCCTCTCATGAGACCTACTCCAGGTCACCACCCACTCTGCATTGTTCCTCCTGCACCAGACTTACCTAAGCGCAGTTCTTGGGCTGCGCACACCAGGAATCCTCTTCCCACAGCTCTCACATGGATGCACATCCATGTGCACACATAATAACATGTAACCTGCCTGGGGCCTCCTGCCCTTGCAGCACCACAGCAGCCTTTCCGTAGCACGGCGGCACCGGTGGTAAACACGCGCAGTCCATTTTACCCCGTGTTTACTCTGCGCGTGTCCCCTCATAGGAGGCTTCCTCACAGTAAAAAGTCAAAAAACAGGTGGTGAAAAAGCAAAAAATCAGGGCAGACCTGATGGTCAGAACCATCCTCTAACATTCAGATGTCATATGTGCCACAGAAATTGACAGCAGATATGTCAGACTTGCAAATGAACATATTCATCATGCGTACATTGTAAAAGTCACCTGCAATCAAATTGTTTTTCCACAAGGCATGAGAAGAACTCATCCTCCAGTGTACCTCCCACTAGTGGACCTGCGCACCATGGAGGACAGACATATAATACAGACCTATCACCTGAATAGGCAGACAATCATGGATCTTTGTGATCAGTTGAAGCCAGGTCTGATGCCTGCCATTCGCAATCCCAATGGCATACCTCCCAAGTCATGTCAGTGCTACACTTCCTGGCCACTGCGTCCTTTGATAATACAGTGGCCGTAACTGCAGGGATGTCTAAGCCCATGTTCAGTCTAGTTTTGAAGGATGTACTGTGTGAATTGTTGAACCACCTGCTCAGCTACATCAGGTTTTCCCAACGTGCAGATTTGGCCTATGTGAAGGCAGAGTTTTATGCAATTGGACACATTCCACATGTGGTTGGAGCTATGATGGCACCAATGTTGCACTGGATCCCTCCAGTGCCAATGAACAGGTATACTGGAACAAGAAAAACTACCACTCCATCAACGTCCAAGTGGTGTGTTTGGAAGATCAGTAATTTTCACAAGTTTGTATGAAGTATACAGGATCAGTACCCGATTCCTTCATCATGCGCAATAGCAAACTCCCACTGCTGATGACACAACTCTTCACAGGGAGGACCTAACTGGTTGGTAAGTCACATTAGACATGTGTGTTTGCTAAGCTTATCTCTTGCTATCACAAATGTGCATGTCCTAGACCTATCTTTGTGTCATTATATCTATTCCATACAGGGGACTCAGGCTATCCAAACCGTCCTTGGTTGTTGACACCAGTGGGGTACCCAACTACGCCAGGGGAAGTCTGCTACAATGAGGCACATGGAAGGACAAGGTGTGTCATTGAGCAGACATTTGGGCTTCCAAAGGCAAGAGTTTGCTGCCTGACATATCTGGAGAGCCCCCCTCTTCTCACCCAACGAGGAATGTCAGATAATTGTTGCCTGCTGCTGGCTCTGCAATCTTGCCCTGAGACATCAGACAACATTCATACCAGATGAGGGTGAGGCAGCAGGACCTGTGGAGAGTTCAGGGCAGATCTCATCAATCAGTACTTCAGCTGACCTAAGGTATGTGATGTCTTCGAAATGGTGAGATTTCATTTTGTAACCTAGAATTGATAGTTGGCATGTCACCTCCTATTTACCATCATCCATGAGGTCTTAGGTAGCTTCAATGACAATGAGTCAGTTGTGCATGCAGTTTGTAATTTGGTACTGTGTACAGTACAGAGTGTTATACAGTGTCCTGATTTGTTACTGCACATGCAATGTCACACTTGTAAAAATGACTTGTTTGAATTGATGTATGTTTATGGCTATGTCCTTTCCATTCTCTTTGTCAATCACAGATTTGCTGAGTTTCCATTTGGCTCTTCATCATTGGCTAGGCTTAGACAGTGTCAGAGGCAGATGGGAATTGCAGGCACGTGGACATGGATGAAACCAGGTACTGATTGCTATGCGTATGTGGAGTGTAAGTAATATGGCCAGACTGTCAGGACACTGGAGTGGAAGTGTGTTTTCTCATAAGGAGACATGCTTTGTACTGGAGGAGGTTAAATGATGTCATGTATGTGTCCATATGTGTCTGACACATATGAAAATGTTGAACCACAGCCTCTATCATAATATTGGTTTCTGTTGTATGTGACCTAGCTGTAACATAGCTGTCAGTGTGCTCCTACTTTGCAGCCCAATGTGCATGTCTCTCTGGACTGGCATAGGTGAGTGGCAAGCCTGCAGGTACATGACCAATGTAAGTGAAAGGTCCCTGAACTGGGGACATCAGTACTGATATTCGTCTATATCATGGGGTATGATTATTAGGAAGCTAAGTTATGAGTATTTGATAAGGTTTTACATGGTTTTACAAAGAACAGATATGTATGCCCCCTGGATTGTAGAAAGATTGACGTCCCTAACTTCTCTATCCTGTGGGTTAGTACTGTATGACACCTAAGTTGACACTCATAACTAACTAGCAGTGCTATTCTATCAGCTGTTTGCAAATCTAGAAATAAATGTGTGGAGATGCAGTCTACAACTGTATTGGATTCTGTCTATGTTACAATCTCAATGTAACAAATCTCCTGGTGATAAAGTACACATGCAATGCCCATAACAAAAGCTGTTTAATACAGAGAGACATATTGCTACTATAGTTGGCATACATGACAGTTGTACATGTTTGTTAAATGACAGTTACAGTTACAATCTGATTAGGAAAAGGCCACTGTTGGGATGGTTATCCCCTAACTTTTTGCCTTGTGTTGATGCTGGTTATGATTGAAAGTGTGCTAGGACCCTGCTAACCAGGCCCCAGCCCCAGTGTTCTTTCCCTAAAACAGTACCTTTGTCTCACCACATGGTACAGCCCTGGCACACAGATAAGCGCCTTGTAAATTGGACCCCTGGTACCAAGGGCCCTGTACCCAGGGAAGGTCTCTAAGGGCTGCAACATGCATTATGCCACCCTAGGGACCCTTCACTTAGCACATGCACACTGCCTCCCCTTTTTCTACATGCAAGTCACCCCTAAGGTAGGCCCCAGGTAACCCACAGGGCAGGGTGCTATGTAAGTAGAAGGCAGGACATATATCTGTGTGTTTTATATGTCCTGGTAGTGGAAAACTCCTAAATTCATTTTCCACTGCTATGAGTCCTGCTCCTTTCATCGGTTAACATTAGGGCTACCCTCATAAACTGTTTGAGTGGTAGATTCTGATTAGAAACTGGTAACCAGGTCATATTTAGTATGGCCGGAATGGTAATACAATATCCTTCTGACTGGTGAGGTTGGATTCAATATTACTATTTTAGAAATGCCACTTTTAGAAAATTAGCATTTCTCTGCACTTAAAATCCTTCTGTGCTTACAGCCTGTCTCCAATCCACATCTGGGCTGGGCTGGTTCACAGCTCCCTTGTGCATTTCACCCAGACAACCACAAAAACAGGATGCCCAGTCACACCTGCACACATCTGCATACTTTATGGATCTTCCTGGTCTGGAAGAGTGGAGGGCCTGACACTTACATTTCAAAGGACAGTCGCCTGCCCTCACACAATGGACTGCCAAACCCCCTACATGGACCCTGGCAGACAGGATGGTTCTGAAAGGGGACCTTAGGCACTTTTAAGCCACTCTTTGAAGTCCCCCCACTTCGAAGGCACATTTGGGTATATAAACTGGGTCCCTGACCACACCAACTCAGACACTTCTTAGGGAGACATTCTGCACCAGAACCTGCAACCTGCCAAGATAAGCTATGTGACTGCCCAAAGGACTCACCTGGACTGATTTGCTATACGGTACTGCTGCCTTGATGTTGCCCTTATGCTTTGCTGGCCTCTGGCTCTGCTTAGAAGTGCTCTCCAAGGGCTTGGATTGAGATTGTCTCCTGTTTCCTGAAGTCTCAGGACCAAAAAGACTTCGGTGGTCATTACAACCCTGGCGGTCGGTGTTAAAGCGGCGGTAAGACCGCCAACAGGCCGGTGGTAACATTTTTTAATTACGACCGTGGAGGAAACTGCCAACAAAGACAGCCACTTTAACACTCCGACCGCCACGGCTGTACAAACAAACAGCATGGTCGTCACCGCCAACATACAGGCGGGAGACAATGTACCGTCCACAGTATCACAACCTACCAATCCGCCACCTTTTCCAGGGCGGATTCACTGTGAACAAAAACACGGCAGAAACAGGACTTCAAAGGGAAAATGCTCACCTCTGTACACCCCACGAGGAACCAGGACGCCATGGAACCCGAGCTCCACATTTTACCAGCCTTTATCTTCTTGCTCCTCTACCAGGAGCACGAACGCCGGCGGCGAAGACCATGGTGAGTACTGCACCTATGACACAGGGAAGGGGGAGGGAAAAAACAGTGACACATACATGCAACACACAACACCCCCACCCCCACCCATGACAACACACACACTAATACAGCATGATACATTACAGTTACACCCCCCAACCCCCTCGGAAGAATGCAAAGACAAAAGGAAATGAGCTGAACGATTGTAATATATTAAAATTCAGTAGTCAAATAATATACATACACTATTTACAAATATATACACCAAGAATATTAGTCCAGGGTATTCCACCCTTAAAGTCCGTGGACCAATGGGTGAGGCCCACACAAGATAACCGAACATGACGGAGAGAACACTGCAGGGGCATCAGATAGAAATAAAACAGGCACCTCAGGGGGACGGGAAAGGGGGGGCACCTCAGCCGGTTGAGTGCCCGACGCCAAATCCACGAGGGGGCCCCAAGCCCACTGTTCAATCCTGGGGAGTGCAAAGCCATAGTCTCTCAAGTCTCTACAGTGGGTGGGTTGCCCACTGTTCAATTCTGGGGAGTGCAAAGCCACAGTCTCACAAGTCTCTACAGTGGGTGGGTTGCCCCCCACTGTTCAATCCTTGGGAGTGCAAAGCCACAGTCTCACAAGTCTCTACAGTGGGTGGTGTGCCCACTGTTCTATCCTGGGGAGTGCAAAGCCACATTCTCTCAAGTGGATAACAGTCTCCACTGGTTCTGGAGGGGGCTTGGTGCCCAGAGTGCTTCATCCTGCCAAGGACAGAGGTAGTGAATGTATCTCTCCACTGGTTCTGGAGGGGGCTTGGTGCCCAGAGTGCTTCATCCTGCCAAGGACAGAGGTAGTGGATGTGATACTCCACTGGTTCTGGAGGGGGCTTGGTGCCCAGAGTGCTTCATCCTGCCAAGGACAGAGGTAGTGGATGTATCTCTCCACTGGTTCTGGAGGGGGCTTGGTGTCCAGAGTGCTTCATCCTGCCAAGGACAGAGGTAGTGGATGTGATACTCCACTGGTTCTGGAGGGGGCTTGGTGCCCAGAGTGCTTCATGCTGCTTGTGGCGGCCTCAGTAGCGTCAGTGCTTTTTGCACTCATGGCCCTGCGGTGCTTGTGGCGGCAGGGTCTTTGGCAGCGGTGCTTGTGGCGGCGGTGTCTTTAGCAGCGGTGCTTGTGGCGGCAGTGTCCTTGGCAGTGGTGATTGTGGCGGCAGTGTCCTTGGCAGCGCTTCAGCTGCTGGCGGTCCTGTCTTGGGCAGCGGGGTTGCTGCTGCCGGTCCTGTCTGGGCCAGTGGGGCTGCTGGCGGTCCTGTCTGGGCCAGCGGGGATGCTGGCGGTCACCTCCAGGGCAGCGGGGCTGATACTGGCGGTCGCCTCCTGGGCAGCGGGGATGATGCTGGCGGTCGCCTCCTGGGCAGCAGGGCTGATGCTGGCGGTCCTGTCTGGGCCAGCTGGGCTGCTGGCGGTCGCCTCCTGGGCAGCGTGGCTGATGCTGGCGGTCCTGTCTGGGCCAGCGAGGCTGCTGGCGGTCGCCTCCTGGGCAGCGGGGCTGATGGCGGTCTTCTCCGCCGTGCTGATCTTCCCAGACTTGCCGGGTTTCTTTTGCCCCTTCCCCACCTTGGAAGGTGTCTCAGCTGACTCCACACTCCCACCTGTACCACTGGGAGCGGCTTTGCTGGCTTTTGTCTTCCCCCTCTCCCGCCGGGCACTGGCCAACTTTTGATGCTTGACAGGTGGGGGACTGTCCGTGCTGTGGCTCCTTTCCATGCTGGCTGCCCTGCTGCCTGGTACACTCCAGAATCCGGTGACTACTGGCACCACTGGTCCCGCCGATGTTGTGGCTGAGGTGCTAGGTTGGGACCTGGAGAGTCGGGCCCTAGGAGACTGACGGGGTGGGGTAGGTGGGGGAAAGAGGTCAAGGGTGGACAGGAAAAGTTTCTTAGGAACACTGGGACGGGTAGCTGGAGGGGGTTTGGGGGTGGAGGAAGAGGTTGTGGTTGTAGGAGGTGTACTTTTGGTGACTTTGGGTGAAGGTGCATGCGCTGGAGGCTGTCATGAGGTGGATGGCTGTTGGGTGGGTGTGTGCCTGCGTTTGTGTACCTTGGGAGGTGGCATCACAGACACACTGGGAGAGGACACAGGGGATGTGTGAATGGTAGTGGGGGTGGTGACTGCACGTGAGCGGGGTGTGGTGGTGGGTGTGCTGGTGATGGAAGTAGTGGCTGTAGATGTAGTGCATGCAGGTGTGAGTGGAGACGAGACTGGGAAGGAGGAGGGAGATGAGGAGGAGGGGGACACAGTGGAGGCAGTGGATGTTGCTATGTCTGCATGTGTGTGATGCTTGCGTGAGTGCCTGTGGGATGTGTGGTGCTTATGTTTGCCTGAGCTTCCTTTGTGTGTTGAGGTGTATGCATGCTGGTCTGATGGTGTGCTTGGGGTGGGCTGAGGTACAGGAGATTGGGTCTGGGTGGAGAAAGTGGAGGGGGGAGGCTAGAGACAGGGATAATGGCTGCCAGCAGTGCTGAGGCCAGAGTCTGAAAAGCTCGCTGAAGGGCCGCCTGACCAGTATGAATGCCCTCCAGGAATGCATTGGTTTGTTGCAACTGTCTCTCTACACCCTGGATGGCATTCAAAATGGTAGACTGCCCTACAGTGTGGGACCTGAGGAGGTCAATGGCCCCCTCACTGAGGGCAGCAGGGGTGACTGGGGTAGGGGCTAAGGTGCCTGGGGCGAAGGAGATGCCCACCCTCCTGGGTGAGCGGGCACAGGGCAAAGGATGAGGGGCTGCTGGGAGGGCAGTGCTGGAGGGGGGAGTGGTGGCTGTACCTGTAGATGCGGGGGGCACAGATGGGGCCGCCACCATAAGGGAGCTCCCATCAGAGGACGAGTCCGTATCACTGGTGTCACCTCCTGTCCCCGCCGTGGAGCTCCCCTCGTCCTCCGTCCCACTGGTGAAATCAGACTCCGTAGTGTCGCCCTCCAAGGCCATGTGGGATGCAGCTCCCTCCTGCTCCGTTGCCACTGCTCCTCTGCCTGATGAAGCTAATGCACACATGTACAGGGAGACCACAAAAAGGGGGGGGGAAGACAGAAGAAAGACATGGTGAGTGCATGCATTACCGCTACCGTTGGCGGACACGACAGACACAGAAGCCCACTGCACTACGCCATGCACTTGGGGTCCACTATTCAATCCCTGGGACATGGCCTAAGAGGCTATGGCCGATATATGCACACATGGATGTCACAGGAGCCTGACTAGGTGTAGCTGGAACTGTACCCAGGTGGGGTGGGGTGCCACAGGGTCTGCCTGAAAAAGGGGACTTTACTAGCACACTCGCCCTGGCCTAGGGAAACCCACAGCCCACCTCCCCCACCCAGACACCTCCACTGCACGCTGAATCAGCTGAATGAGAGTGTACTCACCCCCTTGTTGCTGCTGTGATGCCTTCAAGCACCCATCCAACTCCTGGTATGCCACCACCAGGATCCTGAACATCAGGGGGGTCATGGTGCAACGGGAACCCCTCCCACGTTGGGAGGCCATCCCCAGCTGGGCCTCCGCCATCTTCTTGTTCCAGCAGCGAATGTCCTCCCATCTTTTCCAGCAGTGGGTGCTCCGTCTGTGATAGGGCCCCAGGGTCCGGACGTCCTTGGCGATGGCACGCCAAATATCCCTCTTCTGGTGGGCGCTGACCTACATGAATTGTACAGGGGTAAAAGAGAAGTTATTACCAACTGCACCGTCACAGTCATTGGCCCGCATCCCTATCCTTGCCATGTGGCACATGCACTCACCGTCGTTTCATGCACGCAACATTCTCCCCCCTGTTATCTTTCATCCACACCACTCCACACAGGCATTGCCCATACAGCATGCTCCCGGTGTACTTACCTGTTTGTCTGGAGGACCGTAGAGTAGCGCGTACTGGGGTGGACCCCATCCACGAGTTTCTCCAACTCCTCCGATGTGAAGGCAGGGGCCCTTTCCCCAGACGCACAAGCCATTGTTTCTTCCAGACTGAGGCCACAGCAGCACTTGCAGTGTAGGTCCTCTCCTGTCGAAGATCAGGTATCGAGTGATTGAACAGATAGAAAATGGAGGTCACGTCCGTGGTGGTGCGTACCATCACCGCTGGCGTACATCGCCATTGGCTCCTGGGACCCATAGGGTCCAATGTTAACCAATGCAGAATTGTGCCACGGTCTTAGACTGCCTACCCCGACGGTGTACAACGCCAGCGCAGTTACCTCACATCCATTGTCCCACTTTACAAGTCAGGCAGCCGCCATTTCAGGGGCCCACATGGCTTTATTTTTAACGGCGTCACACATACCTAGGCCTTGCCTCAACACTCATACAGGCCAAATTCGGGTTATGAATGGTTTTCTGAGTAAGCTGTGTTTACGTACCTCTGATTTGGTTGAATCTGTGCTCGCTTTTGTCCTTCATAGGCACCGTCCGCTGGGACATGTGAGGAGATGGCGGCATCCTCCGGTGTACAGACCGCTGGTGGACTTGTCGACAATGGAGGAAAGACATGTAATCATCACCTACAGGCTTGATCGTGCCACAATTCTGGAACTGTGTGCCCAGTTGGAGCCAGACCCGATGTCAGCTATCTGCCATCCCACAGGAATCCCCCCTCAAGTGCAGGTGTTGTCGGTACTCCATTTCCTTGCAAGTGGGTCTTTTCAAACAACAGTGGCCATAGTGTTGAAGTAAGCATCAGCAAGGCCTACTAGTGAAAGGGGTTCACCTTTCTCTGCACAAAGTCCTTAGACCATGTAGGAAGAAGTTGGCACAGAAACTGAAATAAAAGACAAAGTTTATTTACCTCATGAGGTGGTACTACAGTTCAAACAGCACCCTTCGGTAATGTTTGAAGTAACACACTAAACTGAGAGAGCATGGTCCTTTTATACCCACGCAGGGGCTAAAAGGAGGTGGTACAATTATAGAAGCAAGACTTGCATACATGTAAGGTCATGTGGAAATGCACAGTCGACAGGTAGGAGGGGCTGACAGTTTTCAAGGACTAACAGCTGCAGACCTTACTGGGCATGTGCGAAAGTAGGAGATAATAAATATAACTTGTCACTAGGCAGATTTTCAAGAGTAGGTAACAGAAAGGTAGGACAGAGCACATGGTGAGCACATGGCAGCATGTGGCAGAGAAAATGGCTGCCATGAGTACAAAATGGATTCCGCGAAATGTTCACAATAGTTACTAAATACAAAATGTCTTCTGCTAATGCTTAATCTAATCACTGCTAAACTACAACAATAGCATCAGGGATGTCCAAGCCTATGTTTTCCAACGTGTTGTCCAGAGTGTTGTCTGCCATGCTGAAACACATGCGGAGCTACATCGTGTTTCCTCAGGTGGAGGATTTGCCTACAATGAAAGGTGACTTCTATGCCCTGGGACATATCCCCAACATCATAGGTGCCATTGATGAGACACATGTGGCCTTGGTCCCCCCCGCAGGAGTGAACAGGTGTACAAGAACCGGAAGAGTTTCCATTCGATGAATGTGCAGATGGTGTGTTTGGCAGACCAGTACATCTCCCATGTTAATGCCAAATTCCCTGGCTCAGTGAATGATGCTTATATCCTGCGGAATAGCAGCATCCCTTATGTGATGGGGCAACTCCAGAGGCACAGTGTGTGGCTATTAGGTGAGCACCTGGAACAGAATCAGTGGGAATAGTTGTCTGGGTCTGGGGATATCCCTATAGGTTAGTGTGTGTCTAACAGTTGTCCCTCGCCATTTGCAGGTGACTCTGGCTACCCCAACCTGTCATGGCTACTGACCCCAGTGAGGAATCCCAGGACAAGGGCAGAGGAACGCTACAATGAGGCCCATGGGCGAACTAGGAGGATTATAGAGTGGACCTTTGGCCTCCTGAAGGCCAGGTTCCGGTGCCCTACATATGGCAGGTGGCTCCCTATTCTACTCACCAAAGAAGGTGTCCCAGATCATCATGGCCTGCTGTATGCTTCACAACTTAGCTTTGCGACGACAGGTGCCTTTTCTGCAGGAGGATGGTCCAGATGGAGGTGTTGTGGCAGCTGTGGAGCCTGTGTACAGTGAAGACAAGGAAGCAGAAGAAGAGAACATTGACAACAGGAACTCTGTGATCCTGCAATACTTCCAGTGAGACATAAGTGAGAATACAAACCTGCCTACTACATGTACTTTAACACTACTACCTTTCTACTGTCTGTCCTTTTCACCCAGTGTATGGTCACTGAGTTGTCACTTTCCCTTACGACTTCACAGATGGGGGTCCCACTGTGTGACATCTGCTTTGTTTCCTCATGGACTAGAGCTGTGTGACATAGGTATGTTGACATTACAGTTGAAAGAGCATTTGGTCACTGTAATTGCTAATACACTATTTCGAAATCACAGACAGACTCCAGATTGTTTTGTGCTTTAAGGGTGTTTATTTAAGTGATCAATATTGGAGGGGGTTGTAAAATGGTGATGAGTGATGGTGGAGGAATGTCATGGCAGAGTCCAGTCTATTAGTCTCACAGGCGCATTGTCCAAAGGGGCATAGGAAGTAGAGCTGGGTCAGTTTGAGGATGGGCAGGGTGACAAGGTGGGACAAAAGGATGACATTCAGGGCGGTCTCATTTCTTGGCGGGGGTCTTGCTATCGTTCTTTGTCTTTGTCCTGGATCTCAGGGACCGTTTGCGGGGTGGTTCTCCCTCTGCAGGGGGTGGGGTGCTAGTGTGGTGGTGCTGTGGCGGTGCCTCCTGTCCACTAGCGCCGGCAGAGGTGGTGGGCAGTTCATCGTCCAGGCTAGTGTCAGGGGCCCCTTGTAGTGCCACAGTGTCCCTCCTGGTGTTGAGGACTTCCTTCAGCACCCCTACGATGGTGTTCAGGGTGGAATTGATGGATCTGAGTTCCTCCCTGAAGCCCAAATACTGATCCTCCTGCAGCTGCTGGGTCTCCTGAAACTTGGCCAGTACCGTTGCCATCGTCTCCTGGGAATGATGGTACGCTCCCATGATGTTGGAGAGGGCCTTGTGGAGAGTGGGTTCCCTGGGCCTGTCCTCCCCCTGTCGCACAGCAGCCCTCCCAGTTCCCCTGTGTTCCTGGGCCTCTGTGCCCACTACCAATGCCCCCAGGGCCCTGTTGTTGTTGGGGTGGTGGGTTAAACTGGGTTCCCTGTAGTGGTGGACACACTGCTGCTTGACGTGTCCTGGGGACAGAGGTATGGGCCCGCTGGGTGGGTGCTGTGCTGGTGTTTCCAGAGGGGGCAAGCTCTGTAGTGGACTGTGCCACTGTGAGGGGAACCGACTGTCCAGAGGTCCCAGATGGGCCGGGCTGGTCATCTAGATCCAGTTGGACAGAGCTGCTGTCATCACATTGGGCCTCTTCTGTTGGTGGTGTGGACATGTGTGGACCCTCCTGTGCGGTGACTTTGGGTAGGGGTCCTGCAGGGGTGTAAAAGCATGATTATTGCATCTGGGTGTACCATGGTGTGCAATGGGTGGGTGACCAGGTACCCCAGTGCTTGCATTCCTGTGTGGGACCTTGTGTGATGATGGTTTAGGGGGGTGTATGGGTATGTGCAGTGGCCATGCATTGGTGATGGGTGTCCATGCTTTGTAGTTGCATGCAGGGCTTGGTGTTGGGATGTGTGGTTTGTGATATTGGGACATTTGTGAGGAGTAAGAGTGATGGGGGTGAGGGCGAGGGTGGGGGTGTGTGATGGCATGCAGGTAGGGTGGGGGATATAGTAGTTAAGGTTTGACTTACCAGAGTCCATTCCTCCAGCTACTCCTTCGAGGCCCTCAAGAAGCAGAATAGCCAAGACTTGCTCCTCCCATGTTGTTAGTTGTGGGGGAGGAGGTGGGGGTCCGCCGCCAGTCCTCTGAACTGCAAGGTGGTGTCTTGAGACCACGGAACGCACCTTCCCCCATAGGTCGTTCCACCTCTTCCTGATGTCATCCCTATTTCTTGGGTGCTGTTCCACTGCGTTGACCCTTTCCACTATTCTTTGCCATAGCTCCATCTTCCTAGCTATGGAGGTGTGCTGCACCTGTGATCCGAATAGCTGTGGCTCTACCCAGATGATTTCCTCCACCATGACCCTGAGCTCCTCCTCAGAGAACCTGGGGTGTCTTTGCCGTGCCATGGGGTGGTGTGGGTGATGTGTGGAGTAGTATGTGTTGTGATATGTGGGGTGATATTCAGTGGTGTGTTGTGTGAGGTGCGTGGATGCTTGGTTGTAGATTGTAGGGTCTCTCTCCGGCCTTTTGTCGCAATTGTGGCCACAGGGGTTTGTGGGTGATGTGGGTGTGTGTTTTATATTGTATTGGGTGTGTGGGAGAGGTGTGTGTATGTGTATCAGATGTGTGTATTTAGAATTTTCCAATGTGGCAGTGTTTTGTAAGAGTGTGTGTATTT